>NC_090932.1:668711611-670015447 GCF_040938575.1 Ambystoma mexicanum
GGTATCATACAAAACTACACTCAAATCCCACTCAGCACTAGGGCTTATTACAGGTTGGGCGGTGCAGGTAAAATGCTGCGGTATACCGTTACCACGTCAGTACCGCACCACCAAACTACAAGTATGGCAGTAAGGTGGAGGAAAAACCTTCAGGGAAATGCCAGATCTAATTCCATCACCTTACAACCATGATGCGGCCATTTTGGTGGTATTACCGCTGGCAGTAATACCACTGAAATCCCCCATGGACTCCATAAATGGGAACTAACACCGCCATACTGCCACTTTTAATCCAGCGGTAATACCGCCAGGCCAAGTGGCGGTATTGGTAATACAGTTTGGTGGCATCTCTGCAGATTTACTGCCGGGATTCCGCCAAGCTTGTAATGAGCCACAGTATGATTATCCTTAAACTACACAAAAGTAATGCAAGACACACAATCACTATAAACCTATGACGTTGTCACACTGTAAATGCAATTCAACACAATCTGTTCTTTTAAAACTAAGTACGTGATTTACTACTTGAAGGCACCCATACCAACTAAGGTGAGGAGAAGATATTGGAGCAAAATATGCACCCTCACTTGTGAATCTGTTTATGGGTCAGTACAAGGAGTAGCATCCCAATCAATCCGGCAGATGGACTATATGGTATCATGGTCATGGTGTTTGAGAATCTTTTATTCATTTGGGCTAGCACGCATGAACTGTAATTATGGTCCTTGGTGAATTAGTAGCAAAGAGTTTTTGAATGGGGCTTTCCCATTGCAAAAATGCTTTTGTACATCAGGTCTCAAATTTTAAAACCCCAGCCAATTCCAAATAAAGCTATACTCGCCCACATCAGAGCTATAATCCCAATTCTAGATCTCGTGATGTATACAATAGGGCATATTATCAAAGCAAAATATACACTTAAAGCATGTAGTTAAACTTGATACTGCATGCAGCTTGTCTACATAGCAAATGCGCAAATAACATGTTGCTTGGTGAAGAATTATGAATCAATTAAAACTTTAGTGATGAAACAATCTACCGTAAGGAAAACAAAATCATAAAAAAAATACTTTAATCAGTGAGGATATGAAGAGGAATGGTAAACCAAGCTGTCGAAAAATATACAACCACTCAAACTACAACCAAATAATTTAATGGATGGAAGATTATAAATTAATCACAACCACTAGATTGCTTCGGGCAACCTTTCACACCATCCTTTTTAGCCCATCTGTGTCATTGCCAAAGTCACCCGCCATATCCCTCATGAGATACTACTTCCACTCTCGATCACAGATGATAAATGATCGCAAGATAAAGTCACATTTATTTTTTCGTGAGGGCCTTTAACAAGAGCCCCTGTATGTTACCATTGGTAGATAGGCATGGTATCAAGAGATGACAGAGGCAACAGATTTCAAGTTCTAAAGAATGTTTTATTTCAAATATCAGGATGGTGTAATGCCTAACTTGTTCTACAACTAAGGCAGAGAGTTCTCCTATTTAAATAAAACTAAGGAAAGTCTGTGTCTGTAAGTCCAATCAAAAAGTCTGTCTCAAAAACCTATGCTTATCCTCGCATCTGAAGAAAACGTGGTATGGGTATGAGTGTAGAAAGGCGGCATTCTCCCCTCCAGGTTGAGCGCCACCATTGTGAATTTTGTGGAGAAATTGGAGGGGAGATGTGCTTTCCAACTTTAAAAGCTGATAAAATCTGTCATTATGGGGCCAGCGTGTGCACTATTTACATTTAAAGCATTTCTAAAAAGTCTGCCACTTCTTATTTATGAGGTTCAGTATTCCACATTAATGTTGCCAATATTTGATAAAATCTCAGATGGTTATATTAGCTGCGTGACGCCTGTTTGATATCTGTAAGTAAACCAAAACGTTTCCCATGTGTATTTAGTTTATACATTCCAATGAGTTGTATATTGTATGTGTAAGGTGTCAAATGAACCCGCTCCGGGAGATTTGTCAACTTGACACACAGTTGCTTGCATTGCGTTGGCCATTTTGTTTGTATTAATATCCCTGTAACATGAAAACTGAAGATGGTAAGCCACCTTGCGCCTGGGTCCGCCATCTTGGAATGGTGAATGACACCTTATCATTTCGTCCCTCTTACTGATTCATTCATGCCTTTGTTTTGAATAAACATGTAAAAGTAACAGTGTTATTTATTTAAAACTAATTCATGAAATTTAATCAAATCCCATACTTATCAAGTTCTTTTTTAACTCCTACAGGGTAATTGGGCCTCATTAGGAGTGTGCCGGTTGCAGTAACAACGGTGCCAATAAGCTAACGGCACCTTTGTTACCGGACCGCACACTCCAATTTCTGTGTGCATGTGCCGTCCCACTCGCCAGGTCTGACCTGGCGGGCGGAACGTCACTTGCCAGCAGACTTTGACCGATGCACCGGCACGGTTGCACACAGTCCTACGGGACTCAATGGGAATGGAGGGTGATTGACAGGCACCAGAAAAAAGGCATAACTCTGGCGGCAGCCTGCCATTTTTACCGGCACGGCTACCGCCGGAGTTATAATGAGGCCCATTATCTTTATCATTCTGGTAAGGATCATTGTGTAGGTCTCTTATTACTATAAACCTGAATGTAACTTGCATACATTTATAATATTTGGAAAAGCGCATATCGTATTAAAATAACCTAATATCTCTGTTACCTTTATAACATGAACCGGTTTGAGATTTTTTGTTATGCGTCCCCCTTTCCAATTGTAGTCAGTTTAGATTGCATAATTTCGATATTTAAAACCACTCACTTGTGCCTTTTCCAGACATCCACTGCTACATTTTAAGTGCTGAATAGTCTGGGTGCTGGTATGAATGGTATCTCCTGTACTGACAACATTGTACCTAATTATAATTATTTGTCAGTTTGAGGTGAGCCTCTGTCTAAGCTGTGGCTACTCAGCACAAAGTAGTACATTTTTAAAAAAAAAATGTATCACTAATTGTGCTCACATTGTCTGGCTTTGTTCATCTTATAAAACACCTGGGTGGTGCCATCATTATACTCATTATCCTGATTGCAGGTATAGCTTCGACTCTGTTGTAAATCCTGTTAATTATCATTTCATGTCAGAAATATATTCAGTTCATGACCCGAATTCAATCCATCTTTAATCACTCTCTAATTAAAATTTCTTTTTTCCTCCTTCTGTCGCATGGAGAGTCCTTGATCTCCTCCTCGCTCTTGCCTCTCACCTTTAACTATTCCAAGAATCGAATATGGCTTTAATGCCCCGGCAGGGCGGTGCGGGGGCGGGTGGAAACAGACATGGCCATTCATGGCCCGCCAGCTTGAGCCATGGTCGGCCCGGGATCATCCTGGGTGTGAATGGCTTTCTTTTCCACCAGAGATTGGCTGCCATAAGCGACGACAATCTACGAAGGGGAAAAAAATGAATCCAGTATGGCAGCCGCCATAGTGAAAAGGGACTAAGTCCCTTTTCCATTTCAATGGCGGCGGCTGGAGCGGGAGGTGCGGCGTACGGGAGCTTAAAGCTCCAGTTCTGCAGGTAAGTGGGGAGGGAGGGAAGGTCGGGGAAGGGGTTGGGATTGTTTTGGCGGGTGGGGGAACGGGGAGGCTCCCTGTTACTTCCTCACATAAAAAAAGAAAAGAAATGGCGCCACCCGTGGAAGGGCCTCTGTTGGCTGGCACAGCAGGCAGAGAATGTATTTTCTCGCCCGATGTTCCAGCCACCCGATTGGCCAATAGCCCTTCCCCGGGTGTGAATGTCCTCTTTGACAAACTAGCTGGCATTGTGCTAAACCTGTCAGAAGGTTCCTCAGACTCCAATGAGCAGAACGTGTTAGAGAAATGATTATTGTTTGTCCTGTGTGAGACTATTAAAATTAATATATATATAGAGAGAGATATTTAAAAATTCGCTAGAAAATTGAAATGAAATGAGAATTTTCATAACGGTACATCGAAATTACGAGCGTGCAGTCATTGCCCCCTGATTGGCTAAACTCCCCCCTCCTTGCCCCCCAATCCCAATTACCCATTTCTTAGTGCTCCATTTATACACCTTGGAAGGTTGAAAGTTTGAGTGGACCCCACTGGGCTCCGAACCTGTGACCAGTTGTGAAATACTTGTTCATGGTGCTTTTATAAATGCATATATCTTGACTATTCAGTTAATGTGCATTTTTGTGTTGCATTGTGGACCGGAAATGATAGACACATACACAGCAGATCGGAAATACTTATTGAAAGCAACGTTTAGCTCTTCAAAACGTGAATGAAGTTACATTGAAAATCCAATCTGTAACCTGACAGTTATAGTTCTCTGAATTAACCCCTTGCTGCTGAGGGCTACATTCAACCTGCACTTGCAGGTTCGAATCCCACCTGGACCAACGCTGCCTTTCATCCTTTCGATATCTATAAATCAAGTCAATTTGAATTGGGCATTGGCAGCAACTGTCTTTTACCGTTCTAGAAAATGCGACTACAAATGGCTTCATGGATAAATAAGCCTATGATTTATGTGAGGAAGGATGAGCTTGAACGATGTTATTTGCATCATTGCTCTCTTGACGTAACTGCTGCAGAATGAACATATCCTGTTATATGGCACATCAACCTTTACAACACAATGGAGGTCATTACAGATTTCTCGGTGCTGTAAAAATCCTGGTAAAAGTGCCGGTAAATTTGGTATCAGCACTTATACCGCTCTGGGAAAACACATGTTTGCTGGTGGGGGTTACCGATTTACCTCCAGACAAGAGCTGGAGATAAATCAGACCCCCGCTGGCAAAATAATGCAGGAATCAGCGGTGCAAGCAATTCCTGCAATCCCCTCCATGGAGTCCTACGGAACTCCATGGAATGGGGATTTACCGCCCTTCCCGCTGCCTGTAATGTCCCTGTAACACCGGCATATCAGTGGGCAGAAACGGTAGGTAGCGTTGCTGGTATACCGCTGGAATTGCCGGCAAATCTATGATGACCCACAATGCTCTTACTCGGAATTGTGCACGGTCTTTGTCCTTTGCCATCTGAATTTCCTCGCTTAAATTCATTAGAGACTACAGTTTTTTGTCTGTGGCCTTTGAAAACAACACCCCGACGTAATCCCATATTATATCATGTGACGCTTTGTGTTCCTCCATGTGCATTTACCAGACAACAGGGACATATCGAAGTACCAGTGTATTGGACAAACAAATGGCCTATAGCATCGCATGAAGACATCGTACGAGCTTCTTGAGGGCTTTACAGGATGGAGCTTTCATCTGTTCTCAGTTAATTCATGTTTTTTAAGATTGAAAGCACAAAAGGCCCAGTGTAACCGATCCCGCACCGCCACGCAAGGAAGAGGAAGTCCTACCCCTGACCTAAAATTGCCTTGTGTAGGTTTTGTGCTGTGGGTTGTGTGCCACAATGTGTCCAGTGTTTCTGCCTTAATTCCCTCTGCACTTTCTAATAAAGGTCTCAGTTAAGGTTTCCGCCATCTGCTCTAATGTACATTCCGTCACGTGGTGTGTGAGTTCACACAGTCTCGAAAGGCAAGGTAAAGAAAGCCTGATGTGACTGAACGGCCCTCACCCAATCTCTGGAAAACGAATGGCCTTTATGCGAGATTGTAAAGCTAGCAGAGGGCTCTGTACAGTAACTGCTCCTAAGGGATGGATATGCATTACAGACGCCGCGCGCAATGAAGGTCTCAAAATGTGACGAACATGCCGGACCGGAAGTACCCTGTTAACCAAATAAACTGCTCTGAGCTTTTGAGTCGTCGCATATTTTGGTATGTAGACCGGCTTGTTGGTTTGCTTTATTTTGACTTTCGGGGTCCTCATTGCAGAAAATGTACATTGCTGCAGCAAGTGCAACCCTTCACAGTATTAGCAACGTGACAAAAATTGCCTCAGTGCAACAAAGTATCCATCCATGCATTTCTGCCCAAGGGCAGCGTTTGCCGCATTGCTAATACAGTGCCCTGTTGGCACCAGGGACATTTCCCTGGTACAGACATGCCTTGAAAGAATACATGTTTTGTACTGGGGCCAAGTATATGTAATGAGGCCTCTGGTCTTTTATGTATTGTTTATTTGTACAGCCCTTATACACAAGTGAAGTGCTTCAAAGCGCTTCAAGGCGGGAAGGGAGCAGGGTAATACAGTAGTCATTCTTAGGCCTTAAAGTTTCCAAATTATCTTCCAAATAAGTTACTAGCGTACTAGGCCTGACAGCATTTCTCCTAGTGCAAGTGCATGAAGTGTTTCAGGCGTAACCAAATTATGGAGGGGAGACAATGGGGGAACAAGACAGAACTTGTGAGTCCTAGGAAATTCGGGTCATGCAAGTGTACAGACGGATGTGCAAGGGAGGGGGGAGTGGGTAAATGCGCCCAGTCCAGCAGGGCCCTGGGTTAAGTGCAGAGAGGTTACACCTCTCAAGGTGCTTATGCTGACAGTGCAGTAGTCTGAACATATTAGAAGTCTTCCACAGACTGCTTATGTGGAGGTGGTGTGATGGTTCCCATCACCTATATCCAGGCGTGCTCGAGTGTGCCTCAAAACCTCCACTCCCAAAGTCTTAAGGTATGTATCTGCTAGTTAATGTTCAAAGAGCGATATCATAGCTGGTTCCCTCCCTTTGCCTTGTGAGCGCTTTGAAACCGTATGTACTTGCTGTATAGCGCCTAACTAACAATACATAAAATAAATATCTGCCTATTCATGCACATGTGTGTCAGTAGCTTGTCAATTTATTTAGCACTAGTGGAAAAGCCTGTGTGCACGGGCTAAGGTGCAAGACATTATCAAAGTGTAAATATGTTATGTGGTGTATTTGAATGTGATTTATGTTAATAGAAAAAAAAATGTGTAAAGGATCTTGCTCCTTTTACCTGGATGAGTAGATCCTCAAACAAAACATCACAGAATCCGTTGAAAGTTCAACAAAGTACATACAGCCAATTGTTGTATCTGCTCCTCACTGTCCTGGATTCCACTTTCGGGTTTGCACTCAAATATGTAATGTTGCGGGATGTCGGAGTAATACAATTCACGTGCAGCATGATTTCGAAGTAGACATGAGATCATAAAATAAAGTAAATTGAAGTCAAACATTTTTTTTAAACGTGCACAAAGAATTTCATTGATGTAATAATACATACCAAGAAATAGGACAGTGAATAATTACATAATAGATAAGTACATTGAAAAAAATATATATTTTGTTAGCAAAATGCTGCTTAATCAAATGAATTTCTGTTTATATGTTTTTTTCTTAAATGTATATATGGTCTTAGTGTTCCTTTCCTTCAGCTAATTGTATGTTATCATTGTTGAAATACATGTTTTGTTTGCCTGGAACATGAACTTAAAGTCTTGCGTATGCGTAAGGCATAAGCTCCCTCTAGCGGTGATAACAGGCAAAGCAGGCAGTACGGCTTCAGACAAACATACATCTGGCTTTTTATTGTATAGTATGATGATATGGTGGAACATAGAATGCTTAGTGGGATAGTGAGTGGCGCAGACAACCAAGAAGCCACATAAAGCAAGTCCTAACATGGAATAGTACTGCATGATATGCCTAAAATGCATCACAAAACATTAAATGTCATAGCACAGCATTTCGTCCCAACAAAAAAAACATGATTTCCACATGTATATCCTGCAAATATTTGTGATAAAGTCTTCTGCCTAGCTGTGCAGACCTTCAGGAGAGTGGCTCAGGGAGAGGGGTGCCTACCTGAGCCAGAGCATCAACCGAGAGGGTTTTCGGTTGAGGATACACAGATCACTCTCCCTTGGTCCAAGTCACTTGACAGGGTACAGACAAATAAGGGTTATCAGACAAATGACCCCTGTGATGAACCTTAAAATCCTGCATCTAGACAAGAACCCCCTAATGGCAAATGCCTGGAGGAATCACCCCAGTTTAGCAGCATCCTAAAACAATCTTTGTTGAGTTTCGCAGACCTGGCAGAAAAGTATGGAGACCTACGCATGCAAAATTCATCCATATAGCACATCGGGATAACAGGAATTTTAAGTGGTGTCTCTAAAGTGCACCTACCTGCCCAGTGTCCAAGTGCAGACTTTCCCCAGGCCCAAGCAGCTCCCCTTGCCCACCATACACACACACACATTAATTAAAATATCTACTACAAGGGTTGATATAGTCTTAGGCTGGCTTCCTCAAGCTCCAGCTGACCCCCATTCACCTCTGAACAAGAGTTTCTCTGGAAAACCAGATACATCTTTCAGGTTGAAGGCAACAACCACTGAGGTGAATATGGAAAATGTGGAATTCTTGGCATTTCACCCTAAGTTAGAAGGGGCATTGTGACAGGCCAATCGTCAGGCTGCAAGTGTACAGTGGGCTCCAGGGTCCTTCCCCCCCCCCCTTTTTTTGTGACACACTCTGCCAGATCGCCTTAACCACTGTAAGGAAGGCATGGTATCAACAGTAAGACATATGCATGTGACCACAGTTCAAAGGTGTTTATTGAACTTCAACAAGGGTGTGATAAATGCCCATCTAATCCTAAATCTACAGATCAAACTATGACCATTAAATAATAATAATAATGCAGTCTCGTCAAAATAAAAGGGCCTATTCTAAAACAAACTATTGCCAATACTCACAGCTATATACAAATAGTGTGGGGTAGTGTTCATGAAAAAAGAAAGAAGTGTTCCCAAAATGATATGTTAGTATGTTCAGGCCGTTGGCCTCCCTTCCCCACGTTTTCAGCATGGGACAAGGACGGTCCACTCATGCATACCACACACTCAGGCTTCTTTGGCACGAGGATACAGTTCCATTACCAGCATCAGGGCCTTCTGTGTACAAGTCTCTTTACTTCAAGGTCTCTTGATTCAGAGGGCCTGATGTGACAAACCAAAAAACAAAATGCCTTTCCTTTTATAAGTACTCAATACAGGTGCTTCATCCTGGATCCCCCTTAGCCAGGCTCAGATCCTTTTTGTATCATAGTAGTTACTGTGGATCACCCTCTTCCGGACTCAGATCCTCCTTTTCACAATGTTCAGAGAATATTCTTTCTTGGGTGAATCGCGATTCGCCCCGGATCTGCCTCATTCGGGCTCAGATCTTTCCTCTTACACAATTAGTCTCCCTCAGCCAGGCTTGGACCAATTTCATTGCACATTCAACTATCAAAGACATTTGAATGTGCACAGGGTTCAGCTTAACCCATTGCAGGACCACTTGGATCTCCAAATTCCCTTTTCACAGTTGCCAACCAGTTGGATAACAAACAGAGTCTTTTGAATGAGCACCCGGGTAGCGCCGGACCACTCCGTCTACGGTATATTTCTTGGCCTCCAAAGTTCAGTCACTCCTCTGGTTTTCAATTATATTTGTGTCGCTCGTAACATGTGTTTCACACACTGGGCCTCATTACGAGTTTGGGGGTAGCCATGCCGTTTTTTGCGGCATCGCTACCCCCAAACCATGGTTCGGGTCCCGCAAAAGCGGACTTACCGGGCCATTCTGAACTTGGAAGGCCCAGTAATTCCCTTTCGCTCTTTTCAGACCCAGTACGTCTCCATTCCCATTTGAGCCCACATAGAGTTCAATGGGAATGGGGAGGATGCTAACAATGGGCCCATTAATGACGGGCCCATTGTTAGCATCCTGTACTGCTAGCGGGTCCTGCTCTGCACGTCTGGTCTGGCCAGGTGTCCAGAGCGGGACCAACTGCAGAACTCGTAATGTGGCAGCCCGGAATGAACAGTGCCGGTCCCTTACCGGCACCGTTCATTCCGCAGCCGCCAGCCTCGTAATGAGGCCAACTGTTCTTTTTAGATTTCTTCATACATTGTTGCCACTTGCAAACTTTGTCTTAACACAGGCTAGTCTGGTATCCGTATCTCCGACTCACTGCTGTGTTATCTTTACTGGCGCTGCTTTGTTGTAGGAGCCAAGGACAGTACCATGGCAGCAAATGCTCCTCCCCGATTGGTGATCGATGCACAATGCAAGTTTCTTCAGCTTTAATCCCAGTTCTTAGATTCTTTATTTTCCAAGGTTCACGAAAATAATGATCTGAAAAGGTCATGGGTACTTCCCTCCTTGCAACCCTTTCTGGTCTTGCAGTCTTTCTCCTTGTGTTAAACTACCATCTTGGAACCGCAGCTTCCTCGTGTGCTTTTGCCTTGCACCTAGTGTGCTTTTGTGCTCCGCCTTTTATCTGTGTAGGGAAGTGTGATGGAAGTCAGGTGTGTGTAATGATCAGTAATTGCCTGACCTTGCCTGACCATTGTATTGGGGCATGTCAGGTATACAGCTCTGGTGTTAGTCTGTTTTCGTTCACGGTGAGCTCTTCGTGAGAAAATGTTTGTGTCAGGAAGGGGCGTGGGGGAATTAAGTTTGTAAGTATCCTACCTGATAGGATGGTGAAAAGGTGTTACAGGGAAGGGGATGCTGCATCTCACCATCTGGTGTCCCACTCACCAAAGACCCCTCATCCAGGTGATCCTCCTGCACTGGTCCACCCCCAGGAACTGGATCCAAAGCCATGGCCGTGTCCTAGCCACCTCAATGACAGATCCGTGAGGACTAGCGGGTGAGACACCCTCAGATTTCTCACACCACTTAATTGTGGGAGAGGGTGTAGACTACAATGATTCCTTATGGGAATTCAGGATGAGCAATTGAAGTCAAAATGTGCATACCCTCCAATGTGCACCAATGTATGGGTCTAGCAGGAAATTGTGGATCCTCGGTCACAGAAACTTTGCAGTGTCTCTCTGGTCAAAGTCCCTTTGTGGTTCTCTCTGCCTTGTGACGATTCTAGCCAATTTGTCCCATCTCCCTATGGGGGGAGCCACCCCATTTGAGGCTAGGAAGATGAGCCTGCAACACAAGGCCCTCCCTAGGTATCTGAGACGGTGGATCCTCACTCAGAGGGACTCCCCTCTTGGGGACAAGGACTCTGATTGCAGCATGGACCTCCTGGTCCAAACCACCCTTTCTGCATATATGGGTGTCGAAAAAACTGTGCATTTCCCTGTTACAACTATACATCACAAAGATCCTTCTGTGGCCCTATTGGGTTCAGGTAATGGTGAACCTCGCCTGAGTGCTATCATCATAGAAGATGGACATCACTTAATTAATTCTTATGATGTGGATAAGCTACGTCCTCGAGGGGCAGAGCTACGTTGAACCGCAGAACCAATAGTGATGAGCAGGACGGAAAACCAGCTAACTGGAGGCTGGATGGCAGGTACCTTAATTTAGCAAAAGACTCTGGTCAAGGCGAGACAGAAGACGGAATGACAACAGTCGCCCCGGGTGGTGTGACCACTGATGAGCAGTGGTGGGCCTGGCACCCAGGAACAAACGACCAGACCCCAGAGGAAAAAAGAGCCTGAGATCCCACATCAAACACCTTTCCCGCCAAGAGAGGCCATGATGATGAAAGAGACACTATGAACCCGTGGAGGTGAGTGAACCACAGAAATGCAGGTTTCCTGGAATACAGAAACCGACGCAGGTACGAAACTTTGAATAAATGTAACAGGCACACAGCCCAATTGAAACAGAGAGCACACGAAATGAACATTGCTAGGGAAAGGCTGGAATAGCTGCCAATAATATGAATAGTTATGAGAACATAAAAGGTAACCTCTAATATATAGAGAACTATATATAGCCGGTCAAGTGGCACAGCGAGTAGAGCGCTCGCTTTGACATCAGTGCAGAGCCTGCGAACGCAGGTTCGAATCCCGGCAGCGCCAAACTCAGTGTTTCATCCTTCCGAGGTCGATAAATGAGCACCACACACCGTGGGTAATAATAAGCAGCGCTCAGATACCTAAGGGTTCGTAGCGCTATATAAATGCCAAATTATTATTATTATTATTATTATTATATAGAGCTTCTCATCCTAGAGAACTATATATAGAGCTTCTCATCCTAGGCACCGCACCCCTCATCAATAAACTAAGCACAAATAACTCTTCCTTTATCATAGATGGGAACTGCATACAAGTTGCTAAAGAAGTTAAAACATTAGGGATCTACCTTGATTCTACCTTATCATTTTCCAAACAGGTAAATTCCCTAGCTTCCTCAACAGCCTACACATGTAAGCTCATTAGAGCAGGAAAACAATTCCTATCCCAGCACAGTTGTCTAACACTAGCCAGAGCCCTTATCATCTCTAAACTAGATTATTGTAACGCACTGTACATAGGAGCCACTAAATCCATCATCAACAAAATCCAGATACAGCAAAACAAGGCCCTCCGAGCGGCTTTGGACATCCCCAGGAGAGAACACATTACAGAAACAAGAAGGAAACACAAATGGCTCTCCACCCATGAGAAAATCAAACTTAAAACTGCATCTCTCACATACAAATCTCTACACAACAAAGCCCCTCAATACCTTAAGGACAGATTCACCAGATCACACTCCACAAGACAAACCAGACTTGCCTACACCAATCGCCTCCAAGTACCTCGCTTTAAACTGACCACCATAGGCGGAGCTAGCTTCCCAGTCAAAGCTGCTCAATTGTGGAACGAATTACCCACTACCGCGAGGCTAGAACATTCTCCTTCCAAATTCAGGCAAATTGTAATCAACTGGCTGACGACAGCTATTGCTAATTGAAATTATGATAATGCTCACGCCTGTTTTGCTACACAGCATCTATACTATATGATTGTAAACTTGTATTGTAAACTTGCATCTGTAACTTGTAATTATCTGTAACATGTAACTGTAACCTGTAATTTATGCTCTAAGCTGTACATCTTCTTACTTCCTGCGCCCTTATACCCCAGGGTCCGGTGCGCATAATAAATACCAATCAAACAAACAAACAAACAAACAAACAAACAAACTAGCTGATATACCCAGCGTTGCCCAGGATATTCTTTTCTTATAGGTACTATTTGTTAGAAATGCATAAAAGTAGCTTTACACTTTTTGGAAAGGCTCCATAAGAATGGTGATCATAAGAATTCACTGCATTTTTAATTATATCTCATTTTAAAAATGTTTTCTCATAAAGACTACACACACAATTTATTCTTCTTAAAAAGTCATTCTGAAACGTATGACTGTACATGAGAACAACATAAAGATTCCTGAGCAGCACGATGGGTGAAATGATGTCGACGGTGCCAACAACTATAGACCTAAAATTCAATATTATTAAACATTTTCATTGTAAGGCTTGTTTATAAACAACATATTTTGTTTCCCTTCCCTGTGAACACTGTCGCTCCAATTACGTTAGGCAGCAATTTTGTATGCATAGTGATGTGCCATTACCTAGTCTAGGGGGGTCGAGATTGCGAAGCAGCATGATGGGTGACCCAACCTTCAGTCAAAGGTGATGTGGTTGCATTCCTGGGGCGGTAGAGTGAGTTGTGGAATTCTGTTGGATAGTTTATGGCTTTGTCGGCATCCACCACCGTATCGATTGAGTTGTACTCAGTCACTGTGCCCGGACGCATGTCCTGAATCTGATCATAGGGCCTGTACCTCAGGTTTTATTCCTCGTGTCAGGACCGATCCTTTTGTGATCACATTGATGTTTTGCCGATTTCAGGCAACCGTCTTGTGTTTGAAGTTGCTGAAAACCGGGGAAAAGGGTGGGGTGTCCAAATCTCATGTAGCCAGTAATGTCCGGAGGGTCCTAACCGGTAACTATGCAAAATTGGTTTGCAGATTGGTGAAAGGGCGTGGAATTGTATAAGGAACAACACTTTGCCACAAATCCTGCCACAACCAAACACATTTTCACTTTTAATATATAGAAAGGGATACAAAAATGAGGCTGAAATAGCCGACAAAGTACACCAAGCTAAAAGAGTCAGACGGGCACACGGCAAAAGTAGCAAAAGATACAGAAATTGTATATTAAAGTTAAAACACTGCCAAGAGTGTCAACGAACCACAGACCGAGGTCCCTGTTGAGACAAAGTAAAAGGAAGCAAAATAATCTGCAAGACGGACAGCATAGTGCATAAATCACAGGGGGCAGTGTTATTCGACTGGGCAAGAACCCAAAGCTACATAATACACTGAGAGAAAATACTTTGTTTTACCACAGACCTAACGGACATTTGTAAAGTCCCAGTGCTACAAAGGGGGGAAAGAAAGAACTGTATTTTCAAGTCATCATGTAGGGATTGGAACATAAAACAATTGAAGAAACGGTTTCCTTATCTGAGGGAGAGGGAAAGCTTTACAGAAGATAGTTGTTGATTTTCCAAACGAATTTGGCACCATGTACAAGAACTTTAAAGGCAGAAGTCCAAGCCGGGGCTATTGAACAAGCCTCCAGTTTTCTTTTCAGTTGGGTATTTTTCTAAAGTAGTAGATCCAGCTAGCTAGTTAGGATTCGGACAGAAGACCTTTTATTTGGACTTGACGATCACCCTTAGTTATTAGTTTTGATAGGTAGGGAGCTTCCCTCATAGAAATAGGGCAAGAGAATCCTCCTTCTGGTTCACCATAGTCTTCACCTTTCCTTTCGTTCAGCTTTCATTCTATACTTTATTGACCCTCCTCTCTTGGAGTTTCATTCTCACCCCTGTGTAGTCCTGCATATTTCTTTATTACGTGGACTGTAATCCTGTACTTCCTTCTAATTATTCACCCTTTTCATTTTCAGCTGTTGCTTCTCCCTCACACCCTCTCCAGTTTCCTGGCTTTCGCTAGTCTGCCCCTTTTTTCATTCACACTTGTTCCGTTATTATTTCATATTCTTGTCACCTTTTTTCGTTGGTAGAACCTTGTCCTCTTTCTCTTTCTATCCTCTCCTTCACTTTTTACTACTTTTTTTCTCTACCTCATTCGCATTGCTCATTTTCCACACCTTCCCTCCATCTCTTTTCATCTCCTAGCTCTGCCACTCTTCCTTTTTTTCTCCTCAACTTTCCTTCCACTCTCAAAGTACTTCACTCTTTTTCTCTGTGCATGCAGTAATACCTGTGTTCTCTCTTTTATCGCTCTTCACCTCCTCTTTGTTTTCTGCTGCTTTGCTATTTACTGTGTTCTCTCCACTCTCTCCTAATTCTACTACTTTCCCCCTTCTCCTTATTGCCACGTTGCTCTTGCTACACTTCTATCCAGCTTCTTATACAAGCATCTCCCCTTTAGCCAGATTTTTTCCTTCTAGTTCTCTTCTCCCCTTCCGGTTGTCTTATTATCTGTCTCCTCTCTCTTTCTGGCACTCTCACTCTCATTCTGTCCTCTCTCCATGTTGTCACATGTTTTTCCTCTTCTTCTGTTGTGACATTTCTTAAAGAGATCTCCCTGCATTGCTGGCAGTGGTCCTAACATGCTCACCTGCAGTCAGCAGCTGCTCCATCCTCTGGAATGGCCACTGTGTGCTATCTCCTCCCCTTTTATCAGCAGGATAACCTCCCCTTGAACTCATCTGCTGCTCCGCGAGCCGTGATTAGCGGTTCAGAGACCACCTCCTTTAGGCCCATTGACTTACACCTGAGAGCCACTTGACTTCCGCTGAGCGATGCGCCACCGATTGGTGCCCGTGGCTCCCCTGCCTCCACATGGCGCTCCCTCTTTCGCGTACACCATTGGTTCAGAAGGCTGTTTGCTGAACCATAAGAATCCTGGAGCTGTGCAGGCCCATGACTTAACCTCAATATGCCCAACCCCTATTGGGAGTCCCTGACTGGGAAAGTCTCCCACTCTTGAGGCCGCAGGGTAATAAATGTCTGGGCCCAAGAGATAAAGGTTGGGGACCGGAATGGACCTAAGGATAGGGTTTCCACAACCCTTTGCCGGTCTGCTGCTTTCCGGCCCATTGGCAATTCCAGTTCCTGGGATTCACTGCAACCCCCCACCTTCCTCTGTGGCAGATCCAGAGGATGAACCATGCTCACTTAGAGAACATGCCCTCTGATTGTGGATGGCAATGCACTGCTCCGTTTGACTCTTCAGGCCGGCGAAGTCCATTGGGCTCCATTTAAACGGCCGCACTGATTTTCAGGTGAGAACCTGGGAATTACGTCCGTTCTTTATATATGTCACTGAAAAAGTACGTTTCTCTGGTTGCCTTTACTAGCAGCGGACAGATTTATCAATCAATCTCCCAAAATTAAAAACTAGGGCACGTACGGGAGGATTTGAGTTGGCGTTCATGGCTTTTAATAATTGATGCCTCGTCCTATTAAAGAAATCCTTGGCGTGAAAAGCTATCATGGATATGTCTCGCTTTAATTATTTAAACCCACATGCTTTGTAAGAGCTCTCACGCCTCAGATCAAGTCCTGGAAATCCCAATACCAGCAGTTAAAATTAGACATCGATATATGCCTCCACAATCAAACCTTATCTGTTGTATTTTTTTCCATCGGTTTATAGTGTGCCTTGCTTTAGTATTTGTCCTGTTTAGTGCCACATATTATTTAAGAGTTTTAAATTGATAAGTTTTACTTTGATTCATTTCCACTTACTTTCGGCGTAGTATTATTCTATATTATAGGAACACAATCCCCCAGACACATCAGCCATTGTAAGGAATGCAAAATTCAGTTTTTAAAACGATCTGTTTTTTACAAGTATTAGTTTCTATTTTGAAAAAAATAAAATGAAGTCACACTGTTTCTGTTTTTGCTGTGGCATGCTTGCTACCCGGCGATACCACTGCATAATGTCACCAATTCCTTTTGTGTCTTTGCGCTTCTAAGGGACGAAGGCATTAGTTGAGCACAATTGCAGCCCATTCAGAATTCAAGATGGGATGCAGTGACCACCAGCCTTTCTGCATCCTCTCATCTACTGCTGCTCTAAAAGTCCAAGTGATACTGGGCTCAACGGAGGGCATTTCTGATCTATAGCCGTAAGACGTATTAGGCCCCATTATGAATATGTTAGTAACTGTAAGAGCAAAAAGTATTTTTAATGCCTCTGAATTTTAAATAATTCATTGTGGGTTGGGTCTGTGACAAAGTTCCCTAGATGTGTCTGGGTGTACTATATGGAATGGTCGTGGGGGCCTGTGCCACCACCTGTGCCATGATGATGGACCTGTAGGGAGTTCAAGGGGGATCCTCTGGCCCACCCTGCCTCACCCCAGGACTGTGGCATTGGACTGTCCGTATAGATAGGGATACCTGTGGTTTTACCCTCTAGGAGGTCCTCCCTAGCATCCACCGCATCAGTTGACTGCTATTCAGTCAGAAATACACCTTCAGCCGCACGCATATGCGGGATGGTGGCAGTCGGTGTGACGCGGATCCTCTGGTATCCCGGGGGACAATTGGTCTGCGAACAGCAGTATGCTCATGGGCATGGAAACCTTGATGGCAGATGAGCCTAAAGAAGGAAAGTGGACAGAAGGTCACAAGCAGGCCTGACGAAGTCCTAAAGAGGGACGAGCATAGGATAGGTGGGGTGCGAGAACGCGCTGGAATGTCGAGGAAGTGGTCGAGTAGAGCCAGATTTTAGAGAGGAAAATAAGAGAGTTGTGAGACGTTGCCCTAGGTACAAGGCTGAGCAAGAAAGTCAGTTTGGGACATTGGGAGAAAATGCCTGATGCCTGGGGCAGGAAGGTGGCGAGAGAACAGAAGCTAAGCCTCAGGCCCGTTTAGATTCCTAGCCTATGCATTGGTGGAAGTTCTGGGGTTTTGTTGAGTACCCCAATTTCAGCCATTGCTAAGGCCTAATGTGAGGGTGCACACTGAGCCGTGAGAAATCTGGAAGGCTAGAGCCAGTGAATTGAAGAGACAAGAATTGTGAGGGACATTTAGGACCCTCTAGATTGGGAGTGACTTTGAGCTGAGTGCCTACCCCTTGCACGGGAGGATAGCTCAGGATAACGTGTTTGCCTTGCAAGCAAGACGACACAGAGCCACACAGGTTCGATCCCAGGGTCTGTGCTTAGAAACTTCTGGGTATTAAGCGCGTTATAAATAACCTATCATATCATACCCCTTGGGAAGGAACCCATATTTATATTTGTGACTTAAGACTTCAGCTCTTTTAAGCACAGAGAAACCACCTTACTTTTTTGTCAATTCGGTTTTATGTTGCATTTTGCTTGATTTGGCCCATTATATTAATTGGCTCTAATAAACCATTCCTGAAATGTATATTCTCATGCCTGTCTCATATTGACCTTATTATTTTTCAGGACAGACTGCATGGGTTAGCTATGACATCAGGCACATAGAAAGTTCTACATGGAGTAAATAGGAGGTATTCATGACACACTGCCTTCGATCCCCTCCATGCAGTAAATATCCTGTGTGACCTTCAACTCATAATTAGGTTGTATTTTAAAAATAAGAGGTATTTAAAATGTTACATGTTTTTCCCACTACCACCATACATGTAATAAGGCCCTCGTGCGTATGAGTGCCCTGGCTAATGCTTAGTTTGTGTACGGGCTGCCAGAGGCTCAGCCCTGGGGTGTATTATGAAACAGAGAATGAGGACCGGCAGAGCTGTTTGTCATGCTTTTTCTGCTGCTCACAACCAGGGATGTCATTTGAGGGGTCGCCAGGGGTCTCCCGTGCGACCCCTGAGGTCTCCCTTACTACCCCTAAACAAAAAAAATGTTTTTTTTATGTAAGTTCCTGGGCTGTGGCCAGGGCCATGTGGCTCTTTATTTTTGGAGTGGCTGACTTTCTTGTCCAGGCCCCTTAAAAAAGCAGGGGGTTCCACAAGTGTTGAGCAGTGACCGTAAATAAGAAAGAATAGGAATAACAAATAATGTGTCTTTCTGGAATTCTATCCTATAAATGCTAGACTCATTAAATGTTTACTTCAGGCACACTTCAGGGGGTAAGTCACCGATTTAGTCTGTTCTTAAACACTTCAACTCATCCTTTAATCCTTCTCAGGTAGATAAATGAGTACCAACACAGGTTGGGTGATGTTATATGTATATTTGTTATATATAAAGCGCTTAAGCGTAAGTGCTATATAATAACACATTATTTGCCCTTGGATGTCTGCTTTCATTCACAGTAATTCGATAACATGGGCCTATACACACTTTATTTTATTTATGATAGATATGGTGATCCAATCTTTTATGAAATGTATATAACATTATAGTGATATCGTAACCATATTTTTCGAGGTGTACTTAGGAACAGTGATAAGTGATGCAACTTACTGTTTTGTCAAGGGGTGAAAGGTCATGTTCCATCGCTTCCTGTGATGTCACTTTGGGGTGTGGGTCAAATGACATCACTTCCTGTGATGTCATCAGAGGTAAACGATTGTGTGATGTCACTTCCGCTGTGATGTGATGTCACTTCACTGTGCTGACTCCCTTCCCACTGGCCCCTTACAATGCAGCCACTTTTGATATAAAACAAACAGTGCATCAATTACATGCTTTTCCTGCATTGTCTGGCTACAGTGCCACATTTAAAAGTACTAGATTGTGACAAAATGTCTCAGTTCTAGAGCTCCTTTGCCAATATAGTGAGAGAAAATGAGATAGTGACGTTATCCCAGTTCATTTTACTGAACAATGGGACATATTTGGGGAAAGGGTAAGAATGGGGAAACGTATGGATTAAGCTGTAAACCACCACGAAGGCTAGGTCAAGAGGGGGCAAAAGAGTCTGAACCTGCATCCATAGGGTTTTGCCGGTACTGTCCCGGTATTTTTTTGTAGTAGGTCTTCATAGCTGGCATGCCGGAATACACAATCTTGCACCGAGACATGCTGCATTTTACCACTTAAGATAGGGTTAGTTTGTGATAAATTAATTATAATATGTGTTTATTTGAACAGTAACACTGAAACCCCTTGACAGCCACTTTCAAGAGTTAGTCCTACTTTTACGTTAGTTGCCATCTCCCGCTTTTTACTTTTTAAATCTTGTCACCCTTTGCATCCATGAAAATGTAGGCCTGGGTCTGGAACAGCCACCTGTGTACAAGACATTGTTTTAAAATGCAGCATTGAGGCATTAGTTGCCCAATTTCTGAAAGCTCACCAAGTGACTGACTCCCGCCTTTGTCCTCAGTTGCATGGGCATCCGGAAAAAGGATGATCCTAAACATTTCATAGCTGCACCTTGAGGGAAACATTTTTTTACTTTCTTGCAGGCACTAATATGTTTTGACTAATATTACAGAATTGTGTTATGTAAGGAATCGGCACTGAATTATCTCCAGTTTTTAATGGCGAGTTTTTTTTTTATTCATCAGACAAAATATCTTTTTAAATGCACCAAATTTGTTTCAGATTTCTTTGCACACTAATATGTTGTACACAGATTTACTATGTTTTGAAATAATCCCCAAATCCTGAACTAAAATAAAATGTTTTCCTAACCTCTTGCCTGCAATACAGCACATGGCACCAGTCAGTGCTCCAGATAAGATTTGGAAGTGGGAGTATTTTACTCCGTATTTTTTATAGTTGGGAGTACAATTATTTTTATGGGAGTAAAAATGTATGTCCAATTCTAAATGGGAGTATTTTATAAGCGAGTAAAAATATGTTTTAAATGGTAAACAAATGTTTTTGTAAAAGTTGTTTCTTTGCAAATTGTTAATCATGCACATTAAAAGATCCATGTATATTTCCTCTGATTTGGCAATAATAGTAGTTTCTTCCTGTGGTACTATGTGCGCTGCTTGCACAAACATATTCACGCAGCTGTGTGGGTGAAAGCAGGAGCAGAAGGCTCTGTGTCAGTTTCCTAGCTTTTGTTCCATGTATTATTACTCCATATTATTATTTTTGTGGAGTATTTTCCTATTTGTAATGAGTAAAAGAGGCCAAATCACCCCCTGTAAGGCTGGCGCCAGTTGGTCATCTAAGACAAATGGAGAGCCCTGGCGCTTTTTGATTTACTAATGAAACACCGGTGGGTGGGAGAACAGTATTTAAATGAATGCCCCTTGGAACAGGGACAGAATATATAGCTTTCCCAATCTCAGATATTAAAATCAACATCTAATAAATGGTGCACATGACATCAAATCCTTGTCAATCCATGCCATAAACCTCACCAGCGGTCATATGTCCCTGGGTGCATATAGGAGGAGGATTCCGTCTTACTAAGCACCACGCCCAATATTGGTATTCCCTCTGTAAGTTGTCCTTTGTGGTAAAGACCCTTAATTACCTTCCTAATTTTGAATGAACCCTATCAATGGTTGGGCTCGTTGGCATACAGCACAATGAAATCCAGTCCTGTAGTGCAATTGTCCATGCATGTTGAATATGTAGAAGCTTGTTTGCAGAACGAGTGCAGTCAAGGTTCTTTGCATATTTGTTGGTCACTCATTACAGGTAGGACGGATTGGCTCAGGGTCCTGCTCAAGTCAACCCATGTGTACTAAAATATTGCTATTTAATCCAGTAACCTGTGATCTCATTACAGGGATTTAGGTTCTGTGTTTTACCCTGAGATTGCTTCCCCAGTCCTGTGCTCCACCTCAGCACGGGGATGCTGCTTCAGTGGTTCTGTGGGCACTTAAGTCGCAGCTGCGCTGAGGGCCTCAACTTCATATTTCATATTAAGTCTGAGGACACCTGAGGTGCAGCGACAGCTAGCGCCTAGATGCCCAAGGGTTCAGTGTGCAGCAACAAATTCAAAGATAAATAAATACATTAAATTAAAGCAGACAGCAGAATGATATCAGCTTTGTTTGTGGTAGTTGAGCACGAAGGCTATCAGTGCCAAACACTATGAGCATTTGAAGGTGGGTTGAGTGCTGATGAGTGGCCTCTGCTCACAAGGAGTTCTGCATCATGGCCCAGTCACAGACTTGGGCGGATCAGACTGGCGGTAAAACATGTGTCCTTTTACATTATGGTAAGCCGGCCATTTTCTTTATAGAAATAGTTTGGCAACCTTCACTGGCTCGCACTGCATGCAGGAATCACCTTCAAGTATTGCGGCATCATCTATAAGGCAGTCGCCCTCAAGTCACCCAGCGACCTTGCAGAGAAAGTCAGCATCTCTGCCCGACAGGGCACCACCAGAAGCCAGGACACTTGCAGACTTGAAATCCGCCACTGTAAAAAGCAAAAGACCAGAAAACAAGCCTTCTCTCCCTACGCCTCAAGGCTATGGAACCCATCAGCAACAGACCTTCTCCACACTACTACAAATCAGAAAAGAACTCGAGATCTTCAAAACCTAGGCCATCACCTCACCCCTCATGCTACCTGACTCGCTAGCCACTGCCCCCCCTCTCCTCCCCAGTACAGCTGTACCCCACCTCTGTGCCCCTCTGTATCCAACCCCTGCTGTATATCTGTTCTGTTGTTACAGCTGAAAAGCATGCCATTATGCATCTGTACTGTGGAATACCTCTGTAAAGTGCTCTATTATGTATCTGTATTGTATACCTCCGTAAAGCGCTCGTTGCTTCTCGAAGCTAGGTCCGTGCTCAATAAATATAATAATAATAATAATAATAAAGTGAATTACCTTTCCAGATTCTGCTCAGGGGTTTGAGAGATAAGAGGTGCAAGTTGCAGAGACACTGGTTGAGACTTAGGATACCTTTATGTAAATCTGGTTTCCCTGTTTGATTCCTCTTGTACATATGGACAACATAGAAATCCTGAAATGTAAATCACTCTCTTGCTTGAATCAAATACAACTGTGTTGACCAATGTGACAAAGATTCCCTCCTGACCCTCCACCTGATGGTGGTGTAGCCAAGAGGGCTGGGTGCCAACACCCACTGTGTCATGCTGGGACAAGGGGGGCAGCATGCAGAGAGACCCCTAGCTACCCCCACCAAGCAATGTATTGGAGAAAGGGGGTTGCCATACAGGACTGTTGTGGTGAGCTGCTCCTTTTATGGATTTGAAGCAAATGCCTTGTGCTCAAGCTTCTTCGAGGGGTGAATGCCCCAATAGACATATAGTGGTTTTGACCCCATAGCACAAACACAGAACAGTGGGGGGCCTGTAGGATGATTGCCCCATTGATTGGGATACCTGTCAGTCATACTTGATCACCATTATATCCTACTGTCAAGGGCAATCTTTAGAGGGTTCTCCCTCTTCTTTGGGACTTGATTCTCCTTCTTGATTGTGCACTCCCGGGCTTGTCCTCTAGACCACCTACTGATCAAAGGCCCCTAAAGGAGACATTGGTCAGTGGCTGTTGGTTCAGGACATCTTTGCAACTTGAAGAATAGCTTGGCATTTGGACCACTTTTATACCCTGGACTGTGGATTGTTAAGCTTACTGAAGTTCATTTGGGTGCACCTGCAGGGACTCCTAGATCAGATCTAGGAAGACCCCAGATGAGATTCTGAAGTGAGTATTATACACCTTTTTCGTAAATTACGTAATTACCATTCCTAATGGGGTATTTTTTTGGTGAGTAAAAATACACTTATTTGTAATACAGATCTCTTTTCGCAATCAATACTACTTTGCACCTAGTAATACATGAACATTAAAAGGTGCACTTTAACCTCAGAGTTTTCCTTTACATATGTGAGTAATGATATTAGAACCCCTGGCTCTACTGCTGATCCAAACATATATGTGGAGCTGTGTAGGTGGAAGGAGGGGATAGCTGTTATGTGTCTGCTCATTTTGTTGGGATTATGTTCACTACCTTTTTTTTATTTTGGGGAGTTTGTGCCTATTTGTAGCTGGGACACTACTTATCTGTAGGGCTGTATGGTTTATGGATGGGTTTAGGCGATTCAGTCTCTTATTGACTCCAATTGGCCCTCAGCTCCACAAGCCATGTGCATAAATGCATGTGCTCCCGTCACGAAATCAGGAGGCCCCTGTCGTGATCCCTTTTCCTTCTCACGTTTCTTTCCAGTCTTAGGTACTGCTGATTTGCTTGCCACTGCTCTCCAGTCTAAGGCCAGCATTGTTTTATGGCCCACTCCATGGCCCACACGCTATCAACTATTGATTCTCTTTTTTTGTGTTTAATGGACTGCAGGTGTGTTAGAGGTTCACGTGCATGCCTGAGAACCTGGGGTAAGAACTGCATCTCTCGAACCCTATGTAAAAGTGGTCTGGGAAACTCCCAGTTTAAGCAGAAAAGAGAGGCCGGGAAATCCTGCACTCAATAACGGATATAGTCGAAGTGAAATGCAAAACACGCTTAATTATCAATTCAACATGAAGCAGGGACAGCTTACAAGCAATTGAGTCACAGCTCTGAGTGGTTCCTGTACAAAACAACGGTTTATGAATCATACTATGATCTTGGTACAAAAACCTACAGGGTGGAGGGATTGGTTAAGGGAATTAACTATATATGTAATATATAGGGCTTAGTCTTCTCATTGGTTGTAACAAATCAGATGGCTCCATCTGAAACCAGCCTCTAAATTAATACAATAAGGTTTTGGTTGGCATAATCCATAATGTGTGGCCTAGCATTGTGGGATTTCATTGGTTAGCATCTTACGGACCAGCCTTGGATAACTGACAGGCCATCAACACATAAGCAAAATGAATAGATAGCGAGCGGGCTACAAACTGCTGGCCATTCAATTAAAAATGACACTGTGCCGAATTGCTAGGCATCAAGCCAGAGCAACCTCTTTGTGGTTGACCTTGTAAGGTGCCTCATTTCTGAGAATATGTGGGGAGTCGAGGCAGGTGCCTGTCTGTGTCTGGAGCTAATGAATAGACAGTGTCCTTGAATTATGGATCGGGTATGAGAGAACCATGCTCGGAATTATTTCACCCCGCATTTACTGAGATTTTAGCTAATATGAGTGTGAGTGTAATTACTTTTCTGGCCACTAGAGACTTAGTCGATCCATTCCTTATGAAAGGTTTAGCTTATAATTACTCTGCACATGGCCGTCAAAGGCTGGTTGTTCTGTAATGAATCTTAGAGAAAGATATCTTGTGACATGGGAATTATTATCTCATGTTCTCTCTGAGCCGTCCAAACCCTCCCTCATTTCTTAGTAACTTTGTCTGCTACTGTCTGTAAATTCATCAGTTCAAGTTTACATGAAGCCTTGAGACCTTTCATTTATTTCAATGCGTGCTGCAACATTGTTTATTTTGAAAAAGATGGCTGCCCATTACTGTCGCATTTCATTGTTAGTGAGCTACATAGGTGTATCATTCGTGCAGCTTTTCAGCTTATACGTTGCTTAAGTTATGTTCTTCGTGTCTTTATGTCTGCAATGGATATTCTTCATGTATGAATGCATAATTAACATAGTGTTCTTTTTTCTTCATGGTGAGTGCATTTTTGCTTCATGTCTATTGCCTGCACATTTTTCAGTTAACAGTGAGTTTGCTTATTCTTGCCATCTTTAGTTACATCAGGTCAATTTCCTCCTGTATCTGCCTGGACTAAGGCCGGTATGATCTCCTTAGTGGGTAGCGTTTCTCACCTATGCGCTATTGGGGTGGGGGAGTGGCAGAAGCTATGAATTACGCATTCATCAGCCTGTCAACACCTCTTTGGGGCATCCTTAATCTTTAGCACAGAGGTCAAGAATGGGATAAAGACCCTGGTGGATCCACCCTGTAAAATCTTCAGGTTGAAATCATGCGGTCTCTGCTGGCCCCCAGGTTCTCTTTCCACACGTCCCGACCTCGGATGTGGGACTCCTTCGAATAATTCTTGTACGCATTCATAAGCACACTGTAGCATCCAAGCCACGTTTTTTGCTATTGCAACCTAATACATCTGCCTCCAAAGTGTGTTCCTATCCTCTATTGATTAGGATCACATGCTTTGCTGAACTCCAAGACGCTCCCGTCACTTACTCTTGCCCGTTTCCTCAGTCACAAAGTCTAAAATCTCATTGCCTTGATTTTTGTCTTGTGAAAGGATGCAGCTGTGGATTCTGGATCCTGATCGTTCACGATTCTGTTCTTAAAATGGTGACTGGGTTAACCACCCCAAACCCAAGCCCTTTCGCTGCTACTTTTGCTAGGTTGGGGCACATCTGCCTCATTTTCCATCCAGTGCACTTTTGTTGAAGGTAAACAGCACCCCCTGGTTGATCTTCTCTTCATACATCTTTTCTTCTATATTGTTTGCATTTTTTCAGAATGTATTCCTCTGATACAAACTGAATTAGCAATGTCTAACAAATCTGCGTTGCCATAAGCATAACCCATATTTGCATTAACCAGGCCGGATAATGGCAGGCCTTTATTGTAGAAGTAAAAATAACCAATATTTGACTGAAAGTAATGTAAACAGTAACACTGAATACCTTTTACATGATGAAAATAAAAGGTAAACGCAGTGTTTGACTTTTTTTGTCATTTCATTTGAAATTCTGCTCCTATGTATTTATTTTGTTTTAAAAATGGTTTATGGTTCGTTAAGCAGCACCTCTTATTTGGCACTTAACTACTTCCTGTCGGAAAATGTGTACGTTTAATGTGTGGAAACCCTGCACCCCCTGGGGCCCTTCCACATATGCCCGCGTCGCACGCCTGCTCTAATGCCCCAGTCCAGAAGTGTTTTTCTTGTGTTTTGATCCATTCCACGTCTTATGCGGAACCCAAGCTGCACAAAGTATAACTGGTAGGGAGTCTGGTCAACGAGGGGCCATTGGCATTTGCCCATACAATGGGGTGCTATGTGGATGTATGTATGCCAAAATATAAGGTACCGAAATAATACTGTGAGAGATGGTTTTTTTTGTCCTCTTCACCCTTCTTTGTTTGGTATTTAGGTGAGGGTGCTGGAGGGGAACAAGTCACGTGTTCTTTAATGTTGTTATCCTGTTGTATTAATCTAAGATTGTAATGTGATGACAAAATAAAATAAAGCTTATTAAAGAAAATCTTTTTTTTATTTTAAATTTGACATTTTAATTTTTCTTTCTTCATTGTGAACTTATATATTTTGAGTAAACTTTCGTGAGCTTGTCCTGTGAAGCATTCTTTCTTTTTGGAGAGTTATTTGTAATGTGTAATGTGTAGGAACCCTGCTATTTGTAGGCACCTTCAATCGCTGGACACTTTGTTCCATGCACTCGTGGTAATATTCAATCAATCAATTAGCTTGCTTAAAACGCGGGCTGAAACGAATGATTAAAGCCTGCGCTTGTAGTAAGCTGTAGTGCTCCTCACCCCCAACTGCCATGTCGTATTCTGCCACTGCCTCCCTTGCCTAGCCACCAGCTACCCCATTGCTATCCCCCTCGCCACCACCCTACTTTCCACTGTTTTATGCTCTTACCTTCTTAGACCTGCACACCAGCTGCCCCTACCCAGTGCTTTAAGTGGGGTAAGAAATTGAGGGGGGGCCCTCGTTTTGGGACGTGGCTTTCACAGGCCCGGCTCCAGGAATTTTTATCTGGGTGGGCCATGTTTGTGATCAGGGGGGCCAAACTTTTCTCAGATTCGTGATCCAGCAATAAATGTCTTCTTGGATCTGAAAAATCAATTTTCCCTTAACTTCTTTAGTCTGTTAGAGTGCTTTATAAGGTGCAGAAGCCTGGCTTCAAACCCAGGTTGTTAGGACCAGGGTTGACATATTTATCCGCAAGACTACTTGAATGTCTGATAAAGATGCTTGTTGGGATTGCACTCCCGGCAGATTTAAGCCAAATGAGTTCTTGGGCCAGGCTGACAGATGGTCCCGGGTAGGTGGGGCATGGGTGTGGAGCTTATGGTGGGACTCTTAATCACTGTCATGAGTGCAACAAATGTTACATGTTTTTTAAGTTGTCTTTTTCTACTATTGGAGCTGTATGTTTAGGGGTATGACTCTAGCTAGAAACAGCCTGTTCACCTAACCAGGTTATCATGACATGAGGTGATTTGACCAGGTTCACTCAATGTGTTCAAATGGGAAACCTGCTCTCACCTTCCACCTGCTCATCCCTTCCAAAATCACAGGCTTTCCAGTACCCCTTCCACAGTCGTCTGCTCTCTTCTTCCATTTGCTTCTTTGTTTCCTTCCATAAGCTCCCTCACTACTTTGAACTTCCTATGGCTACTCATTTCATCTTCTATATGCTTCCCTCATCTCCATATGGAAAATGTTTGCCAAAAATGAAAAATGAAAGCTATATACTGCCCTTAACAAGAGACTGAGAGATTAATCCCAATTATTCATGCCCTAAGAAATATGTTTTGTATCTTTTTTCAACATACTGCTATATTTGAGATATAAAAAACAGTACAGAGCAAAAGAGACGCAGAAAGATAGTGTGGCAATATCACTCCCTATCACCTTCCATCAGTTCCCCCTGACTATCATTCCCATTTACAATCACTCCCGCCTACCCCACCCTTCCCCCACCATGTCTTCTTGGCCTGGCTGGGGTTAATCGAGGATGATGCCATCTCCTCCTCTGCAGGGGCTGAGCAACAAGGAAGCCAGTCCTTATTCCATCTAACCTATTGTGCGCTCAATAATACCTCCCTGAATACTGTGGCTACTCCCAGGAGGCCACGCAGGAGGTGCTTGTGGTCCAGCCATTTTGTTGTGAAAGACAGCCCCCTCCTCCTCGATAAATATTGAAGCAAGGATTTGGATATTTAGTTTCTTACAAATTACATTTTGAAGCACAACATTGTATTTTTGGTGCAATTTTGCAGCTAATATTTATTTAGTTGAGGTTGTGTGGGGTGCTAGCATGAAGGTGAGAGTGGGATCAGGAGGTAGACAGTGGAGGTTGAAGGAATTCCGACCTCCTGGCATCACTCCCGGTTGGATGTGGCAGGGAGGAGGGGCTGCCGCTCCCCTGTCCCCCCCTATACATCATTGTCTGGTACATATTGTTGCTATACTGTTTATAATATGCAATTGTCCATGATGACTTCTTATTTGACATATTTACTTTGCTATTTTGAATGTCACAATTTTGATCAATAAATGTGACCTTATATTTTCCAAATAAAGATGTGTGTATGTCTCCTTGGCTGGCCCTGACCCCTGAGCTTCCCATCTCTTAAACCATATTGCAAACTGGATCACTTCTACGGACTCCTAATTTTGGCAGGAAACACAGTGAGATTAAATGATTTTCCCAGGATTACACACTTTGGTTAAGTGGTAAAGCCAGAATGTCATCATAGCCTGAAATGTAGGTACTTGACCACACAACTTCCCAGCTAAAGCTGGTACAAATACGTATTGAAGTTTGGTTTTAAATACCTAAAATATTACAATTCTGGGTCTTTTCACACAAGTCACGTTTTGTACAGATTTTGAAATGGTACTTATACCCTGCTTGCCATAGCCGTTAGTCTGTATAGAAAAGAAGCTTTAAGTTATAGGGAAGATTTATAGGAAAACAAATGTATTGTTATGAATTGCGTACTCTTATACCTTTAATTGTAAGCCATGAAAAGAAAAATGTTCCTGTTTTTGATTTATCTCATCACTTTTCACTTTCCATCTATTTAGTTTCTTTTTCTTACTTTGCTAAGTTTTTTGTAAAGGTTTGTAATAAGCCATAAACAATAACAAATAATAATACTCACTTTAATACAGCTTACTCTAAAAATGCACAAGTCACGTGAAAAACCAACCCGACAATGTGTTCATCATTGTTGAATCGGGTTGATGAAAAAGAGTATTGGGGCAATTATGTTTTGAACCCTGAATTGCATAGAGGGGACTGCTAGTGTTTGCACTTCTTTGCAAAAGGGCCTCTACAGGCAATTTGAATTGTTTCCACAAAGTACTGGAAAAGTAAATAGCAAAGCATAGGCAAAATCGCCTTTTCACTTCACTTTTGCACAATGTGTCTGTAAAAATCTAAATCTCTCCCACAATTAACGATTTGGAATCTGCTTGCTTTTACCAATAAAGCTACAATCATAGATGGTCATTTTCCATGTCCTATGGAGTGGAAAAAGTGGCAGTAAAATGATTTTTTTGATTGAAAGCCTACAAGTTGCAGAATGCTATTTTATCAGAACGTACAAAAAATCCCATACAGACACAAAATGAAATGCATAACAAAGTCATTGTTTCACACAGCTTTTTCTGTACCCCCATCATTTCTAATCACACAACAGTCACAATTAAATAGCTTATTAAAAGCGTATATAATTTAGAGAAAAAAGTACCTTTTCCTATCACTAGTCACTTCCTATTTTAAATAATCTGCATCTGAGACATGTTAAAAGGATATGGTGTCACTGGGAGGACTTGTGCAGCCCTGACTGACTTTGAGGGAGAAAGGCATAGCAAGGGTGCCCCACAGACACGTGTCCATTGTCCGACTGTTAAACCACCTCTGATTGCACTTCTATTAAGAAATGCTCTTGTGTTATTTTCAAGGCTTCATGATCAATCTTCTGAGAGCCAAATGTTTATTGGGGAAGTGGGAACAATCCTCCAGTCCCGCACCCCCTCCCCCTCTGTAACTGGTGGGATCCCACAGTAAATAACTTCAATTTCTGGCACTGCCTAAACACCTAGCAGCTATATCATACTTTTCAAACAAGACCCACAATACACATGATGTATTCAGTTTGCATACAGACATTTTTAATTGTTACTCCTATAGTATGATGTTATTAAGGCAGTACTTGTCTGCCCATTTCATAAAATCTTCTTGCCAGGAAACCTTGGCTTTCACACAGATAAATATGCATACTTTTTAGGTCAGACCCCACTGGTAAGTATGCATGAGCAGATGATCTGAAGTTGGTCCATACTTGCCAACCTAGCCTTGATATGTTCAGGTAGGTTCTTGTTGGACCAACTCAGTGAGGTGTTGTTTGAGTTCCTAGGCATTGCAAACAAGGCTCCCACATCAGGGTATATATACTTTCACTTAGGAAGATAAACTGAAACCAACACACATTGGAAAACCAACATTTAGGGATTTTGAATACACATGGCAAAGGCATTTGCCAGGCACTGCCATAAGGGTACAACCTGGCAATAATGCGGGAACATCTAGAAAACGGTGCGAGCACCTAGGCATATGATGTCATTGTCTGGAAAACGCCTGTGTAATACTTATACACGTCAAAACGGTTGACTTTGTGATTGATTGTTTTAGGATTCCAGTGCAAGGAACAGATGTGAGGACGCCATGTTGCTTTTAATTCTACTGGCTGAAAACACACCATGTTAAGAGATTTTTTTATTAAAACAGGAGCTCATTTACAGGGGGAATTAAGTCATTGAGCACTCAAAAAAGAATGTTTTGATAGAACACAAGCTGGCATAATACAGCACAAAGTGTGATGTTACTTTGTGACATAGCTAGCTCAAAGAGTACCCAAGAGGGTATGTTTAAGCAGAGAGGGGCAGGTAGTTGGGAATACCATAGAGATTAACATGGCAGTGGATGGGTAAACGACCAAACAAGTCCATTGAATGTGTATACCTCCCAACATCCTTTCTCCATCCTATCTGTGGTCCAATGCAATTGTTCTGGCTTACACCTAATAGCCTACTTCAGTGCCTTACATCAAATCACTTTGATTTTACCACTCTTCCCTTCAGAATTACATTGTTCTTACTACCAACTGTATTGTTTCACTTATACTCAAGTAGTTAATGCAGCACAATACATACTTTGATTGGAATTTGTAAGGGATCTCAGTCTGATGGATGGAAGTCTCTGAATCAATCTTAACCACAGCCATTGCTTCAGTCAGGCTTCCATACCATTATTTACGAATCAGCCTTGGCCTCCCTGCCACTAATGTGGGCAGCGCTGCCCAAAATGCTGGACAAGGCCTAATAATGCTTGCGGTATATTGTGGTATCTTGTGTTCCAGTCAATGTAACTTGTCAGGGTCCTCGGCCGTTTATGCACCTGGTGTAGAAATCTGTATCCAAGCATCATCACCTGCCATCCATTGTTTTCTACAGTTAACCATGACATTAGGCATGAGTGCAACGACAGTTATATCCCACACATAAAAACCTACATTCAATTAGAGTAATCTACTCGAGACAATAGCTACCTTATAAATGAGAGGTTTGAAATGTAATTAATATTAAAAGTGCAGTTACAAAAGCAACGCAGGATCTTGCTAGACAGTTGTAGGCTGCCTGCTTGAGCAAGTGTGCTACCTTACTTAGAGGTGTGAATGGCCCTCCATATCCCTGGTCATTTCTGCTTTCATGGCTGTGGGCATAAATCATTGTCCAGAGCAAGTAAACAAATCCTGACTGAGCCTCCTGCAGTACCGCCCCGCAGAATGCTAACCACAAAATCCCCCCAGCCTGTTTTTACCCCCTTAGTCTCCCCCTTTAACCCCCAAGTCCCAGTTAACATTTATTTTTAGTTTTTTTTATTTATTGCATATAGTTAAAATACATTGAACTTTTTGATCTAAGAAAACCTCACACCACTGGCAAAGGCTTCCTTTCTACCAGGAGTGGACTGACCCACCGGGACACTGGGAGTTTCACCGGTAGGCCTCGGGCCCTCTGACCTCTTTTCTTGGGGGAAGGATACATGGGGACTCAAAATTAAACGATCACTCGCCATTCGGGGATATGTATCCATACAGGCCAGCCTGGGTGTAGCTGTTCGCTGCATGATTTGTTTGCCTGCCAGGCCCGCCCATGGATTTTGGGGCTTGCGCTCTCGTTGCACTAGGGCGCGTGCCTATTAAAACTGCACATGCCCTAGTATTCTCTGTGCTGTCAAGTCGCATGCGCAGGTGTTGCTGGCCCGTGATTGAACGTGCCAATGTCACCTGAGAGACACTGCCGACAGACAGTCTTAGTGCTGTGCTGGTACCGGGCCCATGCTGTGTGCTGCACCCGTGTTCGGACAGTTCAAGAAAGACAGCCAACCAATCAAGTGAGGTGGGCCGCACTGCCTCCATCAACAGACAGCAGCAGGTGACCCAAGTGAGGCTGTGGCCTGGGCTGAGAGCCGCTCATTGCAGTAGCCAGACCTGAAAGGTAAAGGATTAGTTGTATGTGTGTGCCCCTCTCCCATTCTGCCGATCTTCTGACCCTCACTCCCACCCTATGCGGTAAACATTTTCCTTTTGTTGCTATCCTTCATGCAAGTGCTGAACTTTTTTCTTACTGTGATGCCATGGACTGTAATATTCTCCACCTCTGCTGCAATGTCTTCCCCCTGTCCTGTAATCATTTACCGGCTGGGGTTGTGTAATATGTGCTCCATAAGCTCTAACATTCCCCTTCCTGTGCTTTAATGCTCCCTGCCTGCTCTATACTGTAAAACAGCACCCTTTTTACCTAATATCCAAACCTTGTGCGGTGATCCCCAAGCCCCAAACTGAATGGGGATGGTTATCGGGGTGTAGTGGGAATAGTGGCAACCCGTAGACCTATTAAAATGCAATTCAGCTCTGCTATGCAAGACCAAACTAAACTGCTAAACCAGTTCTGCCACTCACACCCACCTCTACAAACGTTCCTTACCATGACCTAAAGAAGCCCCTAGCTATGTAATTTTAGAGGCTGTCACACTGCTCTGCTAATGCACCTCTTCCTAATCAGCCTCAGCAGTAACCTCCATTGACTCCTGCTGTATCATTAAAGCAACTAACACAAACTTCATCTGTCACTACTACTCCACCCTTACCAGCAGTAACCACTTTACTTCTATTACAGCTATTCACAAAACGGTGCTAATGGACCTCAATCCTAGCCAGAACAACCCCTGTTGTTCCATAACAGTGTCTCACATAAAGCTCTACCAATGAACCTCAATCCTGGCTACCTGCAACCTCCGTTGTTCCATTACAGTGGTTCACACACAGATCTGCCAATGGATCCTCCATCCTGGCCTGCGACACCTTCCGTTGTTCCATTACAGTCAGTGGCTCCTTCACACGCAGCTCTACCAGTGTAACTCAACCCTAGCTAGAAGCAATCCCATTCTTCCATCACACTCACTCCCACAAAGCTCTGCCAATCCTGGCCAGCCGCTGTCTGATCTTTCATGCATGTGGTAGGTGGTGAGGTCTGCATGCTGCCGGAGTTTGCCCCTGATAACCAGGTCTAAGGTTATGCTGTTTCTGGACAGGAGGACTTGTGTATGTGGGGGGAAAGGGCAAGGGGTGTTCCAGCACCCCATCCGCCAACCCCTTATCTTATCTGGTTGTATTTTGGGAGCCTTAACATGGCATCTCTGCTTCTGGGCCCTTCTGTCTCTGCGAGAACAATAACACATTCCAGCGATTCCAGACTTTCGCTCGTTGCGGGGTGTCCAGATGACGGCTCGGGCCCACAGGTGGCACTTACCCCCTTGTGCTGTAACATTCTCAGTGGGGTTAGTGTGCTATCCCATTGCTTTACTCTTCCAGCCACGTGCTGTAATATTCTCACAGTCTGCTGAACCATCCCTTTTCCACTGTAACATTGGCCTCTTCTGCTAGTACAGTCACTCCCTATGGTGTGCACCTCTCTTCCTGCACTTTAACACCCAACCCTGTGTGCTGTAATATATCAGTGTGGTGCGATTCCCCAAAACACCTGCACTAAATCTCTCCTTGCTCAGCAATTCGTCAGCTAGTACATTATGCCCTGCCCACCCCTTTGCTCCACACATTCTCTCTCCTCCCCTCCATCTCCCCAAACCTCTGGACTCCAATGGTAATTTCATATCTGCAAGGCTGATTCATGGGTGCCTGCCTGCATGTGTCGTCTTCTCAGTGCGCTGAGCACCCCACCCACAGCTTGTGCATGATATGTAATTCGCCAGGCCACCACTGCTTCATGGTTCCCCATGTGTGTAAAACCCCAGCCCCATGCTGTAATATTTCTTCCACATAAGAAAAATTCCCTTCCATATTATGTAATCCCTTAGCCCTGCATAAAGCCAGCCCTGTGCTGTAGCATGACCTACCCCGTATTAAACAAACAAAAACGGGTGTCCTGATGGACTGGCAGCAGAACGGGCAAAAGTAATGTTAGAAACACACAAAGGGGACTGCTGCCGGTGTTGGTATTAGTGTGGTTATTGATTTTTAACCAACCATGACATAATATGTATTTGCACCAAAATCGTCATCCAGCCCTGTGCTGTAATATTTTCCCCTCTGCTTTAACAATCACATTTGCCATCACATCCCTATGCCGTGGGATTCCTCTGCTGTAATATTCACAACATGCTCGCTTACCCTCATTTCTGTGCTGTTTTTTATTAGTTTGGGCTTCTAGATGGTGCTTGCGCAAGCTATAAACCAAAACTGTTGCATTAAAGTATAGATGGAGGAAAATCGGCTATGAGGAGGGACACCCAGCGTGTAGGTGTTTGGTTATTTGCCCACCCATTGAATGCCCTTGATAATCCCTATGGCTATTCCCACCCAGTTCCCGTCCCTTCCTGCCAAAAACACCTCCTCCAGAAAACTCTTTGACTTTGCTTTAATCAAGCCTTACCATCAAACCTTGCACTCAAAGTGCCTGCCAGTGGTTTGTCGAAGCAGCCTTCTGAGAGTTAATGACTTAATTGGAGCTGTAAACCCACTACTGGTGTAATAAAAATGTAATCACCAGGTCTGCTTTTAGCCACTCGACTAATAAGCACTATGCATGCCATCACTTAAGTCCTGTTAAAAATAAACATTGGTAGAGCCAGCAGATTTGGCTTTTGTATAAGTATTAAGCATTTGCCAGACACTGCTAATAGGTGCCCAGGTACTCGCACCGTTTTGCACCTGCTACCATTAATGACCAGTTAATACCAATACGTCGGTGCTGAGAAAGTGCTGTTCCCATGCCTACACAAACTGTTGGCATTGCCAATGCTTGTTTTTAATATGATGGAATCAACCAGCCCTATTTTGCAATTATGCCACTTGGTGCAGTAATATTTTCCTGTGCACTAATATTGCTTGCTCGTGCAGTGAAATATGGGGCTGCTTTGACCACATTTTCCAGGGCCTCTTTTGGTTCCCAGTCTGGCCCTGCTTTCTATGGGGGCCAGGGGCTTGCCTTGGGGGGCCCGTGGCTGGCCTTGGGGGGGGCCTGGCCCACTTGGCCCCCCTGCTGGAGCCGGGCCTGGGCTTTCATTTTGGGCGTGCCCTAAACGTGCACAAATCATAGTAAGGTGCGCAAACAAATATATAAATGTATGTGAGCATTTACATGTTTGTATGCTTACAACTATGGTTTGTGTACTTTTCAAGCCACCTTTTATTAACATAGACATTGGTAACATATTTCTATGTTTCTAAAAGATGGCTTGACACGTAAACAATTCAAGGCATCTTTTATAAAGCGTTGAGGACGGACAAAACCCAAGGTGGCTTTGTCCATCGACAAAGCTTTATAAAAGATGCCTTGAATTGTGTACGTTTCAAGCCGTCTTTTATAAACATAGAAATATTTCTAGGTTTATAAAAGATGGCTTGAAACGTACACAATTCAAGGCATCTTTTATAAAGCTTTGCCAATGGAGAAAGGCACCTCGGGCTCAGTGATCTTTGCTCGGAGTAGATAGATCACTGAGCATGAGGCGCCTTTCACCCTCTGCGAACCCGCTGGCTCCGTGATCTAATCTGCATATTAGATCACGGATCCAGCGGGTTTGCGAGGGTCAGTGACCTGGGGAGGGCAAACAAAGGGACAGTAAATTCCTCTGATGACCCTGATCAGAGGAACTTACACTGACTGACAGAAGCACCGCCAGCCTCAGCGTCGCTCTGGCTGGTTGGCACTTCTGTCAGCTTGCCCGACATAATGGCGGGCGCATCTCCCGTCGCGGCTGCGGCCGTGGTGGGATTATGCGTCCCACCAATGTTGTGTGGGAGGGGGGCCCCGGCAAGGGCCCCGGCTCAGCCCCACTTTCTGGAGACTGCCGGGGCCTGGCCCTGGCAGGCCCCAGCCCACTTAAAGCACTGCCCCTACCCTCAACATGAAAACAGAGGGTAAGGGGTCTCTGCCCTGAGACTCAGTTTCCATGTCAATGGCGTCCATGGATGCAATGATATCCCTGCTTGATGCAGGTTTTTTTTTTGTCACGCACCTCAGACCTTGGTGACCCGCAGTGCAAATAGCAAACATACCCATGGCATGAGCTAGGCTGGCCGTATATGGCATTGGAGCCTAGTGTTAAGTGCATTGCTTTTGGTCGGTCCTGTAACTTTGGTGCTGGGCCATTACTGGATTTGCAGGGCCCTGTACGGCAAATGTTGCGTGAGGGGCCCATTGTTTGCATAAATAGCGACATCAGTGATATTACAGAAAATTATATTATAGAATGAGTCTTCAATACGCAACTGTATCATGGAAAGTTACACTTAAAACTCGTGGCCATGACTAAGGCAGGAGACAAACTGTGACGCGCAGTATATGTATTGTAACTATTGATATATACCTATGTGGCAATTTGAGGACGGAGGTTTTTTTTTAAGTAGCAGACTGTGTGAGCTTAATACCTTTGATAGATTTTATATTTTGGCAGAGAAGGCATGGTGAGATAAAAGGATTTGGCTGGGAGCACACAATTTGGATAAGCGGAGAAGCTGCGATTTGGGACCAGTCTGCACTTCAGGAACTTGAACACATCTCTTCCCAGATGTAATTGGTAGAAATATTGTTTGTAAAAGGTCTTTTTGTAAAAACACCACCTGACTATACCAGGCATTGCAGAAATATGGTGATTGTGTTTTGCTAACTGAAATTAACGGCTGTTTTTGCAGACATTTCCTAATTGTTTTTATTTTTATTGTGCACATATCTGGGCATATTTTATTTTTATTGTGCACATATTTGGGCATATTGTATAAAGTAGCAAGATGCTTTTATTTCAGAAGCTACAGATCAGGAATATTTGGGCTTTCAAAAGAAATGAACTCCAAGCAGGTTCTAAGGATGTCAGGGCAGGGCAGTCAGGGCAGGTTGCGTCCACTGCAGGATTGCCTTATAATGCGATAAAGCCTATTTACCTGGGCGGTCGTGAGGCAGCGAAGTAAGCACTTTTTTTCAGGTCTTCAAATAATAATAAAATTAACAGGGCTAAAAAGAAATACAATGTTAGTAACGAAAAATAAATAACGACAGACATTTTCAGTGACACCTAAATAACGGAAAACAAATCGACATTTTTAAATAATAGTATATGTGTTCGCTGGGGTAAGGGAAAACAAAAGGTTGGGAGTGCGGGGGTTAGTAAAGTGGGGGAAACAGGGGCTTGCAGGAGGACACCCAAATAATAAAATTAATTCAAAATTGTTTAGTTATTCAGGTGTCGCTAAAAATGTATTAGTTGTTTATGGTGTTGTTTTAAATATTTGGAACCTCCTAAAAAATGTGAGCGTGAGGGGCTCAATAATCTATGCATAGGCACTGAGTACATAGGGACAGAGGGCTTAGTTGCACCCATTCTCCTTGCCATGCTCATCTAATTCTGGCACGGTTTCTGTCTCCTCCCCTGCTAGGTTCAGGCTTGGTGACGAGTTGCATGCATCTTGCAAAATGATCAAGTGCTGCTCACTTCAAAATGTGAAGGGAGCCTCATTAATGGACCAACTGACCCTTGATTGGAGGGGGTGGACAAGCCAAATCTGCTTTGTGGCTGGAAGATTAGCAGGGGTTCCTATAGCAGAGTGCTGCAATGGCAACTCTGCAGGTTATGTGACTGTTGCTAAGATGTTACATGTTTAGACCTTCCTGTAAATCATGTGGCTTGTTTTCCTATTTCTGTTGCAAATTGTGCTGTAAAATGTGTTGTTTTGATTTAGGGATGGGTACAGCTCTGTCATGTCACTCATTGCGGGAATCTCTGCCCACTGTAGCAAAGATCAAAAGCTGGCATTCAGGCATATAGGCAAAATAAGTGAACATATCTTAAAGTGAAACACACACATTTAGTTCAATTGGCCTTTCCCCTTAGAGGAAAGTGCACAAGACAAATAAGCATTGGCCTTTCAGAAAATTATATCAACCTGGAAACAAATCCAAGAGAGGAGAATTTCCAATGACTTGGCTGGGAAAGTATAAAAGGTGCCCAACTTTTAAGCCCAACAATTAATAATGAAATATTCCAGCCAAGACAAAATCCAAACATGAGACGTGCGCTTTAATGACATTAATTTGTGGTCTTGTGGATACGCGTCTGCACTGGAAACATGACAACCTCGGGCAAAATCCTAGTAGCTGAACACTTGAGCAAGCACACTTTTTTTTTTGCTGGCCTCAAAATCACTCAACAGGGGTTGTTTCCAAACATGGGCAGACACCATCCTCTCCCATGTATCTCCGATTTGTGTCCTGAAAATCAGAACAGGGCCAGAGCCAGCGAAATAACCCCTTCAGTCTCCAGGGTGACAACCTCTCTTGTCACACCCCCGGCAAATATGCATGACCCACTTGCCCTCTCATCCTTTCCACTCTCACACCCACATTTGGCTTTCAACAACACTCTGTTTTATAAAGATAACTTGAAAAGTGCACAAACCATAAAAAAGTACTCACACAGATGTATAAATCCTTATAGAAATGTACTAGGCAGAATGATTACAATTGTGGCATTATTCCTCCCACCATGAATGGAAGACTATAAATACCAGAATGCAATTCAGCAGAAGGCAAAAAATGGCCTGTGGATTCTGAAAATGTACTTTCAAGACTTAAAGACTCATAAAAAAGGGTAATGTGGGAAAAGGTTACCCGTTTGTGTTTCAATGTTTGACAAGGGTGCAGAAGCAAGGCTTGGGCACAATGGTGGCATGTTTATGGGTATAAACGTTTATTAAGGGCCTGATTCATGGAACATTTTCCTATGGGATGGCGCCATTATAAAACACTTCCATGAATCAGGTCCTAAATAATGAAAGGTTAGAAAAATATCTATCCCTAAAGCTAAGAGGGGTTTCCCTAACTCAAATAAAACGAGTGAAATTGTCAGGAAGTCCAAAACTAAAAGTCTGTCACTGTCGTTTCCAAAACCCTGCTTCTGTCCCTAACACCAATAGTCTAAAGGAACCGTGCAAGGGTGATCTTTTCAAAAAATACTTTGTGTTTTTCAATCAACAGAAAGGTTCGGAGTCTCTCTGGTAATAGAAAGTGAAGAAATATACCATGTTCATAAATGTAAGATTCCCATGCCAGGGTTGGGCGCCTTTCCCCTAGACTTCTTCTCAATTTCCTTCCTTTTGGGCTCTTGAGAACATTTATCTTCTTAAGAATATGTCACTGGACAATCACCAGGGATATGTTGCTTAGCTTCTTAATTCCTTTTCTTCTCAACTTGATACAGTTTGTTATAAAATGTAGGATTCCTTTTCATCGGTTTCCGGAGTCCTTGACCCTTTCAAACTCTCACATGGGTGCGGGTTCCAGAGTCACAATATAACTTGGTTAACTCTCCTGCCAAGCTAATATCCTCTCATGGCTCACGTGGGTCCCAGACTTGTGATATTGCTTGGTTCACTCTCCTGCCAATCTTGTGTCCTCTCATGGACTGTATCACTTTCATGTGGGTCCCAGACATTCTTATTCATCCATATATTAGGCACTTTCCTTTCACATGGGTGCAGGTCTCAGAATCGCAGTTCGTTAACATATATGTGAGTTCACTCTGCTGCCATACATAGGACCTCTCTCTCTTCCTTGTGCTTGTGGTATCATATGTGCTTGGTTCACACTCCTGCCAAACATCCAATTCCGCTTTCTGCGTTACTCTCGGTTTCTCATGTGGGTGTGTGTCCCAGATTTGCGATACGTTATCATATCTGTTAGGTTTAGTCTCCTGTCAACCATATGATTCTACTTTCTTGGTAATTCTCAGGACCCTCTTATTCCATATTTGTATTCACCCCAGGCTTCCCGGACCTTCAACGCCTCCTGGAAAATCTGCTTACCTGTTTCCTGCTTCTCGGTAGGTACCAGCATTTCTTCAGCCAATGCGTTGTCTCTCGTGGCTCTGGCAGCCTTCCAATGAATGGTGCGCGTCCTGCCTTGTAGGTCGTTCACCGGAGCCTGGGCCACCATGAGGTATGAATCTGCAGCAGGCCAAATGGTCCTTCCAGCTTAGAGCACGTTCGGATTTCTCTTCTCGCCGCTCTGTGGGTTCTTCCCATTTGGCTTTTTACTACCTGCCTGGTGCACAGCTCCCACAGTTCCTCCTCGGAGGATCATTTTCTCTCTGTCTCCCGCCTGAGTTCCATTTAAACTCCCACGCTGGTTTGTTGACTTCGTTCGGGCAAATGACATCTTGTGAGATGCTAGATCGCTCACTCTGCTTCTCCCGAGTGATCCTCGGAGTCGCAATGATCTTCACAGTACTCACTTTCAACTCAGATACAAGATACTTAGTATTCTCGTGTATTTTAGGGTGGTCAAGCATATTAAAGTCATTGACCTGGTAACCGAGCACATTTGCTCTACCTAGAGAGGGGAGGAGGATTAGGTTTTTGAGAAGGGGTTGGATATATTAAGGCAGGGAAATACTGTGTTCCCTGAGAATAGTCATCCCCAATATCATAGGGGGCATACCTCCCCATGTGATCCTTCCTCAGTGCACCACCACCAGGGGTACTATTGTACTGGTGACACACCGCCCTGGCCCCAAGGGAAAGGGCTCCCCATAAGGGAGAAGGGACGACATCCTCATATTTCTCACACGTGCTTCATATTTAATGTGAGGAAATGTTACAGTATACCTAAAATAAACACTTTTTGTCGTGGTAAATATGAACATGTGGAAATAAAACAGAGAGCTGAAAACGGTTTTGTGTAATATGTTTGATTGTCCTGGAGGAGGGCACCCCGTTTAGGCATCTAACTGGTGCTTTGCAATTGCGTTCAGAATAAAAATGTCTCTTTGCAGTTCTTTACATGGAAACGTTAAGAATGTCTTGTCCAAAACAATGGTCTCTTAAATAGTCCATCATTTGTCAGTTGCACTAACTTTAAAAGCTCTGCTTTAAGAAAGAAAGTGATGAGCCGTCCTTACTAGGCCTGTAGCATCCAGTGGGCCTGTGGGAGGGGGTATTTCTCTCAAGAGGATCGTAGCAGGAAGTTGTGGGGTGACACATTGCACAAAAACAAATAGGGAGCTGAGCCTCGTACATGGAGGTAGGAAAGCCACTTTTGAAACAAAATATTCTGTTATGCGCTGGAAGCAGGCAGCCAGTTCCTGTGGGGCCATGGTCGGCCATACAGGCTACCCATGCCTCTGGCCCGGATTACTGGTTCATCAAGCCTACCGTTGCCGGTCTTATTGCTTATGTGAGAGGGAATTGAGTTTTTTGATTAACCAAAACAATCTGTAAACAGCCTTCCTCTTTCGTATACATATTCAGTCTTGATGTTATGTGAAGAACCTTTCATGTGGTGGCCATCCCCATCATTGTGGTTTTACAGTGCTGGGGCTTGCCCAGAAAATGATATATTATGCCCAAATCCAGTGCAACCAGAGATGTCATTTAGGGGTTGCCAGGGCGTGTACATGTGACACCTGAGGTATCCCTTGCTATCCCTGTGGTCTCCCTTACTACCCCTAAAAACAAAAACATTTTTTTTTTAATTGAGGCTCCTGGGCTGTGGCCAGCAACATGTGGCTCCTTGTTTCTGGAGTGGCTGGTCTTCTCATAAATGAGCTGGTAAGGTAGCTCAGTGGGTTGAGTGCTCATTTGTGCAATGTGTGTGTGATCTGCAGGTTGCAGGTTCGATTCTCGGTAAGGTCAACTCAGCCTTTCATCCTGCTGAGGTTGATAAACGAGTACCAACACAGGTGGGGTGACATTATATGTGTATTTTTTTTTATATGAAGCGCTTAAGCGTAAGTGCTATATAATAACACATCATTAATGTTTGGCCTTGGACGTCTGCTTGCATTCACAGTAATTTGGTAATATGGGCCTATACGCACTGATATTAACAATACATATGGTGATCCATTCTTGTATGAAATGTACATTACTTTACAGTGATATCGTAACCATATGTTTCGTAGTGTACTTAGAAACAATGCTATGTGATGCCACTTCCTATTTTGTCAACAGGGAAAGGTTGTGTTCTACCCAGGGATGTCATTTGCAGGTCGCAAATGCGACCCCTGAGGTTTCCCTTGCTACCCCTGGGATCTCCCTTGCTACCCCTAAAAACAATTGTTTTTAAAAAAGCGTTTTTTTTTTTTTACAATGAAGCTCCTGGGCTATGGCCAGTGCCATGTCGATCTTTGTTTCTGGAGTGGCTGGAATTTATGTTGAGGCCTCTTAAAAAAGACAGCGGGTTCAACAAGTATAACACTTTGAGCAGTGACCCTAAATAAGAAAGAATAGGAATAACAAACAATTTGTCTTTCTGGAATTATATACAATAAGGTTATGTTCTATTGCTTCCCATGATGTCACTTCGGGGTGGGGCCAAATGACATCACTTCCTGTGATGTCATCCGAGGTCAAGGGTCGTGTGATGTCACTTCTGCTACCGCTGGAATTTTGGTGAAATGACGTCCCTGGGTGCAACCAGACACCCTCCTTGTTGGAAGGGAAAAGGTGAGAGGGAGGGGAAAGCAGGAGCAAGGATGTGTTCACAGACAGACAGACTACAAATTGCAAGAGGGAATAGTATTGTAGAAGTAGGGGGGCATATGCCGCCATTGGCAGTTTGTTCATATGGAACGCTGATAAGATATAACACCTCGTGCAAACAGGCATTTTCCAGTGATGGCAAGTTCGAGTACATGGAGGATGTACTGAGAAACCTCCCTAGGAGGTTATTATGTTTGTTTAGTGCACGAGCCAATGCCTGTGAGGGGAACTTAGTTTACTTTAGCCCTGTTATGTTCAGTAGCTCTTGCCTTGACTTTCCCACAGTTTAAGAGAACACTATTGTTCTGCTACTGTCTTTTGGAGCCATGATTTACGCTGATGAACATTGAGCCCTTTAATTAGAATGCAGCCTGAGATAATTAAAAGCAAACCAATCTTTTTTTGCTACAGAGCAGAATGCCCACGTCTGCAGCTGTGCCAACAAATCATGCAAGAGCATGTACTCTTCTTGGGAAGCGTCTAATCTTTGCGTAGCGCAAGGCCAGCCGCTGTCCCCCCCCCCCCCCCCCCGCTATGATTTAAGCCACCAGGTAGCTTTCTACTGTGTGCTGTGGGCGTGTAAATAAAGATGTTTACATTCCTAATTTATTTGTATTGTGTTTTGGTTTATAAACAAAGTATAAACCTTTCACATCATACAGTAAAAAAAAGACAAAGGACAAACAAAAAAAATCATAACTTATACTATTTGATATGTAGGATAAAACAAAATAGTGTAACTCCTGTATGCGTTATACATTATGCGCTATACACAATGTCAAAAACATCAGTTTAACTTAGCACGTCCAAAATCAGCATGTAATTAATTCATAACTTCTCGGTAGTTCCTAACCCAAAGCACTATGGAATTGCTGTCCATCCCACCCGCTGTTAGGTATGACCACTCAAAAGAGCAAAAAGTGCCATTAAAACATTTGCAAGGAGAAATGAACATAGCAAGAAGTGTGTAAAGGGCCTCCAACATTACCCCAAGTATTCTTAAAAAGGCACACAGTAATAAAATTAGGGCTGACGATTGCCCCACATTAGCCTGATCCATAAGGACTCAGTCAACTGCATTGATCCCAAAAATCGAAGTCTTAGCTCTGAGTGCATGACAGTCCAAGATCAGATGCTTTAGACTTTCCATTTTGGCAAACATCATTACAGAACCTACAATGCATAACAGTTCTGGACCTGTCCCATTTCCCTTTCCACTCCAACGTTAAGAACTGATTTAAACGTAAATTAGGGTCTGAGTTTTGGGACAAGGGAAGAGAGATATATATTTCGTAGTATCTGCCCATTTCCTAATGAACTTTGCATATTCTGTGTACAGAGTATATTATGGCAACAGGTCGGTTGTCTCACACCAATCATATTTAAACAGCTTCTTTTTGACATTACACATATTACTGGTTAGCTCCTCCCTCATGGAGCAAATTAATGTTAGCATTTCATTCATACATGTTTTGTAATCGTTTATAGTGATTGTTGAGATTCAGGTCTGGTCTTCACCCCACCGCTGGTAACGATAGTTTGCCGGGCATTTAGCAATCTGGCAAACTCTACTAGTTTCCTCCATTTTGCTCTGGCGGCTAAGGAGATCAGGCCAAACTCGTGTCTGATAACGCCATTTGGAACAGAATGTGCCAGTCCCAGAACACTTTTCCATAGCAGCCCTTGGAGCGTATTTAGATAAGTCTAGGCCATATAGTAGCGTGGTTTCCACCTTCAGCAGATAAAATAAGAATGAATAGCGGCACAGCTGTGAATAAATTCTTTTCATTTTGGTCAAGAGCGGGATAAATTTACCCTAGAGAAACAATTTTGAACCCAACATGGAGCTGCTGTTAGTTGGGCAGTAAACCAGATATCTCAGGGATTTCACTCTTTCCAGAGAATGCTCACCCACTCTCCAGTCAAAGGTCTTTGGCCGCCTTTTAGTTGTGAATATCATGACTTTGGACTTTTGTCCGTTTACTTTTAGATTGTCTTCAGCATAGCTGTAAAAAAGACGAAGCTTCCTATGCAGACTAATTGGGGTTCTGTCAAACAATATAATGTCTGCAAAGGCGATCCAGTCTAGTGTAATCTGCCATGTCAGACATATATAGATTGTACATAGTGGGATCCAAGACATAGCCCTGATGCAACACAGCAGACGTGGGTATAGAACTCGTCAAGGCTCCCTCCCAGCTCAACATAACCGTCACAAGGTGTTGGTGTGTAACAAGGCCAAAAGCTGCACCATCTTAATGGGGAGCTTCCAAGCAAGCAACTTTGCCCACAAGGTTTGTCTGCTTACCTTGTCGAATGCATTTGACATATCGATGGAGGCCATATATATGGTCCCCACCACCGACTTTTTAACAGCAGCTAGCAGATGGGACATGGTAAAAGCATTTAACAAGGTCCCCATTCCTGAGCGAAAACCCACCTGATAACATGAAAGTAGATTTTTAGACAGAATGTGGGTCTTAAGATCTCTTAGTAGTAACAGTGTGAAAAATGTTACTGCAGGAATCCAGCAAGGAGATAGTCCTATAGTTTTTTGGGTCAACACTATCTTCTTCCTTATATAAAGTTATGATGTTGGATTCTCTCCGTTTGTGAGGAACCTTGTGGGTAGTAAAGACATGCTTAAATAAATCTCCAAGTGGATGCTGCCAGGCTCCCAGATCATTTTTTATCAACATTGCAGGAATACAGTCTGGACCAGGAGCTCTAGATGGTCTAGCTCTACCAATTGCCCACATTGTGTCCTCTTTGTCCCATGGACATCCCGATTGGTCGTTTCTTACCTTATAGGTTGCAGTGCCATCCCTTTACCCTTTTGGCAAGCTATATTTGGCACTCAGAAAGTCTACTCAGTCTTGTTTGTGATTGAGCACTCCATGCTAACCTTGGGACCTTTCAGTTTTCCTCCTATGAGTGACAAGAATTTCAAATTATCGTTCTCAAGTATAGTTTTAAGGACCACTTGAATTTCTCTAATGTGGGTTTCTTGTATAAGCAACTTCAGAGATCGCTTGTGTGTCACAATAATTTGCCTCTTGGACTTGAGGAAGTCAAAGCTTCTAGTGACTTGAGAAGCCTTAACTCTCTTTGCGCCTCTCACCCTCTGGTCAAAGATATGCAAGTGCTCCTTGTTGGTGTGAAGATGACCCCTGTTAGTAAGCTGTTTCATACAGTTTATTAAGGTTTGATTAAAATGATCAGCAGAAAAGCAATCCGCGGCCGTACCCATGTTGCTTAAGAGGAGCTCCCATGTCACCATAAAGGTTCTGCATGGCACAGCATTCCATTTTACTGTGAGACCACCCCATCCGGGGAGGAGAAGGCAATACAGCGATCAAAGCATGTCTTGGGGAATGGTAGTCACAACGTCCGTACTAATGGGAAATGGTCACTACCCAGAGCTGCTCCTTTAGTCAGTGGTTCACATGACCGCCCTAGTTCGGATGAGAAATAGAAGTGGCCAATTTAAGATGTTTTTGTCCTCTACACCAAGTGACGAAACCACTTCTTATCTCTTCCTCCTCAGTAAGGCATATGATTAGATCCCAACTCATCAAGTATTCATTCCTCAGAGCACCCAATTTGGCACCCTTTGAACATTTGATCATTTTCTCTAATTCCATACCTTTCTTATTATGGACGTGTACACATTAAGCATTTAGATCTCCCCTAAGAATAATAGAGATTTTGTTTTTTCTCCGACCAGCCGAAAGCAGGTCATCTTCAGCATGCATGACTACCAGAGACAGATTCTCACTGTTCCAGTAGATGTTCACAACCAAAACATTTGCCTGTAAATTAGGGAAAGAAATGTTAATTGCAATTAGGTCTTTCGACTGTGTTGCTACCTCCAAATGTATGCATTTAAGATTTTGATCAACAGCAATTATTAAGCCACCCTTGGAATGGCCTTTGATGCCTCTTTGCAGTTTGTATAGTGATCATCTAAATTGATGATTTTATCTAGTGACATTGATTCCTGCATACAAATTATATTAGCCTTAGTCAAGCAGTCAGGGAGGGGCCCATTTAGTTTCTGAAATCTACATACATTCCATGAGACAATCCTATGCGGCCCCGTGTTAAAGATTGTTATTGTTTAGTTTTGACTTTTTAAACATTTCAGTTGCGGCCTCCAGCCACGCCCAGTCCTGAAGCCCAGATTTGGCAGCAGCACTTGTACTCATTGAATTATTGGGAATGGGTGCCGTCTGCTGTGATAGTGACGCTTGTTTTGGGCCACAGAGTTCAATCAGCTCATATCCCAAAGTTTTAAGGAGTTCCTGCTCCTTCCAGACAATTTGAGCAATGACGTCGGAAGTGTAATGACATACAGCTTTCGCAGCTCCTTTTTTTGGGAAGGCTACCCTTTCGATATCATCAGAGCGCAAGGCCCGCAAGATCGGTATTGCCTGAAAGCCTTTAATCATTTGGCCCCTATACATGTGCATTTGACCACAAATTTGGGGGTTGATCATCCAGCCCTTGATAGTTCCTTGGAATTTGTCATTTACAGTCGTACACAGCTTCTGCCTTATTGCACTTGTCCCTCTTTCAGCCTCAAAGGTTTGCTGCACAGAACATGTCTGAGCATCACAAGAATTTACTGAGAGTATAGGACAGTCTACGCTCTCCACGTTTGTTGTTACATGTTCCTGAGGCTGTGGTACTAGTATTGTGGCTTCTTTGTTGTTTGCAGTTGGGTTCTTCAAAAACCTGGTACTTTTGCTTTGCTTTCTTTTTCCATTCTTCTTGAGGCCTTGCCCCTACTTTCCAAGTTCAAGTCCAAGACTTCCTCATTTGTTTGATTCCGTTTCGCTTTGTGGTGTTGCTCTTTACCGGCCAATGCACTAATACGTTTTTTTTTGTTTGTTTTTGTTTATTTTATTCCCATTTGGGCTGATAGGTATTTGGTCTTATTCTTTTCCTGTGATTCCCCTTTTTTCGGTTGTCAGCTAGTTCTGGTCCAGCCAGCTTGGTCCTCCCTTATTGGTGAAGAGTCCCCCAAAGACTCCAGAGGGTCCCTTTGATTTTCTTTAAATTCTGAACTCGGGGCTACCGGGTTTACTTCATTTTCTTGGTTATCCTCCGAGCACAACGCCACTAGCACAGAGGGGCTATCAGGTGACTCACTTAGTTGCGTTGGTAAGTCAACCAACACAATTTCCCCATCCATGTTACTGGTCAAGTCTAAGTGCACCATGTTACAGTGTCTCCCCTTGCATGCTGCAGAATCATTTTCCCATATTTCTGTTGTTCTGCCGCCGATGCCTCCAGTAGTTGTTTGACATTTAAATCCACTGTATTGATCTGTCTGGCGTTATCCTGGACTGCTTTTTTGATGTTATCATAGAGTCTGAGCAGTGACTCTAGTACAAGGTGAAGTGCCAAAATTGAGGTTGACCAATGAGTTTACTTGTGGTAGTGTGTTAGATTCTCGCTGCATAGTTTCTGGGATTAAAATTATTTTCATTTATCGTTTTTTTCAAAATCGGCCTTGGTCAAGGCACTCGAAGTTATATCTTCTGTTGGCCGGTCAGACCCATTGTTAAGCAATCCAGAATCTAATTGCCTCATACAGTATGTTTTTTTTTTTCATTTGGTTTTATTGATTTTGAAACAAAAAATAAAAAGAGAAACAAAAGATTAACAAAAGATTTGAGCATTTCACTTGTTACAACTCTGTTAGCATATGATTACATCAAAAGAACAAAACTAGAGTCTCATTATACAATTGATCGTCCTTGTGTTTGTTTCCGATCTCTAGTAATAACAGTCAGTATAACATACCCCATACCCACCCACTTCCCTCCCCATGGTTGGGCAAACATCATTGCGGCATCTTTTCTCTGTTGACATGTTCATAGCGGGTAATGTTCGGTTCACTATTGTGAGGTTTCCTTGATTCTTGGGTCATAACTGTCCTGTATTGAGAGTTCTTGAGATTCTTGGTTCAATTAAGATCCTGTAGTGTCTTCGGGTTGGGAGTTCGTCGTCTCTGAGAGGTGTTTGCCTCAAAATTCTGACCATAAAATCTCGCATGCAATGCTTTATTGTGTAGGGATGCCGTGATCAATTCCATTGTATAAATGTTGGTTGACAAATTGATCCATTCCTTCTTACTTGGAACCTTTTTGGATTTCCATTTTGTTACTAGCAGTGCACGGGCTGCTAGTAATAGGTGTGGGGCAAGACCCCTGAGTCTAGTCCATTCATCCATTCATCCTCGTCTTTTTCCATTCCGAAGAGAACCAAACGTGGGTCAACGTCTCTTTGTATGCCGTCTGTCTTTGATCCATGCCAGGACTTCCTTCCAGAATACCTTAATGCGTGGGCAGCTCCACCACATGTGCCAATAGTCGGCTGTTTCTCCACATTCTCGCCAACATCTCGAGCTCAGAGTCTGAAACATCTTGGACAATTTGAGTGGGTCGTATTGCCATCTATGTAGGAGTTTGATGGCGTGTGATTTATATTGACTGGATAAGGATGTTTTGGATGCGTTTTTGCACATAATTTCCCATTGTTCTGGATCTATCTCCTCTCCTAAGTCTCTCCCCCATCTGCTTCTGAGATGTTCCGTGGACCCGGTGCCTGCTTCGATAAGTTCTTTGTACATAGCCGATATCAAACCCTTCATTTCAGACTTAGAATCCAAGAGTTGTTCCAATGGGGTGAGTTCTCTCTGCAGCTTTTCCTTCTATGCAGATTTTATGAGGACTCCTTTTATCTGGATATATTGGAAGGTGGATAATGGGCCTATCCCTAGGGCTTCAGTTAGGTCTGGAAGAGTTATGAAGTTGTCCCTCTTCTGGAGTTGCCCTACCCTTTCGAGTCCTGCCTCGTACCAGGATTGGAATCTTCCTACCTCGGGTATGTGATTGTTTATGCCAGGGGACCATAAGTGGCTAATTGGCCAGGTGGTGATCTTGTTCATTGCTTTGCTTGGTTGCCAGATGTTCCAGATGGTACTCAGTATCGGGTGGCCCTTAATTTTCCATTGTATTCTTTTGTGAGGGGTCCATAGCCATTCTGACACAGTGGCCGGCGAGAAGTAATGATTGTCCATGTGGACCCATTGGAGGTGGTTGTGATCACTTAGGTGTGGGATAAGGATACGTAGTTGTGAGGCTTTGTAGTATGCTCGCAGGTCGGGGAGACCTACTCCTCCTTTGTCTTTGGAAAGCGTCAGAGTGTTGAATGCAATCCTCGCCTTCTTTCCCTGCCAGAGGAACCTAAGCATACATTTTTTGGCCTCTTCAAAAAACGCATCTGGTATCTCGATAGGTAACATCTGGAAAGGGTACAGGAATCGGGGGAGGCATACCATTTTAATGGCGTTAATCCTTCCTAACCACGAGATCATGAGTTTGTCCCACATATTCAGATCGGCCGAGAAGCTCTGGAGGAGGGGAGTTAGCTTCGTATAGTTCCGTTATGTTTTTAGTGATCTGGATGCCTAAGTATTTAAATGCAGAGTGTTCGAGTTTGAGGCCAATGGGCAAGAACTTGTTTTCGTTTTCCTCTTTCATTCCTTGCAAAGGGAACAATATTGATTTAGTCTTATTCACCTTAAACTCAGAGAGTTTGCCATATTCTTCTAATAGTTGGAGAGCATGAGGGACAGATACAGAGGGGTTGGTAATGTGTAAAGGTATGTCATCAGCATAGAGTGCTATCTTATATTCTTTCGTTCCCAATCACATGCCTTCTATTCTGGAGTCGGATCGTATCTTTTGGGCCAGGTGTTCTAGGGAGAGCGCAAAAAGTATTGCAGAGAGGGGGCACCCCTGACCAGTACCACATCCCATATCAAACCATCTGGAATATTCCCCATTGACAGAGATAGATGCCTTTGGGGATGTGTATACTGCTTGTATTCCTTTCCTAAATCTCGGCCCTATCCCCACCTTGCAAAGGACTGCCCTCAGGAATTCCCACTCCACTCTATCAAAGGCTTATTCTGCGTCTATTGACAGTAGGGCAGGGTCACCTGGTAGTTCTGGTGATGAGTGGATGAGATGGAGAGTTTTGCGCATGGTGTCGGCCCCTTGCCTACCCAATATAAATCCGACTTGGTCATTGTGTATGAGGTGAGGGATCAGTACTTCCAATTGGGAGGCTAGTACCCTGGTGTAAATTTTGGCATCTAAGTTGAGCAATGAAATTGGGCGGTATGAACCACAATGTTTGGGGTTCCTTCCCTCCTTTGGGATCACTGTTATGAGCGCCTTCGTAAAGGAGTCAGGGGCTGTCCCTGTTTCTAATATCTCGTTAAAGAGCTCTGTCAAGAATGGTGTTAGCTGGTCGCTGAAGGTTTTATAAAACCCAGCGGTATAGCCGTCCTCTCCGGGGGATTTGCCTACAGTTAGTCTTTTAATTGCCTCTTGGACCTCAGGTTCGGATATCGGGGATTCTAAGAGCTCAGTTCCGGGGTATGAGATTTTGGGCATATCTATCTGGGAGAGATAGTGATCTGTATCTGATTGTCCTGGAGTCACTTCCGAGGTGTACAACGCCTCGTAGAAGTTGGCAAAACTCTCTGGGATAGTGTGGGGGGTTGGGGGGGTCGTAGGGTTTTCTTCGATTATCTCTTTCACTTTCCGCTCCGCCCTTTGTTCTCTGAGTCTGGCTGCCAATAGTGCGTCGGCCTTATCCCCCTTCTCATAGAATTTCTGTTTGAGGAATCGGAGTTTGCGCACAATTTGTTTGTGCTCCAATAGTCTTAGTTCTTGCCTTTTACGTTGTGCTATGTTGATGTTGTCGCGGTCCGTGCCCAGGTGTTCCCTGTTCTCGCTTTCCAGTTGGCATATTTGGGACCTAAGTCTGTGCTCAATGATCTTTCTCTCTCTTTTTTTGGTAGATCCTTCTCGTATCAGGATGCCTCTCCAGGTGGCTTTACCCGCCTCCCATATTGTCTGCTTGGAGACTTCCCCATTGTTGTTTAGTTTGAAGTATTCCTCAATTTCAGTTGCCATTTCAATTTTAAATACTGTATCTTTCAACAGGCTTTCATTACACCACCACTTCCCTCCTGAAACAGGTAAGTCTGACCATCTTATATCTGACAGGACCATGTCATGGTCTGACCATGTTATCGGAATTATTTCTGATAGCGTTGTGGTGTCAAGGAAGTCCTTGGTGAGGTACAAGTAATCAATCCTGGTGAATATTTTGTGCGGATTGGAGTAAAATGTGTAGCCTCTTTCATTAGGATGTTTAATTCTCCGCACATCTTGCAGGTCAGATATCTCTATTATGTCAGAAAGCCCAGTGCGATCACTTCTTGTTTGGCTTATTATCTCGGGGTTGCCTGGTTCCCAGTCTTTGGTCGGGTCTGCCCATTGATTAAAGTCTCCTCCGAGAACAACTTGGCCGGATGCTTCTAACATTATTTTGGGTATTGTCTTTTCTAGGAACTTGGCTTGTCCTGCGTTGGGAGAGTATATTACTGCGACTGTTACTTTAACCTTTGCGATTGTCCCAGATATCAGGAGGGCACGCCCGCTTACATCGGACCAGGTTTTATCTACTTCGAAATTGATTCCTTTCTTGATCAGGATTCCAACTCCTCCCTTCCTGAGTGGGCCCAAGCCCCAGAATTCCTTTACCCCTCTTTTTCCTAGTATTCCTCTCTCCTCCCCCTTGGCAAACTTTGTCTCTTGTAGAAGGAGAATGTCTATTTGAGATCTACGGTATTCCCTTGCCACTAGTGATCTCTTGGTCAGCGAGTTGAGGCCTTTCACGTTAAGTGTTCCTATCCTTAGGGACTCCCTACCCTTCTGCTCCTCAATTAGTGCCATTATCAGAGTATTTCGGTTGTGGATTCGTGACCCGTGTCCAGTAGATATATTGTTCATAAGGACTCACGTCGTCTTGAGTGATCCTTTGTATTGCTGATAATGCTTCATCCTCTGTACATTTCTTGTCTGCCCAGTCCCCCCACCCTCCATCCTTCCCACATTGACGGCATCCGTGCAGACCCAGATAAAGACACTGGTCCTGCATTGAAACACCTTTAGGGACCGTCACTTCGGGTCCCCAAGATTATTATAACATCATAATCCTGATTGAGCCCCCTTTCACTTCCCTCCTTAGTTTACATGGCCCGAGTCTCTTTTGAGCCTATACATCCTTACACAGTTCAGGCCATGGACATATGTATTAGAATATATGTCATCTTACCAGTGTTGCAGTTCATCGGTTCTCTCCCCCTGTGGGGGTATTACCTCTCCGAAATGTCCTCGATCCCTTGACACGTTTCCTTCTGGGGCCCTGTATACGCCATCCTCTTTCTTCTCGACGTGGGTCTCCCTGATCGTGTTCCTCTGCGCTTGGTCCAAGGAGGTCATAGATGTACACCTTGATCTACCCCTCTGAGATTAGCTTGATTTTGTTTCCGTTGTATTTGAAGGACAGAGAGAAGGGGTATCCCCACCTGTATCTTATGTTCTTTTCCTTCAGATGTTTGGTGATAGGCCCGCACATGCGTCAGAGTGCCAGGGTCATGGATGATAGGTCCTGGTATATCGAGATTTGGGATCCTTGGAGGGTAATTGAATCGCTGCTTCTTGCTTTCTCGAGGATCCGTGTTTTGTCCTGAAAGCGGTGAAATCGAGCAAGGACAGATCTTGGTCCGCCTGGAGGCCCTCCGGCTCTGTGTATCCTCTCTGTCTTAGGTTCATCAACCGCGTCATCGGCAACTAAGAGTTTGATGATGTCATGCAGGGTGTTCTTCAGATCGCTCTCCGTCTCCCCTTCTCGTTCCGGGATTCCGAAAATCCTCAGGTTGTTCCACCTCTCCCGGTTTTCCAAGTCATCAAGCTTGAGTTTGAAGCTCTCCTCTCGCTGCTCCAGTTTGGTCATCTGCTGGTCGAATTGTGCTTCAAGGGTGTCTATGGACGCTTGATTGTTCTCGACCCCTTTGAGCCTCTCCTCCATGGTTTCTAGGCGTTGGGTGATATTGTCAATTTTGGAGTCAATGCTGGCACCCATATTCTTTATTTCGCCCAGCAAGGCGGCAATGTCCCCTTTGGTAGCTGCTGATTCACTCCCCGAGGTATTTTGGTTCGCCATGGTATGGTCACAGTTTTTGGCAGGAGTCGAGACGTAGGAGAATGTAGCTAGTTTCTCCCTTATGTCCATTGGTTCTCCCGAAGTTCCGTGGTGTCACCAGTGCTGTTCGACGGGGAGATGGGGGCGGGGGCAGAGGAGGCACACGCCCCTGGGTCGGGGGCCCTACCCTCTGCACTCCGACATCGGTGGTCTCGGGAAGTTCGTTAGGTGTTGTGAGGGGTGTCCGTGGTGTGTTTGTTGATATGCCCAGGGTACGGGCGGCACAATAATGCGTATGGGTCACCCGGGGTGCCCTTTAAGCAGTGTCCGGGTCAGCCGACGCTTTTGGGGGTGTTTTCCTCTTGTGCGAGATGCGGGGGTAAACATTCAGGGCGAGAGAGGTCCGAACCGCCCCTGCGCGGTGATGGCGCACCACCCGTTGTTCACGGGGTAGATGGGATGGGCCTACCGTCCCCCCGCTCAGCGCTGTCTCAAGGCGTAGTCTGATCACGCTCTTCGGAAGCTCCGCCGACTCGACCCAGGCTGTCACATCCCCTTTGCGGCGAGGAACGTCGTCGGGAGTGTGAATTCCGTGGCCGGGGTTCAGGTTCTTTCAGGCTTTCTTTGTTCGTCAGGCCCAGGGTCCGCCTCCGACAGTTGCGCAGTTCCCTGCGAGCGAGCCGCGGAGCCGTTATGTATGACGTCTTTTTGGAGGATGTATATCTCAGGTTTGCAGGGGTCTTTTTCGATCGGGTTTTCGACTGACCGGAGGGGAAGGTCCTCAGCTGGCGGCACACTGGTGTAGAATCTTGGGGGGGTCATCAAAGTGGGGGCTCAATCCCTCCTAGGGACCCAAAGTAGCAGAGCTCACGCAAAGTCAGACCACATCCGCGCGCCCCCTGGTGGCCAGCCGGTATGTTTGTTTTTTGATTCCCTGAGTCTCTTTACAAAGACGCTCAATGGATTGATCAAGCACAAAGGAGTCTCCCAGTTGCGTTGCAATGATTCCATCTGTGCAATTTGATCCCTTTTCCATGCTTGCTTTATCACGCTCCTCCAGGCTAGTTTTTTCCTCGTTTCCCTCATTTACCAACACAATTTGTAGCTACTTTTCTAACATCAGACACTGCCCGCCGGAGGGTGTAGCTGAGGGGGAACAGCTATTTCCCCCCACCTCCGAATACAGGATAGGTGTACAAGATAGTTTAGAGACACCTTGACTTATTTCTTCAACAGCAGTATCTCTGCCCTATGTTTTTGGAAATCCCCCCAGTTTTCGTGATTACGAACATTTTGTCAGTAATTTCTGTCGTTTTTGAACCAGACTTCTCAGTCAGTGACAGGCCCTCATCCAGGGCTCTAAACACGGCCAACCCCTTATCTGTTATCAATCGTTTCCACTCCTTAGTTTGGACATAATCTAGCCCAGCCTCCGCAATTACCTTTTTGTTTAGTTGGAATTAAGCGATAGCCGTTGAGCAAATGTACAAGTCAATTGTTTTACCAGTAATTGGACGTCCTCTCAACCCTTGCCGGCCAAGATGAGCAAGACCACTTTCCATTCCACTTGCATGCCTACATGTTTTTTCAGTTGTCGACCCCAGTGATGTTTTTGTTTTCTTTAATAGAGTAAAATAAGTGGTCTTATGAGGAAGAGGGTTAGTGCTGTGGCTTTGATTACTTTTCATATTATGTGTCTGCAGACTTAACTTCCTTTATGCCTATGATGTCACTTCCTGTTTCAGGTATTGAGGACAGTTAGCCAAACGGAGGCTAATGTATGTATGAATAAAGCGTAAACATGTTTTGTGTTAAATAAGGAAGATTAATAGCATTTTTGATTGGGGGAAACTGTTAAGAGATAAAACAGTAGTAAAGAATAATTACGTTTATTTTTGTAAAAGCTTTGTCGAGTTGAATTTGTGTTTTTATATATGTTCAGAGACGGTGTCAGGGCCTTTCAACCTTTTCAAACGAAGGGGCCTCAAGCCTCAGTGGGGCCCCCAGCAACTGCCCCCATGTTGCCAGTAAGCAGTCTTGTAACATGGAAATGTATATTTGTTTTCATTCTGGGACTTAAAATGTGAGCTTTTCAGCGCTGGCATTACAATCTGTGTTTTCTCCTCCCATGCAAAGTGTTCTCTCCTCCTTGCCTTCTAACAGTGGTTCCTCCATATCAGCCACTTGCTGACAAAGAAGGATTTAGAGCTCTTTAGGTGGCATTTAGTGTTTAAGTTATCTTATCTTTGCCGCCATTGTAATGTATGCACCCCATGGCTGCCTCAGACTATTTTCGCTCTAAGCAGGGGTTGAAATGGGCCCCCACACATCTTCAACCGAGCTGGGGTATGTTCGTATTTTCTAGTTTGTATTCACCTGTGGCGCGTGTCTGTCATGCCCTTTAACCTGACATCATGTATTCTGTTATGCTAAACATTTCCTTCTTCTCACTAAAAATGCAGATTGCACACAAAAAAAACTTTCCATGACTGAGCACGTTGGGATTCTTTCGTGCTGCGGGCTGTCTTGTGAAGAATTGTAAGAGCGTTTCTTGTTCAATAGACACGCTTGGCATAGACGGAGCTACGACCCCAGTGACCCTCTGTTTTCTAACGCTCTTCGCCGCCTCGTGCTTGCACCGCGGACCTTAATAATGCGGAATGACAATGGAGAATCGAAGGCAAAGCTCCCTCTGATGTACGAATTAAATGGTCCTCGCGAGTTCCGTGCAAACGGTGCATGTAAATCCCTCATGTCCCTTGTACTTAGGGTGAATTTATCACAGGGCCCGCACAATAAAGTCCGACTAATTCAGGCTCTTGAGTTGACTTAATTTGTACAGATCGCCCTGATCAGTGGCGTTGGCGGGTTTACAAATCACGGCAACGTTCGGGGAATCAGGAATAAAATGGTATTGGAAAAACAAGGCAACCTTGTTTCCCTTCCCCAAGGTCAGGCAAACGCAACAGGAAACACATGTCTGCACGAGATGGAAAGAGGACTATGCTGCACTGAACACCCAGTACTTGCTTTGCTTCAGGATAACAATGTTTCTATTGGAAAATGGATTAAAATAAAACAATACAAGAGGACCTAGTTACTTGCCTAGTGTGGCTAGCTCTCACAATAATGATTTATTTGTTGTGTAGTGCAATAGTGATATGTCATCTGCACTTGCACGCTCTGAATGCTCACAAGGCCCAGTAGGATCGCCTCTATCTCTCATTGTTATATTTGCATTTCATTCCCATGTTCCCTCCCTGTTGCACTGTTGTCGCTTTGAAACACAATTTACTTGATGTATAAGCGCCTTACAAATACACAATAAATACAAATAAATAAATAAGCAAATAGGTCAAATATAGGAGATGTAGAAGGGGACATGTTTGAACCCAACATTTATTCAAATAAAAGAAAAATGTCTCTAGGCCCCATCACTACGATGATCCCTCTTCTCTAAAAAAGAACAAACTAGTGCATGTCAGTAAGTCGAACAAATAGACTGTGTCCTCTGTCAAGCCTCCGATATCTTAACCTCTGTCCGACCACTATAAAATGAAAAAAGAAAGACAATCTAAGTTTTGGCCTAGAAAAGATTATTCTACCTCATTGGGTAAATCAATGGGGACTGGTTTTCTGTCCCTCCCAATGCACCAAAGAGTTCTAAAAAAAAATGTGGTCTCTTCCAGCTCCTGGTTTGAAAGTTTCACTCAACCAACAATAGTGTCTCTTCCAAGTCTTGCTCTGGAAATTCCAATGAACAAACAAAAACACAAACAAAAAAAGGCATTGCCTCTTAAGGTTCTTTTAGCCACACCTACAACTTCATCCGACACTCAGAACAGTTCTGGATTTACCCGCTCCTGGGGATGTTTTAAGCCAAATGTGTTAATTAGATTTGTGGCTATTGGTAATGACAAATCACCACTCTCTTCTTGTTCCTGGTTGAATACTCCTTCTTTCAGCCTCTGGTAGGCTATGTGCCTGCATTCCCTATTATGTTTACAGTGGCTCTTATCCCTGCATGTGTTCTTCTGGGTATCAACCCCCGGGTGGGCTATGGGCCTGCGTGGTCCTGCAGTGCTTGAGATTTCTCTTACCCACTCCTGAGGTCATCTGGTTATCAGCCCCATGTGTGCTACAGGCTTGCATGGCCCTGCTGTGTTTGTGGTTTCTTGTACCCTCTCGTGGCATCTTCTAGGTTTCAGCCCTGTGTGGGCTATGGGCAGGTGTCGCCTCGCTGTTCTTGTGGATTCTCTTACCCCCTCCTGGGTGCTTCTGAATATCAGCCCTGCGTGGGGTAGTGGATTATCTCACTGCCCTCCACTCAGTACCCCGGCAATGCTGTGTACCTTTTTTCCAGTGGTGATGCTGGGTTGTGGAGGCGGTCGTCCTGGCATGCGTGGACCCACGTTCTCATCCTGGCTTCTGACCACGTGGTTGGCTGCTTCACCTCGGTCATCTTTTCTGGTTCCTGAGGAGCAGGATGTTAGTACGTCTTCCAGCAGGGTATGCAGCTTCCTCTCCCTGGGGCTGTGGGCTTGGTGCCATCTCCCCGCCCAAGAAGAGTCAGTGTTTCATGTGTTTCCTTCGTTCCCTGCCGACCATACAGTTCAAATGCGTGGCTTTCCCCTTCAGATCCTCCTGAGGGTGTGGGATTTCTCCTTTGTGCAGCAGTGCAATCCGGCATGCCTCTCGCCTCAGCTGGTCTGTCCCATCTTTGCTGGACTGGGGTATTTTGGGGTGCTTTGAAACACGATTTACGTGATGAATAAGCACCTTACAAATGCACAATAAATAAAATAAATAAATACATATTTTAAACCCTCTTTGGAGTGGAAGGAAAAAAAAACATTTGTTCTGAGGTTCACAATGAGGTTGCAACAGATATAGGTCAGAGACCAAGCCGTCCACCTTAAAAGGGCCCTGCACATGTTACTCTGCATATGACGAAATGAATTCTTGGGATTTTACAGTGAGGGGAGGTGAAAGGGGTTCCCTACTTCAGTATTTGTCCCCAGGGGTTGGTGGGCACCCCCAATGGGATCCTACTTGCCCTGTCCCGTAGGGAGGATATTGCATGGAATCGTCACACATCTTAGGCCCACTTTGCAGCACTGAGTTGGAGTTAAATGTGGCAGCAGGCATGTAACCTGGTCCAGTCCATGGAGGCTAGAGAGCCAGGAATGACCAGCCTGGCTAAGTAGGAACCTGTACAGAGATGGTACAGGAGTTCAGATGATACAGGCTACATGTGGAACTTGTATGACTATGAAAGATGGTGGTGTGGCCCAACCCTTCCTCAAATGTTGGGGGGGGACCGGACAATGCTGTTATGCAGTTTATGTAGTTATAATATGAGCACATGTTTTAAAAGGTCTAGGAAGGCACCTCAAATGGCTCAGGTAGTAGACACGCCTCTGTTTCATACGTTTTCAATGAAAAAAATGGGACACTGCAAGGAAAATGCCTTTTTAGCTGTACAGACTGGTAGTATAACATCCTTATTGCTTTCCCTCTGACATTAAATCCTAGGGTACACACTAGTAAGATAGCACACAAGCTCAATACCAACCAGTTTGGGAAGTGCCAGCCCAACGACTGAGACGCCTTGTGCCGCAAGAAAGTCTTGAGAACCTTGGAGGAAGGCATAACCAAGTATGTATTACAATTCTGCAGGGGTATCATTAAGGATAGTGAGCCATTGTCACATTGAAATCTTTTACCTAATGCCACTCGCGTGATCTTCAGGACCTCATTGAAGACTCAGATGTTATAAAAATAAATAACATCTAATTATATTTCGCATGAACAAACTGGTAAGAATTATGATATTGTGACAGTGTCTAGAAGATTGAAGAAAGAAGTTCTAGACGCGGTTCTGAGCAAAATCACAATAATATAATCATGGGAAATTGATCCCGTCCACGGCCAGAGGTTAAGATCAGTGATGGCCTTGGCTAGAGGTTATGCTAAAGAGATAAATCCCATCACAAGTGTAAGCTAAACAGCTGCTCGCTTCGGTGGTTGAGCTGGAAGAAATAACTACCACCAACAATATAGACATATTCTGACTTCTTGTTTGGATATAAACAAACTACTCGTGATGGTGACGTAGTTAGTAATTCAGTAAAACAGGTCCAAGGGTGATTTTCCTATCCAGAGGATGAAGACTGTGGCTTTCAGTTGCTCATGCTCGGAATTTCATGCCTTCGTCTCGGATCTATGGGATAAGTAGACCATGGCCTATATTTAAAAAAAAACTAAAGGGAGTATGTGACGAGGGAAAAAAATGGGTGGTTGCAGCATGGGGATGTGGAAGGGCAAGAGTGGACCGCACGTACAGACATAAAGGTAGAAAGCAGCAGGAAGATATAGTGGGAAGTGTGAGAGGGTTGGTTTTCCCATGAAGAGCAACATTTTTAAGGTAAAGAGGCAAACAATACAAAGAAAAAATAACAATGCAATCATTTTGCCAACAAAAGTTGTTTGTTTTTTGGGGAAGAAAATATGCATGTTATTAGGAAAATAATCACGGGCTACTTTCGGCCAGTAGACTTTTGGCCAGCATAATTAATCTAAAAACCATAGATCCATTTAAATGTTCTGATTAAGAGAAGCAAAGGTTTAATTAAATAATGGAAGATTGTGTGTTATTTTGACTATTGCTTTTATAATCTTTATTTCATGGCGTGTTTCATGAATTATGGTCTTCACAATGTAAACTTACATGTGCAGTATTTTTTTTTCTTCCCCGAGTATCTTTTGCATGTATTTTATGATCAGCAAGCCCAGTTGCCAGGCAGCAGTTATCCCAATGGGATGTTTGGCAAAGCGTCCACATCAGTCTTGCATAACTTGACTGGGCATCTCTAAAGCCATTCATTATCCCCTGTGCGAATTAGCGATGAGACTATCATCCATTAGTAGGCAAACATCAATTGGCAAAATGTGTAATTCTGCCAATTTGTGGATGTGACTCTATCTGAAGGCATTGTGAGCTATTATTTTGCTGGATACAGCAATTCCATCAGACAAATGGCCAGACTGGCACTAGATTTGATTTGGTTTGATTTGACATAGGGCAGAAGTTTCTGGCTTTCAACTGCTATCTGCAAGATAAGGTGGAACCTTGTGGTCTTGGCCTGTGGCTTAAGGTGTTTCTCTGTATTCTGACAGTGTTTTGATGGACTTTAAAATGGTCTAAAACGCTCTCAGCAAGTAACACAGTGGACTCCTTCCTCCCAGTGATATGTTAAGGATCATGGGGTGTCCAGCATGGTGGTGGCCATACTAGCAGCATGATCAGCACCAGTCCCCCCCCCAAAATGTCTGCTCCCTCACATGTTCCTAATCTTCACGTATCATATCTCGCTCATGCTGGGAACAATTGCTGCCTGCTCTTGTTAGAATGTCTTCTTCTCAGGGTGAATCCCTGCCGAGAAGTTGGGGCTCCCTCTCTCAAGACCGCTGGGTGTGATTGGTGGCTAACTGCTCGGAAGTAAGCAGGGAATGTTGTTAGGTTTGTAAAAGATCCAGGGCTACGTTAATGTCGGGACTCTGGACTAGCCATTTGGTTGTAGCCTCGGCGCGTCTCTCCGGGGCTACAACCGAAAGACCCAGGGCTACCTACCAGGCCGCCCTAAAGATGCCTCTGGAAGCAAGGATTTCTTGTTACAGCATGTTTGCCTGCCCAGGGCTAGAGATGTCCCACCGGGTTGCTATTTGTTTGGAGTGTGGATCTCTTCTATAGTTCTATAGAGTAACTTTCTGCTCAGAAGTTAGGATCCCTTCCACTGTAGACCAGCCTGCGCAAGAGGGAGGGGACTACCTTCATATGAGTGGCATTTCTTTATCAGGGTGACAGACTGCAGGATCTGGCATCTCTCTTAGAGGGCAACTCCATTCTTAGAAAGGGAGTTTCTCTCCCTCTCCGGGTTAGTGCATTTATTCACAGGCTTTATTATGGATGCAAGTCCTGCATCGCATAGAAAGGTTGCCCCGTGTAGTTGAAATACAGAACACAGTCTATTTGTATGATGTTTCAAACAAAGGGGGCATATTTATATGTTGACCTCCCAAGTAATGCTGGCTCTTGTGATCTTCCCCAGAAATTGATTCAAAATTGTTGCACACTGAAAGTAGCGTTTGCTCCACAAATTAAGCCTTCTGTTGTTTAATGAGTTGTTTTACAAATTTCATGTATGAGTAGACTTAATTTTGGTAACGAGTGCTTCAGAAAGTATATGTTTGGGTGAATCCACAAATTCCCCTATGCATCAGACCTTGACTTACATGTGCTTTTCCAAATCAGGTATGTTTCTCAGTCACAAGCATGTCGTGAGAAGAGGCCATTAGAAGAAACAGTCATCAGTGAAACTGACGAGTTGACAATTTCCAGAACTTTCAAATGACCATTTTGTTTGCACTTTTTTGTCCAAACATTACCTGTTCCCTGCCAAAAAATGGTCATCCAGTCTAAATCAGAAGGTTCACGTTGGATCAGAATTTTGTACATCGGGCACCCCTCCTCTCAACTTAAAGACGTTGAGAGGTGTGTAATTGGCATTGAAGGCAACAAAGACCTACCCTTTCCAGGATGCTTATCTTTGCTCTTTGACATGTAGCAGGCAAATAAACATGTCAACCACCTGAGCAGTGTTTCTGGCCATTGTTAAGATAGTTTCAGAAATGTTGACCAATTAATTTGCAATTCAATACTATATGCATTTTGGAAACAACGGACATATGTTTCCGCAAAATGCCAGACGCTGCTGGTGTTTGCTAATTCAGTGTTACAATACGCACGGATCACCTGTGAGTAATGGCATGAATTGCTGGTGAATAGAATATTGAGTGCATGCTGTGAGTGTTGAGTTGATTAGAATATATGTGATGAATGGGGCTGTGGGCGTCTCTATTAATTGCCTGTATCTAAGGGAAACTGGAAGCAATACACAAACGTACATCGTCTATGCTACTACATCTGAAGCTTCGTTATTATATTATCCTTTTGGTGGCATGTGTCTGTCCAATTAAACAGAGGTTTACTACGATGTATGGCACCCCCAGCCAATTTTCTCCATCGTTCATAGACATTACAGTCCACTGATGCACACAGGACGCCTTGAACCCTCAATAGGACACAGAATCGTGTTAATAGCTATTTTGTGCACTAACATAATGAACTGCTTTTTTTTGTCAGTGATTGATTTTGTAAAATTCCCCCTTAAATGTCTGCTGTCTTGCTATCCTCTCGGAGAGATGAAGCACTCTCTAGGCAGTCCTAAAACACACGTGCTAGGTTCGAGTAAGTTATGCAGAGTACACTACAGGGAGAGTTTGGGTATTGTTAGGAGTAGATCTCTAAGCGAATCAATCTATGACATTTGACATGATTCGCATGTGGAGGACGGAGAGAATGAAACTCTGCGCCTGCGTCATAATTCGGGGTCTTCCCCAAAGGTTTGCAGCTGATGCTCATGATTGGCGGGTGCATATTGGGGTTCTCTGCATAGACCTGACAGACACGTGTGCAACTCGTTCCTCTCATGGACTGAGCCTTCAAAAGGCCATTTGACAATGTTTGCTTTCCTCAAGTCATGTATGTGCAGTGAAGTTTAACTACTGGGCTCTATGACCAGAGCCATCACCTCTTCGTCTTACTGCAAGCTTTTTGCAGTGCTTTTCGCAAGAGTGGTAAGTGTTGGGGAAGCCTTGACTGTCTTTTCTCTCTGGGTAAGAGTGGTGACCATACAGTGTGAAAGCCTTGCATTGACACACTGTGCTGTTCCCCTGATATGTCTCTGCCATAAAGGGCCCGCAGACCCCTTTTCTGTTATTAGGGCGAGTCCTAGCACATGGTCATAATTTGTAGTATTGACAATGGGACGATTCCCTACCAACCCATCCCCAAGCTTTTGGTGGAGACCCTCGCATCCTGCCCTTTAATGCCCCTTGCACCTATAGCACAGAGCAAAAGGGACTCAGCCCGCTGGGTCATCCCCACACCAGGAGTTGTGGTGAGGCTTGGTTCACCCCACACCACGAGTTGCTGTGAAGCAGGGGACATCATTACAAACATTAATTAGGTGGTTATTTTTATTTTTTTTAATTTTTATTGTTTATGGTTTTGAAAAACCTTTTCAAAACATCTTTATAGACATATTACAAAACAGTAAGTATTAAAATCACAAGATTATACCGCATAAGAATGAGATCACTTGTTTTAGATAAGTGTAAGCCTGCTACAATTCCAGGTGATTAAAATCCTGTCATAGAACATTCTAACATATGAATACATAACTCTCCAGATCATTATACAAAATGTTCTTTTTGTGCAAGTCTCGCAAAGAATAGACTTATCGTAAATGTGCATATAAAACATACGAACATGCAAGCATTCTCCTGTGCAAATATAGTAAATGTGCTGTAGGCGGTTATACCACATGAACTTAGAGTGCAATGGGGTAGTCATAACCCCTGTCCGAGCAAGTTGGATGCTTAGATTGGTGCCCAATCTCATATGCTTATAGCAGAGAACAAGAAAAAGAGCAGCCAGTGAACTTATGTAGGTGAGATTAACCTATTACCTTAGCGCATATGCAGGCGTAGTATTGCAGAACTCCTGGCAGGGACGTCATTTCACCAAAATGCCAGGGGTAGCGGAAGTGACATCACATGACCCTTGACCTCTGATGACATCACAGGAAGTGATGCTTGCTTCTTATTGTATTGTTTGCTTCTTTGTTTGTATGTGCCCTTAAACCCTTGGGTACCTGGTGCGCAATAGAAATAATAAACATAAACATAAACATGCCATTTGACCCAGCCCCCAAGTGACATCATGGGAAGTGATGGGATACGACCTTCAGATGCGTCTAGCACCCGTGTTTCCAGGCGTTGTTATTTCAGCCAGATATAAGAACCGAGGCACAGCGGGAGGCATGATTTATCCACGATCACACATTTGGGGAACATCATTTTCCAGATTGAACGTGGGGCCTATATGTAAAACGTACATAATGCAGTACTTATAACAGGGTAACAAAAATCTCTAATGCAGGCTATAACTAGTATATGAAACCTCTATGGATCAATGGGCACAGAAGTACTCGTTATCTGTGACATTGATGTGTTAAACAAGCCAAAATAGCACTGATCTGGGGAGGCGTGCAATGCCTGCTTACTCAGGTGCATAATGCTGCACGAACAAGGCCTGAAAATGAAATCATTGACCAGGATTTAGTATCAACAAAATCCCTGGTTATAAATGTATCTAGGAGTCGGCAACCACTACGATTGAAGAAACTAATTGTGCGGGTGTAAAGTGAGGCCATCTGTCTATGTGCGCATTTATCTTTAAGAGCCAAACATAACACCTTAAGGTCCTAGGCTTTGATACATGACTCTTCTTCAATTTGTTTTAACAGGGTGAGGTGTGGGGAGGGCGGGGGCTGCACTTCCCTCAAGAGTGGTGCTCAATGTATTTACGATTTTCAGAGCTCTATGTGTGAGGTACGTTATTCAATGACCCCTCCAGCACTGGCCCGTGAATGAAGCTTCCACAAAGCACTTTCAAGAAGGAGTTAGAGTGTGGAGGGGTGGGTCACTCCATGGCTCTCTCACTTTTGGGACTGTGTCCAGCACTTATTTTCTTAAACAGTGTTGCACAAGAGCAGGGTCCTGGTCGAGTTTGCAGCCCCTCAACCATTCACATCACAATTGAATGCGTTCAAGGTGAGCAGAGCCCAATCAGTGGCGTAGCACAACATTTTTGGCCCCCCCTAAGAGCCTTGCTGAGCCCCCCCCAAGCTCCTTAAAGCACAGGGCATGGCACACCCTGGGCCAGCCCCCACCTCTGCGTGTGCACAATGTCCTTGATGATTATGCCGCTGCACGGGCATGCACTATTCCAAGCGAAAGAAGTAAATATTTCTTTTATTGAAAGCTTACATTTTACAACTAGCGTAGAAAGAAGGGGGCGGTACCTGGTCCCCAAATATACCAGCCGTCAGTGGTGGCTGGTGAGATGTTTTATTGGAGGGTGTAAATATTTTCCACAAGTATGCGACTGCAACTGCAAGGGGGCTCGATCGAACAAAAAAGGGTTTGGGGAGTTCGGGGGGGGGGGATCTTCCCCCTCCCATGAGAAAATGTTTTGAATAATGGGTAAAAATTAGGCATTGCACAGCACACTGTCTGTGGAAGTGTCATTGAAAGGCCAGAGAGTTTGCAATTGGTTTTGTAGGTTGTAAGGTAACCCATGACAAAAAGTACAATAGATGCAAGTCACGCAAAGTGCACAGACGCATTTCCAAATGCATTGTCATGCCAGCCCCTTCAACACAAGCCAGTATAAAAACATGTTCATGCTGGCTGTGCCCATACATTTTCATGCTGGCTCCACCAGCATATGCTAATATTCCCATATAAGAACATAGTCAAGTTCGCTTTGAGATGTTTTTTATAGTATCATTACTGGCACTAGCCACAAAGCTGACTCTGCCGATGTATGTCAGTACTTCTATGTAAGAAAATGCTCCCCTTGGTTTGGCCATTAAAGTGACATGTCAAAATAAGAAGACATATCCAAACTGGTTCCAGTGTAAGGCAGTCTAGTCCCATAAGAACAATTATCATCCTTGCTTCATCATGGATGCTTATTAATAAAAAGTCATTACTAGAGTAAGAAATATAAAGGTCACTACACCAAAACGTCAGTCTAGATGGATAATACTAGTTATCAGACTTGCTTTATCAAAGATGTAGAGTAATAAATGGCATGCCACAGTAATCAATGGCTAGGCTGGCTGTACCAAAAAGCTAGTCTAGCCAGGTAATGACTCACACGAACTTAATACCAGTAAAACATGCAAAGTCAATAAAGGACGTGTCAGAAAATGATCTAGTGATCCTCACTCTCCCAGGGCCTTACACTCATGCATCCCCTTTCACCCACCCATGCATTTCCTCTCACATTCATTCACACTGCATTCACCATAAAGGCATGCACCCACCCACCCAGGACATTCATTCACCCACCAGTAACTCACCCATATACCTTCTCTCACATACACTCACACTGGCACCCTCCCACCCAAAACATTTACACACACACACACTCCCATTCCTACTCACTCACCCACCATTCACTCACCCATAAACCTCTCACATCCATTTTCACTGCATTTGCAACACAAACGCACCCACCCACCCAGAACATTCAAACACACACTATCACATGCCTATTAATTCACCCGCCACCCGCTGACCCATACAGCTTCTCTCACGTCTGCTCACATTGCATTCTCCACACAGACACATGTCCATCTAGAACATTGAAACACACTATCACATTCATGCTCATTCACCCACCAGTCACTCACTCATACACCTTCTCTTATATTCACTCTCACTACCTTTTCTACACAGGCGCACAAGAACATATACCTTCTCTCACACACACTCACACTGTCACCCACCCAGAACATTCACTCATTCACCCATCACACACTCATACACCTTCTCTTACATCCACTCTCACTGCATTCTCCACACAGGCACACACCCACCCAACAATCATACACACACACTATCACATTTCTTCTCATTCACCCACCAGTCACTGACCATAGAACATGCATACCTCTGACACTCACTTCACCCATGCAAAATACACATCACTTTTTTTTATAAAAAAGACTTCTTAACTGTTTTTCCAGCTTTGGTCCGTAACTCCAGGCTGTCCTCAGCTCCTCCATGCTGCTCACAAACAGGAACCAGGAAGCTGGTAGAGCTTCCTAGTTTCTGTATATTAGCCGCGAGGAAGCCGTGGGAGAAGGGGTTGGAGCTGAATGTGGCATGTGACACGTGCCACATGTCATGGTCAGCTCCAGCCCCTACTGAGCGCTTCCTTCTCATGCTGCAAGCCCCTGCCCAATCTTCACCCTAATGAGTGAGGATTGGGCTGGGGCCCCCTGACCTGGAGTGGCAGGGACCCGCACCACAGGGGCTATGGGGGGCCCTTGTTGTCCAGTGCTCAGGAGCCTCCATTTAAAAATAAATGTTTTATTTAATACAGGGTTAGCCAGGGATTACCATATGGGTAGCAGGCTGCGACCCCTGGCGACCCTTAATGACATCCCTGGCCATTCATATTTGTAATAAAATCGAAAGTGAATGAAGGGACAGTGCTATCAAACTGTGGTTTCTAGGACCCAGAGGTGTCAAACATATGCCCCCAGTACATATATGATTTAACACATTCCACCTTTTTTCCGTCAATGTGCCATGGGACTTTTGTTGCTCCTGTTGATTGACCGGTGGTGGTGCCTTTTTTCGGAAGTAATTATATATACCCACTAACCTCGACTGTTGCCCCTGGTTGTTAAATCAAGTATAGCAGACTAAAGTGCTATAAAACAGCATTAAAAGCTCTTCCACCCATTTTTTTGGGAAGGCCTATTGAAAGGTCATTTTCAAAGTCAGGCAAATGGAGCTAAAAAAGTACGCAAGAAAACGCTCTCTTATAAGCCTCTTTATTGTTAAGAAAGTCATCTGTATTGGTAATGTAAGGAATGTATGGTATCAAACAGTGAGGACAGACACATTATCACAGTGTTTATTGAACTTCAAATGGGTTAGTTGAACGCATATCTAAACTTAAATCTAAGGATGGGAGCAGGCTACGACCATCAAATAATAATAACACAGCCTTAGTCAAGTCTCTGTCAAATAAAAGGGCCTATACTAATAAACCTATTGCCAATTCTTACTTCTAAATACAAAAGAGTGTGGGACAATGGTGTATGCAAAAATAAGTGTTCAAGAAATAATATGTAAGGACGGTTGAGCAGTTAGCTTACCTTCCCCATGTTTTCAGCACGGGGCAAGGCGGCACATTTGAGCTTCGGACACACTCTGGCTTCTCAGCCATGAGACTACAGTTCAAAGCACAGACATCACGGCCTTCTGCCAAAGCCTCTTCTCCAATAAGTTTCTTACTGCAGAGGGTCTGTCATAACAAACAAAGTCTCAAAGTTCCATTCCTATCAGGATTTTTGCATGCACAAGTTCTCGCTTTCAATGTTCATCATGGGTCTCCCGCTTCAGGCTGAGACCCCCTTTTATCACAATGTTCACACTTTGTCTCCCTCATTCAGGCTTGGACCATGGATCTCCCTCGTTCGTGCTCGGATTCTCTTGATATCTCCGTTTTTACATTTGGTCTCCCTCGTTCGGGCTCAGACCATGGACCTCACTGGTTCGGGCTCAGATCCTCTTTTTACCAAAATTGAAGACTCTCGAATGTGTTATCGATTTTGCATAAACCGTTGCAGGACAACATCGATGCACTTCACACAATTTATTTCCTCAATCTCCTACTTTCATTTCTCTTGGTGGCATACCTTACAGAGACCTTTGATTGAGCACATTCACGTGCTGGACCACTCTGTCAATGGTATTGTATCTTGCCTTCTTACGTTCAAACATTCATCAGCAGTTTAGCTTTACTCGCGTCTTTCATCACAAGCATTTGACAATGATCATTCCACCGTTTATTATACAATGTTGCCGCTTGCAACCTTTACTTCAACAGAGACTGGTCTTGCATCAGTCACCCCAACTCACTGGCTGTGTTGATCTCTCTGGTGCTTCTTTGTTCTTGGAGCCAAGGACGATACCACAGCGGCTGCTGCTGCTCCTCCCCACCTTGGTTAGTTACGCAGCAGGGCCCTCGTTATCTTCAACACACAATGCAGGATTCTTCAGTCTGGGTACCTGGCCTTACGCTTTCTGCCTTGAAGGTTTCTTGAAAGTAACTGCATCCTGCCGAAAAGGTCAAGGGTATTTCCCTTCTTACAAACCCTTCTGGTTTTGCTGTCTTTCCACCCCTCGTTCAGCTGCTGACTCGAAACTACTGTTCCTTTGTGTGCTTTGCCTCAATCAGAGTGTACTTTTGTACTCCGCTTTTTATCTGTGTGGGGAAGAATAATGGATGTCAAGTGTGAGTGATTATCAGTAATTGCCTGACTTCGCCTAACCTTAGTAGCGGGACATGTCAGGTACACTGCTCGGGTGTGAGTCTGTTTTCTCCCAGAGCGGGCTGTCTGTGTGAAAGTACTGGAGAAGGGAAAGGAGGGGGGTAAGGATCCCACATATTCTACCTGGCAGGATCGGGCAAAGGTGTTATAGGGAAGAGAGGGATACCGCATGTCGCCATCTGGTGTCTCACTCCCACCCCCAGAAGACCCCTCACCCAGGTGATCCTCCCCAACTGGTTCCAAAGCGATGGCCAGGCCCTGACCGCCTGGATGACAGATCCCCGGGGACTAGCAAGTGAGACACCTTCTGGTTTGCCACAGTAATAACACACCTAGGCTCACCAAGTGGACCCATAAGAATTTACGGTCCAAAACAATCAGACACCTGGGTTAAATCAATAAAGGCAAAATGCAAATTGGAATGCCTAATCTTTTTTTTCATTTCTGTTTATTTCGAATCAAAATGGTCCATAAAACAAACCATTAAAGTACAGTAATACACAAAAATATATAACACATCCACAACAAGAAAGTCTGTACATATAACCTATCAACCTATTACCGAGACAAAAACAATTTTTAAACATCAAAATTCCTATGCATCATTATACATCATTATAACCTAATGGCTTAAGTGTATAAGACCAGTTAAGAAAATATATATCTAAGTTAGGAAAGCAAAACGTCATCTTTTGCTGAGCTCCCTTCAAGGGTCTCAGCAATTCATGAGCCCTTAGTGTTTAAAACATACTTTACTGCCTTAAAATTATATTGTTAATTGAATCCTAAAATGCTAGTGTTTGGTGTAATACCACAATACACAATATGGAGAGATCTTCGAGAGTGTGAGCAAGCCTGCACAGAACACAAGTTTTGCAGACTATCGTGTGAGGGACTCATTTGGGAGGAGCACTCCCTTCAACAAAAGCACCATGTAACCAGCAGAGCAGTGCAGCGTGCGAGTGTCCTCGCAGTTAGCGGCTGTTGGGGGAAAGGAGGCCATCCACTGTCCACCACAAATTGGAAGGGGTGCCCCCTCCTTAACAAGAATACAGCCTTAGGTGTACTGAAGTGACTTGCCATTGGGCACAGCATTTTTGCGCCTGAGTAATGGAACCTAGGATGTACAATCTCTGTAGTAATCTCTCATAACTTGGAGCTGTAACTATTGGCACTACTGAATCCTCCCAGCCCCCGCCCCTTCGCCACCACTGATTTTATAAAAGAGCCTACCGCAGAGGGAAGTGCTGTTTGATCAGTTGGGGGTGGAGGAGATCCCGCTACAGATGCTGGTGGGCGGTGAGGTTGAGTGTCGTAAATACCAAAGCACAGTTCATCGCAACATCTGTGCTTGAAATTCCGACAATGTCGACCGTGGCAGAACATGGGCTAGTTTACGGGTTTACGGAAGAGTCTACCTCACAGATGGGAGGGGGTGGTTATGTTCGGGCAAGAACTCACGAAAAGCAACTTGGAGAAGGAGCAAGGTTTCTTACCAAATGCACCTGTTGCTACGCCAACACCCCCCTCCCCCAGTCAGACAGGTTGTTCTGCTTCTAAATCTGTAGGAGCACAGACAAATGAAGGTCTTGATAGGGCAAGCCCTTTTCATACTCACATTTTACCTGCGATCTCAGACATAATAACAGAATCAACCGCAAATATATCTTCAATAACAGTGAGAGAAGTTTTTTGAGGCCGTGTCCCTGAACACTAGCGTGGGAGCCTCCAATAACGCCTACATCAAGTCTGCCTTGCGAGAACAAGATCAATAAAGTAAACTGTGGAAAGGCAAAGGACCTGGAAACACTGGCAAGGCAAGAATGAAAGATCACTGTCTTTTATTTGCAAAAAGGCTCTAGTACAGTGCAGCTGAAACTTACCCCCCAAAACGGGAATTGAAGAAGGGGATCAGTGTGTCGATTCAAATTTCATCACTGATCTGAGTTTACTAGAGGTGGCAAATTTAAGTAGTAATAGTATCCCCAAAAATGTTGGTGACCTATCTGAGGAGATATTAGCTGGGGAAATGACTTTACTTGCAGCTCTGAGGCTCTCCCGCTATTCATGGAGAACAATCTAAGTAAGGAGGAACGGCCTCAAAAATCATCCTCTTATCTTTCTTGTACCCTGGATCCCTCCCCTGCAACTTATTTGCACAGGGTTAACAAGAGAAATGGAAAAATACATTCTCAGCTGACCTTGCAATTTTTTTTCACCAGAAATCTGGCATAGAAGTCACTATCACGGCTCTATAAGCATATGCATCACAGAGTAAAGGCACATACACTAATACTTAGCAATATTAAGCTAAAGTTGAGAGAGTTGTGGCGACAACGAAGGAAGAGACTGATGAAGTGGTGCCATGATGGTTGCTACAGACATGTATTAAAGATAACAATAAATGTATCTGTCCTTAACTCTAATGGGGTTTCCCTACCTGAACTAAAGAAACACAGGGGCTTGTCAGGAAGTCTCTGTAAGCCCAAATCAAAAGGCACCATCCCAGTCAAAAAGGCTCCTACTACAATAAATAATATAAAGTTCTGCTCCTGCTCATAACCCAGGAGAATGACTCCCTCCTCCTGGTTTTAAAGTGTCCCAAAGATTCTCAGGTTGTTCAAAACAAAATTTTCACTAAAGTTGTGTGATTCTTGTAATCCAAAAAGAAACCAATCAGTCCTACAGAACCCTTGTGGTGCGAGGAGAATGACTCCTTCTCCTAGCTGGAGTCCCAGTGTCCTTCACAGTTCTCAACAATACTTGTTATTCCCTTACAGCGGTTTTCACTGACTTAACTTTATTTGTGTTCTTTATTCTGTCCCCACTGGGATGACGAGGATGCTCCCTGAGTCCCTTCTCGACACTCAAGCTCCACTCTCTTGTGGAACTGTCCAGGGAATTGTGTTACAAAATTGGTTAAGTACTGCGTTGACTTCTTTTCTGTTTTCTTGGTTACTTCACATTCACAGTCTCTGATATTCTTGTTTCCCACAATGTTACTGGGTTCCTTTCTGATACGTAAGGATTGGATTCTCAGCTTTTTATGAAAAGAGAAGACTATGACAAGGACAAAGACAAGGATTTTCTTCCCATTTCAACAGGGAGTGTTAACCCCGTGGATTGAAGGGCCTGCACTCTTGGCAGGATCCTGCGTTGACCAATCACAAAGTTGGCAAGGCCCTTTGGATAGCGGGTGATTGGTTTTTACTCGGAAGGCCTGCCCTATATAATTTTGGGGTGTGTATAGGAAGGCCTCTATTTCCAACATGCTTTGGGAGGATACATCTTAGTCGACGATTGTCCTCGAAAGTCCTCTTCAAAACTTGTTTCTTGCAAATGATGCTCCAGAAGACCCCTGAATGGGCTTCTGCTACCTCAGCTCATTTCAGCGAGCTGTGTTTGGAGTTTTAAAGACCGATTCCATTCACAACCACTGAGGAGAGTGTTACTTGTTAGTTAACCATTCTTTATGTTGGATTGCCTAATTAGAATTTCTTTACATTAACCTGCTTTTGCCTATTTTCTAGGGCTCGCTTAGATTTTCCTCGGCTTCCTCCCATACTTTTAACAACTCACGTTACCTGCACTTGGTGTCGGGATACTTCACCGGTTCAGCCTGGTACCTTGTGACTTTCAATAGTTATTCTATCATTGCATCCTTGTTTCCTGGTCCCTGTACTGTGGTTTGTTATTCTGTCAGTAATGTACTCGACCGCCCTTCGGTATGGGTCGTTCATCCACCACCACTCTGGATGTTTCCCATGTACATCTATACGGCTTTGCCCAGACTGGGGTTAGCGGTCTCAGCACAGTTGGCGGGCCGCATGGTCCACCAACTACAGCTCACACCACCACAACCCAGTCTCTGTCCGTCCGTTGGGCATGTTCCTGGCCAACTGGTGTGACGCTTTCCAGGCATCTCATAAATAACATAAGTTTGTTTTGCAGAGGCATTATGCCGATTCTCCTCTTTCTGAGCTATACTCTTACCCACTGGTCACCAGGTTTCACTTCTTTAAGGGTCGGCTTTCTGCCTTCTTTCAGGACTCCTTCTTAACTTCTTGCTTCTACTTTGACTACTGCCAACACCTTTTTGGCCTTTGAGATGTTCTCGTGTGGTCTCTTGAGCCACACCCTCCACGTGTGTGTCTCTCTCTCTCTCTCTCTCTCTCTCTCTCTCTCTCTCTCTCTCTCTCTCTCTCTCTCTCTGTCTCTCTCTGTCTCTTTCTCTCTCTCTCTCTCTCTCGCCTCTCGATTCTTCCTGAGGACTGACATGAAATGACATATCCAGTGACTTCTGTGAGGATTCACCAAGGACGCTGCCAAATGAACAGACCCTTGATAGGGCTTCTTCATTAAACAAGAATGATCCGCCCCTATTATTTGAAATAAAACCCATATATGGGTTTCCGCGCTATGACTGCAAACCCACTCTCACAAAGGATACAATTTAGAACACTTAGTCAGAACGAAATGTGTAATTAAGTACAACTGCTATTGCAGCAAACATACAAAAACTATCCTTTAAACTCCTCCTGGTGAACCAGTATTAATACTGCTGGGGAAACACGTGTAGAGGATCAAGTAACCAAGGAGTATTCACTGAAATGTTCTCTATGATTCTTTTTTACTGCAAATATACTTCAATAAATGAACCTTCAACAAAAAGAAGTGATTCAATGAATGTATCTTTTCTGTCCGAATTCAAACAAATGGACATCATGGTTGGCGCAAAAATTGTTGCTCTCTTACCCTGAATTCTTTTTCAACCAATATTGGAGAGATACAATATTTGGAGCAGTAGGTCACTGACAACTAGCTTACAAAACCAAAATCACGACGTTCGCCAGTGGTTTGTGTTTTGTCTGCAGATGCACCACTAGTTCATCATTCTTAACTTTGCTTCACCATTGTGTTTCTTCTTTTTAAATTCTGCCGTCCCAATTGCAATCTGTAACCTGATTTGAAGTTCTTGGTTTTTAGTGATGTTTCACTCATTCTTCAATTTTGTTATGTATTTGTTTAACCCTTCTCTTCATTTCTTTGAAAATAATACTGGTTTTGTTATACTAGCTGGTTAGATAATATAATGTCAGTGAATATTATGTCATATTTAATTATGCCGTTTCTCATTAATATCTAATGTCAAGCTCTTTGAAGCAGCCATAATGTGGCAGGTAGCCCGCCCCAAAATACCCAAATAAATAAATAACACACAGGATTGAAACTCGGTTAATGAAAAGGGCCATAACACCCTAAGTAGACCAGCACATAGAAACTGGGTATTCAGACTCTATATCCCTGTTTGGACTCAGGATATGCATGCTGCCCTCTATTAACAGGACAAAGATAACTGCAGCCCTGGTTAGGAAGGATAGACACGCCTGGATTATGCATAATGGCTCCCAGAAGAGCCAAGCCTTGGCCAAAGATGTGATTTCCTTCACACAACACTATAACGTTCTTCAGAAAGTTCCTAGAAGGCCTCAAGAACTTCCATACTGCCTGGTCCAGGGATTTACTCCCAGAGCGCCACATTTCAGAATCCACCCCAATTTACAGATTTCCATAACTCCCTACAGTTTTCCTGGGGCTGTTCTGGGCCCAGTGAAGTGTAAAATAGTCTGGCTTTGCCCTCCAGATTTACTCTGCGTGTTTACAGCATGTCTATGCTCACAATGACTCCATGGTCCTGTGGCAGGTTTGAACGCCTGACCACTGCTGAGCTAAAGATGCGATCATATCCTTAGATACTTTGCACAAAAGGATAAAACCTTGTAACATATCATTAATAAATGTAAACAGAAAGTTTAACCAAAATGAAAATTGGAAATTTAGCACATTTTTGAGGGAGCTTTGTAAATGGCAAACTCACATTTCTGATATACAAGCACACCTGATGCTTGTTTGAAAACAGTTTCCATGGTGTACAAGCTGCATAGATCACAATCTCAATCTCTCTTGCCTGGGGTTATATTTTGGTGCACATTGACTTCCGTTTCATGCCCATTCTCTCCAGTTTGTCTGGCTAAGGGGCCATTTAGTGTTCATCTTTGAATACATCGATATTTGTTGGCTTGCAACCTTAAAGATTCGCTCCTACTCCTCAGCCCTGTGATATGCCCCTACTGTGATATAGAGTGATGTACAAGCAGCAAAGCTGGCCATACCCTTCTGGTACATTGAAAGCAATACTAACATAACTGAGTGTAACAGAAGGAGGACACACTCACTGCACAGAGGAGGCAGACATCTGGCCATTCTTTCAACCTGGACTGTTTATTGCACACACACCTCCAACTTTCACAGAATCTAAAGAACACTACCTGCATAGGGAGCCCATAATACATTGTCTCACTACAGATGGCTACATATTACTATACCTGTTTTATTATTTGGTTTATTATATATATATTATAACACAAACCTTGTCCAAGAAACAGAGAACTGTACAGGGTGAAGAGCAAAACATTTGTATCAAGAATTTAACAAGTCATCAAGTAAACATTAGTAATAATTATCACAGTGCACGATATGGACGGGAGTGTGCACATGATAGCTGGAATTTAGGTTACAAAAAGCTATTGTTGGAAGAGCCACATTGTCAGTTCTTTCCTCAACTGAAGGAGTCTTGGAGAAGTTTGGTTTACCACAGGGTTGGCATTCCGGAGGACTGCAGAGTAGCATGAAAAGGATTGTTTCCAAGTTTTTGCCTTGCGAGCCAGTCCAGTTTCTAGTCGGTGAAGGTCTTCCTGCAAGATAACTGTGTGCAGCACAATATTTTTAATTGCGGCTATTAGATATAAAATGGCAATGGTTTACTTGTAGGTGGTTTTGAACCAGATGCTGGGAGTGGCAGTCAGTGTAATTAATGTAAGGTGGACATGAGGTGGTCCAGTTTCCTGGGGCCAGTTTTGAGGTGAGCCGCTGCATTGTGGGCCACTTTTATGGAGGCCACGTGAGCAGTGGGAGACGTGTTATATGGGCATTACTGCTGCTAATGCGTGAGATCACTAGGGAATGCAGCACTCTTTGGAAGTCCTTAGCTGAGAGGAAGGACTTGACCTTGTGGAGTAGGGAGATCTGAAACCAATTAATTTGGCCCTTTTTTGCAATGTGGTGTTTTGAATGATAGATTGCTATCCAGAAGCCTAGGGGGTTTTCTGAGTGGGTGAGTTGAGGGTTGAATCCATCCAAGTGCATTTCGTCCAGCCACCTTTGAGTGGATTTCTGGTTGGAGGATTGACCCAAGAGTATGAATTGGGCCTTGGTAAGGTTTAGCTTTAGTTGGGCACTTGTCATCCTTGCTTGAAATTGATTCAAGCCATCAGTGAAGGCAGAGCAATATCTTGTGGGCCCTTATCTTTTAGGTACAATTGTGAATTGGGATCATCTAGTTGTGAGTCCAGTGGTTCCATATAGAGGTTAAAGATGACTGGGAATAGAATGCATCCCTGAGGGACTCCTCAGCTGATGGGGCAGAGTTTGGACCTGTGGTGACCGATCTGAACAGCATTGTGTCTGCCATATAGGTAGGATGTCAACCATTTCAGGATGGTGATAGGAAGCCCATCCTGTGTAAAAGGAGGCTGAATAGTGTATGAAGGTCGACCATATCAAACGCAGCAAAGAGCTTTGAATAGACTACCAGGCAAAAGTCCCCTTTTTAAATAATCTGAAGTTGTCGACGACCTGGATGATGACTGTTTCAGTGCTGCATATGGGTGTAATCTAGTTTGATAATCCAGAAGCAGACCGAAGTGCTAGTTGTTTGAAAACTACTTCCTCTCTTAATGACTTTGCTGATAAAGAGGAGACACGGGATCAGCCAGTAGTTTGCTAGGTCTTATATGTTGAGAGAAGGTTTTTAAGGAATGGGCATATAGGCCCTAGTTTAAAGATGTCAGGGAATGCACCCTCGCTGGAGGAGATATTTACTATCCTAAGAAGAGCCATATAGGCAGGACTGGTTTGTTGTATTAAGGATGGTGGCTGGAAAGATGTTGTTGGTGTAAGAGGCCATTTTCTAAGGATGCAGGAATTTACAAGAGGTCGTAGGATGAGAGGGATGATATGTCAGTCCAGGATTGAATGGCATGTAGAGTATATAGGGAGGGGTGTCAGAAGGTTTGGAACCCTCAATGAGTAGCCTGACTCATTCTTTTTTAAAATAATGTATCAATGGCCTCATGCTTCCCACAGGATTATGGTACCTCTGGGTCTCGTGTGGGGTTCAAGCAATTTTTGACTACTGAGAAAATGGCTCTGCTCCTATTAAAGGATTCCATGATGCTGGTGGTGTAAGTAGCAGCCTTTCCGTCCAATATCAGAGACTGTCATTTGGAACGTAAGGCCTTGAGGGAGACGTTCCTGCTGTTTGTGGGCCTTCAGCAGGATTTTTCAAGAGCTCTAATTGACTATTTATTGAGAACGCTTCAGTATAGCGAGGTGTGGATATTTGATTCTGATGCGGCCCAATGTTTCTACAGAAAAGGTTTCGGACATCTCCTTTGAGGCTTGGCTTAAAAGCACAATGACGTTCAGAAAGGCTCATCTACTGGAATGTTTGTGAAGGAACAATGTACCCTATGGGGAATTTATCTGGACCATTGTGGGTTGTCAGGGTGGATGATGAAGAAAATGAGCTGGCTGCCTGCTCAGCCCAGGTGTACAAAGGGGTCCACCCAGTTTAGGAGGGGGAAGAGGATATGTTTAGGCCTAGTGTATTACCCTGTGTGTGGGGGCTACTACACATCGGGATATGTCCAGTAGTTCTGCGAGCAAATAGGGAGGCTTTACAGCCTACTGCCAGGTAAGGCAAACCCCTCCCTCACTGTGAGCCAAAGTAAAGTCTAGCATGACATGGCACAGAACCGATACAATAATAACCTTTTTGACAGCAAGGTGTCAGACTTATTCCATACTACCATACTAGTTTGGACCTTACAATACCCTCCTATCTGCTATTACCAACAAATTCACCTTTACACGCACACTATTCTTGACTGTTACTCTTGGCTCCAGCTTAGCAGTCACAGAATTAGCATTCTGGGGTTGGCATAGGGTACAACATATAGACATGCCCAGGCAAAAATGCCAGCAAACTTCTAGGATTGCCAGAGCACCCCCTTGAGCTCCTCATGCCTACCTCATTGGACACTAGCTTATAATTCTCCAAATCTGCCTTAGAAACAACATTCAATGATCATAGTAATTTAGGGCAAATCCGCCTCCCCCTTTTACAGAACTATAGTCCAACAAACGGGACTGAAATGCACCCTTGTTATTACAAAACATTCTTCCCGTCCTGCATTCCTTTCCCATTTTCCCATCGCGTCTTATCTCCTCCTGCAGACCAAGGACTGGTTATATCTGGGGAGCACAGTATGCCACTGCAAGCCCTGAAACTACTGCAATGATGATTTGGTGTAGTATAAAAGCGGACTGACATAACATAACAATCCCAAATAAACACTATACCACAAGTAAGTTTAGTCTGACTGCTGATTTAATGCTTCATGTCTTCTTCATGGCAGGCCAGTTGACAGCTATGTTGAATAGTATTTATTTCGGTAAAAAGGGATTCCTGTTATTTATAGTAGTAAAGCTACGCGAGAGTGGCTGCAAACAGCTTGTACAGTCTCTCGCATGAGATATGAAGTCTAACAGTCTGTGTCCCTTTTCTGTAGGCTTGAACAGGCAGGACACTGGGGTGAACGTTTACTGTCCATTTTTGGTTAAGGCTGTCATACACTTCAGTCTTATTTGCTGAACCACATAACTGGGGGGTCAGTCTTGAGAACTCCACCAGGAAGGATTGTATGAGAGAAACTCCATTCCATGCACACAACCAGTATTGGCAAATCCAGTAGGCCTGCCTTTGCAAATGTAGAAGGTTTATTTATTTATTTTGTGCGATTTTTACAGAAGTGCACCATTCATAAAACGAGACATATTTTACAATTCTGGGCACTTAAAGGTTACACAACAGGTAAGGAATTGGCTACATAAGGGAATTGTGACAAATCCAGTCAATTGGGTTTATCTCCCCAAGAGGGTCACTCCTTTGGCACGAGGAAGGTGAGCCCCCTAAGCTTAAGACCCCCTAAGGGACAGGGCAAGCAGATCCCACTTGAGGTGACACGCCCCCTCTGCCTTAGTGGGCAGTCCATCCCTAAACAAGGATATATGTTATCCTCCCTTGTCTAAAGAGACTAAGGGCCTCATTAGGGGTTGGGCGGAGCGGCGAAAATGCAACGGTAACGCTATTACCGCCACATTACCGCTCTGTCCAATCCCGAGTTTGGATGGAAAGCTGGAGGTAAATCTCCAGCTGTCCATCCATTTTTGGCGCTATTTCCGCCGGGGCTATTACCGTCAGCAGTAACAGCACCGAAAATCCACATAGAGTCCTCTGAACTCTCAAAAAAATGGGGAATTGCTGCCTTACCACTACTCTAGATCTGGCGCGAATAGTGCCGGACCGAGTGGCGGTAACGCTATTTGCATTGGCGGTATCCTGGCAAATTACCGCTGGGATTCCGCCAAGGCCCTGATGAGGCTCTCACTCCCATATGCCCAACAGTACTATTAAACTGCATAATAGCTTACAACTTTCTACACAAATGGCTCGTACGGTTTCTGAGCCTTTTCAGGCACGATCCGCACCTCAGAAGGGAGGGCAGGAGTTAGGTACACCTTCTCATGTGGGTTATAAAGATCCAATCAGCGGTGGTGCAGGAGAGCAAATCATGGATTTACTTGTTTTTTAAATTAGGGATTATACCCTGTATTGACTTATCTTGATTTGGTTTCATTTTTGTTTGAGTGCAGCTATTGTAGTGGAATTGTTCACTGCTCAGTATATTTAACACACCTTTTAAAATAGATGTTCTTCCCTTTCATACCCCGTACAAAATCTCAACCCCATCTGTTAGCTATTCCTTAAATGACGTACACCATGCATCTTTTAAAAGTTGCTCAGCGACTGGCAAATCTTGAGTTGGAACAGAAACTTCTTAGACACCCTGCTTTGAATGTGGTTTGTGGCTTGGTAGGGACCTCTCTTGATTCCTTGTTGCACTGACTTTATTTCTACATCTTTAGCTCACTTTTTTGCAATGTAATTTCCACTGCTCAACATAGAGAATACATCTTTTTTTTTTATTGCTATAGCTGACTAAGTCAACTTTTCAATAATTACATTTTATAGAAGTTACAAATTACAATTTACAGAATTTACACAAGGAAAACAAAAGATCTTCTCATTATCAACATTAAAATCACCCTTTTCATAAAAATAAGACACAAAGGGCCTCATTATGACCCTGCCGGTCCGGAAAGAACAGTGGCAGTAAAACCGGCGCCACTGTTCTTTCCGGACCAGCTGATTAGGAGTCCTGCAGGCAGGTCTGACCTGGCGGGGGACATGGAAACACCGGCTCCATCATAGACGGAACCAGTGTTTCCATTGTCTCCATCCCCATGGAGTCCTATGGAGATTTACAGAATTCCGCCTCCGGAATTCCCGGGTCACCAGGGTCGTAATGCCCCGATGATTCCGGCAATCACGTAGGCGGAATGGTAATACGGGTCAGGCGGTAACCTGCCGGTTTTTCCAGCACGGCTACCGACGGACTCATAATGAGGCCCAAAATCTTTCAATGTACACCACTTAATACATTAAAATGAGTCAATTAGGTACGTTGAGTTTAACTTTCCACAGTAGAGAATACATCGCAAATAAGTGGTGTCAGTATTTGTTGGTAGCTCCCAGACCCGGAGGTATCTGTTGTTAAGGACTGGTCTTGCCCACAAAGAAGCTAATTTTCCCACGTGTACTAGCTAAGAGATGAGCATGGATTTAGCTTGTGCAAGAAAGATGAGTATTCAAGATTTGCCAGCGATAGAGAATTGTTCATTTGACACAATTTGTCTTTTTGCACGAGCAAACATAGTACTTGTGATAGGGAACCAGGGCCTTAAATAGTCTGAGAGCTTTCAATTGAGAGCAGAAGATTTTTTAAAGTGGATCACGCCCTTTGGCGGGATTAAAATCTAGGAGATCTTTTTTAGACAATGACAATAAGCATGATGTCATGAAAATGAAGGGCTTTTGAAATATTGTTGTTTTCTGTGCTGTGTCTACGTATAACTTTTAAGTAATTTAATTACAAGTTAATAAAAAGCAGCTTTTCTTTACATAGCAATAATTGTATAATGTTGTGGCAGGGTTGCAGTGCAACGTTTGTGGCATGGTGGTGGCACATTCCAGTATGTCAACCTGGGTACTACATTGTCTACACACTGTCATGCAAATAATTTAAAGCTTAGGTGGCTGCTTAACTACAGGACCATTCAGAAAGCTTAAATGTTTTCATGGACAAAGAAACAGGACAATTTAAACCCACTGCAAGATGACTGCCAACTTGTGCCAAAAGGGATGACAAGCCTATGACGATCTATGAGGTTCACTATCAATGTCAGCGTTACTTCTGGGCGTGCTTATTTCCTGTATGGCATATTTACACTATAATGTAGCCCAGAAATAATTATGCAGCACAACACAACACTTCTGTATTGCTCATGTATCCTACCTTCTAGGGATCAGCATCGACCCTGATACGGTCTTGCGGGCAGGTTCAGTGCCAATGGTGAAAGCTGGCTGGTAACTGGATGCCTCTGATGGCAGTCATCTTGCAGTGGGTTTAAATTGTCCTGTTTCTTTGTCCATGAAAACATTTAAGCTTTCTGAATGGTCCTGTAGCTAAGCAGCCACCTAAGCTTTAAATTATTTGCAGGACAGTGTCTAGACAATGTAGTACCCAGGTTGACATACTGGAATGTGCCACCACCATGCCACAAACGTTGCACTGCAACCCTGCCACAACATTATACAATTATTGCTATGTAAAGAAAAGCTGCTTTTTATTAACTTGTAATTAAATTACTTAAAAGTTATACGTAGACACAGCACAGAAAACAACAATATTTCAAAAGCCCTTCATTTTCATGACATCATGCATATTGTCATTGTCTAAAAAAGATCTCCTAGATTTTAATCCCGCCAAAGGGCGTGATCCACTTTAAAAAATCTTCTGCTCTCAATTGAAAGCTCTCAGACTATTTAAGGCCCTGGTTCCCTATCACAAGTACTATGTTTGCTCGTGCAAAAAGACAAATTGCGTCAAATGAACAATTCTCCATCGCTGGCAAATCTTGAATACTCATCTTTTTTGCACAAGCTAAATCCATGCTCATCTCTTAGCTAGTACACGTGGGAAAATTAGCTTCTTTGTGGGCACGACCAGTCCTTAACAACAGATACCTCCGGGTCTGGGAGCTACCAACAAATACTGACACCACTTATTTGCGATGTATTTTCATCTAATGGAAAAGTGAAACAGATTATCGTCTACACTCTTGTGCGGGTGAGAGGATGTGCCTGCTGTGGCTTTGCCCTTTACCATGTGAGGATCGGGACCGGATCATTTCTTTGTACTCTTTCCTTTCGCAAGCTCTGGTCAGTGGCCATGGGCTCTCCATGTACTACCAAGTTTGTGAATGAGGCGGGGAGAAGTTGCACTGGTCTTGGGCAAGGGGGATACTTAGCTAGACATGAGGCTTTTCACCTGCCACGCAGTCCTGTCGTTTGTGTCCTCAATCTTCCACCATCCACAACATGAGGGTGCTGCCTGTTGCTCCCACTTGTACCTGCTGAAAGTGTGAGGATAGCTCCCCTAGGATTTAGGCCAACCTGAAACTGTGAACAATAGCCAGCTCCAAGTCTGTGTGAAACAATAACTACAAGTAGCTGACCTTTTCACACAGTTGTGTTGTTGTGTGTGTCTAAGTCCTGAAAGCACAGTTGCAAAACACATTGGCTAGTGTAGGCCGATGTTATGCTCTGTAAGGTGTAGATTTCCTTTCAGGATGGTAAAAATAACACTAGAATCCCTCTTTTTGCTTAACTTTAGCTTTTGTATATTTGTCAGGTTGGTTTATGTTGTGATGTGTGTACTTTTAAGTTATCTTTATTAAGGAGAGCAACATCTTATCACCTTAAAACTGTACATTTAGACACTAGGAATAATAAGATATGTGCTCAGTTGTCTAAACTGCAGACTGGATCATACTGCATCTTACACACAGTGTGTGATCCTGGACAAGTCATTTAATTTTACTGTGCCTTATCTTTTGAAATTGGGGTGCCAAGAATAGGTTTCATGTTATTGGGGCTTGAAGGCAGTACATCGGGTATGGGTTTGAATTGTGGGAGGCAGGGAGGAAAATGGCATTTTTTTTCTTTTCCCGTGATTCAGGATCGGGGCAGGATGACAGGATTGTTTTTTGCGTTTGAGAGTGACTAAGGTAGGCATCTTTTGCTGGCACAGCTCACAGTTGGATCCTAGAGCCAAGCCAGGCCCCGTGGCTTGGCGCCACCAACTTCATCTCCGGCTCCCCCACTTCTACGCCACACCGCCTCCCCATAGGCTCCTCACACACAGGTTCGTTCATCTGCATGTCTTCCAAATGAACACGTGGCAAACCCTGTCACTCAATAATCATGGGTGGCAAGTGTTATGCAATCCCAAAATCTATAAAAACGGTCCTTAGATGTGCTCCTTCGGAAGAACACGTTCAAAACACCGCAGGGCACGTTCAAACAGCAGCAACATCGGCTTGTGTGCAACGCGGCCCTGTTTGAAAAAAAAAAAAATGTTCTGCCAATTAAAAGGTGGCAACAAAGTCTCTGCTCCCACGTGCAGCATGCTCTCTAATGAGCTGCCCTCGCGGCGCTTTGTAACTTCAAGCCCTCAAGATGTAAAAGAACAGGTCTCACGCCGCTTTCATTTGTGTGGTGTTGTGAGCCCCCCAACCCCCGTAACAATTTTAACAAATATCTAGGTTTATGTAGCGTTGCCATTCAAGCGGTTGTTGATTTTTGGAAGGACAGCCACGGTTAACAATCCCCTCTGCACCGGTGAAGGCCCAAAAGAGGTAGGAGGGGAGCGAGAGGGGGGGGGCGTGCATCCCCAGAACACGCCCGACCTAAAGAGCAGCCACGTTTCTGTACCCTCCCAAGTAACCCGAGTGCCACCATTGTTGCACGATATAAAGAGATATTGGATGGGGGGGGGGGGGGGGCCTGTCGCTGGCTTGTTCCTTGTATCAGGGGCGGTAGAGTGGGTTTACGTGAACTTCGAGAAATCGCACAGAAGAAGCGCTTGAAATCCTCCATGGGCTGCAATCAAATTTCAAAGCCATGCTGCATATAATGGGGTCCTGATGGGCGTCCTCGTTTTGTTCAAGATGCCAAGAACATTTTGATGACAATTTAAGAGCTGCTATTAATGTAGCCGCAGGGGGATACAGTTCTCAAAAACTCTAATTGGGCTCCCGGCGGGAGGCTGGAGCAGAGCAGAGCCAGGAAATTGCACACATTTTTTAAATGTTCCAAAAAATGGGGAGGTGTATTAAGCATATTCTCTGTTGCAAACATGGTGCTCGTGCAAAGGGGCAACTTGTCCACAGCTTTGGCTGCCTCGGAATTTCATATTGTGGAGTGGTGTAAATATCAGTATGGCTTCGCTATGATCCACATCCATATCACCCATTGTATCCACCTTGGAAGGATGCATGGCTGTGTTTTTCCTGTTCCATTCGATTTTCCGAATCTTCAGGATCAGCCATGAACAATCTAACCGTCAAAAGGCGAATTTGCCGTAACTGACGTTAATGCTTTCCAGATATTTTAATAGGATTATGCGGGACCCGCCTTACGCATTAAAGAGCCCCTTAGCAGGGACGTCAATTCACCAAAATGCCAGGGGTAGCGTATGTGAAATTACCAACCTTGTTAAATTACAGGATGTGACATCACACAACCTTTCACCCTGATGGCATCAGAGGAAACAGTGAAGGGGTTTCAACACACTTCGAGACTGCGCCACCTCCTGTTGTCGTTTTTGAAAAATGATTATCCCACACTGTAGTAAGGTTTGAGCCAATTTATTCATTGATAGCTCTTATTGCCCATTTTGACCATTGTTGACACGTGTTTCAGCCTCTCACGGGCCTTTTTCAAAACAAAAGATTAATCTCAAGGGCAAAGTTATTGTGCCAAAAGAATGTTTTCCTTTTCTCACAGTTTGCCCGACGCGAGGAATAGCAGCTGGAAGATATCGGGATTAACCCATGACTTTTTGTGAAAGTGACTTTTCGGAGAAAAGGAAAACATTCTTTTGGCACAATAACTTTGCCCTTGAGATTAATCTTTTGTTTTGAAAAAGGCCCTTGAGAGGCTGAAACACGTGTCAACAATGGTCAAAATGGGCAATAAGAGCGATGAATGAATAAATTGGCTCAAACCTTACTACAGTGTGGGATAATCATTTTTCAAAAACGACAACAGGAGTTGGCGCAGTCTCGAAGTGTGTTGAAACCCCTTCACTTTGCAACCAAGGGAAGGAGGGGACTGGTCCTTCCCTACCAATTAACACACTAGCGCGACACCAGAGAAATTTGAAAGACATAGGTCGCTGGTTTAAAATAAGCCTCTACCACCAAAAAACCCCAGTTAAATTTAGAACATCAGAGGAAACAGCATTGCAGAACAAAAAAATACAGTTTGAGAGTGAAGACTTAAGAAACGACTAAGTACAAACCATTTGACAAGAAGGGTGGGGCCTGATGGGCCAGAGGGACATGCAGAGCAGCAGCTTAAGCTAGCGGCACTGACGTTATCTGATGGTATGGCCTTGTTACTGCCAGCCATTGTTATAGCCTCACACAGTAGGTATAATCAACATATATGCATTTCTAAAGAAATATAATTTACATTTCATTTATAAGCTTTCACAAGTGTGCAATGCCTGGTCCGCCCCTACCCCCCACCCACCCCCCACCAATGCTGGAGAAAGTAACAGGCATTTTTTACGAAAACTCAAATCTATTTAAAAGAATTAATGTCAAATCCAAACAAAGATGGTCTCTAGCTGTATACAAGGGAAGTCATCATGATGTTATAGGCACCTCAACAATTAGTCAGCAAAACATAATTTTACCTGCTGTGGTGAACCAGAAGGAAGACTGGGACTACAGTGTGCCATATTGACTGAATAACGCCTCTCTAGCCCTACTGGTATGAATGAAGTTCCCTGCCTAACCAACTAAAAAATAAGGCTGCTCGTCAAAGTCCAAAGAAATAGTCCTGAGCCAAATCCTATTTAGCTAACTGGCCCTAGCCCAGAGCCACAGCCTCTGCCTTTGGCTTCTGCCTGGTCAAATCACTTGGATCTCTTTTTCAAAGGTTTTAAAAGTTCATCAATCTCTCAAAAAACAGTTCTCAGCCTCACTGTGGTTTCTGCATGTCAGATCTGTGTTCTTTATAATTCTCTCCAGGAAAAAAAGGTTTTCCTAGTACAATTCCCCCAATTTTCAACTTGGTTCTGGGCAGTGTTCTTGTTTTATACTTAAGCACTCCAACCCTCCAGTTTCTTGTCTCTCCAGTTCGTTTCATTATTTTCCGTGGCTCTTGGACTTCCCAAAGTCCCCTGGCCCTCTGACAGGCTTACTTTTCCTTGATCTTGGTAGGGTGCCTGCCCGTTCTGGTTTTCTCATTTCTAAAAACCCTTGTGACTTTCCCAGCCTCGACTGTTAAAGTTCCTCAGTTCCTTGGGGCTTTCTGAAGCCCTCTGGCCCTCTAATAGTCTTGCTTCAACTTGACTTAGGTAGGGTGTCTGCCCACTTGTGTTTAACAGGCTCCCATAACCTTTGTGGCTTTCCCAGCCTTGAACGTCTGTTCACCCCACCTCAACAACGTTACCTTTTTGGGAGTTTTTGCTTCCCTTCCGCTGCTTGGCCTGGCACCAAATACACTTCTCGTGCAGAGGTCGGTCTTCTGGGCTCTCCGCTGAAATCTGGTCTCAGCATTGGTTAACAGGCTCCAGGCCCACCCAGGCTTCCATATGGCCGTGTCAGCAGGCGAGACGGTTGCTTTACCATCTCTGTCTCTCTCTTGACCTTGGCTTCTTTGCTGGTCTGGATGCCAGCCTTTCATCGTCTTCCGAGCGATTTGCTCACTCTCCATGCTTTCCTCGGATCTGCAGTCTAGTTTAGCTCCGCCCCTTAAGAAGGTCTGTCAGAGGCTCGTCTCTGTGCAAGTTTCTCTCTCTTACATTCCAAGTTACTTGTGGTTTTATGTACATCATCACAATCAAACACGGTGTGTTGTTTCTCTTTGACGGTGGAGTTCAGGTAGGATTCAGCATAACCTGAAGCCAATGAGATTGAAGAAATTTCAATATTTGGAGAGACCAAAATAGAAGTAACAACAATCTTTCCGATTCCAAGGTAGGCAGATAATGTGGTCTGGACAGGGAGGTTCTTACCAGAATGGGAGTCCTTGTTCCACAGGAAGGGAGTCACTCCCAGTGAGGCCCCACTGCCCAGACGAGCGCGAGTGTCGCTGAATCGGGCTCACCTCCCTAGCCTCAAAGGGGGTGGTTCCCACCTGCAGAGAAGGGATGAATTGCCCAGATTCATCACACTGCCTACAATTGTCAATGCACACATACACTTTCACTCCTTCTAGGATTGTTTCTATCTAAGCAACACAATATACTTCAATGATTGCTTGCCATTTGTCGGGCAGCGGGTCCACAGGCTTTTTTAAAGCATTTTCTTTAACCATTGTTACATATTTCAAAAGCACTTGATTTTCTACAGTATCAAAGTACGGTATCAGAGAAAAGGTACTCGGACAAATGACATTTATGTGCACATATTCACTTCACATGGTTCCCCTACTTGAATGTGGAGTTCTGAATGAATAAGCAATGTATAGGTGATTAAATGTAGTGTGATGAATCCTTTGATGTCATCACTTCTCCCCAAGGGGAAGCCCCTTCCCCTGGGGCCAGGGAGGTGTGGCAGCTACCTGATAGTCGCCCTAGGTGTGGTACTCAGTGGGAAGATCTCATGGGGTGAGACTCCCCTCTGGGGACACAGTTTTCAGAAGTCAAGCTGGCACTCACCTTTGCCTTCACTTTGGAGGTCTTCTTACCGGGAGACTTATTGTCCTTTTTCTTGTGAGAACGGGAGTTGTGGAGATAGGGGCGAGATTCTCCTGATGTCACGCTGCCTGAATAGTGTGAGCTAGGCAGGGTGACACCTGGAGGAAAATGCCAAAGAAATACAGGAGAAAAACCTGTGCCCGAAGGGTAGGGAAAAACCTGTGCTGGTTTCCTTAGCAAGGTGTTGTTGCTGCCGAAGAGGTAATCACACATGGGAGTCCAGGATGAAAAGAAGAGCAGCAGCAGCAAGGTTAGAGAGATCCAAGGAATCAAATAACAGAGAAGGATACTGCAGCAAAGGCAGCATTGGAAATAAGGAAGAAGGGAGAAGGGAATCAAATAGCAAGGAGGAGCCAGGAGTGGAACAAGGGAAAATAGAACCTAGGAGCGCTGAGCTGGGATGCAAAACTAACTGCGTTGAGACACGCTGATGCCGGCGTCCCTGTCATTGATATGAGGCAAACCCAGAAGGGCTGGCACTGTGTTCGGATGCGGTCTAAACACTAGACCGCTAGAAGTGCAGTTGCAGATGATCACGGATGACATTTTGGGAGGAAAAAATGGCACCCGCAACGTGAGGAAAGTGTTTTCAAGCCGAGCAGAGAGAACAGGAGTGACGGTTCGTGACACATGGACGACCATCTAAGGGAAATGTGGTATAACAACCAGCACCCTACACACCTCCCTAATTTATAGGCCCCAACCACAAAGTTTACCAACCCATGTACCTGTGTAGGGGCATAGACTTGACTTCCATTGAGCTGAGGAAGAGCATGGTTTACACAAGGATTATTGATGATGAAAGTACTGAGATGAGGATGAGGCGGAGAGGAATGAAGATCAGAGGTCTAATGATACTTAAGAAGGACTTGAATCTTAATTCCAACCATTGCCAACCACCCACTATGAAAATAGACAAAGGACTTCAAGAATGGAAGCAGCCAACCATCACGAGACGTAGTTCAGCCCGGGAAGTTCAACGATAGGACAAGAAGGAAGCCGAGAGCAGCCTGCTCCCCAAGTCAAGAGGTCTGAGAGGGAAATCCTTGACCAGATGACATAGAACAAGTTTGAGGCAGAGCTGGATGCTGAAGGGCGGCAGCGTGACCCGAAGGCGGCGGATGGAGCTAATGTCCACAGAACAAGGTTGTGACAACGAGCAACAACCTGCCGCAGAGGATTATACAGAGCAGAGAGGAACGACAGGAACTAAGAGCCGCAGCCCTGTAGAGATCCTGCAAAGAGCTCTGAGGAAACAGATAATGGCAGAGAGAGAAACACATGATGGGGACTGGGTGTGAGAGCTGCAATTAAGAAGTGCCTCAGGAGTCCTCTTCCTTGGCACAGTGTTTCGCCGCAGAACACTCTCGAAGCGAACAGTACGAGAGAGCACATTGGAAGTTGTTTTCTTCATGGCAGTACTTCGCAGAAGCGTGAACCAGATCTGCCAAAAACAAGCCACAGAGAAGTATGGGTCTGGGACCTGCACCCAGAAGAGAAGATTGCAACCCCCCTTCGCATTGTAGTACTTGGCAGGCGAGTGCACCAAGTACTCCTGGGGAAATAAGAGAAACCATTGTGTAGGAACCTCATCACAACTGGGTCTTTGCTTTCTGAGAAAGGCCAGGGGAAAGGAGACATTCTCATGGTATTGTGAACTGTGAAAGCATGAGAAAGGCCAGGGGAAGGGAGACATTCCCCCTGGTATTGTGAACTGTGAAAGCCTGATAAAGGCCAGGGGAAGGGAGACATTCCCCCTGGTTTTGTGAACCGTGAAAGCCTGATAATGGCTAGGGAAAGGGATACATTCCCCCTGGTATTGTGAACCGTGAAAGCCTGATAAAGGCTAGGGGACGGGATACATTCCCCCTGGTATTGTGAACCGTGAAAGCCTGATAAAGGCTGGGAGACGGGATACATTCCCCCTGGTATTGTGAACCGTGAAAGCCTGATAAAGGCTAGGGGAAGGGATACATTCCCCCGATATTGTAAACTGTGAAAGCCTGAGAAAGGTCAGAGGAAGAGGGTCATCCTCCCCTTGTGTTGTGATCTGTAAAAGAAAGCCTGACGAAGGCCAGGGAAGGGAGTAATTCCCCATTGTGCTGTGAACTGTGAGATCAAAGCTGGAGAAAGCCAGGAGAAGGTAATTGAGCCAGCAAATAAAATCAAACTAGTGATCCAGGGGAAGGGAGTCATTCCCCATGGTATAGAAAAACAAGTGAACCTTCAGATGCATAGTGTTAGAATATCTGCAACCCTTTTGGTTGTTTGTGAAATACTTAAACCAGGGGAAGGGAGTCATTCCGCCTGGTAAGGAACTTATCATCCAGTCGAGGGCGAGAGAGTCATTATCCTTGAACAAGAACATTAAGACCTCCTTCTAGTTCAGTTATATGGGTAAGGGACAGAATTGGAGTTTTGACATATGACAGTGGACGCTTTAGTTTTCAAAGACATCCTGATAGACCCATTAGAACTTTAGTTGAGGCAGGGAAACCCCTCTTGGAGACAGGGAGAGTTAGGTTTTCTCTTTACTTTCTCAGCTAATAAAAGTCTATAGAAATCACCATGCACCCTGTGTGTCAGTCTCCTCCTTATGCACCCTTAAAGTAGTCAAGAACAAACTACATCTGACTCTTACAGTTTTAGATTTGTAAAATAATACTCTCAGGGAGGAGGCACCCTTCTCTGAACGTGCGTGTACAGTCGTCTCTGGACACGTCTGTGTGTGAATAGCTTTCATTCTACTGCTATTAATTTTCCTTCAAATATACAGATTTTGGCTGGAGTAATAATATTCTCCAGTAAAAGGTACAGTATTACAGTACCCTTGCCCTTTCGCATCACACAGGGCTACCTGTGCATTTCAGGATAATGGATTGCATGGGTTATACACGTTGCATGATTTTCAGTGAATCGAATTAATTTTCTCTGCTACCTCTCACCCACAACACTTTTTATGACTATGGCCCTCATTGCAACTCTGGCGTTAACCAATGGCGCTAATAGTGGCATGGTTAACGCCGGTAAGTTACCGATTCCGCCAATGGTAAATGGGGAATTACCACCCCATTCCAGGGTTGGCAGGGCGGTAATTCCCCATTTACCATTGGCCCTTCCCCATTCCCATTTTTGCCCCATTGGGCTCAATGGGACTGAGGAAGGCAGTAATTACAGTACCGCAAATTGCGGTACCGTAATTACCTCAAAAGTCCCTTTGCGGGTCCCTACTTTAACAGCTGGTCCAGACCAGCCGTTAAGGTCGGGAGCCACAAAGGGGCCTTGTAATCAGGCGTTAAGGGTTTAACGGCCCCGACACCTTTTACGGTGCCGTTAACCCGTCAACGCCAGGGTCGTAATGAGGGCCTATGTCTCCCGCCAGCAACAAATGATAAATTATATGTTGCACGATGGAGTTTTAATTGGTTTAATTCTACAAAAACAATCTGAATTTAAATTGCACAAAATGCTGTCAGTTTTTAAATTGTACTTCTTAATACAAAAATGCATTGTGCCTAAGGAAAATTAAATTTGGCTTGGATTCAGTTTCAAATAAAGAAAACGTTGACACTTTATCTTACACTGCCTCTGTGTCCAAGTTAAAACTGATATTGCACTGGTATTCCCAGGTCACCTGTATTCCCAGGGAGCAACCATAGACAACTCTATAAGTGGAGCTGAATTTAAATGAGGCCCACTACTTGCATATTACTTACTTAAATATTAAATGTGACTTCTTAGTTTTGAAAATAAGTTGGACCCTCTCAGTCTGCAATTACTCCATCAGCAGAGTCCCTTTCAGCTGCCTGTCTCCAATGTGGCCTTTTGATATCTTAATATCTTTCAGGAAGGGCTCCTGTCTCAAACCTTCTGGAAACCAGTCCTCCAGTTGCTCTCAGTTCTCCCCAGCCAGTCATCTCCTTAGAGTAATAGCCAGAAGAAATCCTTCTCCTCCTTTGTCTGTGTACTAGATATTTTATAATATAGAACTACTCTACTAATCCTATGACTAAGGTGTGCTATCCACCACTTTTGTGACTGGAAAAGGGAGGGGCAATCACTCCTTGTTGTAACTGGAAAACATGTCCCCCACACGTGTGACTGATAATGCAGTGGGAAATTCACTCCTAATCTTATGGAGAGTTTGACAAATTGTGGGATCCCTAAAATTCACCCCACAGGGGAGCCCTTCTTTGTGGGACTAGAGAGGTGAGTCCACTATGCAATTTTCCCCCTATCAATGGTGGTAAGCGGGCCCTCACATGGAATGACTACACTCTTGGGTACATGGACTCCCGTTCTGTCATGGAACTCCCTAACCCCCTTTTGTAAGAGCCCCTCATACCATCAGGACTTCTGAAAAATCATCCTGAACAAGTTACTGTTTACTATTGTGACTTCAACCACAAACCTGAAGTCAAAAACACTGGGAAGAAGAAGATTAAAGAAGGCATAGAGATTGTCAAATGGATGGAAGTCAACCATACTGGGAACAGGAAGATCAAGCAAGAAATGGAGAGTGCTCGTCAAAGAAAAAAAGACTACAGTCGTATGCTGGGGATGACCCAGGAAATTCAAGTTAAAAGGGGAGAAGGACTTGCGTCCTGAGAACGAGAAGCCTGGGAGTTTCAAAGGAGCATTAAGGAAGAAGCTGCTGAAACCCAGGAGATCCTTAGTTGAGAGGATTTGGCAAGCCGTGGAGAAAAGAAAGCATGTAGATGGTGAGAAGCTGTCCCGTGCATGCCTGAGATTGGAAGAAGCAGTGGCATGACCCAGGAGAGGTAGACTGTGCAGTCTGTGAACAACACCAAGACCACTGCTATCTTGGCTCTACGGAGCCACGAGAATGAACACAACAAAGAAGGGTTGAACACTGGAACTGTCCACACGCCAAGAGGGATCCTGACCACACAGGAAGACCTGGTGATGCCAGCCCATAGTGAAGAATGTAACTGGAATGGGGGGAGACCCGGGAGTGGGAAAAGAGATATAGATAGCCCTTAAATGGGTGTCAAGATATGTGAAGAGCACTTAGGGGATGCATCCTACTCGTCCCATTGAATGGTTAAGTATCAAGCCAAGGGGGGCACTTGCAACCAAGATGTCCACTTCTTGCTGAGCTTTGAGAGGCATCCATGAGAGGGGGAGGCTGCATACCTGATCCACCGTTTGTGCTGTGCATCTTTGTCCTGGGATGCTGTCTGACATGCTTTGTGGGCCAGAGAAGTGAGTTAGAGACGTGCAGAAGGCCCCCTTGGACACTGGTGATGGTGCTGCCCACAGACTGAGCAAATAACCTGAGGGGGCCAGAGAAGAATGGCCGGACAGGTCTGTGCCTCTGTATCGAGTAAGAATACCCTGCAGTGCGATTGTCCATCAGAAGGACTGGAGGCAGATTGGATCCTGCCCTAGGCTGTTCCATAATACAGTGATCGCCCTTTGGTAGGCTGCGTAGGAGGAACATGGGCCCCACATTCCACGTTGTGGCCTGGTGGGGCCAACTGCCTGGTAGATGAGATCAAGGGATCTGAAGGGCACCTTGCTGGGCTTTCCATCCCTTTAGGTGGCTGGACTGGGTCGTGGGCGGCAGGTGGCCTCAGCTGCTAGAGCGGGGTGGGCAGTGACTGTTCCCCAGGTGGGAGGGTGTGCTTGCCTCTCAGACACCAGGTGAAGGTGACTTGATGGTGCTGTATCCCTGTTTTCCCTTTGTGAGCCTCCGGGGTCTTGTGTCAGCCGGTGATAACCTTGGAGGTGTCCACCCTCCTCCCATAATCATGTGCAGCTGAGAACTGCCGGACGTATTGAGGTGTCCCGAATGTACAACTGAGGTGCTATTGGGGATTACCTTGAACACTGTGCGGCGGTGGGGGGCTGTGGTGGGCCATGCATGGCGAAGGGCAATAAGCGGCTGTCCCGCTTACCGTTTTCCCAGAAGGAGGGCCTGAGTGATAGAGAGAAGATGTTGTCTCCCCTTAACATCCCAGACAAGCCAGGACCCACCTGTCTGGGGGAGACATGTCCTGGTCTCGCTGACAGTACCCCAGCATCGGAACTCAGTCTGTCCTGCCCGAAATGAGGTCCAGGTTTGCATCTATTAACTCTAAGCTTGATCGAATGGCATTTAAGGTGGACCGCATGCAGGAACATTTTATGAAGGCGAGTGGCCGGATATCCGAGACGGAACACAGAGTAGGCGTCCTGGAGGATACTACCATGGAGTTGAAACAGGGGATCCATACCTTGCAGAGGGAAGTTAAAGGGATCAAGGAGAAGAAGAAAGATCTGGAGGCGAGGTCACAGAGGAATAACATTCAGGTGCTGGGAATTCCGGAATCGGTACCTGAACAGAACGTGGAGGTCATTATGGACAAATTTATTCAGGAGGCACTGAAGACACTCCCATGCAGTTTTTGGTTCAAAGGTTCTAGTGTCTCTGCAGGTTCCCAACCCGAGTCAGAGCCCTCGCCCGACCATAGCTCGCCTGCTAAATTATAGAGATCCTGACGTGATGCTTTGAAGTCCCCTGAATGTCAAAATTAAACAATACCATGGAGTATTACAAAATCATACATTTGATAATCCTATTCTGAAGTTGTATTTAAATCACAGTGACATTGTTCATTTATGTAAAACAATTTCTCCCATGCAGTGCGCTTGATTTATAATCTCCCTGGATTCATGTTAAAACTAACAGTATGAAAGCACATCCCAGTTGCTGTCTCCCATGCAAGGTTAATCCTGCAGCAGTAGTTGTCATTCCACCCAGATGGTTTCAGGTAACTTCCCTGATTGCCATTGTGCAATGCATTATATTGATTTAATGTCCCTCCTCCAACATTTTGAAATTAGGAGATGCCAGCTGATTGGCCCTCCATTTTGATTGGACAACTATTCTCCTCTCTTCCCCCTAAGCCAGCCCCCTCTCTGTGGATAGGCTCTTGGAGTTATGAAACTTAAATCTTGGAAAGGATAAATCTACCCACTGTGGTTTTATTTTTTACGCATGTCAATTTTATACTAAAAAAAGTCCTACACAGCAACTTTTTTTATTTTACACATAAACCTAACAACATATATATTTTTGGGTTCCTCTAACCATGCCGCTCGTAATGAACTAACTCCCATCTCGGCAGGAGGTTGCAGGTGCGCACAGCAATTTCTCGCAGTTTACACACAAATAATAAAAGTCTGTATCACCAACCTTTTCATTCAGTTACTTGATTCACTAAGCTAACATCTCCTTGAGTTTCGACTTCACTACATTTCCTGGGGAGCTAGGAACACATTTTGAGTTGCCCCTTAAATTCCCAAAGTCAAATTTTAATAAGAATTAAATCAACATAACGGTCTCATAATCATCTTTAAAATGACACCTGAATGGCCTCTGTAATCCTCATCGTTGCTGAGAAAATCCCTAAAATATGGTTCTATATGGAACCCCATAGCAAACGAATATATACATATTATTTCATCAATTATACCTTTAGGTTTACTTTCTCATGAACATTAGCTCAGTGCATCTGTTGTCTTTGTTGACTTTAACTTGTAATTACAGTCATTAATCAGTCCTGCAAGTCTGGGTCTGTAGGAGTAATTCATGTCTTGTTGTTAGGTCACATGGCTCACCTTTGTCGTCTCAGCACCATGAGGCAGTCTTGTAATTTACCATGTGTTAATCCAGCCCTAGTCCACCCCGCAAATCGACTGGAAATCTTTATTTTCTTGTTTTCCATCCATTAATGGATGCCCTCTTTATCTCTATCATCTGCTGACCTCATAAATCCTACCATCTTTTAGCTACAAAAGAAGAACAGCAGAGCCTGGCATCATTGGGAAAAGGTGAACATGTCTCATGGGCTAAAGCAGCCTGTCCAGGCACAGAAGACTAACACTTTGAATGTTATATTCATATCACACATGAGGCCTTGTATTTATTTTTAATAAAATTGCATTTCGCCATCACTATTCATTTTTTCATCATGAACTGTTCACCTTATTCCTTATTCTGGCAAAGGGTCGTTTTTTTTTCTTCCAATGTGTTCATCATTTGGGGCCGGAAAATGCACCTTTTCATGATAGCAGTTTCTGGGTTAGTAAATGCCACATTTTTAGACATCACTCCTTTATATTCAAAAGTAGGCAATCTCGAGTTCTGACCATGACATGCAAAGCCCAATCGGTAAGTGAATTTCTCTTTACTTGAAAACAGCTTGAAATGCTGTCTTTTCTTTCCAGATTGGCAGTCATCTGAATGTGTTTCCCATGCTCTGCACTGTTTAGGCCCAACGTGGTCCAATGCATCTCCCTATGGTGAAATCCTGGAACTGTTCATTTATTGAAAGCTCATCAATAAAGGTTTTGGGCCTGCTGAGTTCTTTTGCTCATAATCGCACTGCAAATGCTCATGCCTCGCTACTTTTGAAAGTAACCATGTTCCTATTTCACAAATAGTTCTTGTGCTCCTATTTTTCCTTGGCATTAACAACCCTGTATATGGACTTGATGTATTTCCAAAAGTATTAGAAATGGTTACAGTTTGCCTCGCACATGTAGTTATTCATATCTGGCAGGCCCACCCTTTCTGTCATGGCTGTGACTAAGAGGTGACATCTGACAGTTCCAATGCAATACAGGTCAAAACTAAATCCCTAAAGCCTGGTCAATTGCAAGACCATACTGACTCCATTGTCTAGGGAAAGACGTTATACAACTTAATAAATCAAAGACGTCAACAGCATACTACCCTGTTTTTTATATATTTCGGATGACATCTGGTTTTTAAACACACTATACAAACAATTTGTTCAGTATAAAAAATACACTTGTATTTTATGTTATTAAAAGCACAGTAGACAATTTGATACAAACACATTAAAAAATTTTTTTTAAAGATATTGTTTCTTTATGTTGTTGTTTTAGACGCCTATCTACAGGTCTGAATACAAACACATTCAATACAACAATGCACATTAGAAAAACACCATTGAACAATTGTCTTTACAAAACAAGAGTGCCAACATATACAATTCACATAGATGTTTTTGTTGTGTTTTACATCAATCCCAAAAAGTTTTAAATGTTTTTGTATCACATTCTCTACTGTGCTTTGAATAAAATAAAATACAAGTGTATTTTGTATACTGAACACATTGTTTGTATAGTGTGTTTAAAAAAACAGATGTCACCCGAACTATAAAAAAAAAAAACAGGTAGTATATTGTTGAAATCTGACAGTTAACATATTTGTACAAACAGTAGCTCTCTTGCTCTGTAGAAAAACCTTGTTCTCAGTTAACTGCAGGGAAATGGCACCGGGTTCCACAATTCCCCACATAACTAGAGTTCAACCTTCGATGGTACGGCCATTATATGCTGAGTGTAGTCTCTTATATGCAAGCACTGCCAATGTCTTCTAGATATTGCATCATATGCCACATGTAGTCAAAATAAGGACAGCCTCATATATCCAGGTGATGGCAACATATATCAAGAACAGTGTTAATGACCTATTAATCCCATATAATACCAGATAAGGCCTTATATTCCAGGTATATGTCTAGGTGCTGCTAATATTTGGTAAGTGTGTAGTCATCTTGTTCGAGGTATGGCCTGGCATGTTTAGGTGCCCACATCATGACCCCTCGTCCCCTGCCACCACTCGTACCTCAAAGGGACTCTTAGACACCATTGACATACTATCGGGAAAAGCACTCAGCAAAGGGGGACATTTCTGTAGCTCATGAAGTACCGAGGAAAGGAACAGTGCAATTTCAAAGTGTTTGTCAAACTGCAAATGCAACATGAAATCTTACAGATACTGCTCTATGTTATCAGACTAAAATGAAGTACTTTGAAAATTGTCCCTATAATGCAAATATTCTGGTGTTGCACTGCAATCCGTTAACACTGAAATAAAAGTGTTATATGTGATAGGGCATTGTGTAGCTCACATAACGGATTGCACACTGACTCTACTCGTTATGCATGTAATTTAGAGCATGCACACTCAGTCACAATTTCTTTGCATTTTGGGACTTATGGTTTTTCTTTTCTCTTTATAATCAAGGACTGCAAGTTGTAAAATGCAAGGGAAAAATAATTACTGGATTAACAATTCCCGAATGACATGGGGCATGTATAATGATGGTATTTATTGAGCACAGACCTAGCTTCAGGAAGCAACAGAGCACTTTACCAGTCAATACCGGGAGGAGGGGGGGGCAGAAATAAAAGGAAGCAGTGAGCTAACAATGATTGAGGGGAAGGGCAGGTCTTCTACAAGCACCCGGGGTGGCAATGGGAGTTGCAGATCAACCAGTCTCATGTTTGGTGGGCATTGGAGGGTGTGCTGAAATAGGCATTAGGGATGAATCCTTCCTTTAAGTGGGGGTTTCATAGTCTGTGGAAATAGATGGCAAAAACCTGTCTTCTTGTTCTTTCCTTCCTTCACCGGAAGTGTTCAGTTCTGCACACGTCCTTACTTTTGGTGGATCATAGTCTTCCAGAGATGTTGAGTGTCTCAGTAAAGTAGCTTGGGGACTTCAGGGTGACAGCCTTGTAGGTGATTTTGAATGGGTGAGTGGGCAACGCTTCTTTATGAATCCAGTATCTAGCAATCTTCTTTGAAGTTAAAGGTTTTTACTTTCAGGTTGTGCTTCGAGAGCAGCACACCAAATTGGGCCACTGTGAAAGGCACTGGGTATGCGTGAAAAAGAGAGACTAAGGCTAATTGGCCTTCGGTGTGCACGCACACCCCATTACCGACCAGGGGTTTGTTGTATGAGTCATCAAACTATAATAGGCTTGATATAGTTGTAATGATTCTCTTAAGAGCTTGTTGTCATGCCACAGGTGTTGAAGATGATACATGCTTGCAGCAGGAGCCAATGCAGTACGATGAGTGTTGGTGAGATGTTGTTGAATTTGCTAAGTACTTTGATAAGTCATGTAAGAAATCGTAGGGCGTCTGGGTAGCCGCAGGAAGAAGGGCATTGCCAACATCCAAGTAAGAGAGGACAAAGGCTTGGACAGAAGGTCTGAAGCTGTTTTCTGGGATGAAGTGCTTTATTTTCCACAGTAGAGAAAACTAGTCCCAGGCCATTGTCTTCCTGGCTTTGTGCTGTTTGAAGGAGAGACACCTGGCGATGTCGAACCCAAGAGACTTGGCACAGGTGGTCAGCTGAGGTGTGAAGCCTTCTTGGTTAATATCAGAGAGACAAGTCTGGATGTCAGGGTGTTCAGTGTTGTTGGACAGCAGTAGGAATCCAGTCTTGGAGGAGTTTAGCTCCAGCTAAGCACTGGACAACCAAGCCTCGCCTTATCAAATATTTACATGCCCTCAATCAAACCCTAGCTAGTCAGGAGCATTATTGATTTTTAAAATATAATACGGAATCTTTTAAATGCGACGTGAAGATCTGTGAGAATGATTTGTTTAAATACATCAGGAAAACCTATGCTGCCATTGCATAAATGGGAATGTGCACTAAGGTTTGAATGAAAGCTATCGTTGTACCTTTGAAAAGTGATTAATACATGTGATAATTAGGCCATTTAGTAGAGCTGATTGATGTCATGCTTCCTTCAGTACTAGGGAAATATCATTCTAGAAACACCTTAGCCAAACAACAAATAAATGAAAGAAAAGAATGTTACCAGAAGTAAATCCACCCAGCCCGCACTTATCTTAACTGTGCAAAAGGCATGCAACTTTCCTCTGTGGCTGCTCTTCTCTGCTGCGGAGACTTACAACCAATCCACAAAGTAAACAAGGCTCCTGGGCCATGTTTTGACTTCTTTGCACCTGTAGACTGCTCTTTAGATGTTTATCTGAATCAGGGGTTACAAGAACAGAGCCAGAGGCTGCAGCTGCTACCACTGGCGACCCTCAAATGGCATTCATGCCCCCTTGAGCCATGAAACTGTGAGATTAGAACTAATTTGCCAGTGCGCTGCAAAACATTATATAACGTGAGACATATGCATTTGACTTATGCACACTTAGCAGAGCCAGTGATATGATATGAAAGGTTATTTATAACGCGCCTAAAACCCAGAGGTTTCTAAGGGTGGACCCGGGGATCGAACTTGTGGTGCTAAATGTCATCTTGCTTCCAAGGCAAGCATGTTGCCCCTGAGCTATCCTCCCGAGACTGGAGTGGAAGTGATGAGTGGGTGGCAAGGGAAAAAGGTCTATTTTGGCTATTAGGTGGTGCTTATGCTCCACCTATAAGCCAAAACACCTGCCTTGGAATACAGATAAGAAAGAGAGAGATTTGAGGAGGGACATTCAGCTTGATGGTGTTGTTTTTTTAAATTGTTTTGCCCACCCATTGACTGCTCATTGCCATGAAAATCCCAATAGCCAGTCCCCCAACGATCTGACCCTCCCCATTCAAAGCAAATTCTCCTTGGATCCATTTGAGCTAACTCTATCAAGCAGCATCATCAAATGTTGTTCTGTATTTGTATTTTAAAGCAGTCTTCTTAGAGTTAATGGCTTAATTGCAGCTGAACATATGCTACTGATATAGTACAAATGCCATGAACATGTGTGCTTTTAGCTATTTGATTTATAATCATACTTTTTCTGTCTCATGGGCTGGCGCTTGCTCTGAGTCTGCCCCTCTTTCTCACAGTTTTCCACAGGGTTCCTTTTTTGGTCCTTTTCTTTGTTCTCTTTACACTTCCCCACTTGCTGCTGTTATTTCTTCTTTTGGGTTATCTCACCACTTTTATGCTGATGATACCCAGCTCGTTTTGTCCTTCTCCTCTTTTACACCTGCTATTCTTAGTAATCTTTCATCCTGCCTTTGTGCTATCGGGACTTTGATGTCTGATCACTCTCTTGTTATTAATGCTTCAAAAATAGAGGTTTCTTTCCAGCTTGTACCATTCCAACCCTCCTTCTTTTGTTCTGTTTCCTCCTACTCACCTTCTGATTTCCTCTACTGCCTAGAATGTTGGTCTTTATCTTGTTTCGGATCTTTCCTTCTCGTATCATCTTTCTATTACTTTTCGCTCTTGTCGCTATCATTTCTTTAACATTCATAAAGTCTGTGTTTTTCTTACTTTTAGTGCAATTAAACATCTGATTTTGTCTTTTATTTTCTCTATTGTTCTGTTTTGCTTTTTGGTTTTCCCGTTTCTCGGCTTGCTCCTTTAAAGTCTATTCTCAATGCCTCAATGTGTCTCTTCCATTCACTCTCACCTTGTGAATCTACTTCTACTGCTCTTGCCTAGCTACCTTTTCATTCTCAGCTAACAATTAAAATTCTCTGCATTGATTTCAAATCCCTTTATAGTCTTGCTCCTATCCATCTTCCCTTGTTTATTTTGATCTCCCTTCTCGTGTTCTTCAATCACAATCACAGTTTCTACTATCAGTTACCCGTCCTCCCTGTGCTCAGTCATGATTTATTTCTTTTTCCTTGCTTGCTCTGCTTCACTGAAGTGCTCTTCCTCTTTCGCTTCGATCTATTGTATCTTATCCTCTATTCCGCTCCTCCTTAAAGAGCTGCCTTCTTCAATTCTAAATTATGTATCATGTTTTGTTTTGTTTTTTGTTATTGTAATGTCTATAATTCCTATGCATTCTGCTGAATTGTTTTTCCCTATGCATTCTGATGAATTGCTTTTCCTGTGCCCATAATTATTATACTGTAAGTTGGCATATCTACAGCGCCTTGGCATAAGATGCTATACAAATCACAAATAAAATTTTAAAAAAATACAAATAAGCAGTATATCTGTCCCGGCATCAGTACTGTGCACTGATGACCGGTTAGAAGCAAACATCGGCAAAGTCAACAGTTTTTGCTTGTGTATGGTGATTTGATAGGCATTTGCCAGGCGTTGCTTTCATATGTGCTGGTACTCAACCATTTTAGAGCTTTTGCTATCATGTGGACAGGATGTACCATCATGGCAGCGCCTACCAAATGACTCCACAAAAGCCCACATTGTTGGCTTTGGCAATGCATGTTTATATAAGCTATCCGTGTGAGTGACTGGAAGATGAATCAGACTTTTTTCCAATCAATATATAATGCTTTGCAATGTTACTTACTGTACATTTCCATTATACATCTAAAGAGAGAGTAACATATACAATAGCCACCTACTACACTTCCCCAGCCTTCTCCAACATTCAAAACATTGGAAAATGTACACTTGTTACCAGTTCACAAGAGAATTATGTTTAAATGCCTAAACGTGAACTTCAGATGTCTTGGTATCTACATGTCTGCACATGTCTGCCACTGAGTGCCTGCCACCTCCCAGCCAACGGAGGGCAAACTAAGCATTAAAGAATTGTTTTCTCTTTAGACCATCGGAAAGTTTAGAATTCAGTTTGCAACTACCAATAGAAGTCTTTATTTCATGCTTCCCTTTATGATCACTGTTTCTAGCTCACAAGCCAATAGAATATCTTGGAATGGAGGCATTAATCTCCTGTAAATGCTGCATTCTGTGCTTCCCTTTGAGATGGCAACACATTGACCACTGGGTAAGGAGGCATGGACAACTTCTGTCACAAGAAGAGGGAGGTGCGGGTTTCCTTCTCCCATCTGCAAAAGCTCGAATAGTGATGCATCTTTTACCATTGGGCTATAATGAGTGGCAGCGGCCTTCATGCTTGTCGGAGGCCCTTGCCTTGGATTCAGGCTACTTACCCGGGCGGTGGTATCCTGCCACACAATAGAATACCTCTGTGTATGCTTTAATGCTTTGTTGCCAAAGAAAATAGTTGTGGCTTTACATAGATATTGATACCTTGTCTCCAGGCACTAATACCATTTGGCAGTTATTACATCATATGCCCAGAAATTACCATCATGTGTCTTTTAGTAAAAACGTATTTTTTGGTTCTCATGAGCTAGATATTGCTTTGATGTACAAAGTAATGTCATCAAAGGTCATTGGAGTTGCACCATGTCAATGCATCAAAAGCCAAGTTTTGGCTGCATTGTCGTGCAATTCCCAGGTAAAAAAAAATAATGTAATACATAAGTTTGACTTATTTGAAGCGGGATGAAACAGCCATTTAGTTTACTGATCTTTGTGGGCATGTTCGCCTTTGCTCCATAAATAGTGGAAATACATGTACTGAGCTGGAACGTAAATGGCTTAAATTCATCCATCCAGAAATAGAAGGGCAGTTATTAATTATTGTAAGTCTTCTGTAGCCTTATTGATTGTGTGCAGGAGACTCATCTAGCGCAGAAGAGTAGGGGTCTCCTTAATAGGCAAGGGTTTTTTCAAGTGATTTCCTCTTATGATAGCAAGACAACGGGGAAGCCATTTCGTTCTTGACACTTAATATAAAGGTTTTACAATTTCATGTTGATCAGCACAGTTGATGGGCTTTAGCACACTGCTCAATGTGACAGGCTCAGGGCATCGACACTGTTAAGGGGAGGACTGGATCCCTCCAACAGTGGTAGGCGGCCTACCTTGGCATATGCCAGAGCCAATCTTCCCAAGAGGTATGAGGGAGTGGGGAGGGCCATAGTCCCTGTACCACCTTGATGTGCCGTGATTGTTGATTCTGGTGCAACTGTCAATCACAAATCGCCTTGCATTCTCAATTCTAGCCTGAGCTCTCTTTACCTGATTTCAGAACTACAAAACCAACATGCTGTGCTGTACTAGGAAAGCCCAGCAGATTGCTGGAGAAAGATGACGACTTCCAGATGGATTCTAACACTCTGGCACCACTCAAGAAAGAAACGTGTTACTCAATGTAGCTGAAAGTGAGAGGAACACCAAACCCATACCATTAGTGGAAATGGCTGATCACTCTGTGCCAAAAAAGTGGTTGTGGCTAAAGAGGACCTATGTAGCGTTGCAACACGATAAAACAATCTGGGTGAAAAGACAAATGGAGATTGCGCCCCAGAGTCAGGTGTAAAGTGGGCCCAATGGGGGGAGCAGGGAAGAGCTGTCACAGGAAGTTAGGGGTATAAAAGATCTGCAGGAGCAAGACACAGTGAAAGGTGCTTGGTTGAGGTCCATATGTGTGGAGGTAGAACGAGAGACCAGGCGAAGAATGGAAGGTGGAGCAGAGTGCTTAAGATTCTGTGGCGATGGTGAATTAATTTGCAGGTGGGGTATTGCATGTCAGAGAGAGTGATACCAAGTGGAAAGAGTGTACCAGTAATTGTGAGGGTTTATACGAGAGTGAGTGGAGAGGGTGGAAAGAGCTGGTGCAACGTGAAGGTGTAGGGGGTGGAAGCAGTGTCTTTTGATGTTTGTAGAGGTTGGAGGAGATAGGATAGAGGGAGACAGAGAGACACAGAGAGACTGTCTGAGGGAGAGTCAGAGAGAAAGAGTTGGGAGAGAGAGGAAGGAGTTGTGCAGGGGAAGGTTGGACATAGGTGGAAGTAGTCGCTGGGGGAAGGGAGTAGTGTAGGTAGAATAGAGGGGGGGGTGAGAAGACCGGAAGGACAGAAGAGGAACATAGTGGGAGCAGAGCGAGAAATAGAAGAGGTGGGAAGTGAGGAGAAAGGAGTGAGGAGCCCATAGAGAGTAGGCCGGGGAGACAGAGAGAGAGGAGACTGTGAGAGTGAAGGAAAAGGGTGTTGAGAGAGGGAGTAAAATGAGAAAGGGGGAAGTAGTGAGTTGGGCGGCAAGATCAGGGAAAGTAGCAAAGGGTGTAATACAGAGAAGGATGAAGAGAGTGTCTCTGGCAGGTACCATTTGGGACACCAGAGGCCATTCTTGTGGGATGTGTTGCTCAGGGCACCCTCAGGAAGCCTCGGAGGGAGTAAGTTAGGTAAGGACTTGGCCTGTATGCCTTACCATCATAGAGAGTGTAGACTAGACACTAGAGGTTACCATTCTACAGGATTCATGCTAACCCTGGGTGCTTGGGAAGGGTGGGTTAACTGAACCGGCGTACAGAGAGGAGGGATGGCTGGTTCCAGGAGGACTTCAAATGTACAGTCCCGGCTTTCATGGCAGTTGTAGTAAGCGCTACAAGGCAGAGCGGCTATCAAAGTGGAGGAACCCAACTCTGCAGCTTCATTGGGGAGGAGTCCAGAATAGGCAGAGCCTGTGGAGGACCCTCACCCCAACCTTCCGAGAGGAGCATAGCAGGGGGATGAAGCATCACGTATGCAGAACAGGTTGCACGTGCAGACCAAGTAATTCCAGCAATGCCAAACGCCTTCCTAGAGGTCTATTCAAGGACGAAAAGGAATGCAGTGGCCCAAGGGAACCAGAAGTCTGTCGGAAAAACAAGATAATCTTGCAAGCACCACCTCAGGGTGGAGTAGTGGATGAGAAGCCCCAAAGTAAGGAAAAGAAACCCAAGAACCCCATAATGAGGTAGGAAGAACCAAGAAGTCCCAGAGTGGGGAAGAGAGAATCAAAACATCCCAGAGATGAGATGAGAAGAGGAACATGAGAAACCCTGTAGTGGGATGGAAGCCAATGAGGATGCCCAAAGTGGGGTAGAGAGCCCCCGAACATCCAGGGTGGGGAACAGGCACCACAAAAATCCTAGACTGGACAATACAACTTGAGAACCCAGGTAGGGAAAGTATTCCGAGGAGACTGTCTTATCCAAACAGTACAACATCGAGCAGAGAATGTATTCGACATGGGAGAGACTATGAAACTAAAGAACTGTAAAGACCTAAACGCAGACTTTGCTGCAATGGACAAGGCCAACCCAAGCACCCAAGAGCTGGTTATTTGTACATATAACCATAGACACAGCCTATGATAAAGAGGGTGGTAGACAGAAGCTTTAGCCATTCGTTATCGGGGGAGATACCCCAAAGTATTTCTCTTCGTTATCCTTTTGGTTTTAGAGCAACGGACAGGTTAGAACGGTGGGGTATGTTCAGACACTGGATACTGTTGAACTGCATCAGGCTAAGAGGCTGGCCTGAAGAGGCAGAAATATGGAAACCTAACTGTTGGCTGTGAAACAAAAAGCCAGCAATGAACTCTCAACCTTCAAACAACCAAACATTGCTTTTAGGAAAATAATTTGAAACACTGCGCGCGTGTTCACGTGACAGGGCCACAAAAATGTATGCACAAGCATACTTCAACCAACATGTGACAGATGCACTGAAGTGCCGCTTTGCCAAAACGATGAACTGCTATGGAGGACTCTGTGCATTGTGCAGCTTTGATTGAAAAGGAACATCTAAAAAATGAAACTCCATTGTTAGAGTAATTCAAAGGCACACTGTAATGAAGGGTTTGATACTTTTAACATGTTGACAACTAATTACAATAACAGCAAGAATGTAGATGGAGTGAAATTTATAGTATTTAATGTAATGTATCGTAAGCCTCATGTTAAAAAGTGAAGCATTTTAAAAGCGCCATTTTCCGGTTCATAAGAACAAACTTAAAGCTGTTCCTAAATGAGGGAATCCTTCCCCCATCAAATCATAAGGCAAGCACTCATCACATCCTCATTACACTTGCCAGGTCCATTTTGTCAATCTGTAAAGAGGGCATGGTATCAACAGCAGATATGCACAACAACAGATGAGTTTCAAAAACCTTTATTTAAAAAATCAGCAGTGTAGGAATAATTCCTAGCTAATCCTAACTCTAACATGGGAGTAGTCTTGACCATGAAACAAAAGAAAAACAGTCCTTGTCAGTCTAAGTCAAATTATAAAGGCCTATACTAAAGAAACCTAACCTAGCCCTCTTTCTCTAACAACAAATGTGTACAGGGGAAATAAAGAATGGTATCAAAGAAGTGTCAGAATGGCTTGTATAGCAGTTCCCTTTCCCACGTTTACTAGCACAGGGGTTTAGAGAGTTCAGATGGATAGGTGACATGCACATTTTCATTAAGTTCAGTATACTCTGGCTTACTGAGACACCTGCACAGTTCAACAGCTCTTCTAAGCTCTCTTGGTCTCGCTTTAAATGTACATTTCAGTTCTGAAACTACTACAGAACCATCGTCCTACACATGCCTTCCTCTGCTGGACTCGAACCTGTTTCAATGTTCCCTTTTCTTTCACCTCAGAACAATGTTCACCTTCATTTCACAATATTTCAATATGGACCTTCCGTTCATCAAAGTTCATTACAGGTTTCCCTCTGCCAGGTTCAAGCCTGCCTTTTCCTTTCAACTTGGGATCCCTTCCCCAAGTCTTAATTCTCTTGTTTCAACTTCTTGTTCCTTGGGCTATTACTATCGAAGACTTTCGAAACTGCAAGGTATTAACCCGACATCTCATTAGAACAGTTCACTCAATTTCAAGAGGTTCATAATGTTCTCATCAGGTTGTCGAAACATTTGCTGTATTTGCTTTGCTTAATGGTGGTTCTCAACTGCTTCCCATATCTTGCGTTCCCTTTTTGCATACAGCGTTTATATTTTTGCAGAATTATATATTCTTTAGAAGGGCAGGTGTTTCCTTGCAATCCCCTCTATTAATCTGTATCCTTTCTCGTCTCACCATAATAGTTCTGTTTCATTACGCATTCTGCAGTTCTATCGCAACCTTTTGTTAATGCTGTTCCCCTGCCTGCGCTTACGTCTTACACGAGCCGGCCTTCAGATCACTCAACGGCCATGTACTAGGGGGGGGGCTTTCTTCAGCAACACCTTCCCGCTTGCTTTCAAGGCCGTCGCATGCAGCCTTGTGTTTCCTCCCCGACCTTGCTGCGTGCTCTGGAGGGGAGCCGGCTGTCCTGGAGCACCTGCAAGGCATGCTTCTTCCCGCTTGACAGCACCTCACTACTTTGACTTCGTTGGAACTGCTTTTCTCGGCTCCCTTTAGCAGATTATTTACTAAAGCTGTTATTTCTAACCATGAAGCTCTGCCTTCTTTCGTCTCGTCTTATATATTCTGGTCTGTTGTGTTTATGTTCATGCCCTGATGCTTACAGGCTCTGGTGCGCCATAAACAAATAAATAAATAAAATAAATACATCTTGCAGTTTCTCGCACTGTCAATTTCATACTGCACTTTTACGATTTTTGGGCCTCCTTCACCAACTCCCCACGGCAGCCTTTTGCCATCTTTGGGATTCTCTCAAAGTCCACACTGTTCTTGTCTAAACCAACCGGTTCTTATGGGGGGAACCAATTTGCGGTCAGGGTCTTTCCACCTACCCCTCAGCTACCTGGGCTCTTCTAGCTCACCCAGGGAGCAAGCACTGGCTCAAACACTTCCAGTAGACTGCAGCTGGTGCTTTGGTTCCCTGTAGGCACCCTTGCTACACTGCAGCCTCCCATGTACTCACAGGCCCCGTGTCTTGGCAGTCTGTGCTCCTCAAGGCTTCCCAGGATTCTCCCAGATGCTGCCTTCTGCTCCTGATATTTCTGGTCCTTCCAGCATCCCCAGCTTGCTCAGTGTGTCTGTGTGCTCCACCTTTTATACTTGCTGTAAAAAGTTAAGTGGAGTCGGGTGTGAGCAGGTTCCCAGCCCTGCCTGACCTTATTAAAGGGACAAAATGGAGAATGTCCATAGGAGTTAATTGACCATTGATTCCTCTGGGTAAACTTCATAGCTCCAACTTGCCTCATCTTCGTCTCAGTCCTTTCGCAGCCAAGTGGGGAAATGGGGATTAGATTGAGTGGGGAAAGTGAGTGGGGATTTGTATTGTTCCCTAGTGATTGGCGTTACATTATGTAACACTATCAGGAAAAGGGGAATACCTGTTTTGCTATAAAACACTGGGTAACATGTTTAATTCCCTTTTCCTGGTTCTCATATGCCTCCCTTTTATCTTGGTACCTGTTGGAATTGGGATGATTCACAACAGCCCATGAAGGTGAAAGAAATGTTGGGGAGGAGGGTGTTGGAAAAGGGGGGATACCATGTCTCGCCTTCCAGCACCCCCTTTCCAATCCCTGAGGACTGTTTACCAAGGTGATCCTCCCTCGCATGTCTACCCCAGGGTCTGGATCCAACAGCGATGGCCGTCCCCTGGCCACCTGAGAGGAGGAATGCAAGGGACTAGGTTGGGAAAAGCCCTTAGGTTTTTCACAAATCCCTTTGTAGTTTAGCAGAGCCAGAAAGTGGGCAGTGTTTGGGCCTGGGAGAGAGGAATAGGGGTTTGGAATGGCGTCCACTGAGAAAACCAAAGCACTATCTAGTGATCCCGACCTTTCTTTCTAAAATCCCCAAAATATAGTTCAGTTTTGTGGACGGTCCAGTGCCTGAGGCCAGTTTGACATGCACCAGGAGGCAACATGACTCCCCAAGGGGCAGAGTTGTCCTCTCTTGGTAAAAAGATATAAGAAAGGTGACACTTGCTCCAGGCTCCGAAGAACACATGGTCTGCCATCATCCCAAAAAGAAGGGCTGGAGAGGGTTTTATTGCAGGGTTTGGCAACAGAAGAGAATTAATCAGTTCTGCAAGGCCTATCTATAGGTCTTGGGAACAGAAATATGCTATTTAATAGAGCTAAAAGTGGCATATATATATAAGGTTACAACAGGCATCTATGGAAAATCCTATTTTGACCATAAACTTGGGAACCATGACAGATATATAGATGGTTCATACATTTCCAAAAAGCACATACAAAGCACTTTCTGCTGACGGGACTAAATTCGACCCTGGGAATCAATGTTATACAACAAAATATGATTTCAGCCTTCTAGAATATGTTATAGATAGGAGAGCCAGGAATCTGGTATCTTAATGAATCAAATACATGTCTGTAAAAGTTCATGAGCCTAACTTTAATCCAGCCGGTTGAAATCACAGAAATCTGTCCTTTGCGCAGGCAATCACCTGCCAATATCAGACACATTTCATTGCAATCAGCATGATCAGAATAATTTAGGAATATATGGGTTGTGACGCTCTTTTGCAAATTGTAGAAAAGTGCCATGTTAAAGATTTTTAACTTCATATTTAGGTTGTTCAGAAATGTAATTTCACATGGGTGGAGTAAGAACTCCCAGAAATGGAGCCTGGGGACCCGATGATCAATCATTGGGAAGAGGCTAGTCCTTGTTTAGTGGGAAGAGCAATATATGTCCAATCAGAATAATTAGTCAATGACCTGGTAAAACCTAATTTAGATATTTTGGGGTGTGGCTAGGAGGTTTTAAACCTGGACACACAGTGGAAAGGAAGAAACTAAAATCTCAAAAGAAAAACAGGACAAGGATCAAGACCAGGGGAAGCAGACACAAAAGTTGAGGCTGGAGGCTGGAGTGCCATCCATCACAGAGGCCAGAGAGGAAGACATTCCAACCAGGTCCTATTGGTTCCAATGAAATGACCCAGGATGACTTCCTGATGACTGCACCTGTGCAGAACTGACAGATTCAAAGTGAGTACTTATTCCAACAGGCCAAACCATTGGTGGGGAGCTATTTGAACTAATATCTTTACCCTATATATAAATGAATGGGGTGTGCAGTGATTAGCAGATCCATAGCATTTCCTTATTAATTAATATGTTAATTAATTTCCACATATCCAAACGACACTGGGACAACCTTGGGGACATTTGAAGTCCCCGACATCTCTCCAAGTGTGAATGATGATAGTCTTTTAAGGTAATTTTGGACCACCTACATCCCTTTTGCCAAACACAAAATCCCATAAAGTGGAAGGGTGCATTCATAAACTAAATTCCAAACTGTTCAACACTCCCACAGCCCTGCATTAAAGAAAAAAGGGTCCTACTGGTGAATAGAATCTCTGGGTTTATGCTGTACAGAAAAGTGCATCCACTGTTAAGCAAAGGGAAGGCAGCTGATTTAAAAGCACTCTTCTCTACAGAGTGTGAGCAAGGAATTATGAAATGAATGGGGGCATCCCCTCTGAATAGTGGCAAAGGATACATTTTCATTATCTTTGCAGAATAGTATTTCATTAAATATTTGTTGTGTTAGACTACAACTAGAAATGGAAATTGCTCAAGGATGTCTGAGATGAACAGCGCTGTACATGTTCATTTCTTTTGGTCCAACAGAAGGGCGCTATATGTGATTTAGGTCAGGCCACATACAAAGCACACTGTATAACATAATTGTCCTGTCATGTTTTAAGGTGCTGCAATAATTCATTTTGCATAAGGGATATTCTTGTGAGTGGTCCATTTATCAGAGTAGTCACCTAGACATGTGTTCTTCCTGACATGTTTCTAGGGGGGGACCAGGGCACACATTGCAACACAAGATTCGGCTTACATGTACACTCTTGAATGCTACACTCAGACTGAGATATGGTGCTATTTCACCCCTTTATAGATTTTGTAAGGGTAATAAGGGGGTAATAAATTGTAAATGTGGTTGTGTCTTATATGTTATGTGACCTGTTGTGCAAAAAGCGAACTTGTGGATTTAACTAGTTTGTAGTGAGAGCATTGTCAGGAAGGAAAAGCTTGGTGCCACGGAGTGAAATGGTGTGCATGTTGATAATCATTGTGTGAATAAGGACTTTCTCTATTAATTAAAAAGAATAAACCTATATTCTTTCTACCCACTGGCCTGGTTCTTAGTTTACATATTGCTGAAGGGGTTAGGGATTACAGTGGTGTTATATACATCAAAGGCAGAGTTAGTATAGAGTCTGATTCAATTGTCAATTGGTGTGGCACTCTTGATTGGGGAGACAGGGATGAAACTCCCCAAATTCATTGTCTCCCCATAAATATATTCTACAGGTCAGAGAAGGTTTCTGATGGAAGGCTGGGTTCTTTTTTATTTGGACATTCTGACTAATACCCTTCATTATTTTACTTTCTATAATAATAGGGCATAGCTTTAGAGTTCAGGGCAAGAATAGGTTTTCTTGAACCACAAAATATGATATGGCATTCATAATGTGCCTGTAAATAAGTGTTTATAGGTGCAACAAGTCAAGGAGAGGGAAACAAAGGGAGGACAAAACAATAATCTTACTATGCCTGTGTCATTTAGATCACGCAAGAACAGGGAGGGGAGAAGGGGAAATGTGCTGTGGGTAGGAGGTGATGGAGAAGTGCGGGACAAAGGAAAACAGAAGAGTGCAGCCAAGGGATGGCAAGTGCGGGTACTTATAAGTTCAGCCAATGGGTGGCAGATAAGTGCAAGAGAGGGGACTGTAAGGTTGCAGATACAAACCACAAGTGCAGGGGTGCCAAGAGGCACTGCAGGATTGCAGCTGGATAGGCAGGGACCTGGGCCCAAGTTCAGAGAGTGGCCAGGTGACCAGTGCGTGTATCAAGTAGGACCGCAGCAAGAGAGAGGAAGATAAAAGGCGTAAGCAAAGAGAACGGTCTTGAGTTGCTTCTGGAGATGGAGATGGTTCTGCTCAAGTTTCAAAGAGGCTAGGAGGCTGTTCCAGAGGGAGGCCCCAGCCAAAGAAAGAGATTTGCCACCAACTCTTTTCTTGGAAAAGCGATTGGCCCTCAAAGAGTTGGTGGGGCGGAGGGCTCGAGAAGGAAGATATTTAGGAAGATAGAGTTGGAGGTAGTGCAGTCCCAGGCCCCAGAAAGCCTTGTGGACAATGCAGAGGGTCTTGAACTAGATCCTTGCCACCACTGGGAGCCAGTGAAGAGAATTCAGAGCTGGACAGATACGATCCCTGGGCTTGAGGCCGAGGACAAGTCTCGCAGTCCTGTTCTGGATGAGTTGGAGAGGACGGAGAGTAGAAGAAGGAAGATGAGGCTGTTGCAGTAGTCCAGCCTAGAAAGGACCAGAGCTCTGGAGACAGTGAGCTTGTTGGGAAAGTGAAGAAGAGAAGAATACCTCTGAGGAGGTGCAGCTGGTAGTTTTACTTCTTAGAGACTTCAGAGATTTGCAGATAAATGAGAGTGAGGAGTCGAAGATGACCCAGAGGTACTTACCTCATAGGTAGGAGCAGGAAGAGGGCCCAGAGTGGGTGGACTGAGAGTGAGAAGAATGGAGGGAGCTGGTGTTCCGATGAGGAGGATCTTATACTTACTGGCATTAAGGCAGAGATCATTGGTGGTACACCAATCCTGAATTACGGAGAGACAATCAGGAATGAGAGAAGGAGTAGAGGCAGCAGAGGGGAGCCTGGAGGAGAGCTGAGTGTCATCCGCATAACACTAAAAGTTGGAGTAGAGGGCAGCTATGCAGTGGGCAAGAGGTGCCAGGTATTGGTTGAAAAGCCAGGGAGACAGATTAGACCACTGGGGAACACCACAGGTAGATAGAGGGGGAAATAAGAGAGGAAGGACCCCAGTAGGACCTGGGAGGGTCAGTCAGTGAGAAAGGACGTCAGCCAAGCCAGAGCCTGATCAGTGATAACCAGGTTATCAAGGAGCCAGTTGAGCAGGATGACATGGTCGACTGGATCAGAAGCAGACGAAAGATTGAGAAGAATGCGGACAGAAGGAAGGTTTGAATCGAGGATTGAGAACAGGTCTTCACGGATGTTCAGGAGAGTAGTTTCCATACTTCTGGCCGCTCTGAAGCCCGACTGGTGGTCATGGAGACAATCAACAGATTCAGTGTGAAGGTTAAGTTAGAAGATGGTCAGCTTTTCCAAGAGTTTGCCCAAGAAAGGAGTAATGGAGATAGGGCGATAGTTGGCTGGACAGGAGGAGTTGGCAGAGTGTTTGCCTTTGGAGGAGGTGGCAGGCCATTTTGGCAGAGGGTGTACCTATTGCCCTCCACTTCCTCTCAGCCACCCTACACTTGTGTTTAAGGGTGACGAGGTCTGAGTTGTACCAAGAGTTGCACTTGGATTTGGGCTTCAGGCGGATCCTCATGACAGGGGCAAGCACATCAAGAGTGTCAGAGAAAGAGCAGTGAAGGTTAGAAAGGGCTGTGTCAGGGTGTGAGTCAGCCAGAGGTGCAGAAGGAGGAGTGAAAGTGGCGGGTAAAGGCTCACCTAACACACAGTTCATGGGTCGGATGACCGAGAAGGTGGGTGGCAGAGATGGAGTTGGCTTTGCCTGAGGGGTAGAGAGAGAGAGAGAGAGAGAGATGAGAGGAAAGGAGAAAGTGCTCACTCCAGGAGAGAGAGGGGTGTTGTGAGGGTTAGATGGGGGGAGGTCCGGGGAGATCAGAACATCCAAGGTGTGCCCTGCAGAGTGAGTCGGGCCAGAAGGGTGAATAGAGAGAGCGAGAGAGTCACAGAGGTTGCGAAAGAGACCAGAAGGAGGACAGGAAGTATCCAGGTGGATGCTTAGGTCTCTGAGGAGGAGAAGTTGAGAGGTAGAGGTAAGGCGGGAGGAGGTACGGTCCACCCACTCGGAGAGGAAGGTGGTTACAGAGGTTGCGAAAGAGACCAGAAGTAGGACAGGAAGCATCCAGGTGGATGCTGAGGTCTCTGAGGAGGAGAAGTTGAGAGGTAGAGGTAAGGAGGGTGGAGGTGCGGTCCACCCACTCGGAGACGAAGGTGGTTACCTGGCCAGGCGGCCAGTTGATAGTGGCCACAGTGAGAGTGAGGTCAGGAGAGAGCGAAAGCCTGCAGACCAGGCATTCAAAGGAGTCGTAGTCTTGCACAGGAATAATAGAAGCAGGGATCCACTCCGTGAAGATCAAGGCTACACCCCAACCGGGATGGCTGGTTCTGGGTGCAGAGAGGATCTTGTAGCCATCAGGGAGGAGAGTGTCAAAACGTTTGACAGATCTGGCCGTGAACCACGTCTCGCTCAGACCGAGAACATCCAGGTCGAGTTCTTCAAGTAGACGGCAGATGTTAGAGGAGTGTTTGACAGCTGAGCGAGAATTGCAGGTGGCAATGTGGAGCAGGTTGCCACCTTTGAAAGACTTCCATGGAGGGGTACAGGTCTGGGGTACACCCTGAGGAAGAGTAGAAGGAGCCAGCGGATGAGCAGGGGAGGAAAGAGGAGTGGGCGAGGTAGCCAAGGAGGAGAATGCCAGAGAGGTGGCGGAAGAGGGAGGCAACAGGGAGGCTGGAGAAGCAGTAGAGGGTGCCGTAGAGGTTACAGAGCATGGAGGAGGCAGAGGAGCCAGAGACGGGAAAGAAGGGACATCAGGAGGATAAAGGAAGTTGATAAGGCGCAGGAGGTGTCTATCAAAGAGGAGGAGGTTTGCCTGAGGGCCTTGGACCAAGACGGTGCTATTAAGATACCCATTAATGATGATCTTGGAAGAGTGGAAGGGAGCCAGGAGGAACCTCCACCAGGTGTCACGATTACGGGTGAAGAAGAAAAATGAGGGAGCACAGAGACCGTCTGAAGGGTCCATAGACCTGGAGAGGGAACGACAGAGGATGTTGGTGAGGCTCTGTCTGGAGGAAGCGCTGGTATAGGTATCAGCGATAAGGAGGCCTGGGTTAGAGACCAGGATATCCCTTTAGAATGTTGTCTTACCAGATTTAGTGAGAAGGACATAATAGTCGATAGAAAAGCAGTTTGAGAAGATAGGTGAATCAGAGCGCACCATAGAGGATGCAGAGGGAAGGGGTCGATGGTGAGGGGGCAGTGGAAAATGGGGGGGGCACACTAGGGTGGGGCACAAAGAGGAGGAGAGCAAGCAGACAGACAATGACATAAATGGATAATTAAGTTAAGGTGGGAACTAGATGGGGGAGAGGACACAGCAGATGGGCAGTGGATAGAACCAATTAACAGAGTGGACGTTCAGGGAATCTGGAAGAAAGAAAGAACGCAACAGGGATGCAGGTAATATAATGTGGGAAAACAACCATGAATAGTGGAACGTCAAGTTACAGGACAATCGATCAAGGGGACATAGAGGAAAAAGGAGGGAAACAGCAAGAATACAATCAACAGGATGAAAAACAACAATCGGGGCAATAGGCTAGCAAAACGGATCAGTCGAAAAAAAGACTTAGGCAAAGAAAGAGTACAACAGAACACAGAGAATACACAAAATACAGGGAAGGCCTGGGAAGAGGGACAGAGTAGCAGAAGGCGAGGGTAAGGGCCCGCAGGGGGAGCAAGGATGTGCGGCCAATCGAGGGGGAGACCGGTCTAGGGTAGCAAGGGAGCATACGCAATCAAGGATGTGCTGGAACGCAGCTGCCTATGGGGCGAGAGAGTGCACACTATCAAAGAAAATGAGGTAACCACGCAATGAAAGGATGCATGGGAGAGCACGCCACCTAGGAGGTGGGTGAACATGTGCGATCAAGGATAGTGAGGGAACTACATGATCGAAGGATGCACGGGCATAAACGCAGCCAAGGGGTCGCCTTGTCCTGCGAGGGCTTTGCCGCAGAGGGTCCAAACCTCGGGTTTTATAGGCTCGGAAGCATGGACATATCAAACATGATACATGCCATCGGGCAGAGTCTCCTGTGCACCTGCCTCGCTCAACACCACAGCCTTGCCCTGCGAGAGCTTTGCCGCAGAGGGTCCGAACCTCAGGTTTTATTGGCTCAGCAGAATGGACATAGAAAACGTACTACGTTTCATTGGGCAGAGTCTCCTGCGCACCTGCATCGCTCAAGACCGCAGCCTTGTCCTGCGATGGCTTTAGTGAATAAAGCAACTCAGCCGATGTCTTTCCTCTGCCTCGCTCACTCTCTTCGAGGTCTTCACCTGGTAGGTTTTGGCAGACTCAAGTGATGCAGGCCTTTGCCCAGGAGAAACGGTATAAAAGGTTGCAGTAGGAGAGGGCACAGAACCCCTACATTGCTGCCACAAACACAGGCCTGTGTGTTAGAGGAGTGGTGTGGCCACAAGGGGAAAGCACAAAAGAAAGGGAATTTATTTACAATGGGTTTGATATAGCACAAAAAAAGTAATATTCCCCAAATCAAATATATGAAGGCAGATGTTGGTCTCACATCCTCTGGGTATTACTTCTCTCAGTACAATGAACATTCCCTCTGCTAGGCATGGGACTCTACTGTTGAAAACCCCAAGCCTCTCTCCCAAAGAACAGTTGCCAATGGCATTGATCCCAGTTTCGGATTTTGTGGCAGGGTGACATCCAGGAGTCTCAATTTCACTTCTCAGTTGTTGGTCCCATGCTGCAAGTTTCTCTCCTGACAGGTTCCACAAGCCCGGTGGAAGGGGGATGGATATAAAACTTGGAAGCACTGGTGTTCACTGCTCTCAGATTGCCTCTGTACCTGAATCTCCCTTTCCCCTCTTATAAACTCACTGTCCCATCGGTGTGACTGCACCGTCTGAAACCTCCACCCACCTCTGGGCCTGCCTCCGACCAACCTGGTTACAACCTGGTTCACCGGAACCTTCTAAGTACCCTTAGCTCAAGCTTTCCTGCTTTTCTTCTTCGACTTTTAATAACACCCACAGCCCTCTCAGATCTACCTTGAGATGCATTCATGGAATGTCTTTAGTCCTCTCTCTCACTCCTCCTCTTATTCACGCCACCTTTGGACCTCACTCCTTACATGTTTTCTGTTTATTTCCCGTGTCATCTCTTCATCCCAAGGTTTTAGCAGCTGGTCTAAAGTTTCCTCCCAGATTCCAACCTCGACTTTCGTGTCCCTCCCCCTTGCTATGTGTTTATATCTCTCCTTCCCCTGCTTTCCACTCCTGAGTGCTATCCTTTACCTACCACCTGGTGGGTCCTGGTCTCTGAACCATCTCCCCCTAGTCTGTGAGACCACTTTAGTGCAGTGTCTCCAATCTCACAGCTATGGTGCTCTGTAATTAGCCTTCGGTGACCAAACTATTCTATCCTCTTCTCTCACAGATTCTGACCTCTTCTCCTGAAGTATTCAAGCCTCTATACACCTTCAGCACCTTAATGTCTGTGAGGTTCCTCCATTTTTCTAGGGATGGCTCCCTTCCCTAGTACCCCAACTCCTCTGCTACCTTTCCCATTGCCCTTTCTGGGGGACTTCTGCCATGATATATGATATTATATGGCATTTATAACGTGCCTATACACAAGTGTTTCCAGGCGCGACGAGGCAAGGGAGGGGACCAAAGGAAGGACAGGCAACGATCCTACTAGGCCAGCTATCATTCAGATCGTGCAAGTGCATGGGACGGGGGAAGGTGGAAAGTGCGGGGGGAGGGTGAAGGGACAGTGAAGTACATGGGAATAGAATAATAACAATAAGTAAAAGTAACGGCCAGCAGGTGGCAAGTGCAAAGGTAAGTGCAGACATCAGGTGTCAAGTGCTGGTAGTGGGACTGTAGGGATACAGAAACAGTCTCCAACTCCGGGGTTTGCCAGGCAGGCAGTGCAGGTGTGTGTGACTGGCAGGGGAGGGACCTGTTCCCGAGATCAGAGTGTGGCCAGGTAACCAGTGCAGTTTCACTTTCAGCCAGGAGGTCAGCAGGGGAGAGGAGGAGAAAAAGCAGAAGCAAAGAGAAAGGTTTTGAGGTGCTTCCAGAACCAGAGATGGTTCTTCTCAAGTTTCAGGGAGGCTGTTCCAGAGAGAGGCCCCAGCCGAAGAAAGAGATCTACCACCAACTGGTTGCTTGGAGAAGCGACTGACCCTGAGGGATTTGAAGAAGGATGAGCGAAGAGTTCGAGAAGGAAGAGAGAGTTGAAGGTATTGAGGCCCAAGGCCCCAGAAGGCCTTGTGGACAATGCAAAGGGTTTTGAATTTAATCCTCAAAGCCCCTTGGAGCCAGTGCAGAGATTTCAGTCCTGGGGAGATACGATCCCTGGGCTTGAGGCCAAAGACAAGTCTCGCAGTCCTGATCTGGATGAGTTGCAGAGGGCGGAGAGTAGAGGCAGGCAGATTTAGAAAGAGGCTGTTGCAATAGTCCAGCCTAGAGACAACCAGAGCTCTGGAGACAGTGAGGTCTGGGGGAAGGAGAGGAAAGGACCTCTGAGGAGGTGCAGCTGGTAGTGTGACTTCTTAGAGACATCAGAGATGTGAGGAGAGGAGTAGAGTGTGGTGTCGAAGATGACCCCGAGGTTTTTAGTCTCGCAGGTGGGAGCAGGAAGAGGGCCAAGAGAGGCCAGCCAGAGAGCATCAGGAAAGGAGGGAGCGGGTTTGCCGGTGAGGAGAATCTCAGTCTTACTGGCATTAAGGCAGAGGTCGTTGACGGCACACCACTACTGGATAGCAGACAGTCAGTGATGAGCGACGGAGTAGAGGTGGCCGAGGGTAGCCTGAAAATGAGCTGATCACCATCCCCACAATATGGGGGGACGCACACATGCGTATATTTTGGGCAACCCTTGTCCCCACAAATCTACAGGAGGACATCTGCTCCCAAAGGCCTCTGGGTTACCACCCAGACTACCAAAGTCTTGTAACCACACCGCATAATCCCTGGGTAACTCCTATACTCCCTCTTTGTTATTTTGTAGTCTTCCAGATCCTGCTGTCTTCCCTCCAGCATCTCCTCTCCACAGTTGGAGAATACAGGAGGGTCGACCCTCCCATCATCTCCAGGGTCCTTCTTCCAGATCCTTCTCCTACCACCTTATCTCTTAGATTGAGGGCTCTGGCTTTTATATTACCATCACTGGTGTAACAGGGGGCCCCGCACCCCTCGCGGTGCGGGGGACTCCGCCAGCACATGTCCTGGAAGGGGGCCCCACTGGAGAAAAAAAAAGAAAATATTTTTTTTTCAAAAATATTTTTTTTTCTTTTTAAATTTAGTATGCATTCATAAAGAAATTATTTATGTAACAGAAATAATTTCTTTATAAAGGCAGAGTGACTACAAAAAGAAACATTCTTTTTGAACTCTGAGGGCTCCCCAACCCCATGACATGGAAGACCCCAGGCTGGAGGCCTCCATGTCATGGGGTGGGAGGAGCCCTATGACTTAAAAAAGAAATTGTTTATTTTTGAAGTCACTCTGCCTTCAAAAATAAATTAATTCCGTTATAGTTCGGTCCTTAACGGAAATAATTTCTTTATGAAGTCAGAGTGACTTCAAAAAGAAACAATGGGCCTCATTACGGGTTTGGCGGTAACCGTGCCGGTGCTACCAGCAGGTTGGTGCCAGAGCCTAATGATTTACCGGTGCCCGACTTCCCGATAACACCAGGGGAATTACAACCCCGGCAGTCCGGGAAGTTAGGTGCCGGAAAATGGTAAGTCCCCATTTCCATCGGACTCTATAGGAATGGGGACCACAGAAGCACTGGCACCGTTAAGAACAGTGCCGGTGCTTCTGTGAAAACTCTGCAGGTGGGTGCCGTTCTGTGTGGCAGGTCTGACCTGCCGGGCGGGACGGCAACCGCCCGTAGAGCTGTAATATGCCGGTCTGGAAAGAACTGTGCCGGTAAGCTTACTGGCACCATTGTTTCCAGACCGGCATAGTTGTAATGAGGCCCAATTGCTTTTTGAAGTATTAGGGCTCCCCTCAACCCTATGACATGTGAGGGTGTGAGTGTATGGTGAAAGAGTGCACACTTTAATGTACGGGTGGCTGCCTGGGTGTGCCTGTATGGTGAAAGGGGGCACACTTAAATGTATACGTGGCTGCCTGTGTGAGTGTATGGTGAAAGGGTTCACACTTAAATGTATGAGTGGGTGCCTGGGTGTGTGACTCTGAATGGTGAAAGGGTGCACACTTAAATGTACAAGTGGCTGCCTCGGTGTGCCTGTATGGTGAGAGGGTGCACACTTAAATGTATGGATGGCTGGGTGTGCGTGTGTGTATATGGTGAATGATGTGTGTACTTGTGTTCAGGGGCGCAACATAACCTACATTCGGGGGGGCTAACACCTCAAATGTTGGGAGAGGCACTAGCTTCATGGGTGGTGGGGCAGGGGCAAACGTATTTGTTTGGGGGCATTTCATTTCTTTACGCATTTTAAAGATACTATTCTAGTGTAGCTTCAACCTTACAAGCAGTTAACTCTCTCCTTTAAGGTTGAAAGCACCCACTTATGGACTGCTGTAAGAATGAGTGGTCTCCTGTTCCCCCTCTACCCTTCCAATTCCTCCCCTGGCATACAAGTATTAAACCCACATCACGATTTAAATTACCTAAAAAATGTGGGATTTGAATGCAGGTACAACAGTGAAATGCTTTATGTTAGTAATTGCTGGGATCTTGCTAACAGAGAAACCCAGGTGCCATTTAACATCTGTGTCCTGTTCTGTCTGGCAACTGCTTGAAGGTCAGTCAGGTCGAGTCAACATTGCCCAAAATTTCAGGGGCGGGGGGGAATGGGAGTGCTGAATCCCAGTCAACTCAGTGGTGTTGCACCAATACTTGTGTTTATTGCCTTGATTACTCATTACTCCTATCCCTAGTCTTCCTCGCCCCAGTGTGTATGAGACAATACTTATGTATAAGGCTTTCTGCCTCCTACACAAGTACTGGGATGAGATAGAGGTACATGGAGGTAATGCCTGACATAGCTACCTGTAATATTCATTACTCCTAGTCCCACTCTTCCTCATCCCAGTACTTACCTATGAGGCAAAGAGCCTCATACGTAAGCTCTGGGACAAGGAAGAGGGACGTGAAGGTAATTCTGGGCCCAGGAGCTGATTTTGGAGGTTGGGGTAGGGTTGGGAGAGAGAGGGGAGGTGTGGGGGGGCAGGAGTGTGCAACAAATCTTAATGGCTGTCAATGTCCAGGCTAAGTAGGCATGATATGTGGTATTAATGGCTAGAGAGGCATTTTGGTGCAGCTAGTCTAGTCATTCCCCAGTTTGGTATGACTTTTATTTAACTGGGCATTTCTGATAAAGCAGTCCTGCTAAGTGAATTACCTGGCTAGACTGCCATTTGGGTGCTGCCAGTCCAGCCGTTTCTTGCTGCAGCATTGTATATTTTTCTGGGCATCTGTGATCAAATTATATGATATAAGTCATTTATAATGCGCCTGTACACAAGTGTTTCTAGGCGCACAAGACAAGGGAGGGATGATAGAGGGAGGACAAGACAAACAATCTTACTAGGCCTTGTGTCATTCGGATCGTGCAAGTGCGAGAACGAGAAATGCAAGGGGAAAGGGAGGGGGGAAGTGCATGGGAGAGGGGAGGGAAAAACAGGGCACCAATGCTCTGAGTAAGTGGAGCCAGGGCAGCGTGGCTCTGGGTAGTGCAAGGAGAACAAGGGACTGTAATGTTACAGTTACAGCCCCTAAGTGCGTGGTAGGCCCAAAGGCAGTGCAAGGGTGACTGATCAAGAAAGAGTATGGACATGGACTCAGTGAGACTCTGAGGGTAGCCAAGCAACCAGTCGGTACAGCAGACAGGTAGGTCAGGTAGGCCAGCAGGGGAGGGAGAGAGAGAAAGGAGAGGAGAAGAGGAATGTTTTGAGCTGTTTCCCGACCTTCAGGTGGTCCGGCTCAAGTTTGAGAGGAGCAGGGAGGCTATTCCAGATGGAGGCATCTACAGAGGAGAGAGATCTACCCCACACTCTCTGCCTGGAGAAGCGTCTAACGTTTAGAGAGTTGTAGGTAGCTGAGCGGAGGGCTCGAGAAGGAAGATATTTTGGAAAGGAGCGTTGGATGTAGTGCATGCCCCAGGCCCAGAAAGCCAATTGGACAATGCAAAGGGTCTTGAACTTGATCCTTGCAGCAAGTGGGAGCCAGTGGGTAGATTTCAGGGCTGGAGAGTTAGGATCCCTGGGCTTGAGGCCAAGGATAAGTCTTGCAGTCCTGTTCTGGATTAGTTGCAGATGGTGGAGAGTAGAGGAAGGCGGATTGAGATTGCTGTTGCCGTATTCTAGCCTAGAGAGAACCAGGGCTCTGGAGACAGTGATCTTCTGGGGGAAAGTGAGAAAGGGAAGAGTCTGTTTGAGGAGGAGCAGCTGGTAGTGGAACATCTTGGCCACATCCGAGATGTGAGGAGAGAAATAGAGAGTGGAGTCAAAGAGGACACCCAGGTGGTTTGCCTCACAGGATGGCGAAGGAAGAGGGCCCAAGGCGGGCGGCCAGAGTGAGAGAGGGAAAGCAGCTGAGGGAAAGCAGCTGCAGGAGTCCAAATGAGAATGATCTCCATCTTACCTACATTTAGGCAGAGATCATTGGAGGCACACCAATCCTGAATCACAGATAGACAGTCAGGAATGAGCGAGAGAGGAGAGGAGTGTGAGGGGAGCCTGAAGGAAAGCGGAGTGTCATTTGCATAACACTGAAACTTAGAGGAGAATGTAGAGATCAGGTGGGCCAAAGGGGCCAAGTAAAGGTTGAAAAACCAGGGTGAGAGGATGGAGCAAAGAGAAAGGCACCAAGTTGGGCTGTCCAAGAGGAAGGAGGTCAGCCACTCAAGGGCCTGATCCGTGATGCCCAGGTACTCATGGAGTCGATTTATCAGGATGGCGTGGTTCACCATTTCGAAAGCAGAGGAAAGATCAAGGAGGATGAGGAAAGAAGGAATGCTGGAATCATGGGTGGAGAGTAGATCTTCACAGGTGTTCAAGGGAGCAGTTTCCGTGACTCTGGCTGCTCTTAAGCCAGACTGAAGGTCATGGGGACCACCAACAGATTACGTGTGGAGAGTAAGCTGGGAGATGGCCAGCTTTTGCAACAGTTTGCCCAGGAAAGAGATGATGTAGATTGGGTGATAGTTTGCCGGGCAGGCAGGATCGGCAGACGGCTTCTTGAGTAGTGGGTGCATAAGGGAGTGCTTAAGGGGAGAGGGGAACATTTCAGTGGCGAAAGAGTGATTATAGAAATCGGCCAAGGCTAGAGCGAGGGTGTCAATATGGTCCTTGATGGTTCTGGAGGAGCAGGGAAGCACCTGTTTGGATGACACTTTCATAGATCAGACTTGTCTAGAAACCTCGTCAGGTGGTGTCAGAGAGAAAGAGGAGAAAGGAGGAAGAGAGGTAGAGATGGCCTAAGGGGTCCGAGAGAGGGAGAGGAAGAGGAGATGGAAGTCAGTATGTCCTGAGTTTTAGCGGAGAAGTGAGATGACAGAGCCATACAGAGGACCTGGGAGGGAACAGGAGAGGTAAAGACTGCAACAGGATTGACCAGTTCCTTACAGATTTTAAAGAGCTGGGCCGTGTTGTTAGAGGCCACAGGCTTGAATTTGTGTTCTCTTCTTGATGCTGGTAATTGCTTCGATTGGCATTTTGGTGCAACCAGTCTAGGTATGTCTAAATGTGGCCTGGCATGCTTTACAGTAATGTTATTACATGTCTACACTTGTCTACATTGTGCAGCCAGTTGGAGATGTTTTCATAATGGCATAGCATTTTTAATAGCAAAGCATTAATGTTCCTGTGCACTGTTGGTGACTTGGATCTATTGGATTGCTGTTACCCTACAAAACAATTGCAAACACTCTGGCTTTTTAGGCAATTTTTCTCAGAAAGTATGCTGTATATCGCATTAAAACACGTATTTATATCTTTCTCCTACTGCAGTGTGCGGCATATCCCTTCAGCAGCACGTTTGCGCGTGTTGCGCAAGTGTGATAATCTATGCCGGCCCAGAGTGAGGCACGACGAGTGATTTGCTGCCGAGTTGGGGGGCCCCCTCAGCATGGCTCGCAGGGGGGCCCCCACATTTTGTGTTACGCCAATGATTACCATGAATCCCTCCCCCTGTGCTAGCCACTCTGGGATGGCCTCCACGTGGGTCATACCTGTTCCTGTTTGCTTCATGCGATCAGGGTCATGCAGAGACATGTTTTTCTCCATGCAAATGCTTTTGGGTTTGTCTGTGGTGTGGTTGGGCTCTCCCGGGACCTTGATGACGCGACTTGTGGACATGTCTGGTTTCTGTGTTTTGTATGTCTTGTGAGTGTTCCCTGCTTTCAAAGAGGGATGTGGGTTGGTGATCTTGGGATCCCAGCATCCTCTAACTTTGGACGGTTCCTGGGCCATTCCACCACCTCACTGTTTGCCCACAAAGTCAGGCATGGGACTTTGTCAGAGAAGATAAACTCCTCCTGGTGCCCTCTGCATGCCACTGATTACTTTACTCCCACTTCTGAACAGGGAACACAAGCATCCTTTACTTTGTTGCAGCATGGGTTCTCCCTCTACTTCCACCCTCGCCTCCTGGCACACCTGTAGTGATTTGGTCTTGTAATCTCATCTACAAGCTCTGTTTCAGTCTGTAAGGACAGCGATAGAGTCTAGAACCGCCGGCATTAAGGGAACTACAAACAGTACAAATGAACTATTTTCTGAATTGAAGTAATTTCCATCCAATGTCACGCCTTAAAACACGCTACAACACTACTTCACAAGGCCCGCTTTAAGTATTTGTTGCTTACATCAATAGTATAGGTAAAACGACTCTTGTGAAGCAGTGATTTTTTGTCAGATAAGGTGTAATTAGTAGTGGGAAGGTCTTTGTTTTTTGTTTTGGACCAGAAAACAGTGTATGTGGATTGTTAGTATTAAAATTAACTGTGGCATTGCCATGTTTCGACTTAATTTTTAATAGCCAATAACCTTAGCTGTCTGTACACATATTAGTTGGATTTTATTTTAAAACACACACACACATGCACACGCACACACACACACCACACAAACGCGCTCAGAAACACGCACAATTTTCATCTATATTTCTTTTTTGCAACCATTTCTTGCCTGGAATGCAAAATTGCCTTTGAACTCGTTTCAAGGATGATGATGTAACGAGGCGATTCTTCCTCCTCGGGAAATTGAAACTGAATAAATTGTACTCTGCCTGGCCCACTTTCAAATGGAATTGATGACTTCAGAATCGCATCACAATAGTCCTTGTCAGAACACTGATGGAATACATTTAAACTGTGTTGGGAAAGTAGCGTGTGATTGTTGCAGGCGAAAATGCAGTCTGGCCATGTAATATCCCATTTCAGTCCACCTGGGCAAATCATTAAGTAGTCTGTGGGTGCCTGATGCTTCAACAAATAGATGTTTCCTAGTGAATACACTGCCTGTTGGTTGTTTGTGTTCATTACTGACAACTCAAAATAGGTTCACAGATATGCAGATAACTGAGGCAGTATAACAGCTGCCAGCAATATTATCTGTGTTTTTTTTTATCGTTAGCAACAGAAGATGTAGATGCTGTTGCTGGTGAAAAACCCACTTCCTCCTTCTGGTAAGCGTGCTTGAGACATTAGGTATGAAAGGAAGTTTTTAAAGTGGTTAAAAGCGAGACATTTTCAAGGTCGCTGTGATCCGATTAGGACCTCGGTCATCCTGCAGAACTCCAGCAGAATAACATGGACCCGGATCAAATGAATTGCAGCAGTGGCATGCAGTTTACATAGGAGTTGGGTAATTGTGTATGTATGCTGGGTACATTTGCATAGATCATTTTCCCCAACTACCAATTTAATAACATTTTACTGACTAACCAGTTCAAAATGAAATGTGCACCCAACAACTAGTGCAATGTTTGCCATCAGCAGGGCAGAATTGCCTGTCCCTGGTGCAATTTGTGACAGTTGACTTTAGTTTTTTTTCTTCTGGATACATCTATTCATGCCTGGCCCATCTTGCTGCCTGGCCCATCTTGCAATAATTAGTCCTGAAACCAAAAAAGTGATGGGTGGACGGTTTTGAATTAATCCAAACCACTGGCGTTGCTCTGGGCAACCTTCCACACCACCGTTTTTTAGCCCGTCTGAACAATTGCAAAAGGGGTTCAGTCATATGCAAATCAGTCAGGTACTGCCACCAATGGGAGTAGCCCTGCCCGAACTGCTAGGCCAGGTCTCTTCTGCATGGAAACAAAAGCAACCCCAGCCATCAACTTTTTATTTTGATTACGTCACCCTGAGTGCGACCGGTATGCCCAAACGTGAGTCCCAAGCCTGCTGGGCGTAGAGAATCAAGCTACTCCTCACTGATGATGCCCAAGAAGGCCAAAACATGTTTGGGGATGCTTGTGGTCTCGTGCAGAAGCGATGTAACCTAGCAGTTCGGGCTGGACTGCCTCTTTTGGGGTGGGACCCAGCCTGATTTACATATGGTCTTTCCCCATCTATAATGGCTTGGCAGGCTGAAAAATGATGGTCTGGAGGGTTGCCCAGAGCTGTGCCTGTGGTTATGATTAATTCAGAACCTTCCAGCCATCACCTTTTTGTTTTGGTAATTAATCTTGCCAGAACTTCTTTTATAGGAGAGGTTATATTACTGTCTGGGTATCCTCCGAAAAGTACTTGGTGCACATATCGTTAAAATGTGATGTGCTAAAGTGTCTCACATTTTGTCCCATATTCTCTCGCGCACCTTTTCTTTCCAGCTGGAACGTAGGTGGTGCATGCTGACCCCACCTACCCCAAGGCCCACTGACCATTGCTGCCCCAAGCCCCTCTGCCTCCTCTTCTCCTCTGACTTGCTTGCCCCCAAGCCTACCTGACACCCACCTACCCCCAGGATCCCCTGACTGTTGCCACCACGACCCCTAACCCCACCTGCTCACAGGCACCACTGAACCCGCCAGACCCCACTAGATCTCAGGCTCCCCTGACTGCTGTTCCCTCCTTAGCCCCCTGACCACACCTATTCCCAGAACCCCTGACTGCTAGTGCCCACAAATGACGGCACACACCACCCTCTTGCCCCCCTGCTCCTGGCACCACCCACTGCCTCCTCCAATCTCGATTGTTTGCCGCAGCGTCATAACATTCACATCCTCTGTTGTCCTCCAAACTCCAATCCATCGGCCAATACCCTGTTCTTTGGTCCACCATCACTTAGCAACTCCATTGCCTGACCAGCATGCCACCTTCTTTGCCTTAGCACACAGGGTACACACTAGTGCCATGCCACAGCAAAGCTGCACCAAGTATACTGATGAGGAGTGAAGGTCCTGGTGTATGGGGTGTCACGATGGTGGCTGACTTCCTTGTTTGTCCTGGCCACTTGAAGATCCTTCAGCACCGGCACAAGATCTGAGAGGCAATCTTGCAAACGTTTGATGCCATAGCGACACACCCCTCAAGGTGGCCCCGATCCAGAAGCTCTGGCACGATTTCAACACTCATGTCTGGAAGTTGGTAGTTAAACACCACAGTGAGTACCTGGCCACAGGAGGAGGCTATCCACCCCCCGAACTGCGGCCATGGGAGGAGCAGGCGCTGTCCGTCATCGGCGTAAATAGCCTTGAGGGAATCGGTGGACTTGGGCTGAAGGTGAGTCTACTGTATGCATGGAACATAGGCATTATATGCTTCTTAGGTAAAGTGTGTGACACACTAATACCAAATGACCCAGAAAGAGTATGCATGTTCCCAAGACAGCCCCGTGACTAACAATAGGGACGCCTGACATAAACTACACATTCATTGCCATCAAATCTCCCTGATGGCAAAATGCATGTGCCTGTGTCCGCATTCCATTAGTCCCCATCACTAAATGGGGAGATGATGACCACATGAGATGTGGGAAAAATGTGCATGTGCATGCCTGGCCACATTCATCAACACAAATCCGTCTGCCAGGCACATTAATCCAATACACTTTGCATGCACCGTATGGTGTAAATGTAAAATGAGTGCTCGACCATGCAACCATTCCATGAAAACACTTACCGGCATGATGCTTACCATACTCCTATGCCACAGGTCAGAGGTGATGCAGGTCAGAGGTGACTGATGCATGTGCCTGTACATCTCACTTCCACACTCATGAGCAGTGTGATATGTCCTCAGCACACACTCAATGCTATGTCCTCAAACACATGTATTCACTACTTGATGACATAGAACCAAGGGAGCGGGGAGGGCGAGAGGGGGGGGGCATGGCCCATCAGTTGACCAAATCCATGCCTGTGTATGCACACATGGGAGAACAGAAAAAGTAAAGAGCCCTAAGTGATCGAATCCATCTGATGCACTTCTGAGGTGTTATCCGGGGAAGAGGGGCTTTCCCCACCATGTGGCTTATGGATTGTTTTGGAATGCCCATGCTACTGACACCTGTCAGAAGAAGTAGGAAGAAGTAGGATGCTACAGGAATCCACCGCATAGGCCCACTCATATTGCATAGGTCATCTACAAAACTAGCTGCAATAAAAGGGTGTCGGCGACCTATGTGTGTACTGTGCAGAGCAATGAACTGCATCACAGAAGGGGCAGGAATGCTTATAACAGCTGTTGTAGAATGGCCACTAAGTTGGAGCACAACGGCCTGTATTGGAAACATGGAGTGGATTTTGTATAAAAACAGTGGTGCGTAGTGATCCATACAGTACTTTGTAGTTTAAATAAGGGGAGTCATGACACACCTTGCCATGACTGTGTGGAAGTATGTGCTGGAGAAATATCATCAACAGGAAGGAATGAGCAACAAATGCACAGGGCACTCTGCATACGGAGGAATATCATCAAATGCCCATGGTCTAAATATGAAACATACATCAGTTTTCTGTATGTCACTACACAGTTCCTAATAACATCTGGCTAATGCAGTGGTGACACCTCATACTGTGCTGTTTCTCATGGCAACCTCACACAGAATCACATGCCCATTACTGTGGGTAGACATTATTCCAGAAAAAGAATCATCAAGTTGACTATATACAGTGCTCCCCACTACCTGGCTTACATATGTGCTGTATTGGTGAACGGTGCCTTTATTGTCACATGTACCACCAACAATGCCACTGTATTCTCATTCGCAGGGGAAAGAGATGACTCTGTGGGAACCCTGGTGGTGGTGGTGGAGGAGATCACTGCCACCCCTGTGGAGCCATCTCTCCCAACGCCAGTTAGGCAGTGTGCTAAACCTCTAAGAGGGACCGTTGAACATGGGCCAACCATGCGGCATCCATCGAGCCTTTCTAGCCCTCTCCTGTACCCATTACAATTGCCCCAATAACTGGCATTCTCTTGGCAGTCATCATTGTGAGACTGCCAAACATGCGACAGCCCAGGCACGGGTTGAGGACACTGGGAGTAAAATGAAAGGCAAGAGGCTGACAAAGAGAAGCCAGGAAAGTGTGCGCCTATATATAAAGCCAAGAGGCCGACAAAGAGAAGTCAAGTGAAGGTTAATCTGTACACAAGAGTGACTGTGTGGGCTAAAGAGCCTAGGGGACCGGCCCCAGTGGACCTATGCAACCTCTCACCTCTCTTCAATGGGTCGGGCAGGTGGACCATCCCCCAATGCGGGGGCTCCTGAAATGACTCACCACCTGGGCCAGCCTCCAGCGGTAGTCAGCTGGTCCTCCAGGTCAAGCAACCAGACCAGTAACAGGCTCATCGCAGCCCGGGAAGCCCAAGCAGGCCGGCCCTGTCCACCGCGCACAGGTCGAGCCCCCAGGGCCCTAGAATAACTCTGTCCTCAGCCAGCAGGTCCACAGCCAGGTGAGATGCAAACACTGCACAGAGGCAGCGCTCCGCATGTGCCGAGCAGAGGTTCCAGATGCTACTCAAGGTCGGGGGCTGAGCCATAAGCAGCCCCAGCGATGCACACAGGAGCACTGACCACCCCGCGCTCAGTCGTCGTCCTGCCTCACAATGCGTCGCAGCAGCACCCCGCTGTCTGGCATCCAACCGCACAGCGCAGATCAAACAGCAACTCCAAACACTGTACACGGCAGAGAGTAAAGCCCAGCTGGCACCTGCCGCGCAGTCTCTTAGGCAAGGATTCGCTCCCCGGGGTTCCTCAGCCTCAGTATCTTCCCGGCATGGACCTCCGCCACAGCAGCCACTCGACTGCTGGTCACTGGGCACTTCATTAGCCCCCCAAATATATTTGATTGATTTTTAATCAAGAACATTACTAATATGTCCACTCACATTTCTAAATGTTATGTTATATAATTGCTCGACACATTAGTTGTACCTACTTTAGAAGAGAAAATAAGACTACCAGTTCTTAATAATGTTAGGATTTCGAAATGAAGAGTTCAATTAACTTTACATCTGCAAAGATTGTGCTAATGTAGCCAGTGATCATTTCCTAGTTCATATCCACGGAAAGATGATCACTTTCTATGCTCAGACCTGATGTCTAAAATAATGTACTCCCACTGAGACACTGATGATGTTTCTGCCTCCCTTTGCCTCCCTATGGAGAGCTTCCAATTTCCATTTTTACTACTATCCATAAGTGCAGCCCGGGTCATTAGTTTATGCATATGCTGAAGTGTTGCAGAGGTAATGTGGACCCAAACAAATTAGCATGCTCGGTTTGATGCAACAAAACAGCGACTTCCATTTTAGGGATTACTTTCGTTTAGATGAGTACATTTCCTAGCTTTTTAGATGAAAAGGTCTTTACATGTTGTTTGTAAAAACGGTTTGAGGATTATAGGTATACTACTAATATTTTCGGAACTAACACAGCATAATGAATGTCCCATGGCCAAAAATCTATTTTAGTACGAGGATCATATTGGTTTTGTAAGTGATGTCTATTCAATGAAGAATTTCCTCTCAGTGTATCTAATTATTAATGTAGGACTTTTAAGAAAGTTTCAACAGCGCACAGACACTTGTTCCAAAAAGCTATACAATCCAACAATTATGCTGTGAAACAGCATGTTTACACATAAGGCAAAGACAATCGACCTGCGAAAGCAAACATGAATGGCTTCGTGAGACTAACAAGGATTTACAAGTTGGCCAAATAAGGCTTACTCCAATGGATTTCCCAAAGGAGTTGCAGCTTTTCGCAACCTTATAACGTTTGAAGTCTTTTGCCCTCTTTCACCAAACTTTCAAAATGTGCAGATAGAGCAAGTATGGATATTGGATATTATACAACCTCCTTATCAGGACTCGATCTACTTTAAAGGAGGGCAGTCGGTGTGGTCAACAGCTCTTTCAATTTATTATCCTTCTGCATATGGAATTAATTAAAGGGAGGTCACTGATAAGTCTGGTGGTCTGGTGATTGTACATAGAAACCCCTAATTATGCAGCTACTATGTTGGACACCAGGAAGGAGAATGCGCCACACGCAGTGGTTCTCTTTCATATACACATTGTATATCTGCTCAAATCAAATCAAGAAGGGCCTTCATGCAGAAAGACTTTTGGAAATGTAAGTTAAGATCTGCATATCGTTTAGCTGACACACAAATCAACGGAAGTTACTCTTAGAAACTTTCAATATGGTAGGCTTCAGGAGGTATTGACACACTGATTATTTTCAGTATTTCCTAAATTACAAGAATGTAGCATGCTTGCAAGAAACCTTGATTATGGACTCATCACACCACTCTGCTTTCAGGGGTTTTCAGAAAAGGTCATGTTTCTCCACAGCCTTCCTCCAGGGCAGATTTGCAATTCTTTTAACAGAGGATTTTGCGCAGTAATCCATCAAAGTATATTTTCACAGGGATATTTGTATTGCGTATTGATTTTTGCAACCTCAACTTGGCATTAAAGCTACTATAGTAATAGTCGGGTGAAAGACATGGCAGCCTGTAATATCCTTATAAAAGCCAGTAAATAATTGTCTCACTACAGGCAAGTTGTAATATCACTACTGACCTTTAATAAGAACAGAGCAGATCTCCAGCTACCACTGCATCACCTAATTAAAGCTGTGACAAACTTTTCATATTCTGTTACTGTAAAATAGCTTTCTATGATACCTTCAATGATCCGGTGCTGGGAATATTGAAGCCAAACGGCCAGTGGAGACTCTGTGCCGACTTTAGGGAGCTCAACAAACTGGTCCATACTTCCCGATGGCCTCTGCCCTACATTGACCAAGGGCTGGCCCCGAATCAGGGGTCACAGGTATTCACTGCAATAGACATGACCAATGGATACTGGACCGTGCCTGTCAGTAGGGAGGACCATTACAAACTGGCTTTTACCTTTGGGGGCCAGCAGTACACATGGACCCGGACTCCCTTCGGATACCTCAACTCTGGCAATTAATTCAACATTTTTCCTACATAAGGCCATGCCCGACCAGGGTGCGAGGGGTAACCTGGCTTATGTAGATGATGTCCTCATCAAAAGTTCATCTGTGGAAGAACACATAGCAGAGATCTGTTATGTTCTGACACAGTTGAGGGCCACCGGAGCAAAACTTTCCTTTCAGAAAGCACAGTGCGGTAGAGCCTGTGTTAATTTCTTGGGGCATGAGATTACTCCTCAGGGTCTCTGTCCCCAAGAAAAGAAAGTGGAAGCACTTCAGAAACTAAAGGATCCCACAACTCTGCGGGAGCCTCCTAGGACTGACTAATTACAGCAGAAAGTTCATTGAGGGCTACGCAGAGATCACCAGACCCCTGATTCATCTTTTGAAGGGGGGGGGGCAAGTGGGAATGGGGTCCAGAACAATCCGAGGCAGTAAGACAGCTCAAAATAAGCCTCTCACAAGCGCCTTGCCTAGCTTACCCTGTCAGAAACAAGGAGTTCTTCCTGGAGACGGGGTTCTCTAATACGTGCTTGACGGCAGTATTATACCAAAAGCATGACAAGGTCAATAAAGTAATCTCCTATGCGAGCAAAACTTTATCCTCTGTGGAGGAAAAATTCAACGATTGTGAGAAGGCACTCCTGGCAAAGGTGTGGGCATTGAAGAATTACTGCCCGTTCATCCAGGGGGAACACATCAAAACCGGGGCCATATAGTCCCTGTTGGGGGAAATCTAGGTCACTGCTATCACCAGGTCCCAGATAAATGCTCACAATGATCTTTCAACTGCACAATGGAGTAAGGAGACCCCTGATGCTGATTTAATTACGGCTCAAAAAAGGGGGATCCAATAATTGGTAAGTTTTACCAACACATTGAGGACCCTGAGAACTTTCCCCTGACGGATACCGATTACATTGGGAAGGAGGACCTTAGAGTGTTGATGAAATGTCCAAAGATGTTCCAAATCCAAGACAGTTTGTTGGCAAGGAAATCCCAAGCTGGCCATGATGAGTGGGTGGTCCCTACCTCATTCCAAAGCCTGATGTTAAGTCACGCCCATGATGTGGCCACCGCCGGTCATAGGGGGTTTCACACAACACTGGAAATCTTAAGAGAGGTTGCATACTGGCCACACATGGGGCAGGACCTCGACGAATACTTGAAGGGGTGTCTTGTGTGTGCACAATTCCAACCAACATCCCTCACACACCGGTCGCCTCTCCAAAAGAGGGGGATGACACTGCCATGGTCAGATTTGCAAATCGACTTCGTAGGCCCTGTGATTCGCTCGTCTAGAGGAAACAAGTACATGTTGGCGGTCACATGCTTTTTTACCAAGTGGGTGGAATGTCTCCTGGCCCCAAACTGCAAGGCAGAAACAGCAGCTTCCTTGATGATTAACCACATCTTTTCCCGTTTTGGTCTACCTCAAAGGATTGAGTCAGACAGAGGTAGCCATTTCACCAGCGAGGTAATGACAAAGATGTGGGATATACTGGGGGTCAAAAGGAAGCTACATATTGCTTACCGGCCAGCTTCTTCTGGAGCAGTAGAGAGATACAACTGAACCATTGTGAGCATATTAAAAAAGTTTGTGGCAGAATCTGGGCCAAGTTGGGATATCCGATTACCTCTGGTCCTAATGGCCATCAGATCTACCCTTCATCTGCAACTAAAATGTCACCATTTGAGCTGATGACTGGACGCAAGATGGTGCTTCCCCAGCATTTGCTCTACAGGACCCAAGAGCAGACATTGATAAATGCCTCCACAACTCATGAGTATGTGGAGAATTTAAGGAAACACCTTCAACATGCTTTTGCCTATGCTCAGCGGAATCTAGAAAGATCAGCTGATAGCATGAAGACCCATTACGATTTGAAAACTTCCAGGAAAGTATATAATGTGGGAGACCGGGTCTATCTATACAATTTCCAAAGAAACCAGGCAAAACAGCGAAAATGTTTGCCTACATGGAAGGGAACGTTTGAAATTATAGACAAGATCTCCCCAGTAGCTTATAAGATCCACATCCCCAAAGGTAGTCTGGCGGAAGGGGAAGACAAGTGGGTCCATATAAATCAGCTAAAGTGTTGCCATCCCAGGCACACTCTGCAGCAACTGGAGGAGTCCTCTGCAATACCAGAGGGGACCGCTCCAGATTAATTCTGTTCCACCCTAAAATATTCCACATATAGCCTATAACATTCTATGATTCTTAAATGTGTTCTTGCCTCCTGATTTAAAAAAATGTATATGTTCATGTTTTTGACTATAAAATGTATATGCCGCCCCACTATATCAATAGTGGCGGAGAAATGTCTACGAATAGGTATTGCAGCTTATGCTTTATCATCCTAGGAGAGATGAAACCATGGAGGCTGACCAAGGAGAACAACCCAGGGACCGAGAGCAAAGATCCGAGGGGCCCAGGGTACCGCCCAATACTCCCATCAGGACCGGCGAGGAGAACCGATCGATCCAACTGGAGGGAGGAAAAGATGCTGAACTGTGCCATCTACGGAATTGGAAGAAGATGATGTGGACATACCAGCGAGTGGATCAAAACATCTGTTGCACCCTACTCCCCCTCAACTCGAAATCAAAGCGCAGTCGGGTGGGGGGGCTTGTCAGGGGTTTTGACCCATGTTGAATTATTAGGCGACAACAAAAACTGAATCAATAGACTGGGTAGATGTGGGGGTGAGCTGTCGCCGCCCATCATTCTATCCCAGAACAAAACTAAATCAATAGACTGGGTAGATGTGGGGATGAGCTGTCGCCGCCCATCATTCTATCCCAGAACAAAACTAAATCAATAGATTGGGTAGATGTGGGGATTGAGCTGTTGCCGCCCGTCATTCTATCCCAGAACCAGGATAACCGCACAGTTTTGCGCACACCAAAATGGTCGCCTAACCTGCCACCCACCAGTGCAAGCGTGATGGACTGGAAGCGCCAGGGGTGAAAGGTGGTGCCAAAGGAAAAATAGCAGTGCCTGTTAGATCAGAAGCGCCTTGAAATCACTGCTGTTTCTCTGAAGTGCAAGCTCAAAATATCCATTTCAATTTGTTCAAAATCCGTTTTTAATTGATGTAAACAAGTTGCTAAAATCATGGGCACAAGATCACTCTAAAGATTCAACCTTCTTGTGGGGGGTTCCACATCACCACTCTGCTGTAAGGATGCCCATCAAAACAATGGCAGCAAGGATTAGAGCTGTCAAGCAAAATCCTCCTGTCAAATTCAACACAACTCCTAAAAAAATGGGTGCAGTACCAGCTTTGGACACAAGACGGCGCTAGCGGTCTAAACTCTGACAGTAGAACTGTACTTCAGGAGTTGCCAAAGGATCCTGAGCTAGCTGGAAACTTCAAAGCCTTTTGGTTAATCAAAATTCATGAAAACCTGCGGTTCACAGAAGACAGGCTGATTCAATTACAGTCCAAGAGGCTGGGAAACCTTCTCACCTCAGAACTCCACACAAGAAGCCATGAGATCACATGGACATGCTAACCAAATGCAGAGTGGCCCCCTGGCCTGCTGACCTCAGCCGACACAATAGACTCTTGCAATTGAATGGGGTATGTTAATTTGGGTGGGGACTGTAAACAGAGCTCTGCCTGGCAGAAGAGACATGTGATCCCTGAATCCCAAGTTTCTGGGGGCGGAGCCAAACACTGAAGTGAATTGATTTGAAGGCAAATATGTTTTATAAATACACTGATAACTAATTGTAACCAAATGACAGGCATGTACAATTTGGAGATCCTTAAAATGATTTGTACCTACTATTTGAGTCTAAACTCAATTCCGTGCGATGTTCTGAGGCAAAATCCCATGAATTATGGAGATTGCAGACACGGGGTTCACGCTAGAAAAACGAAAATTTAATGGAATATGAGTAGAAAGGCGGTGTACATGTGTGCCATTTTTGGTAAACGTCCGATATTGGTAAATCAACTAAAAATGAAAATATGTTGTCATTTTTGAATGCAAGCTCTTAGGAAGATCAGAGTTGAACAAGCATGGACCATAAGTAATCTGCAATATGTACATGTAATGTCAAACAACTGTGTATCTGGGAAATATGTGTAGTTATGAAAAATGTTTTCTAAGGTAAAAGCAAAGGGGCGTTTCTTCAATAGATCGTAAATTGCTGACATCACTCTGACATACTATCCTTTCTCAAATCAGGGACCAAAGAATCCTTTGACCTATCAAATCTTGAGAGGGTTGGGCATGCAGAATTAGCCGACCCACCCATTTTCAAAACACATAAAAAGAGTCACTGGAAGCCAGGTAGGGACTTTTCAATTTCCATTTCCTTGCGGAGCACGCTGACAGACGACTTCACATCCAGAGACTCCAGACTTCAAATCCATCAATCTCCAGAGACAAGAACTTTTGCCAGAACCGGTAACAGACCCAGAAGGCAGAATTATCCAGAGAACCAGTACCCAGTGGCGAGAGAACTGCAGCCAATCCTGACCCGATCCGTGACGAAGTCGCATTCCTGTCCAACATATAGTGTGAGTACTCAGCCAGGACTGTGCAAAACCCAATCTCTTAGTTTAAAATAATCTAATTCAAACTATTTTAACCTATTGAGAACTGCATCATAGAAATCGTGTCCCTTCTTTTGATTCAAAGCTGCAAAACTGTCATCTGTCATTTTGAAACTTTAAAATTTAATTTCTGAAAAACTACCTTCCCAAAATCATCCGTATCTCCGGAACCGTTTGCCCTAGGAACGAATTTTAACTGTCATATTAAAGCTAAGAGTCTACGCTTTCCAACAAACCTAAAGACGACTCGGTACTCCTTATACTTCCTCCGTATTTGCGCTCGACGCACGCGACTAAATTGCAGCGATTTGACATTTTGCTTCATTTCAGCCACGTGTAAAAATATTTGTCCTTGCTTTCCTTTGCTGAAATTCGTTTGCAACCTGACAATCATTCATAGAGCATTGCTAAAGTGATCCTGAACTAATTTAAAGTAGCTATCACTCACCCTGAACCTCTAGAGGGAATAAAAAACATTTTAGCATATCTTTCCCTTCTTTGCATACCACCTTTAAAGTACTTTGCCTGTGTTTAAAATCATCCCTGTTTCTCTAAGCTTGCTAGGGGGGAACTGAATTCATATTGTACTGTGAATGTATTCCTGAAGACTGTGTGTTACTTCCACCTCCTTACATTGCATAGAGGGGGGGGTGAATTGCCAAAAGGGGAAAAGTGATTATATTACATTTTGCTGAAATCATATCAAGTTTATTCCTGTGCCGCTTCTTTTCCACCTTGCATTTCCTTGTACCATATAAAGCATTCTCAGCTACCTTATCCTCTATACTACTCCTAAGTAATTAAACCAGTGTGCTAGTATCACATCATCCATTGTTGATCACTCACTGTCATATGTCTAAGTGTGATATCAAATATTAAATTATTATAAAAGTGTGATATATATCCATTGTTTAATTTTTCAAATAAATCTTTTAATTTGCAAAACAAACTTACTTCTTGGCTCAGCAGGGTCAGGGGGATTCTAAGAGAGGGGTGTTATATAAGGGTTGCCATCCAGAGTACACGAACTGGACATAAAAATATGTAAATAAGGGCTTCCCTTGAGCAATCCCAGACAAGGCACTGACTTAGTGGGACTGCTTGATTGGAGTCTTTAACACTTTCTTCCCCGGGGTCCAACCCTTCCCTTTGATCCACAGCTCACCTTGTTTTCTTGGATAGTGTGCCCTCCTGCTTTCAGCGCAGGGGTGCGTTGATTGATGCAGGCTTGTTGCTGCCTAGTTACTTCACTGGCAAGAGTCCGATAGGTAAGTATAATGAGTCTTTTGAGCAGTTCTCGAGCTTCGGTCCTTTCCTTCCTTAGATGATGGCCGGCGTCCGGGGATGGCGGCATGCCGCTGAGATGAGTAGCGCTGAAGGCGAGTGAGAGTGGCACAGCGAGTAGAGCGCTCGCTTTGACATCCGTGCAGAGCCTGCCAACGCAGGTTCGAATCCCGGCGGGGCCAACCTCAGCCTTTCATCCTTCCAAGGTCGATAAATGAGCACGACACAGCGTGGGTAATAATAAGCAGCACTCAGATACCTGAGGGTTCGTAGCGCTATGTAAAGGCCTAATTATTATTATTATTACAGCGCGATGCTCGATGCAGCCCTTTCGTATTTGCATTGAACAGTGTTCTTTTTCTGTGTCTTTTAGGTGCCGCGACGTTTTCAGCGTGGATGCCGGTGATGAAGAACAAATGCGGTGGGTAAGTGCGGTATGCGGCGCCTCTAGATGTTTCCACGCTAACCTGGAGTGTCTTTTCCCTCTTGCAGATGGATGAGAAGTTCCGGAGACAGAGTTCCCCCAGAGCAGCTGGGATTCAGGTAAGCGTTTGAATCTCATACAGTATTTAAAAATATTCGCAGAATGCTTACTAATGCCTTTTTTCTGTTCTTTTCCCTTTTCCTTAGGAAGCGGCGTGCCGGGATGCGAATGACACCGCTGAAGATGCCCGCAGAACAGAAGGAGCGATGAATGATGGACAGAAGAGCCGCAAGGTAAGGCTGTTGCTAACAGTGTTCTTGTTCTTGCAGGAGCTGAGCGCAGAAGAAAGATGCAGGCCTACTGGAGACCGATCCGAACACGGCGAGTGTCACGCTGCAGGTGCAGAAAACGCAAAGCATGTTTCTCAGCCTGGGTGTGGCTTAAATAGTCTCTGGATATCCCAGGTGTCTTTGGGCTGAACCACACCCAAAAGACTAGACCGCACATGCAGTTCTGGGAACCGAAATATGTGGGGGCATCCATCTTGTCCCCATCAATGCACTACAAGTCCAATCCCCAATGTTATCCGATGGGAGTGAGTGAGTCTGGTGCCACAAGCGCCAAGTCTGATTCCAAGTGGGTCTTTGGAGGGATGGAGAGGCCCTTGAGGGCCATGTAGGTGATCGTGGCCTGGCTCAAACCTGACATTTTGGAGGGCTGGGGGCATGAGGGGCAGGAATAATGACAGTTTCATAGCCCCAAATGTTATGGTGAGACAAAATTGGTAATCACCCTGTTGGGTCTGCTGTCTTAGTCCTTATCCCTGTTATGTTTCCAGTGAATGCTGCTTTGAAATCTACAGCAAAGAATAAGGTTGGAACCACGGCGGTTGGTGTGTGTGTCTGCACCCCCTAATACCCATGGAAATTCAATAACAAACATTATAGGAATACATTGTTTTGGACATTGGTGGTGTGATTGGCTCACTGCACCAAAACCAGGCCTGGTCCCTAGAAGCAAAGTTATGTTGCGCTTAGTTGATGGTTTTGGACTCTGTCTTGAATGTCCACTCATCTCCTCCTTACTGTAGACTCTACTGGATCAATCATATACACTTATCTCACTTCTCATGTATATATTTCACGTGGGTGCATGCTGTATGTATTCACTTCTGGCGTTATGCCTTTGTGTCAAAAAGTGTACTACATCATGAAGGAGCCAGTAAATTGTATCGCTCACCAAAACTTAGATGGTTAACATTGTGGATTACAAGAGGTTTATGAACTCCCATAAAGAGATAGTTATCTCCTCCCACTTGAGTAAATTAGAGGTTCATGTTGCCCTCACACCATTATGAACTTCAGTCAGCTAGGCTTACTGGGCAATGGGTAGGTTAAGTATGCTTCTCTGAAGCAAAGGGCCACAAAGGAGTGGGGTTGCAATCCTATTTCATAAGGAACTGGAAGTACATATTCAAAAGGAACAAACAGACGGGGAAGGAAGATGAGCATTAGTGGACTGCACTATACAGAAATCTCTTAACTATTTTGAATGTATACGGCCTAATAAAACTGACCCTGCATTCTGGAATAAGTTGGGTGGTGAACTAGAAGGAGGAGGCAGACCGAAAGAGGACATTTCATAGATGTTTATTCTTAAATGATAAAGAAAGGCCTCACCACCCTTATCCCTAGAATGGTATTCCCTACCTATGAAACTAAAAGAAGGGCTTCGCATCTGTCCGGTAAATCCATTTGTTCTCCGCCTTCTCTCTTAAATTCCAGTGTAATGCAGACATCATGCAGCTCTCCTTCAAGCTTCCCTCTACTGCATCCTCTTCTTCCTCCCTCATTCTCGACTGTCTGCTTTTCAGGCATGGTGCACTGCTTATGATCTCTGCCTTAATGCCAGTTAAGACTGAGATCCTTCTCATTAGTCCCCCATTTTCTTTCTTTCCTCCTACACCGTGGCTGCCTTTTTTGGGCCCTCTTCCCTCACCCTCCTGCGAGGCAAAAAACCTTGGTATCATCTTTGACTCCTCTCTCTCTTTCTCTCCTCACATCACAACCTTGCCAAGAAGGCCCACTTTCAGTTGCACCTCCTCAGAGGCATTCTCCCTTTCTTCGCCTTCCTCCAGAAACTCAATCCCTCCAGAGCTCTGGCCCTCTCCACGCTGGACTACTGCAACAGCCTCTTCGTGACTCTGCCTAACCTTTCCCTTCGTCCCCTACAAATAAGCCAGAATAGGACTGCAAGATTTATCCTTGGCCTCAAGCCCAGGTACGGCATCTCTCCAGCCCTAAAATCTCTCCACTGACTCCCAGTTGCTGCAAGGATCAAGTTCAAGACCCTCTGCATCATCCCCAAGTCTTTCTGGGGCCTGGGACCCCGCTATATCCAACTCTCTCTCCCTGAATACCTCCCTGCTAGAGCCCTTCTAGCTCCAACTCTGCAGATCAGACGTTTTTCCAAGCAGTGTGGGGGTAGATATTTCTCTGCTGCAGGTGCCTCCCTCTGGAAGGTCCTCCCTGCCCCTCTCAGACTTTGAGCCGGATCTCCTTAAATTCGGAAGCTTCTCAAGAACATCCTTTTCTCTTCTTCCTTCTCTACTGCCCTCCCCTACTAAATCCCCCCTCTGCCCCTTTTACTGGCTGCCTGGTTCCCTCATATTCCACAGGACACTGGGCCCTCCTCGACCAGTCTACCTCTGCACTTGGACTCCCAACTCACCCACTTCCTACACTTGCCCTTGGGCTCCTTCCCTCTGCACTAGCCTGGCTGGGCAGGCAAACATTGAGCCCATCATGCCCCGTTCCTCACACTTATCATGTGGACCTTCATCCCCTGGACTTTCTTCATTCCCCTGGCACTTGACCACCTGGCCTCCCCTTGGCACTTGCATAACCCATTGGCCCTTCCATCCTGACCAGCACTTCCTCCCCTCCCATGCACTTCTTGTTGCAGCACTTGCAAATGACACAAGTCCAAGTAGGACTGTTTTGTTTTTCTTCTTCCTTACCCCCCCCCATCTTTTGTCTTGTTGCACCTCGAAACACCTTTTGCTGTATAGGCGCTTTATAAATACCCAATGAATAAATAAAAAATCAACAATTGTCCTGCTTCAAAACCTACTTTCTATCTAGCACTACCAATATTTAAAACAACCTAAATAACTAGAGGCTTCTGCTACTGGTTGATGGCCTTTGCCCGGCCAACGTCACTGGCTTTGATCTCTAAATGCCATTCTTAGTTCCATGAAAGAAAAAAGTGTTCATTAGAAAAATATCACAAAAGTTCCTTTATACGTTCCAGGTGAAAATGTCTTCCTCTGTTATCCCACAACAAAGTTCTATAAGTGACCCCCTTCCCACTCCTCATGAGCTGTATGAATTCTTGATAATGGTTTATACTTAAAGTTCTGTTTTTTTTCGAGGGATTCTTCTTGTCTCCCTTTCCTTTCCAATTGTACGGTTCTAATTGTTTTTCATATATTTGTACCTCCTGGTTAGTTCTCACTTGTTACTTCAGTGGGGTCCTCCAGACCCTGTTGCTGCAGTTATCTAATATTGTTCGCTTTGGGTTTTGTGGGTTCCCATACCCATATATCATTCGTTAGCGGGCTCCCAGCCCACCAGTCTCAGCATGGTCATGTTACAAGCGAAGGCAGCTTTTCTGCATTTGTCTCGGCAGTGGTTCCTCCGCTGCACATATTGTCAGTCCTCCGGCGTCTTTCATTTTCTGCTCCCTGTGCTTGTGTTAGCGCCAGGTGTGCAGTACTGCATGACCTTGCCCTTCCTGGACGTTGTCGTCAGAAGCTAGTCTCTGCGCTGGATTCTCTCTCTCTCTCTCTCTCTCTCTCTCTCTGTTTTCTTCGTCCTTTTATGTTAGCTGTGTTGTTTCAGGCATTTGGATATATGCTTCTGTATTGGCCAAAGCCAATGAAAGGGTAAAATATCACTACTTATTATAGGCAGTATAGGGTTACTGATATGTTTCTCAATTCCCATATAAACAGACACTGTCTTCATTGAAGGGAGTTCCTTATGGGAATCCTTGTCCCCTGAAGTAGAGTCACTCCCAGTGTGGTCCCACTTGTCCAGACACCTAGAGAGGGACTTGTTCAGCGGACTTTATCTCCCTAACCTCAGAGGGGTTGGCTCCCCCATGGGGAGAAGGAACAAATCATTCGGATTCGTAAAATAACTGTGAGGGGTCAGAAATGAGAGGCAGAAAAAAAGTAACATTTTCATTATCAGACATCTTTATTAAAACAAAAAGGGTTGGATGAAGTCCTCTCCATCCGTATCCTAAAGGGAGTTTCCCTGCCTATGAAACAAAAAATAAATATCAGTCTGTGTCAAGTCGTCAAACTTAAAAACTGTCCTTGTGTCCAAAACATACTAATCTGACCCTCACACTAGAAATGATCAACTAGGGGTGCAAGGAAATGTCTATGACTTATGTTTGGCAACAAGTGTTCATAATTAAAGCAAATAGATAAATCCAACAGCACCAGTCTTTTCCAAGGAGAAATCCTTGGAGCCAGAGGGTGGTTCCCTTCACCTGGATATTTAGATAGTATGGCAATAATGTCTCTTTCAAATAACAGTTTCTGGAGGATAGCAAAAGTGTATCTTTCAAACAACGGATCATTTGGTTCTTTATACTCAGTTCAGAAAGTGTCTGTGCAGACAATATGTCCCATAACATTTAGATCTTCCAAGGTTTATTTGCACTAAATCCACAAAAATGATCTTATTCAGATGAGAAATTCCAAAAAGCATGGACGTCATTTCACCAAAATGCCAGGGGCAGCAGAAGTGACATCACATGACCCGTGACCTCTGATGACATCAAAGGACGTGATTCCATTCGACCCCACCCTGAAGTGACATCATGGGAAGTGATGGAACACACCTTTCACCCCTTTACAAAACAGGAAGTGGCATAGCATTGTTCCTAAGTACACCAGGAAAAAATATGGTTATGTTAACACTAATGTGATAAACATTTCATACAAGAAAGGATCACCATCTGTATCATTAATATCAGTGTGTATAGGCCAATATTATCGACTTACTAGGAATGCAAGTAGACTTTCAAGGCCAAATGCAATGATGTGTTACTATATAGCACTTACCCTTAAGTGCTTTATATAGAACAAATATACATACAATATCACCCAACCTTTGTTGGTACTCATTTATTAACCTCAGAAGGACGAAAAGCTGAGTTGGCCTTGCTGGGATTCGAACCTGTACCTTGCCATACATCACAGCAGCGAGCACCCAACCCACTGAGCTAACTTATCGGCTATAGTTATCTTACCGGCTTTAGTAAAATGAGTAATTACATGTCTAAATGCTCTCAAAGTCAGAAAGCAAATTACACTTTGTAGTGTATACCATTAAACTGGTAACTGAGATTTACCAGCAGGTCAGTACATCTGCAGGTCTGGGGCAATGTTGGCCATGCGTCAATCCTGCGTGAATCTACATTTCAGGCTTCAGAGGGTGGCAAAATACATACAATTGGGAGGGTTCATAACTGTGTATTAAAGAATTTTGAGTAGCACAGGGAAAGCAGCGCGCTCGCACAGCATCCTGTACTTGGGTTTTTGTTACCTCATACATGCAAACACATATCCTGAACAGCATGCCAGGGAGATAGGAAAGATAGACACATTACAACAAAGCATCAATTGTGGCACAATGAAATCAAGGGCCACTTGATGTGCTATGGTCAAACGTTTCTACATTGTACACAAGCTTTTAGGCACAATGATTTTGTCAAGTAACCGAGGACACTGAGATGGTATGTTTTGTGATGATCGTAACAGACACAACAGCAGAAAAAAACATGCTGTAACTGCAACTTGCGAAAAGCAAAATACTTAGTTGAAATAGATGCTTATTCTACCCTAAATGCTTTTTTGGGTGCTTTTGTCTGCATTGTGAATTTGAGAACAGAATAAATCAGTGACTCGCCCCCTGAAGTGTGCCTGAAATAAGCCTTTAATGAGTCTACCAATTATTGTATAGAATTCCAGAAAGACAAATCATTTTTTATTCCTATTCTTTCTTATTTAGGGTCAATGCTCAAAGTGTTACATTTGTAGAACCTGCTGTTTTTTTTAAGAGGCCTTAACAAGAAAGCCAGCCACTCCAGAAACAAAGAACCACATGCCATGGGCCACAGCCCAGGAGCTTCAATTTCCTTTTTGGGAGGGTAGCAAGGGAGACCACAGGGGTCGCAGTTGCGACCCCTGGTGACCACCAAATAACATTGCTGCATATAAGGTTTACTATAAATTCTTTTGTATCTTGGTGGATTACATGATGTGCACCTCCATCAGGAATCCTCCTGTGAGCTTTTCAAGTCTCCTGGTATTCCCGGTGGCCAGGTTTTTTGGTCTCAACATGTGTTGAACTTTACAACTTCAAATGTCCAGTGCATCTGTCCATCTGTTCTATGTGCTTCTCCACGTCTCTGGTATACTTCTCACCCACGTGCTTTGCAAAATAAGTATGTTTCTTTCTGCGGCTTTAGTGGATATCCTGGTATAATCCCCTGCCAAGAATCCATTATTAGGTTCTTCAGATTCCCTGTTATACTCCCCTGCCAGGTATTTTGTCACAATGTCTTATACTTCCGTATACTTTGATTGGATAGCCTGGTATTCTCCCATGCCAGGAATCCCTTTCTGGGGTCTTGCATATCCCCTGGTATACTTCTCTGCCAGGTATCTTCCCCCCAAATGTACACTACCTGATGTGCTTCTTTCACCTGGACGTCTTCTCAGTTTCACTGTCCTTTAGTATAGCACAGTTGCATTAATTCACTGTGATTTTTGAGAAACCAGACAGTGTCTCACCCACCACTGGGTGATGGGACTTCAGGGAGTGGGAGTGGGAGTGGGACACTGGATGGTAAAATGCAGTATCCCCTTCCATGTAACACCTGCACCCAATCCTACTAGGTAGGATATTTAGGAACTCTACCGCCCCCACCCTTTTACAACACAAACACTTTCTCGTGGACAGCCCGATATGAGAGAAAACAGACTAACACCTGAGCAGTGTACCTGATGTGTCCCAATACGATGGTCGGGCGAGGTTGGGCAATTACTGACCATCGCACACACCTGACTTCCATTAAGCTTCCCCACACGGATAAAAGGCGGAGCACGAGAGCTCACTCTGAGCGAGTCAAAGTACACGAGGAAACAGCAGTTTCGAAACGGCAGCTGAACGAGAGAGACAAGACGGCAATACAGAAGGGGATTACAAGGAGGGAAGTTTCCTTGACCTTTTCGACAAGTAACCGTCACTTTCCACAAAACCTCGAGAATAGAAGCTTAAGACCAAGAACCCAGGCTGAAGAATCCTGCATTGTGTGTCAGAGATACCCAGCGCCCTCCCGCATCAATAATCAAGGCAGGGAGAATCACAAGTCGCCGTGCTACTCTCCTTGGCTCCAAGAAGAAAGCAGCATCCGTGAAATCAACACAGCCAGGAAGTTGGGGAGACCAATACAAGGCCGGTCTGTGTTGAAACCAAGGTTGCAAGCAGCAACATTGTATGGCGAGTGCTGGAACAAACATTGTTAAAACACGCGTGATAAGGGACACATGTAAAGTTGAACTGCTCCTGAGTGACTGAACTTTAAAGCAAGAGATAATAATAGCTTTGACGGAGTGGTCCAGCAGTGCTTGGATGCTCAATCGAAGGTCTCTGTAAATGTATCCAGCTGAGAAGTGGCAAAAGTGAAAGTGAGAAAAAGGTTGTATCGAGAAGAGAACGAATAAAAGTGAATCGGAGTGGGTATGCAGCGGGTCAAGCAAAATCCTGTGCTCAGTCAAAAGTCTTCGCTTTTGATGGAGTATAGAAATTTGGTCTGATCCCGGCAGAGAAAGACGCGGGGTGAACAGTAAATCACCTGGGAAATTGTGTATGTGAAATATTTGGTCCAAGCCCAGAGGACGGAGGCCAATTGGAAGATTGTGTTTCAAAGTAGGTCTGAGCCCGGCAAAGGGGGACCTGGGGTGAACAGTAAATCACCCAAGAAGTTTTATGTGAAATCCTAAGAAGAAAGGAACTTTAATGTTTGTCATATTGCATCAGGCCCTCTCAAATAAGAGAATTTGAATGGCAAATAGACTTTGGCACAGAAGACCCTGATGAAGTTTTGAACTGCAGCCTCGTGTTAAAGAAGCCAAAGTGTGTGCTAAGCTCGAGTGTGCTTCCTTGTCCCGTACTGAAAACGTGGGGGAGGGAAGCTAACGGCTTAAGTATCCTGACATATCATTTCTTGAACACTTTTATTTTGCATAACATTGTTTCCCACACTATTTGTATTTAGAAGTAAGGATTGGCAATAGGTTTATAAGTATAGGCCCTTTTATTGTGACAGACTCGACTAGAACTGCGTTATTATTATTTGATGGTCGTAGCTTGCTCCCATCCTTAGATTTAGGATTAGATAGGAGTTTTTCAAACACAATTGAAATTCACTAAGCAACCTTGAACTGTGATCACTTGTGTCTGTCTTACTGTCTTACTGTTTGATACCCTGCTTTCCTTACGGTTCTATGTCATTTCATCGGCAACCGTTTTTTCAACGTGTGTTTTTCCAAAAAATCTTTGCTGAAAAACCCCTTTTACATTTTTACATACATTTTTGGGGGTTTCCCCCTGATCTCCTCCTCCTCCATCTATTTTATGCTGTTCCCAACCCCCTCCAACTCTTAATACCCCCCAAAAAATTTGAGGTGTTTTTCCGGCAATCATTTTCCGGCAAATCACCTGTCAAAAAAACTACTGTTGATGATGCAATGCCTTACCCTTCCTTACAGTTTCCACTTTATTTGTTTGAGGTACTACTTGTTCCAATTTATCCCACATTGACATCTCATACATGGAGACAAGTTCTGTCTTTGTGCTTTATTTGGTTGGTATTCAAATATTCTTAATTTATTTATTTGCTTACATGCCTGTCGGAACTCCCCAGGGTCCCCAATGGCTCTGGGAAGCCTTTGAAAAGGAACAGAACAATGAGATATGGACTTCCTTACCCACTTCCCTTTTACAGTCGAAGGGGGAATCACTCCCTTAATGTGAGGGTTATGTGATAAATCCTCAACAAGGATCTCCTCCCATGTTGCCAGGAGATGGCAGCTGCTACCTGATCCTGACCCTGGGGTGGTACTATGAGGGAGGATCACATGGGAGGAGATGGTCGTCGGGGAAGGGTGGTGACCCCATCAGGAGAGATAGGCAGACTGGGCAGGCTCGCTGGTATTTTGTAGCGTACTCGACCTGTGGCACATCGCCGCAATGGAGCTTTCTTTCTGGGACAGTCTCCTTTGCACTGCAGTTCTTCCTCCAGTGCTCTTTGCAGCTCTGTGCTCACCTGCTGGCTTCTGTCTGCAATTGGGATTGAAGACTGTTGCTTCTGAGTACAACCGTATCTCTGATAGCTCTGTTGCTGCTGCTGTCGCTGCTCCGACATTGAGTACTGCCTCTCTTCTGGCCTCGAAGCACACTGCTATGTCACTCTCACAATTGCAAGCCGCTGTCTTGAAGTGCCTGCTCTCTGAATCTCTTACAGCCCAGTCCTTTCCCTTCCAGACTTCTTTCCTATCGGACCGACCTTCCCAGGTCCAACTTGGGTCCTTCCTCTCCACTATCTTTTTCTCTACCTGTGGTGTCCACCAGGGGTCTAACCTCTTTCCCTGGCTGTTCAACCAATACCTGGCACTTCTTGTCCACTGCATTGCCGCTCTATGGCCCAACTTTCAGTGCTATGCGGATGACAGCTCATTTTCAGGCTACCCTCGGCCACCTCCTCTCCGTCTCTCATCACTGACTGTCTGTCTGCTATCCAGGAGTGGTGTGCCGCAATGACCTCTGCCTTAATGCCAGTAAGACTGAGATACTCCTCATCGGCACATCCACTCCCTCCTTTCCTGTCTCTCTCTGGCCAGCCTCTCTTGGCCCTCTTCCTGCTCCCACCTGCAAGGCTAAAAACCTTGGAGCCATCTTCGACTCCACACTCTCCTTATCTCCACACATGTCTGACATCTCTAAGAAGTCACACTACCAGCTGAACCACTTCAGGGGTATTCTTCCTTTCCTCTCCTTCCCCCAGAAGCTCACAGTATCCAGAGCTCTGGTTCTCTCTAGGCTGGACTATTGCAACAGCCTCTTTCTAAATCTGACTGCCTCTACTCTCCGCCCTCTGCAACTCATCCAGAACAGGACTGTGAGACTTGTCCTTGGCCTCAAGCCCAGGGATCGTATATCTCCAGGACTGAAATCTCTGCACTGGCTCCCAATGGCTGTAAGGATTAAGTTCAAAACCCTCTGCATTGTAGACAAGGCCTTCTGGGGTCTGGGGCCTCAATACCATCAACTCTCTCTTCCTAAATATCTTCCTTCTCGAGCCCTGCGCTCATCTGCTTCCAACTCCCTCAGGGTCAGTCGCTTCTCCAGGCAACAATTTGGTGGTAGATCTCTTTCCTCCGCTGGGGCCTTCCTCTGGAACAGCCTCCCTGCTTCCCTGAAACTTGAGGTAAACCATCTCCGGTTCCGGAAGCACCTCAAAACCTTTCTCTTTGCTTCTTCTTTTTCTCCTCCTCTCCCCTGCTGACCTCCTGGCTGAAACTGTACTGGTTACTTGGCCACCCCCTGATCTCAGGCCTATTTCCCTTCCCCGCTAATCACACACATCTGGCAATCCCTGCACTCGGAGACTGTTTCTGTATCCCTACAGTCCCACCACCAGCACTTGACACCTGATGCTTGCACTTGCACTTTACCCTTGCATTTGCCACCTGCTAGCCGTACTTTACTATTGTTATTTATTCTATTATCCCATGTACTGCACTGTCCCCTCCCCCTTTCCCCCTTGCTCTTTCCCCTTCCCCTTCCCCCTTCCCATGCATTTACGCGATCTTTATGAGACCTGGTGTAGTAGGATCGTTGTCTGTCTTCCCTCTGTTCCCCCTCCCTTGCCTCGCCACGCCTTGAAGCACTTGTGTATAGGCGCGTTATAAATGCCATATCATATCATACTATTTCCTTCTCTGGCTCTGCCTGCATCTCAAGTGGGGATTGTCTCATGCACTCATGATTCACCAAAACAACTAGTCCGCGTATTGAACTTTGTGATTCTTTCAATCTCCTTCTTCCTCTTCCTCGTCTCAGTACTTGAGGCTTTATGGGAGTTGGAGTCCATAGAATTTCTAGGATTTCTAAAGTGATGTTGTTTAGAACTTTTACTTCGAAAAACATTAGGTGTGTGTTATGTGTGTGTGAGGTCTGAATGGTATTTTGTCTAGAGTGACTTGAAGGAAGGGATTTCTGGGTTTTACAATGGGAGGGATTTGTACAGTGACAACAAGCTATCAAGGGTCAGGTAGCGGCTGCCGTCCCCTGACAACATCGGAGGAGATCCTTGTTCGGAGATCAGTAATGACTCCACAGGATTCATTACATAACCCTCAGGTAAGGCGAGTGATTCCTCCTTCCACTGTAAGAGGTAAGCGACTTAGGAAGTTCATATTTCCTTGTTCTGTTCCTTTTCAATGTCACATTGAGAGGCTATACTCTTCTGAGTCTATTGTATCCCTGATGTCGTTGTTTTCCCAGCTCCACACAGATGACTCTTCCTCTCCTACAAAAGGCCTCCCAATGTTATACAGGGAGTATCTCTTTGAGGAACATTTGACAGCTGGATAGTTTAAGTGGTCCAGTACCTAGGATGACTTCCTTTGGTAAACCGGGCACTACGGCTGCTCCTATTTCAGTAGGGCGATCCCTGACCTCTTAACGAGAGGAATTTTTGGATGTGTCTCCACATCCCAATGAACAGAAGTAATATTGACTGCTCCACCCCACTTTGTCTTCTGAATATACTAGGACAGAGCGCATGGGAGTCTGTTTACTCCCTGAGTAAATGAGGGCATTAGCCCTTATATTAGTAACCCCAAACTTTGCCTGGCGTTTGAAGGGCAGAGGGGTACAATAACAGACTTCGGCCGCTCCCTGACTGTCTTTGCCCTCTTCTTCTTATGATATGATAGGTTATTTATAATGCGTTTAATACCCAGAGGTTTCTAAGCGCGGACCAGGGGATCGAACCTGTGTTGCTCCGTGTCATCTTGCTTCCAAGGCGAGCACGTTGCCGCTGAGCTATCCTCCCGAGATTTCTCATATCCATTATACTGCATCTATCCATCCCACCTCCATGCGTTCCTCGATTAGGTTTCTGGGTCAGGCTTGGGCTAAATTACCATTCTCTCCACAGGAGAAACATGTGGGTAGGGTGGGAAAAATGTTTTTTGTCCATCCAATGTACTTTCCTGGAGGTTTGGTCATGGGGATATATTCCTCCGATTATTCTCGTCCTTCAGGTTTGATTTACCAAAACCAGAACTTTCTGGTTTTCCATGGGTCTCAATACCCAGGATTCTGGGTAGTGTTAAATTCTTGTCTAGGTTCTAACGGCTTTCTTGTGGCTCTAAAGTATTTATCCTTAGCGTGGGACTTGACTATTTGGACTGCAGTATCTAGGGAAGGTTGGGGTTGGTTTAGAACAGCCCTTTGGAGAGATGGAGGTAGGGCATTAAATAGTTGCTCTAAAGCAATGGCTTCTAACATTTCAGGTAATGTTTTTTTTCTGAGCCATTGGGTGAGAATATTTTGGATTCATGCAGCTAATTCTATTGGAATTTCATTAGGAAGTAATTAGGTGTTTCTGAACTTTAGCCAGTAGAAGGTCTCGGTTTGTCCCCCCTGCTCTAACAGGGCCCTGATCCGTTCAACATAGGAGGAGGATTGAGCCTTGGTAAATCCGACAGAGGGCTGCCTGACCTGATCCAGCAAGGGCTTCCACGCGACTTGGAGGCAAGATTACTCTAACCCGTGGTGCAGTCGGCCCGAATGGGGGAGGGGCAGAAGGATCCAGGAGCCCGCCCTGCGCTTTCCCTGAGTTGCCATAAATCAGAATAAAATAAGGACACACGCTGAAGTGGGTATTTGATAGCTGACCGCCGGAGCCTACTGGAGAACCCGGCAGACCTGGAGAGGGAGACAATAGGCAGGGGAGATGCACACAGATCTGAACTGTATAGGCCACATTCCTTTTGCGGCGCTGCTCTGCGACCTGTGGCCTGCACTGTCCCTTGCAGTGCCAATTCGGAGCCTAATTGGGTATCAGGCTGAGGAGAGACTGCGACTATTGCAGGTGACCGCCGATCTGAGTAACAGAGAACCAGAGAGCCGGGTGTACGATGCTACTGGTGTAAAAAAAGAACCTCCCAGACAAGAAGGAGCAGGTACCCATTTCCCAATCAGGCGTGGACAACTAGAACACGGAAGAAACCAGTGAGTCCCCACATAAGTAATGAAAGTGGATGGCTGGACTGGGCGGCGCTCTTTGGTACTGGCAGCGGCTGTGAGGGGTGATGGGCGGCTGTGAGGGGTGATGGGCGGCTGTGAGTGGTGATGGCTGGTATACTAATTAGTAGACTCTCAGTCCCCCACTGGATTGGTGGGGAGTGTTGCGGGCCCAGGAGCCAGAGCATGCAGCTGGGCTTGTCGGTGGGTTGGATGCTTCAGTATAATTGGTGAAGATTGCATTCACAAGATGGTGTATAATCATTGATTCTCTAAAATCCTGGAGGCACTAAAGATAAGGAGTACACTGGCGCCTGCTGCCGAGACATTGAAAGTTACGCTACTGGTGGAAAGCTACACTGTGGACAACACTGGGGCTTGGCACTGCGTAGTGGTATATCGCTGTATAAGAGGAGGTGGAGAACGTTTAAGACCAGTTTAACTACATGACAAAAGGTGCAGGACAGAAGCATGGCCCAATGGATTCATTTACCAGCACTCAAGCAGCGACCCCAGAGCCTGTGGACCAGGCAAAGGGTGGAGGCCCGATTGCCACATCTGGAGTTGCCCACAAGGATCAGCTGCTGATGGCCATGGAGACTGACTTCATGTCTGTTATTGTTAAATTGGAGGATATTGTGACAACTATTGGGTCATTGAAATCTAAACTTGAGAAAGAGGCTGGCTGCATCAATAAAGCAGAGACCAGGATTGGAGAGATGGACGACAAGGTGGGCCGACATGACCGGGGCATTGCAGAGATCACGGCTGAACTCATTAAAGTCTGTGGCAAGTGTGATGACCTATAGTCACGCTCAATGTGAAACAACGTGCGCATTGTCTGAGTGTTCGAAGCTGCATGCAAAGGGCCCATGGAACTGTTCATTGAAAGCCTACTAAAGACCATGTTCGGGGTATCTACATCTTCCATGCATTTCCTGGTTGGGCATGCACATCGCGGTCTTGCCCTGGTGCCTAGACCTGGGACCCCTTTGCGCACTATTATTGCAAAAATGCTCAATTATAGGGATGGGGATCTCATCCTGAAGCTCTACAGAGAACAAGGGACGCTCCATTATGAAGCCAACACTATCCACATTTACCCGGATTTTGCAAGCGGCGACCAGGTCCTGAGAAGGTCGTATGATCCAGTGAAGAAACGACTGAGAGCCAGACACGTCCCATTTGCCCTTATGTTTCCTGCAAAGCTACATATTCAGCATGGCGGCAGGGCACATTTCTGCGAGAATCCTGTGTATGCCATAGCCTTTATTGAGGGGTTGATTCCGCTCCCAACACAAGAGTATGGGACTGACCAAATTGATGTTCCGGGAGCAGACACCGGGCGTAACGACATGGGTGAGTGAACGGGAAGCCCCTATACAGAATCATTATGACGGCGTAATACTCTGGTATGAGGAACTGTTAATTAAAGCCGGGACACACGGCTGCCAGAATGGCCTTTGTAAGTGCTTGCAGCACATCGCAGGAAAGTTCCACGGTTACACAAGGGTTACATCATTGAGTTGGGGTAGATGTTGAGAGTGGGGGGGATTAGGTCCAGTTGGGGTATTAGAGTGGGGGCCTTGGATGGGCCGGTTGGGTAGGTGAGCAGGTGGGAGGGATTAAAGAGGTGTTGAAAAGTAGACAGTGATGGGTGGGTTGTTGCACATGGGTTGTAATACATGTCAATCGGATTTCAGAGGCACATGCATGATCATTGTTTTAACTTACAACTAAATACCAGGTGAAGTGATGAAATGTTACCATGGAATGTTCGGGGCCTGAACAATCCTTTTCAAGCTAAGAAGATCATAGGGTACCTGGACCGCCACTCACCCAAAATTGTAAAGTTGCAGGAAACGCATGCACTAGGGCCACTACATGATGGGTTTGCACCCAAATGAGGCCGTCAGAGATATTACAGAACCTACTCTTCTCAGGGGAGTGATTACCCTGGTGTATCGATCGCTAAGTTTTTAAGCAGAGGACACACAGGAAGACCCTGAGGGCCTATATGTTATAGTTAGAGGGGAAATGTCAGGTGAAAACATCGACGACCCAGGATTTTATAGCCAGGTGTCTGAGAGGCTGGTGAAGATAGCAGATGCCCCATCATATGGGGTGGTGATTTCAATACCATCTTAGATCTCCGTAGGGACCGGTCAAGTACAACACAGCATGGAATTACTGCTGCAGCTAAAACTATTAAACAGGCAATGGAACAACTGGGGCTGATCGACGTGTGGAGGGATGAACACCCGTGGGCAGCCGAATATACATATTACTCTACAGTCCATGATGCTATGTCACTGATTGATTTCTGGCTATTCTCTGCAATATGGGCACCATATTTGCACGTAAGCAGAAATGCCTGTGAGGCATTGGATGGTCCTGTTACTGTCAAAGAAATATCTGTGGCTATTGCCTCACTATCTTCTGGTAAAGTCCCTGCCCTTATGGACTGGGCATTGAATTGTATAAGACAAACAGTGAGAGACACCACGTTTGCTTAATGTCTGGGAGGAATCATTGAGGTGTGGATGGCTCCCACCCACACTCAGTGAGGCTGTGATTTGAGTGTTGCCAAAAACCGGGTAGACAAACAGGCGAGGTCGCTTCCTACCGCCCGTTGTCTTTAATTAATACTGACGCTAAGCTTTTTGCGAAAGTATGAACAAATAGGCTCCTTTCGCACATGACCCATATTGTACACCTGGATCAGTCAGGATTTATTCTCACAAGATCCACAGCTTTTAATCTACACCACCTCTTTCGCATTATATCACAAATTAACCAACAGGCTCAGGCGGTAGCAGCATCTCTTGATGCTGAAAGCTTTTGATTCTGTATCATGGTATTATTTATTTGGGGTGCTCAAACATTTTGGGATGGGGGAACATTTTGTTGGTTTTGTGAGACTATTATATACGAACTCAGTAGCCAGGCTCCAAACTAACAGTGTCCCTTCTCGGGCATTCGCATTGGCACATCACTGCCCCTTTCCCCCATTGTTGTTTGCTCTCACGATAGAACACGGGACCAGCTGATGAGAGATCGTCACGCACATAGAAGAATACACATAGTGGGACCCCCACAGATTATTTCCCTATATGCAGATGACACATTGATTTACTTACGGAACCCTGATGAGAACCTAGGGCCGATTGTGGGGGAAGTGGCTAAATTTACAAGTTACTCAGGTTACAAAATTAACACTTCTAAATCCGAATTGTTGCGCTCAATGATGGCACTACTACACCTGTCGATCTCAAAGGATTTAGATGGGCCCCAATGAGTTTTAAGTACTTGGAAGTGAAGGTGTCCTGTACAGAATGGACATGGTATGAAGATAACCACGAGACATACCTCAACGCCTTGGCAGTTAAATTAGCTTTGTGAGCTATATTCCCTAGATCTTCCCTACTGAAAATGCTGGTGGTGCCCAAACGTCCATATTATTATGCTTCTATATCGATTTGGCCAGGGCAAGGGTTTTTGTAAAACTCTGCTCTATAGCAGTGCAATTTGTTTGGGGGGTGGTGCACCCCGTATGAGTTGGGAGGGGCTGACTGAACCTTATGAGCGGGGGGGTCTAGCGCCTCCAGACTTTGAATTATATTACCTGGGCACTGGTATGTACCTTACCACGTTCCAGTACATCAGGCATTGGAACGGTATGGTGCAGCTCCGACAGACCTTAAAGCAGTCATATCGCATGATCAGTATACATATTGTTGTACATTTGACATGGTGCGCACAAAGGTTAATGCATGGGCCCGAACGTTTAAACGTCTAGGAATAACAACTCCCTATAATAATAATATCGGTCATTGGAAGCGTCCGGGTCCCCCTCACACATATGATCCCGATTTACAGATCTCCTGGGACCCGGGAAGAACAATGATGCTAGGTGATCTATTTCCAGGGGGGCGATTTATGGCCCAAGAGGAATTTCCAGCGAAATTAGGAATTAACCCCATTAAATTATTACAATACTTCTGAATGAGGGTCGCGACTTGCAGGAAATGGCTGTCATTTCCCCACAAACCAGAATCATGTGACTGTATTGATGCAATGGTGCACAGCGATAAGCCAAGGTGGCAAGTGTCGAAGCTGTATAAGACTTTGCAGGCTGCTCAGACACTATGGAACACTGTAAGTTCTAAGTGGTAAATTTCATGGTCTTAAACCGATTGCATTATACACCTGCCTGGGTGTCACGTTTTCTCCCAAATGTAGTTCCCAAATGCATGAAATGTGGAAGTGAAGGGCCTGATTCGATTCCACATGTTCTGGAATTGCCCTAAGGTATCCCAATTTTGGCCGGAGGTCGCTGAAGTGCTGCGCCTTATGCTTGGGATTCCCTCTGTACTTCTTCCCCTTAAATACTTACTTGGTGATATTGGGAAAGTTTCCACTAAAGTATGTAGATTGTTAAATATGTGCTGCATGGTTGCGAAAAGATGTATTCTATTGAAATGGAAATCTAAAGTGGCACCGTCATGTGAGGAATGGCTCAAAGAGCCAACGTATGTAAAAGAAAAGCAGGCGGGTTATATTGTGACTGTAACTGTGGTGAGCAGACCAAAAAATATATGGAGCCCTTTCCATGAATACTTAAGACATCTTCAATCTGGAAATGCTCAAGGAAATAACTCCTTTGCAGAAGATCGATATGCAATGTGAACTAATAGTGTATGATGAAAGCGGGGTGCGACCCGCGCCCAGTCTGTAGACTCTAGCTGTTTGCTTAAATAAAGCTTTTTAAATCACCAGAGGCTTCTGATACTGGTTGATGGGCCTTGCCCAGCCAAGGTCACCGGCTTTCATCTCCAAAAGCTGTTCTCAGTTGCATAAAAAAGAAAAAACTGTTCATTAGAAAAATGTAATAAATGTTCCTTCATCCGTTCCAGGTGAAAGTCTTCATCTGTTATGTCTCAACAAAGTTCTATAATTCACCACCTTGACACTCCCCATGAGCTGTACCAATTTTTGATAATAATTTAAATGTAAAGTTCTATTTATTCGAGGGATTCTAATTGTCTCCCTTTCCTCTCCAATTGTACAGTTCCACTTGTGTTTCATATATTTGAACACTCCTGGTTTGTTTCCACTTGTTCATTTAACGGGGTCCTCCAGACCAAGTTTCTGCTTTATATCTAATGGTGTTAGCTGTGGGTTTCTTGGGTTCCTGTAACCATACCTATATTTTACTTTTCTTCATTACCATCTTCTTCCCCATCCCCGAGCAACCCTGCTACCTGTGTTTGCTTTCCGTCTGCTCCCTGGTGTTGGCATCTCAACCGGGTTTGCGTTTAAGACAATCTTGTCTAACTAGGAAGATCTTATCCGACGATCAATTTTGGCCTGGTGGAACCAAGCAACATGTGCACCAGGTGGAAGGATACCTTGCAAAGAAAATGTCATATCCTGTTTGTAGAGCCAATCATTGGTATCTGCTGTAAAACCTTTAAAGCAACCGCAATGATATGATTGTTTATCTAGTATTTTAGGCAACAACTCTTCCTCTTGGAGACATATAGGAGATTACCCAAATGTTCTAACAATGTGACAAATAGGGGCAGATGGAACAGAACTCAAGCAGGGCATGGTAACTAGATGTTTTTGAGGTCAGTGATAGCAGTTATATGGGGAAGGGAAAATGAATGATTAAGAGGGCCTTCGTCAGACCATCAAGGAGTTACCGTGTGTTGTACTATTAAATGATAGCGAGTGTATAACCGAGAAATATTTCTTATGGAGGGCATTCTGTTTATATATCACACCCTCTTTTCTTGTATCCTTTCAACTACTTCACCTTCAGCAGGGCGCTGTCCACGGCTACGCTTTTCCCTGCCTGCACTTTCTCCCCTCTAGCTCTTTTGTTTGCCTCACTTTTCCTTTCTACAAATGTATGAGATTGAAGTAATCTTCTGTGGGACAACCAACGTATGGATGAGTGTACAAGAGCTGTGGGGCGATAGTTTGTCATGCTTAACTTTTAGTAATTTGTAATGAGTGTTATATCCAATGTAGGACATGATTGTTGCTTGTAGGTTGTCTTTTGTTTCAATAAAATGTGTTAACACAAAAGGGGTCCTATGCCCTGTCCCTTTCTCATATAGGGGGTCTGCTGGTCTTTGGAAATGGTGGCATGCAGAGTTCAATGTCCCAGTTTGTGTGAGGGCTTTCTGGCTGGTTAGAGATGCTGGCTTTGTCAGGGTACAGCTCAATGGTCCCTCGCAGGCAAGTGCAATGTCTGAGTGGGTAAGAAATGCTGGAGCACCTCACGCCCTGCTTAGCGCTGGTGTTGTGCTGGTGGGCATCATGTAGAAGCTTGGTTTGTTCAGACTGCTGTGCAGTCTGCTCTGTCTCATCTGCTCGGCACTGTCTTTCATTGGGTTGGGTTGTTCACTGGCTCTTCCATCCCCGGGGGTGCTGGTATTGGCAATACTATGGAACAAACAGAGTGAAACTGGAAGAATTGGGAAATGCAGGTAAGGGTGGTATTCAACGTTACTCATGACATACATACATGCATGCACATGTAAAAAGTACAGGGACTCAGCCCCCCCAACTTCCACACCCAACCTCTAGGGCTGGACTGCCTTTGGGAATCCCCATGGTAGGCATCCCACCCCTACTTGAGAGGGGTCTCCATCCCTTTTTGACACAGTCATGTATATGACCCTGTCACAGATACCACCTTTTCTTGCCCTCTGGAATCTCCTTAAGTCTCTCTGCCCTAAATCAAAATAGAAAAGTTACTTTGCTGCTATTGCCGCTGAGCATCAGTTGTTAAGAAATCTTTTTTATTTGGCAATTTTTCTAGGTTAAACGCCCTGCACCTCTTCCTTTGGCTGGTTATAGGGCATTGCTGTGCAGCAGCACCCAGAGTTATGGGCCCAGAACCCTGGATGCCTTTGGCTCGGACCCATTAGCCAGGCTTCTGTGCTTCTAACTGCTGATAATGCAAGCAGTGCTGGACTATAACACTGAAATGTTGCATGAATATAGCACAATATCCTTTTATTGTACTTGCCAATTATTTAAGCAATAAACCCTGAGTAGCTGGAGGACCATTACCACATTAGGTAATGCCCGGGGCCATAGTTACAGTGCTTATCCTTTGGATCAAGTTCAGCAGTTCATTTAGGGGACTGGTGGCTTCCTTATCATTTTTCCTAGAGATTATCCTTGTTCTGCTCAAGTTCTTTCTTTCTCCTCGAGGACTGCAGACCCCCTTTTATATGGTTATTTTGGTTGCTCAACTCCCAATTATAGTCCACCTCTTCCTGGGGGGTGCTCTTTCAATTATGATATTTATCTTCTGTGAAGGCATCTCAGAGAAAGATACAGACAACAGTTTCTGAATTATAAATAAAAACCTTTGTTAAATTAGAATTCAGGATGGAAAAAAGGTCTAACTTGTCCTATTCTATGTTTGGATTTCCCTACAGAAATAAACTAAGAAAGGTCAGAGTCAAAGATTTCAATTTAAGAATCCGTCTGCGTCCAAAACCTCTACCTGCCCTCACAACTAATAGATACAATGTGTAGGGATGTCAGCAACCAACAGAAACAGTGTCCAAGACAACATTCCAAGCTTCCTCCAGCTTGCAGCTTCCTTTCAGCTCCCTTCCCCAAATATAAAACAGTTCCAACAAAAGTCTCAGAATTTCCTTGAGTTCAGGATGACATAGTTTTAACCAGTACTACGAGTTCCCTTCCCCAAGGTCCAAATAACACAGTTCCAAACACAAATGAGTCTTGAGACTCGCTCCTCAAGTCACTAAATGGGTCAAGCCTCAGGGTTTCCTTCCTCAAGACTCAGTTTCAATGTCACAATAGTATTTTCAGTCTTCTTAACGTTCTGTGTCACACTTGCACCCTTTTTGTTTGATTGATATTTTACTACTATCACGCTCGTACACGAGTGTTTCAGAGCACGACAAGGCAAAGGAGGGGAACAGGGGAGAACAAAACAGCGATCTTACTAGGCCCAGTGACATTTAGAATACGCAAGTGCATGGAAGGGGGGAGAAGTGGAAAGTGTGAAGTAGAGGAGAAACAGATAAATAACAATAAATAAATAATAAAGGCAACAAACAGTGGTAGTGCAGCCAGCAATTTGCAAGTGCTAGGTTTAAGGCAGCAGACAGGGTAGGTCTGATAAGTGCAGGAAGAAAAAGGGGGGGGTTGTATGGGTACAGATACAGACCCCAGTGCAAGGGGTGGTCCAGAGGTAGTGCGGGACGGTGGCAGGGTGAGTAGGTACCTGGGCCGAGAGGACAGAGGGTGGCCAGGTGCACGGTGCCAAGAGAGAACAGATCAGCAGTCGAGAGGGGATGCGAAGGCAGAAGAAAAGAGGAAGGTCTTGAGGTGCTTCCGGTCTTTTTACAATTATCTCAACTGATATTTAAACTTCAGAGTAGCAGTTCATTCAGCTTTCAAAGTATATTTTTATGATGTACAATTTCCTCCCATTTTGTTATTTAATATGCCCTTCTTTGATTCACTGTTAAAGTTCTCCTTCAAGGTTCCATTCATCCTTAAATTCAGCATACAGTGGTTTCACTTGCATTGTTAAAGTTCTGTTCACTTTAAAGTTTGATGTGTACTAGTTTCACTTAGATTCAAAGTTCTGTTTACTTGAAAGTTCAAAATATATAGATTTTACTTGGATTGAAGTTTAATTCATTTCTGAGTTAGGCATGTGGTGGTTTTATTTCAATTTAAAGCTTTGTTCACTCTTTACCCCCATATTCAACAGTTCTGCTTATTTATTAAGTTTTCATTCAGTTCAGAATTCAATAACAATGAGGTTGGTTGTATTTGTTAAGGTGTTCATTCAATTCTGCCTGTTGTTTAATATTTTGGTAAATTGCCTTTAATGAAGTGCCCGCACTCAGAGACTTTTGAAAAAAGTGCTTTCGTACGCACACAACCACTTCCCTACAAAGTATTCTTAATAATTAAATAGTTAACAAGGATTCACATAGGAGACCTGCGAAAATGTGTTCTATGAAACATGCGCCCACTCTGATACAAACTAATGCTCTGCGAAAGTTCAAACACTTGCACACTCGGTTTCCCTTTTGGTAGAAACTCCCCGGTTGCATCCACGGGTTTTCCAGCAGAACAGCACGCTCAGCTTTCTGCTCTATGCATCAGGGTTCCACCTCCTGCCCCTCAGGCACTCCTGTGTCAGCTTCTGTCCACAGGAGAACAAGCACTGTGAACACCAGAAAAAGGGACTGCCTCTCTGCACGGGTCTCTTCCTAGAGTTCGATCGGTTCCACAAAGCCTGAGCTCCCAGACCGCACTTCCATGAACCATCGGTGTGCTTCGCAAACACAATTCCCTGCTGCTTCTCTTGGCTTCTCTGCTGCTGCTTCCCACCACAGCCACTCTCTTTGCCGCTTGATCAGAGCTCCTTTTATAAACCTGCAACCCCTTGACAGGCTGCAGGTGCGAATATCCAATTGAACCTGCCTGATCATAATCAAAGGGACATGCCTGACCTGACCTGACAGTCCTTAGCAGGCATCTTTCTCGTCCCAGTACCAGAGTGTTAAAAGCATCTAGTCTTCATTACTTCCGGGTTGCCTCATCTTTGTGCCAGTACTGTCAATAGCCATATATGAGGAAGTCAGGGGAGCTGTTGAGTTGGTCATTCGTAGGGAAAGGGCAATACTAGGTCTATCCCAAGGGCATCCCACTCACAGTCCCCAAGGTCATCCTGCCTCGCTTTACGGCCCCCAAGGTCAGATTCTAAAAGTGATGGCCTTTCCCTGGTCACCTGTGCAGAGGATCCTAGGGAAACAGGAGTGAGAATACCCTCAGGTAATAAGGAATTACTGGGACCGCCGGGGTTGGAATGCCCAGGTAAGTCCCCATTGCCGGATGCCACAAAAAAGTGACTCTGGCGGCAGCCATGCCGTTTCTGCCAGCACGGCTACTACCAGACTCATAATGAGGCCCATTGAGTACCTTTTAACTTTCTGGTATTTCCATTACCTGTATTACTGTCTGTTTTTTGGGATAATGTTGCCCGGTACATGTAGGACGTTGGACACTCTCTCTCGGCTTCTTGGTACCTTTTCGATACCCTTTCCACAACCTCCGTTTCACAGGCCTCCGGCTGTCTTCCTTGTGTATTGAACTGTTGCCGGGAGTTGCTCCCTCCCACTGATCGTGTTGGCCTCATTGTGAAGGCCGGCTGCACAGCACGATTGATGCGTGGCCATGTCACCACCAAACTCTCAGTTCCAACCTATTTGGAGTTCTTCCATTCTGGGATGCCAGGCTCCCAACATTTCTCGTTCCGTGGTGGTCCTGCCCTGGCTCATGCAGGCTCTGCGTTCTGCATCAGCTAGACCCCCTTTTGCTCTGTTACATACATGGGGCTTGCCCTGGTATTCTTGGCTTTCCGCCCTCTCTTGAATTTCCACCTCCTCTCGCTGCTTCTTTGGCTTGTCATCCCTTTTCAGCATCCTTGGCATAGTCCATTGGAGACTCTGATTGAAAGGGATAGCCTCAGTCTCTTGTTGTTGATAATATGGGTTCACATCATAATGAAACTGTTAACGTTCTGATGTATTAGGTAAGTCCCTATAAGGCATCAGTTGGAAGGCATCCGGGAGATCCTCGCGGGAACGGGAGTCCTTTTCCCCAAAGTGGGAGTGTCTCCCCGTGAGTTCCCACTTGCCTTTATCCCTAGCCTCAAAGGGCGTGGGGGCTCCCCCTTGGGGAGAAGGGACAAATTCCCTCAATTCGTCACAGTACTTAATGCTCACTGGACTTGGTGCCCCTATCATTTTTCACAACACTGACCCTAATATTAAAGTGTTTGAAACCATAAACTATCATTGGTGTAACACAAAATACTGGGGTCCTCCCAGTCAGTCTCCGCCAAGCTCCTATAAGAAGAGCAAACCATGACACAGACTCTGTGTTGGCCTGAGCCACCATACATGCACAATCTTCCCAGTGATTATGATGCTTTAGGTTCAGCCACACGCTATACTACATGAAAGATAAAAGCACCGTTTTAATTATTTATTTATTGTTATGTTTATAGCTCAACGAGGTTTATCATAACATTCATAAAATACATTTGATACATATTAACTCTCAAAAATACTTACATTAAATTAAATAATCAAATACAATGATCATATCAAATCAAATCACAAATACTTGCTAAAAATACACCCATTACAGGACATTCATTACGTCACAGCAGATAACATGTTTTCATGATTTCATTTACAGATTTCAGTTGCAAGACCTGCAGCAGATGTCATCGTATTTTGGGCAGCAATAGATATAATATACCGTTACACAATCAGGGTATTATTTCCCACTCTACCCAACTTGAGGATGGCCTTCCAGATGTTGAACAAGGCTATATGCATAGATATAGTGTGGAGGAGCCAGCATTTTTTGCTTTTAGGTGGTACTGGCAGTGTAAACGATTCAAAGTCACTGGTGAAAGGTAAATACACTTGGAGGGGCATTCACATCTCCCACAAATTAGTGAATGCGTCAGAGCGTGTCGAGTGAACTCTAGGTATTGTAGGATGGCCACAGATTGAGAACATATTTATATTAAATAGTGTATTTTACTGCACAATTTTTGAGTACAAAAGTTTGGTCAAAACCATACAATTTATAGTTGCTTTTCCAGAGTAAAAGATGAAATATTCCAGTAGATGCCATAACGCCAAAGCACACTGTAACATTTTACATTATTTTCATGATGCCTGTGTCTTCATTATATGCCAGCATTTCCATTGTAAGTGACTGCACCCACGGTATATCCAAACATTGCCCCTTTAAATTACTTTGCAAAGCTGCACCCAAAATATATGTAAGCATTCCCAGTTTAAATCACTTTAATGTGGCCTCAATCTATGTCTATATCGCTACTGAAAATCACTTCTTGTCACTGTGGCTACAATCTGTGCCAGTATGATTGCTCTAAATAACTTTGATGAAGCTGAGGCCACAATACATGTTAGTATGGACACTGCAAATCACTTTCATAAAGCTTCAGCCACATTCAGTATCACAATGGTCACTGCAGCGGCCACAATCAATGCCAATATGATCACTGTTACCCACTGTAATGGAGCTGTGGTCTCAATATATGCCAATATGATCTCTATTAATCTCTTTCATGAATCTGGTTCTACAATCTCTGCCACTATGGTCAGTGTAAATCATGTTCATGTAACTGTGACCACAGTTTGTTCCAGAACTCCCAACAGAGCTCTTTGATGACATTTCACAAACCAAGTAGGCCATAATTGTCATTATAAATAACTGTGATGATGCAGCACACATCGCTCTTGCCGACACACAAAAATATACACTGACTGACACAAACATACTCACAGGTATGCACTCATTAAAAATCTTGCTGCCTCATGTTGCAGTGCATTCAAACACAAACACATACACTTTTTTGCTTTAAGATATCTTCAAGTTCACACGTTGCTGCTCCTGTAGTCTTCTCATGATCTGGTGGTGCAATGACTGCACCACCTAAGAAATCAGGAACCTAACAACCAGCTGGCAGCAGAATGCTGCACCTGAATGGCCTAGAGCCAACATGGTATGGAGTGCATGCCTGCATGCACTGTCTTTTATGGCAAAGTGTTCTTGCTGGGCAGCAGAGATGGAAGACTGAATGGGGGTGCACAGGGTATTTAGGTGGGGAAATTGAGCTGTTGACCCTCTGCCTCCGCCAATGGGGCATGCATGGTTGATTATGGTTGTCCTCATCAGGGGTCCCTGATTTCACAGGGGCCCCCAAAACCATGGTGGCTGCAGGGGTCCATGTTCCCACAGTGTGAACTAGATATTTTGGGCCTCATTAGGAGTTTGGAGGTAGCCATGCCATTCTTACCGGCATGGCTACCCCCAAACCGGGTACCGGGTCCGGGTCCCAAAAATAGGGAATTACCAGGCCATGCTGACTTTTGCAGACCCGGTAATTCCCATTCTCGGGACCCAGACTTGGTACATCCCCATTTCCTTTGAGCCCCCATAGGGCCCAATGCGAATGGGGAAGATGCTAACATTGGACCCGTTAATGAGGGGTCCGTTGTTAGCATCCTGGTTTGCTCGCGGGTGGCGGTAAGCACATCTGGTCTGGACCAGGCATGCTTACCGCCACCCACGAGGAAACCCATAATGTGGCGCCCGGAATGAACGGTGTGGGTACCTTACCGGCACCGTTCATTCCACGGCCGCATTCCTCGTAATGAGGCCCATTGATCCGTACAGCCTCAGCTTTTGGATGCGTATACAATCGTTGACACATCTCTTCCTTCATTGGCTTAAAAGGGTCATCCTGCTCTTGTTTCCAACGGCAATGTTACCTCACCCTCTGAAGAATTTTAAAAGAGGGGAGGATGAGGGAGGGGGGGGGGCAGGGCGAGTCTCGTTCTCAGCCTAAGGACGTCTTGGTGTCACATTAGAACGCACAGACATGCATTGAGAATTATACAGATACCAAATATACCCAAATCAAGTTCAATGTAATGATACTGTAATTCATCTTGTCATGACATTTTGAGCCTGAATTAGGGTGCATGGCCTAGGGCTGCTTTTTCACTTAAATATCCTTTTAATGTAATTGGGTATACATTTTTCCATATCGGATCACTGTTTATTTTTTATCAGCATTATACTTCACAGGCGAGCTGGCGATCACTACATTTCGTCGTTTTTACAATAGCAATGCCCTTTTGTTGTGTTGACCCATTTTAATTCGAAAACAAACGCCGAATCAAAAAAACGATTTAATGCTTTTGTTTGAAAATGAAGTTGAGACTTTGATGGTGTTTGAAAGTCAAATCATTGTTTTCAAGCTAAGCCTCTGCATCAAATCTAATTGAAAGAACATAAAAAGACTCTGCACATTAGCGTCTATTGACACTTGAAGGCCAGTGCATGTTAGAGGCTGTGCTTCATCTTGTGATTGAACTCCAGAAGGCCCATCAGATGGAAGAACTCGCAGCATCAGAGCTTTCAACATTTGATGGAAAAATGCTTTTCATTTCACAGAAGCCTAAAGTGATTTCCCAGTCCTGGGTTTGAACCATGTGCGAGTGGTTGAAACCCATTTAGGACTACATTCTGCAATCATGTTAAAGTGGATGTGTGGGGGCCCTGCACGCGGCGGAAAGGGGCGCAGAGATGATGTTGCAAGCGCCACATTCCACGTTCATTGCATTTTGTTTCAAAGATGCATGGTGACTGGGTTGTGCCTTGCAGAGTGGGCTACAGAAAGCAACGCTGGGAAAAAGAGAAATTAAGCACGTGACCCCCACTGATGGTACTGATTTCAGTGAGCCAGGGAGGCGCTGCTGCTGTGAGCTAGGGAGGGAGGGAGGGAATGTAGCAAGGAGCCATTCTAGAAATGAAGCTTTTGCCAAGCAGTCACGACTCAAGGCACCATCGCATATAGACATCACTGTGCACGACGGGGCACGTGCCAGCGCCTGGATAGAGCAGGATTTTACCCTTCGATGTATGCACAGGTGTTCCTCTAAGAATGACTCACGTCAATAAATGCAAAAGTCACATGGAATACTCTGTCAATCTTTCGTAAGATAATCCTGCCAAATGGCGCACCGCAAATGAAAATTCTTCATAATTTGGCCGACAATCAATCAAATACAATTTTTTCAGCCTGGTTAAATCAATGTCATCAAATCCTAATGGATATAAAAAGTGATGCGATCACTTTGATGGAAAATCCAGATGCTGTAAAAAAAAGACTATGGGAAATTGATTGGGAAATTGATTGGATCAACACCTGCACAGACAGAGCCAAATATTCGCTTATGAAAAATGTTCCCCAGAAGGAAAAGCTTACAATTCAATTTATAAATATCTTGAAAAATATCTGGACAAATAGAAGAGAATCCTGCTTATGAAATTCAGGCTAAATCGATTTAAGACAAAAGAGGTAGTTAGACGATGGCCTAAATATGAGAAACTGAACCCGAGCTGCAGATTCTGTGACCATTTTGAAGAGAATATCAAACATCTGGTTTTAACCTGTGAAGCTTTCTCTACGAGAAGAATGACACTGTTTAATACAATTGTGGCAAATAAACCTCTTCATACCATGGAAGAATGGTGGTTGGAATGTTTCACAGTGGCTAATAATAAACTAACACATGCCTTGACATTTCTCCTTAAAAACATTGAAGATGAGCTAGCCAAATCACATGAAAATGGATGTAAATATTAGCTAATGTTCTGTGATACATTTTGTCAAATTAAGTGTTTATTTCTTCTATTACTTTTATGACTTTTATCGTTTATATCGTTTATATTCCTTACTTTGTGACATTCTCTGTCTTCACTTGCTTATTGGTCAATTATGATATCTTTTTAAATGATTAATCAAATGTGATGTTACTTCTTTTAAAGGTTTTTTTTTTTTTATAAACCAATAAAAAAAAAAAAAAAAAAAAAAAAAGAATGACACACATGTGCAGACGCATGTTTATCGAGCTAGGCTACCGGGAGCAAAGTTGAGGAGTCGACCCAGAAAGCTCTCCCAAATCTTGAAGCCAACATCTTTATATATACAAGAGGTAGGCTGCCCCAGTCCCTTACAAAAGTCATTTAGGCATATCATGACTACCTTGCCCCAAGTTGTGACTGCAGGTGTGTTGGTCCTCATCTTCTTGGTGCTGGTTGTTGTGTAATACACTGCCCACCCTGTTGATCTCCTCATACTGCCTCTCCCGGCCACGTTTCAGGCTGTCAGCAGAGCCAGGCGGTGGCCATTTTCCTCTAGGCCGGGCCAAGTAGTGGTCATTGTCCTCCAGGCAGGGCCAGGCAGTGGCCATTTTCCTCTAGGCAGGGCCAGGCAGTGCCCATTTTCCTCTAGGCCGGGCCAGGTAGTGGTCTTTGTCCTTCAGGCAGGGCCAGGCAGTGGCCATTTTCCTCTAGGCAGGGCCAGGCAGTGCCCATTTTCCTCTAGGCAGGGCCAGGCAGTGGTCATATTCCTCCAGGTAGGGCCTCTCTGAGGTTTCCTCAATTCTAACAGATACAAAGATATGAGTAAGCAGTATTTTGATAAGTAGTTCCACCTCTTACCTTACCCCATTTCTTTTTTAAACAGCTTGCTGTCATTCCAAGGCTTGTAGAGAGGCAGTACTGTTTGCTTACTTCCACTTACCAAGTGCCCTAAATAAGCGTTTCTGTACATAGGATGAATGTCCCTAAAGGTAGACCTGACATGCCTAAAGACATCATCTTCAATATCCATAGTACATAAGGGCTAGTCTGTGACGACAAGTAGAAATCCCGCCAGTTATCTACTGCCCTCTATCTCCTATAGAAACCCAGACAACTACCGAAAAAAGTACCTCCGTCCATGGAAGCTAGGCTCCAACCGGCGCAAGGCCAACAGGTGCCTGTGTGCAGTTACCCCACCAACTTCCCTGTCACGTATATGCCCATTCCACTTCATGTGTCCAGGAAACAAAGATCAACATTATCCGCCTCCTCAAGCATACACGCTTAAATGCACTTGTTACCCCTTTTTTGCCCTGTTGTTTGTAGGCACCTTACACTTGTTTGCTGTTTGCTAGTGACAGTGTGAAACATCTATGCAGAGAAAGAAAACCTTACCACTAATTGAGGATTATCCTAATGTTAACATTTGTTTTGGTGCTGACAAGTCGGGTATATACATGTAACAGGTAATACATGTAACATGTATGCCTGCCTCACTGATTGTTTCATCCCTTGGTTTGGCATCCTGTCTTGCCCTTGTGACTCATTTTAGCTGTGACATATGCTTCACTCTGAGGAGTGTGCTGTACCACATGTCAATGGGCTTATTCAGTCTGTTACAAGCAATGGACCTCTCCATTTCCTTTGTGAAATGGTATATGCGAGTCCTTGCTACTAATAATTACTGTTGCCAGTGTAGTGTTTTCTAATGTGTCTGTTAAGGTAGCATGCCATAACCATATCCTTCAGGCGTTGGTTACTTTAGCAAAATAATGGAGGTGATGGCTGTAAGGTTTTGAATTCATCTTAACCTCTGACATTGCTCTGGGCAACCCTCCAGACCATAATTCTTCACCTGCCAAGCTGTTACAGAAGTGGAAAGACCATACGCAAATCAGGCTTTGTCCTACCACAAAAGGGGCAGTCCGGCCCGAACTGCTTGGTCACATCTCTTCTTCACGAGACCACAAGCATCCCCAGACATGTTTTCAGCCTCGTTGGGCCTCATCAGTGAGAAGAAGCATGGGTCTCTAGGCTCAGCAGCCATGGGACCCTAGTCTGGGCATACCCGTCCCACTCGCGCGACTAAAGCAAAACAAGAGGTGATGGCTGGAAGGTTTTGAATTCATCTTAACCTCTGGCATTGCTCTGGGAAACCCCCCAGACAACCATTCTTCCCCTGCCAAGCCATTACAAAAGGGGAAAGACTATATGCACAACAGGCTTAGTCCCACTCCAAAACGAGAAGTCCAGACCAAACTGCTTGGTCACATCCCTTCTGCACGAGACCACAAGCATCCCAGACATGTAGCCTCGTTGGGCCTCATCAGTGAGAAGAAGCATGGGTCTCTAGGCTCAGCAGCCATGGGACCCACGTCTGGGCATACCCGTCCCACTCGCGCGACTTAAGCAAAAGAAGAGGTTATGTCTGGAAGGTTTTGAATTAATCTTAACCTCTGGCATTGCTTTGGGAAATACTCCAGACCATCGTTCTTTGCATGACAAGCCATTACAAAAGGGGAAAGACCATATACAAATCAGGTTTGTTGCCTCCCCAATAGGGCAGTCCGGCTCTAACTGCTTGGTCACATCCCTTCTGTACTGGCCATCAATGCCTTTCACCACTTCAGAGATGCATTTCCATTGTAGTACCTCACAGTCCTTTGGATCACTTGGCATCCACATGAGAGGAAGCCTTTCGAGGCCCAGCGTTCTAGTTCCAAACAGAATTTCTTAAGGTGAGTACTTGGTTGCAAAGTGTGTTTGGCTATTAATGCATGTACTATGTTGGCAAATGTATGTTCCATTCACCTCTCTCATAGTCTATGCGCTTCTGTAGTTCTTTCTTTAGTACCCAATTAATGCACTCAACGTGACCTGCTAATTGAGACCTAAAATCGATGTGACACATCGATGTAATTGTAAGACATTTACATGTGTTTTACTTGAGATTGTCTGTTAAGTGAGATCCGCTGTCAGTGGTCCCCACTAAGGGAACCACAAACCTCATCACACCATCTTTTACCAGGATGTACACTGTCCTTTTGGCAGTGTTATTTGTTATTGGGAGTGCTTCCTGCCATCCACTGACATTGTCCATTATCACTAAAATGTATTTATTTCTAATAGCCATTAATGGAAGTAGTGCTATATAATCCATGTGGACTACTTGCCCAGTCTGGTGGGTCTGTCCTCATGTAATAGTTGCCCCTTGCATGTTTTGTGGTCTCTAACAAATCTCCAACTCACAGGGAAAGCGGTCAGCCACTGTTCCTAGCCTTTCTGCATAGTGGGCCACCAGCCTGCTCTCATCGCTCGCTCACACCATGCTTGTTCTTCTGTGTAAGATCATAGACCATGGTCCCATGCAACACTTCTTCCTCATCCCCAGAGAAATCGCTAATCCTCTGTCTTCTGACATTTCACTCTACCTTTATCATCCAATTGCCTGTTGTCCCTTCAAGTGTCATCTTCTTGTTGCAGTATGACCATCAACTGGTCCCTTTTCGGGTCACTAACAATTTCGTGCAAAACTACTTTCAGTGGGTCATCTAGCTCAATCGCCTGCCACTGTGCTACAAGCAGGGAGTTATAGATCATTGATCCTGAGGAAATTGATTCATCATTCCAGGTTGTAAGGGACCCTTTTCTCTCACACATGCCATATAATTATTCAATTTCCACTGCTCTTTACTTACATGAGCGTTTACTTTCACCACCCTGTGGCGCTTCGGAAGGAGGACACAGACTTGGATCTTCCATTTTGACTTGTGCTTTTATTAAAGAATATGAACACACACCTAACTTTCCCTAAGCTTTGGGGTTTCCCTACCAAACCAAACTAAGGGGCTCGTCAGTTGCCAGTGAGTCTAAAAGAATGATCTGTCCACTGCAAAACAAATCTATGCTAGCCCTACACTATCAAGTCAATCAATCAATTTTATTTCGGAAAAAAAAATATAAGAGCACAGAACCATACAGAAACAATACAATTCCACCAAACCCAATCTCTATCCCAACGAGATAACAGAAGCCAGTAATTTGGCCATAACAACAGTTAATAACAAATACATTAAAATAATACCATAAAACATGAATCCATAAAACCAATAGCGCATCCCTAGGTACAAATACTTGAACGTTTTTCTCTTTTCCACCATGCAAGTGCCAAAAAATCTTGAAACGGAAAGTTAAAGATCATTTGTGATTGCCGATTTACATAGTTATTCAGATACACACTGAGATCTGATACCTCTATTTGCACGGCATGCTTTTAAGTATTCCTTATGGATATCAACATACATAGGGCACTAAAAAAGGAAATGCTGCACCATTTCAATTATTCCTTGGCAAAATGGGCAACAGTCAGACGTGGCTCTATCCCATTGGGCTTTAACTGATGCAATTGGTAGAATGCCCAGCCGAAGCAGAATAAATAACGCTGTCTTGGTATGGCTTTTAATAAGGCGAAGATATTTCTCCAGGGTCTACCCATGCTTAATTGACAAGTAAATAGGTCCACTCCACAATCCAAGGTGCCTATTGATAAGTTTATATAATGTAGTCTCGATGGGCATCCAGGACTACCTGCTTGGTGTTCCTGGAAATGCCCTCCGGGTTCGCCCAATATTGTTCCAAATTCAATGCTCCTAATAGATCATTAACATGTTGAGCCCATGCAATAGTTGAAACATTCACATAGGTTAAAACATCTCTCAGGGCTAATCTATATTTACAATCACTGTACCTGGCTCACATTTGTACCCAAAAAATACAAGGTTTCAGAGCCATCTGCTCTTGTTTAGGCCTATGGCCATGTTCCAGATGTAAAGGGGCATTCAGAGTATTTTTAGGGAGCCACAGTAGGCTCTTTAAAAATGTATTCTCTATTATTAACAGGGTTTGATCTTGCTATAGGCCCAGTCCTCAGCATAGCAGTTGCAATTGCCTGTGATCTATAGATCTCTAGCGCTGGGGTGAGGATATTATTTTCATATGTTTTTGAAAATCGCAATATTCCTTTACATTTCCTTCCCAGGGAGACTTGCTTTCTCCAGGGATCTTGCCCATTTCCCATCTCCTGAGATCCTTATCCCCAGATAATCAATCTACAGGACCTTCTCAATGACAGTTCCCCCAATGGTGAGGTTAACACAGGTTCATGGTCCTTGCAATTTACCACATCCCACCACTTTTGTTTTTTCTTTTTATTAGTTCCAAGGCGATGCTGTTCACAAAACTTGACAAACTGCTCTGTCAACTTAGGCCTGTTGGAGTTCTCGGAATAAGGACCACGGCATCTACAAACATTAGAATGTCGATCTTCTCTCCCCCTTTGTTGGAACATCAGAAATATTACCCAGTAATTTAGTAATTACTCCATGGAAGAACCGATGAAATAGGGTAGGGGCCAGATACAGCCCTGCCTAACACCTTAGTCGACATGAAAGTCTTTAGAGCACTCCCCGCCCGGGCCCCATCTCACCTTGGCAGGTGAGTTATTATGGAGGACCATAATAACTTTAAGTAAAGGAAAAGGGACCTTCTTTTCAATCAAAGCAGGCCAGAGTTCACACCTTGGGATGCTATGAAAGGCTTCCTTGAGATCTATAAAAAACATATATATTTGACCACCTTTGACAGTGACATATTTGTTTAAGATCGGTTCTAAAGTCTGCTTGGAGGTGGCTCAGCGCACAAGCGTTTGTAGCCCTATTTTCCAATTTGGTCAACAAGATTTTCCCAAATGTCTTGCTGCTGGCCTCCTATAATGAAATAGGGCAATCATTTGCTGCCAAGCCATAATCACCATTTCTGAAAATCTGGACTATTTCTGCGCTGTGCCATTATTATTGGCTTCACTCCTGTTTTGAGGATGGTATTGAATAAAAGCAATAGATAGCGGGTCCTTATCACGGGTTCAATCAAATAGAGGTCCAACGAGATATGGTCTGGGCCTGAGGCATTGCCCCTAGCCTACATGTTAATAGCTAAAAGAACTTCTGGTAATGTAAAGTCCAATGGTGTCAGGTCGGGACATCGTTCATTAGTGATAAAAAAAAACCTTCTTCGGAGGACAGTATAAAACAGGATATGCTGTCCTTATAAAGGGAAGAGAAATGGGAAAACCATAGGTTTTCAGAAATGTTCATAGGGGGTTACTTCAGGTAGCCTGCACACGATTAGTGACTATTTTCCAAAAGCCTTTGGTATCTTTATCATTACTCGCCTTCACCAAAGCATTCCAAATCTGAGCAACCTTTGCCTTTTGTTTCCATCGAATAATGCCTTATATTCCTTTATAATTCTTTTCAACTCGCCCTCAATGTTGTTATTTCTGGTCTTTACAGCCCTCACTAGTTTTGTTTTCATATTCCTACACCAGCATCATACCAACCCTCTTTTACTACCTGTTGTTTTGCAGGTAATTGCCCCACTTTTGTAACAAAAGTTGACAAAGCAGAGGAAATAGCTAAATGTGCATTTACAACCAGGTGGGGGTCTTTAATGCTTTGTGCTAGGTGCTGGATATAATCAAGTAACATTTAATTTGTTGCTTTAAATGTGTTTTACCATGGGTTGATGCTCCTGTTAGATTTGAGACCTACATTCAAGCTTGGAACAATCCAACGTTTCATCTATGAGAACTACTGAGCTGTTGACAAATCTTGTATACATTTTAGTACCAGTATGCTTTCAATGTGACTTGTACTCTATAGTGCGCCCTGACGAAGGCGAATACCAGTTCATTTGAGTGAACTAGATAGAATCTTGTCGCTGAAACTGTAATATATAAGACACCATAACATCTTGTATTTACAGTTGGCATTTAGCACTTTGGCACTAAGCACTTTATTTTGCCTATAGTACTTTTTGCGATAGCATCTCCATCACCAAATGAAATGTACTAATATGAGATGGATATGCATGATTCCTATTAGCATTTGGTCAAGAAATTTATAAATTAAATAATCTTTTTATATAAATGTTTTTGACACAAGCATTTTACACTATTATTGATCTAAATGATTTTTAATGTTGATATTTTGCAAATGTATTATGTATTTTTATAGTGGTTTTGATTAATATTAAAATATGAAAATATGAAGTTGTAATTGGTTACCTGACTGAGCCTCTTATCTTTCCACCTCTATTCAATGATTTGAGTACTTAAAAAAGTTCGGTACTCATCCATGAGACCTCCTTTTTTGGTTCTCGCGTATTTTGCTCCCCAGGTCCATGGCATAGGGGACACCCATCTTGTCTTGTTCATCAACATTTTCTGGTAAGCCAGTGGAAGAGTTTTTCTTGAAACAATATCCTCACACCTAAGTAATTCATTTGTGTATACTTGCTCCCAGCAGTGGAGATTTCCATGTTAAGGCACACAGGTTTATGATCACTTTCTGGTCTTTTTTACTTTGCTTCACTTTAAATTATTTATAATGTGCAGCCATGGACCCATAGGAGTTAGGGCTCAGACAAAGACCAAAGGACATAAAACAAAAAATGGGGAGCTCACTCCTGAAATAACTCTAAAGCTTCACTCGGCTCAAAGGCCCTATTCATGAAAACAGCCACGTCTTCAATTCTTTCTTAAAGACCGCTAATGAGGTCTGACCTCGCAATGCAGATGGCAGCAAATTCCAGGACTTGGGAGCAGCAGTAAAGAAGGCTCCATTCTCTACCTTCTACATCTGGGGAGAAACAAGTAGTTCTTATTGCTAGACCTAAGGGTCCTGCCGTTAACCTTTGCTGTGATAAGGTCTTGCAAATAAGGGGACATAAGCCGCAATCTGTATTTAAAGGTGATAACCAAAAGTCTAAACCTAGCACGTGCCTCCTCTGGAAGCCAGTGCAAGGAACGTCTGTCCTCCGAAACGTGGTCATGGCAGGATAGACCAACAGCCACTCTGACTGCTCCATTTTGTATGACTTGAAGTCTGTGGTATCTACTTGACATATTCCGACCAATAGGCTACTGCAGTAGTCAATCTTTGCCCCGATAATTGCTCTCGCAATAGATTCCGCATTAGCCTTGGATATGAAGGGTCTAATGTGCGCCAATGATTTGACATAATAGACGGCTGCTGAGACTGTACTACCCACATGAGCCTTCATGTTCAGCAACTGGTCCAAGACCACTCCCAGGATTTTCACTTTCATTTGCAGGGCAATTTTCACCTCCCCTTGTGAGAAACAATTGTAAGCAGGGTCCAGTTTAGCCAATGTCGCTTATGTGCCCACGATCATCAGCTCGGTTTTCCTGCTATTCAAGGCAAGATTATTGCACATCATCCAGTTCTCTATCAGGGTGAAAACTCTATTAAGTTCATATTCATCTTGGGAGTGAATGCCTGTTAGATGGACGACACACTGGGTGTCGTCTGCGTAATTGGAGAACATGCCCCCTTCCTGCTCCAAACATGCATAGAAAGGGGCCATGAAGATGTTATAGAGACAGGGGGGAAGTACTCACTCCTTGCAGCACCCCAAAATGCACTGAAATGGGAGAGCCCTCTGCCTCCTTGAGACATACACTGCTTTGCCTATTTACCAGGAAAGAGCTAATCCATTGCACCGCAGAAGGGGAGAAATTGGCCACCTCTGCCATTCTGGCTACCAAAATGGAATGGTCAACCAAATCAAATGCAGCTGACTGATCCAGAGAAATTATAAGGTAGGAAAGCCCTTTGTCAATGCGTCCCAGTAGTCTAGACTTCAGCTCCAGTAGAGGTGTCGCGGTACCGAACCCTTGTCTAAACCCAGATTGGTAACGGTTCAAGATAGGAAACTGGTTCATGTGCTGGGAGATCTGTCTATAGCCTACACTGTATAGAAATTTCAGCAAAAAAGGCGTAATTGTTATGGGGCTATAATTAAGTGGGTTATCCAATGCCAGACCAGGTTTTTTCAAGATGGGGGTAACCCAAGCTTGTTTTAGGTCGTCTGGAACAAAACCCTTGAGCAAAGAGGAGTTCACAAATGTGCATATAGCCTCCAAGAGGGCATGACTTAATAATCAAAGATGAGCATGGGTCACCTTTACATCTGGTTGCCTTCAGTTGCTCAACCACCTTCTTTAGTTCATCAATCGAAATCAGGATGAAGTTAAATAGAGGAATCGATGAGCTTCTGACAAAGTGTTTGAACCCACTATTGCAGGAGCCAGTGAAAGAAGATCTTGTTTGAGCGCTGTGTCCTCTCTGATGCCTATCAGTTTATTTTGCATTGCATTTTGAATTAATTTGCTGACAACAGTTAGCAACCTTTATTAGAGAGTGCACCTTGGGCTGGGGGGTGTTCTCTTGTTCTTTCAAGATTTTGAAGAGTTCTTTCACGTCCGAATGAGCATTTTGAATTCTGGAATTGTGGAAGGTTTTTTTCTGCGTCCACTATCGCCAGTTTATAAGTTCTAGCAGCGGTTTTATAGGCTGCCAAGGAAATGGAACGGAGTTAACTTTCCAACCATGGAACAACTTCAGTGTAGAAGATTTTAATTTTTGATGCACAACGGAAAACCAAGGTTTGCTTTTTTACCCTCTGTTTTTTCTTGGTTTCAAAGGGGTGGAGCGTTGGAAATAAGGTCCATATTGGCTGTCAGACGGAAGGACATTGCAGCAGGTGATGCTGATTCTGCAAAATTGATTGCGTGATCAAGTAAAGGTTCAATTTTATCTAGAGTAAGATGTTTCAACTTCCGAACCAGAGTGACGCAAGAGCTCTTATTCTTTTGTTTAGTGGGAACCGCTACTATAATACAAAAATGCTTGAAGGCATGATCAGACCATGGGCAAGGGGAAATCTGGATATCTTGAATTGTGACATTGGCAATTGAAACCCATTCTAGAGCGTGACCCATAAGGTGAGTGGGAACATGTATTTTTTGTTCAAACCCCAATTCTGAGAGAATCTGTTCTAAGTCAGCCGTTAGGGCATCATCCGCATGACCTAGCCAGTAGTTGAAATCTCTGAGAAGAACGAAGCACGCAGGCTTTAAAATGGGTAACAAATAGAAAGAGCCAGATTAAAATTTTCAGACGGAGAGGGTGGACGGTATAGCAGCAGGATGTTGACAGTAGATTCCGCATTCATGGCAACTTTAATATGGAAAAATTCTATACCCTCCATTATTTGTTCACAAACTTCCCAGATAGACAATGAATCTTTAAAAATCAGAGCACCCCCGCCCCCTCTACCAACTAATGTATCCTCTTCATAACTTGACATAACCCTCGGGTATAGATAGGTTGAGGGAAGGGCCAGCAGCGCTGGCACCCCAAGTTTCCATCAGGGCACAGATGTTAATGTTATTTTGTTTGATGTAATCAGCTACCTCGAGGGCATACTTAACCAAGGAACTAGTATTTAAGAGCATACTGCGTAGTTTATCAACTGGGGTGAGCGAACATTTAATGGGCTCCTGTATCAAGGTTCCATCCTCTGTCGATGAAATGACAGGGGAAGCGTTAACCATAACAGGCAGTTCAATATTCCTGGATGCCTCACCTACCAGGCCCTTGGCCCTCGGGGGATGAGAAGAAGGCAGCGATTTGGCCACCAAGAGAACAGCCTCCATATTAACATCCATAGACAAAGGGGTAGGGAATAGCGGATGCTCGGGGAGACAGGTCAAGTCAGCAGCAGGAGGCAAAGGACCTAACATAGCCTTATTAGAGAATGCGGCAGCTGGGCCGTTGAAGATGTTTCTGGCTGCCTCAATTGCTGCCAAGCCTCATAACTGGAAGCAAGTAGGTAAAGGAGCATGCCAAGCATGTCCCAGCCACAGACCGGCCCAGACCTGCTTGTCTCTTTCATGCGGCGCATTCGCGCTGGGTTTGGAAAGAAGTACGCGCTGAGACCACAAGATTTATGGGAAATATAGTTTCAGCACTGTACGTGCGTGCAGTGACTCGTCAAGGGCTCTGTTTTAAATAATTCCGTACTTTAGGTGTAAACAGATTAGAGTTACACAAAAGGTTTCAGGCAGCAAATCAAATACACTCAGGTAAGAATTAAAAATAGATAACCATTGTAAAAGTAGGCAATTAAAAACCACTATCAGAATAACTAAAAAACAGGAGAATGACTTCCTTTCTCCTGTGGGCTGCCTTCTTAGCAAGTTCAATTAGTTATGTTTTCGTAGGTAGTGGTTTGTAACTACTTGTATCATGCCGTAAAGTTCAGACATTGGGGTTTTCCACTTCTCTTGCTCTCTTGTTATCTGCTGATCTATTTGGTTCTGTTTGCTCCTTTCTGTTGGAGCTCTTTTGTTCTTCTCTTATGCAAACTCAAGACTCTCTCTTGATTCAATGTCCAACCCTCTTCCTGATTAGGGTAACCAAACTGATTGTGTTACAGTTCTCACTCTCCTTATCTTCCAACACTTCCTCTATCCTGAGGTGAGTAGGAGGGTTCAATAATGATTCTCGGTCTTCTCTAAGACTTGCTCCTTACTAGGACAAGTATGATTAACTATAGCAATGATCCTTACTCTTGTTCCACACTGTTTCCTCCCAGGGACGAGTATGACTACCCCAGTAATGATTGTTATTTTTCTTGTACACTTGGTCCTCTCTAGGATGAATATGATTAGCCCAGTAGTGATTCTCACTCTTGGTCCACACTGGTTCCTCATTGGGACGAGTATGGGTATCCCATTCATTTTTTTTGGTCCCCTCCCAGGCTCTCCTGCTCTCACTGCTACCTTTCTGACTCGGAGATCGCATCACCGAGCCTGCAGATAGGTCGGGGTTCTCTTCTTGTGATGTCAGGACGGCACCTTTCCTTGCTGCTTTCTCCTCCATCGGCACGGTCCATGGTGACCTTTGGTAAGTTGTCTCAGCGTCCTTAAGGACTCCCTCATATCTGCAGTTACACCACTACTACTTATTCGGTTCCTCCTGGAACTTTGTGCCAGTTCCTCTGCTTCTCTCAGCCTGGGCCTTCTGGAGTGCACTTGCATACGCCAGCTTCCTTCCAGTATTGGAAGCCACGCTTGCACGTTTAATTCTGCTCTGCTCCAACAGCAGATTTGGAACTCCCGGGTTTCTTCTCTCTCTCTCTCTCTCTCTCTCTCTCTCTCTCTCTCTCTCTCTCTCTCTCTCTCTCTCTCTCTCTCTCTCTCTCTCTCTCTCTCTTTCTCTCTCTCTCTCTCATGTCTCCACTTCCCAGTTTTATTACGCTGTGCTGGGACTACCCCGACATAGAGTTAAAGTCCCTTTGCTTGCATTCAACATTACTCCAATGGTTTTCTTTGTCTCAATACCACATAGTACGAAGGAATCATGAAACAACACACAGACAACAGATTCAAAGATCAAACAGAATTGTTTTAACTTAAATGTCAGGATGGTTGAAGGCCTAACTTGAACTTGTCCTATACTAAGGTGGGATTTCCCTACTTAAAGTAACTAGGGAAAGTCTGAGTCAGAAAGTTCAACTTAAAAGTCTGTCTTTGTTCAAAACATATACTTGCCCTCACAACTAAAGCTAAAAAATGTGTAGGGATGACAGCAATAAAAGAAATAGTGTTCCAAATAAGTTCTGAGCTTCTTCCAGGTCCTGGTTTACTTTTAAGCTCCCCTTCCCCAAGTTCAAGATAGTTCCCCAAAAGTCTTGGGATTTCCTTTCCCAAGTTCAAGACAGTTTGACAAATCCTGAGGCTTCCCTTCCCCAAGTTCAAGACAGTCAACTTGTACTTGTTCCCAATCTTTCAATGTTCAAAAACAGCCCCAAACCTACTTTACACTCCTTCTGGTTTCTTAACCGTTCAATCAGATTGATTTCTCTTGTTTCACTTCAGCAACCTCTTTGGCTTTCACAATTGGGGTTTCCCCGCTCTAGGCGCAGGTGTCGTACCACACAGTCCACCTATTACAGGTCATGCAACCAAGATCCCTATGCTCTCTAGCCCACACAGGTTCTTCTGTATCTGTACCTGTGCGATTCACACTCACTTGGCTTTACCTTGTCAGCCTCTTGGCTTTGCCACAATGTGTTCCTTCCTTTGCCAGTCTTTGGCCTTGCCACAGTGTATTTTCGCATATAGTTCACTTTGTGGTGGTTTTGTTCCTTCACCACCCTGCTTTCATGATTTCTTGCAATCTTCCATACTTGTTTACTTCTGTGTTTCATACGACTCATGCTTACTTTTCAAATAGTCAGTACATTCATTTTGCACACACTTGTCATCAGGTCATAGCTTTGCCAAAAGCTTTCATTCAGTTCGGGATTCAATATCTGTGATCTGTTAACCTGCCACTTGTATGTTATGTTGTCATTCTTTGCCTCTCAACCCGTAGCTATGGGTTTATTTCAACGTGTGCATGATTTTTCATTCATTCGGCAGTTCATTTTGTTTTTCCAACACCCCCCAGGAGCGCCCTGGTTTGAGTGATTTTCCCTCTTCACTCATCGGTCACTGCCATCTTCTCCGGGCAGCTGTGCTTTCGATTACGGCTCTGCCGTCACGTGTTGTTTCGACCACCAGCCATGCCCGCACTTCAGTCTCTCTCTGTCTCAAACCGGCAGCTCTGATTTCTCTTTGTGGATGCTGTTGGTCATTTTGCTTCTATCTTCTAGGTCCTCAGCTTCGGCTACAGACCTTTGACCAATGAGGCTCCCACACCTGTGGCCTTCTTGTGACGCGCCTGGCCTTTGGCTCCACAGCTTCATGGTGTCGTCTGCCAGCGTCCTGGCTCTCCCGCAGGACCCACCTCGGCTGAATCCTCACATCCAGGATTCCCTGCTGGTCTCTTTGTTGCCTGTCTCCTCCCTTTTTATACACCTGTAACCACTTGTCAAGTTTCAGGTGTGAGTTCCAAATTATAATTGCCTGCCCGCAATTAGTGGTACACTTGAAACATGCTTGACCTTTACAACCCTCTGCAGGCCTCTTCCTCGTCTCAGTACTAGAGTGGTGGTGTGACTTACTAGTGTTCACTACTTCTAGTTGCCTTTTCCTCGTCCCAGTACTATAATGGGTTGAATGAGGGGAAATGAGGGGAGATGGCTTGCAACAGACCATAAAGGCCGTGGTAGGGTGAGGTTGGTTCTCATTGGGGAAAGGGGGATACCATGTCTCGCCTGTGGATATCTTCTCCTCAATCCACAAGGACCCTCTACCCAGGTGATCCTCCCTCACTTGTCCACTCCCAGGGTCAGAATCCAAAAGCAATCGCTTTTCCCTGGCCACCTGAGAAGAGGCCACCTGAGAAGAGGATCCAAGGGGAGTAGGTGTGAGGATACCCTCAGGTTTCTCACAATAGGTAATTATTTTAATCGCAAGCACATCAGTAGTGCACTAGCAGTCGGGCAGTGAGGAGGCTCTGGCTGGAGGAGTCTGTGTTTTCTGGTTGCTATTGGCTTGGTCTGAGGATTTTGCAAGCAGCTATATGCCTGTACTAGGAGGAGTACATCAACAACAACATTGTGCGTAGCTAACGTGTCACAAGTGCATCAGCATTGCACTGGTAGTTTGACAGTCTGCTTGGCTGCAGCAGAAGAAGCCGCAATGGCCATGGGAAAAGAGCTGAACTGTGTTGTACACCTGGGGTGTTGGTGACGGTGAGTGTCTAGTGCCGCCAGCTGTGTTATAACCTTTTTGGTGTGATGCGTGTAATACTTGGCAAACAAAAATCCAAAGCAGGCGCTTACAAACTTCACTCTAAATAAGTAACCAAATGAAGCATTTCCCATAAATCAGTAATAACTATGGCCAATGATACTCTGGTGACAAGCAGTTCGACCGAAATGAAAACAGAGCAAATGGGAAAATAACAGATTTCTTTGGTCCTGGTGAAACAGTGATTATGTTCCCCTCAAATCTGTGGTGTAGGGTGACCTTAGTAAATCCCTAAACTCTAAATCTACCAAAGTGGACAATAATTCCCTACTTAACCTATGCTATTCGCTCCAGACGGAAGCAACAGAAAACAATCATTGGGTTGTTGTTTTGGCTGCTTCTGGCATGCTTGGCCAGCATATTGGCAGGCCTAACAACCGTACGCTGTTAGTTTGACTGAGACGCCAGAAATATTTACATAACGTAGGGATGCTTCTGCATTGGCTAGATCCACGTTGACCAATTCTTTGGTCTCTGTTTTGCAATTCGCTGTAATAATCTTGTTAAAATTGTGCAATAAAATTCACCTGGACATTTGTACACATGGTCCGCGAGTCATAGGATTGAAAGCACGTTGGCATAGGTTTTTGAGGCGCAAGGACTTGAGGGCATAGCTGGTACGGTAACCCCTAAGAAATTAGAGCCATGGGCAGGAAACCGCTCACATAAATACCAGGAGTAAGGGTGGGGAGGCCTCTATTGCTCCTGTGGATTTAAAGGCAATTGAATTTGGCGTTGAGAATGAAAGGAAGATTTCCCCCAGATGGTACGTCACATGCAAAGAACAGAAAATACTTAAAAGACTCGATATTATGTGATCTAAAAAGGGAAAACCTAACATTGCTATAAACCAGGAAACTCTTGAAAGCATGGTTGAGGTTACGAAGCAACCATGTTACACAAAGAAGGAAAGGAAAAAAGCAAACCAGTGGTTAAAAAGAAAGAGGGATAAGGATGGCACCCTTACTAACTGGGTCATAAAAACACTTACGGTGGACAAAACCAACATTGTGACCTCTGTTCTGCATAGTGGGGATCAATCTCCTAATTTTGATGAAGATAACCAGGATGATGCAACAGATAGATTCTCTACACGAGATTGGAGGAATATTGTGTTGTCGGGGTTATGGAATGCAATTGCAAGAAGCTTACGAGTGTGTGAAATGTAAAAAAGCTGTGAGCATTAAAAAGGCATCTGGTCACCTCGTACACATTAAACCCACAGTTACACAGGTGGCCAGTAAACCGGTACCTAGAACAGAGAGTGATGCTAATAGTTTTATAATACGTGGCATTTTTAAAGAAAGCAAAGGCATCTGCATAAATAGATCCCACCTATTGGATACAGTTCAGGCTATTACTGCCCTACAGGCGCTGGAGTCTACAGACCTAGAGTATGTGGAGCTTATTGAGAATGCTAGTAACAAGGCTTCCAGAGTACATTGTCGTTCTGGGGATACAATAGATTGAATAAGAGCACACTCAGTTCACTTATTCAAAATGGGTTACAATTTGGAATTTGGTAGTGTTAGGCAGGATGTATGATGGAATAGGAGATGAGAAATACTCCAAATCACTAATATGCAAGGTCGGTTGGTTGAGAGTGAGAAATCTTGTGATAGGTCAGCTAATAACATCAAGAGTGGGACAAGTTATTTGTTTTTTACCAGTTAAACCGATAAAGAGACCATGAAGGTGTAACGTCCTAACCTGTAATACTCGGGGGGCTTAGTCATCTTTGTGACCCGAAGGGCTCGCTTGCTCTGATAATAGAATATGATATATTCTTAATCCAGGAGAGCTCGATGATGAACAACGTGTTCCTGGAAGGATATAATGTATTTGTTAATCATGCGGTTAAAGGCCCTAACGGCCTTCTATCTGGTGGGCTGATTATTGGAATCCAGAAAACACTTAAATCGTCCATAATTAATATACCAGCAAACAAAGAGAACTTGCTTGCTGCAGAGACCATTTTAAATTAGAACAATCCCACTAAGAAATTATTACTTGTGAACATATATGATCCTCCGGGTGGTGGCTTTACCTATGGTATTCAAGGACTGATTATAGAATTATTATTAAATTGGCAGAGTAAGGAGAGTGAAGATTTAATTCTGTTGGGTGGTGACTTCAATGCCCATTGTATAGAAGTGGAAAATTAATTAATTGACATAACTGCGGAAAGTAAATGATCCAAAAAAGGGTAATAGGCTGCAATTCAGATGGCCGCATTTTCTGTCTGATTTCAATGTAGTTATGTTGAATGGGAGAGGGTATGGCAATATCACAGGAGGGTATACCTGGAATAGTGGGGGGAAGGAAGCCACATTGGATTATTTTTTGGGTAACAATTTACTGGCTGCTAGTGTCAGCAAACTTGCAGTAATCTCCAATAAATATGGTGACAACATGCCTTTAAATCTGTGTTTAGACATGAATTTACACGGCATGGAAAATATATTGGTTTGGGATGTGGCTATCAATAATGGTGGGAATAGGATATGTTGGACTCAATAGAAACATCTCGAACATGAGTTCATGTTTGTCTACCATGGATCTTAATTGTTTTACTCTAGATGGAGATCAGCTAATTATCTAGTAAATTGGGTAAAATGGATATAGCAGTGCATGGTGGTAATTATTGTGTCAATGATGGAGAAAAAAAGTATGATAAAGTAATTAGTGATGCTAAATGCGTCAAAACGTTTGTAAAATTAAAAGGAGACCAAGGGACATTTTTGATGCTTTATTGGCCATCAAGAAGGCTAAAACAGATTCTCCAATTGGGCAAAATGAGGGAGATTATCCATAAAAAAATGCTGGGTGGCAAGAAATGGTAGAGGCTCTAAGACATGGCGCCTCGCGTAAAATGTGGGATTTGTTCAGATTTGTTACAAATGCCAAAGCAAAAGCAGTCGTAAACCTTATTTGTGGCCATGTGTGGAAGGATCATAGAGAATCAACATGGGATTGGTGCCTACGAAAGAAACTGTACGACGCAGGGTAATATCGAGATGATTAACGACTACAAGGATGTTGTAAGGGACATCAAGTGTCTGAAAAAATTGAGTGCCTCTGTCCCGGACGACCTAGCTGGTATGGTGTTAAAAATTGACATTTATGCATTAACTACAATATTGAAAATATTATTTAATATGGTCTGTTAGGAAGGAAACATGCCAGAATCTTGGAAGCAGTCTATTTTTATTCCAGCCTATAAAAAAGGTTATAGGATAGACCCTTGTAATTATAGATTGCTTTCCTTAACAGACATTCCCAGCAAGTTCTTTGCTGCTAATATATTAAGAAATCTAAGGCCTTGGGTAGAGCATGCAAACCACCTTGGTACATTTCAGACTGTCTTTCAAGCAGTTTTTTCTACCATTCATAATATACTCACCTTGGATTTCTTGATTAAAGAAGCTTTGGACAAATACAACCCCTGTTGTACCTGGCATATATTGATTTTAAAGTTGCACTAGAATCAGTATACAGCCATTTACTCTGGTCTAAGTTGATCAACTAGGTAGTGCCGAATGACCTTTTAAATCGTATGGTTCAACTTAACGAGGGGACTAGTGTCAAAGTGCAATTGAGCAGTATGGGCTCCTGTACTGATAACATCACCACAAATAGAGGTCTAAAACAGGGCTGTGTATTGGTGCCCATGCTGTTTAATGTATACCTGACAGACTTACCCGCTACATTGATGAAAGCCAGAAACTGCCCCCCTAAATCTGGTCTTACACATGTTATCTGGCTGTCGTACGCAGACGACATTATATTGGTCGATCACACCTTTATAGGACTGCATAGGTCTATGTGTGAATTAAGTAGTTATGCCTGAGAGAACGGTCTGTCTTTGAATATTGATTAAAAAAGCATGTGTACATCGGTAGGAATTAATGGGTACAATGTCCTTTAAGAATCAAGGAATGATCTATTGAACAAGTATCCTGTTATGAATATTTGGGTCTACCTATAGACAATGCGAATCGCTATTTAGACATGATGACAGAGAAAAAATAGAAAGTGCTGGTCTTAATGAAAATTACAGAGGATAAACCTGGATACAGTATGAAAGGTATTGTTCTGGTATATAAACAGAGCGGTTGCCCTGTGTAACAAATGGTATGGTTTTGGAAGCTATTGATATGAAATCATACAGCTGGCTTAAGGTAATTAAGGGTACGTTTTGGAGAGGAATTTGGGGTTTACTGCAATGTATACCCATGGAGGCCATCAGGTCGGAACTGGATGTGGGGGCACTAGAAAGGTAAGCATCTATTAAGCATGGTTTGCTTTACATAAAGATGATTACATCTCCCCAGTGCCCTTTGTTGTCCTTGTTAGCTGGGAAAATGGTGTCTGGGTCCAGACTAAAGGCCTTTAAAAATATAAACAAAACAATGTTTACAACCATTGGTTTGGAGCCAGACTGGGCCTAGGACTTTGTCCTTCTCAAAGTAGCATTTGTGACAAAAAAATATTTCTGTGGGATTGGAGTATGAATTACACCCACTTAGCTACTTTGAAAAAGGCAAGTGATTATAGAAACGTTTCTCATGTTTTTATGAAAATGCAAGCATAAATGACTATTTTTCCATCTCCAGCCAGTCAAAGATTTGTTTTATTATTAAGGCTACGTCATCTGCCGACAGTGCCAGAAAGAGGCCGTCAATTGAGCTTAACAATGGAGAAATGTACATGTAGAATTTGTAAATGTGTTAACTTGCAGGAAACAAACAGACATGTTTTTACTTGCTGTAAGAAGATGGGCATTGTGTATATTAATATGTTGGGGAGGCTTGTGCATGAAAATGATGATATCAAGTCTAATGAATTCTGGAAATATAATTTGAATTCAAATAATGCGGCACTAAAGATTGCACTTTATAGATTTTGGAAAGAAGTTGAAACTAAACTAGAGTCAAGTGCACAGATCCTTTCCCACTGGTTAGCCCTGGCTCTTGGTCGTAGTATTTTTATATAACAGTTTGTTTCTATGTGACATGAAATTGTACGTATTCAAAATGAGTTTTAAGATGGGTACGTTTCAAGTTTTTAGTATGTATTTTTCTTAGGAGTTACAATTTTAGTATGCTTATATGTAATTAATTGAAATGTATTTAAGACGAAAATAATCACTGTGGGTTTAAGTTTCTAATGCGCTCAACCTCCTGTATTAATAGCAGTGTGAAAAAAGAACATTTCAAACAAAGACATGTTAATCATATCAATATTTAATAATTGCAAACTGAAATCTATTGAGCCCGAGGTACAATGAGCCATTGAGCCAACACGTGTTTAGTGAAATGCTTCTCTTCTTCAGGAGAAAAATATGCTGTTGTTCAACAAAAACAAATCTCAAATGTTTCATATAGGTGATGTTAGTATTGTGTGCAATCTCTTCACAATCAAGATGCTATTCTATAATGGCAGAATAATATCTTCACTTGTAGGTACAATGCTGTAACAATGTGTCAATTTTAAGGTATCTTCAAGTGGTATATTTGCTTCTAGAGAATTGTGAGTTCACAGATTACAAAAGTACTTGGGGCTTGCTTTCAATACCGTTGTAATTATGAAAGAATATCAATATAAAAATAAATCGTGTGTTGACGTGCGTTTCCAAATTGAGTATTCTCGCCTGTGATAAAGGGCTGTCAAGTACTTGTGCAATTGATAACGCTGAGCTGGATGACCCATAGGCTACTTTCCCAGCATAGCCCTCCATAAACGAGTGTGCACTGTGCGGACCCAATTGTAAGAACAACCCTATTTAAGATGATGTGAGAAGTACGTATAAAATGTAACACATTAAAAATAAAAACATGATCTTCATATTCTCTCCAGGCTTCAATATGATAATAGCTTTATCAACACTGTTTTGAAGGTGGATGGGGTAGGGAGTTCCTATTTGGAATAGCAGTCCTGGGGGGAGTCTCTCCCAGTGAGGTCCCACTGTACTCTATTCTTAAGCATAGCGGGCTCACCTCCGTAGCCTCCCAGGGAAAGGCTCCCTCCTGAGGAGAAGTGACTGAATCCTGCAATTCGTCACATATCCTTTCCCTTTGTTCACTGGCTCCCCCTTTTTCACTGATTGAAAATCAGCTAAGGAAGTCCACATTTCCTTGCTCTTCAATGTTCAACGGTGAAGCAGAATAATTTGAGGTCTAAGAACCATCTCATAATTTGAGCATTAGTATATTTTGTTAAACTCATCCACGAGAGGGAAGTATGATCTGTGACCAACCTAAACCTTCATCTAGTGAAGTAATATTTAATATGTGTCACTGCTCACTTGATGGCTAAGGCTTCCAATTCTATGGTGGCGTAATCCTGCTCCCTCAGAAAAGATGTTCTACTTGTAGATAATACAGGATGATATATTCCATCATATTGTTGTGACAATACTGCTCCAAGACTTGTTTTGCATGCATTGGTCTGCAAGATGAATTCTCGGTTAAAGTCCAGAACATGGCTCATTGCATAAGATGTTCTTCAGCCCATTGCAACTATTCTGGTCTTGAGTGTCCCATGCCAATTTCTGAAGTTGCACATTTGTGAGCTTAGCGGTAGCTTATCGGTAGGTCTGGCGGCTATGATGGAATAGTTTGTTATAAATCTCTGCTAATACAGGGATTAGCAGAGATTTATAGCAAACTATTCATCCGTAAGAATACATGAAGCTCTCTCTTGGTTTTGCTTTGAGGCTGGAGCAAACCATTACCCACAAAGAAGTCCAGGTACTTGACTGCCAATTTCCTTATTTGACACTTATTGGTGTTTGCAATCAACCCGGCCTTTCTTAAGGCCTTGACAATTTTGTATAGGTGGATAACACAATCTGCCCAATTCTCACTATAAATCACTATATTGTCAAGGTAGGCCCAACAGACATGTGAAATGGGTTGCAAAACCTTATCGATTAGGTGTTTGAAAAGTGACAGGTGCCCCATGTAGCCCGAAGGATACATTTTAAATTGAAATAAACCCTGAGGGGTTGAGAAAGCAGTTTTGTTTCTGTCAGAGAGGATTGAGGGGGACTTGCCAATACCCTTTAGTAAGGTCAATCATGAAGATACATTTGTCACAGCCTAGTTTGTCAAACAAATAGTCTATCAGGGGCGATAGATAGCTGTCAAATGTATCAGATTGAATTCAGCTTCCGGGAGTCCATGCAAAATCTGCACGATTGATTTGGCTTTGCGACTAATACTATTGGTGAAGACCGACTTTCTGAGGGTTCAATAATGTCTGTTTGGATAATGTTCTCTACCTCCTGTTCTATTATCTTCTTCCTAGACTCAGGAGTCCAGTAGGGCCTGATATTTGTTTAATTTTCTTGGCGCGAACTAACACTGTACTGTGTGTACAATCTTCTTCTACTGTGTCTTCAGTTAAAATCCTAATACAGCAAATAGCTATCATTGGTCTTTTCGCATTCACTGCCGCACTGCGACTTTGTTGAAATGTCATTCCGCAATCACAAAGTGCATACTGGGAAAGCTCTGTGTCCATTCCAAACTCCTTTTGAAGGTATCAGTAGTTTGATTCTTTAACGCACGGAGAGTTTCTCTATTGAGTCAGCACTGCATGTTTATATTACAAACCTTACATCTCGTGAAAATGGAATAGCTCTGCTTCTCATTTCCTTGTGCAGAAGACTATCTGCATCGGATACATTACCGGCACAGCAGGGATTCATCTCTTACCAACCACTTGTTACTTACTTCTATCGCAACTCGTGCATCACCATGAACAGCAACAAATGTGCAACATGTTCATCGCATTCCTGATTGCGCAACACATGCACCATCTTATTTGAAGTGTGGAGAGTTCTTTCTAACGGTAAGCTCAAACCTCAACAGTCCTCCAGAGTTGCTCCTTCCTTTCTGACTCTCACCCTCTCTATTTCTAATCCTAAGCATACACCAAACCCCTTTTTTTAATCTCTTTCCTATCGCTTCTTGGGAGCTGGACTGAAACTGAAAATATTAGAAGACATTGCTCTCCCTGTACTGTGCGGACAAATTGGGAAACCGATCTTTGAAGCTCCTGCTCTGAGAATCTTCAGGACATCCATCCATGAGCCACTCTTCACAGGTTTTCTTTCAAAGGAGAGTTTCCCCGACTTTACCCTTTTCCCTGTCTCTATTTCCTTGGCTCGGGGGTGGAGCTTGGAAAGCTCCCCATTACTTCCCTTTGTACCGTCCAGCAGGTAAGAGTTCAGCGAACAAATCTAATGTTAAAAGTGATATAACTGTAGAGTATTTTCACAGACATAACATCTACACATTCCTCCAAACTGGATAGTCTCTTGCTTTTCCTGTTACTATATCTGCCTGGTATATTATCCTGGCAGGACTTCTTTTCCATGTGTATTGCATACACTCACAAACAAGTAAGTCTTGTGTTTCTCTTCCTTTCTTTCTTCTAAATAAATACTCTTTCGCTCTTTCTCTGTCATATGCTTCTTCAGTAATGTTCATTCACTTTTGGCATGCCTGCCAATACGCTTGGCATCCCTGCTTCCCTCGGGTGGACGCACCCACTTTGCCTGGCGTATTCTCCTTCTCCCACAGTAAGCCGGTAACGGTTGTTTGGAGTTTCATCTTCTGTTGCGCCATCCGTTTCTTGGTTTCTCTCCGTACCGCGGTCCATGCTAGGCTCGTCTGCTTTGTGTCTTCAGACTCCAGGAAAGTGAAGGCTGCTTCCTAACACCCACAAATGCTCAGGAGCCCTATGTTGGCTTCTGTCATTCCCGCAGCATGCTTCTTCTTGCGGTCAGCTTGCCTGTCTCTGCTTCCTGAGCCGATTTGCTCGACAGCCCTTTCTCCAGCCTCACGGTCTCCCGGCTCGTTCTGAGAGAAGCAGCTTTCTTTCTCCATTAGCGCGCACCAGTCAGCTGCTCCACTCATCCAAATCTCCCGGTCACAGGTTTGCGCTCGCGTCAACTATAGTACAGCATGTGTTCCCCGCCTTGGTCGATCTGCATTACTCTGTTCAACTTGCTCATTGCAGTTTTCTGGTAACAATGGGAATATAAATCCATTCTTTTTGCTTTACAGGTAACGTCTGGGTAATTGTAAGTCAGATTTTGAGGACTCCCATACGCTCTCATTAGGAGGTCTTCAGTATCCTTCTTTGGAGCATGAGGAGAGGTTGGAACACTATGCCATTAAGGCATTAGTCGGGGATGAGGTATCCTTAAAGGAAGGAGGGAGATACCATGTCTCATCTGATGGTGCCATGATTTTCTCCCAGAGGTTGTATTCCACCATATGACCCTCCCTCATATAGCCGCCCACAGGGTCAGGATCAGGTAGTGGCTGCCATCCCCTGGCCACATGGGGAGAGGTCCCCGCTGGGAAAGGAGTAATACACCATTGGATTTATCACAAAGGAGAACGCATTTATGAACGTATCCCTCTGTGAATCGGTAATGCTCTTAGGATTGTGCTGAACACACCATATGGAAAGACGCTTAATGCTGCATTTATTTTGTGAACTGTGACTTTTGAGTGGGGTTGTGGTAAATTACCACAGGCATACATGCCAACCCGTCCAATTTATGTGGGAGACTCCCAATTTTTCAATTAAAAAGAATTCTATTTTTCTCTTTCTCCCGCCTAAAATAATTCTAACCCCAATGTTATCCTACTGGAAAGATGTATTTGTCCCGCTTTCCATGACATAATCTCCACCCTTGGTGTTTTAGAATAGAGGCATATATGACCACAGTGCCCAAAGAGTTGCATGAGGTTTGCACTAATTTACTGGCATATTCTACAACAGTTTTTGCATAACTGGCACATTTTCAATGACTGACGTTGCTTCTCTGCAGATTGCTTCAGACTTTAATTAAAAAGATTCTTGAAAGGAGTTTTACAAAATGCATGTGTAATGCGAAAATAGACTGAGGCGTTAATTAAACATCGCAAAAACATTCACTGCAAATCAACAGTAGTTTCAAGGATTTATTTTCACCACAAACCAGACGGCATTTTTTTGTTTTGCATTTAAGCAATGAAACATCAGCTTTTTTAATACTGTGTTCAGGGAGTCCTGTTTTCCTCTCAGAGAAAATGTGCCTCATTATGACCCTGCAGGTCCGGAAAGAACGGTGGTGGTAAATCCGCCACCACTATTCTTTCCGGACCAGTTGATTAAGAGTCCTGCAGGCGGGAGGTGTCACTCCCGCCAGGTCTGACCTGGTGGGTTTAACACCATCCCCCTGCAGGCAGACGTGGAAACATCGGCTCTGTCATAGACGGAGCCAGTGTTTCCATGGCCCCCATCCCCATGGAGTCCTATGCTACTCCATGGGAATGGGGATTTACCGATTTCCCCCCACGGAATTACCAGGTCACTAGGGTTGTAATGCCCGGGTGATTCCGGCAATCATGGAGGCGGAATGGTAATACTATTCTGGCCGTAACCTGCTGGAATTTCCGGCACGGTTACCGCAGGACTCGTAATGAGGCCCATTGTCTTTTAGGCTCATTTTAAGGATGCCTCTACATCCTGCAGTGTGCATGCCCCCCCTCTGTCCAGCATATTTTCGAAATGTTGTGGACTGTCGAAATGCATGCAACACCAGACAATTCCCATTTCCCTGTGCATTTTACTCCTCGAGACAAAACATACACTTTCATCACTGTGGTTCTTTCCACTGAGCCTGGGCACGGCTCTGTGGGGTTAAGAAACAGACATCAATGATGGACTACTCAGAATCTCTCTAGCAGCACAGCAGCTCTAAGGCTAATAACAGAGCCCACATGCTGGTAAACCTGGTGGGACTCGACTGCACCCGTGGGCTCACTCGGTCCCTATTTATTCCAGTGGTGATGCCTCCTTGCGTCACCACATGATTGAGTGTGTGTAAATATGCATGTGGGACCTGTTATAACAGCAGTACCGTGCAAAACATCTAGAGCGCTGCGGTGTGCGCTTACATCCCTTCTCTTCCAACAAATGGTGCTCCCTTCTTTTCCTATCCTCGGGCCCATCAGTAGTCGCATACAGTCTCTGAATCTTACTGATATCTATGATATGATGTGGCATTTATAACGCGCCTACAAGTGTTTCAAGACAAGGAGGGGGAAACAAAGGGAGGACGAAATAACGATCTTACCAGGCCTTGTATCATTCAGATCGTGCAAGTGCGGGGTAAAGTGAAGGGGAGAAGTGCCGGGGGAGGGGAAGGGGTAAGTGCAGTTAACTCACAAGTACAGCCAGCGGGTGGCTCACAAGTGCAGCGAGAAGGCATGTAGGGTTGTAAATACTGCGCCACATTACGAGTTTGCCAGTCTGGAAACAACGGTACCGGTAAACTACGAGTTATGCAAGCGGGTACCTTTCATCCCACCAGGTCTCACCTGGCAGGTGGAATGGCACCCGCTTGCAGACCTGTGGAACACAGTGCCGGTGCATCCGTCCTCCCCATTCCCATTGAGTCCAATGGGACTCGATGGGAATGGGGATTTTCTTTTTTCCGGTATTTACCGGCACGGCTAACGCCAGAGTCATAATGAGGCCCACTGACCCTTAAGTTCTGGGGAGCCCAGAGGCACTGCAAGGGAAACTGGACATGTAGGAACCTGGGCTCAAGTTCGGAGGGGGACGAGGAGCGTAGAGCTGTCGGGGGGAGGAAGAGAGAAAGCGGAAATTAAAAGGAAGGTCTTGGGTTGCTTCGGGAACCGGAGGTGGTTCTGCTCAAGTTTGAGAGAGGCAGGGAGGCTGTTCCAGAGGGAGGACCCAGCCGAGGAGATACATCTACCCCCAACTCTCTGCTTGAAGAAGCATCTGGCCCTCAAAGAGTTGGAGGTGGATGAGCAGAGAGCTTGTGAAGGAAGATATTTTGGAAGAGAAAGCTGGAGGTATAGTGGTCCCAGGCCCCAGAAAGCAGAGGGTTTTGAACTTGATCCTTGCAGCCACAAGAAGCCAAAGAAGAGCTTTCAGAGCTGAAGAGGTACGATCCCTGGGCTTGAGGCCAAAGACAGGTCTCCCAGTCCTGTTCTGGATAAGTTGTAAAGGTCGAAGAGTAGAGGCAGGAAGATTTAGGAAGAGGCTGTTGCAATAGTCCAGCCTAGAGAGGACCAGAGCTTGGAGACAGTAAGCTTCTGGGGGAAAATGAGAAAAGTAAGAATACCTCTGAATAGGTGCAGCTGATAGTTTGACTTCTTAGAGACGTCAGAGATGTTAGGGAGAGTAGGAGAGGGTGGGGACGAAGATGACACCAAGGTTCTTAGCCTCACATGAAGGAGCAGGAAGAGGGCCCAGAGTGGGCGGCCAGAGAGAGAGAAGATAGGAGGGAGAGCATGTCCCAATGAGGAGGATCTCAGTCTTACTGGCATAAAGGCAGAGATCATTGGCGGCACACCATTCCTGAATTGCGGCCAGACAGTCTGGTATGAGAGAAGAAGCAGAGATGGCTGAGGGGAGCCTGAAAGAGAGCTGAGTGTCATCTGCATAACTTTGAAAATTGGGGCAGAAAATAGCAATGCGGTGGGCAAGAGGTGCCAGGTAGTGGTTGAAGAGTCAGGGAGAGATGTTAGACCTCTGGGGAACACCACAAGAAGAGAGAGAGATAGAGTGTAAAAACCCCAGTTGGACCTGAGAGGGAAGTGAGGAAGGAGGTCAACCAGGCCAGGGCTTGATCAGTAATACCAAGGCTGTCACGGATGTGATTGAGCAGGATGGCATGGTTGACTGTGTCAAAAGCAGAGGGTAGATCGAGCAGATAGAGGACAGAATGGAGATTAGAGTCAAGATTGGAGAGCAAGTCTTCATGGGTGTTCAGGAGAGCAATTTCCATACTTCTGGCATCCCTGAAGCAAGACTGGTGGTCATGGAGGCAACCAACAGATTCAGTATGTAGGTTAAGCTGGGAGATGGCCAGCTTTTCCAAGAGTTTGCCCAGGCTTGGAGTGATGGAGATCAGGCGATAGTTAGCCGGTGTGGAAGGATCGGCCAAAGGATTCTTTAGAAGGGGGTGCACAAGAGAGTGCTTAAGGGGGAGGGGAAAGTTCCAGTGGCCAAGGAGTGATTGAAGAAATCAGCCAAGTCTGGAGCAAGGGTGTCAATGTGGTCCTTGATGGTTCTGGATGAGCAGGGCAGAACCTGCTTTGACAAGACTTTCATAGATCAGACTTGTCTAGAAACATTGTCTCTGGTGAACAGGTCAAAGGAGGATAAACAAGTAGGAGAGGCGGCCTCAGATGGGCCAGGACTGGTAGAGGAGGAGCAAGAGAAGGTAGAGTAAGAGAGGTTGGACAGGATGTCCTGAGTATTAGTAGTGAAATCAGAGGCCAAGGCCATGCAGAGGGCCTGGGAGGGAACAGGAGAGATAGAGACTGCAGCAGGATTGGCCAGCTCCTTGCAGATTATGAAAAGTTTGGCCGAGTTGTTGGATCCCGCAGAGATGCAGCCTTGGATGTAGGCTCTTCTTAGAGAGGACAGAGAGTCTGTACTGCCTTTGAAGTAGGCGGCAGGCCAGTTTGTCGGAGAGTGTACCCGATGCCCTCCACTTCCTCTTCACTGCCCTACACTTGCGTTTAAGGGTGGCGAGGTCGGAATCGTACCAAGAGTTGCACTTGGATTTGGGCTTCAAGTGGATCCTCATGATGGGGGCAAGAACATCCAGAGTGTTAGAGATACAGAGATGAAGGTTAGAGTGTCAGGTTGAGTGTCAGCCAAAGGTGCAGGAGGAGGAGAGAAAGTAGCGATGAAAGCCTCAACTGAAACACGCTTTCACGGGTCGGATGACTGAGAAGGTAGGTGGCAGTGCTGGAGTCTGCTTGACCTACAGGGAAGAGAGAGAGAGGTGGAAAGAAAGGAGAAAGTGATCACTCCAAGAGAGAGGAGTGGGGAGAGGGTTAGAGAAGGGGAGGTCTGAGGAGATCAGAGCTTCCAAGGTGTGCCCTGCAGAGTGAGTCGGGCCTGAGGGAAGAATAGAGAGAGAGAGAGAGAGAATCGCAGAGGTTGCGAAAGAGTCCTGAAGAAAGGCTGGTAGCATGGATGCTACCAGCCTTTCTGGATGGATGTCCAAGTTTCCGAGGAGACATTGAGAGGTAGAGGCAAGGAGCGAGGAGGAGAGGTCAGCCCTCTCAGAGAGGATGAGGGTGGCCTGGCCAGGCACTCTTGTGGCTCTCCGTGGGCGTTGGGGTGTGTTCTCCCATGGGCTTGGCTGTTCTGTGCCTTCTCCCCATCGGTTTTCCTCTGCATCCTCCAGTCTTTTGACCATGTCCTGCGGCTCACAAATATCAGAGTACTATTCTCTTTGAATGGCTGACTGGGACGATTCCTCTGGTGAGCTCGGTAGGTATTTGAAATGGGAGACATTGCGAGTAATGGGCGACATTCTTCTTTGAGCTGTAGCCATGCATCCTTCTCTGGTGATCATTGGTGAAGGATTGAAGGGTAGGCCAAACTTGCTTTGAGGCCTACAGTTCTTAGCCAGCACTCTTCTTCCATGCAAAGGGTCGACGATGAAGCCACTCTCCTCCTTCTCTCACCTGCATTCATTCTACATCTCTTTGTCAGCTAAGTTTAGTTGTGCCGCATTACAAGTGTGGCAGTCCTGAAATAAGGGTGCCGGTCGCACCATACCGGCAACCTTTCTGGACTGCCACACTACAATTGGCGAGGACTGTTGTGCCTGACAGTTTTGACCTACCGGGTGTAACTGCATCGGCTCACAGAGTTTTCACGGACGCACCAGCAACGTTAGCAATGGTGCTGGTGCTTCCTTGTCCCCATTCCCATGGAGTCCTATTGGACTCATGGAAATGGGGACTTGCACTTTCTGCCGCCTGATATCATGGCCGCCGGGACTTGTAATGCAGTTGTTACAAGTCCGCAGACACCCGCTGGAAGCACCGGTGGGGTAACGCTGGACTTGTATTGAGGCCCATTGTCCATCTCCGCTGGCCAACATTCCTGGACCATTGGTATCATCAGTGGAGCTCTTCCCATGAAGAACTGCAGTAGGAGCCACGCCAGTTGAAACATGAGGCATGTAACAATATTCCCTCAGGTATTGATATATGGATCTTTCGGTGTCTGCCTGTTCCACTCGGACGATGCACAGGGTTGTGTTCTAAGTCATCATGTATCTCTCTGCATCCCCGCTGGCCTGAGGCCAGCAAGGAGTGATTCTTCTATGCTTCTCCCCAGCCTCTCCAAGTTCACATTCCCCTTAGGGCGTAGATGGATGGGGACGGGAAGCCCAGCTATTCCCACAGACTGCATGAAATGCATCTGGACACAATAACCTCGACTCCGGGTGGCAACCACAGAACCAAACCTTCTCACCCGGACGAGACTTCATCTTCCGGTCACCCTGATGTCCCACATGTGCCCACACCACCACCTTGTTAGTGAGCTCTGCAGGAAACACTATGCAGGAGCCTCTCAGCAGCAACCCCTCTGGGGAAACAGACAACTCATCTCTTCTCAGAAACAGACTGACCAGCCTCTTCTGTCCTGTGCCATTTTTGAGCAGCAAATTCTTCTATTGTCCTAATACAAGTGGAAGCTTGATGACTCGAAAAAACTTGACCCTGACAGAAGCGTCCCGAACCTCATCAAGCAACAGGGCATTTGGCATGTGGTCCGATTATAACCAAGTTCACATGTGCTCTCAGCCGAGCAACCACATTGAATGCACCTGGAGTTACAGTCCTTGGATGACGAGACAGGAAATCAGCTGGGTTAGCCTTTAGATGATGCCTAATGGTGAAATTATATTCCTGAAGTTGAAGTGTCCACTTATCAATAAGAGGAGGAGGCTAAATAAATGAGCCATTGAATATCAGAATCAGAGATGTGTACTCCAAAAACAGCCTGAATGAACACCACTACAGGTGGACGTGAATGTGGCGACAGCCCAAGATGATGGTGATCGCCTCTTGCTCAATCTAGGAGTACTTGCTCTCAGGCTGTGTCAACATCCTGCTAGTGCACAGATGTATGGAAGGCCAACCTATATTGTGATAGGGACAACTCTGGGAGCTGTAGCCAAACCAGTTAAAGGTAGCAAGGCAAGTGGTCTAGGCTAAGTCTCAAGAGGTGGTGAGCTTGTAAAGGGTCCACAATGAGCACACAGAGTGCAACAGTCAAGGAACACACTTAGACAAACAGGTATAAAAGTACTTCTTTATTTATGGCCAAAACATCCACAGTGAAAAATGACTACAAACTTGTAATAATATCACACAAAACTAAACTAAAATTAGATACACATATACAATGACTGGTATAGCGTAAAATACATATCCAACCCTTAAAAAGAAAGGTACAGATTAGTATTTGTACTACTAGTCCACAGAGATTAAACTCTAACTTCAGAGGTCCATCCCTAAAATGTATGGGGCCATGTGCCCAAAGGTTCAGCAAAGTTCCACACAGTTTATGATGCTGGAAAAAATTAAGGTAGGGTCTCTGGGGTCCAGTGAACAGTCCCTATGGTCAGGGGACAAATTAATCGAATTAATGAACGTGTTACCAACTTTCGGAGTGCTTGTGTGAACAAGCAATGACAAAGTGTTATAAAACTTATCAAACTTGTAAAGAGGAGTTAGGGGTGCAGGTAAGTATCGCTATAACTCACCCCCCGTACTCAGATTCTTCATGAGACTTGGCAGGTTGGTTGAAGAAGGTATGGGTTGCTTTTCCCACTATCAAACTCAGCCCTTGATCCCCAGGGATTGCAGGTCCAAGCAGCTCTCGGGTCGGTGTCTAATGCTGCTGCAAGATCTCCCAGTTGAAGAATGCAGTAAATTTCAATGCCACGGCCCCTCTCAGGACAGGAATGGATGCTGTTAAGCAATTTTGGACACCAGCCACTGATGCACAGTGACACAGAGGGACTCACTTGCCGTGGTCAGACTTTCCCTCCTATCTCAGGTTCCCTTGATGCTAAGACCTCGGCATTTCTCAGATGTAAGTCTTGTGGTACCAGCCGAGGATCGCCCAAGTTCCAGGCCTCAACTTAGAACGGCGATGTCTACAGCGTGGTAGCCCAAACTGAGAGCTGGTCAGCCACAGGGCAGTCCTGGAGCACCTCTGAAGGCTCATCTTCATAGGACTCTGATCTGATGTCGAGAATGGACACTCCAAGGGTTGCAGCTCCTTCGCAGGACTGCTGGAGATCTTCTACAGGACAGGGCTCTACCAGGGCAACAGCAGAAGTTGGTCACAAAGCCTTTTTCTGACGGGTCCACTGTTTCCTTACAAGTCTTGTATCTTGTCATGAGTCCTGGCTTCTTCAGTTTCTTCAAGGATCTCTCTAGAATGGGTACAGGGCTCATCTGCTTATCCTAAAAGCCAGGTAAGAGCAGCAGCCCTCAATAGCCAATGATATATCTGCCCCCCCCACACACACACCCCAGCAGTGGTCCAATCGGGACCACTGGCAGCAAAACTCATTGATTCCACTCAGACACCATGGCACCAGTTTGTGGTTTGGGACCAGACAGGCCCAGCCCACTTCCTGGCAGCAAACACACATAGTCCCCCATATCCCGCCAAAAGCTTCGCTTTCCTGGGCACTGGAAGTCCATATAAGGATTTTCCCAGCCTCGCAGGCCAGGAAAAAGGCTAAAAGACAAGATGACCAAAGGACAAGCGAAAAATCTCGTGGCCTGACCATGTTTGACCACTAGCCACAGTTAGTTGCCAAACACGGTAAACGTGGTAAGGGTAAAACAAAAAATACCAAAGAAAATACCAACACTTTTGAAAAAATCACAGCTGCCACCAACATGTCTATTTAGCACACCTAAAATAACCAAACATCCTCTGAGTGTTAGTCTAGGGTAAAACAAAAAGTGTACCCCATTGTACTGCATTGTAAGATGCATTGTACAATGATGAAAAGTTATCACTAGTGATAACTAGTAACCAAAAGTAGTAGCAAAGTAACAAGTCTAAGGCAAACAATGTTTCCCAGTACTGACAGCCTGAAGGACATGTCAGTTTTCCCATAACAGATTAGCAAAAACCAGTGTAGTGTGCTTAATGCACTGTAAAAAGGACAGGTCAGATACAAAAATGAAAGCCAAAGGTTTCGGGGTCCATAGAAATGGATGGAAAGCTGCAGTAAAGAGGAATCTTTGCTAACAATTGGCAACATCTCATTGTTTCATGTCCATTGTCAACACCACCCCTAAGCCATGGGGGATTACATACACAACGACTGCGTCTTCAAACAAGGGTCAAAGTAGGACATGGTGGCATTCCAAACCAGAGCTTCCTTCTTTGTAAATGTTACCTGGTGTATGTCACACCACACCCACGGTTCCAACTCCTTCATCAAACATTGTAATGGTTCAGAGATGGAGGCCAGGTAGGTAATGAAACACCCACTAGTAGTTGTGGATCAGCCAACATTCTGGATTTGTGAAACACAAACCCGAAGAAATCCAGGTGATCTTTCAGGAATTACATTTTCTATTTAAAGTGAGAACGTTGGAATGGATTCTCTCCAATACACTCCTCTGCTGGGACACATGGTCACTATAATTGGCAGCGAAGATCATAATGTCATCACTGGCATTAACGACACTGGGGGGCCAGCAACAACAACTATGATTGTGTTGCAGCGGTGGACGACACACTGAATCTCAGGCACTTGTATTTGCGCAGCCGCAAGTGAGACGGAAACGTCATGATATAGCAAGACTCCTTTTGCAACAAGAGCTGGTGGTAACCTGCTCTCAGGTCCAACTTAGAAAAGAAATGGGATTTCTGGAATTCCACCAACAGATAGTCAATGGTGGGGGTGCAGTATCTCTTGCTCTTCACAACTTTGTTCAGCAGGCACATGTCCACACAAATGTAAACCTTTTGTGGGTTCTTAGGCTTATGAGCCACAACGATGGGCGACACCCACAGTGTCGGCCATTTGCCTTTTAGAGATTGTGCAGTTCTTTTTCAAACTAGGCCTCAGATGGAATGGATTTCAATGGTGTTTCAGCGCCACAGGCTGGACGGTATGATCAATGTGGAGATGGATCTCATTAGAGAGAAGACAGCCAAAGCCCTCAAAGACTCCCACAAACTCGACTTGCAGGTCTTTAATATCTCCAAGATGGTCAGCAAATGCAAACTGGACCAAATCAAGCTCTTTGGGCATGTCGCAGCTCAGCAAGGTTGTGGTGTTCATTTCAGTAACATACACTTAACCCTCCACTTCATCATCGTGGCCCACTGCAATGGAATTGGAGTGTCGCTCCCATAAGCGACTATTCTTGCCCATCTGAGTTGGATTTACTGGCATTGGCTCAACCCCACAGATTACCCAGTGCTCCTGATGTTGACCAACACCCCCGTATAAATAATGGCTGGCATTGCATTCCCGATGAGAATTCTGCAACACGTTTTTCTTTAGTTTATTCGCTGGCCTTGCACAAAAATGATGAATACATTGCAGTCAGAGTCCTCTCGTCCTTTGCAAAAAATAAAAGTTCCCAAGTAGGGAACTTACGTCCCCTGCACACTATCTAGTGTCTGGAATACCAGACCAACAGTTAGATTTCACTTACAAGAAATATTTCATAATAAATTCAAGAGAATCTGTGATTTGTAATATATAGGAAAAGGTAATTTGTGCGAACAAATAACATTAACTCAGATAAGGTTACAAGAACAATTCTTCATTGTTTATTCTTGATGTTGAAGATATGGAGGGCCCAACGCGTTTCGAGTGCTACAACACTCTTCATCAGGGGCAATAACAAAAGTTTATTCTAGAAGAAAATATATACAAAATGTACATTAGAAATATACTTACACCAACAACATTAAATCAACTCCATTTTGTAAATGACTCATTGTAGATCAAGATATATATCACAAACACTCATAGCATATAAGGATTAAATGTATGGCAGTAACCCGTAGGGGCACCCCCTGTGCCTCTTTCATACGTATAGAGATTAATGATAAATTCACTAGATTAATACTAACTTCTACACATTGATCAGATGTGGAAATATGTAGAAAATCTCTACTAATCGTGGCTTCAACTAAAATTTTTAAAGCACCTATTTGAGGAGTCTAACCTTGTGTTTTGCAATAAAGAAGGTTCTTCAGGAGAACGTGGGTGGTCTGGGGCGGAAATCCCAGGCCTTCATCTAAATACGACAGAAAGTCTTGATGAAAAAGTCCTTATCTGTAGAAGTAAAATAGACATGGAAGGCGTCTATTAGGACCGTAAAAGATAGTAAGTTGAGGATAGATTAAGATAGAGGAATGATGAGTCACTTACGGAGATATCGTAGTTGACCAGTTTCGGGATAGGTGAGGCGGAGTGGAAATCATCTACCGCAAGTGGTCTGAAGGAAATTCCGGACTGAAGTACTGAGAAAGTAAGGGCAGAGGATCAAATGTAAGGTCTACGTATTAGACAAAGGAGGTGGACCAAGTTTCCACAGACTTAAAGTAGAATTCTTGTCCGAGTCAGAATATGAAAGGTTTAGTATTCTTACCTAGTGCATACCAGGGTGGCACTAAAGGAGACCTGCTGCCGAGGGGTTGCTTGTCTCCATATATTGTGCCGCCATTATTTATAGAGTAAATGGTAATGTGACGTGATCACGCATATGCGTGTTGTGCGTCATGGTCTAAACTGAGCAGTATATACCGCGGCGTGTTTACAGTGTGACATCATCACGCTCGCGCGTACGTGTCGTCACATGTAAACAAACCAGGTGACAGGGTAAAAAGGTAATAACAAAACCTCAAGGGGAAAGTCAGTGTCCAATGTATGAATACCCCTAGGTAATCGAAGGTGTGTAGGGGGAGAGAGAATCAGGCGTGACATGATATGGACCAACATCTTAGCGTAAAGATCCTAGTTGATAAGACTGGTACACATAGTATATAGCTACATCCTTGTAATGTAATCCACCAATGCTAATCTGCCCGTGTTCCTGGTTCACAGTCTAGTGAAAGGGGTATCATTGGTGCAAATTTGGATTTCAAAGACAAAATTAGCGGAATAAATAGAAATATCTAAGCATTAACAGCATGTTTAGATTACTATTCACCTGTCCATGCCAAATGGTTCACAATCTTGTGATGTGTTTAAGCCAATGCTAATCAGCAATCCTAACAACTGTTTATAGAAAAACATTGAAAAGGATGAAAAACAAAGGGGGGGGAAAGAAAAAAATAAATTTCATGTCGGAAATCTTTAAATGAATGGACCTAAATAATAGTCTTCATTTAAACCGAGTGGAGTCATTGCATCTAGTTTATGAATCCAGTATAGTTCTTTTTGTGCCAAAAGTTTGGGTAGGTCACCTCCTCGTTGGAGGGGGTGTAGTACTTCCAGTATTGCAAATCTCATTTGCGAGATGTTATGCTTGTTGTCTCTAAAGTGCCGGAATACAGGTGACTTCAAATTTTTTGTGCGAATCTGAGACTTATGTTCTGTCCATCTTTCTTTGGCTTTCCTACACGTTTTCCCCACATAGTATTTCCCACAGGGGCATCTGATGGTGTAGATGACATTTTTAGAGTCACAGGTTGCGAAGTTTTTTAGAAGAATCTTTTTACCATTATTCGGATGTCTAATATGGTTGCCTTTGATAATGTTCGAGCAGTGCTGACAATTCAGGCACGGAAAGGTGCCATTACGTGACTTCGTCAGTGTTCTTTGAGTGGATTTTTTAGGTCTTTCAGCTTTGATGAGCATGTCCCTAAAGTTCCGTCCTCTTTTGTACGCTAACATTGGGGGAGCTGGAAAGAGACGGTTAAGATTCGGATCTGATTTAATAAGATCCCAGTTCTTAGTGATTATTTTTTTGATTTGAAAGCTCTGGGAAGAGTACTTCAGAGTGTAAATGAGGTTAGACTTAGTTGGTTTCGGTTGTTTGTTAAATAGTACATCACGAGGGTGTGCTTCTGTCCTGGAAATAGCTTGGGCTACTACTTCTTCCGGGAAACCTCTTTCTAGAAATCTTGTTCGCATAGTATCAAATTCTGTCTGCAGTTTTTCAGTGTCAGAGGTTATCCGCTTAGCCCGAAGTAATTGGCTGAACGGTAGGTTTTCTTTTAAGTGTCTTGGATGGAAACTGTTGAAATGGAGGGAACTGTTGACATCAGTTGGTTTTCTGTACATTAGTGTCGTTAATTCCATATTTTTCCATTCCACTGTTACGTCCAGAAAGTTCACCTGTGGTATGACGATTTCCAACGTGAATTTGATCCGAGGGTTGCATTGGTTTAAATATTGCCAAAAATCTTTCAATTCTTGATTTGTACCATTCCAAATGCCAAATACATCGTCAATATATCTTAACCAGCAGTGTATTCTGTGTTTCCAATGCGGATGATCCAGGACATGGGTTTTCTCAAAGTTAAACATAAAAATGTTTGCGTAGGAAGGAGCCACCGCCGAGCCCATAGAGGTACCCGAGATCTGTAGATAATACTTATCATTAAATCTGAAATAATTGTTGTAAAGTATCAGATTAATAAGTTCAATAGCAAATGTTTTTTGAATCTGGATTTCATCATGTTGTAGAAGAAACCATTCTAAGGCAGCTATGCCTTCATCGTGAGGAATTGAGGTGTATAGACTTGTGACGTCCATAGAAAATATTAGGGGGTCCGGGAAATTAATCTGTAAGTTGTTGATTCTTTGGAGAAAGTGTGTGGTATCCTTTAGATATGTCGGTATTTTCTGTACCAGAGGTTGAAGCGCAGTATCAAGGTAGACAGCCAGGGGTTGAAATATACTGTCAGTACCAGCGACAATGGGTCTGAATGGTGGGTCTTTGGGATCTTTATGTATTTTAGGTAACCCATAGAATACTGGAATAATTGGGTTAGTTTTAATCAAAAATTCCTCTGTTTTATCGGAGATCCAATCCATAGTACTAGCCTTTTCAATTGTCTGTTTGATGACGGTACTAATGTCATTTGTAGGGTCATTATCTAACAATAAGTAAGTCTGTCTATCGTCCAGAAGCTTAAGACAGCCTGCATTGTATAAACTTGTATCCATGAGGACAAGGGCTCCCCCTTTGTCGGCTTGTTTAATTATAATAGAAGTGTCATGGGCAAGCTCTTTAATCAATTTGAGTTGATGATGCCGGATATTCTGTTGGGTGAAAGTCTCATATTTGATTTTTCTCAGATCGCGGGAGGTTTTAGTTTTAAAGAGATTGATGAGTGGATTATTAATTTGCGGATGAAAATTACTCTGATTCTTCATCTCTAGAAAATCATGTTTTTTTGCTGGGGTGATTTCTCCCAGATTATCAAAAAAGACTTTCAGTTCCATTTTGCGTATAAATTTGAAAAGATTAACTTCTTCTTCAAACAGGTTAGTTGAGTTTGTGGGAATAAATGATATCCCAAGGCTAAGCGTATCGGTCTGGGCTTTAGAGAGCTGTCTAGAGGAAATGTTAATGATCAAAGGTGAGTTTATTTGTTTTTCTGGCGTGGTTTTCTTTTGCCCTCTTCTGGTCGGGCGTCTCCTAAAAAAGGCTGTGTCGGGATTGTTGGAACTGATGTATCTGTTATCCTGGGGGTTGAAATAGTACTATCCGTGACTGTGAGGGTGTTAGTTGGAATTACTGTACTTGTACTGGGTTGTTCTTCTTGTTCACCACTTGTGATGTCACTGCTATCAGTATTATTGTCAGAAGATGGTTTCTTAGGGGCTCCGGATGGTCCGGATCTTGGTTTATAGTTGCTATAGTATTCTTGCCAAGTGTATGCTATTTCTCTGGCATAGTCTAATGTGTCTCTCCGGAATTTACGAATCTTTCGTTGCTCAATATCCCGTTTATAGCTATCTAGCTTAATATTGGTATCTTCCAAAATTGTCTGAAGTTCAGATGCTGTTTTGAATTTCAAGAATTGTGTAGAGACTTCTTCAATCTCTTGGTTAATGATATGAAGTGATTTTGCAAGTTCCTCAATAGTGAGTAATATCAGATCAAGAGAACATTTGTTTAGGATGTGTTCCCAACGTTTTACAAACTCCTTGTTGTCCTTGCAAAGTGTCGGACGAAGGTACACTCTAAGTCCTCTCGGGATTCTCTTGGCCTTATAATACTGCGTTAAAGTAGTGGCATGAAGTTTCTGTGAGATCTCTCTCCTAATGAGTCGTTCAAGTCGTTGGATAAGTATTTCTGGATTTTCTCTATTGATTGCCTCAGTACTAGTGTCTTTAATTAGGCCTAAGATCCTAACGGCTTCTTCGTCTGAGAAAGCTAGGGTAGTCGCTGCTTTATCTGTTAGACTGTTGATTTTAGAAAATGACATCTCAGAGATATCGGGGTGCTCAGGTCCAGGGTAAGGTGTCAACCCCTTCCGGGGTGAAAATAACAAGAAAAAAAGGGAAAGGACCTTTTATGGCACACCCTAGTAAGGAGAAAATTTTTGTGAATAATAAGAATCAATTTAGCTACTAAGCATTTGAGGAGTTTACTAGTCAAATATGAGGTGCAGAGGAGAGAGGAGCAACCTTGACACCTTGGTTGCAAAATACAATGCAAAAAATAAAAGTTCCCAAGTAGGGAACTTACGTCCCCTGCACACTATCTAGTGTCTGGAATACCAGACCAACAGTTAGATTTCACTTACAAGAAATATTTCATAATAAATTCAAGAGAATCTGTGATTTGTAATATATAGGAAAAGGTAATTTGTGCGAACAAATAACATTAACTCAGATAAGGTTACAAGAACAATTCTTCATTGTTTATTCTTGATGTTGAAGATATGGAGGGCCCAACGCGTTTCGAGTGCTACGACACTCTTCATCAGGGGCAATAACAAAAGTTTATTCTAGAAGAAAATATATACAAAATGTACATTAGAAATATACTTACACCAACAACATTAAATCAACTCCATTTTGTAAATGACTCATTGTAGATCAAGATATATATCACAAACACTCATAGCATATAAGGATTAAATGTATGGCAGTAACCCGTAGGGGCACCCCCTGTGCCTCTTTCATACGTATAGAGATTAATGATAAATTCACTAGATTAATACTAACTTCTACACATTGATCAGATGTGGAAATATGTAGAAAATCTCTACTAATCGTGGCTTCAACTAAAATTTTTAAAGCACCTATTTGAGGAGTCTAACCTTGTGTTTTGCAATAAAGAAGGTTCTTCAGGAGAACGTGGGTGGTCTGGGGCGGAAATCCCAGGCCTTCATCTAAATACGACAGAAAGTCTTGATGAAAAAGTCCTTATCTGTAGAAGTAAAATAGACATGGAAGGCGTCTATTAGGACCGTAAAAGATAGTAAGTTGAGGATAGATTAAGATAGAGGAATGATGAGTCACTTACGGAGATATCGTAGTTGACCAGTTTCGGGATAGGTGAGGCGGAGTGGAAATCATCTACCGCAAGTGGTCTGAAGGAAATTCCGGACTGAAGTACTGAGAAAGTAAGGGCAGAGGATCAAATGTAAGGTCTACGTATTAGACAAAGGAGGTGGACCAAGTTTCCACAGACTTAAAGTAGAATTCTTGTCCGAGTCAGAATATGAAAGGTTTAGTATTCTTACCTAGTGCATACCAGGGTGGCACTAAAGGAGACCTGCTGCCGAGGGGTTGCTTGTCTCCATATATTGTGCCGCCATTATTTATAGAGTAAATGGTAATGTGACGTGATCACGCATATGCGTGTTGTGCGTCATGGTCTAAACTGAGCAGTATATACCGTGGCGTGTTTACAGTGTGACGTCATCACGCTCGCGCGTACGTGTCGTCACATGTAAACAAACCAGGTGACAGGGTAAAAAGGTAATAACAAAACCTCAAGGGGAAAGTCAGTGTCCAATGTATGAATACCCCTCGGTAATCGAAGGTGTGTAGGGGGAGAGAGAATCAGGCGTGACATGTTATGGACCAACATCTTAGCGTAAAGATCCTAGTTGATAAGACTGGTACACATAGTATATAGCTACATCCTTGTAATGTAATCCACCAATGCTAATCTGCCCGTGTTCCTGGTTCACAGTCTAGTGAAAGGGGTATCATTGGTGCAAATTTGGATTTCAAAGACAAAATTAGCGGAATAAATAGAAATATCTAAGCATTAACAGCATGTTTAGATTACTATTCACCTGTCCATGCCAAATGGTTCACAATCTTGTGATGTGTTTAAGCCAATGCTAATCAGCAATCCTAACAACTGTTTATAGAAAAACATTGAAAAGGATGAAAAACAAAGGGGGGGGAAAGAAAAAAATAAATTTCATGTCGGAAATCTTTAAATGAATGGACCTAAATAATAGTCTTCATTTAAACCGAGTGGAGTCATTGCATCTAGTTTATGAATCCAGTATAGTTCTTTTTGTGCCAAAAGTTTGGGTAGGTCACCTCCTCGTTGGAGGGGGTGTAGTACTTCCAGTATTGCAAATCTCATTTGCGAGATGTTATGCTTGTTGTCTCTAAAGTGCCGGAATACAGGTGACTTCAAATTTTTTGTGCGAATCTGAGACTTATGTTCTGTCCATCTTTCTTTGGCTTTCCTACACGTTTTCCCCACATAGTATTTCCCACAGGGGCATCTGATGGTGTAGATGACATTTTTAGAGTCACAGGTTGCGAAGTTTTTTAGAAGAATCTTTTTACCATTATTCGGATGTCTAATATGGTTGCCTTTGATAATGTTCGAGCAGTGCTGACAATTCAGGCACGGAAAGGTGCCATTACGTGACTTCGTCAGTGTTCTTTGAGTGGATTTTTTAGGTCTTTCAGCTTTGATGAGCATGTCCCTAAAGTTCCGTCCTCTTTTGTACGCTAACATTGGGGGAGCTGGAAAGAGACGGTTAAGATTCGGATCTGATTTAATAAGATCCCAGTTCTTAGTGATTATTTTTTTGATTTGAAAGCTCTGGGCAGAGTACTTCAGAGTGTAAATGAGGTTAGACTTAGTTGGTTTCGGTTGTTTGTTAAATAGTATATCACGAGGGTGTGCTTCTGTCCTGGAAATAGCTTGGGCTACTACTTCTTCCGGGAAACCTCTTTCTAGAAATCTTGTTCGCATAGTATCAAATTCTGTCTGCAGTTTTTCAGTGTCAGAGGTTATCCGCTTAGCCCGAAGTAATTGGCTGAACGGTAGGTTTTCTTTTAAGTGTCTTGGATGGAAACTGTTGAAATGGAGGGAACTGTTGACATCAGTTGGTTTTCTGTACATTAGTGTCGTTAATTCCATATTTTTCCATTCCACTGTTACGTCCAGAAAGTTCACCTGTGGTATGCCGATTTCCAACGTGAATTTGATCCGAGGGTTGCATTGGTTTAAATATTGCCAAAAATCTTTCAATTCTTGATTTGTACCATTCCAAATGCCAAATACATCGTCAATATATCTTAACCAGCAGTGTATTCTGTGTTTCCAATGCGGATGATCCAGGACATGGGTTTTCTCAAAGTTAAACATAAAAATGTTTGCGTAGGAAGGAGCCACCGCCGAGCCCATAGAGGTACCCGAGATCTGTAGATAATACTTATCATTAAATCTGAAATAATTGTTGTAAAGTATCAGATTAATAAGTTCAATAGCAAATGTTTTTTGAATCTGGATTTCATCATGTTGTAGAAGAAACCATTCTAAGGCAGCTATGCCTTCATCGTGAGGAATTGAGGTGTATAGACTTGTGACGTCCATAGAAAATATTAGGGGGTCCGGGAAATTAATCTGTAAGTTGTTGATTCTTTGGAGAAAGTGTAAGTGAAAGAATAAACAATGAAGAATTGTTCTTGTAACCTTATCTGAGTTAATGTTATTTGTTCGCACAAATTACCTTTTCCTATATATTACAAATCACAGATTCTCTTGAATTTATTATGAAATATTTCTTGTAAGTGAAATCTAACTGTTGGTCTGGTATTCCAGACACTAGATAGTGTGCAGGGGACGTAAGTTCCCTACTTGGGAACTTTTATTTTTTGCATTGTATTTTGCAACCATAGCTGCCTTAGAATGGTTTCTTCTACAACATGATGAAATCCAGATTCAAAAAACATTTGCTATTGAACTTATTAATCTGATACTTTACAACAATTATTTCAGATTTAATGATAAGTATTATCTACAGATCTCGGGTACCTCTATGGGCTCGGCGGTGGCTCCTTCCTACGCAAACATTTTTATGTTTAACTTTGAGAAAACCCATGTCCTGGATCATCCGCATTGGAAACACAGAATACACTGCTGGTTAAGATATATTGACGATGTATTTGGCATTTGGAATGGTACAAATCAAGAATTGAAAGATTTTTGGCAATATTTAAACCAATGCAACCCTCGGATCAAATTCACGTTGGAAATCGGCATACCACAGGTGAACTTTCTGGACGTAACAGTGGAATGGAAAAATATGGAATTAACGACACTAATGTACAGAAAACCAACTGATGTCAACAGTTCCCTCCATTTCAACAGTTTCCATCCAAGACACTTAAAAGAAAACCTACCGTTCAGCCAATTACTTCGGGCTAAGCGGATAACCTCTGACACTGAAAAACTGCAGACAGAATTTGATACTATGCGAACAAGATTTCTAGAAAGAGGTTTCCCGGAACAAGATTTCTAGAAAGAGGTTTCCCGGAAGAAGTAGTAGCCCAAGCTATTTCCAGGACAGAAGCACACCCTCGTGATGTACTATTTAACAAACAACCGAAACCAACTAAGTCTAACCTCATTTACACTCTGAAGTACTCTGCCCAGAGCTTTCAAATCAAAAAAATAATCACTAAGAACTGGGATCTTATTAAATCAGATCTGAATCTTAACCGTCTCTTTCCAGCTCCCCCAATGTTAGCGTACAAAAGAGGACGGAACTTTAGGGACATGCTCATCAAAGCTGAAAGACCTAAAAAATCCACTCAAAGAACACTGACGAAGTCATGTAATGGCACCTTTCCGTGCCTGAATTGTCAGCACTGCTCGAACATTATCAAAGGCAACCATATTAGACATCCGAATAATGGTAAAAAGATTCTTCTAAAAAACTTCGCAACCTGTGACTCTAAAAATGTCATCTACACCATCAGATGCCCCTGTGGGAAATACTATGTGGGGAAAACGTGTAGGAAAGCCAAAGAAAGATGGACAGAACATAAGTCTCAGATTCGCACAAAAAATTTGAAGTCACCTGTATTCCGGCACTTTAGAGACAACAAGCATAACATCTCGCAAATGAGATTTGCAATACTGGAAGTACTACACCCCCTCCAACGAGGAGGTGACCTACCCAAACTTTTGGCACAAAAAGAACTATACTGGATTCATAAACTAGATGCAATGACTCCACTCGGTTTAAATGAAGACTATTATTTAGGTCCATTCATTTAAAGATTTCCGACATGAAATTTATTTTTTTCTTTCCCCCCCCTTTGTTTTTCATCCTTTTCAATGTTTTTCTATAAACAGTTGTTAGGATTGCTGATTAGCATTGGCTTAAACACATCACAAGATTGTGAACCATTTGGCATGGACAGGTGAATAGTAATCTAAACATGCTGTTAATGCTTAGATATTTCTATTTATTCCGCTAATTTTGTCTTTGAAATCCAAATTTGCACCAATGATACCCCTTTCACTAGACTGTGAACCAGGAACACGGGCAGATTAGCATTGGTGGATTACATTACAAGGATGTAGCTATATACTATGTGTACCAGTCTTATCAACTAGGATCTTTACGCTAAGATGTTGGTCCATAACATGTCACGCCTGATTCTCTCTCCCCCTACACACCTTCGATTACCGAGGGGTATTCATACATTGGACACTGACTTTCCCCTTGAGGTTTTGTTATTACCTTTTTACCCTGTCACCTGGTTTGTTTACATGTGACGACACGTACGCGCGAGCGTGATGACGTCACACTGTAAACACGCCGCGGTATATACTGCTCAGTTTAGACCATGACGCACAACACGCATATGCGTGATCACGTCACATTACCATTAACTCTATAAATAATGGCGGCACAATATATGGAGACAAGCAACCCCTCGGCAGCAGGTCTCCTTTAGTGCCACCCTGGTATGCACTAGGTAAGAATACTAAACCTTTCATATTCTGACTCGGACAAGAATTCTACTTTAAGTCTGTGGAAACTTGGTCCACCTCCTTTGTCTAATACGTAGACCTTACATTTGATCCTCTGCCCTTACTTTCTCAGTACTTCAGTCCGGAATTTCCTTCAGACCACTTGCGGTAGATGATTTCCACTCCGCCTCACCTATCCCGAAACTGGTCAACTACGATATCTCCGTAAGTGACTCATCATTCCTCTATCTTAATCTATCCTCAACTTACTATCTTTTACGGTCCTAATAGACGCCTTCCATGTCTATTTTACTTCTACAGATAAGGACTTTTTCATCAAGACTTTCTGTCGTATTTAGATGAAGGCCTGGGATTTCCGCCCCAGACCACCCACGTTCTCCTGAAGAACCTTCTTTATTGCAAAACACAAGGTTAGACTCCTCAAATAGGTGCTTTAAAAATTTTAGTTGAAGCCACGATTAGTAGAGATTTTCTACATATTTCCACATCTGATCAATGTGTAGAAGTTAGTATTAATCTAGTGAATTTATCATTAATCTCTATACGTATGAAAGAGGCACAGGGGGTGCCCCTACGGGTTACTGCCATACATTTAATCCTTATATGCTATGAGTGTTTGTGATATATATCTTGATCTACAATGAGTCATTTACAAAATGGAGTTGATTTAATGTTGTTGGTGTAAGTATATTTCTAATGTACATTTTGTATATATTTTCTTCTAGAATAAACTTTTGTTATTGCCCCTGATGAAGAGTGTTGTAGCACTCGAAACGCGTTGGGCCCTCCATATCTTCAACATCAAGAATAAACAATGAAGAATTGTTCTTGTAACCTTATCTGAGTTAATGTTATTTGTTCGCACAAATTACCTTTTCCTATATATTACAAATCACAGATTCTCTTGAATTTATTATGAAATATTTCTTGTAAGTGAAATCTAACTGTTGGTCTGGTATTCCAGACACTAGATAGTGTGCAGGGGACGTAAGTTCCCTACTTGGGAACTTTTATTTTTTGCATTGTATTTTGCAACCAAGGTGTCAAGGTTGCTCCTCTCTCCTCTGCACCTCATATTTGACTAGTAAACTCCTCAAATGCTTAGTAGCTAAATTGATTCTTATTATTCACAAAAATTTTCTCCTTACTAGGGTGTGCCATAAAAGGTCCTTTCCCTTTTTTTCCTCTCGTCCTTTGGCCATGGCCACTGTGCATGTTGCACCAATACATTTCTTCGGGCTGTGATCAATACCTGAGGGGTTTTTACTTCCCACTCCCGGGGGACTTTCCAAACAGGTGGCCAGGGGAGGGCCATCGCTTTTCGATTCCAACCCTGTGGGTGTACTAGCGAAGGAGGATCACCTGGGTGGAGGGTCCCTTGGGTTTGGGCAGGGGTTACCCGAGGGTGAGACATGGTATCCCCCTTTTCAAATAACCCCCTGCCCAACATCCCCGCAGCCTACTGTCAGACAGAACTCTGGTTTCCCCAGAGCCCTCTATGCCTCTCCCGTCTTAATAACATCACAATGAAACATCTACATTCAAAATAACTTTTCCATTTCTATGGATGTCCCTCTAATGAGGACAGGCGGAATCAGGCACTGAGGTACGATGACAAACACCTGAATCCAAGTGAGAACTGAAATAAATATATATAAGTGGAACCCAGAGTCACAAGGAGAGCACGACAAGCAAGGAAGGCAAGGGTGAGTTAGAGATGGGAGAGCAGGTGGGATGGCGAGCAACTAAGCAGGGGCTCTAGAGAAACAGGCTTGATGGAACGGGATGCCGTGACGCTACAAGGCTGCAAGCTAAAGCAGGAGAAAGCGTGGTGAGAGAGCTATGTCTCCAATGAGCCAAAAGTGTTCATCAAAGGAAGCCGAGAATCTGGCTGATCTCTCTAAACTGTGTGCTAAGAATTGCTCGTTTCCCTGGGACAGTGAGGCAGTCCAAGAAGGTCTGAGGGGCAGGAGGGGAGAGACGCTGACCTTGGATAAAAGAAGTACAAAGGACGCGTTGTTAAAATACAGCCGGTGAGTTCAAAGTGATGAGAGAGTCTGGAAAGATGTGAATGATTACCAAGTTGCAAGCAAGATTATGCATAGGAAGCAAGACACGTTGAAAGAAAGCTTTGAAACTCCATGACCATCTTGATATTCTTTTGAGACACCTACATATTTTACCCAATACCCTACACATTGTTAAGTTAGAGAGTGAGGGCAAGTATAGGTTTGACAGAGACGGATTCTTTAATTTTGACAGATAGACTTTTGGACTATTCGTTCTTCTTTATTGTTCATGGTTGAGACTACTCCCATTTAGAAAGACGGCAAGTTAGGTGTTATTCAAACCCCTTTTCTATAAATAAAGGTTTTCGAAAACAAACTTGTATCCTTGTGTTTGTGTCTACCTCTGAGCACCATGCCTTTCTCACAGGGACCACTATCTATGGCCTTCTATGGCAGCTATGGCAACTGTACATGTTGCACCAGTAGGTTTTAGAGCATTCTAGCCATGGCCTTCAACCGTTGACAGTACATGTTGCACCGATAGCTTTCGTTGGGCAGTGGCTTTTGGCTGTGGCCTCTGTACATGTTGCACCAGTAGGTTTTGTTGTTCTTTGGGACCCACTAGCCATGCCCTTGGCCTTGGCACATGGATCCAATCTATCTCTGCCTGAGGCAGGGAAGACCTCCCACAAAAGCTCTCAAATTAGAAAAATAAATGAATTTGTTAGCTGATTTAAGGTATCAGCTTGTTTTCTTTTTATTCAACAATCTATCCAACCCTTAGCTAACACAGTACAAGGGAACTGAACCTATATATAAATATATTACAGGGCCTGCAGTAGCAGCCCTGTAGTTAGGGTTAAGTTGCTCAACTCATAGAAAGAGCACTTGTTGGGCAGCGTATAACTTTGGCGCCGTTCAACAAATCCTCACCAAACTTTGCAAAAAAGGTATATGTCCACCTCAGAATGGTTTTACGAAGTTGTATGCGGTTTCATCCGGGGAGTCAAAGTTATAGGGGGGGGGTCCAAACACTTTTGAAATTCTAACAGACACAATGGAAAAAAATGTTGCTTGTGTCTACAGCCTAAACCGCTGGAAGGATTTTCACCAAATTTGCACGAGGAGCGGCAGCTTGGTCCCGAAAGCATGCTTTTGTAAATCTGTCCAGTAGTTTAACATGGGGAAAAAAAGTAAGCAAACAAAATGTGCGGGCAGCGCGCCCAATTGGTAAATTATGCAACCATAACTCATGCCAACACCATGCACTGCTAAGTCTAATACCCAGGAAATCTAAGATGATATCACAAATGGCATTATTGATGACATCACTTAGGACATCACATATATCAATTCTGATGAAAAGTCCTTGCAAGGGGTTCTGTTTAGAAAGTTGCTAGCAACATATCAAGGCTGATCGGGAGACCTCTCATGACTGCTACCTTTATAAAAAATTACTTATTTCAACCAAAGTGTTATATTGAAGTGTTGCTGTTAATACAGGACTGGAATAATACACTAGGCAATAGCTGCAGCATGGGCCATTGAAGTACATTATTTTGTATCTGCTAATATTGGCCAGTAGAATCATAAATCCAAACCTATCAGAATCTTGACTAATGTTAAACTTGGAATTAACTGTTAACAATAAAAGAATTACTACACGTGTGTAGTACAAAAAATACATCTGAAGAGCATAAATGCATACAAATCTGAGGCACATACTGGGCACCTCTGGTAAGGAGGAAAGAACTACCATGACCAGAAAATGACAATAAGATTAGAGTTCATCATCTATATATAAAAGTCAACATGTGTTTGTGGGTTTATGGCTCGGTAAGTGTTGGTGTATGGCAGGTGAAGGCGTATGAGAGGCGAAGGCATATGGGAGGCGTATGGGAGGCGAAGGTCGAGGTGTATGGGTGGTGAATGGACCTGAGAGGCGAAGGTGAAGTCTGTGTTATGTCACATGGCAGTGCGTTAATAAATTGCTGCCCAATGTAATTGAAGCAACAGTGTTGACCAGGAAAGGAAAAGGAGAAGATGTATTCATCCCAAGCATTCCACTCCTTCCGACAGGCATGCAGATCAGTTTCAAGCATCTACAGTTCCCGGTCAGGCTGGAATTCGGCATGACGATCAACATGCCACAGGGCTAGTCAATCAAGTGCACTCATGTCAACTTGGAATCTCTGTTTCTCCCACGGGCAGTTATAATTTGTGTGTTCTAGAGTAGGTTCACTGAATCAGTTGTATATCTTTGCTCCAACTGGAAAAACAATAAATGTTGTTTATAAACAAGCCTTACAATGTACATGTGCTTTCGTAATAATCAACTTCAGGTTGATCTCATGTACAGTTATATGTTTCAGGATGAGTTTTTAAAGAAGAACAAAAAATGGTGTTGTATAGTCTTTACAAGAAAACATTTAAAAATGTTGACTTTTTACCTTTGTTATGGAGCCTTTGCGAAAAGCGCAAAACATCCTTAAATTATTTCCAACAAAGAGTACCTATATGAAAATGAAATCCCAGGCAACGCCGGTTATATAAGCTACTCATGAATATAAATTGTCTGTTTGGGGCCCGCTGATTGTCCCATATATGTGCGCCATGAGCTTAGGCCAAACCCTAAGGAAAGTACCTTAAGAATATATGACAAGGTTAATGTCTAGATATACAGCACCTTTACAATTTTAAAATGTTCACTGTCACTGAACAAAAACAACTGGCCTGGATATGTGATGTCATCAGTGATGTAATCAATGATGCTGTTTGTGATGTCATCTTTGATGCCCTATGTGTTAGTCTTAGCAGTGCATGGTGGTGGTGCAAGTTATGATTGCATAGCTTACCATAACTGGTTTACTTCTTGTGTTTTTGTCGATTTTACATGTAACCATAATGCCCCATTAACAAAAAATGTTCTCTTAATTTCATAACGTCCCTTTGCCAGTGTTTTTCACTGAGAATATAAATATATACATTATAAGGCCTGTGGTAGCAGCCAAGTAGTTAAGGTTAAGTTGCTCAACCCATAGGAAGAACACTTTTTGGGCTGGTTATAACTTCACCCCCCCAGGACAAATCCTCACCAAACTTTGCATAAAATGTATTAGTCCCCCCGGATTGATTCTACCAAGTTTGGTGAGGGTATGTGCAGCGGTGGCAAAGGTATAGGGGGGTGCCAAAATGTGTGTTTTTTCTCATAGACGCAATGGAAAAAAGAATTTGCTCACGCCTACACCCAAACCGCTGGATGGATTTTCACCAAATTTGTGCCAGGAGCGGTGGCTTCATCCCGAAAGTGTGCTTTTGTAAATTTGGTGTAAATCCATTCAGTAGTTTGTTTAAAAACTGCCAAAAAGTTGGTACAAAGAAATAGTGATACCTGTGTTCGGTCTGCAGACTCAATTCCCTTTTCGGTCTGTGGACATCCCCTTAATTGGTCCAGGGTTTGACGTGATGTCCGCGGACATCGGACGTGCCCGTTGATTGGATGGCAAAGAGCGTGAGGTGCGTCATATTTCCCAAAACTATGACCATGTTGGATCCATGGACAGCTGGTGTTGACCACAGACAGTGCAGTGGAGAAAAAGTTTGCAAAACAATTTTGGGGTTATTTGGTGGTGGCAAGAGGGGCTGGGAAGGATGAGGGTGTGCAGAAAAGATGATATGGGGCTATATTTATAGGTACAAAAATAGCATGTAGGTACCGCGGTAGTACACGGAGACCACTGTAGTCCGCGGATAGCACCATGAAGAGATGGGTTGGAAAACAGATTTGCAGTTATTTGGTGGTTGAAAGAGGGCATTGAAAGGGTAGGGGAGTGGAATAAAGTTGTTATAGAGCTTTTTTTATAGGCAAAAAAGGGTTTGCAGATGCCGCCATCTCCGTGGTCAATTTCAGGGTTTCCGTGGACATCACTTGAATTGTAAGGGGGTTCTGTGTAAGTTTTGTTATTTCAACATGTATTGTATCTACTTGTTATATTGTTTCATTGTATTGTTGTGGCCATTGGCCACATACACTATAGTAACATGTGTATAGTAATTATGGGTACTGTACGGTGAGTATACAGTATTTGTAGTACGTGGAATAACATATTAGAAATGTAAATAGCATTTATGATTCATAGTAATGTGTATAGGAATTATGGGTACTGTAGGGGGAGTATACAGTATTTGTAGTATGGTGGAACAATATAATTGAAATGTAAATAGTATTTATGATTGTAGTACAGTTGAAAATGTATGGTAGTGTTTATTGAATTTGTATTTGTTTTAATAATGGTGAATCCACTTTTTTGAATGGTGTTGGCATGCTATCTTTTGAAAATGAAAACGCCAAGCTGGATGGTGCAAACAATTTTCGGTGTGATGGAGTGCATTTTACTGATTTTGGGAATCCAATGGCTCTTGTAAATATTCAAGTGTATGTGAAAAAGATGTACAGTGCATATGAAAACATTTCTAAGTAGTTCTAGGAAATAATCCTCATAAAAGCAGCAACAACAACAAAAACTTAAAAACTGAAAAAACGGTTCTTCTAAGAGCCGCCATTGTACAATAAATTGCTTAAATTAAGTGTAAACCTCCCCACCCCACCCAAAATCGGACTGTTAGTCCATGAATGCTGCGGTAGTCCGCGGACGGCACGTGCCACAACCGGGTCACTCGGGGATACCTGCCATGGAAATGGGACTGCAGCGACCACGGACAGTCGTGGTGTCCACGGACATCGCAATATCAGCCAAATTCAGTTTCTTGGGTGTGGTGTACAGGAGGAGAGGGTGGCAGGAGTTTTGTTTGATGAGAGCACCTAAGAAGATGGCTGTGGATTTGAGAAATCAGCATTTTTGGATATTGGTAGATTCTTCGATCCAGTAATTGAAGGTGTATGCTGAAAATCATGGTATCTGTGGAAGTATAGGATTGCAAGAAGTGGAGGTTTTATGGCATCCAGTTTTTGAGTTAGACTGGGAAAGCTTGCTGTTATTTTGTCAGTATGGCACAAAGTATGGCACACTTTAAATGTCCAGACATTATAGTTGTACATTGTGGAGGGAACAGTTACTGTATATAAAAGCAAGACAAGGAAAAAAAGGTGTTTCTTTTCAGAGCCAACACTAAATACTAAATAAGTGAAATTGAATTAAAACTGCCCCCATCCCTTTGATTGGCCGTAGAGTCTATGAACTATGTGGTAGTCTTTGGACATCGTGGGGAATCAGTCGATCAGAAAAGGGTAGCAGGAGATTTGGTACTTTTTTATATTTTCTATTTCTTTGGGCTTTTTAAACTTGTTTTTGGGAAAGGGAAGGTAAGGTGGGGGAAGGAAGGGAGGAAAGGGCCGCCAACACAGAAATAGAAGGGCAGGTGGAAGATGTTGAGCAGTCCTTAAATCTAAGGTGTGGGCCAGTGTTTCTTGTGCTCCTTGACCGCAGCCCTGTGATTGGTCTAGGGGGCGATGTGATGTCCGTGGATATCGGACAAGTATGCTGATTGGTTGGTGAAAAGCGTGTGAGGTGCATTATATTTTCTGAACTGGTGGCCATGTTGGATTTGCAAACATCAGCTGTAGTCTGTGGACATTTGGGAAAAAACATATTAAAAAAGACAATAATGTACTTGATAAACTAATGAAATATCTCTGGGGAGCTGAGGGGTGATGATGTTGGGATGGATATGGCCATGAAAAGACAATAAAAAAGGGGATTTTTCTTTTTTGATACCCGTAAATATCCCCAATGTCCCAGGACATCCATGCATATTTCTGCACAATGTGGTCGTTGAAAAGGAGTCTTTGGATGGCCTATAATTGTGGTGCCACTCAATGAAATTGAATGAAACTTTGCAATATTATTGTAGACCCGATCCTAAATGGGTGTGTAAAGTCTGGTGCTGTTTTTTCAACAGGGTGCAAAATTAGAGGGGTGTCCACAAATGTTTGAGACACTTATACATTTGGTGCTGCTTGAGAAATGTGCATAAAAGTTTGCAAACAAATTTTAGATGTAGATTTGAATGTTGTTGTTAAGTTTGGTCTGAGTTTCTGAAGAGGGAGCAAAATTAGGGGAGGGTCTGAACATTTTTAGATGGCTTATAAGTTTGTTTCTGTTTGATGAATCTGTAGAAAAGTTAGCAGAAAGAGTATAGACCCTACCTTGAATATTTGTGCAAAGATATGGTTAAGTTATGACTTTATTTTGCATGTACGTATATTTTGACAATTTTGCAAATATGAAAAATGGATGGATTTGTAGTGAAGCTGTGGAAGGAGCATTGGCAATGATCGGAAAACATGTTTTGTAAATGTGTGTGTGTTGAGGTTTATTTTTTTTAAAGTGTTTAAAAGTAAGTACACAACACAGTAATGCACATTTTTGCCTGGGCAATGGGACTAGCCCCAGCAAGGAGAAATGTGTAATGTCATTTTTTTATTGGGGAATGTGGCATTGCTGAAGCCTATGTCCCATGGATTTTGGTGATTGGTCATGACATTTTCATTCATAAAAACGTATTAAATTAACAGAAAAAAGTTTGTTAAATGGATGTTACAGTTAAAATGCACCCCACCCTTGGGAGTTGTGTGCCCCAGCATTTAGCCAGTGGCCTTATACCATGGTATTTCATGGAACCTCACTTTTGGGCTCCTATGAGCACTAGACTATTCGTATTTATTCTATTTATGCACTTCTCTCACTGTACAATTCATATGTCCCGGGAGCATAGCTCAGCGGAAACGTGCTCGCCTTCGAAGCAAGACGACAAGAAGCAACACAGGTTCGATCCCCGGGTCCGCACTTAGAAACCTCAGGGTATTTAAGCGTGTTATAAATACGCAACTTAGACAACAAAAAAAAAACAATTATACAACTAAAAAACAAACAATTCCCGTAACAGCATCTCGATGCCCGCCGGCTGTGTGGGCGCTTTAAAAATGCAAAATAAATAAATAAAATATGTGTATTTATGGGAGAACTGTGTACAATTTTTTTTGTTTAAGTAAGGTGAATGCAGATGGAAAAGATTTGAAGAATATTGCTAAGTGGCAGTTGGTGTGTGGAAGTTTAATTTGTTGAAGTTAATATGTTGTAATAGGGTACTAGGGCTGTACTGTGTGATAGTGTGCCATCTGGGTCTTTTTATGATGCATGTTTTCTCGAAAGGTTACTGTGGAGACCACGGACAGTTATGAAGGTTCATGGATTATCGTACTTATTGTATGCTACAGAAAAGTATTTGGGACATAATATTGTTTCTGTATTTTTTTTTTAGTATGCAATTGTCCATTATTGACTTTAGCATAATACAAAATGCTAATGGAATGCTAATGGAAATTATGGCCATTTCTGGCTGCAGCAGTGAAATGGGAGGTAGGTTCCTCCCTTGATCTCCGCCATTTCTATGCCATTTTGATCAAGGAAGGTATAGTTGGAAAGGGTAGACTCTCCCTTTCCGACACCTTCCTTCAAGCATTGCTGGGCGCGGATCACTCGATTCACGCCCAGCAATGCCCCTAGACCACCAGGGATACTTTTTTGAAGTGGGGAGTGAGGGGGTCCGTATATAAGCATCCCCCTCATTCCCCTAAACCATGGGGCTGTACATTGGGAAGTGGCAAACAAAATGAAAATGCACTTTATGTTGGGGTTATTCTGGGGGTCGGTGCTCACTGGACCGCCAAGGATTTATTTTTATATAAAAGGGGGATAGCCCTTGACCCCACCCCTACTCCAAATGGATGGGGCAGCATGTCATTTAGCCCTCCCTGGGGGCAGATTGGCAGTGTAATCTGCCCCTAGGAAGGGGCACATTTGTGTTTACTGGGGGTCACCAGATCACCAGGGATGGTTTTTATAAAAGGGGGGAGTGGCCCTCTCCCCCCTGCCCCAAATGGATGGGGCATGTCATTTGGCCATCCCTAGGGGCAGATTGCTAGTGTAATCTGGAAATCTGCCTCTAGGAAGGGGCAAATGTGTACTTACCAGGGTTTGGTGGGTCACTAGACCACCAGGGATGGCTTGTATGAAAGGGGTGGGGGTGGCACTCTCCCCCTCCTGCCCCACATGAATGGGGCATGTCATTTAGCCATCCCTGTGGGCAGGTTGGCAGTGTAATCTGCCAATCTGCCCCTAGGAAGGGGCAAATGTGTTTTAACCGGGGGGTGAGGGTCACTAGAGCACCAGGGATGGCTTGAAAGGGGGCGGGGAGCCGTGATCACAGCGTGATAGTTATGATTTGTTTTTTGATGGGCTGACCACAGATAACAAAATGTTTTTTGTTTCGTGTACAGGTTTTTTTTTTACACAAGAAACATCTCTTATGTAGATCATTTTCTTGAATTCTACTATTAGGGCCCATTGTCAGTGGGGTGGGTGGGACTGGGGCTGGATTGTTGGTGTGGGTGGGAGTGGGCAGTCTGGGAGGTATTTTGGTGGACTACCACACAATTGCAGGGTTAGGCCACAAATTGCCCCCCATGCCAGCAGAACATTGGTGTTTACCTGGGAGCGGCTGTCTCCCATGTGGATCGTCCATCCCCAAGTGCAGTCGGCGGTCTCAGGGAGTGCCGGCAGGGTCCCCATCTCTTCCCAGAGGGAAAAGCTGTAACACAGCCCAGCCAGAGCTCAAGGATGGGCCTGGGGATGGACCACACACATGAAAGACAGGCACTGAAGGCCAGGAATCACCCTGACTATCCTGGAGCTCTGGCTGGCCAGCGTTACAGCTTCTCACTCCAGGAAAGGACTCCCGGGAACTTCTGCTGTGCTTGGTGACGTTCAACCCACATGGGAGACAGCCGCCCAAGGCCAGGAACATGACCCCCAACAATCCTGGAGCTCTGGCTGGGTTGTGTTTCAGAATTTCTCTCTGTTAAGGGACATAGACCCTGCTGGGCTCCCTGGGGCTGCCGCTGTTCCTGGGGATGGTCAACCCACATGGGAGACAGCCACACAGGCTGGGGACATTACCCCCGACCATCCTGGAGATCTGGCTGGGCTGCGTTACAGAATTTCCCTCTGGGAATGGATGGGGACCCTGTCGGGGCTCCCTCGAACTGCTGCTGTGCTTGGGGACAGTACACCCACATGGGAGATGGACGCCCAAGGCTGGGGATATAACCTCCAACTGTCCTGGAGTTCTCGCTGGTCTGCGTTACACTTTTTCCCTCCGGGGAGGTATTGGCACACTGCCAAGGCTCCCTGGTGGGGAAAAGCTGTAACACAGGCCAGCGAGAGCCCCAGGATGATTGTGGATGATGTCCCTGGCTTTGGGTGGCTGTCTCCCATGTGGATTGACCATCCCCAAGCCCAGCAGTGGTTCCAGTGAACACTGGCCGGATCCCCGTACTTTCCTGGAGAGAAAAGCTTTAACGCAGCCCAGCCAGAGCTCCAGGCTGGGCTTGGGGATGGTCGACCCACATGGGAAACGGGTGCCCATGGCCTGGAACATCACCCCTGACCATCCTGGAGCTCTGGCTGGGCTGCATTACATAATTTACCTCCAGGAAGGTAGGGGGACCCTGCCGGCCTCCCTGGGACTGCCGCTGTGCTTGGGGATGGTCAACCCACATGGGAGATGGGTGTCCATGGTCAGGAACATGACACCCAACCACCCAGGAACTCTGGCTGGCCCGTGTTACAGCTTCTCCCTCCGGGAAAGGACAAGGACTGTGCCTAGCCTCCCTGGAACCACAATTGGTCTTGGGGACATTCATCCCACATGGGATACATGCGCCCAAGGCCAGGGACATCACCCCCAACCATCCTGGAGCTCTGGCTGGGCTGCATTACAGAATTTACCACTGGGAAGGGATGGGGACACTGCCGGGGCTCCCTGCAACTGCTGCTGCACTTGGGGATGATCGGCCTACATGTACATTATTGTATTACCATTTTCTGAAAAAATACAAAATGTGCTCACTTTTTTGTTTCTCTCATCCCATACAGTAAATTAGGATTCCTTGGTGTCGCGTTAAGCCTACATGTGGGAAGAAAAGGAGCCAGATTTGGTCGAGATATCTCATGTAACAAAAAAGTTATAAGGGATTGAATGGCGACATACCAAAATCTCCATAAAAGGGCTCAGCACTGGGGAGGGGACCGTGAGCAGTTAAGGCGTTAAAGGGATGTTATGGTTACAAGTAAAACCGAAACCCCCCAGAAATTCAACAGTTATGGTAGGCTAATCAACCATAACTCGTGCCACCATCGTGCACTGCTAAGAGTAACACCCAGGACATCAAAGATGACATCACAAATGTCATTGATGACATCACATTTGAAATTAATTTTGATGAAAAGTCCCTACAAAGGGTTGTGTTTATAATGTTGGTAACCAGAGGCCAGGGATGATTAGGAGACCTATCATGAACTACTTAATGTTTTGAAGAATATACACAGCTAAACAAAACATTACATTGGAGTGTTGTTAATACAGAACCTAATCATACAGGCACATAGGCAATGGCTGCAGCATGAACCAAAGAAGTACAATATTTATAATCTGAGGATTTTGGATAGTAAAATAATGAATGCTATCTTAACAGAATTTTGAGTAATGTTATAGATGGAATAAATAGCTAAGAATTCAAGACATACTACATACTTGCCAGTATAAGCAATACATATGAAGACCCACAATGCATACAAATCAGAGGCACAACAGGGAAACTGAAGTAAGGAAAAAAGAAACCACAACACTATAAAATGTCACATTTCATCATCTTGTATACAAATGAATTTTGTGTTTGATGCCTGCTTATTGCTCCATATGTGTGCACCATGAGCAGAGACCAAACCCCAAGGAAAGTGTTTTAAGAACATACAAGAAGGTTAACATCTAGCTAAAGCACCTTCTCAATTTTTATATTCTAACTGTCAGTGAACAAAACCGACTGGCTTAGATATGTCAATGAACAAAAACAAGTGGCCCATGTATGTGATGTCATCAATGACATTTGTGATGTCCTCTTTGATGAGTTGGGTGTAAATCTTAGCAGTACACAGTGATGGCGCAATTTATGGTTACTTAGCTTACCATAACTTGCACATTTCTGTTTATTTTCTCGATTTTACTTGTAACCATAACGTCCATTTAACAAAGATTTAAAAAAATAGAGATTTGTGGAAAACCAATAAACCATATCTTGTCTATAACTTGACATCACAGAGAATGGCACGTTAATGAATAGAACTGGATCCTGCTATAATAATACAGCTAGCAGGCAAGTGGAAATGTGGTCCTTATGAATTGGGATGATGTTCCGATGTACATAACATACATTCAGGTAACCAATCAGAATATTTTAAAATCTTTATCAGGGATAAACCTTGTAAGAGGACTCCCAGTGGCATTTAACAAGAGAAGAAATAAATAATCTAACAGTTCATCTGCCTTTCGTGCCTGCCATCTATGTTTTGCCTAAGGCACATAAACATTTCACTGACATTCCCCAGGCTAGACCAATGGTAGTGGTATAGTGTCTGTAACAGATCAAATATCACACTGCATTGTCTGGTACTTAAAACCTCTGGTCCATAGATTACCATCTTATATAAAAGACACAATGTATATATTACAACAATTTGAAAAATAAAATTGTCTCAGGGCTATTGATTGGATACTTTAGATGTGTCTGTATTGCATTGCACATATTTACACAGCATTTGAAGCGATGGAATATTTCCACACGCAAGCCCCAATAAGTAAATCATAGTAGGAATTCGTCCTTGCTAAGGGCCAGGCCAACTGTCCAGGAACCAAAGTTATATCACTATTATTTGTAATTACATTTTGACACTTTGGAAAAAATAAAATGCACGACAGATTTGAAACACTATGCTTTGAGGTCCTTGCTGATGCTCCTCGCGCATGTTTGCTGCAATCCTGTCCAGCACTTAGGGCTGTAGCCACAAGCAGATTTTATTTTTCCCATTCAAACCTATTCTGATTTCATAAAACGTTACCACATAGCCGGTACCTGGTGGCCACGCCCACTTTAACCCCATTGTCTGGGTCATCAGTCACCAAAGGTATATCACTATTTGTTATACCTATTTTATGACACTTTTCAAAAAATGAAACACGGACGCACCTGCGAAACCATGCTTTGAGTTCCTTGCCAATGCTCCTTGCACAAGTTTGCTGCAAATCCGTCCATGTTTATTTTTTGAGAAATGTCAAAATATAAGAACAAAAAATAGTCATATAACTTAGTGCCCGCTAGTCAAAATCCATTCAAACTCTGCACAGAAATGTAAGGTTGGGTTTATAATCTTTCTGCAAATGTTTGTGCACATTCCTCAAACAGCACCAAAGTTATAAGGCATCTAAAAACGCTGAGACCCCCACCTTCTAATGCTGCCCCCTCTTTGGAAACAGCACCAAACTTTGCAGAACCATTCAGGGACTGGTCTAAAATAATGCTTTACAATTTCATGCAGTTTCATTGAGTGGCGCCAAAGTTATAAGCCATCCAAAAACCGTTTTTAACCGACCACATAATGCAGAACTATGCATGGATGTTCCAGAAAATATGAGATGTTCTCGAGCAAATGAATGTCCACGAACATCTGAGGTATTTGCAGACCTCAGGGAAGAAAAAACACAAACCTTTTGGCTTCTTATGGCCATCCTCATCACCCCTCACCTCCCCAGAGATTGTTTAATTATTTTGACAAGTGTAACATTGTGTTTTTTAATATGTTTTTATGCCAATGATTGCAGACTACAGGTGCAGTCCGCAAATCCAACTTGGCGACCATTTCAAAAGTATTTAGGCACCTCACCTTTTTAATTGACCAGTCAGCAAGCGCGTAAGATGTCCATGAACGTCACGTGGGTCTCAGATTGGTTGAGAGGTATCCACGAATTCCGATTCATGAAATGGACCAGACCAGATATCACAAATTATCACTAGCAGTGCAGGGTGGTGGCGCCAGTTATGGTTCCTTACCTTGCCATAACTGGCGAATTCCTGGGATTTTTCGGTTTTACTTGCAATCATAACGTCCATTTAACAGCGTTTATCACTAAATTACATAGGTTTTTATTATTGCAACTTAACTATAACGTCCCTTTAACAAAGATTTTTTTTCACTGATTGATATATATATATATATATTTCTGAGGCTTGTGGAATCTGCTTAGATCACATGCTGTGCATAGGCCGACATCTAGTGGAAGCTGCGGTGTATTACAGTTTGTTTTTCGAAACTCGAAAAAGGGCGTTGACACAGGGCGTGCCAGTAATACTATCCCTAGTGTGACGTCCACTGTACCCATGTTCCCTCACGCGTCTAGGACCCTCAGATTGTTTTTTTCTGCCATACTGGTCAGAAGCATTTTGCAGAGTTCCCTGGCCTTAGCCATACTTTTGTTAAATATTGTTAAATTTACCCATTTGTCCACCCCAATGTTGAGTCACTGAACTTCCACACTCGACGCCGGCCCGGAGAAGAATTCGACCGTCGACAGCTGCACGACGGATTTGGGCCTCGGAAGGCCTCTGGCCTCGGCCCAGGCCTTGGAAGGCCGCTGGCCTCGGCCCTGCAAGTAGGGAGAGTGGGGGGTGGACATACTCTACACTCTTTTGGTATATAGGTACATTCTTATATATTCCTACACTTACAAGCCCGCTGCCACAAGGTGCGTATGGAGGGTATCCCTTTCCAATTCTGCCCCAAGTGCAACCGCAAGTACCCTTGGGGCGACAGGCACGCCACGTGCAATCTCTGCTTGCCGAGGGACCACCCCGAGGCGAACTGCAGAGCGTGTAGTAGGTTTAAAACCAAAACACTTAAGGACCGTTCGATCAAGCGTTGGGCCCACCACGCCAGGCGTCAAGAGCCAATGGCAGCGGAGGGTGCCTTCAGCGATGGCAGCGACGCCGTGCTTTCGGACGGCGAGGGCATTATGGTGTCGAAAGACAGCCGAGTGCAAGTCCCCGACCTCGGAAGGTCGTCCGGCAGAGCAGCTATGGGGAAGACCCCCGGCGACACAAGCGCTTCCCACAGCACATCCACAAAACACATGAAGTTCAACCGGGACTCGTAAAGAGGCACATAGAGAACGGTCTGAATCGGCGTCCTCTGGGCGTTCTCGATCAAGATCGCCCCATGACTCCAGGCAATCATCCACTGCTGCCAAGAGTGCCTCGCTCCCCAAGGTAACGGAAGTTCGATCGTCGGAGGACGAAGCCGACTTCCATCCCCAGACTACACTCCAGGAGTCGGCGCCCGCAGACCGTGTTACGGCGGCCCCCGAGCCCCTACCTCCACGCTCGAAGGATAGGGACACTACCCCCAAACCTCGACGCCAGGCGTCGAAAGGCTCCGAAGGGGCGAAAAAACAGGGAAAACACTCTTCCACTCACGGGGAGGGGGAAAAACAGCAAAGGAAGCAGCCTCTGCCTACTTCCACACCTTTAAGACACTCCACTCCTCATAAACAGACAGACAAGTCCAAGTCTTCTGCTATCACAAAGACCCCTGCTCAGACCACCAAGTCTAGTCAGGATAAGTCAGATAAACTTCCAGAAAGAGTCATTCCCATTTCTAGAGAATGGTCTAGTGATGACATAGACATGGTCATGTCCAGGATGTCATCATTGGCAGATTTTTACGCAAAAAACCCTAAACACTTTCTCTCTTATACTCCCGATGGGTCAGCACCCTCAGGCTCTAAGGATCCTATACCTCCAAGTAAAAAGTCCCGGTTTGAAACACCAACACACTTCGGACCCCTTCTATGTACAGCCCTACTCTCAGTATCAAGGAGAGACATCCTTTTGTGAGGATCCAGATTTGGGCATGTTGGAAGAACAAACTGGTACGGATTACTATGGGGATGACGAGGACCAAGAAGAGGATGAGGACGACCCGGAAACCTACAGAGTAGATTCCCTGGTAGAGAAGGAACCCCCGGTTACCGACTCCCCTGTCGACAACCAACCTCTCCTAAATGAAGTTCTGTCTCGAGCAGCTGAACATTTCCACATTGACACCCAGGGTGCTCAAGAGGAGAGGGACTTCGCTGAGGAGTTAGTGGGAGAAAGGTGGCCTATTGCTCAGGCAATCCCTATCCTGAAGTCTATTCAGAGAAGAATAGATCCTTCACTCGTAAATCCTATCCTCACCAGGGCAGTGAACCCCAGGATTGAGAAACTTTTCAGGGCAGCCCAATCAGACTGTATATAAGGGGGCATCTGAAGCCGGACTCCCTGGTTGTTACAAACACCCGTAAGAGGGGTGGAACACCCTTGTCATCGTCCGAAGCTCCTCCCGACAAGGAGAGCAAGAAACTGTATGGTTATGGTTTGGGCAGGAAAGTAGCCTCCACTTCCGCCTACCAGGCAAGGATTGCCAACTCCACCACCTTGTTGGCCAGCTACAACTGCCATCAGTGGGAAGAAGTCGCGGCACTCATAGACTCCGCCCCAGAACCCTTAAAGAGCCAGTTGGCACGAGTTTCAGCGGAGGGAAGAGCCGTGTCCGGTTGCATTTTTAAAGCAACCTTTGATGCCGCGGATAACGCCGGCAGATTGATAGCAGAAGGAACTGTTATCAAGAGACACGCTTGGTTACGGCAGTCTGGATTCAAAGCTGAAACCCAAGCATCATTGTTAGATAAACCGGTGGAGCCGGATCTGTTGTTTGGTAAGGCGGTCGAGGACGCGCTGGAAAATGCCAAGGACGAGTATGAAACACTCAAATCCCTAGGCCAACTAACCAATAAACCCCCTAATCAGAGAGGGAATGGCAATTTTCATTGCCCACACGGCCAAAATTCCCAGAGAGGATCTAACTATTCCCATGGGCAGGGTACACCGTGGAGCAATAATAACCAACAGTCTACCCAGGGTTACGGCAGGGGTAATAAAAGAGGAAGTGGAAAAAGTAGAGGCAGCCCCAGTAGAGGAGGCGGCACGCCTCCACCAAAACAGTGACGCTCGTTCAGGGTCCCTTCTCGCGCAACCCCAGTAGGAGGACGCATTTCCAACTTCACCCAAGCTTGGGAAGGGATCACATCAGACAGATGGGTGCTGTCCACAGTATCTGCAGGGTACTGCATAGAACTGTTAGAGTGTCCCCAAAACCATCCTCCATGACAAAAAATACATTCTTTGGACGACCAGAAGATCCTCCTCGAGGAGATCGTCAATCTGCTAGCAAAGGACGCGATAGAACTCGTCCCGGAACACCAGGTAAACAAGGGTATTTATTCAACTTACTTCCTTGTGCCAAAAAAAGATCTGACAATGCGCCCAGTATTGGACTTACGGCCTGCAAACAAGTATGTCAAGCCCCAAAAGTTTTGCATGACTACTCTCCAGGAGGTAATACCCCCTCCTAAAAAAGGGGGATTACATGGCAATATTGGACATGAAAGATGTCTATTTTCATATTTCCATGTTCTCAGCGCACAGGACAATCAACCTCCTCTTCGAATTGGGCTTCTCAATAAACGAGAAAAAGTCAAGTCTGGTGCCAAGTACATCCAAACAGTTCCTAGGAGCTATCCTAGACACTCGAGGGGTTGACCTTTCCTTCCGAGGAAAGAATTCGGAATATACTGCTGCAATTCCGCAATATCAGTCCGACGGTACGCAAAACAATGCATTTTCTGGGCATGATGGCGTCATGTATTTACCTGGGCCCCAACGCGCGCCTGCGCATGTGTCCCATGCAGGAATGGTTGGCGAAACAGTGGTCTCAGCAAGTGGTCAGTGGGACGATCTAGTGGTCGTTTCGCCAACACTTGTACAAAGCCTACACTGGTGGACAAGAGAGAATCTGTCCAAGGGGAAACACTTTTACGATCCCGAGATACAGGCGGTAGTCACAACCGATGCATGCCTGACGGGGTGGGGAGCTCACCATCTCCACCACACAGCTCAGGGTCTCTGGTCGCACTCAGTGGCCAAGAATCACATCAACCTGTTAGAGCTTCTGGCAGTATTCAGAGCACTTCAAGCGTTCGAGCCCTACCTGTTAAATCTGTCAGGGCAAATCTGGACAGACAGCACTACAGCCATGTTCTACCTGAACAAGCAAAGAGGGACTCGGTCGCCAAATCTGTCCAAGCTTGCCCAGAAAATCTGGATATGGGCACTCAGACGGAACATCTTCCTGTCATCGCAACATGTTCCAGGGGATCTCAATTCCCTAGCGGATGCTCTGAGCAGAGACCCCCTCCCAGAGGAACACGAATGGTGTCTACACAGAGAAGTCATAGAAGATATCTTCTCTCAGTGAGGTTCCCACTATAGACCTATTCGCCACAAGCGAAAACAGACAATGCCCAGGATTTGCATCCTGGTTCCCCCAACCAGACTCCCAGGGGAACGCCCTGTGGAAGAACTGGTCAGGGATGTTTGCATATGCTTTTCCACCAACTCCTCTAATCAGGAAGGTGGTCAACAAGATGAACAGAGAATCGATGACGCTCCTCCTAGTTGCTCCCATGTGGGCAAGACAACCGTGGTTCCCACACTTATGCAGATTGGCGGTGTGCGAACCCATCATACTTCCAGGCTGGTACAACCTACTGTCCCAGCATCAAGGTCAAACGGTGCATCCTCAACCCAACTCAATGAACCTGGCAGCATGGCTCCTGAGGTCATAGAGTTCGGACATCTCAATTTACCACAGAGGTGTATGGACATCCTAAAGGAATCTAGGAAACCTAACACGAGGCACTGCTACTTTGACAAATGGAAGAGATTCGTTCTCTGGTGCCAGAATAAACAAATCAACCCAGTTGATTGCACTCCTTCCACTATTGTTACATACATGCTCCACCTGCTGGATGCAGGACTGGTTTTTAACTCACTGAAGGTACACCTGGCAGCCCTGTCAGCATACACTACTTCCCATAACAAGGTGTTGTGGTGGAAAGTACCAGTAGTTAAAGCCTTCATGGAAGGAGTAAAGAGACTTCACCCTCCTATTTCAAACCCACCACCAGGATGGGACCTTAACGTGGTGCTATCTAAGCTCATGGGCCCCCCATTCGAGCCCATGCACAAAAGCAGTCTAAAACACCTGACTTACAAAACGGCCTTCTTAGTAGCAATTACATCTATAAGAAGAGTCAGTGAAATTCAGGCTCTGTCAGTGCAAGATCCCTTCTTTATTGTCCATAAAGTTAAACTGGTTTTACGCACACACCCTAGGTTCTCACCTAAGTTTATTTCAAAATTCCACGTAAACCAGTCCATCGAGCTTCCGGCTTTCTTCCAAGACCCACAAAGCTTGGCTGAGGTGAAACTACACACACTAGATGTGTGTAGGGGGGTCCTCTACTATGTAAACAAGACCAGAACAATAAGGAAAACAGATCAGCTGTTTGTCTCTGTAGCTACAGGCAGAGAGGGGGATTGCGTCTCTAAAGGTGCCATCTCTAAGTGGATTTTTAACTGTATCCAGCTGTGTTACTCACTTTCTGAAAGAACTCTGCCTTTCACGCCTAGGGCCCACTCTACAAGAGGCATTGGGGCCACTCTGGCTTTCTTTGCAAATGTACCTCTTGACACCATTTGCAAAGGCGCTACTTGGAGCTCTATTCACACTTTTACTCAGCACTACTGCATTGACACTCATTCCAAGACAGATACACAAGTGGGACAAGCGGTTCTAAGACATTTATTTGCTCATGACCCTTCTCACATCCCACCTCCTTCTTCAGGTACTGCTCGCTAATCTATGCACAGCATGTGATATAAGCAGATTCCACAAGCCTCAGAAGGGATACATTACTCACAGTAATCGGATTTCTGATGCTTGTATCTGCTTAGATTCACATGCGACCCACCCTTCCTCCCCTCTGAGAGAAGGCACATGGATGCTTGTAGTCTTACCTTTCTATCTATCTGCTTGGATTATCTGTACTCACGCTACTCCTCATGCTACCTCATGTCAGAAAAAATACAATCTGAGGGTCCTAGACGCGTGAGGGATCATGGGTACAGTGGACGTCACACTAGGGATAGTATTACTGGCACACCCTGTGTCAACGCCCTTTTTCGAGTTTCGAAAAACAAACTGTAATACTCTGCAGCTTCCACTAGATGTCGGCCTATGCACAGCATGTGAATCTAAGCAGATACAAGCATCAGAAATACGATTACGGTGAGTAATGTATCATATATATATATATATATATATATATATATATTCAGGGAAAATACTATACTTTAGTTGCAGGGATGTCAAGTTGAAAATGTAACACACCAAAACCCCTGAAATTCGGTAGACGATTCAGGCAAAGCCACCTTAATTTGCCACCCCCTGTTGCACAGCATATGACCCCAATGCTGACATCAGCGATTACATTACTGTTGACATCACTAATTACATCATATATGACATTGCTGATTACATCAGACACAACATCATATATGACTTAGCTAATGGAAGCTTTGATTTTATAATACTACAATTTTGAAATTGTAGGACTATTTTATTGCACATAAAATGCATATGCATATGCATATTATCAAGGTACATTATTTTCTAATGCAATTATAAGACACAATCTGCCTGATTCATGGAATTATTTGCGTGAGAAACGCAGATTAGCACGCCTTTCTGCTCGAAAATCCCCATACTTCAAACAGGGATTTTCGGGCAGACAGGCACGCAAATCTGCGTTTTTCACGCAAATAATTCAATGAATCAGGCTGAATTTATTAAACTGTAATTTCTTTAAATGTAGTGTATGCCCTACAGCTGACAGTTTCTACAAAATTGAATAGATTAAAAAATAGGACAGTATTTAAAGATTCTTCTCTTTTTGCAGTTTATATGTTTTACTTTAATAAGTTATAATTGATTTAGAGAAGAAAAACTAAAAATGCAAATGTAATTTTATGTTTACAAGTAAAAAATGTAATTTGTAAACTTCATTTATTTTGTATATGTGTGTATTTTCGCAGTAATAATACTTTTTTAAGAATAGTCAGAATTTCTATAATAGATCCCAATGCATGCATGTTCTTTGTTATATAACACTTCTTCTCATTTGCAAAACCATACCTGTGCATACTATTTTTATAATATGCACAACCAAACATTTAAATCTGTACATTTAAGATGTATGAAACAAATAGGTTTCATCATGTTTCTGTTTATATTTAATTCTATTAATGTGCTTACTACTGCATATACATATTGTACTATCTTAGACATGTTGTACATATATTTGCATAATCATGCATATTCTACACAATGCACATGTTTTGCTATTTATTAAAAGTATATTTATAAAATAGTACATATGCAGACTTTGATTTGAATCTGTTACCAAATACTACAAATGAAAGCTTCCCAACTACTGATGTAATGCATGCTTAGACATTGAATTTTGGTATACTATCTTCTCATTGTTATTGAGTATACTGAAAGCACATATATGGAGGGGTCCTATACATATTTTAACATACCTAATGAGTTATCTCTGATGCCATCGGCGATGTAATCTATAATGTAATTAGTGATGTCATCATTGATGTCATCGTGATATAATCTCTGATGTCATCAGTGTGGTCATATGTTGTGCAACAGGGGGCGACAAGTTAAGGTGTCTTTGTCTGAATTGTCTGCCGAATTTCAGGTGTACATTTTCACCTTAACGTCCCTGCAACTAAAATGTTTTCCCTGAATTTCAAAGGTTTTGTTATACTATCATTTCTTCACGCCCACTAGCAATGGCCTTCAGTCGTGGCCACTGTACATGTTGCACCAATAGGTTTCTTTGGGGCCCATTAGGCGTGCCCTTGGGCACTGAGATCCATTATCCACTGCCTAAGAAATGTGATCACTACAGGTGTAAAATTACTTTTTTGTTCTCTAGTCTCGGGAGGATAGGTCAGGGGCAGCATGCTCGCCTTGGAAGTGAGATGACACGGAGCACCACAGGTTCGATCCTTGGGTCAACGATTAGAAACCTCTGGGTACTAAGCGTGTTATAAATAACCTATCATATCATATCATAGATCTCCCCATTCCTGCAGTATTCCCTCGATAATGCCAACAAACTACACATACAGTGGCTTTGAACTACCCATGCCTGTGGAATTTACCTGGTATTCCTCCAATAATGCTTCAAAATCCTGAACACTTCCCTGTCCTCACAGGTACTCACCAAGTGCCCCCTCCTCTTTCAATGGCGTCTCTACTCCCATCAATTGCTTTTTTCCCTCCCTGGCCATTACCCCTATCACTCTTTGGTTGGTGTGACACATTTTGTTCTCCAAGGTGATTGAAATGCAAATGCTGAATTTCAGGGTTTTTGTTGCATTAAGTCTGATCACCTTAACTCTCTCTTAACACATTGTTTTTCACTGAACTTCAAGGGTTTTGCTATGCCTTAGTTTCCTCAGGGCCCACTAGCCATGGCCTTCAACCATGGCTGAACATGTTGCACAGGTTCTTGAAGTCTCAATGGCGATGGTCTTCGTCCGTGGCCTCTGTGCATGTTGCAGACATATCTTTCTTTTGGGCACACTAGCCATGGCCACTGGCCACATCAAACCATTAATGTGTTACCACATAGGCCAAGCCCCCTGCCCAGTAGATGTAGGAACTGCAGATGTTAAACCTTTTTCCGAACTCGTTATTCCCATGATCATTTCACAATAATAATTTCCTATAACAGAAATTCTGGCTTTTTTCAACCTATCTGCTGCAAAGTACCATGACCAATATAAAGGTTTTAAGATGCAGGGGGCACCCGGTTCTCTATTGAATATTTTAAAACCTCCTTGAAGGATTTACCCCGAACCAGTCATGCAAATGAAGTTAAGGCTTTGTGGCCAAATTGTTCCTGATTTGGTACAAATGTTTCCAGCGGTTTTCACGCTACAGCTGTTCAAAACTACACTTTTTCTGTATGGGAAAATGAATGTGAGTAGGCTAAAAACAGTATTTTTATGTTTCCTTAATAATTTTTTCTTTTTCTAATGAATTGTTCCCAAAATGTCTAGTTTAGTGTGGACCATGGCAAACATTTTCTTTAGAAAATGTCATCCAAATCCATCAAGCAAGTCAAAAGTTATCAGCCACGCTCAGCCTCTCCAGTGTAAAATAAAGGTTATGAAGAGCAGGGGACACCCCCTTCTATGTCGAATATCTTTAAAACTACCAAATGGATTTACCCCAAACCGGTCAGGAAATGTAAGTCCACGCTTGGTGCCCAAGTTGTTGCTTATTTAGTCCAGTTCTCCCCAGCTGTTTTCACGCTACGGCTGTTCAAAAACTGCACCTTTTCCTCATGGGAAAATTAATGGGTCAAAAACTATCAAACTGTGGTGTTTTATTTTCTTGATAACTTTTTAATTGTATAAGGTTTTGTTCCCAAAATGTGCAGTTTGTGGGGGCGTTTATCTGGTGTTATGATGCCACTGTTGGGCTAGCTTTGTTATCTGTGGGGATGGCCTTTCAGTGGAGCGGTGCTAGCTGTCATAATGAGCAGAAGCAGGGGGAGAAGCACGGTGTGTGGGTGACTGAAAGGTTGCGGTGGATCATAGAATACAAGAGGGAGATTGGAGAGGGATGCATTCAGTGAGGCAGAGTTGCCAAGACCATGGATAGATATATAGAGAAGGAGCAGACATTTGAAGTGAGAGCGATTTTGCATGGATAGCCACCCTGCAGGGTGATAGTGTGTCCCGATATGCTGTAGAAGGCTCTGGAAAAGTTTGGAGCTGTCTTGTCAAAATGCAAATTGGCATATCAATGCTTTATCTGACAGGCTGGCACATTTAGGTGAACTCTGACATGTTTGAGAGTGCCATGGGGTATGTATTTGATCAGCATCCTTTGCAGGTTGCCACTTTGCAGCATGGTGTGAGCTGTACTTAAGAATACCAGAGCAACACCTAAATAGTTTTCTGGGGACCTGCATTATTTGAGCAATCCTCGGATATACTTTTGAAGTAGCCTGGAATGTGGTGACAACACACTTGCATTTACTAGCAATGCTGATTGTATCTATTTTCTGGAAACCCTCATTGGTCTTTTATTACCTAGCACATGAACAATTATGCACAAGATATGTGACATTTACAGCACAGTTATAGCTCCTTCCACAATAGTGAAAACGTTTTAGGTTTTACTCTCATATAATTTATGACTGGGCTTTTTCCAATGTTATGGTGGGCTCACTGTATCAGGGACTGCTTTTCCGATGAGGCACAAAGATTTCCCTTCTGTGCCCGCAGTGTTCATATTCAGTGCACAATTTAGTTTCCTGATGGGCACATTAACTATATGACTCCTGAGGCACTAGCCATCTTAAAACATCTTTTTATAGAATGTCCAGCTCTAGGGCGGCAGTCGCTGTCACAAAGTTATTGGGCCTCATTATAAGCTAATGGGCGTCATTATAAGCTTGCCCGTCTGGAAAATAAGTCCCAGTAATAACGTATGCCGGTACTTTTCCAGACTGGCAAACTATAAGTTTGCTGGTGTAGTTGCTTGATTTATGTCCACCTAAAAGCTCGAGGTAAGTTGGACACCCCACTGGTACAAAACAGCTGGTATTACTGGTCCCAGTTTTTCCAGTGCCAGTAATACCGGCACCCCCCGTCCCCTCCCCTCGAAGTCCTATGGACTCCATGAAATGCGGAATACCATACCCATGCTGGCACCTGTAATTTGCTGGTAATACCGCAGGTCAGGCTCCGGTAACGGTATTACCGTGCCGGTATCTTGGTGGAATGCTATTGTTTAATGTGGAAAAAATCTGGCATCTCTATTATTGGGATGTTTCATGTCTTGCCCTTCTGCATTGTCTGTAAATCCTATGCGTTTTTATCTGAATCAATCTGAAAATTGTGCTGCATAATTCACCACTTCGAACCATTATTTTCAAAATGTTTTTGAGGGGTTTCCGCTCTCCCTCCGTATAGAGAGTGGTTGGGATTCCTCACGTCCTCCTCTCTGGGGACAGCATATACGTCCCCACCTACTGAACAGTCCAGCAGCCATGAATGAAAAAAAGTTTGTTATATTTCTTTCCTTTACAGTTATGGTTAAGGGAGCGCAACATTTTAGAAGATGCTTTTGTTTCTGCTTGAGCAATTGAAGCAAAATATTGACCGTTCAAAGTGATTTTTGATTTGTGTACCAGGATTGCGGAAGCTATTGGTGAGAGGGGGTAGCAACAGAGTAGAATGTAGTAGTTGGGAGTGGTAGCAGTAGCAGGAAGTGGTTGTTGTTAGTAGTGCACGGTAGTGAGTGCTTGCGACAGAATTGGAAGTGACAGTAGCCGGGCAGAGTGATAGTAGTATTGGTAGTATGAATAGTAGGAACAGTGCAGCGCTAGGTAGGGTTGAGTGAAAGTAGTGGTAACAGTAAAGTGGAGCAGAAGGTGGAGTAGTAGTGAGGAAGGAAGGAAGGAGATAGTAGCAGAGGTATTGGTAGTTAAATGGTGGAGAGTGGTGACATCTAAGGGTGGAGGTAGGAAGGCGGGGTGCGAGATCAGAGGGACAGTAGTACCGTTGGAGGAGAACATCTTGGGACCTAGTGTAGTGAAGGGTCAGGTGAGACTGTGTGTGCAAGAACAACAGGTGGAACTGGGTGGAAGGAGGCAGCATCCCAAAACGCCATTGTCTTAGGAAAAACATCATTAGTCCCAGTCAGAAAACCACAGGTGGCACGTATCAATATTACTATCAACCATTAAGGACCCCTGGGTTAGGGAGGAGGGTAGCGGCTGAGGTCGGTGAGAGAGAGAGGGATTGCCCGAGTGACAATTCCCCAAGAACCCGATCTGGCTTGAGGAGAACTACCCGAGAACCCTTGGCACAAAGTGTTTTCAAAGTCCCAAATAAACACCCTTGTATTTACTACCAGAGTCAACGTGGTTATTTGTGCTGGGCAACCTCATCATATTTACTTATTTATTTTCCCATTTTCTAGACCATTTTATATCGAAAACAGACGCTCATTAAAATGTGAGCAACTGACAGTTTCCATGTTCAAGACATGTATTTCGTTTTTAATTGATAGACCAACATATAATAAAAGGAAAACATTAGAACATGAAAAATCAAAAAGAAAACGAAATTAATTTAAGGGAAAAAGAAAACAAATGAATATATACAGGGATATCGAGTAAACACATAGAAATTGGCAGGAATCCATTCAAAGGTTCCAAAATCGCAAAGCGGGGGACTATTTGCCAGGAGTGTATCGACATCTCCCCCAGGATCTTCCAGACATCTCACTAAAGCCTGTGCTTTCTGGATTCAATTTTCCACTAAATAGTCCTAGAACATTATGCTATTCCGAAGTAGTTTCCAGGCAGACGTCTTTCCAATGACTGGCAATCAAAAGTAGTGTAAAAGATATGGCTTTTGTTGCCTACAAATATTTTGTAGCCAATGTTTGAGGAAAAACATCAAAACATCAAATATTTTAGTAAAACGTTTGACCTTAAATCTGGTTTCTACTACTTTTCTGAAAGGAGAGAATAAAATGGCAAGAGCAGGAGGCGGAAACCTGAAAATGAAGGAAAACTATGTGGAAACCCCAGTGCCATGCATGCCGAAAGGTAGAAAAGGAATTAGGAGGTGTCAGGGAGGAACTCAGCGAGAGGGTAAATGTGGGATGGCTAACTTAAGTTGGGTGAGAGGGCTGGGAGAGTAAGAGGAGGCAATGGGCAAATAAAATGTTGTGAGCCGACAAGAGGGAGAGTGGAAGATTGAGGTAAAAGGGATGGGAGAAAAAGTGGAGAGGGGAAGAGTGAAAAGGCAAATCACTGGGGAGGGGACTGAGAACCCCAGAAAAGGGAGACGAGGAGATGAAACAGCACAAAAGGATCAAAGGAGATGTCGTAGAGATAAGGGAGAGTTTAAGATGAGAGGATTAGAGGAATGGAGTAGAAATGGAAGCAGGAATCCCAGAGAGCAGAGGAAAGAAGATAACTGAATAGGAGAGGAAGTGAGGAGAGGTGATAATTAGAGCAGAGAATCTGGGAGAATAGGTGTTGAGAGAGGACTGGAGAAGAGGAGAAGAAATCAAAAAGAGAACTCCCGCTGACAGAACTCTACATGGGCCAAAGTGTCAGGTACCCCTCTGCTCTGAGACTGCTGGAGGGTCACAAGTCAGAGGCGAGGGCCGTTGCACTTCCGTGTATGTGCTTCAGCAGACCCGCCCCTTCTGGACTCCTCTTCTGCATTGAGAGCCAGGACTGATCTGCATTGCAATGTAGCCTGTAGACCTGCAGATTTTTCCCCTATTCCCTGCTCCTTCCTGGCATCTGCTCCGTTCACGGCTGATTAGTTCCTTCTTTTTCTTCTATAGCTGCCCTTGATTAACCAGGCCGCTTCCTGGTTGTCTGGATTCTTCCCTCGTCTCCCTGGCTCTACCCTTGGATTCCTCACTCCCTACTGGTGCCTTCGCAGATTTACATTGTGGCACTTCATCTTTCTCCTAGTCCTGGACCTCCATATCATCTACTGGGTTTTTCCACATCTTCGGATTTTATTCCCTGCAGGAATGATCTTCCTCCAACCCCCATGCCTCCAGTAGTAAAGGATAATAAGGCAAGGTGGCTACAGACTGGGGCTGGCCTTACCTCGATACTTCTCGCCGTACACAGAGAAGCAAAGTAAGGCCAAGTACTGACACAAGGAGAAGTTGTGAATAGATCCTCTGAGTAGAATAAAGAGAGAGGAGCAGAACAGCGGGCATGAAGAAAAAGAGAACCCTTGAAAAGAGATGTCCAGGCTAAAATCAAACAGTAACCCAAACTGGGAAGAGGTGGAATAGAAAGGAAAGCTCTCTAGGGGTAGAGTAGTCATAACATAAGAAAAATACCCACAGAACAAAATTAAAGAGGGAGTGAAAAAGGAAAGATAAATTGAGGGGAGAATTATGGACTAGAAAGAGAGTGTGCCCAGTGAGGGATACGGGCCCTTGAAACAGAAGGAGGAGTTTGGCGGGATAAAGCCTGTTCCCAAAAAAAGGGCACAGACCACAGTCAGCAAATAGAGGAAAAGAGAAGAGGCTTGGTCCTAGATCCAGGCCAAGCAAACAAGGCTGAGAGAAGAAGTCAAGCCCTCATTTGGGAACGGGGCAAATGGAAGACCAGCCAGACAAGGGAGTTGAATTGAACCTTAAAAACAGGGAGAAGATGGAGTACAGTCCTGAACACTAACATAGTGGAAACAACAAGAGATGGCAAGAGCTGCCTCAGTATGTTGGGGACCCCTCACCTCCAATAAGACTGAGAATCATCCCCTTAGATCAATAAATCATCTTAATCTAGACCCATGGTTTACAGGTCTTTTGTAGCATTCTAGCGGTTACAATGGAAAATGGTGAACTCCAAATGTGGAGGTACTTAAAGTGTTTTCTTAATGCGGTAAACTGCAATTGTAAATCTTCCAATTAACTGAATTTTGATTTACCTAAAGATTGGATAGTGCCACGTTAGCATTTATTTGAGCTTTGGAACACAGTTATATGGTCAGATGCACAATGCCATCAATTTTACAGAGCTGGTCCTGTTGTATGTAGGTATGTATGGATGGGATTTATCGAAAATGGTTCTAGCTGGGAAGCAATGGAGCACTATTCAAAGGACCAAATGGGCTATCAAATGTCATCTTAAAGGCCAATCCTGGGTAATGGACAGTGGTCTTGTTTTTGTTATTTTCATCAGTCTTGACAAATAAGCAGGCCCCCCCCCCAGCTCGTGGATGCAATCTGTGATTGTGCCTATTTTTAAGAAAGGTGACCAGATTAGCACAAATAATTACTGACCCATATCACTGTTGGATTCCAAAAGGAAAATCTTTGCAAGTTTGGTGCTACAAGATTTCGAAGTTTGGGCTGTAGAGGCCGGTTGTCTGATGAAATACCAAACCGGTTTTATAAAGGGTATCTCTGTGGCTTCCTTTTATTCTGTGCATGACTGAATCCCATTTGATATTTCGCTGTGCACTTAAGACATTTTTGTTTTGATTTTCCTGTGACGGGACGGTCTACCTCTGGTTAGTGCCAAGATGCCTTTGGGCTTATGCTGTGCTCTACAAGTTTCATTAAGATAAGATAAGATGAGACTACACTGAGTGGTTTTGTAATTTCCACCATCCAAGAATTCACATGGGCGGATTCATTGTGGCAGGTCTTTGTCATGGAGATTGATTTATCCATGGCATTTGATACGGTGAACGGTGCACGTCTCTGGGCAAAACTACATGCTTGGGGTATCCCAGAACCTTTACTTGCCCTTGAAAGTGAGAGGCCCCCAAAAATGTAGTTAATTCTCCCAATAATGTAAATCAGGACACTTCCCCAAAGGGAATGAGACCAAGACCAAGTGCTGGTTATATCAAAAGGCTTTATCTAAAATAGGGCAAGCAGAATCTACTCTGCTCATGCGGAGAGCGCTCTGCAGGAAACATGCTAAACAATACTTTTATACAGCTTTATCGTCATCAAACAGAGGGAAGACCTAAGGGGCACATGAACAGTTGGGATTTGTCACTAGGGGTGAACACCTATAGGTGCCATAGGGTCGGAGGGCTGTGGTTGGCACAGGAGCATGTGGTGTTGTGATGATGCTTCTCAGGTCAATCGGTCAGCTGGGCTCATCGATCTGGTATGCGGGATCGGCAACTGTTGAGATGTTTCAAACTAAATAACTATTTGACATTTGCCCTTGTGGCCACACATTCTCATTCATTCAATACCATGCTCTGCTTTGTTCCGCAGGCTCTGTGACCTATGATCTTGGACACCAATGGAGAGACGTTTCTCAAATACAGGTTAATTTATCATTGGGCATAGGTTAAATACCGCTATTAAATGCAGTGTTCAATTCATTGATTGACAGGCTTAACTGTGTGTTGATATAATACAAAATATACTGACTAAGAAGGTGAAACTTTTGAGATCACTGCATGGTCTGGAATGTCCATCTGATAAACAACAAAGAGGGCCTTAAATCTAAGAAGGCCTAAATTACAAATTAAAAGACTAAAAGACTAGGTCACATAGAGGCACATACCACAATGGTCATGAGTCTTGTTGTGGGGGTTAAAGACTGGTTGTTTAAACATCATTAAATCTCTTGCTGACCTGCTCTAACACTATGAAGGGCGGAAGGGAATCGAAACACCTTTGCGGTGTAGTTCTGCAGTGCACGGGAAAACAGGGCCTTCAGGAGCAGTTTTTACACAATGGCTTTTTACACGTGGCTTATTATATTCTGATTATATTCATCTAAAGCATATAATCTTTTCTACATCGCTGAGTGTTCTCATGGTTACATAACTCATGATGATAAATTGCATATACTCAAGTCATTTTCCATACTTAATTGAACAGTTCATTATTAAACTCTGCACATGTAGACCCTAACGTACATTGTCATGGCAAAATCCTACTGGTTATGGCAATAGTATGCATATATTTACATTGAACTTAAAACGAGGTAGCTTTGTGCTGGTATGTACAGTGTTATGTTCTGTTATGCATTTTTGTCATTGCAATCCATTTCTATTAAACTATATTCTACACATTAATACAACCTACATTTAAAACTGGAATGTATAGTTACTAATTCTAGTTACACTTATAATATAGGATACACTCATATACTTGTTATTTTAATGTGGTTCTTTCCTTATTCTGCATACAATGAAAACTGTTCATGACCAACGTTGTCTGGTTGTGTGAAGAAAGACACTTCAATTTACAGGCACACATAGAACATACTTAAAGAACATTCTTAATTACTTGACCATGTTCAAAGGATCTGGGGTTGGTATTCTTTATGGCCTGGGTCTGTTAAATGGGGGGAAGGTTTGTGGAGATGAACGACATCTGTTGTCAGTCCCTGTGCTGGGCCGTGAGGTAAGACGGAAGACAGAAGATACAGTGTAAAGTTTTTTGCATTCTCGCGGCTAGTCTCCCATGAAAACCGGACGACTAGAGAGATTGCACAGGGGAGGAGGTGGGGGGAGTAGCTTGTTTGCTGTGCACACCTGGTGGGGAGAGCTGCAGGCCTGCGTTCTGATTTTACAACTGCCCTACCAATATATAATGAGAAAATGGATTTGGTAGCCCACAAAATGGAGTCTCGTTGAGCTCTAGTTTTGTGCTGTCTTTAAGGGGGTCACAGTTCCTAGGGGTATCCCCGTGTGGGTGCTCCGGGGCCAGGGCCCTGAACCCAAAGCACCTGCAAGTGGGCCACCCAGGAAGTGTAAGAATGGAGGGGGGTTCCAGGACCCCCTCCTCCCACACATTCTCCCCTTTTGTTACTTAAGTAATGAATACTGTAGTTGCCTCAACCTCTTATGCTCTTCTTCCTCAGCCACTGCCTCATTCCTTGCAGGTGTACCTTTTATTGGCATCCATGCTCTACATACTGCCCTGAGGCTTTCCCCTCTCCTTGCATATTCATCTGGAGTGCAGGTCATATAAATACACCCTCCCTCACTTTCCAGGTCCACCCATACTTCCTTGTACCATTTTAGCTCTTTGGGTTCCTTTATGGTTGTGTGATATAAATTATCCACTATATGCCCTGTATTGTTTATAGCAGTCATTCTGTATTTGGGCTCCGAATGTTTTCCTGTTTGCACTTCTACTTCGTGTTTTATTTGCGCCACTCAATTTGCACGGCCCATTGTCACCATCATCAGCGCACCATTAGGTACCACATTGGCACAACATCTGAGTCCTAATTGGCACACACACAAAATAAGGAGCAAAAAGACGATGAGTGGTATGAGAAGAGGTTGTCGGACCAGGTGCTGGGCTGTGCTCCTCCTTCGTCTTTCATACGTTCTCCGAGGTCATGCACCGCTGCTATGATATGGGAAAGGGAGCCGTTCTCCGCATCTGCAGAAGGCACGAACGTGCAACATGCGCTCCGGATTTTGCGGCAAACACCTCCATCCATTGCTGTTAACATGTCTAGCATATACCTGTTCTGCATGGTCATTAATCGCAATGCTCTGAGTTCCACTTTGATGACGTTGAATCCTTTTTCAGTGTCGTTGGTCAGCTGGTTGAGCTCCCACCTCGTTATCTGAAGCCATTTTGCATTCGCCCTCGCCTGGATCATGGGAACGAGATACGCAAAGAATGTCTCGACGGAGCTGAACAGCCGGAATCGATCGGGGATATGCACCAGGAGTTCTGATGATCTGGCTGAAATATAGTTTGATGATCGTTTCTTCCTCCGCATTGTGCTCTGCAAACTTTCTTCAGCTATGGCATACACGGGAACCTCTTCAGGCGGCGTTGGGGACTGTTCGTTTGGCGCCACCACTTGTGTCCTTTCTCCTTGGATGTGGCTTTCTGGAATCGCCATCAGTGCGGAATGCAGCGTTGCCAGAGAGCACGTGCCCCTCCATGATTGTGGGAGGTGCAGGTACACCAGGTTGTCGCAAACCCAGTGTGTATCCCTCATTGCAGCCGTTCCTTTCTTCATGTCAGGTATTATGAGAGTTTTGCTGCAATTTTTGTTTTCCCCATGTTCTTTTTACCTTCCCCATGGAAGCAGAGTTCGTAAGAAATTTCTCTTTGCAGTTTGAAGGGTTTTTCGATGGCTTTTACCCAAGTGAGTTTCATTATATGTTCAGTCCATATGGGAGCGCATGTTCTCTGTACCCATGAAAGTTTTTCTTCAGACAGCCCTGGCAGTGCTTCTGCCTTGCACAATATTTCTTCATTCTGCCACCTATTTTCCGAGTGCAGTGTCCCCTTTATCACCAAAAAAAGGTTCCTTTACACAAATTACTCCTTGCGGCCGGGAGTAACATGTCCGCTCATTTTGAAATAGCTCAAATTAAACCGTGTGTGTATGAAAAGTATTTTTGATTCTACACCACGCGATATGTAAGATGCACTGTGCCTCTGCAAATGGAATTTCTTGTGGCAGCAAAACCTTAGGGGTGCCCGAGGGATGGGGTATAAGCGAGCAAAAGTAACAACTTTCGTTTGTTGTCTGCTTTGCTGTGTTGCTCATGTCAGCATACCATTTGTTCGTTTGGTGTGGGTGCTGAGCATCATCAACTGTATCTAGGCTGAATTTATGATGTTCATCCCATTTTTCCTGTGGTGTTGCCCTCTTTTTCCTCCTTTGTGCACCCTCTTTATTCCCCTGGGCCTCCTGGTCATTCCCTTTTCCCACCCACTCTGTATATAGGCTGGAATAGCGGATGGACATGTCTTTGTTATCACTGTTTTCTTCTCTAGTGGTTATGCTACCTGAAAATGTGGTTTCTGCAACTGGCATTGTGGTCGGCTAGGGGTGATTCTGTACCCATGTGAGCTCTGACGGTGTTCTGTCATTCACGGTGTAAACACTAATATCTGATTAATTGAAATATTGAGGCTTTTGAGTGGCCTGTCATTTGTGTTATCGTATTCGTTCCCATGGCTTCTGTGGGCCCATATTTAACTTAACGCCATCCCAAATTAAATGCGTTCCTTGTTTATTTGATTTCATGCCCACACCCCCCTGGCTCATATCAATTGAAATAAAAGCTATTGCCCAGAACAGTACCAGGCCAAATAATGTTGAAAAGAATACCACTGCACACACAAACAACACACACTCATATGAATAGCTAGGGTAAACACTTCTTCTTCTTCTTATTCTATTCCTATCTACACTATCATTTGTTGCCGCTGGGGCCTCTTCCATGCCCATCGTAGCTCCTAATAAATGAGAGGTAAGCAGTTGTTAAGCATACATGTTAACGTTTCAATATTTACACTTTTTTACTTGTAAAACACTTCAATTTTTCAAGTTTCCCGCACTTACTTTTTGTTTCTTAATATGAGTAAATATTTTTGCATCCTTCCCTTCCCCCTCCCACACCTGGAGTCTGAGGAAGAGGAACCGAGGGAGACAATTTACTGTCAACTTCAACCAACAATGAAGAAAAATAAATCATAAAAAGAAAGCGCGAGAGAGAGAGAGACAGAGAGAGGGAGAGAGAGAGAGAGAGAGCATCATGGAGGTCACTTATCCTCATCTTTGTACAGAAGTCACATACCACACTTATTATCATTACTCATTGAGGTTATTCATCCTTTTAAATACTCTCCTTTACTGTTTGGTTACCCCTGTTCTGTGCCTGCAATCTACTTCTTTACTTCTGCTTTTTTACTTTCTATGTTTGTGCGCTATGTTAGTTTCTGCCATCTTCATAGGCTGTGCAATCTGTATTTCCATGAGACTTGCGAACATCATTCAAGTGCACCCAGTACCTTAAGCCCTGCACCTTGACTGCCATAGGCGTGCAGTATATTACCATGTAAGGACTATGGAACCTTGGTCCGTTCCATCTTCGCACAAAACTTCTCACGTATACCATGTCACCTGTCATCAAATGGCAGTCTGGGCTATCTGTGGCTTGAGTGGTTGTATCTGTGGCAATTTCCTGTATAAATGGTGGTGCGATTTGCTTGGCTATGGCTCGTGCTGCTCTTGTAAGATCTAAGACATTCATGGAATTCTTCTCCTAGTACTGTGGCACTCTGATGTGCATCTGACCATCTGCGTAGGGGTGAGTGGGCTGTGTGCATCCTCCTACCTGTCACAATCTCATGGGGTGACAAGTGATGGTCCTTGCTGGGCTGATTTCTCATCTCAAAAAGTGCTACGGGTAAACAATGTACCCAGTTCTTTTTGAGTGTATGATACAGTTTTGACAACCTGGTCTTGAGCAATCTGTTCAATTTTTTTCAACAAATCTGTTCGATTGCAGATGATAAATCGTACAGAGCTTGTGAGTTATACCTATCATTGCAGTTATATGCTTGAACATGTCATTTACAAAATGTGTCCCATTGTCGGAACGTATGACATCACAAATTCCCCAGAGGAGACATACTTCCCTGACTAAGAATTTGGGGGCAAACCGTGCGTCTGGATGAGTGCAGGGGCCTGCTTCTACCCACCGTGAAAAGGGACATACTACAACAATCAAATATCGGGCCTCATTACACCGCTCTCCCATGTCTGAGTGGTTTATATGCAGCTCTCTGAATGGGCCTTCAGGTTTTGGCAATGTTCCCCTGAGTGTTCGTGACGTCATGCCAGAATTGTTCGTTTGGCATGTGATACATTCTATTATTAGCTTTGTGACTTGCTCCTGTAGTCCTGGGGCGAACCAATCTTCCTGTATGTCTGCGATAATGTGTTGCTTTGCATTGTGGGCAGGGAAGTGCAGTTGCTGGAATGATACCTTCAGTAATTTTGCTGGCATTACTACCTTACCAGTGTTATTCTGTCTCCATAAAAGGTTGGTGGATGACTGGCTACACCCTCTTTTCACCCATGTCTCCTTTTCCTCTTTGGGTGCATCTTGCTGAAGCTCAATAATTTGAGAGACTGGCAATGAGTTGAATCCTTCTGGCTGCTCTTCCTCTACTACCTTCTGTAGTATGTGTTCACCTGTTGAGCTTCCTTGGTGGCAGCATTCGCTGCCACATTTCCCAATGAGATGATGTCATCACCTTGTGTGTGGGCCTGACATTTAACGACTGCTATGAATGTAGGTTCTTTCAACGAGTCACTTAATTCTCCTAATAGTTTTGCATGCTGTACTGGGTACCAATCTACCCTTCTGAAACCATCTCCTACCCCATCTTGCTAACCCTCCATGCACTGTTGTTGCCGACATGTAAGCAGAGTCTGTGTAGATGGTGACCGCGCACCCTTTCGCTGTGTGCAATGCTTCTATGAGCATCACTAGTTCTGCTGCTTGGGCTGAAAAGTATAGTGGTAACCTTTTTTGTACAATCACTTCAAATTCATCATCCTCCACCCGGACTACTGCTGCTCCCACTTGTTTTTCTCCTGTTTCACAATCTATGGAGGCAGACCCATCAACAAAATACATTTCTTCTTCTGCTAGTGCATTTTCATGTGCTGGAGGTGCATTGTCATCATCACCTCTATGACGCTGCTGCATGTCTTCTACTGTGCATGCTTCGGTGAGGAATGTGGCAGGGTTTACAATTTTGCACCGCACAATATGAATGTTCACGCTGGATATGATCAACTCATACGCTGTTGCCCTTTGGGTAGTTAGTGTGCTTTTAAATCATTCCAGGATGGCAAATAGAGAGTGCTCTACATATATCGTGACGGAGCATCCCATCACGATTGTAGAGCTTTTTTCGATTGCGAATGTGGCGGCAGTGAAAGCCTGTTGGCAAACGAAACGTCCTTGCATTACTGCATCTAATGTTCCACTGTAGAATGCCAGGGGCTTGTGGCCTAGGAATGTTTTCTGTGTCAGTACAGCTGTCATGAGTGTGCCATTGCAGTGTGAGAACAGATAAAACTTGTGCTCATAATTGGGGGTTGCTAGAACTGGGGCAGTGGATATCAATTCTTTGCATCTAAAGCTGTGTGCATTTATTGTGTCCACTGTAATTGTTTTCTCATTGCGCTTCCTTGAGTGCCTGTAATAGGGGTTTTGTGTATGCTGCATAATCTAATATCCATGCTCGGCAGTAGTTACACATGCTAAGGAACTTCTGCATCTTTCTCACTGTTTTTGGTTCTTTTACTGCTTTTATCGCTGCTGCTCTATCGGGTATTATTCTCTTGCTATCCTTGGATATGAGTTAACCTAAGTATAGCACTTCTGCCAAGCAATATTGCAGTTTTTGTCTGTCCACCTTGTACCCTTTTTGTGGCAAATGTGTTAACAGAGTGATAGAATCTTCTCTACGCTCCTTTTCCTCTTTACCGCAGACCAACAAATCGTCTACGTACTGAATTATTCGACTCGTGTGTATGTTTCCAAGATCCTCAATCAGTATTCTGTTAAAGATACTGGGACTCTTGCAGTACCCTTGGGGCAATCAACAGTGTTCATACCTTTTCCCCCCCTAGCACGAATGCTGTTAGGTACCAAGAACCTGGGTCCAGTGGGATTGAAAAGAAGGCATTTTTCAGATCCACCACTGTGAAATGGGTGGCTTGTGTTGGAATGCTACATAATATTGAGGCAGGATTTGGGACAAGAGGAAACTCCTTCTGTACTACGTCATTGAGGGGCGTAGGTCCTGGATCATCCTCCATGCCCCCCCTTTCGCTTTCTTGATCGGGTAAATGCAAGTGTTGCAAGGTGAATTGGATGGCACTATTATTCCCTGTATCATCAATGCATTAATTGTGTCTTTTATTCCCTTTTCTGCTTCCCTCGATAATGGGTATTGTTTTACCTGGAGTAGAATGGATCCTGGCTTGAGCTTTATCTTTACAGGTGTCACTTCATGTAGCATCCCTACATCGTGTGGGCCTGTGGTCCACAACTGCTGGCGTACTTGGGACATGTCTTCCTCAAAGTATGTTGGTGGTGCTTTAACGATCGCTATGAGGGGTAGTGGCAACTCTCTTCTTTGAATGATTACATCACAGGGGATTGCAATCTCCATCACTATTTCCCCATCATCTTCTGTGTCACTAAAAAGTTCCTCATCTGTCAAATCCTGTAGGGCCGTATTGGCGTCGATGCACAGCACTGTTCTCCACTGGCATCCCTGCATATCCATTGCAATTACTGCTATTCTTTGTGATGACACCTGCACTGCATGTATGTCTAGAGATACTATTGATCCTGGCACTATCTCTGGGTCTGTGATTGGACAGAAAATGAACTCTGAGGGTACTCTACATTCTTTTCTTCTCAATTCTGGCACTACTCTCGCTAGTATCTTCAGCCCTTGTATGAACATGTCCGGATCTACAGGTATGCCACGTGCTTGCGGGAGGTTTGCTTGAGTGTGTATTGCTAGCATGGTGCGAATCGCACTTATGCCCAGTGTAGAGCACACTATTCCTCGGTCAGTGAAGGATATGGTCATGTTAAGCTTGCTGAGAAGGTCCCTTCCCAGCAAATTAATGGTCCACTCTTCGTAATACAACAGGGGTGCTCGTACAGTTTTTCCCCCACCGTTATGTCTATCTCTTCAGTGTATGGAACCTTGACCACCGCCCCAGAGAATCCTTGCGTTTCCAAAGTCCGATTAGAAAACGGGAACCTGCCCTCTTTCAGGCATGATTTTTCCGCCCCCGAATCCACCATAAAAATTGTTTGTTTACTATTGCTGCCCCTACCAGTGGTTCCTCTGCTGCGTTAAGGGTTGTCGACAGTACTGGACACGTAAGTGTTCCCTGTGGGCTGTCCCATGCTGAATGCCATTGGAGTTCATCAGTATCAAAAACATTTCTTGTCACCATTGCCGTCCCTCTACATGGCATAGGTGCTCCATTTGTAGTGGTATTATAAGCACTTCCGCGGGTGGGGTCGGTACATTCCTGAAACTGGGGGTGTTGAGATGTATTTTGTGGGGGCATTTGGTGCTCATTCATGTACCTAGGGTCGGGCTGACTCTCCCTTCTATTTCCATAGTTAACCCATAAGGGCTCTCTGGGTGGGGGTGTCCATTCGGTTGTTCGATTGAATATGAATTAGTGGGCCTGCTCCGACACGCTCTCATGAAATGCCCCCACCTCCCACAGTTCCAACACTGTCCTTGCCCTCCTCCTCGGGGCCCTCCGTACCCTGCACCCTCTGCTCTTGGCCCCCTGAATCCTGCCCTATTGCCCCGGCCGCCTCTCAGCAGCCAGTGTGGTCCCTCATACTCATTTTCCCCTGCCCATGGTTCCTGGCTATTACCTGTCCAGTTTGCCGCCATTTGCACCGGTATTCTCATCTGTCCATCGTCGTCCTCCCGCTCCCTTCCTGCCATGCTGGTTGCTGCTACTGCACTGACCTTCAATAGTTTGGTTTGTATTAACTTAGCCTCGTCTACCAATCGCCGCTGGGCTATCTCCTTTTCTTTCTCTTTGATCCTTTTACAGTGGTGCACTATTATGCTTTGAATTTCAGGCCATCCCTTGGCTTCTATCCCAGCTATTTTATCAAGAGCATTCTGCACTTCCTTCGGGAGTCCCCTTTTTATTATAAAATAAAATAAGGATGTTGATTGGTCCCAGGCCGTACCTGTTTCCGCTCTCCACATGCCCTGCACCCAGAGAATGAAGGACATCGCATCTTCCTCATCTCCCATTGTGCACTGGATTACTGACTGTAAATCTGGTGTGTCTGGAAATGTGTCCCTCAGGGCATCCCAGACTCTTGCTCATACTGTGTTAAATGAGGCTCCATCATGGCGGTCACAATCCAGTGTTATTCCGGGAAACCGCGCCTTCGCCCATACCCTGTTTGCCGGTCTCCCACTGCAGATACCAGCAAGCTTTTAACATCCCCCACTGCCAAGGGCACTCCTGCCGTGTGTTTCTCAAATGCGTATATACATTTACTGGCGCCTCCGAACAGTGGGGGTAACTGTTTGAGCAAGTTGGCCATATCCATTTGGGCCCATGGTATGTAATTTGGCCTTCCCGCCCCCCTGTGAATTAGTGGCAGCTGTAGATTCCTCCCCCCTTGCTGGTACTCCCCTTTTTTCCCTTCTTTCCTATTACTGCCATGCGTCCCGTTCTATTCCTTAACCTCCCTTTCCACTCTTCTGTGGGGGACAATCCCTCCCCAAATGAAGCCCCACCTGTGGGAACTCCTAACCTCCCTTTTTCTGCATCCTGCTGCTCTATGTCACACCAATATTCTTCCTCCCTGTCCGATGCCATCCCTCCCTCTTCTAGCTCGTGTTCACTGCCAGCTGTGTTTATTTCTATGATTCACGTGGGGGTGTCATTTATTCAAAATAATCTCTCCTTCTTTCCATCCTTCTTCTGCTGCCCCTTCACCCTGCCGGGATGGTGCCTCTCACTCTATTCTGGGGTGAGTGACCCCTCTTGTTCCCCCGTGGCCCTCAGGCGGGACAGCTCGGTTCGAGCAATCGTTAGTCGTGAGTCTAAATTGTAGTAAGTTTCTCAATATCGATCGTGGGGGTACTTACCTGTCCTGTTATTCCTTGGCTCTCATACGGGGGTGGTGCTGTGGCAGATAGCTTAGATATGGACAGTAGTGTGGGTTGTGCTATGTACACAGGGTCGCTGTGTCCTTCTGCGGGCTCTGGCTTTGTCAATAAGGGATATGCGTGTGTAGCCTCTATCTTATTCTCATTCTGTTCAATTGGCCGTCCACTGCCAGTTGTTGTCAGGGGAGATGCATTGTACTTGCCACTTTTACCCAGGAGGACTTGATATGATATGATTGTTTATTTATATAGCGCCTATACACAAAATGTTTCAAAGCGCTTCAAGGAGGGAGGGAACATAGGAAAAACAGTACATTCAGTTAAAAGTCCTTGAAGCAATACAGAATGTGAAAAATAACTATCGTAATAGGCCTGTCGACATTTCTGATAGTGCAAGTGCAAGAAAAACAGGTAAGGCAAGAGGTAATGGAAAAGAGGGATAAACAAAGCAAGCAGTAACATTACTATGTCTGACGACAATTGATGTAGTGCAGGAGGTATACAAGAGGAGGATTGGGAGGGGGGGCACGGTGGGATATGAGTGGGAGAGGAGAAGAACAGGGCACGCTACTGAGCAAATTAATCAGAGATAAATTTAAAAAGCAGGGGAGGGGGTATGGAGAACAAGGGGGTAGGAGGGGAGACAGACAAGCTGCTATCAAAAGTCAAGGAACAGATTATAGGAGTAAGTGCTAGGAGGGGAAGGCCTCGAGAGAGTGTCCAGGGCCCCAGAGGAGAGGGAGATGCAGGCAAGTGAGAGTAAAAAGTAGAGTGGGTAGTAGTAGAGGGTGGGTTTGTGGTACCCAGGACAGAGAACAAACGAGGCAAGCACCCCAAGAAAGCGTGAGTAGAGTCTACACGGAACAGAGGGCGGATGGTCACATCTGGTGGGGTGGCAGGTGCATGCCGTAGACATATGTTTGGCATTGCCAGGCAGTAGCGTGGACCAAGTCTCGGCAATGGCGGGCAGCTGACACACTTACAGGGGTGAGATGAGAAGGGGTGGCAAGACGACCAGCGGGGAGTGGGAGTAAGGCAAAAAGGCGGTAGTGGGGGGGATAAGATGCAGATGGATCAGAAGAAGTGTACATGCCACGAGTTATAGCTTACACATGTCGCACAGAAGTAGCAGTTCACGGTAAGTCAAAACAGTGAATGCAAACGGTGGAATCATGCATAGATAATGGACAAAACCTTTGCAGTGCGTCTGATTAGAGGAATGGGTGAAACATGCATGAAATACGTGTAATTCCCACCAATGTCATGAAGGGCAGATGTGCGGCATAGAATAATAAAAGGCGCATAAACAACTTCATACAGTATTTAACAGTGTTGAGTTCCAAGAGTCCACCGAAGTGGAATTAGAGACTGTTGATGATAGGTTCACAGAAGGTTGAAAGGCGTGCAAAAACATGTGCCAATATCGAGATTGTTTGTTGGGGCACTGAGGGTCGGGTCCATTGGCAGGAGGAGAGGATTCGGTAGCAAAGAGTCAAGAGGTGGAGAGCGGTGAAAGAGTCACGTTGGTGCAGCACAAGTGATGCTGCATAGTCAAATTCACTTTGGTGCTGGGTTTTTCGGAATGACACAAGTGGTAGATGGAGGAGGGGGAGAAAGACTAGAGGAGATATTATAGAGATGTAGACATGGAACAAGGAGGGGAAAGGGTAGGATCGTGCACATCTCACCTTTGCACAGTGACCGTTTGTTAAGGTGTTGCAATGAGAGCTGGATGACCAGGAGGGTAGGCTGCCTCAGACAACCTCCACAGGTCCAAATCTCCTTCCTGTTCTGCAACTGTTTCCCTTTATATTTAATGAACAAACAGGTGGCAACCATATCTAGCACAGCCTTATCAAAGCACCCTCCCTGGGGCCACACTTAGGGCAAGCCTTCTCCCTTTAACTCAGTGACCCACTGGTCATGGTACTTGTTGATTTTCTCTGCATATCCTGGCAGAGTTTTACAGATGTGGGCTAGGGGCGTTTCTGCGCCCATTTTACCCAGCTGAAGGCGCTACTCAACTAACAATCCTTTTCTATACTCTCACCCTTCTTGTATGGCCAACTCAATATGTTATGCAACACTTCTTAAAAAGAACGGACTGTTTACTCAATTTTCATCAGTTAGAAACCACGCCAACTTGAACAAAATTTTCTTCAACACAATTTTAAATCATTTTCATTGACGTTCACCAACAAAAAACAATGCTTTCACAAAAGACCGACACTTTAACACATATTACGTACAATGAATAACATAGACAACATAAATTCTACCTTACCTTCCCTAATACCCCCTACCTAACCTTTCTCAATGTCTTTCCCCGACTTTACAATCCCTTATAAACAATGTCCTCCCTATACTCTATCTATATCCAAATGAGAGGGAGGAAGATAGGTAAGAAAAAGTAGGAAAAAGCGTTTCTAAATACTACTCCGGGTCTTCCTTCGAGACCCCTATGTTTTTCTTCACCTTAATTTTCCCATGTCCGTATATCCTGTACTAGTGGAGATAGCACTATGCGGCGCCGCCTTCCACCCCCCAACGGAGATAGGATCCCTTCAACCTCTTTTCACCTTATTTTTTGTCACCGTCCTAATGGCCATATGCGATAGAAGAAGAGTACAAAAGAATATAGAACAGACCCATACCCCAGTCCCCCCCTTGTGCTACACGTCTCTACACCTGTTCAACCCTACCTGTGCTGTATTTTCCACCTTCCTTTTAAAATCACCCGCACTTGATACTCACGTCTCCGTCTTGATCCGAGACCCTCCGGACCCGATCGGTCAGTGCGCCGCCCCTCGTTCAAAGACCACGCCCGACTCCGGCGAGTGGTACGGTGGGTTTTGTAAAGGGGATCCCGTACCCTTTCGCCCCCTTGCGTGCACACTTCTAGGTGTAATGGTTGCCGTTGGTGGGTAGCTCTTGAGGGAGTGCCTTCTGGGTCATAACAGGGGTACGTCTCGTGCCAGAAGGACAAAAAATAACGCAATTGCGTCGGGGTCACCAATGAAAGTGAGAGGCCCCCAAAAATGCAGTTAATTCTCCCAATAAAGTAAATCGGGACACTTCCCCGGAGGGAATGAGACCAAGACCAAGTGCTGGTTATATCAAAAGGTTTTATCTAAAATAGGGCAAGCAGAATCTACTCTGCTCATGCGGAGAGCGCTCTGCAGAAAACGTGTTACAAATTACTTTTATACAGCTTTATCATCATCAAACAGAGGGAAGGCCTAAGGGGCACATGAATATTTGGGATTGGTCACTAGGGGTGAACACCTATAGGTGCCGTATGGTCGGAGGGCTGTGGTTGGCTCAGGAGCACGTGGTGTTGAGATGATGCTTCTCAGGTCAATCGGTCAGCTGGGCTCATCGAACTGGTATGCGGGATCGGCAACTGTTGAGATGTTTCAAACTAAATAACTATTTGACATTTGCCCTTGTGGCCACACATTCTCATTCATTCAATACCATGCTCTGCTTTGTTCCGCAGGCTCTGTGACCTATGAGCTTGGACACCAATGGAGAGATGTTTCTCAAATACAGGTTAATTTATCATTGGGCATAGGTTAAATACCGCTATTAAATGCAGTGTTCAATTCATTGATTGACAGGCTTAACTGTGTGTTGATATAATACAAAATATACTGACTAAGAAGGTGAAACATTTGAGATCACTGCGTGATCTGGAATGTCAATCTGATAAACAACAAAGAGGGTCCTAAATCTAAGAAGGCCTAAATTACACATTAAAAGAAGCACATACCACAATCGTCATAAGTCTTACAGTGGGTGTTAAAGACCGGTTGTTTAAACATCATTAAATCTCTTGCTGACCTGCTCTAACACTATGAAGGGTGGAAGGGAATCAAAAAACCTTTGCGGTGTAGTTCTGCAGTGCACGGGAAAACAGGGTCTTCAGGAGCAGTTTTTACACAATGGCTTTTTACACGTGGCTTATTACATTCTGATTATATTCATCTAAAGCATATAATCTTTTCTACCTGACAGAGTTCTCATGGCTACATAAATCATGATGATAAGTTGCATATACTCAAGTCATTTTCCATACTAAATTGAACAGTTAATTATTAAACTCTGCACATGTAGACCCTAACATACATTGTCATGGAAAAATCCTACTGGTTATGGCAACTGGTTGCTATATTGTTTTCACACGATATTATGCATATATTTACATTGAACTTAAAACGAGGTAGCTTTGTGCTGGCGTGTACAGTGTTATGTTCTGTTATGATTTTTGTCATTGCAATCCATTTCTATTAAACTATATTCTACACATGAATACAACCCACATTTAAAACTGGAATGTATAGTTACTAATTCTAGTTACAAATATCATATAGGATACACTCATATACTTGTTATTTTAATGTGGTTCTTTCATTATTCCGCATGCAATGAAAACCGTTCATGACCAACATTATCTGGTTGTGTGAAGAAAGACGATTCAATTTAAAGGCGCAAATATAACATACTTAAAGAACATTCTTAATTACTTGACCATGTTCAAAGGATCTGGGGTTGGTATTCTTTATGGCCTGGGTCTGTTAAATGGGGGCAGGTCTGTGGAGATGAATGGCTTCTGTTGTCCGTCCCTGTGCTGGGCCGTGGCAGGGCAGTTAGGTAAGACGGAAGACAGAAGATACAGTGTAAAGTTTGTTGCATTCTCGCAGCTAGTGTCCCATGAGAACCGGACAACTACAGAGATGGCACAGGGGAGGAGGTGGGGGGAGTAGCTTGTTCGCTGTGCACGCCTGGCGGGGAGAGTTGTAGGCCTGCATTCTGATTTTACGACTGGCCTACCATTATATAATGACAAAATGGAGTCAGTAGCCCACAAAATGGAGTCTCGATGAACTCTACTTTTGTGCTGTCTTCAAGGGGGGTCACAGTTGCTAGGGGTATTCCCAGGCAGGTGCTCCGAGGCCGGGGACCTGAACCCAAAGCAGCTGTAACTGGGCCACCCAGGAAATGGAAGAATGGAGGGGGGGTTCCAGGACCCCCTCCTCCCACACACCATCTTGATCCACCTACATGAGGGGACTGTTTTGCAGGTTAGATTGAACATGCAGGTGTCTTTATCTAAAGAATTCTAAGCTTGGAGAGAACTGAGACAGTGCTGTGTATTGGTCCTGTGTCTATTCAATCAGTACCTCGCTGATTTGGGAGATTGCCTGAGTGCAGCGAGTTTTGCCCTGCCAAGATTGGGAGAAACACAGCTACCATATTTAACATATGCAGACAATGTTATCTTATTAGAGAAAACGCAGATCAGCTTGCAGAAATTGGTGAGAGCAATAGAAAAATATGCCTCACTAAACAAATTAGAAATTAATTGTACCAAAACTAATGTATTAAGGTTCGGTAGAATTGGTAGGAAGTCTCTTGGATTTATATGGTTGTTGTGTAAATAACTTGTGCTGCCTAAATCTAGTTTAACTTATTTGGGGTTTGTTTTAGATGCGGTCCTTAATAGGGGTATCATTAGATGTGTGAGCAATTATCCTTATACTGGATGCGCGCAAACCCAATAGTCTAATCAAAAAAGTCAATTAAACAATGAAAAATGAGAAGAAAGATTACTGTGAGGGATGCATCAGCAGTGAGGATATGAAGGGGTAATTTCTCCAAAACCCCTGAAGTAACTAGGCAAGATTATCCAGAATGTCCTCCCTGTCCGTGCTTACTCCTAGTGTTGAGTTGCAATCAACATAAAGAAAAGAAACAAAACCAACAACTTGGAGTATGAAGTACTGGGATTGGCCAGCATTTATATCTTCAAATTTTGATAAGAACACAAACATTCACAAGTGCGAACTCCTATAATAATTGGTAAAGCTGAAAAAACGCCAACACCTGTTTCAACCCTGCTGGGTCGTCCTCAGGGCGTAATAATAAATGGATAACTGACAGGTTTAGGCGAAGTAACGGGTTGGGATGTGTTGCCACTCGAAGATTAGAAGCGTGTGCTCTTGGTATTTTGTTCACCAGTGGTTCAAGATGTCTGCCTGTTAGCAATCTGATGCTACATTTGTGCACTATGCAGATAAGGTGCTGTGGTAGTCGTATCCACTGTGTTTATATATTTGAAACGGGGGGTAGAAAGTTTCCATGTGATTTCAAATAAACCGCATGATTGCGAGTGTGTAAATATTCCTGCTTAGTGGCAGTTCGTAGCGTTCCAAATGCTGTGCACTATCTGCATAGTGCACAAATTTACCATCAGATTGCTAACAGGCAGACATCTTGAATCACTGGTGAACTAAATACCAAGAGCACACGCTTCTAATCTTCGAGTGGGAACACATCCCAACCCGTTACTATTGATGCAGAAAGTGGATGAAGGAGGTTTTGGCTACCCGGATCTAGTAAAGTATTATCGGTCCTTTTTACTCAAAAAGGGCTCCTATTACTTTAGAGTAGAGACTGTTAAGGAGCCATTTTGGTTACAAATGGAAAGAGGGATGTGTGCGCCGTTTCAATTGGATACTCTTTATTGTATGGAAAAGTTGTCTAATAAGAAATTGGTTTTGAAGCCAATTGGGGTTACCAGACAGGTTTTGGGCGCTTGGTTTGATGAGAATGGACAGACTTATGGTTTCAGTGCAGATGCCTCCATTTGGCATAATGAAGCAATAAAGATTGATAATAAATGTCTTCATTGGAAGAGTTGGGTCTCAAGGGGTATTTTGAAACTAGGAGATGTTTTGGATGGCACTCGGATGTTGAGTTTTATGGAGTTGGTGGATAGATTTAATCTGGGTCAAAGAGAAATGGCTAGATATTTGAGATTGGCTCCGATGGTTGAACATAGAATTGCTATGGCGGGTGGCTCGCTTGGGAGGAGACCGGAGATTAGTAAATTATTGGATGGACCAGAGTATGGTGCACGATTTACATGAATTTCATGCCCATGAATGCGAAACACCTGTTGGCATGGGGTGGGTTGACGACTGCTTGGTCGAATGATATTAGCAGGGTCATTTCTGATGTTGAATGGAAAGATATTTTGAGAGTGGGTGTGAATCTAGGGAAAGGTTTAACCTTGCGTTTACTTCGGCAGAAAATTGTGGGTAGGTTGTATTGGACACATGTGAGGATGTTTAAGTTGCGGTTGAGTTTGGATGATTTGTGTTGGAGTTGTGGTACGAATAGGGGTACTCTTTTACATCTATTGTGGGAATGCCTACAGTACTGTCATTTTGGTGTGAGGTGATAGATAGGATTGATTTCATTTTTGGAATATGTTTACCTAGATCTGCAGTGAATATAATCTTGCTCTCGCATGTTGAAAGGGGTGCTCAAATTAGGAAACATAATTTTTGGATTGATAGAGCTGTGATGGTTGCGATTAGATTAATCCTCAGGATCTGGAAAACTAGGAAGAAACCAAGCGTTGATGATTGGTTGATAGACCTGAGGATGTTGTCTAGGTATGATAAGGTTTCGTTGAAGAATAGAGGCAAGGAGGACGAGTATTTGTTGCTGTGGGGTTCGTTTGATGCTCTCTATGATTGATTTGCTCATTCATGGAACATTTTGGTGGCAGCTGGAGATTGGTATAAGGTATTTTTTTTTCATTTTTTTTTCCATTTACTTCCCTTCTCCTTGTGATGTTGTGTTTTGTCTTTGTGGTGTTTTTTGTGTGTATGGCTAGACATTTGGTGAGGTTAATTTAGCTGAGTTTTACATAGTTGATTTTATTGCAAGATTTGGTTTAATTGGTTTGTTCGTGTTTTCATTTGAATTGAGTGCTTTGTTTGTTTCAGCCTATGTGGAACTGATGTATTGTAAACCTAATAAACAGAAGTTAAAAAAAAAACTAAAAAAAAAAAAAAATGTGAAGATATAAATGCTGGCCAATCCCAGTACTTAATACTCTAAGTTGTTGGTTTTGTTTCTTTTCTTTGTTGATTTCAACTCAACACTAGGATGAAGCGCGGACAGTGAGGATATTCTGGATAATCTTGCTTGATAGGGGTAGCGTATGAGGCAGACAAACTGAAGGCCGAACAAATGGCAATTCAGAAGAAAAAGATAGGTGTGACATTTTGTGTATTCTCTCTGGTTCCAATGTTAAAGATGTATAGTTTGAAGGCGGTACCTACTGTAATGTATGGAACTGAATATATCATCATTTTTTCGCTAAATTAATTGGGACCAGTTAGAGACGATTATTTGGAAGACAGCATTAAACTCAACAAACTGAGTACCCATTGCTGCAATGTGTTTGCAGTCGGGCCTGGTTTCATTGATATGCACCCTGAAATGAAAAATATTATGTTGGTATAGATTAATGTTAAATGTTTCACATGGTAGTCTATACAATGATTTGGGTGTAGCATTGATTGGGCGATGTTCCACTCAGATGATAACCTTTGGTAAAGCAACACATGATATTTTGGGAGATTGTAATGCAAGTAGTGATTTATTAATAGTGAATCCTATGTTGGTTAAGAAAAAGTGGAGAGAAATTGATTGGTGTACAACGGTGGATAAGGTTAGTATGTATGAATAATGTAGAAGTCTTCACCCCTGTGCTATACCGATAGGTCACATGCCTCTTTATCTGAAAAAATGTCCCAATCATTATTGAAGGGGGTAATTTTTCAGATTGAGGCTAAATTTATTGCCAACAGAAGAAATCCAGAAGGTCTGAGAAGTGCAAGAAGTTATGGTATTAAAGGAATTGGGCAATTTCTTATTATGTAATAAGCTGAACACAGTGCAGACCCGTGAACATATATTGATAGAATGCGAGGCAAGCAAACATATAAATGCACAGTGGCAGGGTCTTTTGAAAAGATTTTATGGAACCTTGACCTTGTGAATAAAGATTAATGGTTTTGGAAGCTGACTAGTGGTGACAAAACACTCTTGACAATTGCAACACTAAAATTAGTAGCCCAGGCTACGATTACCAAAATTGTGTAATCGGTTCTACTAATTAAGATGCTTATGTAGCCGGAACATCATGGGATACGGATTTCTCACTCTTCCTGACTGCATATTTTTACAGGGGTTAGTGTTGCATTGCAGCGATGAAATGTAAAAGTGTTGAAGTGGCTCTAAGTATGCAAAATGTTGTGTCATGATAAGGTGACGGATGAGTTGACTTATGTTTTAGATAATTTAATCATTTTAAGAATAACATTTTATATTTTAGATGATCTACAGGAATTTGTTGATATTTATATGTATTTATTGAGGTCTGATAATATTAAGTGGAAATGTTTCTTTTTATTTTGGGATGATTTTAACTGTTGTGTAAGGTAGACTGGTATCAACCAGAATCACAATAAAGATGAAGATACATAGGGTAAACACTACAGGAGGTTACAAGTATGGTAGGGGGTAGCATGTGTGTTGGTCTGGGTAGAGGAGAGAGCCCTGGCGAGGGAAAAGTATGGTTAAGTTGAGCGATTTGGCAAGATGTTCTTTTAAGTGTCACATTGTGATTTCTGGGATGTAGAACTTTTTTCTGACATTGCATGAGTTGTGTTTTACCTCAGCATTGTTACTGAATGGTTAGTGGGCATTCGGGTTAGCTCACCAGAGTGAAATGGAGTTGTGCGGAAGAGATCTTTTCCCTTGGTTCACAGGTCAGATGTGGAACTCTCACAGCAAAATGGGATATTACAAGGGAAGCCAGCAAGGTGTTTTTCGATTTTGTAAGGCTCTTTGAGGGCAGGGAGGAGGGTTTGCAGCATACCGTAAACTGAAAGTTGGCTAAAAGCATAATAAAGATGATTCTGTGTGTCGTGGTTTTATAGGGATGGATTATGTGAGGATGAAAGATTTCTACTGTGTGCTGATATTAATTGCACAACCACAGATTACTAAGGCTATGCATCTTTGTGTAGATCCTGTGTAATGCAGTCTTGGTCCATTTTATGTGGAGGGTAGTTGTTTGGAGCAAAGCTTCAGTATTGATTGAACAGTGTGCGGGTCAGAAAGTAGTCACAAAGACAATGATGGCATTTCTTACGAGTATTTTATTAAATGATAAGAAAAAGACGCATCTTTCCCTATTTCTATGTGGGTGTTCCCTGCCTATGCTATGTTATGTTATTTGGCATTTATATAGCGCTCTATATACCATTGGTATGACCTCAAAGTGCTGGTAGGTTGAACGCCCTCGGGGACGTAGGCCAGATCAGTTGACAGAGTAAGGTGTCATAGGATGCTTGGGTGCACCAGTTATGTGTGCAGCTGATTCAATTGCCTGATGGTAGCTGCATCCTAGCATTAGGTATGGTGGACGTGATATCAGTTGGATGTGCGCAGTCTGGATGCTGGACTCCAAGACTGTATTCTGGCTGCGTTAGGCCTGTGTAGGATGCTTATGTGTGCAGCTAGGCCGGTTTGTCATGGGATATAGCTGCTTATTATCTGAATGATTAAATGTTCATTGAGTAATGTTCGTAAGTGAGCAGCTAGGGTGAAATTGATTGAGGGGTGTACCTGTACTCTAACTCTAATGTGTGTTGGTGTAGAATAGAGAGTTAGCATAGTGATATGGGAGGTGAGTGTTAGGGTGTAGTTATGATCTAAGGAGTTTGCTATTCCAGATTTCGAGGGTGCATTTGCTTAATAGTGACTTATAAGAGTATTCAGTGGTGTCATTGATCAGGATCTCATTGAGCATTTGTCATCGGTTGTAAGGACTCAGTCACCTCAGATGGTCGGAAAGGGACACGTTTTTAGAGCTTTATGGAAGGTCATATGGCCTGGGTGTGTCGAATATGTGGAGGGAGTGAGTTCCACAGAGTTGGGTCCAACACTGAGAAGGAAGATCCTCTGATCCTGACAGAGTTACAGGTTGCAATCACTAGAAGCAGGGCGTTACTTGATCGTAGGGTACGAGATGGGAGGTAGGGTTTTATCTTATCTTATTGGGGCGGTCTTGCGCACTGCTCGGCGTGTGATGCATAGGGTCTTAAAGGTGGCCCTTTGTCTGACTGGGACCCAGTGAAGTATTTGGAGAGCTGGCGAGATGTGGTCTCTATGACCCAGGGGGAAGAGCAGTTTTGCAGCAGCGTTTTGGGTTTGTTGTAGTTTGTTGAGTTGGTATGCCGGAGTTCCTAGGTATAGGGAATTGGCATAGTCCAGTCTCGACATCACAATAGACATAACTGCTGCGAGTCTGTTTGGGTATGAGAGGTAGGGAAAAATGGGTCTGAGAAGTTTGAGGTGGTAGTGACAGCATTTAGACATGTTGATGATCTGACGGGAAAGGGTTAGGCCTGAGTCCATAGTGCAGCCTAGGTTCTTCACTAAATCAGGGGGGGTCGAGGGACGGGCACCATGGGAGCAGATGTGGAAGAAGGGCAGTATTGCCGCACAAAATTACTTTATTTTTAACAGGGTTCAAAAGGAGGGGGTTTATTGTCATCCATCATTCAATATCGCGGAGACAAGCTTCAAGGTTTGGAAGGGAGTTGGTGCCTGACTTCAGAATTCTTAGGATAATTTGGGCATCGTCAGGGTAGTTGTAACAGGAGATGTGCGTGCGGATGATTCCTGGTAGAGTGGTCATATAGAGGTTGAACAGGAGAGCAGATAAGCATGCACCTTGGGGTAATCCAGTGTTCACTGAGCGAGCATTTGAGACAAAAGGGGAGAGGAGTGTTATTTGTTTCCTGTTGCTGAAGAAGGAGGCAATCCATGTAAATAACTAAAGTGCTTCTCCACTCCACTAAAGTGCTTCATTTGGAAATGTCCAAATGAATAAATCTGCTGTCCAAAAACTAAACCTAACTGACCCTACAACTATTCTAACAAACTAAGGTCATGAGAATGCATCCTTTATCCCGATTGTGTCTTCGGGCAATGTTTCTCCTTTTGTTTCAGAGTATTTGCTAATAGGATATTCTTAAATAGTCTCTTGTCAACAACTCTATCAGTTCTTGTAATTCTTTCACTAGGGTTTTGGGCTTTTCCTTCTCTTTAGGGGTTGTTCTCCAGAAACCCTTATTGGCACTTTGATTTATCCTTTGTTTCATGCTAGCAGGTCTTGGAGGTTTCTGCAACGTACATTTCCTTATGTGTGGCATGCTGTCTTGGTAGTTATTGTCCCCCCTTACTTGCTGGGGTTGTTTTGTATAGCTTTTTTCTTATGGGTTTCTCTGGATTTTGCTTTGTAGAGTTCTCTTTCTGATTTGTTCCATCCTCTTCTTCTCAAACTAGGGAATACTTTCCCTCCTTGCCGGGGTGCTGGTGGCCAGATCTTGATGATCTCTTTCTCAGATTTAATTGTGATTCTGTTTCTCACATTATTAAAGTTTATCTTCATCAACTTTACATTCAATACTTTGTTAATTTCACTGGGACGTGTTTCTCCTGTTGAATAACGATTCCCCAGCAGCCTCCCGGTCCTCCCGTTCTCCCGTTACCTCTGGTCTTACAGAGGAACTTCTCGAGGGCCTGTACTTGCTCGGGTTCTTCTCGTTCCTTCTGCTTCTCTGTCTGTTTGTTTCTACAGGCTTGCCCCTCCTGGACCTCTCTCGCTCAACATCCTGTCATCACTGTTGGTAAGCTGCTGGTTTGCTGAATTCTCAGCCTGATGGTTTTGGTGTGGTTGAATGGGCACGCTGCCCACCACGAAGTCGTCAAGCCACCAACGGGATATGTACCCCCTTTTTAATGTCTCTTACTGCGGGCAAATGCTGGTTCTCCAGCACTCCATTCTCGTTGTCAGAACGCTTTTGAAAGTCGCGGGCTCTGCAGCTCTCCTTGACTCTGCCTCTTTTAGGTGCTACACGTTCAGGGGGACTCCCCTGCTTGCATATGCATTTCTCTTCCTTGCCTTGGCTCGGCGTGTGCTCCCTTTTTCAGTTCACTAGTCCCATTTGAGTGGATGTTTCTCTTTAAAGAGACAGAACCCATTTCCTGGTAGTAACAACATATTTTAGCTTCGCCTTCTGGCAAGTTTCTGGGTTTTATACTGTTCTTCCGGTCAGACACGCCCATATTTGCTACTATGATATATGGTTTAGGGAGTTCCTCACAGGAATGGGAGTCCTTGCCCCCTACGGGGGAATCTCTTCCAGTGAGATCCTGCTTGCCCAAACTCCTAGGCAGTATTGCAAAGTGGGCTCACTTCCCTAGCCTCAAAGGGGGAGGCACCTCCTTGGGGAGAAGGGACAAATTGCCTCAATTCATCACAATAGGTACACAGTCGCATACCCGCTGTTGTCTATGCCTTAATTCATGGGCCTGTTTTATTTCTCCTGCGTGTTGGGCACAGCAGGTTGTTTTCAAAGTTGTTACTTTTTTATGTGACACAACGATGAAGCGGTCTTTTTTTTTAAATCAAAAACAAAAGAACTTCAAATAAGAAAAAGTTATCAACCTGAGACAAATATTATTGCAACGGTAGAATTATTACTTTCTGGCTTTCCTGGTGAGCAAGCAAACAGTCACAAGTGACCGAGATGTGATGGAGAATTATAAAAAGGAAGTAGATGTGCCACGTGTGCAGCAAACGTTCCTCTGGTGATGTCTTATTTGAAAGAAATGGTGGACTTGTGGGATATTTGACCCAAAAGGCAGTTGGTGAAGGTGGTCTCAAATGCAATTATTACCATTGATACATTCAATTTAAAAAAACTGCTGTTTGTACTTTTTGACTGCATCAATCCTAAATACTTTCTATCCTTCGATATCCAGTAGACCATGAGCCTGCCAGCCCTTCACTGTAAATGAACCCTTGTTGAGCAGAGCTGCTTTTTGTCTAACACCACCACCACTTCATCCTCGCCTCAGTCCTGAGGAATGAAAAAGTTTGATTTGGGGCTTCATAGAAAGGCTGGTAGTAGCGGTAAAAGAATACCGTATTTAAGAATACTGGATGTGTTACCACTAAACCCAATCGCAGGTTTTAGTAACAAAACTCTTTTTTTCGGGCTGATACTGTATGGGAGCAATTTCCTCCAGGAAAAAAAGTATTACTGAATGCAGTGTTACTTTTGTGTTCCAGAACTCTGTGATTGAGCTCTGGCACTGTGTGCTTTTGAATTGTGGATCCTGTTGCTGAGCTGGTATGTGGGTGTCCGCTGCGCTCTGCAAGTCGCATGAAAGAAGACTTATCTGAACCCAACCACGGTGCATCCTTTCAATTGCCCATGCGATAGTACTGCATGCCCCTATTGCAGTCCTGTGGACTCCCAAATGGGGACCATCAAAAGGGTCTACATTACTCTGAATCATGTGGACTTTTCACGTTATCGGTAAGTAATCAGAGTTTTACTGTGTTGTCCCTCTTCCTTGACCCAAAACTGTGACGAACAAGTAAACCGATCTTTAGCACATTGTCCCCCTTGACAGAAAGTAATCTGAGCTTTGCCGCATGTTTTCGCTTCCGAGTCATAGTCCTTGATTTAGAACTGGAACAAGGAAGAGTAGGACTCTGTGTAATTAAGGTTACCGTTATGCAATAAGAGCTTTATGACAATGCCCCCTTCCTGGTTACCGTTATGCAATCAGAGCTTTATGACATTGCCCCCTTCCTGGTTACTGTTATGCAATCAGAGCTTTATGACATTGCCCCCTTCCTGGGTACTGTTATGCAATCGGAGGTTTATGACATTCCCCCCTTCCTGGTTACTGTTATGCAATCAGTGCTTGATGACATTGCCCCTTTTCCTGGTTACGATTATGAAATCGGGGCTTGATGACATTGCCCCTTTTCCTGGTTACGATTATGCAATCATAGCTTGATGACATTGCCCCCTTCCTGGTTACCATTATGCGATCAGAGCTTCAGAGCTTTTTGACATTTCCCCCATCCTTATCACAGTCCAGTGTAATGAAGATTACTGTAATCACCTTTACCACTGTACCTCCTTTTTTCGTCACAGTCCTTGATTCAAGACTGTAATGAGGAAGAGTAGGGATCAAGATTATGGTAAGTAATTGGATTTTTACCTCATTGCCCCTTCCTTGTCACAGTCTTTGCTCCAGGACTGTTACGATGAGGAATAGGTATTAATGTAATGAAGATTATGGTAAGTAACCAGATCTTTACCACATTGACCCATTCCTTATCACAGTACGTGATGCAGGACTGTGACGAAGAGGGGAAGGGCTCAGTGTGATGAAGATTACTATTAAGTGAGAGCCTTCTAATTTACCTAGAATGGAACCAGAGCAGCAAAGGGTGGCTATAGTAGGACTGGACCCCGTGCATCAAACTCTCGCTCTGAATGTGACCTACTACTCTTAACCCGCCTTCTGGTTTATGAGCCATCACGGCAGGTGCATAATCGCAGGAGTTCTGCATAGATAGAGATGTTTCTGAGGCAAATTGATTTCTTCATTGCTTCTGACAGAAAATATTTACCACATTATCTACGCGCAAGCTGCTTTCATCCAGTTCCCGTCTACGCGCAAGCTGCTTTCATCCAGTTCCCGTCCCGCAGGGCTTGCGCTGCTTTCATCCAGTTCCCGTCCCGCAGGGCTATTTCCCCGCATGTCCTGCGATCTATCAGCAGCTCACCTGGTAATGTGGCAGAGTGGAGTCCAAACGCAGGTGCTTCTTCCGCGCCACAGAACATTGCGACACGGCAGGCATTTACACATCTCCGTCCAAGGCCACCGTGCTTAGTTAACGGCGTCTCGGATGAACGCGCTGAATGTCCCCGGCAGCGCGCCTGAATGAGGCCTATTATATGCATGGCGCCAGGCCTTCATTTGGAGAGCTACGTCACTGTGGCGGTTCCAGGCATAGCGCCCGTGCTCTGTCCTCAGGCTACCCAAGCAGCGGCTACCTGCTGCTTTTGCTGCTACGGAACAACCACATAAAGCGGAGGCGGGAAATTGGAGGGATCTGGCCTGTCAGATTGTTCCCCTCCCGTTGGCGTGGGTTGCAGACGTGTGGACGCGGCGGTCTGATGGACGGGACCGGAGGGTATCGAAGCAGAAGTGAGGTGTTTCTGCAGCCGAGCATTTCTTGTCATTAATGTGCACATAGGCCGGTTATAACTTGCTTGCAAGTAGGGAAAGCATCCTCTCTCCCCGCTCACAGAACCCACAATGACATCTCCCACTCATCTCCCTAAGGGTACCTTTTCACTTGCTGCATTTACCCATCAATTTTCTCTTCTTACTTTTGCCCTTCTACTGCTCTTTCCCTCTCTCCTATTTCTTTTCCACTTATTTCCACTACTTTCTCCTATTCTTCTGGCATCTTCCCTGGCTGTTTTCCCTACTCTCTTATACATGTTTAATAATGTATGCAGGGAAGTCATTTCACCAAAATGCCAGGGGTAGCGGAAGTGACATCACACGACCACTGACCCCCTGGTGACATCACAGGAAGTGATGTCAATTGACCCCATCCCGAAATTATATCGTACAATACGATGGAACGCGACCTTTCACCTGTTGATAAAACAGGGAGTTCTATCACATAGCATTGTACACTACAAAAAATGTTGTTACGATATCGGTATAAGGTGATGTACATTTCATACAAGAATGGATCGCCAAATGTATCGTTAAGATCAGTGTGTATAAGCCCACATTACCAAATTACTGTGAATGCAAGCAGACGTCCATGACCAAATGATGATGTGTTATTATATAGCACTTACGCTTAAGTGCTTTATATAGAAAAAATATACACCCAATATCAGCAAACCTGTGTTGGTACTCATTTATCGAGCTCTGAAGGATGAAAGGCTGAGCTGAGGCGTTTAAGAACAGACTGAATCAGTGACTCACCCCGTGAAGTGTGCCTGAAATAAACATTTAATGAGTCTAGCAATTATTGCATAGAATTCCAGAAAGACACATTATTTGGTAGTCCTAATCTTTCTTATTTAGGGTCAGTGCTGAAAGTGTTAGACTTGTGTCACTCCTTTTCTTCTTTTTTTAAGGGACTTTAACAAGAAAGCCAGCCACTCCAGAACTAAAGAGCCACATGGTGCTGGCCACAGCCCATGAGCTTGCATTACACAAAAAAAAAACTTGTTTTCTTTTTTTCTTCTAGAGGTCGCAAGGGAGACATCAGAGGTCGCAGTTGCGACCTCTGGCGACTCCTAAATGACGTCCCTGAATGTATGTATCATTTGTATAGCGTGTTTTATCCAAAGCAATTTACATAGAACATTTTTATATTCAATTATTATTACCCAATCAAAATTGGTACTCATTTTATCGACCTTAGAAGTATGAAAGTTTGAATTGATCTTGCAGTGATTTGAACCTGTGACCTGTAGATCGCACACAGAGATTACCAGCAAACGTTTAACCGTCAGAGCTACATTTTACCCACTCCTACCTCTTTATCACCTGCCTTCACTTCTCTGGCCTCTTATCATGTCCTGTTTCCGATTCCATGTGTTAATATCCCCGCAAAAATATCTCCATACAAAAATATCGCCATATTTTTCCGGCGATATTAAGGCATGGAACCTGCAGGGGGCACCCCTGCAACTCCCCTAGTATTTTAAAAGGAGCGGGGGACATCCCTGCTCCCAAAAAACCCTGATATTATCCCCACTAAAAATATCGCCTATAGCTGTTCCCGACGAACATATAAACGGCGATATTTGTGGTGGGGATAATATTACCGGATACCTTGTTTCCTTCTTTCCCTGCTGTCTGTTTCTGCCTACTTAACTGCTTACCTCTCTTTTCTGCCTCTCCCCTCCTGTCTCTTCATCTTCATACCCACTTCTCTTTCCCAATGCTTCCTCTTTTCTTCTTCCTGCGCTGCTGACCACTCCCTTGCCCTTTTCTCGACTTCCCTCTCCTGCCTATTTCACCCTTACCCCCACTTCTTACTCGACTCTCTCACCTGTACCTCCCTCTTGCATCTCCCTGCACTCATGCCAATCCTGTACATGCCCCTACGCCTCTATCTCACTTTCTGCTACCTCTTTTCGCTGCTCCCCTGCCACTCTTCACCACTCTCCTACCTCTGTACTTCCTTTCTCATGTTTTTCTTGGCCTTTCTCATTGTAATTGGTTATTTAGAGCACGCTTAATACCCCAAGGTCTCTAAGCGCGGACCCAGGGATCGAACCTGTCTGTGTTGCACTGCGTCGCCTTGCTTCCAAGGTCCTGAGCTATCCTCCTGAGACATTTTCCTCTCCTCTGCCCATTTCTACTTTAACTCTCCTGCTTCTCTTCCACATTTCCTGACTCCTTGTCTCCGCACTCGCCTTCCTATTTCCTACCTGGTTTCTTGCCTCATCCCAGACTTTCTTCTTCACTTCAGTCTAGTGCTATCTATACACATCATTAGGACCCGGGGTGGGGGAGAGCAGCCAATCAGGTTCCTTGGATCGCAGGCTGAAACTGCTAATCTCAGACCATGTTCCATGGAGCCTGAGGTCTGCTTCTCCCTCCCCGGACCGCCTCCCCCCTTCCTTATCTTTTATTTTCCCCGTTCCTCCCACCCACCACCCCACTTATATCTTTTCTTTTGCCGTCGCTGTGCTACTGCTGCCGCTCCGTGGCCACCATGGAAATTAAAACAGGGATCTGTATGGAGCCACACCTTCCACATCCATGGTGGCCATCTTCAGACAGTATTTCCATTCAATGAACGTCCCATACATTGAATGAAAATATAATTCTCTTAGCACCCTGGGTTTTCCGAATTGGAAACGTGGGTTACTAATAGCGTTAACCACCCGTTCCAAGGGCTGGAATGGTTGTTAACGTCCCAGGGCCCTTGTTAAACACCCTCGCTATGTTCAGCCCTTTATATTGGAACGAGTGGTTTACGCTTAATTATTAGAGAGGGCAAACCAAGTGGCAAAGTAGGATTGGGGTTGGTGGGGGGCACACACGGGATTAACAGGCCACACTGGATTAAGTAACATATATATCACCCAGCTGTTTAGATCGATTTAAAAAGTTGACCTTAGGCACGTTCAGAGTAGGTATCAGGCAATGAAATGTTTGGATGAAGTTAATGCACACCCTAAAAAAGTAACATGTTCCCCGGTTGCAAATAGACCCCTAAAGAAATTTCTAAAGATAGTTGGTCTGACACATTTTTTTACTGTGCGATTTACTTTGAACACATTTCATCATCCTTTGGTGTCGCTAAAATGAATCAACTAGTAACATACATAGACAAAAAGAAATTAATAGTCTTCGTTTACCCCCCATTCTGCCCCCTCATCAGGTACCTTCAAGGTCCAACGCACAGCGCACTGAAGTGCACCTAGGCCACACTTACACTTTGCACCTCCAAGATGACCGTTCTGCATTTTTCATTAAATTGCCGACTCAGGGCTTTAAACAGACAACTCATACCAATATTCCAGCAAACCCTTTTCTATTATTTCACGTTTAACAACAATAGTTCTAATATCACATTATCTAGTGTTTCATGGCGATTACCTACCTTTTCTAAGAGCTGTAACAAGTGTTATCACTACACTTAATGGTCCTAATGGTAATGCAGCGCATTGTAAAGTGGTCTTTTATAACCCATCGCTGATGTTTGTAATGGCCTTGTAGCATGTGGGTCTGCGAAGAAAATACAGGATAGGTTATAAGTGAGAATCACGGTGTGAAACATGTGGGGTTGATGAGTACAGACTGGAATTAAGAGCCCCGAGTGCCGTATGGTGCCACATGTGGTTTGTGGTATTAATACTTGGGTAAGGATTACATCTAGAGCCAAAGATGTAGCAGGCCATGAGATGTGTTCCGTCTGAGCTGCCTGCTTCCCCAAAGTTGTTGTGTTTGGGGCGATGTTAGCAGGTGTAAATGGCCCTTGTGAGTAGTTTCAGGGTGCTAGTAGAGTGGAAGGTGAGTCAATCAGTTGGGAAGGGAGGTGGTGTGTTGTGGCGCCGGAGGCGACCTATCATTTGGAATTATTGGGCTTGCCTAAAGTGGTAAAGTCCTGTTGCTATCCATTGAGATGTGGTATTGTTACAGCTCTGGGTTCCCGGTTCTGATAACTTTGAGGTGGTGTCAGTGTCTTATGTGAAGAAAACTTTGTGCAGACTGACCAGACTGGGTTCCGATCTCCAAGGTGCTGTTCATGTAAGTGTTGTGCACGTACATATTGCACGTCAGTGCGACTGACCCAAATGGGTCACCATCTATTTTGTCCTGATTTTAGAGGTTACTGCTTTGATGGGTCTCTGGGTCCAGCTTTGTGATGGCCATTATGTTCAAATCTGAGTTGCCCATCCCTGGGTGTTACAGGACAATGCTGCTTCTGGTGCGTCTTACAGTGCCAGCTTGGGGTGGCTAGAGGTTCAAAGTTCTGATTGGTGCAGTCTTTGGAGGGGACTAGGTGATTGTCTTCCATGCAGTGTTACATGGGCATTAAGCTCAATGGTGTGGTTGATAGGAAAAAGGCGATGGTTCTTCAAGGTATTCAATTTATCAACTTCTTCAGTACAACTGGCCATGTTTGCCCCAATGTGTGACTGCAGGTTGCACACAGATGTCAAAGGTAAGCGCATATTCAGAAATCATACAGCCAGGCGTATGCATCCTTAGTTTGGAAATATCTGCTTGCATTACTCCAGCACTGCAGTCCCTATCCTGTCTCACTCACAGGGAATACTGGGCTCCGAGCCTCAAATACCCATACAAACTGCAACTTACCCAAGAGTCTGAGGTGCCCCTTTTGAAGACATCATTCAAGTATATACACTTTGCAAGCTCATTCTTGGATGTAGGTGGGTCAGCTGCATTGAATGAAAAAACATTGGAAATCGTTGAAATTACAGTAGAGGTGGGTGAGGTGAGTGAGGTCAACAGGAAGATGGTAGAGATAGAGATAGGGAAGGTAAGATGTAGGTTTTGGTGCAGCTTGCATTTTCTATACCTGGTCTGTTCGAAAGAGGGTCCCACTTCTGCTGCCTGTGAACATATGCTGCCTGTCCCACACTTAAGGTCAATGTTTTCTGTCGTGGAGGGTAGTTCCTTACAATAACCCTGCTTATGCAGCTATGAACTGTATCTCTGGTTATCCAGGCCCTTCCATCCCCACACTACCCCTGAAGGTTTTAGCACATTTTTGTGTGTGCACGTTGATTGTGATAATATGTTTGTAGCCGACTGGATCCTGACCAAATCGTTACCTCAGGAACCCACGGCTCCCCCAGTGCAATCTCGCACCCACCATCCCGCACTTACCCTTGGATGATTCTGTACAGCATCACCACTGCTACCACAGCAGCAGACTAAACGGACTACACCAAATTTGGTGCTCATCCTGAAGAAGGCCAATACCATCCAGGCAACAATTCTGCCTTCCTGGCCGAAACACACCTGTATCGATCCTCAGTGACACAACTGCAAATACCCTTTTTTGTGTATGTCTTGTAGATTATGTTGTGTACACCCCGTGTTTACGGTACCCTGGACCACCCTATGTCCCGGGTGCACTATTGTATAAGTACATGTTTTTCTAACTGTTGTATACCAATGTGCCTTTAGGTGGAACTCTGTACCTCAACACAAAAGAGGTAAATACTCAATCTGTATTTCCACCAAACTCAATCACTATTGTCCGTTTCTTTTGAGCCTTTCGTGCTTATCGAAAGCGATGTAAACTAATTGAACTAAAACACTTGTGGTTTTCTAAAATAAACTCTTCTGTTCACAACCATATCCTGCTGATTTGTAGGATCTCACATCCTGATTATTTTTGATTATTATATATGTGCCCCCCGGGGTATATCAGGACTCCGCCAGGCGCCCTTATTTTTACTTGAGTGACCAGATAACTACATGCCACAGAGAAACCTTGTTTCCAGTCCCATTGTAGTCCTGGAAATATCCCAGTGGTCCAGATGAATGGCTATGGGGCAAAGCACTTAACCATAGCGCCTGGGTGGATGCTCTTTTTCTGTGCTGGCGCCCAGTTTATGGAATGCTCTCCCACTGGACCTAAGAACCTTGGTTGACTATTCTCCCTTTAGGAGAGCTTTAAAGACACATCCGTTTCATCTTTTTCTTTCGCTTTGCTAGATATTGGTTTTGAGTATTTTGAGTATTTGAGCCTGCCTCATTGTTCTCTTTTAGGGCGTTGTGCTTTACACATTTTAACTATTTTAAATATATAAATATGTATATTTCCAAGATCCTTTTATAACATACAGAACTCCCTTGAGTTGGAGCTTAAGCACTTGAATTAAGCACACTCCATTTGGTATTATTGTACAATAATTGTAGTTTTAGTGTCAGATTATAAAGCCAGGTGTATAAGTGCCAGAATGCAAAGTGATGATGAGAACGGCTTCATCTCACACCTGGCATGCGCTAAACTGGGATGTCTTTAATCTTCCCACTGGATCATACATGTGATAGGGCTCTTCTCTTGGTCATTGTTGGATGCAGACATGCAGATTTCTGTTATGCATGATCTGCATACAAGCAAGAGACAGAGTACATTTAATGAGAAGACATCCACTCATCGTTCACCCAATAGTATGCACTCGGAGGGACACCACATGCCTTAAACTAAAAGAGCCATCACTCCTGGTTGAGCTTCAAATAATATGTAACTAGAGACCGTGTTTACCAGACTCTTCTTCAAATGATAGGTAGTCAAAGACATCAGATGAGGTATCGCCCAGGAGCACCGACTGCAGGTGGGAAAGGCGACACCTGCCCCATTAGTTCTTTAGCAATGGGGACAGGGCCCTCACTTTGCCCACGTAGCAATGTTTTACAGCTTTCAGTTTCTGGATGTACATCCTATGTGAGACTGTGCATGGAGTCGGCGTGACTTGGGATGAAACACTACTGGCTTGGAGGTCATGTACATGAACTTCACTGTCGGTAATGCAGTGATTTTGGAGTTAGAGGGACACATCCTGAAGTAGAAATCTACCAAGGTAGCACAGCAGGTTCAGTGACGGTTGCTGAGATGCATTCTGTTTAAAGCTTGCTGTAAATCCTATGGCTTTCTGCCATTGCTTTTAAAACAAATAGGTGCTGTAAAATGCACCATTAGGCTGGTCACTTGCTCATATTCAGGGTGTGGTTGGAAGAATTTTTGCCTCCTTACTGAAAAATCAAACGGCAGCATGAACCCAGAGCTCAGTTTCCTGATAACTACTGTCAGCACAATAGAAGCATTAACTTTCAATTGAGCAGTTTGACAACCAAATATCATCTTTCGAAGTATACCCTGCGATGAAATTCAATGGAAGGAGCATACGCATTGCAGGGTATTTGTGAGGGTAACACTGGTGGATTTCAGTTTAAGAAGCATGCTTCACTTTGGAAGTGTCCTTGTTGTTGTTTGTGTGAAATGTAAAGTCTCACATTTAAAAAACATTAATGTGCCCAGCATGTGGGAACCCTGCTTCCAACACAGATGCCCACCCCCGAACCTGTGATATTCCTGGCCTATCTATTCCCCTGGTGCCTGCTTCAGGCGAGAAAAAAAGAAAACACAGAGACTATAAACGCATGATTGACTGCTGATCAAAGCATAGCCTTTAAGATTCCAGAAAAGTGTTAATTGCCAGGGGGCGCATGGCACCAATTAGAGGGGATTGCCCCACTGCCCCCCCCCCCAGGGACACCTATGCATCTGTCCCTTTTTCCATCTTTAGTGACTCTCGTCACTTTTCCCTTATTCAGGTCCCCTTTAGACCGAGTAGAGCCTTTCAAGCCAGTGTCTGACTTGCTCTTAGAGAAGAAGGACAGTGCGTAATGGGCAAGTGTCGGCGCGTTTCCCGAGCCAATGTAGACCCCTTTAATTAATTGTCTGCACCGTGCAAACTGCTATTTCTAATCAATGCTATCATCCCCATCTCCTCTAAAATGCATCATTACCCACAAACCTTTCATAAAATGTATCCCAAGAAACTTTGTTGTCAAAGGTCATGAATTGCAATTCTCGAGTGTGGCACGCTTGTTTTTTAGTGCCCTTGATTATTTTTTGCCCAGTCCGACCTTGTTGCCACCTGCTTTAAGCTTGCGGTCCATGGCCACCGCAAAGGCTGTGCTAATGAGAGTTGCGCCCTTGCGCAGGTATCTCAGTTTTCTCCTCAAACACTGTGTTAATTGAAGGGCTCTATTTCTGTTCTGGAATTTCAGAAAGTCTACCTCAAGCGAGAAAAGAAGCGGCTGTTATGAAATCATGGACACCAACAAGCTCTGCTAAGCCTAATTAAGCAATAAGCCCCCCGCCGCTGAGGCATTACCGAGTCAGGTAATGCCCCGGGGCCCATAGTTACAAGTGCGTTTTCCCTTTCCATTGCGGCCATCGGGAGCGGACGCGCTGGGGACAGAAGTGTTCCCAGCGCGTTTGCTCCCAAAAAAGGAGGAAAAAGAAGGTAAGTGGGGCTGGGAGGGCAGGGAGGAGATTGTTTGCAAGGGAGGGGCGAGGAAGAAAGAAAACACTTACCTGAATTCCCAGCAGGGGAGGATGGCATCCTCCAGCCATGTGGAGGCTTGGAGCGGGGATTGCCTCATTTCAAGCCTCCTCATTAGCTGAGGGTCTGCCACCCCTCCACCACCCGCCGGGGATGAAGATTCGAGGGATTCTGCGTGGCGTATGTACCGGGTGAGAGCCAATCAGATTGCGTCTAACAATAGGATTGTCTCTCGCCGGGTACTAATTTGACATATTCCTGTATCTTTCATGATCATTATCACCGGCATAGCACCATCAATCGTGCAAGCATCTGCAAGTTCTCCCAGAGAAATTGAACATAGTTTTAATGGGTTTATCTACAATGTTTAAATTGGCACATTTTAATTGGGATTGATTTGAATTGGCAGAGCTGCAAAGATGCATTTAGTGCTTGAAATGTGTTCACTGCACAGTGTGATTCAAAGGCAAAGGACCCACCTATTGTGGGGATGCCGGGTTGGGGGTGCCATGGGGCGTAAGGGAGGTAGGAGTGGCCTGTAGTTCCACTGGGGCTGGCAAAAACCAGTTATGGCACAGTGGCAGGATTTGCAGGCTTTGGCCTGGTGGCGGGGGGCGTGTTTGATAAGGCTACTTGCACCAGACCGGTCTCCAAATTTAAGCACGTTTGTGCATTCTGCAGGATGCTGAGGTACAGGGAGGCCAAGTGCGCCAAGCGAAACAAGGAGCATAAATAGGAGCAGGACCTTCGGGGAGTCCTCGGCGGTCCTGCCCACGCCGGTCCGGGTTGATGTGCTGCGGGCATGGGCAAATCGGTATCACCTGGACGGGATCGAGGTGTTTTCTGTGGGTTTTCGGATCCTGGTTCAAGGGTTTATCACCCCCCTGGTCACTGAGAACCAGAGGTCAACCGTGAACTTTATTGAGCAAAGTGGAAAAGGAGTTGAAACTGGATATGGTGGTCGATACTTTCTCATCCCCTCCCCTTTCTAAGTTTGTGTGCTCCCCATTGGGCATTGTCCCTAAGAAGGAGTTGGAGAAAGTTCAGGTTGATTCACAATTCATCATTCCCAAAGGGGCGTCAGTAAATGATGCGATTGACAAGGTCTTGTGTTCTGTGAGATACGTTTCTTTTGATGGCACGCTTGCGCATTTATGGTGGTTGGGGAGATGGGCACTGTTGGCAAAATCTGACAATGAATCTGCTACTCATCTACTCCATATACACCCCTCTGATTACCATTTGCTGGACTTCCAAGTGGGGTCAGAGTTTTACTTAGAGCACCACATAGGCATGCATTTGTGAATCTCATCCTCCTATTTTGAGACATTCAACACGTTCTTGGAATGGGAAAAAAAGAGGGAATGTAAGGGGGCGTGAATGCTCCATTACTTGGATGATTTCCTGTTCATGGGTAGATGGGGCAAGGATCAGTGGGGGAGGGTACTACATACATTTCAGAAGGTGGAAAAGAGGCTAGTGGTCCCCCTTGCCACAGGAAAAATGGAGGGGTCAACAACATAGCTCTGTTTCCTGGATATTGAGATTGTGAACCTGTGATGTGCTGCCTCCCTGGGGACAAGGTTTGCGACTTCAGGGAGGTGATGACCACCTGTTTGCGGACTAAGAAAGTGACATTAGGTCAGCTGCAGGGCTTGGTAGGTCACCTCAATTTTGCCCTATGGATAATCCCTATGGGGAGGCCCTTCTCGCAAGCTATCACTGGTGCCATATCAGGGTTGACCAAGACGCATAACACAAGGTTATCGAAGGAGCTCATTCAAGATCTGGTGGTTTGGGACACCTTCCTGGTAAATTTTAATGGGCAGCAGGTATGGCTTCTGGAGGTGAAGAACAGTGTGCAATTGAGGCTTTGCACCGATGCTGCTGGAAGCATGGGTTTAGGAGCCATTTTGGGTAACAAGTGGTGTGGCCATCACTGGCCTCCCAGCTGTGTTGACAGTGGGCTGACCAGAAACATAACTGTCTTAGAATTTTCCCCGATCATGGTAACATTAAGCGTTTGGGGCAAGGAATTGAAGCATAGAGATGTGCTGTTTTGTTCTGATAGCATGTCAGTAGTCGGTTAAATTAATAGTTGAAGGGCAGCATGCCCAATGGTTTTGAGGTTGTTGAAGTGGTTGGTGTTGATATGTCTGTGTGGAAATGTGCGCTTTCAGGCTAAACAATACCTGGCATTAATAACAATGCGGCTGGTACTTTTTCCCATTTTAAACTCCAGGAGATCCAGTATTACCTATCAATGGCGGACCTGGCGATGGTGCCTATTCCCGAAATACACTGGGTGCTTGGTGCCCAGATTTAGCCTTGCTGATTCAGGTTTCTGTGTCAAGGCAGACTAAGAGGGCCTATGAGAAGTCTTTCATGGAGTTCAGGAAACTTTGTGGGGCACAGGGTCTACTTGACATATTCCACAGAAATGCTGTTATGTTCTTAAGGCACCTGCGAGTGCAGAGGGTATCGGTGGAGGTGGCCCGATCAAAGATGGACGATATTGGATTTTTTGGTAGGCTTATGGGGAGGGCAACCCCCTCTGCTGACTTTGTGGTAAGAAAAGCAATGACAGGTTGGAAGAGGGCAGAGGGCCCACGCAGGGACACCAGAGGGCCTTTGGATTCGGAGGAAATGGCCTCCATCACAAGGGGTTTGTGGGGAATATGGAGGGATGAATGGGAGCTATCCTTGCTCAGTCACCTTCCACACTGCTTTCTTTGGCGCCTTCCAGATAGGGAAAATAGTGGGTTACTCTATGACAGACTGGGCAGGAGGATTATCCAGGGGTGACCTCTCTTTTTAAGGGGACGACTGCGTGCACCTGTGGTTGAGAAGAGAAGGTCCAAGACAGATCATGAGGGTTCAGGGTGCCAGAGTTACAGTGACACCCCACTGGATGGCTGAGATTTGTCCAGTAAGATTACTAAGGGCTTTTATGCTCTACTTGGGAAGAGTGTGGCGGTCCCTTTTTCCTGCATAAGGATGGCTCCTGTCTATTGAGGTTTCAATTCAAAAGGTTCTTCGAGAGGTCATTGGTTGGGAATGGGCTCGGGGGGTTGGGGTTTGCCACTCGTTCCTTTTTGAATTTGTGCAGCCACTACGGCCGCAGGGTATGGTTGTGGGGAGAGACAGATTAAGGCTATTGGGCGATAGAAGTCCAGCGCTTCCAAGGGTAACATTCGGCCGCACTTGTTATGCTGAGGAACTTTGTTTCACAAGGGGTGTGTGTGAGGGTGTAGTGTTTTACATTCAATTTACCTGCTCTGCAGGGGCATCTACCCCGGTGGTCTACTTCCAACATGCTCTCTTTTCTGTAATCTGCATAGGGACAAATGGTGAGGCCAGAGGTCTGGGTGGTGGGTCACTCCTTTATCCGACGAATGGAGCAGAGAGTGTGGGATCACCCTGTGCTGTTGTCGGACGGGGCAGTCTTACACCGGATTGATTCTGGGGGCTTGCAGATGTGCAAGGTACGCCCAGTGGTGGAAGCTCAATGTAGAAAGAGGGGGGGATACCAAGCTCAGATCTTGTTAATTTACATGTGGATGGTAATACCTTGCACAATTGGCTAGATGGATCTTGTAGGAATGGCTATGGTCCCTCTTTGCTTGGTTTGAATTTTTCTGCCTGGGGGCTTTGCTGGACAGGTCTCAAATCATTTCACGGTTCAACTGGGGGCAACTAGGGCCTCCTCCCCCCTTGAACATTTCTGCTCGAAAATTAAACAAGGTCCTAGCTCGGTTGGCAGCATGCCACGGCCATCTTCGGGTCATGGAGAATCGCCTGTTGAGGGGACCTGGGATTTGCCACCAGGACAGGTTTCACTTGTCCCAATTTGGTACCGAACTGTCACTTCACAACTTTTTGGCTGTTATGAGGACATTTTGGCGGAGGGTGGGGGGGGTTCAAATGGACCGGTGGGTCCACGTCCCTGTGGCAGGTGGGGGAGAACCATGTGGATGCTGAGATCCCCTTCAGGGGCACTGGAGAGCTGGAATAGTGTTTAGGGGAGGGCACAGGACACCCCCATCATAATGTTTGAACAGCCAGTGTGGGGTCCCAGCGGGGAAGGGGCTGGGGGTGGGATCAGGGGGCAGTTTGGGCTGGCGACATAGGGTCTGCCTACTGGTATCGCCCCTCCTCCCAAGAAGGGCATGTGGGGAGGTGACAGGGGACTCACTAGCATGCACGGGGAGTCATGGTCCTCCTGGACCACCTTTCAGTTTTTTGATGTGTTGCATTGTTGTCTGGTGGTTTTATGGCAGATATAAGTCACATTTTTGTTTTGATTATGATTCAACGTGTTCTTAATAATGTTGCCCAAGTGGCATCCATACCTGGGTCAAGTGTGTCTACTTCTGCCCTGGACTACTCAGAAACTTAATTTTGTGACTTTTTAGATATTTTTTGTCACTCCTTTGTTTTGCTTTTTGAAATGATGTATATACTATGTCACTCGTACTACCCTTTTGCCCTAGCACGTTTGTAATACTGTTGGTATGCAAGCTACTGTTGATCACGTTACAATATTGTGTAGAAATTATGCACAATATTTGAGACTTATGCTCAAATCAATTGAAATGCTTGATTGAATAAAGACAAAAAACGCTGCACCTGACAATCTCAAATTCCTGGAACAAGATGCTAATATGTAACAAATTGAATTCGCATAAAGAAATTACAAAATAGATTTTGAATTAACCACTGGTAGGAACCTCTCCTCTTGTGTATCAGTTACCTTCTACAGTCCCTTCCATTGTAGGGGACACCCTTCCTGTACTTCTGGCACTTCCCGCGTGCAAAGCCCACAAAGGCAAAAGACCCTCCTTTTGTGGGAATGCTGGGTTCGGCGGACTGGGGGGGGGGGGTGGGGGGGGGGCGGACAGGGGCAGGAGTGGCCACTGGCACCAATGGGCGCAAGCAAGAACTGGTTTTGGCACCGGGGGCAGGTCAGCTTCACTGGCTTTGGCCTTGCGGCAGGGGGCATGGCGGCATGAAGATGCCACATAAAGGGAGGCCAGAGAGAGAAGGAAGAATTGGTCTCTGCCTCACCTTGGGAGGTGTGCACCGCCATGCTCTCACTGCCTGTGCCGTGCCACCTTGACCGCCTGCTCCCTCATTGTAACTTTTCCATTCCACCCACCCTGAATTTTTGAGTTCAGGGGAGGTTAGGAGAAGGTGGGGGAAGATCATGTGGACACTGAGATCCTCTCCTGGTTTATTCCAGATCTGGAATAGTGTTTAGGGGAGGGCACAGGACACCCCCCATTATAATGTTTGAACAGCCAGCGGGGGTCCGGGGACTGAGGGGGTGGGATCAGGGGGCAGTTTGGGCCAGTGACCTAGGGTCTACCTCCTGGAATTGTGCCCCCCCCTGAGAAGGGCATGGTGGGGAGGGGGCAAGGGCCTCACCACCATAAACCGCCCTTGGGGCAAGGAGTCATGGTCCGCCTGGACCACCTGTCAGTTTTTTTTATATGATGCATTGCGTCGTAATGTAGTGGTTTTATGGGAAAGATGAGTCATATTTTTGGTTTGATTATGATTTAATGTATTAATAAAAATGTGGGCTAAGTGGCACTGCCACCTGCAAAGCCCAAGACAGATTCTTATAGCCCTTCCATCACGTCAACCCTCTCCCTTATTATTGTGGCATTCAGTTTAAAGGTTTGCAGCAAGAAAAAGGACATATTCTGGCACAGATCTGTAATATTTGTATGCATTTTTCTCCGTAATTAAGATAGTCATAGATAGTGTCTGCACTTTCAGAATTCCATTGCTGATGCCCTTATTTTGCCTCCTGATTGAAGACTAGCTCTTATAAATTGATGAAATTGGCTTGGGAACGCGTAAGCTGCAGGCATCAGATATCCTTCATTGATATTGACTTGTTGTTCAGACTAATTAAAAGGGGAGGCATATGGGAAGAATACTGTGCTAGACGTGCTTCCTTTTTCGTGGCATTTTAGAAATTTCACGGCACGTGCAAGTGCAAACTTGTTATAAGTTGGATGGCAGGGGAGGAATTGTACCGGAACAAGACAGAGCTATTCTCTGGCAAAAACTGTCTTTCTGGAGCGGCGTTCCATGTAGTCATGAGGCCTAAGCCCCCCACAAATTGAGGAAGCACCCTACCCCTGACTGAAAGTCGTCCTTTGTTCAACAGCCCAAACTTAAACAATAAAACTGTCCAAAGCGGTATATATGTCCATGCTGCGCACACATTTTACTGTGAGGGTGATTATTCTGACCGAGGAAATGAGCACCACATGTAAATCAGCAAGCATCCTAAATTCAGGGCACACACATCATTTGACACTTAGCTCCGCCCCTCAGTCCCACCCACACTACTGACAATCTGTCCCCACAATCAGCACTCTCCACCGCACAAAGTGTTGGCGGCATGGGGGAGTTCACCCAGTAAATGGTGTCCATTTCCAGCACTGCTCGAGGGTCTGGACTTTGCCAAGGGATGCCTCCATAGTAAGCATATGTAATTATCACATATATTTGGAGAAAAGGTTGTACTGTCGTCACATGTTATTTTGTAAGGACTCCATGGTGGATTTAATAGGAATCTATATATATATAAAGTATTCAGTGAAAAAACATTGTTAAAGGGACGTTATGGTTAAGTTGCGCTACTAAAAACCTATGCAATTCAGTGAAAAAACGTTGTTAAAGGGACGTTATGGTTCAAAGTAAAACTGAAAAACCCCTGAAATTCGGCAGTTATGGTAAGATAAGCAACCATAACTCGCGCCACCGTGCACTGCTAACACTAACACCCAGGACAGGCGCGCGGTGTTGTGACATAATATGTGTTGTCTTCCGGGTTCTTTGTAAAGTCACTTAGGACTGGAGACGACTGGGCGCGTTTGATGACGCACCCTGTAACGTCACGGAGAGAGGCGGGGAATATGAATGCTTTGATAATATCAGGCTTAGGGGTGGGAGATATGATTTAGTGTCGCAAAAGCAAGTCAGCCAGGTCAATAGCGCCAGTCATAGGATTATCACATAATGTCGGCGCACACCAGCCGGATTTATCGTTTCTTTAGTGGACAAAAAGTCGGTTGACGCCCATAGGAAATTGTACTATTAGCGGACAAAAGGAGTGGTCTTAAAACACTTTCACCCTGACAATGAACAATACAAACAACGTTCTCAGAACACCCCCATTTTGTGTAATTGCAACCATTTCGGGACACCGCGAGTGTTCTTAGAACACATTCAACTAGACAGATTACAATACAGACAGTTTCCTGAGGACACCGCCAGTTTGTGTATTTACGAACAATTAAGTACACCGCGAGTGTTGATAGCTCATTTTTACCTTCCTTGCAAACAAAAATGACACGTACTCCGTCCTCTAAACACCCCACCATTTAGTTTATTTAAAAAATGTCAGAACAGCCGTGTTCTCCGCGGACAAATCGAACACAACAAAAACGTCTAGCACATAAAAAAACAAAACATTGAACCTATCTCATACTCCCCCACCCTCCCCAAACACTCTTACACACCAACACACGGCACTAAATACAATTTTTTATCCACGTTTCACTGCGCTGTACGCGGTCGACGGCGAATACAAGATGGCGGGCGCCACAGAAAATCTGACGCGCATCACGCACCACGCCGCCCAATCAGCGAACACGTCGCATGTCCGCGGACATGATGCAAGCCGCTGGGCCAATCGGGGTGCTGTCCGCGGAGCGAACAGGGAAGTCCGTCCGCGAAGCGAACACAGATATTTTTGCCTTACATTTTGGTCATTTATTTAAAAACTACTGGACGGATTTACACCAAATTTGCAAAAGCACGCTTTCGGGACCAGGCCGCCGCTCCTGCTGCAAATTTGGTGTAAATCCGTCCAGCAGTTCGGGCTGTAGCCGTGCGCAAAGTTTTTTCCCATTCAGTCTATGGGAAAAAACAAAAGTTTTGGGACCCCACCTATAACTTTTCCCCCCCTGGACGAATCCTCACCAAACTTTGCAGAGTGGGCCATATACCTTGTTTGCAAAGTTTGGTGAGGATTCATCCAGGGGGAGCGAAGTTATAAGCCACCCAAAAAGTGCTCTTCCTATGGAAACACCAATTTAAGCATAACTACATGGACGATACCGCGTCCATGTAATATATATATATATATATGTATATATATATGAGGGCGCTAGAGGGCCAACCAAGATGGCCGCTCTCACCTGAGCTCCCGCTCTGCCCGCAATAAATCCTGCTGAATCCTGCGGTTCCCGGCTACATATTGGAGGATAGAGGGCTTTTCCCTGTTTCTGTTCGCTCCGAACATTCCTCGGCGAAATCTGGGCGAAAATCGACCAGCCCAAGACCCCACATCACTACATCGGCGTGGAAGCCGAGACGGGCCCGAGCGCCGGGCGGACGCCGGGGGGCGGAGCACGGCTTAGCAGAGGCCGCGAAGCGACCATCCCTTCCTTCGGAAATCCGTCATCCACGAGCGCCGGCGGCCCTCGGAGGGTGCCGCCGCCCCCCCCAGTGCGGGGCCGGCTCCATCGCCTGCTGGCGCAGCGCCGGAGCCCCGGATACAAGGCCGAAGCTGGTGGGGCCGCCGGGGGTCCGGCGTGCGACCGGGTGCCGCCCATCCTTCCCGAGACCACCTCGCCAGCGCCACTCAGCGATCCGGAGGGGCCCCCCCTCCTCCAGACTGCAACATACCAGTGTGGGTGACCTCCCCCGCGGCTACCGTGCCGGGCCACACCGATCCGAGAGGCGACGACACGAGCGGTAGAGGTCGGAACACCCGTCTGAAGCACCAAGACCTGAGGTACGTGCCGAGGATCTCCGTTTGCCACGAAAACACCTTGCTACACCCCCAAAACGTGGTCCCCGGCACGACTGACCGCTAGTGGCGACGACCCTGAAGGCTGGGCCCCCCCCGGGTCCACGGCGAAGTCCACGGGGCACCGAGGCCCGGTCCAAGCTCCTAGAGCCACCTTGCCCCAAACCTCCTGACACTATACTGGTGGTCCACCAGCCCAACGCCACCTAACCGCCACCGACCCTCTTTGCTTGGAAGGCTCACATACATCAACCAAGATGGGCAAGGTAGACAAACTACAAAAAAAGCTAACATTTGACAGCAACACGGCACCCAAAACCCCAAACCCACAACAAGAAGATGACCCACCACCATGCAGCTCTAGTCAACCAGTATCCGAAAGTTTTCCGATGGAAATAAAAGAACTACTTTTAGATCTAAAAGCAGGCATAGGGAGTCTAGACAATAAGCTGGACAGTCTATCCTCAAAAGTCGATCTGATGCAACATCGCCTAGACACACACACAGAACGACTAAACGACGTTGAACAGAGGATATCAGACCTCGATGACGGTGCCGCATCCCTCTCCAACAAAGTCACGCGACTTGAACACCAAATGACCGCTACAATGGCCAAATGCGAAGACCTGGAGGGTCGCTCTAGGCGAAACAACATCCGTATTGTAGGGATTAGGGAGAGCGTCACCCCAAGGAAAATGGAGGACTTCGTGGAGTCTATGTGCCTCTCCCTCTTTGACCGAGACTCCTTCTCGCAAATGTTCATGATAGAGAGAGCCCACAGGGCCCCGTCCTCCAGACCAGCCCCAGGCGCACCTCCCAGAGTCATCATAGCAAGGCTGCTCAACTTCAGAGATCGTGACACCATCCTGAGACTTGCAAGGGAGAAAGGCGATTTACACCACGACGGAGACAGAGTTCATATCTATCCCGACTTCTCGTCGTCAGTACAGACCCAGAGAAGAGCCTTCTCTAACGCCAAACAAAGACTCCGAGAGGCGAAACTCGTATACTCTATGATGTTTCCTGCACGCCTCAGGGTACAACATAATGAGCAGACTCACTTCTTTAATTCTCCTGAGGAAGTACATCTATTTCTGGACCGTAATGGTTGCCCAGCTCACGACCCTCAACGACCCCGCGCACGGAGAGAGAGGGTCCCCAGGAATCCTCCGTAAAACCCGGGCTAAGCCCCGAAACACACACAAACTGCCGGAACACGCTCACGATCCATTAAACTATAGGGCAGAAGTCTTGGAGAGGCCCCAAGCGCCCCGAGCACAGCATCTGTTCCCTCACTCAGGCTGGGGAGGATCCCGTCGGACATGTTGGGGGTTGTCCGCGAAATGGGATTAGTTTTAAGGACTGTTCGATTGTTTACCGTTCTTTGTTCAGGGATGGACTAACAACCTCCCTCCTGGCGCTGCCAAAACTTGTTACGTGCGAATTTCTCACGTGGAAAAGCCTGCACCCCTCCAAGATGCCTCCCCTCAGTCTCACGCCCCACTCTCCACTCCCAGTCGCCAAGCGCCATGCCCCATGTGTTATATCACGGCACGCTCCAAGCCTACCTTGGCACAAACAAGGTACATCAACCACAGGACCAAGGCGTTCCCAACACAATTTCAAACTTTCCTTTACTCTCAACATTCAAGATTGTAACATGGAATATAAGGGGAGGTAACATCCCATCCAAAACCCGCAAAATCCTGCAATACCTAAGGAGGCATGAAATTGACGTGGCAATGTTACAGGAAACCCACCTGACACCCGAGAAAGAACGCACATGGGCCAAGTCGTGGGGATGCCATAGATACTATTCGTCATACTCCTCCTATTCTAGAGGAGTGGCCATTCTGGTACACAGAAGAACCAACTTCCGTCTAACACACGTGGCAAAAGACTCCATAGGAAGATCCGTCCTAGTCAAAGGCATAATAGCAGGCAAGGCGATAACCTTCATTAACTCCTACGCCCCCAATATAGATGGTCCAGACAACTTTGGCTGGGTAATGTCGCAGCTCTCCTCACTCGAGCACTCCACGGTGGTTTGGGGTGGAGACATGAACACTGTCATAGACCCGACCAAGGACAGATCACACTCCTCGTCGCAACAGATCTCTAAAGCCAGCCTGCAAATAACAGAAATCTGCCGAGCCTTTGACCTAAAAGACGCCTGGAGAACGGTTAACGGAGATCTGAGGGACTACACCTTCCACTCAGCAGTCCACAATACCAGCTCTCGCATCGATTACTTATTCTCATCCAGAACAGGCCCCCTGCAGCCCGGTCCCTGTCACATCCTGCCACGGACTCTATCAGACCATTCTCCATTAGTCCTTTGTCTCCTCCCTTCCCAATCTACTCCCAGGCTACAGAATTGGCGCTTCAAGACGGGCTCCATGCTGGACACGGTCTTCGCAGCTGAACTAAAGGAGGAGATTGAGATCTTTCTAGAAGCCAACACTGGGTCGGTATCTTCGGCCGGCCTGCTGTGGGAGTCCCTGAAATGCTTCGTAAGAGGCGTATGCCAGGCCAAGGAGAATGGCATCATCAAACTCATAAGACGTGAACTGACAACCTGCGAGAGCCACATCAAAGACCTCGAATGCCAAACCACAGACTCGAACGAACCAAAGAAGAAAACCACCCTGAAAGAGGAACTGCTGAGGTTTCACGCACTCGCCGAGCGCGAACTGAAATTTCTCCACCGCAGCGCAGTAATCAGACAATATGGCGAGGGGCAAAAACCTGGAGCTCTCCTGGCAAGGTTGGTGAGAGCTGACCACACACCGACGCCTATTACAGAAATCCGCAGTCAACAGGGAAGAACATTAACCACAGATGTCGACATGGCAGAAGAATTTGGACACTTCTATCAAAAGCTTTATAGCTCCCAACACCCCGAAAATTCCGACGCGCCACTGAGCTACCTGAGGGAGACCGAATTATACTGGGTAGAGGCACAGCTGAGAGAACCCCTCAATGAACTGATCTCCCCTGCAGAAATAACGGAGGCAATCAAATCGCTTCCAAACACCAAAGCCCCCGGCCCTGATGGCCTAACCGGTGAATTCTATAAAGCATTCGCGTCCACCCTTGCTCCCCATTTGGCCGATGTATATAATGAAGCCCTGGAGAGGGGTACCCTACCTCAGACCTTGCGTGAAGCCAATGTGATTCTCCTGCTCAAAATGGACAAGCCGCCAGATGAATGTGCATCCTACCGCCCCATTTCCCTCTTGAATTTAGATAACAAAATCCTAGCAAAAATCCTAACGAATAGACTGATGCCGCTAATGCCCGCTCTAGTTCTTGCCGACCAGGCGGGGTTCATACCAGGCCGCAATACCACATTCGGCATCAGGAGACTGTTTGGGGTGATGGGAGCACTGGACCCAGCCCAACAGGCCGTCGCCGTCCTGCTTGACGCTGAAAAAGCATTCGACTCGGTGGAATGGCCATTCCTATTCTCAGTACTCGCAAGGATGGGCCTGGGGGCTCGATTTATTAAACTAGTTTCACTACTATACTCTAAACCTACAGCCAACATAATAGTCGGCACAGCCAGATCGTCCACCATCAACCTGCAACGAGGCACCAGGCAAGGCTGCCCACTGTCAGCTCTACTATTCGCCCTGGTAATGGAACCCCTTGCCTCCAATTTACGTGAGCATAGTCAACACCGAGGTCTGGTCATAGGCCCACACAGACTCATCATCTCACTGTACGCGGATGACGTGGTTCTTTACATAAGAAACCCAGTAGATAACCTGAACACTATCATGCGCGAAGTGATCAAATTCGGGGCAGCATCTGGCCTCAAAATTAATCAAACAAAATCAATTATCTTCCCACTCACCCCTGCGACCCAGCCATTTAAAGATGACTTCCACCTCACCTGGAAAATATCCAAAGTACGTTACCTGGGCATTCAAATGTCGCTAAATCAGCAAGAAGTATTCCAGGACAATTACGAAGTGGTCTTCAAGTCCCTGACAGAAAAGGTGGCCCGCTGGAAAACCTTACCCCTAACGCTATGGGGTAGAGCCTCTCTTGTCAAGATGGTGATTCTACCAAAACTTCTGTATCTCTTCACTAACATTCCCATCCTACTTCCACAACTCTTCCTGAAAAAACTGAGGAGTCTGGTCCTGGAATTGCTGTGGGCCGGCAAACCCGCCAGAGTGGCTCACTCCACGCTAACCCTCCCAGTGACAAAAGGCGGCCTGGCGCTCCCCGACTTGGAGAAATACTACTGGGCGGCCCAGGCACAATTTCTCAGCCACTGGTACGCCACAAACCCTGTCCGACCACACGTGCAGGTTGAGAGAGCCCTTGCCTCGCCGAACCTACTGAGAGCCGTCGTCTTCGGGAACATGCCGGTCCCCAGCGATACGATGAATGTAATCCTAATAACGTACAAGATATGGAAGCTTCTGGCGCAAAAATACAATATCGACACAAGATATTCTCCACTCCTACCGGCAAGATTCATACCTGGGATTTCGTTGACGTCCGAAAAAGTTTATCTCCAATGGCTAGAGAAACTTCAAATCAGAAACCTTGGGGACCTCTTCACAGAGGACGGTTTCCTAACTCCCGCTCAAGTGAGGGAAAAAGGCGGCACGACCTCGCTAGACATCTTTCTTTATTTCAGGGTACGCCACACGATGCGAGCAATCCTACCTTCCTTTCCGCAGCAACCCCAAACATGGCAGCTCTTGCACTCAGCAATTCAGTCTCAAGGGGAGGGGAGACCTCTCTCACAGATCTACAGAACCATAACTACAGACTCGTCTTCCACAGTATCCCGTACCAAATCCAGATGGGAGAAGGCCCTAAATTTAACTTTCTCCGACACCGATTGGTCCTTCATCCTTAGACAGACCCAGAAGATTGCCCTCAATACCCGCCTCAAGTTAATCCACTTTAACTACCTGCATCAAACGTACTTTACACCTGCCAAAGCAAAAATGCAGCATCCAGACTCCTCCTTCGGATGTGAGAGGTGTGGTTTGACTTCAGCGGACTTCCTACATCTGGCTTGGGAATGCCCTAAGTTGGCCCCATTCTGGTCTCAGGTGTTGGAAATCACGAGTAAGATAATCGGTGAACCGATTCTCCCAGCCAACACCGCAGCTCTGCTGGGCATGACCAGACTGCTGAAGGCCCCTACGCGAAAGTTAGCGGGCATTCTACTGACTCTGGCCCGTAGAAGAGTCGCCATAGCATGGTGCCGCGGTCCGCTCCCAACTGTCACCGCATGGCGTAGAGACATACTATATTGTCAGGATGTCGAAACTGATTTCATTAAGTTGCTACCACAGCACGCACGCCCACCTGACATCTGGGGACCCTTGGTAACTTTTTTGATGAATGAGTCGGCGGGGGCTCCGGCCTCCCCGACCCTCACTCAGTAAAACAATATCTGTTTCGGACGCATATTCATGGTTTTGGTGCAGTACATAACATATAAGAGTCAGGAGGCGGGGGGGGGGGTGGGGGGGGAGGGCGGGGAGATCTTGGCTAGGCTAATTCCACCCTAATGTGGGTGAGAAGTTGTTTGTTGTTTGGAAAATAATAAAAATAAATATGTTAAAAAAAATATATGTATATATATATATATAGTGCTGTTGGCTGCCTGGCTGCTAACGCTGTTACCGGCTGTTCCTGGCATTTTTTTTCTCACTCCGTTTGAAATTGAAGTAAAAGAACTGCAAAGTGCGGTATTGAAACCCCACCCACAAGCTGCCCAGCACAGTATTTAAACCCTGGGCTGCGCGCATCTGCGCACACACCTCCCGGAGTGCCTCCAAAATGCTGGTGGCTGTTTGCTGGCTTGTGGCAAGGTTGCGGGTGTTTATGTATTAAAGTTTTCATCCGCGTGGAAAGCGGGTAAACATGCCATTGTGAAAAGGCTAATGGACGAAGGTAGTATTGTGTTCAGCTAATCTGCTTTCCCTTATAGTATACAGTGCAAGAAAAATGCATAAGATCAAAGAACGTATGCGTCCTCAAGGAAAGACATCATCAGCGCACCTCTAATCTCATCAAGAAGGAACAGTTTGTCTCGGGCAATGGCCCTGCCTCTTCCCCCTTCCCCAGAGCCGGTTGACTCCATCTTGGCTGGTTTAAGATCTGATGAGGTTAGTTCCAATGAGAAGGCTCCTGCTATGGGTATTCATCATGGCATCATGTCCAATGACCCTTATCAGATTCCTATGGAAGATATAGGTCCTTTACATCAAGTTCTTTAGAATCAGATAATTGGGGGGGTCACAGCCACAACATCTGGGGCCGGGACTTTACCTATAAACGGTGAATATGTGCCCGGGTATCTTGGTGAACCAGAAATAAGAGAGATTGTCAAAACATTTTTTTTTACCAAGGACCATTTGCATATATTCCAAACAGGTAATTCCGGCTATCAAGGTCCGGGGGTGGGCGCAAAGGATGTAACAACTTCAAGGATGACTGACCCCAACATAGAACATAGAGGTAGCGGATACTCAAATAAGGGTCGGTCGGTCAGAGATGACCTGAGGCATAATATGTATGAACCATCTGTAAAAACCTGGACCCTTTAATGATGCTAAAAAGCCAGGTCCTAGTGCGTCTATTGATCCATATAAGGGCCCGTTAGTTAAAGTTCTTATGAATCATCTGTTAGATGGGTCAAAGCAAATTTCTTCTGCACCTAAATGTTATGCTAATATTACAACTGTCATCAACATTAATGTAAAACAGGGCGAAGGGGGGCATTCCAACCGCTCCTTTTTTACAGATAGGGATTTACCGATGAGAGAGACAGTATTTCTGCAATAACCCAGTATTTTTCTTAATTACATGTTTGATCAAGGGGGCCCACATTTCTTAAATAGATCTTACATATTGGTTCTCTTTGACAAAATCTTGGCTCGCAGACTTGTCAGTCTAAGGACATAAAATTGGTACATTTTATACACCCAAGACGTTATGATTATGTTATATTGGTTATCCCTTCCAGTATGATCTGAGATTTTGTTAAAGGAGGCAACCCATCTTTAGAGAATGGGTTATGATTTTACCCCATTTTCTGAGGGAGGGGATCATGAACATGCTAGGCCAATAAAGGAGGAATTTGATTGAAGTATATAACGCTCTTACTACACCGAATGAGGTAGGGCGTGATCTAAATTCTGTAGAGGAAGCTAATGGTAATAATAATCTATGTTGGCTTGCCCTGTCTCTTCGTAATGCTGTTTCCTAACTCAAGGAAGGAAAATATCCCATTTAGTAATGAGGGGCCTTTGGCATTTCTTTCATGGAACTTTAGAGGTTTTTCTCCTGTACTCTGACCCCTCCCTCTGCTGCAATTTTGGAAAGTGCAATATTATATTTTTACAAGAAACATGGATGTTAGGTTCCCCTGTTTTTGACGGATATTAAATAATAGCCGAACCAGTTAAAAAAGGTCCTATAGGTTGTCCAGCCGGTGCCCTTTTAATTGCTATAAAATCTGGGAAGGGCCTAAATGTTTTGGGAACTTGGAGAGTGTCTAAAGTCTTACTCGCTGGAGCAATTTCACTGTCGGACAAATCTGGGATGAAGATACTTTTGATGAACCTATATTGGACCCTGTTAGATAATCTAGTTAGCACTCTGGCGGATGTAAATGTTGTATTGCAAACTTGGTTTCAAAGTTTGCCCGGCGGCGAAATGATATTTGCAGGGAATTTTAATGCAGATTGTTTGTCCAATACCTTCTCAGATATTGAGCACCTTGTTCCTGAGAACACAACGGTTATAAGAGAAATGCTAGAAGGGCCCTCTTCGAGAGAATATTATCATGCTTGTGGTTAGGTCAATAGGAAGAGGGTACAGGGTGAGAAATTGTGCCTATTCCTAGAGGGTTGGGGTATGATAATGCTTAATGAGGTTCACCATCTTATAACGCCAACTTGGTCTAGCTGGAATGCAGCCTCAGTTATTGATTATGCATTTCTTACGACAAAATTTGCATAGCTTAGCTGATAATTTAGTTATCACACAAAATACTTATAGTGATCATACCATGTTGAGCCTCAATTCAAAGGGCCCTTCTCTCTATTTTTTAGGGAGTATATTTCTGTGTCAGCAAAACGTTAACGTAGGATGTAATTGTATAGCTTGGCACAACAATAATATTTATACATTTAATATGTTAGTCATAGAAGGATTTTGAGGGCTGTAACTATGAGACAAAAAGGCCACTTATTCATCTTCTGTTTTCAGTTCTTATTTAAAATCTGTGTTGGGTGCAATACCCAAGCTTAGAAATAAGAATAGAAGAGCCAGAAATCATCATCCTACATTTTATACTCTGGTTAAGAACATGAAAATAGAGACAAGAAAGGAGATCCATAGGGTCAAGTCATCCTCCATGTCGGAGGAAGATATTACCAGCGGTTTAAGCGCCTGAAACAGAAGAGGAAGAATTGGCTGAAATCCCATTGTCATTTAGCCCCCCAAGAGGAAACTGAGGCTATGATGGAATCCTTACAACAACAAAATAAGACAACACATTTCTGGTCACTACTCAATGAAATGGAGATAGACCAACTGGTTTTTCAGACTAATCCAATAGCAGAACAAATATGGTATGACCATTTTGTAAAAGTTTATGAATAGATACCTCCTCTGCCTACCAAGATGGATAATGTGGCCATAAGTTCAAACTGGCAGAAGAGAGAGCTATTGAACGTGCAATAACTCGGGCAAAACCTTCTAATGTTCGTGGTCCCAATTCAATTGTCAAATTAGTGTTTATAGAACATGTACCTTTATAGTCTGCAATTTTGGGACTTTTGTTTAAGGACATTGTTTCTACTATGTCCTTGCCCTCTTCTTGGAGGACTGCATGCATAGTACCTATATTTAAAAAGGGGGATACATCTTCCCCCTTGAATTAACACCAACCGCTATTATGGACAAGATATTCGCTGCAGTGATCCAGGAGCCCATAGAGGTTTGGTGTAATTCTAACCTTATTTTGGCCTTTAATCAGATTGGGTTTCATAAATATTTAGGTACGGACTGTGGTGGTATTGTGTTAGCCAGTCTTCAGCATTCAGTATGGTCAGGGATATCACCTCCAATTTATATTGCTTCCATGGATCTTTCCATGGTTTTTGACACGGTTGACCACCCGACCCTTTGGGCAAAATTGGAAAAACTGGGTCTGCCGGCACCTTTATTACAAATATTAATGCACCTGCCTGGAGACTTTTGTATACAAGTTAGGTCAAATAATTAGGGCCTATTACCTTGCCCCATTGCAATGGAAAATGGTCTAAGGCAGGGTTGCATTTTTGCTCCCTTACCATTTAGCATTTATGTAGCAGATGTTGCTATTCCTCCATCTGCTGCTTTGTTTGTATCTCCACGAATAGGAGGAGTAAAAATGTCTTGGGTAGCCTATTCTGATGATTTCCTACTAATTGACCAAACTCCTACAGGATTACAGCGTTTATTAACTGGCTTCGATCAATACATGAAAGTTAATAACTTAACTGTTAATACACAGAAGTCAGTGATAATAACATTTAGCAAACATGAATGTGGTATTCCTTATCAATGGTCTCTGGGTAATTGCAGATTGCAAGTAAGGTCCTCTATGGCGTACTTGGGTTACCCGATTATATCCAAATACACAAAGGCCTTTTATAGAACCTATTTTTAAGATAAGACATGTACTTTAGCCAGACAGATGAGAAGATTGGATGGGAAATATGGCACAGTTTCTGCATTGCCAGTGCGTAAATTCTAACTGGCAAAATCGGTACCCAAACTTTGTAATGGCTTAGAATTCTTTCCTATTTGGATATTATCAGAAATGAGCTCTTTGGAAGCTATATTATGGCGTTCTGTTTTCTATTTTCTCCGGAAGTGCGTGCCCATATATGCGATCAGATATGAAATGGGCCTACAATCATTATAAAGCATGGTTATTTGGTGAAGACTATCTCTCTTTAGGAAATTTTACATTAATCCAGAGAGAAGTCTTGAGTAGAGAGGTGTGTGAGGGAATGCTGAAAAAGGGTTTTATATATGAATTTCATGCAGATTGTATGAAGAAGTTGGGGATCACTGATCTAGCAGTGGAAACTTTGCTTATTAACAAAAAGAAAGCAAAAAGAAATGTATCCAAAGGTGGGATTGGGCCAACACAATGGAGGAATTGTTTAATTCTCGTCTTTATAGGCATATAATCTCTTGCCAAAAAGAAGTGTGAACAGGGACGTCATTTGTGGGTCACCTGGGGTTGCACTTGCTAGCCCTGTGGTCTCCCTTGCTACCCCTAAAAACAAAGTAAAATAAAAACTTTTCTTTTTTTTAACAAATTGAAGCTCCTGGGCTGTGGCCAATGCCTTGTGACTCTTTGTTTCTAGAGTGGCTGGCTTTCTTGTTCAAGCTTCTTAAAAAACAGGGGTTTCCACAAGTGTAACACTTTGAGCATTGACACTAAATAAAAAAGAATATAAATAACAAATAATTTGTCTTTCTGAAATTCTATACAATCATTATTCATTAAAGGTTTATTTCAGGTACACTTCAAGGAGTCAGTCACTGATTTAATCTGTTCTTAAACACCTCAAATTCACAATGCAGACAAAATACTCCAAAAAGCATTTATAGTAGAATACGCACCTTTTTTGGACAATGTATTTTGCTTTTCACAAGTTGCAGTTATAGCCTGTTTTTTTCTGCCAATACATATGGTGATCCTTCGTTTCTGAAATGTTTATCATTTTAAATTGATATTGTAACCATTTTTCATAGTGTACTTAGGAAGAATGCTATGTGATGCCACTTTCTGTTTTGTTAAGTGGTAAAAGGTTGTATTCCATCGCTTCCCGTGATGTCACTTAGGGGTTGGGTCAAATGACATCACTTCTGTGATGTCAGAGGTCAAGGGTCATGTGATTTCATTTCCGTGACCCCTGGCATTTTGGCAAAATGACGTCCATGAGTGCGTATGGCTGAGTCCTATTCATGTTGCTTTCCAAATAAGAATGCAAGGAATAAGTTCATGCAATTTAGGATGAATGTTTTATTGACACATGAAATTCAATAGTGACAATGAGCTCCACTAGTTTGAAGTCCTGCTGCTGCTTTCGTTTGGACTCGGTTCTCGCTGGTACTTTGCAGCTGTGAGGCAGCACTGCAAGTATTCCGCTCTTGCTGTCCCCCTGAAGGCGGAGCCTTTGGCGGTCATGTGATGGGTCACGTGACTTTCGAGGAAGCATTTATTCTGCATACAGCCGCCCTTGCAGTGTTAAGCCCTGGAGCTGTACGTGCTGGAGCCGCTGTTTTACTGTTTGGCTGTGACCTGTGCTCTTATCCCTTAGTACAAGAAACAGATTCGCTAGACGCCTGCTATCCCCGTGCAGGAGACTGTGTGAGTACCCCGAGATAATCTGATATTACCGAGTGCTACTTTGGCCTTCCATACTACTGTTTCCTCTTTTCAGGTTTACAGGGTGAGGGAGGAGAGTCGGACTCTGGCAGCTCCTCAAGCTGTCGGGCGTGCCTTATCCTGTAACCGGGATTACACAACTCTCTTCGGAACACTTAGCTGCCATCTAGGTAATCTGGTGCTCAATTCCACTTGACTATTAACTTTTACTTCCTATTAGGAAGCTGTACTCTATTATTAAATCTATTCAGTTTAGATTCTTTGTTGGCTATTTTAGTATTACAGCTGCGGCCCTACGAATACTTTTTTGCCTAGACTCTGTTATTACGCTTATTCAGTGCATTTTAATGGAAATAATTTTCCTTTTATCTCTGATTTAATTGCTTATGAGCTCTGTGATTTGTATATTTCTGTGACATACTGCCGCCGTTGTTCTGTGAATGTTTTTTGCCCTCTGTTCGTTCCTTTGGTTCTTGAGTCTTTTCTCTGGACCTTTTTGAATGAGACGTAAGGGTCTCAGGAGCCAAACAGCCATGGAGGCTACTTCTGACTCTTTGAAATCTGTTGAGGAGCCACATTTTCCATACTCCAAAGAAGGTAGTTCACTCCATCTCCCTTCTACTGCCCTTCTAGATAAAACACGAAAACCTCTCTGCAGAACTTCGTAGTATTCCAAATCCTTGCCCTTTAGGTAGTACTGCATTAAAAAACGTGGTACATGCCCAAATCCATCCTCTGGATAGGATTGAGATTTTTAATACCCTGGGCATTACCCCACGCACATTGTGTGACAATAGTTGTATTTTTAATGGAATTCCTGACCTTTTTATTGATGCTCAGGAAGAGCGATTAGCGGCCACTTTAGCCCTTAATTTGGGTGACAGGGTTAGCTCTACTAGGGGGGGGACCCCATAATAAGAGAAGTGGATAACGAAATTGTGAATGCTACTCAAATTGTCCCCACTTTCCCTCAGCCAAATATGACCCTGCCTGCCCCATTGATGGCCGACCTTAGTCCTAACCGTATAAAAACTCCTGTTGCTATCAGTGTCTCCATTGGCTCACATCTTTCACATCTGGAGGGTAATACTAATTATATAACCTTTCCTTCTAAGCTTTCTGGGGGGATATCTTCTTCAGGTGATGTGGTAAATCAGAGCCTAACCACACACATGAATCTATCCCCCTCCCTTGCTGGGAACCTTCACAGTTCCACCTTGAGAGCTCCGGTTTTTAAAACTCCTTTAAGGAAACCACTGCTTAGCATCTCCAAAATAAAATCTATGTTGGGTTCGCTGGGGGAACCAATTCCGGGAAAAAAGATTTCTAATTATTTTGGGAAAAGAACGGCTACTAGCACCCTAATTAAAACTCCCTCTTCGGCCCTTTTGGTGGTTACTTTAGATCACTTGCACATGGCAGAAGTAGTGAAAAGATTGGATACTGAGGAGGCTTCACACAATGTTATTGATGATATTAGCATCATTGAGTGTGCAGACAAAGCGATTGCCGAGAGTAAGTTGGAACCCAGACTCACCGAGACTAATAATGTAACCCAACAGACATGTGATGCCTCATTTATGGGCTTGCCATCTGAACTCAAGAAATGTATCGATGAGTATACAGAAAAGCAAAACTGGCTAAGAGAGAGCGGTTTACAATCGGAGCCGATAAAGGAAAATCCCAATCACTCAGTGTTGCACCACACTCTTAAGGAAGCTGATGAAAGGATAAGGCTTACCCAACCTACAGTTTCCGCTCTAAATATGGTGTTGAGCTCTTTTGTCAGTCTCTACAATAATATCTGGGCAGAGGTCAGATCTTACTCTCTCTTACTCTCGAAATGTATGCCAGGCTAGAGGGGCTTGATAGGTTTGAAGAACTGTTGAAGATTATTAGGGAAGATAATCCTACAATAACCAAACAATGTTCCGTCTCTTCCATGCCGTTTCAGTCAAAATCTGAGGGGGGGCCATATTGCGAGGACCTCTGGTTGGGCAGCGGCTAGTGTCCCTGAGGGATACTTAGATAAGTTGCCTCTCCCAGTTCCCTCTCCGTCTGTAGGGAGGGAGGCAGCTGTTCCTGCTCCATCTAAATTTTATTTGCAGAATGAGGGAGATGTAATTGCTTCTATCTCAGGGGTAAAAGTATTGCAAAACCTGGAGAGGGTCCCTGTTATTATAGATCTAATGATATCGGTTGCTGCTTCTGAGGAAGCTTTAGACAGGCTGATTCCCTAAACCCCCTTTCTATTTTCTCCTACAGATGCACGTGCCTGTGTCACATCTGAATATTATAAACAGGATAAGGGAGCTGACACTGCCTGTATTCCAGGCATAAAAGCTTTGCAAAATCTGGAGAAGGCTCCTGTTTCCATAGATCCAACGAAAGAAGACCTTCCCTCTAAAGGCTATATCCCAGTAGGTAAAAAATCTATACAACAAATCAAGAAAACTATAAATCAGAAAAATATTTAAAAAATGAATTTGTTTACAAATAAATTCTTTAAAAACCTGGTCTTACCAACGCTCTCTCTTCCCCCAGCGACGACTGTGTCTACTAAGGGGGTTTTGACCTCTGGGGTGGCAGAGGCGCCTACTACTAGGCCCTCTAACTCTGGGTTTTTCGGCCGACGAGGTATCCAGACAGATCCTCCTATTGATATCCCTGTTCCTGATGATGGCATTGGTCATGTGGTCCCGGGCCCTGCTATCTCTGTCCAGGGTCCCTCTGTTCCCCCTATCTCTAATTACAATGCAGAGGTCATTGACCCTGTAGAGAGTGTTCTGGCTACAACCAATATTCATAAAGAACATCCAATAGATATTCTCTCATCTGAGAATTTGCTTTGCAATTTTAATTCTATGGAGTCTCAGATTACTATAACTACTGATCTTTTGTCAATATTGCCTCAGCGAAATAACTTCTTTTGGATTTATACAGAGTGAAGTCCACCCCTTTGGTGGGAGTTAACTCTATTTCAGGTATAGAGAAGGTCAATGCTGTTGATACCCGCTTTCCGCAAACAGACGGTCAGTTAACTCTTCCTCCAGATGTCCATATGAGTCTCCCCCAATCGGTTTCGGGGGACTCCATCCTGGGATTCAGGACAGTGGGCAATCTTTATGCCCATAAGATCTTGGATTCCACTCAAATGAGGCCTACTAATTCAGGTTCCACTGGTAACCAGGATAGATTCCCGATAGGTCCCCACTCTGTACAGAGAGGGACAATACAATGGGGTGTAAGGGGTCTTCAAACCCAAGATGATTCATTAAATCAATTCACTAGGGAAATGTCGGATTCCCTGCCGTAAATCCTGGGAAACAAAGAACCCGCAGAGATTCTGTAATTACTTACAGTAGTGACATGCCTATATTTATTTTTTATTTATTTTATTTGGATTTGTTAAGCGCCCAACGGCCCGGGGGCATCGTGGCGCTGTTACAGAATATTTGACTTGGTAACAAGCTGACGACAGTGGTTACAGGCATAGACCATGTCTATTTGCAATAAGTGTATGGAGTTCCATGGTTACAGTGGAACAATGTGAGAACAATTGTTATTAACAATAACAGACAGAGATGGTGTTCCGTGGTTACAGTGGAACTGATTATGTGAGGGAATGTCTTAATCGAGGGAATATCTTGAAAATTCTACATCAGATTCCTTCACTGTCTCTTCTCTCCAGTTATGACCTAGAAAGGATCTATTTTCCTCTCAAGGATCGTGCGGATCTAAGCAACCTTGTCCTGAAATTCAGAGTGGTTTTGGATCTGATAATGGGAGAAAAGGAGGGTCTTAGGGAACTTGGCTTTGAAATTAAATTAGTAAAACCAGGTCAAATTCCCGGTATCCCTGGAAGACCTGAGGTGTATAGGGGAAATTTGACCATGGTATATCACCCGGAAAGGTTCTCACAACCTCAACGGAGGCATTTCCCGATCAGGTCTTATGGAGCAGCTCAAAACTGGGCCCAGGTTACCTCTGGTTTGTGGAACTGACCTATGTCATATAAGCTTTGAAATAAAGAAAGCAGCTCCTAATAAATTGGGTTTTCTGTCCTGAAATACAAGGGGAAATCTACATCTTCTGACAAACACTAATACAGTCACCATGCTAAAATTTACTGACTGTTTCTATCTGCAGGAAACCTGGCTGCTCTCGTCCCCCCATATTGATGGCTATGAATATATTGATGGCTATGAAATCTACTCCCAAAATGCCAAACCTAGTTTGTGGGGGAGAGCGTCAGGAGGCCTACTTATTGGGCTAAGGTCCTCTCTTGGTGTCCGGAGTATGATTATCCCCGACATGCCAATTGGGATATTGGCGGTGGAGACTGCCTCTAGAAAGGGTTCAGTTGACATTCTTCTGATTAATATCTATTGGCACCAGGGCTTAACCCTGCTCAAGCCCTTTTTGGAAGGTCTAACGGAAATGATTTTAGCTTGGAGATATGTGAATATCAAGGGGAATGTGATCCTCGCGGGGGACTTGAACTCTGATTGTTCTACGTCCTCCGATGTCGATTATGGGGACTTGGTACAAGATCTTGAGGACTCTGGTTGGAGGGGCCAGAAATATGTTTGGGGTAGACTCTGGAATCTCTCCTTGGAATCGGTGGGTTTGATCTGTCTGAATGGTATCTTTGACTCTACCCACACTCTTCTGCCTACTTGGCAGAGAGGTCCTTCAACTTCTACTATAGATTACTTCTTTGTAGATCATTCTCTGCTCTCTTTCCTCTGAGGTCCAGGTACTCTTTAATTCTTGGAGTGATCATGGGACTCTGACTGTCTCTTTTTGTCTCTCGACCAAAAATCTGCCCTCTGGGGGCCCACGTAATTTGAGAACTGTGGGACAAGGCACGGGGGTACGTTGGTCATCTGGAAATATTAATCTCTTTAATGGCCAACTTCTGGCTTCACTAAATCATACCTCTTTTTTTATAGAAACAAGTGGTCTTCAACACACCACACTATGATAGATTCCTGAAAGTTCTCCATAGTAGTGTCCATGATAAACTGAGAAAGGGACATCCTAAAAGAGACCATGTACACAGGTTTGATGAGGAGCCTGCTGAAGAAAAGACCCAGGTACGTAAACTCAGAGAAACCCAAAATCTCTCTATCAACCAGTCTGATAAAAATGCTAAGATTAGATCTATTATACAAAGATACAAGAACTACTTTATAGCAAAGAAATGCAGACTGCTGCAAAATGATGCTGAGTTGATGCTCCAAGTTCTGGTCAAGAGGGATCTCAGGTCTTTTTGGGTTCTCTTCTCGTCCCAAGAGACTGTCTCTGCTACTGATCAACTGAATTCTATCCCAGAGGTCCAATGGGTAGATTCTTTCACTGAGCTCTTTGGGCAAGGGGAAGAGGGGCTCCAAGAACCTACAATTGGGGAGGTTGTAGATAACACCTTACGGAAGCCCCCACTTATGCTAATTAAGAACTCAAGGGCACCAAGTCTAAATGGCTTGACGAATAACACACTCAAAGCCTTAACGGAAATATAGGCTAATTTACTCTCCATGCTCTTCCAAAACATAGTGAGAACTGGCATAATTCCTATTATTTGGCAGACTGCCCATATAGTTCCCATCTTTAAGAGAAGTCAGCAGACGCTGGTTAAGAATTACAGACCAATCTCTCTTATCGATGCAGACTGCAAGCTATTTGCCTCTTTGCTACTCTCACATGTGAACGACTGGATTAAGGAGAACTGTTGTTGCCCATTGATGCTGCTAGCCGTAGCCCACTGTTATTTGCCCATTGATGCTCCTGTCTGTAGCCTACTGTTGTTTGCCCATTGATGCTGCTAGCTATAGGCTACTGTGATCTGCCCACTTGATGCTGCTAGCTGTAGCCTACTGTGATCTGCCCAATTGATGCTGCTATCAGTTGCACTCTGTGATCTGCCCAACCTGAGACAATTAACACCTATAAGTCATACCAGTATAGTGAAGAACACCGAACCACTCAGCTCACGCCCTAATAAGCACCAGTTCTGTTCAAAACCTCAACGCCCAATTATGCTAACTCTCCTAACCATCATAATGTTCCCATTCTGCATAATATCAAACTCCATGCCCTGTACAGGAGGTCACTTCACTGTGTTCAATGATGGACTCGCAAGACTAGGTTGCCAACGACACCACCCTATTCCCTGCCCCACACCATTCCTCCCATCCCTCCCCCCTTCCCCATCTCAAGTGCACACAATAACACTGACAACACCGTGGACACCACCTCAGTTGTCCTCTCTACTCCCACGCGGCACTCCTCACCACCCCTGTTACACAACATGACCAACCACAAAACTACTCCCTCTCTGGGACTAATTAGATTAAATAGACTTGGAGCCAGAACCAGTCCCAACTCTCAAACGCCCAGACCCATCGCTGATAAAGACACCGGCACCAAATTAGCATCAGCTACCAACAATAGGCCATCCAATACCTCCGCCATGAAACAAAACAATCCACCGGTAGTAGCCAAAAACACAACTCAGCTTCTTAACCCAGGAACCACACCCATAACCCAACCCACCCCTCTGATCAGAGGTACACTCATCAATGCTCGCTCTCTGTGTGCAAATACCATAGAAATCCATGACCTCATCATAGATCACCAACTTGATCTATTAGTAGTCACCGAAACCTAGTTGCATCCAGCTGCAGGACCCCTACTAGCTATTTCCATCCCTCCAGGGTACAGTATCCACAGAACAGACAGGAACAACCTCCAAGGAGGTGGAGTTGCCCTAATAGCTAGAACTACTCTGCAATTCAGAGCTAGCCCTCTGGACCAAGTACAGGGCTATGAACTCCTACTAGCCAAATTCTCCCCTAACCCCAAAACCACCACCAACTTCCTAGTAATTTACAGATCGCCCAACAAAGCCAGTCAGCCTAGTCTAGACATCCCCCTACTACTTACGCCCCTTATTAAACCCAAGACTAAATTCATTTTCCTAGGTGACATCAACCTAGGTTACAACGATCCTCTTGATACAAATGTGACCGGGTTCCACACAGCCATGTCAGACATGAACTTTACCCAGCTGATTAAAAAACCCACTCATTCCAAAGGTAGAACATTGGACTGTATCCTATCCCTCAATTCACAAGTTACAATAGAGTCCATCCTCTCTGTAGTATGGTCAGATCACTCTATCATCACCTTCACCCTGGAATATAAAATTACTGAATACACTAGCCCCAAGGCCTTTGAATCTAGAAATATTAAAAAAACGTACAGCAGACAATCTTTCACCCACCCTTCAGCTGGTCCTAGCCAATGTCACCCCAAACTCCAACAAACTCCAACAACCCTGACTACCTAGCAAACTGCTATCAACAAAGCCTCACCAGTACTATTGATCTACTTGCCCCTGTCACTACTAAAACTCAGAAATCAGACAAACGATCCTGCTTCTGGATCACCCTCAGACGTACTAAAAAATCACTCGAGCATCTACATAGGAAAACTAATACTAATGAATCAGCACAGGATTTCAAAAAAGCCAAAAAAAAATACAAAACAGCCATAATCTCACACAAAGCCAATGCACTCAACACGCGCATAACCAATGCAATTTCAGACAGTAAAGAACTCTTCTCCATTCTCAGAGAGCTTGAGAACCCTTGCCAAGTGACAGCACCCTATAATTCCAGCAAAACCTGGTGCACCGCAATACAAGACGCGCTAGCTTCTAAAATTACACTTCTACAGAAGAAAATAGACAGTAAAAAAACACTCCTCGCAGGAAAAACATTACCCAACATAACCTCCAACACTCACACGTTGACTACATGCAGCCCATTCCAATTCACCAAGTCACCAACAAAGAAGTACTTGATACTATCATGAAACTCAAAGCTTCAATTGCAAAGAAGACCAATTCCCGTCGCATCTAGTCAAACTATGCGCCCACACCCTATCACCAGTCATCACAGAATTTGTTAACACATCATTTAGCTCAAATATAGTACCCGCTAGCATTAAAATAGCATGGGTAACTCCTCTCCTCAAAAAACAGACCCTGGACCCCTCAATCCCTACCAACTACAGACCCATACCCACTGTCCCATTCCTACTGAAAATCATCAATAAAATTGCTTATTCCCAAATTCAAAACCACTTAGAACACCAACAATTACTAGGGCACCGACAGTCTGGGTTTCGCCCTAACCATAGGACAGAAACAGCCCTACTTGACGTAAAGATCCAAATGGATGCTTCGAGAGAGCCAGGCAAACTCTGCCTGCTTATGCTCCTTGACCTCTCTGCAGGTTTTGGTCTGGTCAACCATGATAAACTCTGTGCCTCCTTTAAAGAACAACTTCAACCTATCCAATAATGCCAAAGAGTGGATTAAATCTTTCCTTGCAGATAGGACTTCAAGAGTTGCTATTGGAAAAGAATCAGCAGATCCCATACCAGTCCCGTTAGGCGTCCCTCAAGGCTCTTGTCTCTCCCCAACCTTATACAATGCATACACCAAGCTGCTCTTCACAGCATTAGACGCTATGGGTGTCATCTACACCAGCTTCGCAGACGACACCCAGATTCTTATCCCACTAACAGGTAACCATGAGCAAGACCCCCTGATTATTAATGAAATATATGCAATTATCCAAAACTGGATGGCCAACAACAGCCTCTGTCTCAACGATGACAAAACAGAGTTACTCATAATAGGATCATCGTCCAAACTCGCCTCCCTTCAGCCTATATACTCATATTTCACCATCGATGGCACCACAACCCCAGTTCTTAAACAAGTAAAGAGCCTTGGGGTTTACCTTGACGCGACACTCACTATGACTAAGCAAGTAAACACCCTTGCCTCCTCCACATCCTACACAGCCAAACTTATCTCTCTCAGTTGCAAATTCCTGACACCATAAAATTGCATTACACTTGCAAGAGCGCTCATACTTTCAAAGCTTGACTACTGCAACATCCTCTTCCTAGGTACGTCCGACACCAACCTATCCAAACTCCAACTCATGAAGAACAAAGCCCTTCGAGCTGCATTAGGCATGAGAAAAATCCGATCATATATCCAATATCAGGAGACAAAACCACTGGCTTCCCATCAAAGCGAGAATTCTCTTCAAAGCCCTTAGCATCTCTTCTAAATGCATCACCAACAAAGCTCCTAAATACCTTCTCACCACAGTCTCTAAGGACACAATACCAGACTGCTCAGATTTAATAACAGCGAAAACCTTGAAATCCATACTACAAAAGAGAAAAAGCAGGAGGCAGCAGCTTCAAAGCGCTCGCTCTGAGGCACTGGAATACCTTACCCATCAACATCAAGAGGGAACAATCCTTCCCACTATTCAATAAACTACTTAAAACATGGTTATTCAACCAGTTTTAAGTTGAGCCCAAACACCACGCTTCCCTATCTAATCCCATGCCCACACCGTAGATAAATGTATTTGTCTTGTAGATATACAGTACTGTAATGTGTAACTTGTATTGTTTGCTCTATTGTTGTCTAATCACCAATACTGCATTGCTTCTGACTGTAACTACGCCGTGATACCTCGGGGTCTGGGGCGTATAACAAATGTAATAAAATAAAAATAAAACCATATCCTAGATAAATATCAAACCGGCTTTAGGGCCGGACATTCAACCAACTTAAATGGCTTTATTTTAACCGATCTCCAGGATTTAGCATAGAGCAAATTTGAGGGTACTTTATATGTTGCCTCAATTGACCTGTCAAATGCTTTTGACTTAGCCATCAGGTCCCGTCTCTGGGCCAAACTTTCCAAGTGGGGGCTCCCTGTAGGCCTACGTAAACTTATCATGGCCATGTATGAGAACTCAGGGATTTATGTAAGGATCAACTTGGAAGGGACTCTCTCCTGAAGAATAAGAACATGAATAGGGGTGAGTCAGGGTTGGTCTTTGGCTCCCTGCCTTTTTATCCTATATCTGGCAGATGCTGGGGCATTGCTTAGGGATGCAGGGTTGGTGAGTGCAAAATTGGGGGAATCTCAGGTTCTCGTGGTTGGCGTATGCTGACTATTTTCTCTTTTTTGATCAGACCAAAGTCGGTTTACAAAGACTTATATATAACTTCGAACAATATGCTGCAATAAATGGGTTAAAAATGAACCTCAGTAAAACCCATACAATGGTTTTTTCGAAAGGAAAAAAAGGGAACAAACAAGTGTGGAAAATTGGCGGGGAACCGATTGTCGGAGCACAAAAAATTGTGTATTTGGGATTCTTGATTCTGGCTCAACCTTTGGTTGGTGAACTTAGACGATCTATTAGATATAAGCCTTACCCCTTATCTCACAGACCATTAAGTTGGACAATAAGTATGGTAGGTTAAATAAAATAAAAATAAATATATATATATATATATTCGAGATAGCTCTTCAAAATGTGATCCTACTTGTTGTTTTTGCCGATGTAAGTACTGAGACCGAGACACTGATACATTTGGTAATCTATTGTCCGGAGTAAAGAAGCCACATATTTAGTTATTTAGTAAATGTGTTAACTCTTTAGGATAGGTCTATTTAGAAAGTTTATGGTTGAAGATATTGCATGGCAAGTCGACTTAATTAAAGTTGACCATGCTTAGATTTTTAACTGTTTGTAAATTGGTTTACATACAATTTGTTCTTTTATGATGATCGCCATGTGAGATGAAGTCTGCTAAATCCGATTGAATTGTACTACTTTTGGAATTAATTTTTATTTAATTGTTGAGTTAGGAAATGTTTTAAATTTAATTGTCGCAAACTGAAAGTGAAATTAAAAATGTAATATGTAATATGTATTATGAATTTAATTGTTGAAATTGAAAATGTAATATTTATCTTATGTAAATAGAATTGGTTTCTACTTTCTGATACAATTATGCCTTTCAAATCCAGAAGAAGACAGTTAACTATGCATTTAGCCTTTTCAATTACCATTAATAAGTCACCGGGACCTACACCCCCTTCCTGGAAGCGAACAGCGGTAATTCCGATATTTACGAAGGGGTATAGAAGTGTCCCTATGAATTTACCGACTGATATGGTCCTTTAAGATATGCTAGAATGACGTAGGTTATGCCAGGAACGGCTAGTGTATTGTAAATGCCTCATGCAAGTGTAAGTTGCTAAGAAGTGCAAAATGTGTGATAACCTGGGTCTACCAGTACACATGACAAAATGTGCACACAGGGGAATGAAGTGCATGCACCTGCATCCCTGCTATGCAATTTGCACATTCTATAAAAATGACCCCCAATGTACCCTGTCCACTGATTATGTGTTCAGTTCTAAGACCCCAGGAGGAAGGTAAGCGGTTTGCAAATAGTGTGGCAGGTTAACTGTATTTTACTCTTTGCGAGGGGTCAGGAATGAGAGGAGGGTACCAAGTTGTAATGGTTTCACTATCCAACATCTTTATTAATATAAAAGGGTAGGATAAAGGCTTCCTTGTCCCTAACATAAAGAGAGTTTCCCTTCCTAGGAAACTGAAACCAAAGACCTGTCTGTGTCCAGTCGTCAAACTTATAAACAGTCCTTGTGTCCGAAACATACTGATCCGACCCTCACTCTAGAAACAAACAATTAAGGGTGTAAGGAAATGTTTCTGAATTATTTTGGCAAAAAGTGTTCAGAACTAAAGCAAAATGAATTCAACCAGAACAGTATTTTCCAATGAGAAATCCTTGGATCCAGGGGGTGGTTCCCTTCCTCTGGATATTTAGGTGAAATGGAAAAAACTGTATTTTTCAAACAGCTCCTTAAGGATGGCAAAATAGTTTTCTTCAAACAACCGTTTCTTAATGATGACCAAACGTGTCTTTTCTAAAGCACAATTCCATAAGAATGGTAAAAGAGTGTCCTTCAGACAACAGTTTCTTAAGGATCTTTATACTTAGTTCAGGAAAGTTCTTAGGCAAATAATATGTTGCAGCTTTGGATTGAGTTCACAAACGGAAAGGATCTTATTCAAATGGAAAGCAACTTTCATGGATCTCCTGGTATACTTCTCCTGCCAGGAATCCCCTTATGGGCTCTTCAGATCCTTGGTGTACTCTCCTGCCAGGTATCTTTCCCACATTGTCCTGTCTTTTCCAGAATGCTTTGGTTGGAGGAATGGGTATACTCCCCTGCCAGGAATTCCCCCCTTGGAGTCCTGTCAATTCCCTTAGGTGTTCTCTGTATGATGTGCTCCTTTCACCAGGACTACTTCTTATTGGCTTCTCATATCCCTGGTGTACTCTCCTGCCAGGTATGGTTTTCACCTTGCCTTATATCGTTCATGTATTTTAGGTAGAGGGCCTGATATACTGTCTTGCCAGGAATCCCCACCCCTCTTAGGGTCTTGTAATTCCCCTCCCTTATGATTTCTCTGCATGATGCGTTGCTTTCAGCAGGACTTGTTCTTTAATATAGCACAGTTGCATCTCTACACAATGCTTTTACTTTATTTACTTGAAGTATTACTTGTTCCAACTTTCCCCAAATTGAAATCGTATACAAGTGGAATTGTTTAGGTTCTGCTGCTGTACTTATCACTGACGTGTTCATTTACTCAGGATAGAACGTGTTCCAACGTTCCCTTTATTGTCATCTCATACATGGGGACCTGTTCAAGTTTTGCCTTTGTGCTTTATTTGGTCAGTATTCAAATATTCTTGTTGCATTTATCTTCTTACATGCGTGTCTGTCCCCAATGCTTTTGTGCAGACTCACCAATATCCTGCAGGGTTCCCAACATGTGGCATGCTGTGGCATTGAAGCTTTCTCCCTGAGACGGCCACCTTCGCACTGCAGACTTTCCTTTCATGGTCCCAGCAGCTCAGCTGAGGTTTCTTAGAGATGAAGTCCACAGAGATTCTTGGATTTCTGAAATTATGTTGTTCAAGACTTTGGTTAAAAAAAAAAAAAAACTTGCAAACATGAGATGTTAGGTGTGTCTTATTTGGGTGAGGTTTGAAATGACTATTGTCTAGAGTGATTGCATAGAAGGGTTTCTGTATTTTACCAAGCTGAGAGACTTCTATGGCGACAATAAGTCATCAGGAATTTAGGAATTATGAGCTCTTCTGCTATAATAAAGGAAGAATACTGCGTCTCTCCTGATGGGATCACCTCCTTCCGCGACAGCCGGCTCCTTCCACGTGATCCTCGCTTATGATACCACCCCAGGGTCTGGATCAGGTAGTGGGTGCTGTCCCCTGGCCACATGGGAGGAGGTTTCTGGTGGGGAATCAGTGATGACTCCACAGGATTCATCACATCTTCTAGTGGTGTCCGTGGTTGAAGTGTATGAAAAGAAGTAGTGGAACTATGTTCTCTGCTGGCCTGCCCCACTCCTCACAAGCCCCATCGTAACACCTCCTCCCATGCACAATACAAACCCACAAACAATTGAGCCTACTGTTTAAATGAAAGTTCAGTGAAGTGCACTAAAGCGCAAGTTTCAACTGCTTCCTACACTTTATTTTGAAAGGAAACCATTCCGGAACGGTTTCTTTTTAATATAAAAGTATGGGAACAGTAAAACTTAATTTTAAATGAAACAAGTAGAGTAACACTCCCAACCGCTCCCACCTACTTCGACCACTGAGTGGTGTATAAGAATTGATGTGAATGCAAACTATGTGCTTGTGTTGCTCTTTTTCATCAGCCTAGCTGGAGTCCCTGCTTAATAGCTTTTCTTATGTGGTCATTGTTATTTTCAACTCCCACGCTGGATGCCTCTCTTTGTTCTGCTCTGCAGAGGAAAATAAACATTTACCTTGCTAATCTGTTATCACATGCCCCCTGCACTGCATATTCCTGGAAGCAACATTCTTAGCATTATGTTGAGGTAGAAGACCTGTAACCCAGCAAGGAAGGAAAGTAGTGAAGTATAATGAATAAGTTAATTGTCCAATTATTCTTCCCATTACCTTTATTATATTAATTGTATTATCAGATAAGTACAACAAGTATACACGACTTCATCAATTGAAACTCTCTGAAAAATGCATGGTGTATACTAAGGTCTTGTCACGTGGCCTGCTCCTTCCATTCTACTAGCACACAAAGGGATGGGACCCTCACAAAAATCTCCTGAGTTTTACTGCTGTACTTTCAAGACGCAGAACAAAAGAAACTGAATGATGAAAGCACATCTGTGTATTTATTATTTTAACAAGGTCACAGAGCTTATTTGTGTGAAAATTGATTTTGCATGCTGTCAGAATGCGAACCATTTTGGTAGGCATATCCATCATACAGTCTGGAAATAATCTAAGTAGTTTAAAAAAAGAATGGCGTTTTACTTTATGATTAACTGTTCGCTCTTGGAAGATTATCAGGCCGATTCATGGAATAAATGTGCGCCGAAAATCCCGGCGCAGAGGGGCCAATACGTGCGCTGCGCCGAAAATCAGCGCAAAGCGCAGGGAAACCAGCGCGCGTCGATTCATGGAAGTCCCTGCGCAAGAAAAGCAGAGGACGTGCGCGGAAAAAACGCGCGGCGCAGGCCGGCGCACAGGTCAACCAACGTCGTGCGCCACGGCCACTGCGCCATCACTCCGAGCGCAGCGCACAGCTCTAAAGTAGGCGGGACACAGGGCGGGACACTCGGAATGGGGAATAAAATGGGGCACAACACTCGGAATGGGGAAGAATGTGGGCGGCACGGGGAAAGTTAAGGAGGCAAGTGCGCGGAACGCCCACACGCTCGCATACAACACGTATTCATGGAATAGAATAGGGCAAAAAAGCGCACGCTCAAAGCAGCGCACAGGCACAAACAGGCACAAACACGACCGCCACAAGAAAGCAGGCGGTAGCGTCTCTGCGCCTGCAAGAAATGTGCGCTAAAAGGTGCGCCAACAAATAGCACCTATATACAGACATGATCAATGTCCAATACTGTGGCCCTCCAGGACAAATGACGTACAAAGGGGTACCCACAAACACAGACACGCGCAGAGAGAAAAAATAAACGTGTGCGTGCATACCGGGGTGCGCGGTAAGTTGCACACGCGATATGGCCGGGTACGTGGATTTCAGGGGTGCGCGGGAAGTTCCACACGCGATATGGCAGGGTACGTGGATTCCAGGGATGCGCGGGAAGTTCCACACGCGAAATGGCCGGCTACGTGGATTTCAGGGGTGCGCGGGAAGTTCCACACGCGAAATGGCCGGCTACGTGGATTCCAGGGGTGCGCGGGAAGTTCCACACGCGATATGGCAGGGTACGTGGATTCCAGGGATGCGCGGGAAGTTCCACACGCGAAATGGCCGGCTACGTGGATTTCAGGGGTGCGCGGGAAGTTCAACACGCGATATGGCAGGGAACGTGGATTCCAGGGGTGCGCGGGAAGTTCCACACGCGAAATGGCCGGCTACGTGGATTTCAGGGGTGCGCGGGAAGTTCAACACGCGATATGGCAGGGAACGTGGATTTCAGGGGTGCGCGGGAAGTTCCACACGCGATATGGCCGGCTACGTGGATTCCAGGGGTGCGCGGGAAGTTCCACACGCGATATGGCAGGGTACGTGGATTGCAGGGGTGCGCGGGAAGTTCCACACGCGAATTGGCTGTGTGCTCCCAGGCATTACCTGTACACCCTCCACGGCCCCTGCAGGCAGCACACACAACAGGGAACTACCCTGCACACCTGCTCATGTCTCCCACCACCCCCACCCCCCATCCACCAGGGACACCCTCCACCAGGCCCCCACCCATGTCTCCCACCACCCCCACCCCCAGCACTGTGGGGAACCTGCCAGCAGGCCCCCACCCATGTCCAACCCATGTCTCCCACCACCCCCACCCCCCATCCACCAGGGACACCCTCCACCAGGCCCCCACCCATGTCTCCCACCACCCCCAACCCCCCATCCACCAGGGACACCATCCACCAGGCCCCCACCCATGTCTCCCACCACCCCCACCACTGTGGGGAACCTGTCAGCAGGCCCCCACCCATGTCCAACCCATGTCTCCCACCACCCCCAACCCCCATCCACCAGGGACACCATCCACCAGGCCCCCACCCATGTCTCCCACCACCCCCACCCCCAGCACTGTGGGGAACCTGCCAGCAGGCCCCCACCCATGTCCAACCCATGTCTCCCACCACCCCCACCCCCCATCCACCAGGGACACCCTCCACCAGGCCCCCACCCATGTCTCCCACCACCCCCAACCCCCCATCCACCAGGGGCACCCTCCACCAGGCCCCCACCCATGTCTCCCACCACCCCCACCCCCAGCACTGTGGGGAACCTGCCAGCAGGCCCCCACCCATGTCCAACCCATGTCTCCCACCACCCCCAACCCCCATCCACCAGGGACACCCTCCACCAGGCCCCCACCCATGTCTCCCACCACCCCCAACCCCCCATCCACCAGGGACACCCTCCACCAGGCCCCCACCCATGTCTCCCACCACCCCCACCCCCAGCACTGTGGGGAACCTGCCAGCAGGCCCCCACCCATGTCCAACCCATGTCTCCCACCACCCCCAACCCCCCATCCACCAGGGGCACCCTCCACCAGGCCCCCACCCATGTCTCCCACCACCCCCACCCCCAGCACTGTGGGGAACCTGCCAGCAGGCCCCCACCCATGTCCAACCCATGTCTCCCACCACCCCCACCCCCCACCCACCAGGGACACCCTCCACCAGGCCCCCCCCCATGTCTCCCACCACCCCCCCCCCAGCACTGTGGGGAACCTGCCAGCAGGCCCCCACCCATGTCCAACCCATGTCTCCCACCACCCCCACCCCCCACCCACCAGGGACACCCTCCACCAGGCCCCCCCCCCATGTCTCCCACCACCCCCCCCCAGCACTGTGGGGAACCTGCCAGCAGGCCCCCACCCATGTCCAACCCATGTCTCCCACCACCCCCACCCCCCACCCACCAGGGACACCCTCCACCAGGCCCCCACCCATGTCCCCCTGGCCCCTGGTCCTGACGATACACAATAATGGCAGTAATGGCCAGCATACCCAGCACAAACACCCAGGCAAGGATTGCATGCACCCACATAGTGAATGCAATCACATGACACAACCCCAAAGGCAAGTATGCAAAAGAACACATGTCCGCCACACACACATACACAATGGGTGCAAGTGAATGTCAAAACCCATATCATGACATGTAAGAAACCAAAGAAAAAATGACACAAGTGTAAGATAATATAAAAATGTATTAAATAAAAAAATAAGTAAACTAATACAAATATCTGGCAAAGCAAATAAAAGGTCCATGTCTGGGAACAAAAATGAGAAACCAAAAAACAAAGGATAGAAAAATCAATAGATTATGTCCAAAGCAAACACATGTAGCATGAAATCAAAGAAAAACCATTACGACATGGTGTAAACAATATGAAATTAAAAAAATGTATCTCCCAAAAAATAACAATATATACAGGAATGTTCAAGGGTCCATGAGCCCAACACCACTAATGAAACCTAATACTAACTAAGTTAAAAAATATGTACAAAAAAGTGGCCATTGTCCAAGCGGTCCAAAATAATAAAAAGAAATAAAGGAAACCTAGCACTAACTAACTAAAAAACTATATACAAAGGCAGCGGGCTAGTCCTGCGGCTCACTTGGTGATGCTGGCCAGGGCATCCTCGAACTCCATGTCAATGTCCTGGAGGCGGGACTCAGTCCTGGCCCCGAGGTCTCGCAGGGACAACCCCATGTGCTCACCAAATTCCCTGCGAGCCTCCTCGAGGCACTCAGCCCGCCTCAATGCCTGATGCATGGAGATCTCCACCCTGGCCATGGCGAGCCGCTCCTCTTCCGCCCGCTGCCGCTCCGCACCTATCCGCTGGCCAAACTCCTCCCACACGGAACACACCGCCATGCCAGGGTTGCCCTGCCCTCCGGCCGATGCCTGCCCCTCTGATCTTGATGGCCCTGAGCCATGATGCCTCCCACGTCGAGCCCGCTGCTGCCTCCGACGCCACTGCCTCTGCCAGCACGACGGCATCCAGGCTGATGGTAACCACCGACGCCGTCGTGCACGTGCCCTGCCCGATGATGCCGGCACATCTTCCATCTGCTGGGGTCCACTTGCTGTGTCGTCCACCCCTGCTGGACCTCCGACTCCCAACTGCGGCAGGGATGGGATCCCCACCGAGCTGGCTGCATTGGTCGGGGCAGGTCCACAGGGGGCCATGGTGGCATCTGGGCCGGAAGACGGCAAGGAGAACGACCGGTGGATAGCCTGCACAGAGGAGGAGAGGGCCGTCAGATTGGCCAACACATGCAGGAACCCCCCGAACATGGCCGATCCCAATTGGGCCACGTCGGCACGGTGCACTTCGTGATGACGTGCGTGCTCCTCCCGGGAAGCACGCACGGCATCACGATTCACAGCCGTGCGCATCGCGACCCCAATCAGGACCTGCTCCACGCGGCCAGGGGTTCCCACGGCCGCAGGTGGAGGGGAGTCAGTTGACATGGACATCCCCTCTACCTGCGGACGGGCCTGGGACGGGGCATCCCTGCTGGTGCATGGTGGTGCACTCACAGGGTCAGGGACAGCGACATGCACAGGCACCTCCACGGTGACCTGTGCTGCCTCTTGCCCCTGGCCCTGGACTGCACCACTTGCACCAGCAGGGATGCTCCCACCAGGCCCCATGTGTGCACCAGTGTCGGCCTCCTCCTCCTCTGTGCAAACCACCAACCTGGATGGCTCCTCACCGTCTCCCGCCGTAGCAGGCCCCTGTGGGGGCTCACCCACCCCTTCCGCTGCAGCCGTGGGGGCATCCCCGCCGCCTTGCTCCACAGCGCCGTCTCCGCCCTCTTCTTCACTAGCCGCTGCGTAGAGGGAGACAAAGGACACAAGCATCAGGCTACTGTACAATGGTCCCCTAGACAGGAAGCAATAGCAGATGAACACCCCTGTCAAAGTACACTTCCATCATGTCCCTCCACAACACATGGGTCAGTCCAGGCAAAACACACACAGTAACAGGCATGGTGCATGCCATGCACATTTCCATGCATGTCCAATTGACTCTTGAAACATTCAATGATATGTAACTCACATGCATCATGGCTCATGCATATCACATGCACACACTTCACCTCAGTCACATCCATCTGGCCCCAATCACACCGAACACAGGCAAAACAAGGGGAAGTTGGGTGCGTCACTGAATCTGTGCATTGTCACACACACGTGTCATGCATCCATGGCATGCACAAGTCACAGACATGCAGGTCAGGCACACAGACATGACTACCATATATGTACCTGGCATCAGCACCCATCCTTCACCCCCATCCATGTCCAGATACAGAGACTGGCATGCTCTCATGTCCCAAATCTGCATAGTGCTCCCCATGCCGCATTTCAACACATGCAACAACCATGTGGGTCACACATCACTGGTCGCACATGCATTACCATGATGTCCCAGCACACATACATGCATACATGGCCCATGGCACACATACAGGCAAGTATCATAGAACCAGCACACCGCAACATGCACTGTCTCACACAGTGATGCTTGGACACTTACCGCTCAACTCCAGACGGGTCTCCCTCTCAAGGATCTGGGCGTGGAGCGCTGGGCGTACGCGTTCCAGGACCCTCTTCTGGATGGAACTCATGTGGCCCCGGCCCCCCTCCACGAGGCGCCGGGCCTTCACAAGGGTCCTGGACCTCAAGTCCTCCCAGCGCTTCGTGATCTTCAAGACGTTGCGGGTTGCCACTCCCTCCGCGTTGATGGCAACCACACAGTCGGCCCAGATCCTCTCCCGTCCTTCCTTGCTGGCGCGGGACGATCCAAAGAGGGCATCATACTGCCCCAGGACATGCTCCACCAGGACACCAACTTCGGTGGCAGTGAAGCTGGTGCCCCTCTGCCCCTCTGGCCTGGGGTTGCCACTGGTGCCAGATGTAGAAGTGCCCGACATGGCAACCCCAGAGGCAGGTGTGGGTGGGCAACTGGGTCCTGGGGCTGGGCTGTGGAGCGATGTAATCCCAGTTGGGAGTCTTCAGTTCCAGCAGGGGTGGACACAGCAACTGGCCCCTGCAGATGGCTGATGTGCAGGCACCAAATGGCAGGGCACGGTGGCAGCAGGCAGGCAGGCAGGCAGCAGCAGATAGCACGTGGGAGGCTGCTCAGGGCACTGGGGGGGCAGTAACTCGGCCTTCGGGGCAGGAGCGTGGTGTTCCGTGTGTTTTCGGGTGGCCAGCTTGATACGGAGTGATTGGGCACGTGAAATTCCTGCACGTCAGCGTGAAATCCGAGGAAAGGCCCTTAGCGCGTAAGTGCGTCAGCACGCATACGCGATTCTATTGGACCAGAGTCCCTCATCGCGTAAGCGCGTCTGACGTGATCCGCACGGGCGTTCCCCACTCAGCACGTGAAGACGGAGCACACGCGGAAATACTGCACGTCAGAGTGTCATCGCGTGTAATTGGCCAAAAGTGCGCGTACACGCCATTGGCCTATGTACGTGTATTTCATCGCGTGTAATTGGGCAAAAGTGCGCGTACACGCCATTGGCCTATGTACGTGTATTTCATCGCGTGTAATTGGCCAAAAGTGCGCGTACACGCCATTGGCCTATGTACGTGTATTTCATCGCGTGTAATTGGCCAAAAGTGCGCGTACACGCCATTGGCCTATGTACGTGTATTTCATCGCGTGTAATTGGCCAAAAGTGCGCGTACACGCCATTGGCCTATGTACGTGTATTTCAGGGGTGCGCGGCCACTTACACAAGCAAGTACGTCAGCGCACCTGTATGCCTGCTGCGTGGGAATTTCCACACGCGATTGGAGTGGGAACTCGATTCCAGGGGTGCGAGGCTCACACGCTCGCCTACAACACGCGCAAGGCATTAATTTGCGCACTTTTCAATAAACAAGCCAGATGCCAGGATGAACATACCGTTCCTAGCAGCAGTGGCAGTGGGCTACCAAAGGAGGAGGAGGAGGAGAGTCAGGGCCAGTATATTCACACCCAGAACCAGCCTATTCGGGATGCCTGATGACCAGGTGTATGGGAGGTACAGGTTTCCAGCACACATCATACTGGACCTGGTCAGTGAGTGGGAGGATGACCTCACATCACCCACCCTGTGCTCCCAAGCACTCAGCCCCCTGCAGAAGGTCCTGAATGTACTGCACTTCTTGGCCACTGGATCCTTTCAGCGGACAAGTGCCATAGTGGGTGGGGTGTCACAGGCCACGCAGTCACGCTGCCTACACCAGGTCTTGAACATCATCACTGCACGGCCATCAGTCCGCAGGCACATAAATCTCCCCAGGACTCATGCAGAAAGGCGGACGTGCATCCAGGAATTCTATGGTGTGGCTCAATTCCCCAAAGTGCTTGGTGCAATTGACTGCACACATGTGGCTCTACGTCCACCCAGGGCAACAGAGCACATCTATAGAAACCGCAAGCACTGGCATTCCATCAACGTGCAAGTTGTATGCAATGCCAAGGGAATAATCACATCAGTATATGCCAACTATCCAGGGTCCACCCACGACAGCTTCATCTACAGAATGTCTACCCTATGCCGGGACCTAGAGGCTGGACAGCATGGAGATACATGGCTGCTTGGTGAGCATGAATGCCACTGCACATGCATGCATGTCAGATACTGGGTCATGACACAACACCACTAATGATACCCATCACCACCTCCACAGGGGACAGTGCCTACCCTATCAGCCCCCACATGATGACCCCAATCCGGAACCCCACCACGCCACCCCAGGTAAGGTACAACACAGCCCACATTGCAACACGGGGCATAGTGGAGCGCACATTCGGAGTGCTCAAGTCACGCTTTCGCTCCCTTGACCGTTCTGGCGGGCAGCTGTTATATGCTCCCCGAATAGTGTGCAGGATCATAGTGGCAGCATGTGTCCTGCACAACGTTGCAACACGCCGGGGCCTGCCCGTGGACATGGTGGTGCCCCCACATCCACAACCACATGCACGCCCGCTGCGCATGGGAGGGGAAAGGGCACGGGGGGAGGCAGCCCGTACGCAACTGGTGGCCAACTTCTTCACCTAGGAATCACAGTGCTGGCTAGTGCACACTGCTCTGGCACATACCATCTGACAATCAATGATGACACTACCTGACAATGTCTGAAATTTACTTGACAATAAACTGTCAGATACACATCAGCCTGAGATTGTTAACATGGAAGTGTCAATATGTGTGCACCCCTAGCTACACATACACCAGCAATGCATCACAACGCAAAGACACAACTCCATCAATCTAATATGCATTGCCACAGGCGATTCACTACATGACAACATTGCCATGTCACCCATTCCCTTCACAGTCCCGCCACTGAGGACACCATGTCATGGTATGTGACAGCAAACAAACTGGCCATCACAACATGACACCAGTGTCACAAATAGCAGTGCCCCAAATGGAACATAGCCGCACTTGAGCAGCTAACGGACCTGGAGCCACTACTACACACCTGTGTAAGAGTAATTTCAATCAAATTACACACCAACCCACCCTGAAGCCCACCCAAACAAGACACAATGCATGTAATCAATGGTAGTCTCATTACCTGATTCTGCTGGTATGTCCTCACCGTCCAGATGTACAGTGATGGCGCCATGCAAAAGTGTCAGTGCACATCTACCGACATGTAGTCTGACTCCAGAGAGTATGCCCTTGTGAAGATCTGTGTGAAATACCTGCAAAACATGAGCAACATATGTAAGTAGAGGCACATATCAAACCATCATGCATAGTTAGGTGCAACAACAATGAACACTATGAATGTCTACACAGTATTGACTATGGACTGGCCAACAGCTCATGGGAGTCCAATGTCACCGTGTAATTTGATGTCACTTGGGCACACCCTTTGCAAGCCCATGGAAACGGAAGCAGGAGGGGTGTGGATGTCTGCTACCCAAGCATCGAAACCAAACTCAGGACAAGCCTGCATGTGCCCAGCCACAATACAGTGTATGCCCAGGTACCCACACAAGGCAACACTCTTGCAAAATAAAAATAAAATAGAGAAAAAATGGCCATGAAAGGGCCGGCGGGGGGGGGGGCCCACCTATGAGGTCCGAGGACAGGATGCACGCCACAATCCACCTGTGTGGATCATGGGAAACGAAAACACCCCAAAGGCTCGTGGCCCACACGGCTACTCTGTTGTGGGAGATGAGTCGCTATGGCTCTGGCCAGACCCTGCAGCTGACTCTGGAGGTGGGGGAGCTGCCTCAGAAGATGGTGTGACAATGGGAGGCAGCCCACGCAAAGCACGAGTTTGCTCCTCCATGGCTGCAAGCAGGCGGGTCTGGTAGTTCTGGTTCTGGGTTATAATCATGCGGAGGTCCCCATGCAGTAACTCCCGGGATGACCTGACCTCCGCACGAGTTGCCTGCATCTCGGCCGAGAGCGGCCGTGTCAGACGCTCCAGCTGCTCCTCTGTCCTTCTATGGGATGAAGCCTCAAGCTCTAACAGGGTCGACCTGAGGTGACGGAGTTCTTCCCTCAGGCCTTCCCTGTGGCGCTGGGACTCCATGGAAAGTGATTCCCGCAGAGTCGCCAGTGCCGCCCGCCTGTCCATGTTGGACGCCAACATATCCTCCCTGTGTGCCTGGCAGATGGACTCTGTAGCCTGCTCCAGTCGCTCCATCAGCTTTTCTGGGGGGACAATGGAAGTGGCCACCCTATCCATGGCCTGTGCAATCATCTCGGATGATGCTGCCTGTTGGGTGGCCATACCGTAGATGGATTGCTCCCAAACGGTATTGCCAGGTGGCATATGGCCACCACGTTGACGGGCACCACACCTGCCTGGGGCAAGGCGGACTGCGCCTTGCTGTGCCGGCAAGGCCTCAGGCTGCAGGACTGCATTCCCTCTCTGATCTGCAGCCCCAGGAACAGGATCAGAGATTGGGTGGTGTGGCCCTGCATCCGTAACCACCGGAGGCTGATCTGCCGACACTGACATCCCCATTGAGGGCAATGGCCCGGCTGCAGGTGGGTCGGACAGAGGAGATTCTCTCCCAAGAACACTCACCTGCGACTGCACATAGGTGTCATCCTCCGAGTCTACACCTGAATACTGCTCGGGGGAGGAACCCCCAGAGACACCCCTCGACAGCACGGCCTGCAGCACTTGTGGGTTTTCACCCACAAACACACCACGTCCCTCACTTGTGGTAGGTCGGCCCGGGTTGCCCTCCTGGGACGGCTCAACCACCACATCCCCAGCATCAACAAGTGCTTCGTCCCCTGCAAAGACATGAAAGAGATAAATGGAAACAGGCATTAGCACCATGGCATGCAACAAGGGCTGATGAACAACAGAGGCAGTAGTTCTACGACCATGTCCCACATGACTGGGAGACCTCCTATGCATTCACCATCACTGGGTCTGTAGGGGAGGCTCAGGGCATACAATGTACAGATTGGAGAGCAACGCCTGCTCACCATGCTGCCTAGCACTGCCATCACACATTGGCCGTTGATTGCGATGTCAAAGGCACATGCCATCACACACATGGCATGTGACATAGCCACCAAGTGAAGAGGGAGAGGAGGGCGAGTTTTTTGGATTTCAACCACTCTGGTCCTGACATTGCATCGTCACTTCAATAAGTATACATGTTGTACATGGATCTGCTAGTCCAAATAGGCCACGATGCACAGTGCCTTGTCTACATCAACAAAATGCAGTAAACAATGTGATTCCACCTCCCCATCACCTGTAAAGGATTCATATTGCATTCGTGAAGCACCGGTCCAGAAATGTATGAAGGTACAGCGGAGCACTGAGGGGTGGTGGGGCAGAAGGGGATGCCAGTCAACAATCCTACTGGTGCTGGTGTCATTCATGTCACGCAAGTGCAGGGGTGGGTGGCACAATGAAGTGCAAGGGGAAGTGGCGGCTGGAAGTGCTGTACAAGGTAAGTAGGACTTGACGTCAAGGGCAGATGGTGTTAGGCGCAGACAAGTGCTGGGGGGGTGGCCTATAGGGGTACAGAGTCAATCATGCAGTGCTGTGGGCTCGGAGGGGACAGGGGAGGTACACACTGCATCTGGCTCGGCAAGGTCCTTGCAGATTTCTATGTGTCCTGCAGAGTTGTCACATGCCGCAGATATGTGCCCTTGGATTGGGGATCTCATCTTGGTGAAAAGGGTGAGGCGCTATTGCCTTTGGAGCATGTGGCAGGCCAGTTTGCCAGAGGATGGCCATGATGCAGGACATTCCCTCTCTGCCACCCGGCACCTGTGGTTTGGGTTCACAAGATCCGAGTCATGCCAGGACTCTGCATTGGCATGGGGCTTCAGACAGGTGGTCATGACCGTGGCAAAGACATCCAGTGTACCTGACATGGAGTGGAGCATGGAGTGTGCCCTGTCAGGATGGGAGTGAGCCTAAGGGGGAGCTGGATGGGGGGGAGATTTTGGCAGCATGAGCCTCGACTGACACACACTTCATGGGTCGGAATACCAAGAAGGTGTGTGACAGTGGTGAGGGTGGCTTTGCCTGTGGGGTGGTGAGGGTGAGCTGGGAGGAGAGGAGAATGTGATCACTCCAGGAGAGAGGAGTGCAGAGATGGACGGAGAGGGGAAAGTCAGATGAGATCAGAGCATCAAGAGTGTGCCCTGCAGAATGAGTAGGGACAGACGGGAGTCTAGAGGGTGAGAGGGAGTTGCTGAGGTCACAGAAAGGTCACGTGGGGGCATCAACAAGCATGCAGGTGGATGCGTACAGCACCAAGGATGAGGATTTCTGTGTCTGGGGACATGAGTGAGGAGGAGAGGTGAGGACACTCAGAAAGGAAGTAGTACATTTGACCAGTTTTCCCAGACACAGTACGCACTGTTTGAGAATGTCAAGGTGTGGTGGAGAGAGACGTCACACAAGCCATTCCAGAGTGGAGTAGGTCTAAGTAGGAGTGACAGTGGCAGGAATACCCTCAGGGAAGCCAAGGGCACACCCCCCCTGCACAGTAGTGGCGGGCCAAGGAGAGGGTCTCCTGAACATCAGGTAGGAGTGTGTGAAGGATGCAGACAGAGCTGGCCGTCAGACATGTTTCCATGAGACCAAGGATGTCAAGGTGCATAACCTCATGTAAGTGACAGATATCGGAGGAATGCCTGATGCAGCCGCAGTGAAAGGAGTGTAATTGTGGAGGAGGTTGACAGCCTTGTAGGACTTACGGGGAGTGCTAGAGATCAGGGGTGCAGCATGTGTAGGAGTTGGAGTGGGAGGCGGAGAAGGTTCATGGGAGGGTGCAGGGAGGCAGTGCAGGATTGATGAGGAGAGAGGAGGGGGGACAGCAGGAGAGGTAAGGAAGTTGATGAGATGTGGGTAGCATTTCTCAAGGAGATTGAGGTTGGCCTAAGGGCCTTGGACTGGGACGCTCCCATTACCATGCACATCAATAGTGGCCTCTGAGGATTGGAAGGAGGCCAGGAGTACACCCCAACGGGTCCCACCATTGATGGTGGAAGAGGAGCAAGGAGAGAGGACAGGGACCATGTGAAGGGTCTATGGGACAGGCAAAGGCATGTATGAGCAGATGTCAGTGAGAGTTAGCTTTGAGTAGGCTCAGATGCACTGGTCAGCAATAGGGTGGGTCGCATTGGAGGGCAGGGTGCCCTCATTTGACTTTTGGCAAGCAGGTGTCGTGAGTAGGGCACGATGGTCTGAACTGTAGAAGTCATGGAAGATAGACCATGAAGAGCAGCATGGAGTGTGAGGGAATGGGGCTCGAAACCAGACGGTACCAAAGCCCACAGGTAGGAGGTGGATGTCAAGGCAACATCCACAGTATGACAGCATGTTGGTTGGCATTTATATACAGAGGACGCATTAGCATGTGGTATCATTGCATGTCAGGCATGTGAAGATGAAACTTGAATGGCTGGGGGAAAGTATAGGAATGGTATGTAAGACATCAGATGAATAGACAGGGGAGTATGAGCAACAATGTAGTGACAAAATGACAATTCAAGGGCAACTTCCATGGTGTCGGGCCATATGTGCACTGTTGCCAGTAGGGATAGTGCTGTGGGCAGATGGTGTTGCACTGAACATACTGGATGGGGCACATGGGTGCCACTATCAACTCTGCCACACACCCCCTTGACAGGCACCCAACATGAATGCTTCACACACACACCATGCACATGGATAATACACACATGCATGTGCACTCACCGGATGATGCCTCGTAATCAGGGAGGTCTCCCACACCTTGGAGTTGTCCCTCGGTGACGTAGGATCCAGCTACGGACTCGTGTGGTGTGAGTTCTATTTCCTGTGCTGGGGACCCACCTCCAGTCACCAAGGTTGCGGCATGACTTGAGGCCAGCTTATCCTTTGCCCTGCGCTTAAGGTCATTCCAGCGCTTCTGGCAATCACTAGCTGTGCGCCTCACTACTCCAAGGGCACTTATTCTGTCAGCAATGGTCTGCCAGTGTGCCTGGCGTCTGGCATGTGTGGTCTTGGACCCTGCAACGATGACCATTTCCCTATCATGATCTGACACATACTGAACAAGTGCATTCAGTTCGGCGTCTGTGAAGCTTGGCTTCCTTGATGGGCCGGACTGTGCAGCCGTGCCTGGTGCATCAGCCTGTGCCGGACGTGCACTCTTCCTCTTGCGCTTGGAAGGGGGTGGGGATCCAGAGTGTCCTACGCCGCTGTGGACACTAGGGGCAGGAGCCGTGGTGGACTCAGTACTGGGTGTGTGGGATTGCCCACTCAGCATGGGAGTAGGTGCAGGCATTGGGGGTAGTGGGATGGGGTCAGGCCTGATCTGAGGTGCATGAACTAGGACCGACACAGTCTTGGCAGGGTGTATGAGAGGTGGGGTGGATGGAGCCACACCCTGGCTACGGGGGCCAGCAGATGACCTATCTGGCATAGATGCGCGTGCCCTGATGACACCAATGTGCACCGGTGCACGTGCAGTGGACCTGCTGACCTGGGTGTCAGCGATGGGATCACCCTCGGACAGGTCTGGTGCCACAATGGCCTGGTCCGACAAGGGCTGATCAGGGTTGGTATCAGCCACATGACTCTCAACTGGGGGGGGGGGGGGCATGGGTGTCCCTGACTGGTCCTCCAGACTGGGGGGGACAGGGGCACCCTGCAAGTCACAACCACGTCCCCTAGTGGATCCTCCACGGCCACCACGTGTGGCTCGGCCACCTTTGCCACCCTTACGGCTTGCACGCCTCCCAACCATGGCACTGATGGTATTGTGCGTATGGGACTCGGTGTGCACAATTGTCCTGGGCAATTGGGTGTCAAAGGGGTTGGGTACCAGATGGTATTCGTACCCTAGTGCAGTGGCAAGGCTATATGACACCCCTGGGGAAAGATGACGGGTCACGCAACGCACAGGCACCCCAAAAAAGTTAAGGAACGTGCACAATACCCCTCCTAGACCACGTGTGCTGATGGAAAACCCTGCACTACGCTGTGGCATCCAGTAACACAATGAACGTATGCGTGTCACACGCAGCCTAGAATGACCTCTGAAGGGGTAGGCTACACACGGGGCAAGCACAGAAGTTAGATACGTGCGTGACTCACCGTCTGCCAGGTAAAAGAGCGTGAAAAATGAGCGCGTTTGGTTGGCAACACCCCCGCCAAAAGAAGATGTGTACGCTGTCTGAGGAGACAGGACAACAGTAGAAGGGGACACTGTTTGAGGGAACAGGCCCAGGTAAACCAGTACTAGAGGAAAAAGAGAAAAAGCTGTCAGAGGTAACAGGGAGTACGAACTGGAAACGCCGTGAAGTCAATCGCGTGTGAAACGACAAGAAGTACAGAATTCACCCACTCGCTCTCCACGAAAAGCACGTACAAGGAAATGGTGTTCAACACTACCTTTTATACAGGCCCACACGTACAGCGTCACTTACGGCGTGTACGTGCTTGGCCCATGTTCACCAATCACACGCTTTGTCACTTCTGCGTGTGGATCCTTTTTCACCAATCACACGCTTTGACACTCCTGCGTGTAGCTCACTTTTCACCAATCACACGCTTTGTCACTCCTGCGTGTGGATCCGTTTTCACCAATCACACGCTTTGACACTCCTGCGTGTAGCTCACTTTTCACCAATCACACGCTTTGTCACTCCTGCGTGTAGATCCTTTTTCACCAATCACACGCTTTGACACTGCACGTGCAGGTAACTATTGACGCACATATGCTGGGGACGGCTTTTAACGCGATTCGCTGAGTGTGGGGTTTTCACGTGCAAAATCACTCCCTATCAGGCTGTCCACGCGTTCAAACACGAAAGTCCACGCTCCTGGCCAGGAGGCCAAATTAAAGTCCCCCAGAGCCCTGAGCACGCTCCCACCTGCCATCTGCTGCTGCCTGACTGCCTGCTGGCCACGTGCCCCACAGTGCTGGTGGGTGGGGGTGGTGGGAGACATGGGTGGGGGCCTGGTGGAGGGTGCCCCTGGTGGATGGGGGGTGGGAGTGGTGGGAGACATGGGTGGGGGCCTGATGGCAGGTGCCCCTGCACTGCTGGGGGGTGGGGGTGGTGGGAGACATGGGTGGGGGCCTGGTGGAGGGTGCCCCTGGTGTATGGGGGTGCAGGGGGACATGATCAGGTGTGCAGGGTAGTCCACTGTTTTGTGGGCTGCCTGCAGGGGCCGTGGAGGGTGTACAGGGTACACCTGTGAGGGCCCACCCAGCCTATTCGCGTGTGATGATTCCCGCGTACCCCTGTGATACACGTTCCCTGGCCTATCGCGTGTTCTACTTCACGCGTCCCCCTGTAATACACGTTCCCTGGCCAATCGCGTGTTGAACTTCCCGCTACCCCTGTAATACACGCACCCTGGCTGTTCGCGTGTGATAATTCCCGCGTACCCCTGTCATACACGTTCCCTGGCCTATCGCGTGTTCTACTTCACGCGTACCCCTGTCATACACGTACCCTGGCCAATCGCGTGTTGGACTTCCCGCTACCCCTGTGATACACGCACCCTGGCTGTTCGCGTGTGATAATTCCCGCGTACCCCTGTAATACACGTTCCCTGGCCTATCGCGTGTTCTACTTCACGCGTACCCCTGTAATACACGTACCCTGGCTGTTCGCGTGTGGTGATTCCCGCGTACCCCTGTAATACACGTTCCCTGGCCTATCGCGTGTTCTACTTCACGCGTACCCCTGTAATACACGCACCCTGGCTGTTCGCGTGTGGTGATTCCCGCGTACCCCTGTAATACACGTTCCCTGGCCTATCGCGTGTTCTACTTCACGCGTACCCCTGTAATACACGCACCCTGGCTGTTCGCGTGTGGTGATTCCCGCGTACCCCTGTAATTCACGTTCCCTGCCTAGTCGCGTGTAGTACTTCCCGCGTACTCATGATTTGAAGATTGCCCGCTTTGCTTTCCTTGTTTGCCTGCCCTGTGAAGTGGTCCACGGTTAGCGCAGCCCTTAGCGATGATTTAGCGATTTTGATGGCTTTTCCTTGCGCGAGGGCGTTCTTGGGGGCGTTACTGGCGCTGCTGCAGGCTCGCTGCGATTCTCTGCGCCACGGCTGGTTTGGGAGCTTGAAATCCATGAATACGCTGTGCGCGGAAATCTGTTTTAGCGCACGTGCCTGGCGCAGACTATCGCAGGCGCACGCTGTGCGCCAGCCGCGTGCGCTACTTGTGCGCTGGATTCTATGAATTAGCCTGTATATTTCTAGCAAAGGTCTGTTTGGCCTTTGAGAACAGAGGTACTTATTGTACTGTAATTCACTCAAATATTCACACTTTCTGGGAAGGTAATGTTTTGATCATGATTTGTTATTTATATAGCGCTTACACCTAAGTGCTTTACAAAGAACATATATACAAGGTGTGTGTGAGGCAGGCATGGTATCGGAAGTTTCAACAAGTTTATTTAAGTTCTGAATTGCGGTTGAAGAGTTCCTAGCAAGTAAGTTAGTCAAAATAAAGAAAAGTCTATGTCAGAAACCTATGCTTGCACACACACTTTTACAATAACTAAGTGTAGGGAAATGTATCAAAACAAAAAGAGTGTATCAAAAGAAAGCCAGAATGGCAATGGAGCTGAACATCAACTCTGTTCCCCAAGTCGATTCACTGGGGTTTTCAAAAGTTCCTTTTGGCTGAGCAGTTTGCACAGTTCAAAGAGTTCACACAAGACTTTCAGACTGCCCTTGCCTGATTCAGCTCAGTTCAACATATCACAGTTCTTTCAGGCTTCCCCCGCCTGATTTCTCTCCACACGTCTGCCATCTTATGCACAACCTTGCTCGCAACATTGTTATCACTCGTGTCTTCACCAACCGTGTTCTTCCTTCAAGAATTCACTGGCTGTGACTGTTTTCAATGCCTTTCACTGTTATCACAGGCGAGGCCAGGGTCTCTCCTTTTTACCCCCCAGATCTTGCCGGATGTTCTCGCCGCTCCGGGGAAAGGAGCAACCTCCAGGCACAGCACACAACGATTCCTCCAGCTTCTTGGCTTTCCTCTCGGAACGTCTACGGCTTTTTGGAGATGATGTAATTCCCTCGCCTTGCTTTCTCTTGCTCTCACTCGCAATCGGTCCTCATCTCGGCTTTCCGTTCTTCTCAGCCTGGTTTCCAGTCGCCTTTGTGCAGCTATTCCTTCTTGTACCAAGTCTCCATCTCTGTGTGCTTCTGGGCTCCACCTTTTATACTCTGTCAATGGGTTTTCAGGTGTGTGTGGCGGTGATTGAGTGCCTGACCCTGCCTGGCCTCACTAATGGGACAGAGCCATCGCAGATCACTAGCAGTAACCTTCCTAGTCTCAGTCCTCCTCTTCCTTGTCTCAGTAGTCGGGTTGAAAAAGAGAGGAGGGGAATTATGGGAGTTTGAGTATCCCATACAGCTAGAGGGAATGGGGGTAAATAGCTGTCAGGAAATGGGGAATACCATGTCTTACCTTCAGGTGTCTCCTCCCCAAGGACCCTCTACCCAGGTGATCCTTCCTCCCTTGTCGACCCTCAGGGCCGGGATCCAATAGCAATGGCCACCTGAATAAGGGATCCCCTGGGACTGAGTCATGAAACACCCTCAGGTTTTTCACATGTGTCACATAGTAAATTAAGTACGTCACTGTGAGTTCCAGTAGCTTCACAACAACTTGAGCAACAGGTGGCCTTTCATTTTTTCCACTAATAAGGGACTTGTAGTATTGATTGCATTCGATTGAATAAAATAAACACAAATAAAACTAAAGTAAAACCACAGCCCAGGGCTAGAGTGTGGTGTTAGTGACATGGACTCATCTGTTAACCTTAGTCCATTAAAACAAATACACATTAACATTATCCACCTAAATGCCATTCCTTTTATCAACTGCAAAAAGATGAAACAGTCAGCCCTGCCAGAATTCGATCAAATGCATTCTTCTCTTTGACTGAACAGTAGTAAAAAGTGTGCAAATGAACTGTTGAATATGGCACTTCTAAAGCCTACTGAAACTAGTAATGCAGAAAACCACTATTCGCTCTTTTCAGCTAACATCAATACTACATGCACCCTGCCATTTCTTAAAGGTATGCCACAACCGAGCTTTCAACTCACGTTCTCTAAGTAATAGTGGTTGAGTGGCATGTGATTTTGCATTCCTGCACATTTTCTGAATGCAGGCCAACATTTACCAGAATGCAATATGATGTCAATGTAAAAGTTGGGCTTGCTTTATTATATCAAGCCTAACATAGCGCACATTGAGATCTCTGAAAGCTCCATAAATGGATGTACCACCACTTTCAGACTTACACACATCCCCTGTAGTCACCTGCTTATAGTCCTCGTTTGACACTTGGAATTATCGTGGCTCTATGCTTAATGTACGTAACAATTGTAAATCAGAAAAGATATGATGTTGTAATAGCCCGTTGAACAGATGCCTAGGCAAAGCCTCCAGCTTGGTCTGAGTTGGGAAGAGGCTCCCCCTGCTTTTCTTTATAGCGCAGGGGACTATGTGGGAAATGCCTGTCAAAATGGCTGTGCAGCTCTTGTGCGAACTCTGTAGCATTAACTTCCAATATCCTGCAGTCCCAGAACATATGGACTGCCCCCCAGGTGTAACTAGGCAACAACCCTTTCATTTAAGGCACAGAAATAGGTGACCTCATATCAATTATCAAATGTGAGCTGCATGGGCCTCTGTTGGCATTATTTATCGCCTGTTACCTTTGACGTTGGGCCAGAGCATTTTAAATGTTTTACGTGTACATTGTGAGCAGTATTCCAATACTGCCCACTCCATGCCCCCCTCCCCTGCATGTAATGTAACAGGCTGGGCTCTGCTGAAATAATGGCGGGCCTTGTCCATCAGGCCACAGATTGTCTACGCTGTGGTAAATTCGGTTTTTGCCAATGAGCATCAGTGCATTTTGTGTTGCTGAAATAGGCCTGCGGGTTTTTCGTATAGTATGGTATCATTGGTTATTTATAACGCGCTTAACACCGAAGCGGTTTCTAAACGCGGACCCGCGATTCGGATCTGTCACTCTGCGTCCAAGACAAGCGCGTTGCAACTAAACTATACTACCCATGCTTCTGAAGGAAAGGAGTGTTACCCGCCACCACAAGGTTAAACAGAGTCCCTGCCCACAAAGGGGCAGGACCTCATGACGTTGGGGAAGGGAGTTGGGAATTGTGGGGAAGGCGCGCGTTAGCGCCAGTATCCGTTTGGCAGTTGAATAAAGAAGACGTTTGTCTAACCCCTCCGTGTCGTGCGTACTCATTGCAGTGCCCTGGAAAAAGGGGCAACAAGGGGGTCCCCCAGACATCTGAGCATCTTCAGCTGTCCATGCACGTCAGCCTTTCAAGGGTAATGCTAAACATGTTAAAGAAGAGCCTCTGCCATCAAAAGTACAAGGCCTGCAAAGCTTCAGCCGTGTACACAAAAAGCTTCCTTCTGAGGCCGCTTCCTGGCCCGCAGACATGACCAGGTCCATTCTATGGAACTTCCTGGATTCTGTGAGCAGAGGTCAGAAGAGAGACGAGCATAGACTGTGTGGTATGCAAAGCGCTGCACAACAAATGGAGGACATCTGCGAGATTTGGAGTAATTCACTCCCAATAGCCAATCACGAGACCAGCAATTATTATACCTTGAATACACCTACAAGACAATTCTGCCATGATGGGCAGGATGTCCGCCAGCAGTCATCTGATCCCTATGGAGAGTGTGGAAGTGGGTCTTGGATGGAACATTGGTTAATCAAATACATAATCCAAAATAAAGGCAAATACAACAAACACGGAATGAATAAACCGATAGTTTAATTTTGTCGATAAGTGGCTAGAACAGTACAAAGCATGATATTGTCGCTTATTGTGGAAATACAACCGTTTTTACTACCATTTATTCCTATAATGCCACAAAATGGAATGTTCAACCTCGCTCTTCCAATCAGAAGTCTCTTCGTGTGACCTACGGGAGGTTAGCTCAGAGGCAACGCGTTTGTCTTGGAAGCAAGATGACATGGAGCAACACAAGTTCGATATGCGTTATAAACAACCCATTACAATTTTACAATTACACCACCATTGTCTGCCCAACGTCTTCTATGGCATGTTGGGGGCCAGCACTTGCAGAGGGGAAGTTGAAAAGAAGTGCAGATTACTTTGTTAGCACGATCATGGCGGCCTGAGCTGTCAGCACAGTTTTTATGGTGTATCGGTAGGGTGAGCTGTTTGGTCCCCCGCGATGCTTGGGCCTGGTGAACAGTATGGTCTTGCGCTGGAAGAACATGAGATGTCCATTGTAAACATGCCTTCAGGATTTCGAATGTGGACATTACATTCGAAGGATGATGTGGTATGTGGTGTAATTTGCTGGTACCATGCTGTTCTATCATGGCTGGTGGCAGTCTAAGCCCTCTTCCTGTCACCTGTGGTTTATGCCATTGCTTGTAGTCTTGTACAGAACGGATGAGGCTAGCAGTTTCGGGTTGGAATGGCTCTTTTGAGATGAGACCAAACTTGATTTCAGGGGAGTTGCTAGGTCTGGAAAAGATCCGGGGCTAAGCTGATGTCGGAACTGTTGGGACTGGGGGCTAGCTAGTCTTTTGGCTGTAGCTCCTGAGATTCTATCCGGGGCTACAACCAAAAGATCAGGGGCTATAGCCCCCTTAGCCCCCCCCCCTAGCAACGCCCCTGCTTGATTTGCATTTGATCTTTCCCCTTTTCCAATGGCATGGCAGGCTGAAAATCCATGGTTTAGAGGGTTTCCCAGAGCAATGCAAGTAGTAAGGATTGATAGGATGGAGGTGCGTCTGCTTTCCATAGTTGCTACCAATTACTTTGCCAGTTCATTTCCGATCACGTTACACCTGAATCTTTTTGCAAGGTTCCATTCCTGTCCTGTTTTACTTTTTGCTCTTTTTTTTCCCCTGAAGAAGCATTTCTGCTTTGCGTACTGCTTCCCTCTGTTCTAAAGTTAGAGCAGACAAGGGGGGTTGGGGTAGGGGCGCAGCCTGGTTTTAGAGGTGTGTGTGTGTGTGTGTGCATGCACCACAAGGGAAGGGGCAAAGCTAAGGCTGCCACAAGAAAACAAGGAGTTAATAGTCACGCAGTAAAATGGGGGCAGGAAAATGTACCTTGTTTCTGACCAGTTTACCATGTTTGTGACCCAAAAAAAGTTAGAGAAAAGGCCGAGTTGTCAATACGTAGAAAAGTCGTGCAAACAGAGCGCTATAGTAAATACAGTGAGCTGGCAAACTGGATACCAGAACAGGAATGACCAAATATCAACATAATCATGGGGGGGGGGAGACAGGAGGAGAGATGAGGGGGTGAGAGAGCGAAAACAAACGCATACAAAATAGGTGTGCGTATACAGCAGATGTAGGAACAGACACCACAACCAGCTCGTTCTTCACAAATCTCACTTCATGATGCTGTGCAGATGCTTTTCTTAGAATCAATTAAGAGCGCTATTCCTGGTGAGACTCTGCTCCAGGGCAGGCTGCAATAAATGCCCAGGCTTTCCATAGCTCTCTGATGGGTCCCAGAATCCTGTATCTTGTCTGTGGGTGTGGACTGGCCTGTAGGGAACTCTGCAGATGTCCTGGTAGCCTTCTGCACACTGGGTCTCTTTTGTCTGCTAACCTGTCTAATTTCCACCTTTTCTCATAGGAAAGGGGTTGGGCTTGCTGAAAATGTGTAATATGGGGCCACTTTCAAAATTATTTCCAGGACCTCCTTTGGTTCCCAGTCCACCCCTGCCTGTCTGCAGAGGCGTTACTCATTATGTGGCCCTCTTGATGTTTGGGACTACAGTTCCCATTGACCCTAGCTGTCAGAGTCGGTGGTGAAGGATCATGGGAGTTATAAACCAAAATATCTGGATGCCAAATACTGGGTAACCCGGATCCATAGGTTCCCTTACAAATCATAACTGACTCCCTAAGAACTATTGCAGCAGCAGTCCCTCAGTTCCAGGCAGGCTCCTATAGTTTGTGTAACTTGCAGAGTAAGTAGAATAATGCTTGGGAATGATGTAGCTCTGGAGCACTTGTCACCTGATTATAAATGGCATGGATACTGACCTTAGTGTTGCCTTTCAGTGTCACGAGCAGCAATGATCCGCCAACCCGGTTCTTAGTCGCCCATTTCAATTGCAGCAGTAACATCATGTGTGTGGGTAGTGATGTATAATGCAAGCATGTTTTGACTAAGGCCCTGAAGGACTATTGCAAGATTATTCCACAGGATGAAAAGGACATTGGCTCAGAAGGGTCCACGTCCTTTGCTCCTGGTTTCAGAAGGGAGTAGGTCGTTGCCAGGTGTGGGGCAGAAGCTAATGTTGTGGAACTCTTGCTTTGTTCTGTCCAATAGGAATCTTGGGCTGAATCCTGTCTGAAGCATTTGTAAGTAAGGCAACTGACCTGGATTCTGCCTTCAATGGGGCGCAAGTTCGTTGGACAGATGGTCCAGAAGGACTTCTGTAATTTAGTCCAAAGATCAGCATGCTTCTGGTTTCTGAACCCTTTTGAGTTGGCATTCGGTCAGCTTGTGTTCACTGCATTGGCCTTTGGGTGCGTAGGTATGGGATTTCTATAGCCTAAAACTAGCTACACTATTAGCAGATCACTATACAAATGAAGGGGGGGAGGGGTGGGTAAACTGAGAGAGGAGGCCGGGCACAGCTGCCGGAGAGAAGGAGGAGAAGTTCTATCAGGGATGGGGTTAGCCGGGTATATGGTGTTTTCTTGAAGACCAGGGTCCTTATAAGCATTCACAGCAATAGATTGGTTTTAGAAGTAAAGCGTGACGTGCATTTTCGGATCCTATGTTGTCAGACGGGGGATTGTTTCAGTGTGATAACTTGTGAATGAAAGCTGTACTCAAAATCCCAGACTACATCTGTTTTTGGCTCGGTTCTGATGGGGGCTTGTTTTCTGAAGGAAGGAGCAGGGCATAGGGTGTGGATCCTTCCTGTGAGTCGCTTAGGACTCCGGGGTCAACCTCTCAGTCATGGTTACATTGCGCCTGCACTATACTCCTCTTATTGACCCCTAATTGCTGATCCGTGCAGCTATTACCAATTACGAGGGTCCATTTGATCTCTCAAGCTTCAAGGCGGGAAATAAACAATACAACGCAATGTTAAGTGCTAATCTGAAGTTTCAGCAATGATCGAGGGAAAACACAACAGGCCTCCAACTTCTCTGGATTACTATCAGAAACATTGTGAAGATGCCACATGAGGATTAGGCCAGGGGAATTAAAGATGCTCAAGGATCTGTCATCAAATCACTATTTGCCCTTGTAAATCCACTTTTCTGCATATTGCGATGGCACATGGATGGGGTATGTAAAGTGTTCAGATGAATTTCTGTCACCACCTCTCTTTGAACATGCTTCTTTTTATAACAGGCTCCTTAATTACTGCAAATCTTATTAAAAGGCAGAACTGTTACACTTGATGTCGTAGCATGTATGTGGACCAGGGCACCCAAGAAGACACCAGTCAGATCTTTCTAGCCACTGTTGAGATGGTTCATTGGGTTTTCAGTCATTTTAAAAAGGATTCTTGCTCGAGGCACTCCAAAATCCCACAGTTTAGGACGTGTTGCATTACACAGATAACGTGGTCCTCTTGTCCTTTGATATGATGGCCCAATGTTCCATACAAGGACTAATCCATGTCTTTTATGACAACATGTTGCTAGTGGGATTGATGCATTTCTCCTGGAATGCTTTCTACTCAAAGTGGGATCTTACCTTACCCAGAATTCATATTCCTACTTTGCATAATATCTGCATCTATCTATTTTGTAAGTATTTCAGCATTATCATACTTTCTTCCAGGCAATTCTATTGGCAGAAACCAGTTTTAAAAAGAAATCTGATAGTGTTTGGCTGTTTCTACTAACTAGAATGTACCTTCTAGGGGTCTTTCAATCTCACCTCACTGTCCTCTTGTTTGCACCTCAGGTGAAACATAGAATTCTTTCCAGACCCCTTCGTCTCCATCCAAAGGCCATCTCTGAAAAACACTTGCCTCTGTCATACTCTGACCCTCGCCAGCTTCTCAGTAATTTGTTTTGTGAGTTTGCACTCACATTGGTGTCCTTTGCATCTTGCAAACTTTACTCAGCCAAACCTCTCATCAAGCACGCCAGAAAATGGCTTCATAAATACCTCACTCTGATGAAGATGATGGTTGGAAACATGAAATGTTGCTGGCCCAAATACCACTGCACAGCTGACAAACAAAATTGCAAAGCCGTGAACTGGGTCGTTCACTAGAAAAGAAAATCTCCACTTATTTTGTGAACAATATCTCTAATGAAGTTTAAGCTGGCTTCTAAAAGTGCCTTCCCTTACTATATAAAAATGCTACGACGTCCAATCATCGAAAGTTTTTTCGATGGGTGTTTGTCCGGAAAAATAATTTCCTGTAAAAACAGTTCAAATTTGTTTTGGGGGGTGGGGTGGGTGGTAAAGCGCACATAAAGGTTTTTTCAGTAATTTTTTTGGGGGAAAAAAAACCAGTCGGAAAAACAGACGTTGCTATGACATGGCTTAATTTATTTTGTTTTATTTTAGGAGTTTGACAATCCAGTTGAACACATGTAAGGAACAACATCTTAAACATGGTTTAGTGTATGGCTTAGTCACTTTTCCCCACTATTTTGACACTCAAAATATTAAGCACATATCACTGCTTAACGCTTTTCACTAATTAGACCACTGCCAATTTAGATATCATCAATTTGAATACAAAGAATCCGTGCACGCAAGGAATTTTTTCATGAAGGGTAACCAATTTAGGTTCGTATCACACATGCATTTTTAAAGCTTTGCTCACAATTCACTTAAACAGAAAAAGTTAATATCCATTGCATGGATCGCCCCTCTAGAGGGGGATCAACAAGGAAACTAGCACTTCCAAGGGAGCCACGCTGTTACTTGCATGCATGGTTTATTTCAAAAGTCATTCACGGGTGCAGGATGATGCTTCTTAAATAGAATAAAAGGTTAGATCTAAGGATATCAACTCGATTATCTACTAAGCAATGATCAATTTTTATTTTCTCAGTCACTAACCAATTTTTAGGATTTTGTTTCCTACATTTTTTTTGTCTGTCATCTTTTTTATTTTTACTTTCTAACTTGTGCATGCAATTAATCGATTACAAATTATGTGTTGGCTAATATTATTTTTCTTTCATGTCTGATTTTCTTTTTGGGCATTAATCATTTATTGGAACTCTTTGGGTACCCCCATACACTTGAATGCATGCACTACACCGATACTGGGCCGCAACAGCTGGAGCGGGATGTTACACAGTTTCTCAATTTGTCAGCCGGCCCTAACTTGGAGGCACTGGTGTCACCACCGGATGACACTGGGGGCCTAAGCGGTTCTCTTCAAGTTTCTTCACAACTATCCGCTCCTAGGGACATTGGCGAGGTTGTTTCCCCTGCTGACTGAGTTAATAGCCAAGGTAGAAGCTGTGTTTGCCCTGTGCTCCGTAGTCGCCACCTATCAGCAGATTTTACATACTATGATGTGTAGATTTCCAGAGCCCAATGGGATGGTTTATTCTACCACACATCCCCTTCAGAAGAATATTGTCACCCGTGACCCTGTGAACTTGGACAACTATGCAGTAGGAGTTTCTGAGAGGAATTCTAAATGTCCTATGGAGGGGCTTGATACTGTGGGCCTAGATGTTGCGAGTGACACAATTGTGGTCTCTGATGTTTCAGACGTGTCTTGGAGGTCCCAAGATTCCGTTAACATCGCGGCCGTCTCAGAGGAGGACGCCCTTGAGGCACTATATGCCGAGAGATCTATGATGGAACCTACTTCTTCAGATAATAAGATCAACCCTCAACTGAGGGAACCAAGGGGTAATGTTCTGGCAGGGTTTACACTGCCTGCACGCCCTCCAACTGTTGCGTTGGGGCTACCTCCATCGGGCGTTATTCCAAAACCGGTGTAAGCACCTACAGTGATTTCCAGGGTGCAAGGTTATGGTACTAGGCGCTCTGTGACCCTTCTTGGTCCCCTGGGTAAGTGGGCTCGTTCTAGGACTCCTGTGCCCCTTTCTTACTCTTCTTCACCAGTATCGCTTTTGACTACTAGTTTGATCCAGGGTAAAGGATTGGATGGGCTAAGTGAACGATCACTAGGCCATCTAAGGTAAACTTTTATAAACACTGACCGTTTAGCACCATTGGGGGAGGAAAATTGGGGTAGGAATGTCAGCTGGGAAACAGTAGTAAAAATCCCTGGGCCGGTCAGTTCTCCTTTCTTACCCCACCTAATCGGGAGGTTATGGCCCGTACAGCACTCCCTCCCACCACCCCTAAAGTCATGTACGAGTCTGGTCCTTACAGTGTGTCCACTGGTAATAGGGTGGCAGGGAAATTGAGACTGGGTTCCTCGGTAAGGCTGGCGGAGATTCATACCTCAAACATCAGCCCTTTTTTAAACGGAACTGTCCTATTGAGATTATGGGCCTCCGTTCCCTGGTTGTCCGCTATCTCCTCTGAAGACATGCTGCAGGAGGATAGCTCAGGGGCAAAGTGCTCGCCTTGGAAGCAAGACAACACAGAGCAACGCAGGTTCGATCCCCGGCTCCATGCTTAGAAACTTCTGGGTATTAAGCACATTATAAATAACTTATCATATCATATCATAAAGCACCCGAAGTTGGGAAGTCCCGCCAAGTGGCCTTTGATTTGCTTTGCTACTTCTGCCGCCGTGTCATTATTGTGTGCCAACGCCAATACATTAGTTACTTTGGGCTTGAAGCTCACAGTATGTCATCATAGACCTATGCTGAGATGCCCTCTTGGGCAAGCTCAGCGACTGGCCTGCAACACAGACTGTACCTGGGGTATTGTGGAACGGCCTACCCAGTGAAAAGCAAACAGTTGCACAGGAACATGGGGGTGCATGCTCTGTGTTTGAAGCTATAACATGGGGTGGTCTGCCAGCTGTAGAGTCTTCAGTACCCACGTGATGGGGTTTACTGACTGGCTAAGATTGCACACTGGAATACACGAGGGTATAGACCTCTATTGCATCTGCACGGTTCTTTGTCTGTTTTGATAAAATGTGATATATTTATGCTACAGGAGACTTGGCTGGCTCTCTACAGGTGGAGGGTTATCACATATATCAGACTCTGGCTAAAAAGGTCCCGATGGGTAGGCCAGTTGGGGGTCTTATTATTGGTGTATAATAAAACTTTTGCTCCTGCCATTTGGTGGCACCCTCGGTTGACGATGATGTGATGAAAGTGGAAGTATGGCAGGAGGAAAGAGTGAAGGATTGTAAAATGTTGATGATTAATATGTATGTACCCACAAGTACTAAAGTACTGAATGACATACAAGCGGGCATTGAAGAGATCTTGTTATCATGTGAAGGAAACTCAGTTGAGTATTCGGTCATTCTAGATGGGGATTTAAATGCCAGGTGCGTGGATGAAAAGCAGTGTGCAGCCTACAGTAAAGTTACAAAAAGGAGTGTGATGATGCAAGAGCTTTTCATCTCTAAGGGTAAACTGTGGGTTGTCTTTTTGAGGCAGTTGGACCTGCAAATGGTAAATGGCAGAACTGCGGGAGAAATCCCTGGGAAATTCACCTGGGGGGAACGAATGTGAGGCCACCTTGGACTATATCTTCGGAAATAATGCTTGTCTACTTATATTTTTTTTTATTTTTATTGGATAATAAAATCATCCTTTCAAATTTTTACATCATAATTTCATTTCTGTACACATTTATGACATCATGCAAATCATAATTCATACTATTCATAATTCATACAAGTATAAATCATAATTCATACAAGGAAAACACCATTTAAGATTTCAACAGCACAAAGCAATCACCCTCTAAAATCAGGGATCAATCAAAATAATATTGTATCCGGAAAAATAGTCAATAAAAAATGAATGATTGCTGTACGAACTGTTAGCTTTCCATTATTAAATAAAACGTGGCACACTGCCTCTGGTTCCATGTTACTACATGAACTTACAAATTCTTTACTGAAGTGTTTACTCCTCAGCTCTATTAGGTTAGGGCACTTAGTTAAAACATGTTCTAAATTTTCCTTGCTGAATTTGTTACTGCAGAATCGACAATATTCCAGCTCTTTGGAAATGATCCTTCTTCTCACCAGGATTTCACGTGTTGGCCACAGATTCAACCTGAACCTTAGATATAGGTTACGCATTTGAGGGTTAGGGAATTTGGACAGATAGTCTGCCATACTTGCTTATGTGCAAATGGATTAGACTTAAAGTAAATATATCTAAAACACAAATTCCGATTTACAATCCAATCATATTGGTATAATTTGGCTTTAGCTCGATCAGGATTCTCAAGCAATAAATCCAATGTTATTGATGCATCAGCTAACGCATGCAATACGTATTCACACCATTCCTTGGTAAAAACCTGATCACGAGCAAGCAGATGTTTTGCCATGATTCCCAAAAGATTCGAAGCTTTTAGACCTAAAATGCTTTTTTTCAGTGTGGCAGCCATTTTCCACTTTACTTGTACTTCGATGGATAATAAGCCCAATTCATGCCTAATCAATGGCAGCGAGACAGATTTTTGTAACATCAGTAGCTCTTTCCAAAACCGTGATTCACATTTTTGCCAGCTTGTACTTGCCACAATTAGACACTCAGTTCCATACAATATCGTAGGAATGATCTTTTGTTGGTAAAAGGTCATTATATAATTTAAAGTGAATTTTCCAAATTTCCCTTTTAGCATTTTCACTTGTTGTATTAGCGTCTGGAGTTTATTATATCTCTCAAGTTCATTAATTTTGTTTAACACTGGGACTGCAAAAGGTAGTCCCAAGTATCTATACTGCTCTACCTTAGAAAGACTTCTGTTTTGTAGCTGCCACTTGTAATTTTTGACTTTAGTCTTGGGATGTGGACGACAAACCATAATCTGTGTTTTAGGAAAATTAATGATTAGATTGTTTTTCATCACAAAGTCATTCAGCTTATCAAGCAACTGCTGTAACCCTGCTGGAGTTTGGGATACTTATGGCCGAGGAGCTAAAGGTCGTCCCCATAGAGTTTAGTGGCCATAACATCTTGTCACTTCTTATTAACTTGCAGCACACTAGACTTAGGGAGAGTGGTTGTAATGATATTCATACTAATCAAGATGGCAATGTGTTCGCTGGATGGCGAAGCATTTGCCCAAGAATTATACAAGGATCTCTGGATTAGGAGATGATGATATTTTTGATCTGGGGCTTATGAATTGTGATGAGATAGAGGTGTGGATTAGAACCCAGACTACTAAAATTGGCACTGATAATCAAGCCTCAGTGGTGATATGTAGTAAACCCTGTACATATCTGATGGGGCTATATGGGACGCCAAGAGAGCAATGCGCAGAGAGATACGTATGGCACGTAGTTTGGGATTGCCCGCCCGTTACTGGCCATACGTATAAGATGCGCCAAGAAAAATTACCAAGGATGGCTTAAGAGATGGAGGTTATCCTCCCTTAATGCATGTTTGCAGAAAATGATTGTGGCTCTTAGGAGCAACAACCATAGGAAGATCTGGGACATGTTGACCAAGGCCAAGGGGGACCGTAATAAACAAATACTGAATCCTATACAGGAAATGGAATGGCTGGGGCACATGAAAAGGCATAGTGGAGATAGTACTATGGTCCCCCCCCGGATTATACAGGGGGTGGCCCATGACCTTTGATGAAGTTGACATTCAAATGGACATTTTGAAACTTAAAAATTCTAGCGCACGCAGTCCTAATGATCTGGCCAATATGGTACTAAAACAGAACCCCGTACAGTGGTCTCATATTTTAAAAATCCTATTTGATAAGGTGTGTTTGACACAAATTATCTTGTTATCTTGGCAGCAGTCTATTCTTATTACGGTATATAAGAAAGGTGACCGTCTATTGCCGGAGATCTACATGCTGCTATCATTATTGGATGTGACGTGGAAAATCTTTTCTAATTTTGTCCTGAAGGCGCTTCAGTCTTCGGTGTAGGAGTCCCAAGTGCTGCAATTTACATTTACACAGACTGGGTTCCGTCCTATTTGCTGTACGTTGCACAACCTTAGGATGCTTGACTTTCTGATCAGGGGGACATTGGTGCCTGGTGGGCGCACATTATGTTACTTTTGTTGACTTCAGAGCATCATTCGACTGAGTCAACCATGCAAAACTGTGGGTTAAATTGCTATCCTGGTGATGTCCGAAATGGATTGTAAATGTGCTCAAAGGCCTACATTTGAATACCCAAGCCTGCGTCCAATTGAATGAAGAGGGAGGCGTATCTGCCCCAGCTACGATCTTTAAAGGGGTGAAAGAGCCCTGTATGATCGTGCCGTTGCTCTATAACCTATACTTGGTCGATCTTCCGGCTTGTTTTACACCCAACATTGGGTGTTGCCCCAAAGTGGGTGGAACGACCATCCCTTGTATGCTCTACGCTGACAATTTGGTCATGCTGAACTATACTTACAGGGGAGCAAAAGCCATGTTCGATACCCTGATTAATTACAGTCAACATTAGTTGAGCATTAATATGGGGAAGACAAAGAGATCTTGATAGTCTCTACAAACAAAGTGAAGTGTCCCAGCTTTAATACCCACTTTGGAAAGATTGATTATGTTGTATCATATCCTTAATAAGCTTTAGACATGAACAGCAGTTGAACATATATGTATATAGTGGCCGCTAAGTAGGCCAAGGCTCTGCGCATGATCCAGCTTATTGGTAACTTTGCAAGAAATAATGCTGGGTTTTCAATGGAGGGGATTATCATTCTTTACAAGCAGTGCTTCTGCCCCATGGTGTTATATGGTCTGGAGGCATTGCCACGGGGTATTTTTTGCTGGCTAGATATGCTGGAGGTATCGTTTTGGAAACGGATTCTGAGGTTAAGTGCCTCAACTACAATTGAATACATTCGGCTGGAGTTGGGGCTGGTCTCGCTTAAAGGCGAGTTGCTTATCAGAAGATGTCTATTGCACATGAAAACCCATATGAAACCAAAATGTCAACTGCTCTTGCTGCTAGGGTTGGGGGTAAGTGAGTCCTATGGTAGTAGGGCAGAGCGATTTGATAAGTCAGCTGCCAACCTGTATAACAGTATTGGATGGTCCCCTAACTTCCTCAGAGGAACAAGTTATGGACGTTTAAAGTATATCTTTAAACGCAAAGTCAAACAGTGGGACTGGACTAATTATGCCTACATGGCCACTCTTTGAAGTTACCATATGTCTCAGAGGTGGTGCACAAGTGTCTCCAACCTCAGAGATATTTGAGGCAGTGTCCGAATTCCTCGATCCAGAGTTTTCATCTGAGGCTGCGCATAAACCAGCTGCCAATATATGTTTTTGTTGGTGCACTGTTGGGGATACCACTTGTGGACAGGTATTGCCGTATTTGTAAAATTCCTGGGAAATTGGAGACGTAAAAACATCTCTTCAATGAATGTGCAGTATTGGGCATTGAATATATAACCCCTATAGGTAGCATGGTACATTGCTATGATTCGATAAAGGAGGAACTATTGCCTCAACACTGAGACTGAAATTGTACATATCACACCGATTATGGTGTATTATTACAAAAACGGCTGGGCAATGTTAATTGACCCATGTGGGTTACTAATGAATGCTACTACTGAATTTTATCTGTACAGTTTTAGGATGTTTTTTGTATTTTATCTCTATTTAATGTTTTATAATGTAGTATAATATGGCTGTATTATAAGCAATCGGGTAGGGACTAAAACCAAACACCAAACCAAGTAAGATAACAGGTTTGTATTTGTGTGTTGACTAGCTTTGTAGTTTGATTTCCCTGAGGACTTTGTGATTTTGTAACTGGCTAATTTGTAATATGCAAATGATGATTTCCTTGAGGACTTGTGATTTTGTAATTGGTGATCTGTAACTGCGTGTTTCTTTATATATATGTATATATATGAATTGTGATATTATGTTTTGTAAAAGTTCTACTAGAACTAAATACAAATAAAATAATACACTAATGAACGTGATTGTTCCCACCTGTTGATAATGCCAACAATATCGGTCTAGAATATACTCAGTATACAGTGTGAAGATTCAACTGCTCTGTATATGGTTAGAAGAGCCCTGAAGAAGAATGTTGCTCGAAACACATGTAGGCTCAATTGGTTTAACTGGACAAAATGTATTACTCTGTATAAAACTCGAGAATAGAACGCAGATCATTTTTTACATAACAATAAAGGAAGTGCTCTTCAAAACCAAGTAAAACTGTATGTTTGAGAGTATTTAAAAACATAAGGGAAGGCTATTTTACAATTGGGTTCACTACAACACCCTTCAAATTATATCTCCAGTGAAGGGAATGATGTGTCTGACAGACATTGACAATCTTCCACAGTCTTACCTGACTGTCCCCCTATCCAGTGCCTTAGCATCTGACTTTGAATTTGCTTTCCAAGTAAAGGTTAAAAAACAGTCCATCTCTCAGTCCAGCTGTACAAACTCTCTCCCTTCTTCCCTGTTATACGTACTTACCAGAACTTCACACCTTTAACTGAAGACAAGAGGCTCCCTATTGCTAAGTAACTCAAGGCCTCTGCTGAAAAACGTCATCCTGGCTGTGTTTCACTTATGTAACATGTCATGCACCTCCTGATGTAGCCCATCACCAACATTTTGCACTGCTTCTCATGGCAAAGGGCTGATCTCAGCCCTTCTGCTATTGCACGTCTCACACTTGCTGCAGTGTAACTGGCGTTGAAGAAAACTACTGCCCAATCTTCACTATTTGCATCTTTGGAAACATTTTTAAAAACCATGTCTTCCAACTGATGGCACTTTTTGAAACTTGTAACCTTCTCCAGGACAACGAGTCTGATTTCTGCCAGCTAGAAAGCAGACACCTCCTCAGATCCCTCATAAGGAGAGATATGGAGGAAGACCTAAAGAAGACTCGCATGCTGCACTTATTTTGTTGGACCTCTCCCGCATTTGATACTGTCAACCTCAGCATCCCTTCAACATCCTTTAAAAAAATATCAGCCTAGATGGCGATGTCCTCCGTTGGATCACTAGCTACCTCCAAGATTACCCCTGTCATGCAGAAATGCAGCGTTTTCACCTCCTCTACCTTCTCACTGCCATGATGTGGTCCCCAGGGCGCCATGATCTCTCTTTAGTTGTTTAACATGGATGGGAGTCCATTGGTGAAGTTGATAATCTCCTTCTTGCCTTGTTTCCAGATCTTTGTGGATGACTCCCAAATCATATTGAACAGATCTATTGGAAATATTCATAACAACCTGATCACATACTTCTTCGTAAATGCACGACTAGTCTGTCAATAAGCCCTGTCTCAACCTCATTGAAACCCAAATCATATGTATTGGCCCCAATCAGCTTCCCCGCCCCCATCCCCTTCTCTTTCAATTGGCCTGCCTCCACCTCTAATGCTGCAACCAGAGGCTTGGGAACACTATTTTAAGACAACATGTCTTTAACCCCTCAAATCAACCGCGCAGGTGCAGGACCCACTTCCATCTGCAGATGATGAAGAAAATCTCCCCTTCCTTTACCTTACCATGTTGCAGAAAATCAACATTGTCCAATGCCTCATGCTCTCTAAACTGAATTACTGCAACACTGTCTGCAAGGGTCTAATACGGGAATCCATCCAACAGTTGAAACCTCTTCAGAACTAAGCAGACCGACTTACCTTCTCCCTCAAACCCTGGCTCCCCAATTTATCTGCCTTGAAATGGACCCAGATGAACACAGGATTATCTTTAGAACCCTAAGCATCATCCACAGGAGCCTTGTAAACAAAGGCCCATCCTATCTCTCATCCAGCATCAAGAGACACACCCCATCAAGGACTTGAGATCCTCCTCCCTGAACCTCTTAAGCCCTCCAAAGTTCTCCAGAAATCTGCATAGGGTTTGTTCTGTTGCTGCGTTTGTCTCCAAACACTGGAACAACACTTCATGGGAATCAGAATTGAACCATTTTAACGCAGATTCCACCACCAACTCAAAGCCCGTCTATTCGGCATTGCCATCCGATAATCCTTGCAGTTCCATCGTGAATGTTCTTTCTAGCTTCTCCTACTGTAGTCTGTACATTTCTGTATTCATGTTTTATGCAATTACTTGTTTTCACATTGAATAGTATGCTCTGCACTGTGAACCATTGTGTAAGTGTTCACTTGCTTGCTCTTTGAAGCATGAACAGTGTTATTTTGGCACATTTCACAACTTAAAATAAAATATGTATCCTCAAATATCTATAAACGTATCCACTAAGCTCCCCACCTGGTTATTTGCCCATGTACTCCCTACCCACCCAGCACATTGATAAAACTGTAATTAGCACGTCAGTGAAGCCAATCAATCAAGTTGCTTGGATCGCAGGCTGAATCTCACGATCCAAGCCTGCATTCCGAACAGCCCGAATGCTGCTTCCCCACCCTGCCATCTTCCCCGCACCCTCCCCTCTAGTACCCATTTTTTCCTCTCCACCCCCTTACCCTAGTCCCATTATTATTTTGGTGGCGGCGCAACTGTTGCTGCCTCTCCAGCCTCTGTGGAAATGGAAGAATGGCTCTGCAAGGAGCCCTGGCTTCTGTCTCCACGGCGGCCATCTTTAGTCAGTATTTTGTTTGAATGAATGGGACGCTACGAGGCATCCCGTTCATTCAAACAAAATACGTTGCCATCAGCACCCCGGGTTTCCGGATTGGAAACTCAGGGTGCTAATGGCAATAACACCTGATCCGGCCAGCTGGATCGGGGTGCTATTGCCATAATATGTAAATGTGTATTCTTTTTCATTATTGCAACCATTATCCAAAGTTCAAAATGTACACTAAATATATTTACTTCTGGCAGCTAATGTCCTGTTTTCATGTCTCCATGGCCCACTCTTGCAGTACCTTGCATGCCTACAAACACATCATACTCAAGACAGTTGTGTACATGCTCTCTGAAAAGGGACCACCTCCATTTTATGTTGTTCTTCTCTACAGCCCTTCTGGATAGAGTGCCTAACCAGTCTACCAAATAAGTGCACCTGCAAATAAATACTATTTTCAGAAAGTATAAAGTAAGCGCATATTCTGCTCCAGTACTTCGTAATATGTGGATATACACTGATGTATGATTTCCGTCACAATCTACGTATCCACGTCTCCTAACGTGTGTTCCAGGGGATACTAAAGCTTTTGAACTGGGCTGAAGCCACCTGTTGCATCTGATCATAGCCCCCTCCGTTCACCCTGCCAAATCATGTATGCCTCTCTGGTGTGAATCCCAAATGTCCCCTTAAACACCGACCTAATCCCCTCTCACGTGTTCTGGGTGCATTTAATCCAATTCTCTAATAACTGCTGAAGTTAAGAGTCCTACCCTCAAATGACTCCCTGGTCCAATACTAAATTAACCCGAAGTTCATTAAAGAAAACTGTTGCATTAAATCTAAATTTCCTCCATTAGACTTGCTTTAGACATGATGTGAGAGCCAAGTTGACCCACAGTGCAGTTGTGCAATTTCAAGAGAAGAACAAATTAAGCCGAATGAAATGAAAGTTTGCTTGATGGGATGTGCGAGTCTGGCCCCTAGACCCGATTGAAATGAATTGCTTCATTTCAGGAGCCGTGGTGAGTACTATTTAAATGAGATCTTTCAGATAGACGTTCTACGCCTGAAGAAGAACAGGCCCTGCTTCGTGAGCTCACCTGAAAGACATTACTGGATCATTTGCCAGGACCAACCTGTTCATTGTGCTGGGTCAAATTCATGACAAAGAGGTTGTTACAATAATCCAGATATTCCCAGGCTGTGATGAACCTAACGCCCATTGCATGCTGCATTCAGCAGGACTTGCACAGATGTTTCACGTTTGACTGAGAGGACCCATGGGAGGCATGCAGCAGGGCCCTCCATGCATATCTAAGCATCCGGTGTGTCCCGATAAACCTTCAAATTACAGCACGCCTGTAGTACACAAACATTAATCGAGATGCCTTAAATGGCCCAGCATCCCAGTTTACAGACTTCCACCTCTATTTTAGGGGAATAAAAGCGAAGATCGGATAGAAGCGCTCATGCTTGGGCGTTTTAATTTAGGGGGCTGCAAGACCTTCTATATGATGAAAAGATCCATGGCTGCCTATGCCCTGTGCATGATTCGAAAAAAGCACATTGGAAGGGCATCGCAGGGGCATGCATGTTTGAGTATGTCCTTAGTGAGTCAGGATTGTACCCAGGAATGTGATCAGGGACTTGTGCAACACGATAGTCACAAACGCAGGCACAATTTGTTTATCACTCTTAAGATACAATCGGCCTCATCACGACTTTGGCGGTAACCCTTAAATCCGGCGGTCGAGCTATTACCGCCGGATTTAAGGGTCCGCCAAATCAGGACTTCGGCGGATTTCGCCCCAGCTCTTGACTGGGGGGAAATCCACCAAAAATGTGCGCTATTACTGCCAGCGGTAAATCCGCCGGCCGTAGAGCGTGAATTTTCCCCATTGAGCCCAATGGGGTATTCCCGAATGGGCTCAATGGGGAATGAGGAATTACATTACCGCCAAGCTCGTGATCCGGCGCTATTAGCACCGGGGAGTTCGGCGGTAGGGCTAATACCGCCAGCGGTAATACCGCCGGCGTTACCGCCAAAGTTGTGATCAGGCCCATTTTTTTTTCTCATATTTCTGTCTCCACTTGGCTCAGTCGGGCATGTACACATGTTTGGGAACCCGGACAAAGTGACTATTGCACAATAAAATAATGTGATGTGCAAAAACACTATTTTTAGTTTTTTAAATAAATGTTACAATTGTGTACACTATTTGAGTGAATGTACACATTACACAGGCTTATTCAAATAACTAACCTGATGTTCAACGTACAAAACGCTTTGAAACACATTGGGGGTCACTCCGAGGTTGGAGGTAAGTATTGGTTTTCACCGGCATGGCGGAAAGAGCGAGTCCGATCTGGTACCACGCCGCTATTTACAGGCTATTCCGACCTCGCGGGCACAAGCTTTCCGCCATGCCGGTAAATCCCCTAGCGGCATACCGCTAAAGTGCCCGTTAAACCCCTTACCGGCATGAAGCGAGACGTTCTTAACAACACCGCCATCGAAGCCTCGCCGTCCGTAATTAGCAGTGACCGTAATTTACGGATACCGTAAATTACGGTCACCGCTAATTAACGGATACGGAAATTACGTCATCACACAGGAATGGGAAGGAACGCGGCGGCATTCTTTAAAAACACAATCCATTGCCATCCGCCAGCTATGCCCAAAGCACCGAAGAAGTCAGCGGACCGCCTCCGCAAGCAGCGCTTCAGCCCCAAGGAGCTGCAGGCCATGGTGGGCCACCTGGAGGAGCAGCAGCGACATGCGCAGAGAGGCAGTGGTCCGGAAAAAAAAACATATGGGCAGAACTTGCCCAAAGGGTGAGTGCAGTAGGCACCACCCCCCACACTCCCAGGGACTGCCGCAAGCGGTGGGAAGACTTGCGGTTGAAGGTGCGGAGCATCCTCGCAGCCAACCGCAGCCAGGCACTGCAGACTGGAGGTGGACCAAGTTCACCAATGAAACTAGCACCATGGGAGGAGACATGCGCTGCATTGATTGGCACAGAATCAATCAAGGGCGTCGGTGAAATGGAGTGTGGGGCTCCGTCGTCTGCTGATGGAGGTGAGTGTCCAAAGTCAACACCGCCAATGGCAAATACATGCTGAATACTCTTCCAAGCCCCGTCCAATGCACCTTGCCATACTGCCCTCCACCCATTCTGATAATGGCAAGACAACTGCCACCAATGGACGAGTGCTACCACATAATGCCCACCAACCACAGTGCAGTAACTAGCACATCCCAATAAGCACACTGTGCAGCAGGCTTGGCAGTGTGCGAGTCAGACTGCACATGACCAGGCCAGGATTAGTGACTCCCACACCTGCGTACATATCCGACACATCTGTAGAAACCAGTGATGTAGTAACGGCCAAAATGCCACCAATCCAAAATGACTGAAATGTGAATGCTGCCATTAATGACATTAGCGTCTCACACAACCACTCATGTTGTACCTTCGTTCTACACCCACAGGCTGTGAGCATGAGGGCGATGAGCCTGAGAGAAGCCGTCCCACCACATCCAGTGCCAAAGGCAGGGACCACCGCGTACCGGCCAGGAAGGACAAAACCACCACAGCTCCTCCAAGGCCCATTGAGGTTGCACCACCCCCATCCCTCACTGCATCAGCGCCTGCAACAATCACCACACCAAGGTCAGAGGAGTCCAGCATCTCTGGGGAGGTGGCAGCCACGGCCCCTCTGCAAATCGTGGACAGCCCCTTGTCCATCTGTGGGGCGTCGGAGGAGGACTCCTACCCCACTGTATGCACCCCGAGCCCTGCAATGTCACCCAGGTGTCGTGCAGTGACTCTGGGGAGGGTGACAAACCAGTCTGGAGTGCACGTGGCGATGCACCGGGAGACGCAGATCCCGTGCCCAGTACCCCATTCGAGGCCCTGTCAGGGCATGTCGACCCAATCCACTGCAGGGATGATACGCCATCCCAGGAAGCACTATGTGCAGGACAGCTCACTGCCTTCATCACTGACTTCAATGAGGAAAACCGCAGGGCAGGTTGGAGTTACTCGAGGAGCTCAGGCAAATGCGTCAGGTGTTCACGGAAAGCACCAACTGTGTGTGTGAGGCACTTGGACGCATTGCAGACACCCTTGCGGCAGCATGTCCCATTCATGCGACTCAGCAGGAGGACACCCCCTCAACCAGTCCCCCCACCGGCAAGCCCAGCGCGCCGCTTGCTGCGTTCTCAGCGGCGCAGGAACATGCCCCCCCCTCCCGGGCACTGGGAGCATGGATCAATAGACAATGCTGCCACATGTGGCCTCAATGTGCCACACGGGACTTCTGTTGCAGAGTTGGGGGGGAGAAGGTTGAGGGTGTGTATGGGAGTTGGGGGGAGGGGGATGAGGGTGTGTATGGGAGTTGGGGGGAGGGGGGTGAGGGTGGAGGTTTTGTTGTTCACGTGTGAACCTACTAATACAATACACCGGTTGTGCATAAAAATATCAGAGTGGACATTGATCAATGTGCATGTGTCTTTTAATGACTCACAGTGCATGGTGTACATGTATCCCCACAACCAGTGCCCGATGCCCTGTCATCCTGACACCCTCAGCTGACTTGAGTGTCAGAAATATTGTCCAATCAATGATTGCCACACGGCACATCCCTCATGTGCATCTGCACTGTGATGCTGTCCTGCCAATTCTTCATCCACCCACTCATCATCATCTGGTGGTAGCAGTCCCAGGTCAGGGGGCAGTGGCACGTTCCGACGGATGCACATATTGTGCAGCTTTACACATGCCATATTGATCCTGGCCACCTTCTCGTGGCTGTTGATGAGTGCTCCACCCGAACGGCAGTGGCAACAAAATGGTGCCTTCAACAGGCCAAATGTCTGCTCTATGGCCACCCGTGTACGGGTATGGGTTTGATTGTGGTCCTCCTCATGCCTGTTCTGTGGGTTGCGGATAGGGGCCATGAGCCACGGCTTCGAAGGGTAGCCACCATCACCTGCATGGAAGGGGAATGAAGGTAAGTGTGTGTACATTGATGGTGGTGAACTGTAGCAGTCTTGCATGGCAGATGGTGATTCCTGGCCATACACACATGTCCCTGGTTGCATCAACCCCATTACTGGCCCGGCTATGTGTCCTGTGCCATGGAATGATGGAGGGGTAGCTTCTTCAAGATGGCTTATGGTGTGCACTCACATCTTGTTGCACGTGCACCCTATATGCGTGCAGCAGTGTTGGCCTGAATTCATTAATGTGTTGGGTTCTGTGAGATTTGGTGGCAGGGGATGTTGACTGTAGTCAGTAGCATACTTGTCTTACTGCACTGATCAGTACCATGTTGACTTGCACCACTACTATGGGTGTGCGGAACCAGTGACACGTGCTGTATCCCTGTTGGGCTCACTTCTATGCACTCCCAGGGACGTCTGTCTTGTGTGGTGGGATGCAGGAGGCTGCGAAATAGTGCATATGAGGTGCATGGTGCAGGATGCCCTTACGGTGTGTGAGGTCCGCCGATGAGTGGTGCTTGTGTTGTGGTATTTGGGCAGGTTACCTGTCGGACGGGTAGTGTTGTATTTTCTACATTCTAGCATCGCTGTGAGGTTAGGCAGTCATGTGCCATATCGATTGCCTTGGGGCACTGTGTTCTGTGGGGTGCACATCGTGTACCGGCGTCAACATTCCCACACAGGTGTAGTATGCACCCCCCCTTTCCCACCAAGTTGGGGTATGCATCCACCCTTCCTACTCATGGCCCCAATGCGCTGCCATGGCCCAATCAGGTGACTCACCAAGCAGCCAGGCACGTTGTCCAGCATGTTGCTCCATATAGCGTGGTAGCGTGGAGTTCCACAGGATCAGGGGGTCATGTGTTGATCGGGGGTATCGGGCACAGCAATGTGTGATGGCTTTACTGGCATTTCATACCATCTGGACGTCAATGGAGTGGTATTGCTTGCGGTTGCAATACGCCACCTCCATTGCATGTGGATAGACCAATTCCACATGGGTGCATTCGAGGGCACCTATGCAGTTTGGCATGCCTGCCAGTGCATGGTAGGCAACTTATGTATCCAATATCTCCTGGGATGTCCGCGGTAGGGATATGTAGTCCCTTGTGTGTTTGATGAGGGCATCCAGCACTTGGTTGAGTATCTGTGAAAATATGGCCTGTGGTATGCCATGCATGTGCCCCACTGTATGCTGCTACGTGCATGTGGCAAGGAAGTGGAGAACAGACACTACCCTGAGTAGAGGGGGGATTGCAGTGTGGATTTCTATGAGGCTCACTATGTCGTCATGTGTCAGGTCCACTATGGTGGTGATGGTGTCCCGGTCAAGGCGGTACAGGGTGTGGATCTGCTCTGGTGTGAGGTTGAAGGGGGAGGCTCTGATGCGAGGGATTGGGGGCTGCCGGCGTGGTAATGGTGGCTTCACCGGTAGGGCATGCTGGGCCTGTCTCACCCTCCTTCTCCTCCTGTGTATCCTCTGTGGTGGGGGCTGTGGTTGTTGTTGTTGCTGTTGTTGTCGTTGCTGCCTTGCAAGAAGGGCCTCCAGCTCCAGTAATCCTGCTACACTTGGTATCATCTTGGTGTGGGATGGGGTGTGGTGAGTGGGTGTGCTCCTTTTGTGCTGTGCCAGACTCCATTGCCTCCACCTGTGCTGATTGAGTGCACCTGTGCCTCTTGGAAACACTGCTCAGGGTTCTTAACACCTTCTCGGCGATGCTGGTATTTACTCCATGCCGGTAAGGTACTTTGTGGCCTTGTAGAGGCCGTTTTTTGCATGTCCGCATGACTTGGGATCAGCCCCGGTTTACGCCATGCCGCTAATTTTGGCATGGGGTGTCGTGTGCGCGCCACAAGACCGCTATTTACGGCCTCGTACTTTACGGCGCCGTAAATAACGTTCTAGAGGGTCAGAATGGCCCGTAATGGTAAACGATGCCGGTAATCCTTTACCGGCATCGTTTTTCCCTTAACGCCCAACTCGGAATGACCCCCATTGTCGATAGGCGCTATATAAATAAACTATGATAACATATCATACTTGACTAGCACAGATAACATGAAATAAAGTGGTGTCAACTTTCATGAACAGTTTTTATTCAATGTTACCATCAAAGGAAGAGGCTCCAGCCAATCATACCCTTGGCATCACGGACCGGGCACTGGCGTGGCTGACCTCTTTCCTCTCAAACGACCCTGCCAAGTGCAATAGGGCCCTTTCCTGAACTCCAGCTCACTCCCTACGTGTGGCGTCACTCAGGGCTCTATCCTATTGCCATGGCTCTTCAAAATCTACCTTCACCCTCTGGCCACTTGATCTCCACCTTCTCTCCTCACTTACAGTGCTATGCTGTGCAGTGCTATGCGGATGGCACACAGCTCTCTTTTAAGCTTCCACCATCTACCTCCTCTCTTTCCTCTTCATACCCGATTGCCTGACTGCTATTCAGGCATAGTGCTCTGGTAATGATATCTGCGTTAATGCCAGTAAAACAGAGATCCTTTTTATTGGGACCCCTGCTCCCGGTTTCTCCCCCACCCTCTGGCCTCCCTCCTTGGGTCCTCTCCCCTCACCCTCTTGTGAGGCAAAAAACCTTGGCGTCATCTTTGACTCCTCTCTATCCTTCTCCCCTCACATCACAGACCTTGCGAAGAAGTCCAACTTTCAGCTTCACCTCTTCAGAAGCATTCTCCCTTTCTTCACATTCCCCCAAAAACTCAATGTCTCCAGAGCTCTGTTTCTCTCTATGCTGGAATACTGTAAGAGTCTCTTTCTCATTTTGCCTTTTCTTCCCTTTGCCCTCTTAAACTAATCCAGAATAGGGCTGCAAGACTTTTCCTTGGCCTATTGTCCAGGGACGGCATCTCTCCAACCCTAAAATCTCTCCACTGGCTCCGGGTGACTGTAAGGATCAAATTTAAGACCCATTGCACAATCCAAAAGGCTGTCTAGGGCCTGCAACCTCTCTTTATTCAGCTCTCTCTCCCTAAATACCTCCCTGATAGTTATTTGGTCCTCTAGCTCCAAATCTCTGCAGGTCAGACGTTTCTCCAAGCAGAGAGTGGGAGGAAGAGTCCTCTCCTTGACAGTAGCCTCCCTCTGGAATGGCTTCCCTGCCCCCTTCCGACTTGAGCTGGATCTCCTTAAGTTCCGGATACTTCTCAAGACATATCTTTTCTCATCCTCCTTTCCTCTCCCCCTCCCGTGCTAATGTCTGTCTACAGCTGAGACTGGTGCCTCGTCCCTTATGAGTCTTACCGGGTCAGGCACCCACACTTGACCAGTCCCCCCCCCAGCATCCCTAACTAGCACTTTCCTTTGGGCACCCTTCCCGGAATCTGATCCACCCCGTCCACTGCACTTCTGTTCCCTCTCCCACTTTCCTCTGGCACTTACCCTCATGGCTCACCTCAACACTTGCTGACCCCCCCCCCCACCGGGTACCAACTCCTGCATTTCACTCTATTCAACCCCTTCCCCTACTTCCAATCCTCTCTGCACTTATTTGTCTCTTTACATGAACGGTAAGAATTTCACAAGGCCTAGTGTGACTGTTCCTGTTGTCTTTTTCCCTATTGTCCCCCAACCCCTTTTTTGTCTTGTGGTGCCTAGAAACACTTGTGTATTGGTGCCATACAAATGTCCAATAAAATACAAATCAAATACAATCAGCTGGCTAGGGATGCAGGCACTGCTGTCCGGTTTTAGCCCGTATTACATCATGGCTGCCGGCACATCTTTTTCTGTCCACAATCTTCTTGACCACATAAACCCACTGGTAAATGCTGGGATCCCCCCACCCCCCAGCACCCTGTTTTGTCATTAAAAACACATTCACTCACCTGCTGCCACTGAACTGTATCAAGCTGCTTGGAAAATAGAAGGGCATTTACCTTGTGTTTTAAGTTTTTTCTTTTTTTAATGTAACACCAGTGCACACAGTCCATTCAAAGTCCTTTCACTTAAAAAATATAGTGTCAATTAGCATCATGATTTTACAGTGGGGGGGATAATGATGATATGCTGTGTTCTTTAGGCCATACTAGCTTCAAGCAGCTGTAACAAATCCAGGGAGATTTTCACCTCTCCACAAAGGTGAGCCACCCACTTTGTGACTAGGGAGGTGAGCCAGTTATGCTTAATACCTCTCGGGGACAAGGTAAGCATGATCCATCTGATGGTGAATCCCCCTTATGAGGCAGGGACCATGGAAGGTGTATAAGTCACTATCCCTCCCCACCCCTGCCACTAACACCTTTGCAGGGTATCTACGGGCTAAGATTCAAAATAAGCCAATACAACCTTTTGTAATGGCTGACTTTGCTTCTGACCATAACTCTATCTAATCTTCTAGAGAGATGAAGCAGAGAAGAGTGAACCAGCCCCCTCAAGGAGTGTCCAGGGGAGTCTCAGCAGGCAGCATGGAACTTAGCCATGTGAACTAGGAAGGAGGAGTGGCCAGCGAGAGAGAGTGAATGCCAGTGTCGGCATCCTGACAGAGGACACACAGCAGGTTCAGAGCAGCACAGAGAAAGGCAAACCAGAACAGTCCAGAGACATGGAGCCCAGCAAAATGGTCGCGTAAGAGACTCACCCTGGCCTAAGAAGCCGCAAGAACGAAGCAGGATTGCCTCGAAGGACCGATGCAAAGCCCAGCTGAAAGGTCGTATAAGCAACTCCGGCCAGCCTGTTCAACTGCCAGAACAAGGAGCGATATCCTCACCTGATTTAAGGGTAGCTGTGAGGGGTCGGAAGCAAGAGTCGGGCGGACACAGTAGTGGCATGTTTTGGTGTATGAACATTTATTTAACTTATAAGAGGTGGACAAAACATATCTCTTCCCCATAACTGAGGAATTTCTCTACCTCAGAAATAATAACCTAAAGGGTCGGTCAGGATGTCAAATAAATATGAGTCCAATGTCGTGTCCAAACAACATATTTCCTGTCCTTTCACCAGAAACTCAAAAATAAGGTGAGAGGTGAATCTCTTCAAAGTTCATTAACAAAACAAAGTTCTAAAGGTGCACAAACTAAAGTTCAAATTGGGTTTCCCTTGCCTTCCTAAGGTAGGTGGTTTCACATTAGATTCATATATCCAAATGGTTTACCAGACTTGATATTAGTGGGATGACTGTCTTCCCCCTAACCTTTCCAGGTCTGGAGTGCCAAGGGGGGGACAATCCTCTTCCCCTAGTCTTTTCCACTTTAACATTGTCTAAGAGGAAGCCTCCATGGTATCAGGTAATATTTTCACCAGCAAAAATATCGCCGTACATATGGTCGTCGGGAACGGCCATAGGCGATATTTTTGTTGGCGAAAATATTAGGTGCGGGGGTGTCCCCCGCACATAAATAAATGATGCGGGGGTTGCGGGGGTGTCCCCCGCAGAATCCATGTGTTATTTTCGCCGCAGAAATATGGCCATATTTTTGCATCACGATATTTTTGCGGCGAAAATATCACATGGAACCGCCTCCATCCACTTAGCTCTCACTTAGTCCTCAATCCATAGCCCTGGTATACTCTCCTGTCGGGGACTGTCTCTCCTTTCTTAGTGTGTGGGTCCCAGACCTGTGTCTCAGTTCCTTTGGCAGACCTGGCTCACTTGTCTTCCAAGTTCTGTGACTTTGAAGAATTAGGAGAAAGGCTGTCTTCCAGCTTCATACCCTTTCAGGGTGGACAAATGTATGTAATTCTGAGTCCAATCCCACCTATTCATTTTTTGAAGGAATGATTTCTTTAGCTGTATATGTGGCATTGATCGCTTCTTATCGTAAAACCAGTCTATATCAGCAAAAAGAGACTCATTTAACTGTTTGTAGTTATTACCTTGAGGTGAATCTTCATTATCAAAGTTAATACCAGCCAAGCTAAGCAATTTACATGATAAAGAGGAAATAGCTTTCAGATAGAACACCTCGTGCTCACAAGGCCATGCCATTCAATGATGTTAAGCCCAGTTCCAACCTTAGATACTGGACAGAACAAGCCGGGCTCATACCCAATACTGCACGCCAATACTGACCCTCTAGTATATTGAGCCAGTTCAAGTCTTGCATGGCTAATGCCTCCAAGCCGTACAGGATCGCCCGGACGAAGCACTGTTGGTAAAGTTTAATAATCCCTGTAATACTATACCCTGCTGTTCCTTTAGCAAATTTATAAGCCTGCAATATGAGGAGTTTTGCCCACCTCTTTTTTTGGAAGATGATCAAATTATAATTAGGTTGGGTATCAAATTATAGCCCCAAATATGGGTAAGGTTGATCAATACTTATGCTACCCAGGCTTGTCTCAACCCCTGAACGACAAGGGCCACTTTTAGCTATTGCCAGTATCTTTGTTTTTCTCAAGTTAATGGTAAGCCCAATTGCGCAGAATATAGGGATAGCTCCTCTAGCATGCTCTTTGCTCCCGACAACGTACGATCAAACAATATTAAATCGTCAGCATAGGGCATGCCTACAATAGTGGTGTCCCCCAACTTTGGAGGGCAATTTGCTTTGGCAGCTATCCGAGGTAACAGGTCAGCGATATATAGATTGTAGCACATGGGTGCCCCCACGCAGCCCTGTTTAACTCCCATGTTAATAGAAATGGGATCATTGGCCTCTCCCTCGTTGTTGAGTCTGACCCTAGCACTGTTGTTACTATGTAAACTCGACAATACATGTAATAGCCAACCAGGACACTTTAGATCACTTAACTTGTCCCACAGGGTCTCCCTTTTAACTTGATCAAAGGCGGTACAGAAATCAACGAAGATTATATACAAGGTGGCGTTTTTGTTGCTCAAGGTGTTGTAAATCAAACGTTCCAGGACCCTGATGTTATGTGCTGTCCCAGAACGAGGTCTAAACCCAGTCTGTGCGTAGTTCAAGATTTTATTTGTAACAACCCAGTTTTCAAGTTCCCTAAGGACGAGTGTCATGAATATTTTGCTGGTTACGTCAAGCATGGAGAGAAGTCGGTAATTACCTGCATTACATCGGTCTCCCTTTTTATGCACTGGTATAAATACCGACCTTCTCCATGAAGACGGAATCACAGAAGACCTACAGACACGCGAAAAGAGTGTCAGAAGTACATATGCGCAATTGTCCGGGTCACTTTTTAGTATGATATTTGCTAGCCCGTTTGGGCCTGAGGCATTAGAAGGTTTAAGTGCTACAATAACCTGTTTTATCACATTATGGCTTAGAGGTAGAGGCCATATATTTGTACTTAGTATAGTAGCGGGGGCGGGTATGTTTACATAAAAAAACTTATGCTTAATGTATTCTACCCACTGCTCCTCACCAATGGGATTCACTATTCTTAGTCCCTGTTCCCCTCCTTCCTCTCCTAATGTTTGCCAGATTCTTCGAGTATTCCTGCTCATAAGAATCTGTATGAAATTTTCCCATTTTTCGCGTTGTTGGGACTTACGATAGTGATAAAGCCATGAATGATACTGCTGCTTGATATACTTAATCTCAGTCAACCTCTCCTGCTGGCTCCTGTTGTTAATAAAAAGCCAGTCTACAGGCTCGGATTTCTCGCCGCATTAACCGGATCTTAATGTCAAACTTGCCCCTTTCGACTGCTTTCCATTTAGATTTAGGAGCCTGAGTACGCTTAAAGAGAAACTGAGTGAGGGATTGTATCCATCCCTCTATCTCCTCAGGGGATTTCCCCCTTAGTTCACTCTTCATACAACATCCCTCAGGGAAGATCAAGGCCCTCATTCTTTCAATATTGAACTGAGTCCACCGTATCCGATTCCCTTGATTGTTTATGACCACATCACTGCATACATTACCAAGTCCATTTCCACCTCCCCTGCTCAGGGTCAGGGTAACTGCAGCATGATCACTATAAATGTTAGGAGCAATAAGAATACAATGACCTTACCCAGAACACATTCAGAGACCGCCATAGAGTTCAGGACCGCCCTCTTGGTTCCCATTACCCACGTTAATTGACCAGGGTTATCACCATTTGTGAAGCCATTCAAGATTGTGCACCTCAATTCATTTAAATAATCTACCCATGCCTTGCCTTTAATATTAGAGGTTGTTTGTAGCATTCAGCAGTAATCAGTTACATTGGCATATTTGCCACAACCTTCTAAGTCTACACATCTCGCATTGAGATCCCCACATAATATGATTGGATTGCTTTCATTGTCTGTATCCCAATTCGTTAATATGGTATCCAACTTATCGAAAATGGACTCAGTCTTCGATGTACCCGGAGGATCATATATGTCAATGATTAAGAGATCTTGTTGCTTTCCTCCTTTCTCTGTTATGGTCACGGCCACAGCTAACACGTTGCCACCGGGTTTAGGGTCATTTACCAGTCTCGGGCTATATGTTGACTTTATTCCTATTAAGAGGCCTCCCTTGGGGCGTCCAGGCTCCCCCTTGGTGGCCTCTGCTTGGAAGGTCACATACCCATCAAATTCCACCTTAAATGTAATCCAGGTCTCTTGCAACACGAAAACTTCATGGGAGAACAGGACTTCCTGAGCACTGCCCCCATTGAGCCAGTGGCTGAACCCCCTAGTGTTCCATCTCACCACTGACCAATTTCAATCTGAACAAGTTTTTGTGGCAATCATGTTCTTTAACCATTCCCAACCTTGATTATCATTGTATTTGACTGCTGGCTTCAATTCGCCTTTAGTGCCCGCTGGTTTAGATTGTGGGCAGTTAAATTTGACACATCCTTCCTCAGGAATTTCCGTCCTTGGCAGTATGTCTAAGTCATATGCCAAATATCCCAAGGATGGCGAATGTGATCTAATAAGGGCTATAGTCTCAGGCATACTACAATGTATTTTGGTAGTCATAGTATTGAATATACGCAGTGGTTCCACAAAATCAAAATCTCCAGAATTAAGTATCCTAAGGGAGGGAACCTTATTGAACAATGACAAAAGTGATGCACGATTCAACTGCCGCCCATTTACAACAACCTTAGGAGCAATAGTCAAAATTCTCTGGGGTAACACCACGGAGGAAGTGGAAGAGTGTACAAAAGGAGGATCAGAAGAAGGAACATCAGCGTTACTAGGGGTCATATTGATAACAGCCGGTAGACACTGGATCTCATGAGGGGGGACGTTTGGTCCAGCTGCATAATTATACTCTATATGGTCCTGTTTTGTAGCTGTATCCTCCTCCCGAGTAGACACTACACAAGCCGATCCTTCCTCTATCAATCAGCTTGTTAGTGTACCCACAGTCTGTGCCGACGGTCTTTTGCGTCTTGCTGCTCTTTTTCATTGCTTTTTTGACATGTTAGCACTGCAAGGGTGCAATGTTGAGTTTAATGCAGGGCGGTTCACTTCCCGTTTGTCACTTAGGGTCGGCAAGTCAGTGATATTCTTCATTTGTGCCATTAATGTTTTCTGCTTTGTCTGTCTCCTCTGGGATTTAACTGCAGGCACCATGTCTGATGAACCTTTTATTAGATCTGCAAGGGACGGTGGTGGTGCCAATTCCAAGATCACTGCCCTCGACTCCACAATGGGGCAATCTTGGGACAGGCCTTTTATAACAGGTAATTTTTGAGGGGCATCCTCCTGCAAGTCAATGATTACCCTTTCTTTAGGTTGATTTAGGGTTGTTAGATGTTCACATATACTTGCTATTGCAACCCCCTGAAGCTTCAGGTCTTCATGTATTGTGCCACATAATTTTAATAAAATTTGAACTGCAAAATTTAAAATACTGTCATTGTGGTTTACAGAGGTCTTGTGGGTATTATACTCCTCCTCTGTGAGTGTACTTGAGGGTAATGCAGTACCATAAAACAGATTTGGGCTAGCAGATAACCTAGCTGCCCCCCTCACATCAGGCTGAGGAGTATCCTTTATTTCAGTAACCGGAAGGGTACCCCCTGCAATCCCTATGGGGGGGGCGCAGTTCCCAGGGTTATCACGCTCCTTGATGAAGAGAAAGCTTGAACCTCCTTTGCTAGTAGGGGATCTGGCATAGGTAGCTGCAACTGTGTTAATGCTTTTTCTGCAGCCTCTCCTTTCCTCCGACCTACAATAGGGGACGTACAGTCGTGTAGAGCGTAACATAGCTGTAGTAGTGAATCGTTATCCAGATCCAACGGTAGGTAACTACTATCAGCCTCAGTTAATGGTGGTATAGTGTCTAATAAGGGCAATGATGTTGCCTGAGCAGCAATTTCATCCAATGGACCTTTTTTTTGGCCCAACTCCTCTTGCGCTTTCAACCCTTTGTCCCCTCCTTGCCCTCTTTCTGTAATTCGACACTAACATCATTAGGCTGTTTGGTTGAGCACAATCCATAGGGTTTCTTTCCCCGGTTGCCCACTGCTTTACATCGGCTTGCGGCTTTTCCCAGCATTACCGATAGGAAAAAGGGGGTAGCAATATAAAAATAAGTACAGGTGCGGTTGGCTTATACTAAGTTTATGCCAACACGCTCCTCCTACACAGCTTACTACCTTGTTTTCCTCTGCAGACCAAACTTTTAAAATCAATTCAAAATGAATTCAAATCCAGCTCCACTCTCAAACGGTACGCTGGCCTTACACTCACCCAAACCCTCATAAGTCTTTATGGGGAAGAGTCCCCGTGTGTCTCGCTTCCCCACACCACAGCGTCTCTCCACCTGGAAGGGGTTAACCCAACGCGGACGGTGCCGTCAGTGTCTCTCTCATGCCATGTTCGCCATGTTCTTCAGACAGCACACATAGCTCCGGGCTCCGGCGGCAACCAGCTCCTGCTTCAATGCTCTTGTCCCGCTCACGTTTGAGTTAGAGTAAAGGACCCACCACTGCTGCGTACCAACGTCCCAGTGAGTCAGCAAGTCCAACGAGTTAATCAGCGAGTCTGTCAAGCCGCACTGCCTCAAGCACCAGGAAGTTGCTAGCAGCCGCTTCCGACAAACAGCCTTTACAATATAGGGAGGGCTGCTCCTTTAAGAGACCTAGAGTTGGGGCAATCAGAAATTGAAGGAGCATATAGTGTTCAGTGACTACCTTCTCTGTGCCACACTCCCACGTTAACACCGAAACCCTCGTCACAACTCATGCGTGACTTAACCAGTGATCAAAGTAAGCGGGAACGGTCGGGAGCGGCGTCCCACTACTTTTATTTATTTATGTTTACCATTCCTCTACATTTTAGACCATATTCACCATTCTGTATAGAAGATGTGTCTATTCATGTCCTTGTGAAAGTGTAAAGTTGTAATAGGAGCATTAGTCACTAGTCGCGTAGACTATTATAATGCCCCTGCTGCAACACCTTGTCACATGTTGCACTATGCTTCCGCCTACCCTCTCCTCTGCCAAGACCACAGTTCCACTACTTTTTTCAGTACACTTCTACCACTGGACTTAACTCAGAATGCTGCAGACTTCAATAGCATGCAGAAATCATCAGCCTGGTTTGCATAGAAAAGTCATGTTCATGCACATCTGACTCTGGATGCTGCCAGTTGAACACAGCAAATGCAGAGGCCATGGGAAATAGAAAACAACTTACCTTTTGTGTCCAAAGTAAACATAACACAACACAGTACAGCCTAAACCATCACGTGACAGGCCATGCAGCCCTGGGAAACCATAACCGAGGCACAAGTGAAATGCAAAACGGTGGACCAACTATTTGGTGTCTTGGTCTGGTCTGTCAGGTCCTCATTGAAGCTAGGTTTGCTATTTAAGAGTTAAGTTCCACCAATTCCAAACTGGCACCCATCTGGTCACATAGGTGCAGACCTTCCAAGGGACTACAGACCAGAAGGAAGGCATGTAGCTCTACATAAGTTTACGGACTCCGTCAGGTAAAGTGGGATTTTGGGGACAGAGTTTGTATGTGATTGGAGAGTGTGGTAAATTAGCCATAGGAGATGGACAAGAGGACATGCTTCAACAATTGGGGTTGTTAAAGAAATTAAAGAAAACCTCCTCTGAACCCTAATTCTATGAAGGACTCCCTACTCTAGAACACAACAAATGGGTGCTTGTCAGGATGTCTCATAAATAAACACTGTCCTCCATCAAAATCTATTATATCCTAATCTCTAACAAACCACCATAGGCGCCGAGTACACGGGGGTAGAAAGGGCACCTGCCCCATACTGCTTGAACAATGGGGGCAGAAGTGCCTTTTTGCCACTGTTATGAATCTGTTTGTTTTTGTAAGCATTTGAATAGTTTAATTGTCCTGCAAGGCAACTATTCAAATGCTTACTGAAACAAACCCAAATGGGGATTGAGCGCTGGGCAGGAGGGCTTCTGTCTCATCTCCTGCTGGGTGCAGGCTTGGTGAAGTGTTAGCATGCATCTTGCAAAATTAGCTAGTGCTGCTCACTTCAAAGTCGGAAGGCTGGTCATTAAGCTAAATCATATTTGTCAATGGACGACCTGAACCTTGTTTGGGGGGCAAGCCAAAGCTGTTTGGCAGCGTGAGTCAGTAGGCATTTGTGATGGACTCCACACCGAAGTCCTGCCAAGCTCCCTCTCCCTGGGTCTTTCATAAGAGCTCCACACCTGGGCGGCCTGTTCAGCTGCTGCTCCCTGTGAACAACAGCCGTCTCCATGTATTTCCAGGGAACCTGCTGTCAGCCTCCCAAAGCATGATCATGAGGAAATTGGAGTTGTGCAATATGGTAATTCAGGAAATTGGCTAAAGGTTTTATTTCAGGGTTTAACTTGTGTCTTTTATACCCTGCATTCAAATAAGTCAACACATTTCTATTTACTATTTTTTTAAAACATATTTTTATTGAATTTTAACAACAAAGTTAACTTGCCCACCCCTCCCCCCCTTTGCCCTCCCCCTGGGGTACACACCATCACTCAAGGTATATGGGGTCACTTGTTGAGGATTCTTTTATGACAGCTCCAAAAGTTTCAGTCTTTCGGGGCGCCATTGGACTCTTTATTCTTCCTTTAAGAATGCCAAGATGTCCCCCCAATACTCTGCAAATGGAGGCAGGTTGTTGCTCATTGCATTTGTAGCCCATTCCATTCCACCATGTCCCAAATCTCACGTATCTGTTAAGCTGTGCGTCTCTGGAGCGCTGCGTACCTGGGGTTTCAGTTGCTGGTCTCACTGGTGACGCTAGACTTGTGGTTTCCAAACCGAATGTAGATATCGCAACGCTAGGAAGCGACCCCGACCCAACCCTAATGGAACAGGGATGGATTGGAATCACCTCCCAACGCCACTGGCTCACCTCCCTGTGGATTACAGTGACGTCGGGACAGTGCAAGCACTGACAGGGAGGTGACTATGTTGAGCTGGTGCGGTCCGGTAGAAAGCCACAACTGGAGGACGAGAGGCCTTCAGCACGATCCACCAAGGCAGTTGATGATCCGGAGGGCTGGCACCCAGGGCCAAAGTGACAAGAAGTTCAAGGCAAACAAGGAGGTCAGGAAGAGAGAGTGGACCCAGGAACAGGGAGACCCAAAGAGAGGGAGAAGGCCAAGATGGGAATCCCCCCCAACCTCCTAAGAGCCACGGAGCCAAGGGAGCTAATCCCAAAGGAATTGGACCCAGGGAAGGAAGAGGAACTGGCGGGTAGCAGGAGTAAGGCAGCTCGTAGTCGGAACAAAGAAACAGGAACCAAGGAGCAGGGACCTGATGCGAGGCACCAAGCGACGGTAAGTGGGGACAAACCGCGTTAAGACGCGAACAGTAGAGGGCTGGACGCTATTTACAGCGTCCAGCACGAAAGCGAGGCATGGACCGCTAGCGGGACAGCGCATGCGCGATGGCCGAGCGGGCACCGGAACGAGGCTTGGAACACAAGCTTGCCTGCCCGTTCCTGGTTACCTGCGGGGCTCGCGCACGCAAGCGAGCGCCGACCCGCTGCCCACAGCCCCGCTTCCCAAGCTGGTAACGGGGGTAGAACCGCCACGTCCGGGAACGGATGCGGCGAGAAGGCCAGGTAAGTGTCCTAACAGTATCCAGTCTTGGAGAGAAGGAACCACTGATCCATTCCACCTTTGTGCGATTAGTAACATCCTGCCAGTGTGAGGAAAACTGGTGCTTTAGTGCGAGCCCGAGAACCCGTTTCCTCCCTCCCGCGCTCCAGCCCCAGCAAAACCATCTCTGGGGAGCTTTTTGCCCCCTCCCCGAAGACCTGAACCTGTGCCTCCTGTACTTCTTTCCAAAAGGGTTCGATTTTCAGGCATCTCCACCAGATATGGGACCCGGTGGCCAGGCCCCACAACCTCTCCAACATTCCTGCGAGACCTCGGGGAAGATCCTATGACGTCAGGCTGGCATATTATGCCAACCATATAGTATCTTATAACAAAGCTTCTTGTAGTCGAGCAGCTTTGACTACCTTTGGAATCAACTTCCATAGTCCTTCCCATTGTTCCCTGCTAATTTCCTTCCCAGTTATCTTTTCCTACTGGGTGATATAAGGCCATGCAGCAGTTACTATTTTTATGATTAATGCTTTGTAGGTTTTGCTTTATATTTCTAATGTGTGTTCTGTAGTTTCTCCTTTCACGGTTTTTTCTTGCTTTGACTTTCTATATTTCACTTTATTTTCAAAATTCGTTTCTTCCTCTTTCATTCTGAGTAGCTTTCTTTCTGTCCATCTCACCCGAAAACATGGCCTTTCTCTTTGCCTCTAACATCCGCCTCCCGCTCTCCCATGATTTTTCATCAGTCTCTTTGTGTCCCTCACTCTCTCAAACAGTGAGCCAGCTCCCCCCTGTTCCTAAACCTGACCACCTCTATGGAGCCGTCCGGGTGCCCTCGCACTCTGTTTGGTGCCCGCCTCTTCATATTCAGAGGTCTGCTAGCACCCTGATATATAGATCATTGATGCACCTATAGATTTACATGTTTCTATTGTGCAGCATAATTAAGTGCCATCCACAACACTTCCCCTTGTGGGGTGCAAACCACTATGCGCTCCACCGCCAGGCTGCAGTGCACTCTCCAGATCCCTGCACCCTCCCTTGCATCATGAATCAGGGAACCATCATTTCAGGGTAACAACCTAACCTGCCCTCGCTCCCCATGAGGCGCAGGAACAAGAAGCCCAGCCCCCTAGCATGATGTTGTCCCTTGCAAGACACATTCCCCTGTCCCCTGTCAGGATGATGCAATTCCTTTCACGGTAGGCCAGTCCTGTGCTTTGCCTGAGGTGATGTTTGGGACCTCACCGGAACTTTAAACAATATTTCTCCCCTTCAATGTCAGAAATTAATTCTACAGACGAGGTTTGTAGCAGGATTTCCACCCAGTAAGATAGAGGGTATGTCTACAGCAGGCTGCAATGATCTGCACCGTATCTACAAGCCACACGAACCAGCCTCCAGTAAAATAGCTCAGTGTTTTAACATAAGCAAGCACCTTTTGCAGAAATCGGTTTTAAACCTGGAAGCCACAGATTCTAGTTCCAATAATATAGTTTGCCAGGTTAATGCAACTGCTGTGGAACACTGCGTGCAAACGGAGGTTGCAGCTGCATAGAGACTCGGAGACAGACATGGAAGGCCATAGTTGGTGGGAAAGGTGGACAGGGAGAGGAAGAGAAAGGAAAAAGAGAGGGAGGAAGGTAGGTAAAGACAGGGAGAAAAAGGGTCAGGGAAAGGCGAGAGATAGTAATGTGGAGGGCAGAGGATGAAGGGGGCAGGGTCGGCGGGTGAAGAGAAAGAGTTCAGGTAAGTTGGTTTTGGAAGAGAGATGAGTAAGGAAGAAAGACGGAGGAAGGGATGGAGAGAGATGAGGGAAGATATGAAGAGAGTTTGAGAGCGAAGGACCAAGGGACATTGAGGAGCAGGAGAGATGGAAGGAGGAAGGGGAAGAGGTAGGAAGACTTGTCATGGCATGAAAAATGAAACCTGTATACCACACCACACACCCCTGAACATGAGCCTGAGAGGTAAATCAAATTTAGTCATGCCCTAAGAATAAAAGGTATGGAATTTTATTCAATATATGTGCATTATTAGCAATACAAACAGTAAACACTCACAGCAAAAGAGAAGCAAGAACAATAGTACGGTAACATCGATCTACCAATCTTCCTATCCCATCCTCTGTTGCCTTTCTATTCCATCCACTCCCCTTTCTCTTTTGATCCTCCCCAGTCACCTTACATCCACTCCTTATTACCACCATTCCCATTTACCATCACTCCTATGTAGTAATCACATACCCACCATGTCTTCTTGGCCTAGCTGGGAGAATCAAGGATGACGACTCCTTCTTTGTGAGGGCTTATCAACGTGGCCACCAGTGCTTATTCAATCTCAGCTTGAGTGCACTCCAGCAATGCCTCCCTGAACACTGTGTCTAGTGCCAACAGGCCTCAGAATAGGCGAGTGGCAGCCTGTCATCTTGTTGTGAAAACCGATCCCTCCTTCTACCAGATTACTGCAGCATGGATTGGGCCATTGTGTGGCTTAACGCATGTCATTTTGATGCACAACATTTTTATTTTTTGCTGTATTCTCGTAGCACATCTATTATTGAGTTGAGTGTGCAAAGTAGTGATAGTATGCAGGAGAGAGATGGGGTGCAACAGCAATTGGAGATGTAACAAATATCCTTAGGGAGACATACACATTTGCAAAAACTCTGCTACTTTGGTGAATATGAAGGGTCACTAATATCAAAAATGGAGCAACACAAGTCTATGTAACCATGAGTGTGGCCTTTTTTGGAATAGCATAGGCTGAATCACTTCTACAGGCACCCAACATTGGCAGACAAGGCACAGCGAGACTGAATGATTGCCCAGGATCACACACTTTGTTTATGTAGTGAAGCCGGAATTTGAGAGTAGTCTGAAATGTGGGTACTTGACCAAGTATCTCCCCAGCTCAAGTTGATACAAATATACATTCATGTTTGCATTTGAAAACCTAAAATAATGCTCCATTGTATACATATGACTTTAAACATGCACAAGTCACATGATAAATCAACGTGACAATGTGTACAAGATTGAAAAGAATATGGGGGTAATTTGTTTTGATTCTCAAATGCCTCATAGGGGACCCCTTCTGTTTGCACTTTTGATTAAAAAGGGTCCTTCACTTCAATATTGTTTCCATCAGATAGTGGAAAAATAAATAGTAAAACACACACATTAGGGTTAAGGCTTCAGTACGTGTCAAATACAAAAGTTGCCACCGTACTGAAAATCAAAAGTCAGCACCAATGCCTACCACTATGAAAAGAAAGAAAGAAAAGAGAATCTAAGCTTGAGCTTAGCATAGGGTTAAATTAGTGGTGGCTGGTGTTCTGACCCCCACCAAAGAGTTCTCACGGTATCTTCCAGTTTTTGGTTAAGTATTAAAGTTCCAAAACAAAAACGCCATTCATATTTCTCTTTGGTTGCAACAAGATGCATGTTGGGTAGTCCGAACTTTAGTTTATCCCAACGTGTAGGATGTCTTATCCCTGACCTGGATAGGTTGGTATTTGCAACAGAAATAACGTTCAAACTTTATCCCACCTTGGTTATTCACCTTCTTAGCCTCAGATAGGCTACAGATGATATTAGCATGGCTGGATTTTTCCATCCTCTTAGCCACCTCGTGGGATAACCAGTTTCTTGGCCCCGGGTGGGCTATGGGCCTACTCAGCCCTGCTGAGTTTTTTTGCTTCTCTCTCCCTCTCCTGGTTGTTCCTATTCTAAGCCTAGCCTGGGCTATTTGCCTATTCATTCCTGTTCGGCTTGTTGCCTCTCTGACCTCCTTGTGAGGTATTTGTTTTCTCACACCTTTGTGGGCTACAGGCCTCTTCAGCCCTGCTCGGCTTGGATTGTTAGCTGCATGAGCAGTCCAGGTCAGCTACACCCAGTTTTGGTTCCTGATTCTGTCTCCCCCGCCTAGAGTATTCGAATTGCTAGCCCCATGTGGGCCTGAGGTCTGCTCCGGCCTCCAGTCTCGCCTTGTGTGTGGCCACGTATCTTCTCTTCAGCGGCATTGCTTGATAACTGAGACACTTTCTCTGGCCCATGTGGAGCTGCACTCCCGACTTGCCTCTGGTCTGCGTCATTGGTTGCTCCATGTTTCCTCTCCCTTCTCTGGTCTTAGGCATTGATCAAGCAGCACACCGATATGCCTCGCTTTCTTTGGGTTTGCTTCCTTCAAAAGCATCCCAAGTTCATTGGGGTCTCTGTCTTTGTCGAAGTTGCAGTGTTGCGTGGGCTGCCAGGGCTCTCTGCCCATAATGTTGACTGCGTGACTCTATGCTCTTCCTATAATGGAGCGACTTCCTCCTCTGCCCGATGCGCAAGTGTGTTTAGGTTCCTCCCTGGAATGGAAGGAGAGATTCCCTTGGTCCAGCGCTTCACAAGAAGGCAGCAGCAGTAACAGGTCAGAAACCAAGCCATCCACCTTAAAAGGGCCCTGTACATGATTACCCTGTTCAATGCCCATATTACCAACAAACATTGTGGACTTTGAAGTGAAGGGAGATGGGGTGGAATCCTTACTTTGGCATTCTTTGTCTCCAGAGTGAGGGTCAGGGTTCACTCTCAGTTGGATCCTGCTTGCTCCGTCCGGTATGCAGGGTATTGCGTAGGAGGCTTGCTTCCCTAGGCACAAATGGCGTGGCTCCCCTTTGGGGAGAAGGGACAAATCCGCTGGATTTGTCACAAGAATCAAAGGACTTTGGCGAGGAAGATCATAGAGAGAAGGAGCAGGGAGAAAGGTGGAGAAGGAGGTGATAAAATTAGTTAAGTGTGAAGTGGTTCAAGGGAACAAGGAAGATTTAGTAGTTAAACATCAGGAGTAGGATGGTAAGGGAAGCAAGGAGTAGGTGGTTGAATCAAGAGGGTTCTGTCAAACATCTGGAGCAGGTACTTAAAAGAAAGGAGGTGGCAGCGGTTGAATATTTGGAGCAGGTGGTTGAACATCAGTCGGAGGTAGTTACACATGCGGTGGGGCTTGCTAAAGGTAATCCTCTGGAGAGTATTGAACATCACGAGAAGGTGGTTAAAGATCAGGAGAAGGTGGTTAAAGATCAGGAGAAGGTGGTTGATGGCAGTGAGGAGAAGTAAGGTGAGCAGCTGGAGGAAATATGGGTAACAGCATGAACAGGAGAAAGGAAACCATAATGAGGATAGTTCATCAAGGCTGCTTGGTGCTCCAGACCAGGAAAGGGGTAGAGGAAAGACCCCAATCTGGGGAGGAGGGCACCTTGGTGGGAGGTGGAATTAGCACATGGTGGAACACTGTTTAGGAGGGTTTGAGTGAACAGGACAGTAACTAGGTGGGGCAGAAAGGAGAGGTCAGGACCATGGGAGTGGGAAGTGACAGTCACTGAGAAGTGCACCTTCTGACCAAGCCCCTTGAATCCATCAGACTTTGCTGACACCTTCTCCTTGCCACCCTATGTCCAGGAGCAGGCCCCCAACTTCTAAAAGACTGCCAAAGGCAGAGTTGAGAACTGAGCTGGAGAGGGAGGGTGAGGCGGGTAACAGCAAGAGTGAGGCAATATAAGGCAACCCTTTTTTTAAACTCAGAACTGAGAAAATAGGAGTATGGTTCAGGAACCTATCAAACACCTTCAGCTAAGGAAGAGTGAAGAGGGTACTGCAAGCCCAGTGAAACTGCGATAGGATCAAAGAAGTACATTGGAACCCCATAAATGTACAATCAGGGATATGGACTTGAGAAGAGCGGTGAACAGGTCAAGTCTGCTGAGACAAAGGGACGGCGCACAGGTTCAGTTAGATTAAGTACTCTAAAGCCTGTCCTAGATTTACTCCAAGTCAGGACAGTGCCTGTACTTTGAGAACATTGAGTTTCCCTAAGGTTTACCTTGAGTATTATTCTTGGCCTCATCCAACCTGCAGATTTGTCTTTCAATAAAACCTTTTATAAAAACAATGCTTATCTTGGCCTCATTTCTGATGCCTGTCCCCTCGAGCGCCAGTGGCTTTCGACAAATCTTCTAAAAACATCTTCACAAAACTTCTAAAAGAAATAAAGGCCCGACTCTTGAGTATTCTGGAAAGTTTTGTGAAGCTTTGTTATGCTGGGCCAAAGTTGTGGTGAAAGTTTCCTGACAACCACATTTTGTTCTCATCATTAACTTGAACAGCTGGATAGATTTGCCTTTGAACTTTCATGAAGGCCTCACGTCTGGTCTGACTCACAATCTGTTCATGGTTATTTGCAAATACATTCTTTTTAAAATCTGCCCAAAGGTCAAAAGTATCCAAAAATCATTTTGATGTATATCTGCTCACTGTGAGGAGTCAGGAATGAGATCCGAGACATGTTTTCAAGTGGCTCAGAATAATGCTGTGCGTAATATCTTCAATCAGTCCCGTCGTACACACATCTCCACTTTTAGGAAAAAACTTCACTGGCTTCCCGTTAAACATCGGATAACGCACAAGATATTGACCACGACCCACAAATGCCTAAGCCTCTGTAGCCCTACTTATTTGTCAGCCCGCATTGGCATTAAACCCAACGCGAGGAACCTTCGTTCATCCTCTGCCACTATTCTCAAGCATCCAAAATACAGGACAGCCAAATTTGGAGGTACCACTCTTGACGCTCAAGGTCCCCTTCTATGGAGCAAACTCCCAGCCCAGATGCGGCAGATCCAGGACTACACTGTATTCAAACGTGCTGTAAAAACCCACTTCTTTAATCTGGAATAACTCTTTGACCTTTCTTCCTTCTTTGCCATGTGTGTCTGCTTGTTTTGTTCAGTTTTATGTGCGCCCTGAGGCCTACGGGCATGTTGGCGCATTACAAGAATTAATATAAATAAATAAATAAATGTAGTTATGTTTTTGGTTAAAGACTTTTTTTTTAATACAAAAGGGTTGGAAAAAGGCCTCTCTGACCCTGCTGTAAGAGGAATTTCCCTACCTAAAGCCAAAAACTACGGATCTGTCTGTGTCAGGATGTCAAAATCAAAACTGTCCTTGTGTCCAAATGTTCTATTCTGACCCTCACACTATAAACTAAACTATAAGGTGAAAAGGGAAATGTCTTTAACCTTAGGTCATTGCAAAAGAGTTTGTAAAGAAAGAATAAACTTCTCCAAAAGAAACATTCTCCAAGGGTGAAAGGCCTTGGCTCCAGGGGGTGGCTCCCTTCCCCTGGAACAGTCCTCAATCCAAATGATTCTTTCTATGACAGTTTTGTGTCTTTCTTGTCCCACAACAGTACTGTTATTTACAAGACTGCTTAGCTTTGTAGTTCCACTTCTTCTAAAAAGTGCCTTTTATCTGGTAAATGAGGTTCTATATTTCTTCTTATTACTTTTTGTAGACTTGCAACTGCCTGGTAAACTCCCCTGCCAGGACTGCTTGTCCTCACACTTACCATTGTCTGGTATATTCTCCTGCCAGGGCTACTTGTATTCACACACAATTGTAATTGCCTGGTTTACTCTCCTGCTAGGACTTCCTATAATTACACTTTGTTACTCTTCTACTTCCACAGTTGTGCATACCCTTTTTGGTAGTCTACAACTCCTTGATACATCATTCGTTTTGGATTCCTCACTTATTTGTATTGCAAACAATCATATCTTGTTAGGGGCTTTATTCGCAGTATACTTGCTTGTTTCTTATTCGGTCTCTTTACTGTCTTTGGATTCCCCACATACTTTTATTCCATTCAATTACATCATGTTAGGAGCTTTATTCGTAATATGTTTTCTCGTTTCTCATTCCATCTCTTTACTTTCTCTCCTTCTGTGGCTTTATTATAGTTTGTATTTGGCACGGTTGCCGAAACGCCCCTGGTCCTCACTGTGTTTGGGTTGACTCACTGGATCCTGTTGGCGTTCCCGGCTTCGTTTGTGCTCAAGCAGCAAATGTCTACGGCCTGACTTCCTCTCTCTCTGGATTGCTCTCGCTTCGCTCTGATGGTTCCCACAGCCTTGCCTCAGCTGCCCTGTCCAGCTTCCAGTGGGAAAGATGCCGTTTTCTGTGGTTGCTGCATGTCTAGGAGGTTTTTACTCGCTCCTGGCATGTTTGCCGAACGACCTGCAGCATTTCTCTTCTCCCCTGTTGATGAGCCACTTGGCTCTGCCACACCATTTTGTGCTTCAAGGCCTCACATGCTTCACAGAGGAATGGCGCATCTTCTTCCAAACACGCAGCAACCTCTATGGCTTGGTCTCAGGTCTTTAAATCTCCCGCATACGGAGCACTTTGAAAACAGCTAGACCGTTCATTGAGCTTCGGGCTTCTTTCATTCTGCATTGCTCTTTACCTGTTGCTCGTCCCAGTATTTCGGCGATTGTGGCAAAAGGAGTCCATTGTTGTCGGGTGATGTAGATAGATGTAAAATCACTTTCAACAGTTCCATATGATACATCAGTTCTATATGGTGAATAATTAGAACTGGAAAAGGTGGTCTTGGACTTTCCACATTTTAGACCATGGATGGAAGTCTGTTCTATTGAGTTTTGGAAAAGGGTTTCGCTAGTTTACCTAAGAAAGAGTGGAGATGTATGGAACTAGGCCACAAGGGATTTGGGTATAAAGGGATCATCTTCACTGGCAAATGGAGGATACCATTTTTCATCCAATGAAGCCATGACATCCCCCACGAAGGCTGTCTCCTTCCATTTTATTGTCCCTCATATATCCGCCCCCAGGGTCAGGATCAGGTATTGATGCCATCCCCATGCCACATGGCAGGAGGTTACCGCCAGGAGATTAGTGTTGACTCCATTGGATTCACCACATCACCCGGTAGACTGTTGATCTGCATGGTCATTTTGGGACACATCATTGGCTACCTTGTGGACCTTCTTCCAGCTGGACCCAGACATTGGAACAAAAAATGATATGAAATAGCATGTATAACACGCCTATAAACAAGTGCTTCAAGGCACTACAAGGCAAGGGAGGGGAAACAGACGGAGGACAAAAAACAACGTTCTTACTAGGCCTAGTGAAATTGAGAGTGTGCAAGTGCAGGGGACAGCCAGATTGGCTGCTGGGTGTTTGCTGAGGGGCAACATTTTTTAGGGTGCCACCACTGTGGTCCCAGACTTTTTATGTGGTTTCGCTGGACCTATCCATACATTTTTAAAAAGGACGTAAATTAGCACTCTCGTGGTCACCATAACTCTAGGGAGGGTGGGAAAGGGAGCCTGATGAGTAGAATATGCCCCAACAAGTGTTTAAAAATGGCTGATTGACAGTAGTGGCCTGCATGCTATGGCATGAAACTGCCCCGTACACACTGTGGCAGCATGTGCACTTCAGCCTGCCTCTGTTATTGCAAACATACCAAAAGTGCTTATTGCTCCTGGGTTGTATCCATGCCAAGTGTACTCTGTAGCTGGGACATGGCCATTGATCATGCCATGGGCAATGTAATCTGATTTTCCCATTGTGATGAAGGATTGGCCTTCAACCCTGCTCAGGCACAGCAAATGTATAGACAGTGCCCACTGCTCATGGTCTGTGGCCCTGTCCAGGGGAGTTGCTAGGTCTGGAAAAGACCCAGGGATAAGCTGATGTCAGAACTGTTGGGACTGGGGGCTAGCTAGTCTTTTGGCTGTAGCTCCTGAGATTCTATCCGGGGCTACAACCAAAATATCAGGGGCTATAGCCCCCTTAGCCCACCTCTAGCAACGCCCCTGGCCCTGTCCAATGAACACTGTGTCCTGTGGGATGGCCTAATGCCATGCCAGTGGCACATTAAAAAAAACATATTTCCCAATAAACATGCCCTTCAGGACCTTACCTTTTACCACAAGGCTTGAAAAATGCAAGAACATAAGTTATGGTGGGACATCAGGAGATGTAAAAAAAATGTTGCAGGCCATGCCCAATTGCCACTGTATCCTGTGGTATGGCCTTAGACTATGCATCATTCATTTCAAACACACCCAAAGCGCTTCGCAGTGGAGACCGATGAATGGCCAAGGGCGATGCCTTTGCACTTTAAACAACCCCAGAGCGCCCACTGGGCAGGGCCGTTAAGCTCAGTGGGGAGCTTGTCGAGCCGAAGTAGATGTATTAAGCTATCTTCTGCTTAGTAGACCTGGCAGAAAGTCACATTTCTAATATCTTTACTATGCAGAAGAGCAGAGTATTATGAGTTGGAGTATCTACGGTAAAACTGGGTCGGCGAGAGGGGACATTTTTCCCTTTTTTTAAAATATAAAATCTGCATTGCCCTGCAGGACATTGCCTTTTACCATAAGACTTGAAAAATGCAAAACAATAGTTTCGGCGGGGCATGAGGCCCACCTAGTGATGTAAAACTGTTTCCAGGTCGCCCTAGATTTCAGGAGGAAATACACAAATAGTTGCATGTCACTTTTCAGAAAGCTCGTCCAGGTCTTGCACTAGACAACAGATCACAGCGAATAATGCGTCATGCAGCGTATGGATGTGTGTCAACATTGTGTGTTGTATCCATTCTTTGATTCACTCAACCCCACATAATTGCCATTGTTCCAAGCACCCAACTCACAATATAATTTGCGTTAGGCTTCCAGCAGAGATGCCAACCTTAAGTGTTGGTACTAGGAACTGAAACTGATGAAGGAGTGTGAACTTCCGCAAAATGTCCTATCCAATTGGTGACCAACTAAATAACTCCTCATTTCAGTTTCTCCTGGAATTGGCTAATAAAGAAGTTTTAATTAAGTGTTTCATTGGTTCCATCCAACTTCATTAATGGACCTACTTGAAAGGGTTATCCACGCATTGTGAACTTCAAGTTAATAAAAGAGTAACCATAAGGCATATAGCAAAATCAATGACATCACTTTAAATTATTATGAACTCTATCCTGTGGGAACAGAAATCAATACAGTGCCATAAAGCTTCCCGTACATTTTAAAAATAATTAATTTTGCCTGCAGAAGTAACATTAAAAAGGTCATGGGCAGAAGACTGCCATTATTTTTGTAATCCATGTCAGCAGAATGATACGTGCTTGATACCCAAAATAATCAGAGCACTGTCTACAAAAGCTCTTTATTTGTATGCTCAGGTGTCACCCAACAGCATGTGTACACACAAAAAATAATGAAAGATGCACCTACCTTAAGCAGCACTTTTTTCTGCAAAACGAACGTTTTTGAGCCGTGAAGGGGCTCCTTCTGGTCCTCTGTCCCGTGCCTGCTTCCTGGAGGAGGCGTGGCTTGCGTGACACACGTGAGGCATCACGTGACCCCCAGCTGCTTCAAAACACCGAGACACTCGCCCGAGGGGCGAACGTTGCTGCACCTACCTTAAGCAGCACTTTTTTCTGCAAAACGAACGTTTTTGAGCCGTGAAGGGGCTCCTTCTGGTCCTCTGTCCCGTGCCTGCTTCCTGGAGGAGGCGTGGCTTGCGTGACACACGTGAGGCATCACGTGACCCCCAGCTGCTTCAAAACACCGAGACACTCGCCCGAGGGGCGAACGTTGCTGCACCTACCTTAAGCAGCACTTTTTTCTGCAAAACGAACGTTTTTGAGCCGTGAAGGGGCTCCTTCTGGTCCTCTGTCCCGTGCCTGCTTCCTGGAGGAGGCGTGGCTTGCGTGACACACGTGAGGCATCACGTGACCCCCAGCTGCTTCAAAACACCGAGACACTCACCCTCGCGGCGTTAAGCCCGAGAGGAGTAAAGCCCAGGGACTGTTGAGCGACTGTTTGGCGCACTGTGGCAAGCGAAGAACACGTGTCGCCCCGATTCCATCGTACAAATCCCATCGCCACCTTTCCACCACACTCATCACATATATGCCTCCCTTATCACCTACGGAGGGCGATATCAGCCGCCGGCTGCGCAGCAGCAAAACTGACCAAGAGAACCTGCAAGATCGCCCTGCCAGTGCTAAAACAACTGATAGGCACTGGAAGGGCGAGGCTTGTCCAGCAACAACACCTACTACTTCCAAAAAATGTGACTCTGACTCAGGTCAGGGAAACTTGAAGCCCGCCATACAAGCAAGGGGTCTGGAAAGTCTCGCTATTACAACTGGAAACTCCCACAGTCACCCCAGCCAAACACCAAGAACGGAGCGACCTCAGCCGCCCAGTCCAACTACCGTCTCGACGAGCGACCCTCTGCCGGTGACCACTGGAGGGTGGGCACGGCAGGGCACTGCAGAGCAGGCCAGGCCAAACACGACCCATCTGCAACTTACTTATTCCACTAACGGAAAAAGTGACCTGGAGGCTTCACATACCTCGCCATGTCACCCCCACCCAGCACCCCAGAAACTTGGGGAAAACTCAGATCGGGCTACTATGCTGGTCAGCAGCGCGACACATGCTGAGGCGACGGCAGCACAAGAACACTCACGCGATACAGCAATTAAGGTTCAAGCTCAGGTCCATCAGAGTCGAGCCTATCAGACGAACCCTGAAAAGAGATTTCATTTCAGAAAGGCCCAGCTAACCTCGAGACGAGGTACTCCAACTTCCTCATGGGACACGGAATCTGAAGACGACGTATTCACGAACAAAGGACTGGAAGGGCATTCACCATCAGAAACACCCAGCACCAATGTCCCGGAGCAGGCCCAAAACCAATCAATAGTAATTCAGTCCGAGGGGTCCGTAGGGTACCCAGAAGGAAACGAATCCCCAGTCCAGGACCTAGACCGACATCTGAGTCCTCAACCATCAAAATCACCAGAAGGCACGCCTTTGGTGCCGGCTGAAATACAGCTGAGTGACAACGGTCATCAAAACACAGTCCTAACAAACTCATCCCAGAGAAGAAAGACTCCACGAAAAAAGGAAAACCTTAATTTGAATGTAATAAGGGAAAAAAAAACAATATCAAAGACCCTGAAAAAAAAAGCCACCTCTCAACCTTTAGGAGGGTCCAAAGGCAACCCGACCTTGACAAACCTAAGCAGCTTAAAGGACTACTTCCTAAAACAACATAAACGAAAGATTAGCCAAGAGTCTGAGCTATCAGACGCCGAAATCCTAGAGGCTATCCAAGACAAATCCCCACTGAGCAAAGTCAGAAAAACTGACACAAATCTTCAAGAACGGATTCAGACGGCACATACTGTCACCGACCATGAGCCCACGAAATCGGGAGACCTGAACCAAAGGAGACCAGCGCCGCCTGAACTGTCTCAGCAAGAAGAAAGAGGAAAAGACCTGAACAAAAAGAAGGCAGACGAAACATATAAGCTCCCCGAAGTCTCTCCCAGTCTCCCAAAGCTGCCACACGCGAATTCTCAAACTCCAGTGCCCACCCTAGAGAGACCACAGCAGACCAACTCCTGCCTCAGCCAACAACAAGAAAATTATGTGCGGCACAAGCCGCATACTTTGGGGAACCTGACCCAATCGTCGGAAAATCCATCTCAGCCTCCCCTAATGAACGTACCAACTGTAGAAAGAAGATCCTCAGAAAGACTCGCACCACTCAATGCCGCCAAAGACTCAAATACCCCGCAGAAAAGCAGACGTCCTGGAAACACATCAAATATGTCAGAAAACGACTCTCCCGCGACAAAGAAAAAAGATCTTCTGTCAGTGATGTCTGCATTTTCAATAGTGCTAAACCCGTTCACAAAGCTGTACGAATCAATACACGAGGCCTTGAAAGACAATACAGCAATGATCAGTGAACTAAAGGACAAACTAATTTACGTGGAAGGCTACCTTACAGCAATGGAAAGAACGTCAAACTCCACACATTCAAAATGGGAGGAAAAAATAGACATTGTGATGTCAGAACTACTAAAGAAAGAGGGCACTAAGCACAAAAATGTGGAACCACCAACCAAAACCACACAGTCCACACAGACCGAGAAGAACAAAGAAGTTGCCCCAATCTTCACAAAAATTCCCCAAAAACATAAAACTGAGCAGAATACACTAGTACTGTCCCCCTCAAAATCCTCAGCTAGGGGCAAAGTCAAAGAAAAGACCAAAAACGGCACCAAACCACCTGTGTGGCTGCACCCAAAGGAATCCCCTCAAAAAGTCCCTCAAAACCGAAATTGTTCTGGGGAAACAGAGATGGGAGCTAACCAAGGGGAAGTGACTATGAACCCCACACTTACAAACTTGACGCAGTTGACCGCAACAGACAAAACCAGAATAAGTGTAGACTCAACTTCATCCTCAGACTTGTCAAACATATCGTTGTACCCCGACGAACGGGAAACAGATTCCCCACAGCCGACAAACTGCAACGATGCTTCAAAACAAATGCAAACAAACCCCCTATCTAATGACGAACTTATCCGAGAACAAAAGAAAACATTTTTTTCTGAGGTATCAAGAGAGCTGCCCAGACAACGATCTCACTCAAACTCCCCATCTATTGCCTTAGAAGCCCTGAAAAACTTAAAAGAGACTTACGAACACGTTGGACATGAGCCTCACAGAGACCGAGATCAGAAACACTATAAACCGAACGACCCTGCCAGAGTCCAGTCATCGAAGGACCAAAGAGCAAAGGATACTCCCTCAGACAAAGACAAGATCTCTGAAGGGGGAAAAATCTTCAAGTTAGAACAAACATCATCTAAAGATTCTTACCTGGTCCTAAACCGCAGAACAGTGTTAAATAGACTGGGAAAAATAGGAACACTCCGTCACTTAAGAACGGAAGACTTCACATTGGTCGAACCCTACCACCGGGAACACAAAGCAAAAGCTTATCTCCATTTACGAAGAAAAACTTCATTGGAGTTAACTCCCGACGTGCATAAGGACCTCCAAAAAATGGGCCTAAAAATCCACTGCCTTCAGAAATATTCGAAGGAAAACATCAAGGAGACAAAAGAAAAAACTGGAGATCCAACTCGAGACAGGGAGCGACACAGAGAAAACTACGTACAGAGGCCTCCGAGAAAACAAAACGCGGCACACGGCGACGAAAGGTGGGGGCGGAGACACCAAACTACCCTTCAACCTAGAACCCGAAATAACAACTACGAAACTTCAAAAACACAAAGTCATCACGAGAAAAGAGAAACAAGACAATCTAGAACGGAACTTACAAAGGAGAGCAGACCACCAGCACGCAACCCATGGAAATGGCTTTCAGAAACCTTTACGCAAACTCACAAGAAATAGCAACAAAACCAAGGACTGCATTCGACGGAGAAACAAAACATTGTTCCTTTAAATCCTCTACAAACATGCTCCCTAAACATGGCTTCATGGAATACGAGAGGTCATCAACATCTTACAAAGCCTAGTGACACAAATTTAGGTATGTTCGAATTGATCTGCCTTCAAGAAACATGGTTGGTCCACAAACCAGCCATGGACGGATACGTAACAGAGGCCTCGCCCGCCTGCAAATCCATCCTAGGACGCCCCTCCGGAGGCATACTAACAGCCATCCGGACTGGCTCAGGGATCATTCCAAAAGGGAAAACAGCAGAGGGCTACGGAATGCTGACGACGCTGGCCTCATGGTGCCATCAAGACCTAACCAGAGATGCTTGGTTAAACTCAGACCTAGGCATAATAAACCTCTACTGGAACCCGGCGAAAACCAGCACCAATGAATTTTGCACCATGGTCGCCAACCAAATTGACGACCTAATGGTGGAGCGGAAAGTACCCAATATCATCATTTGCGGCGATCTGAACTCTAAATGTGAGGGGAGAGTGGAAAACAAACAAAGCCCGAACTCAACGATGGACGAAAGAGGTCGAGCCTGGTCCCTCCTAATGAAATCAAGGAACTTCCACAATGTATCATCACTCCAAGACCGAGAATTGCAAATCCCTACGTGGGAAAGACTGAGCTCGTCCGCCACGCTGGACTACATATTCATCACGGAAGGGCTGATAGCTTATTTCACCGATTTCACGGTGGTAAAAACGCAGGAAAGTGACCACAACCTCTTAAAAATGTCATGGAGCGGAACAGCTCCATCAAGACCCTTCTATCCTGCAGTAGTGGAAACTAACGCACAGCAAAACAGGCTTCGCTTAACCTCTGAAAATGTACAAAACTTTTTCTCTAACATGGCGAGGAAAACCGTCCAAATAACAAAGAGCAAAAGCGGCAGTCGGCCAGAATACGTGTCGCTTTTGGCCGCACACAAAACGAAATTTGCGGGAACAAAAACAGGGAAATCGATCCATACGCACTCCTTCGACGCTGAAGTGGCAAAAAAAAGAAAAAATCTTAACAAACTGAAAAAAACGGCCACACTAGCTGACTCGCCGGCAACATGGCTCGATTACCAAGCAGAACAAAAGTCCTACAAATCCTGGCTAAAACAGCATCGGTTGCTCATGTACCAAAATGACGCTGAAGAAATGCTCCACACCTGTGTCACAAGAAACACTCGGAACTTTTGGTCACTACTGAAATCAACCAATGGGCAGAAGGCAAACGCGCTGGCAAACTGTGTCTCAGAGTCAAAGTGGATTCAGCATTTCACGGAGTTATACCGCTGTCCCACCTCCACGTTACTACATCTTCCCGTCCTCTCAGACTCCCCATGGATCACTCTCTCATCGATCGAGGACATCACAGAAGCAATCAACAATCTCAAACCCTCAAGGGCTCCTGGGCCAGATGGCCTGACTAACATTGATCTCAAGGCACACCCACTATTATGGGCGCAAGCAATTGGAGAAATATTTACCCAAATTCAGAAAACAAAAGAAATTCCCAAAACCTGGACAGAGGCTGTACTGGTACCCATCTATAAGAAAGGAAACAGAGACACCCCCGCCAATTACAGACCTATTGTCTTACTGGATGTCATAGGGAAGATTTTCGCAGCATTACTCCTCCGCCACTTCAAAGTCTGGGCCAGTGCCTCCCCAGCAGCCGACATGTTCCAAACAGGATTCCAGAAGGGAGCAGGAACGTCAATCAACCTACTGTTTCTGAACATACTTAAAGCAAATACAAAGAGGGGCACGGGAAAGGTCCATATGGCAATGGTAGACTTGTCCCAGGCCTTTGACCTGGTAGATCGAGAAAGACTGTGGACCAAGTTAGCAAACTGGAAATGTCCAGACTCGATTCTCGCACCAGTAATGGCACTCCATGAAACCACCTCACTCAGAGTCCGCCTAAACCAACAAGGCACACTCTCAGAGCAAATTTTTACAAAACGGGGAGTAAAACAGGGCTGCCCGTTAGCCCCAGCTCTGTTTATCTCGTTTATTGGAGACTTCCAAGACTCAGTGAAATCAGTAAGATCTTTCCCACCGCGAGTGGGCACCTCTAAAATCTCAAGACTGTGGTATGCCGACGATTTAATTTTGATTGACCAGACGGCAGTGGGCCTTCAGAGACAGTTAACAAATTTGGCCAAATACATGGAAGAAAATAACCTGCAAATAAACAAAAGCAAAACTAAAATCCTGTTCTTTTCAAAAAGCAAAAAAAAGACAAAGAAGTGTCCGACATGGTTCCTCGATGAAGAAAAAATCGAAGTAGTAGATGAGTTTAAGTACCTGGGCATCCAACTAGACAACACTCTAAACGACTCTTCACTTCAAGCCTCGCTATGGGCAAAAATTAAGAACCTGACAGCCCAATCTCGAGCTGTCGATAGTAAATTCGGCAAGTTCTCTTGGACCCCGGTACTGCAATTTTACAAAACAAAGGTAGTACCGGCCATAACATACGGAATGGCAGCCAACTTAACTCTACCTGCTGAATTTTGGCTGAGACTGGAAGGATTTCTATGGAAATCGGTCTTGGGACTTCCTATCGCAGCCCCCATGCCAGCCATTCGGCGTGACCTTGGCCTTCCTTCACTAGCCTCAGTTGTCATGCAAAGCGCGATTCTACTTTATAGGAAAATACGAACCCCCGACTCTCTGCCGATTTTTCGGATATTAGAAAACGAACTGGAAAACGGGAAGTGCACACCATTCACCAACTGGGCGAAGAAAATCGGACAAAAATTAGAAGAAGTCCACTGCACGGACGACCTCCTCATCTTAAATCCTGGGCGTGTGAAACAAAAACTTTTGGAACAAGACTGGATACGTACCAACGAGAAAATCCTAACGTATACATCTCTAAAAGATCTCCCACCTACTTACAACCGCCCAAAGATTCCGCTGAAATACTGCGAAAAATTTCCCGAATAAAGGCTGAGGAAAATTCTTCTTCGAGCCCGCCTGAATCTTCTGCATACGAGAGAAATTTTGGCTAAAAGGGCACTGGCAAATTCTCCTCACTGCCGGGTCTGTGGACTAGTTGATCAAATAGAATCTGTTCGTCATCTACTCACCTCATGTCCTGGCTTGGCGCACGAAAGAAGGGCTTACTTGACACCACTCATCACGTGCCCGCTCACACTCGACGAAGAGACAATATGGTTTCGGTTAATTGCAGGCGATTCCACCAGATGGTCCAGAGCTGCAGCTAAGTTTCTGGAAGTAGCTCTGGTAAAAGCCAGTGAGAGCACTTTGCCGCCCGCAACACCAATGCCAGCAAGAGACCTTCGAGGAAATTCGAGAGTGGTGTCGTAAGTTCTGGGCAAAAACTTCTTGGAAGCAGCACAAACCCAATTCAACACAGCACAGATTTGTAAAAAACCTTAAACAGGTTAAACACAAAAAAAGAAAAAAAAAAAAAAAAAAAAAAAAAGTGTGAAACTGACATAGAATCATTGCATTATGAATGTTAACTCGACACCGTTTTTTTGACACCATGGATGTTTTGACCTATCTTTGCGGGCACTGTTTTGTGTGTGTGACGAAATGACTTGCTCTGCAGGAGTACATGGGTGAGTAGTAAATAAACTGTCTCCTGAGCCCTCGCACTTCTTAAAGACAACAGGGATCCCAATCATAAAGGTAAACAAGACGCAGTTAAGAGATATACCTCCTTTTGCCTTTTGTGGTAACGTGGGCCAAGGGAAGGCTATCGTTATTAATAATCGTTATTATTATTAAAGAGGCTGCTAGATACGGGTGGTCTAACTACCGAGACCATAAATTAGGTCAATCCTTTCTGGAGGGCAGAAGATCCAGGGTGCACTTGGGCGACGCATTTTCTGAGCTAGAAACCATCATGTGTGGCGTCCCCCAGGGAGCATGTCTATCGCCCTTACTCTTTAATATCTATATCGTCCCCCTCTGCAGAGAACTGGTAAAGTTGGGCTTTTTCTTTACGAATTATGCAGACGACTTCCAGTTGTCCATGGAATTGTCGGGAGATCACCAGGAAGACCAATATAAACTTAATGAAGTCTATAAAGTAATAAAGAATTGGATGACGACTAATTGGTTGTGTCTTAACGCCGGGAAAACGGAACTCATGATTTACGGGTCAAAAAAATCTAGAGAGGCACCAACACCTGAGTTTTCTAGTTTCCTGGTTGAGGACAAGCCCTACCACAGTAGTTAACAAGGTAAAAACCTGGGTGCATATCTGGAGGCCTCACTGGACGCAGGAGCACAAGTAAATTCTATTGAGAAAAATACTCAATATCATCTACGTGTCTTGAGACAAGTTGCTCCACTAATCTCCAAGGAAAACCGAGGCAAGTTAGTAAGGGCAGTCATTTTGCCACGACTGGATTACTGCAACGCGTTACTGGGGGGTGCCAGTAGAGAAGATGTTTTAAGACTGCAGAAAATTCAGAATACCTTGGTGCGGATAATTTATGGCCTGAAAACGCATGAACCCACCACAGTTGCCAGAAAGGAATTACACTGGCTACCAATATCGGCCAGGATTTCTTTTAAAATGCTGACCCTGTGCCATAAATGTATATATGGGACAGTCCCATCCTACTTAAGGGACAAAATCACCATATATCAACCCACAAAAAATCCTCGCTCCACTTCCTCCTGGCTTTTACAGGTGGCAAGGACTAAGAGAGCTCGTGGAAATGGACGTTCCTTCCCAGTGCTCGCGCCCAAGGCATGGAACAATTTACCGTTGGCTCTCAAAGAACAAAGTAATCTTTTGGCCTTTCGAAAACTGCTGAAAATTACGCTTTTTATCTAAACTTCGGCTCAACTTTCACTGAACCTTCTTTCTGCTTGTGAAGGAGCGCTTAGATGCCCGAGGGCTTTGGCGCTATAGAAGTGTTGCAACATAACATAACATAACATCATCTCAACAAGTGTGTGAATGTGATTCAGTAGCAACATAAATAGCAAAGTATATCAGTCCAAAACTACGGGAATGTCTACTCAAGTTTCTATGCTTTAATTAAACACACCATCTGCAAGAAAAACTGTACAAATACCACCCCTGTGAAAAGAACAGACAATATGAAAGAAACGGGAGAATGCAGCAATTTGGCCAAGAATACAGGGGTGAAAGGAAATTTCAATGACCACAATGTTTTTTTAATAGATATGTCTTGAAGAAAAAGGTGCACAAGTGACCTGACCAGTCCCTAGGGCCCAAAAAGGACCAAGGGGTCAGTTTAGGGTCAAAAGTACCTTCTTGGCAGATTGACAATGGCAAACCAGGATTGATGGTGCTGCTTGTGTGGTTCGAGGTCGTTAGAGTACTGAGGTCTTGTTTTTCTAGGCAGGGAGCCCTGACAAGTAGTGGTCAAACGAGCACATTGTGGTTTGAAGGCGATGCTTGAAGAAGAGCGCATCATGAGAGCCACCTGGGCCAGTTCTACGGTTAAGTAGACAGCAAAGATGCTGGCAACTGGATGCTCAGTTCATTTTGGTTGGTTTGATGTGCATTTGATGGTCGGCGCTCAAGGATCCACCAGATTCAGTCGAACTGGCGATGGCTATCGGCAGCATAAATGCTGGTAGGGTGAGTGGCGGTGCAAATGTGGAAGATGCAAGCAAGAGCTGCTAGTTCGAACTGAGGCAATGATGTGCTCAGCTAGCTCAGTGTGGTGGTGAACTGGTTTGAATGTGTTAGTCGAGTTCAAAGATCTGGTAAATGCCAATGGCAGCTCCAGAGGATCCTGCTGGTTCGGGGTGCGGTGAACCCGGTTGACGGTAGTTTGACCAGTTTGATGCAATGAAACACAAATCTCTGGGCTGTCTTGCCTCTCTGGATGTTTTGAGTTCAACTCTGTGGTCTCAGGGAAAAATATTATCCTGGTTCTCGGGCTTCCATAAAGGGAGGCTGGTGCACACTGTCTGGGATCCTTCACCGCAATGAGATCCTGGGCAGCACTGTGACTGACAGAGGTGCAGGTCTTGTTCCAGCAGCAGGTTCAGCCCAATTGGGCTGTGAGATGGGTAGGGAACAGAGCTCACCGCTGCTTTGGACACTCAGTTTTCTGATCACTCGTGGAGGGCTCTGGAAAGTCAACTCTCCCAAAAGAGACCCAACGAAATTCTTCTAAGGTGTTTGCTCCAAAGTGAATTTGAGATGGAGTGGGTGACACCTTACTATAAAGGCAGAAGCCCACAGGTGATTATACTTAGCTAGCCTGCTTTAGGGGTCCAATCCCTGCCTTTGGAAAAAGTGGACGTTACGTTGTCCTCTGACATCACACTTAAAGTGCTTTGTGCTACAGGAATTGTAGGGGCAGGTAGGAGAGCTAGAGGCAGAAAGAAAGGAGATTATGGAACCTTTTCCTAGCCGTAAAGGGCTCTCTTCTCTCTAGACAAACTCATCCCCCCTCTCCTTTTCAATCGGATCAAAGGTCCTTTTGGAATGCAGCCCCCTGAGGTGAGGCTATGCATGTTGTGAATGGGCATGCCCTTTGATTCCTTTTCCCAGGACAGATTCCTTTGAGTGACTGCCTCTCTGCATAGGATGTTCCCTGCACTCACAAAGGAACACAGAGAGACAATACCCAAGGCTACAACCCTGCTAGCAGTAGCAAGAGCAGCCTATCTGAGGAGAATAAACATCATTCTTTCACAGGTGAGCTGTGATAATTTCTCTGGCTGTAATAATTATGAGAAATATCCACTGTACCATAACTCAGGTACTGTTTATATTTAAATATATATCTATCACCAGGACAGTAAACTCATAATTATGGAGTTTCGGGGCAAGGGTGCATATATTAAATGCAGGTCCTGCGCTGCGGAGACTTGGCTGTCACTTCAGCTGCCTGATGTGAATTATTGACCTCTGAACCTGCTCTGTGCCACTGGAGAGCATGTGCTGCAGATCAGGCTGCAGATGCAGCAGGGCACAAGTACACACTGTATGCTTTTTGGCATGGAGTTTCGGTAAGGGAAATCTGATAAGCAGATTACCCTTTCAGAAATGGATTAAAAAAAAAAAAACAGGACTTTTACATCCTTGTAATTCTTCACAGTATAAGCACCAAATGGAGGAGCACATTGGCTGGGGATTCCAGCGTTAACGTTTAAGCTACAGATTCCATATTTCTCTCACTCCTGTCATAGGGGGTCACACCCACGGAGGTGCACCCTGTTACAGAAGCGAACCTCAAAAAGGATCACTTGGCATCTGACATGCCCCACAGTCCAATTCAAGGAGCACAAGTATTAATAAAACTCCGGTCCAATACATGCTTGTTGCACCTTCCACACCCACATTAACCGTCAAAATGTACAGCTTGCTTTTAATTGTTTTTATAGATATTACATGAGCTTAGAAGCACCCTTGTTACATTACTCTTGTTACTGCCCAGTGCCTCCAGAATAAGTTCTAAGGAAAACCTCTGGGAACAAACCATGTCAGGCTGAGACGAGTCAGCAAACACATTTCTCCCAGGAATATGAACATGTTGGTCTGGGATTCCAGGGCTTAAATACACACGTCCACTCTTAGTGAATAGTCTCAAGGATTGGATTCATGTCCTGTGTTGGGTCGAAAAGAAATGGAGGCTGCAGAAGGGAAGTGTTTGTCGATTACTGTTATGGTTTTCGCTACACACATCCTTATCAATTAATGTGTTTTTGAAAATTGAGTTAATATTTGTTGCACACTGTCAATAAAATTGTTTCTTTAATCAGAATCCAAGATATAAGTCTAAGTGTAATCAGGGTCAGATCTTGGGTGTAGATACCAAGGGGAATTTTCATGTACTAAACATGGAAATGGTATAAACCACATTTGCAAATGAGCAAGGAACGGGTAAGGCAAATATTCCAATTAGCCACTGTGAAGGATGCCCCACACAAAGCTTTCAATATTGTTAGAGAAAGTATGAACAAGGGACCATTCTAAAACTTGCAAACTAAAACAAACCGGCCCCAGTCTGTTTGAAGTGCCAAAACAAGAACACATTAACTCAAAGCTCTAAAACAGAGGGGAGAAGGAGAAGAGATTGAGAGAAGGAGTTTGGACGGATGTCAGTGCCCTTCCAAACTATCCTTGGATACATGTTGACCATGCTACCTGGGCAGAGGTGGCCCACTCCTTGGCCAGCATCCAGCAGCTACTCTGGGAGTGCTAAAATGGCAGTACTATCTACAAGTGCACAGACTCCTGTAAGATAGGTGGACCTAGTAGATCGTCCTGAGCCAAGGAGCAGGAAGGCTGAAGGGAAGCTCTTCCTTAAAAATACTGCTCCCACCCATGTCTTATTGCTTGCCTGAAAAAGACTCTGAATTGGATGGGAGGGGGGAATACCCATTGGTATGAAAGCTGTGAACCAAAGATGTAGGTGAGACCTACTGTGGAATGTGATAACTGAGTTCTATGGGATATCTGTTGAGTAAGCTGATGAAATGTAAGGCCTAGGAAAAATCTACTAAACTAAAAGTCAGGCACAGACCATAAGTATGCGAGGTGGACTATTTGAAGCCAGGTACCCACTGGTGCAACGTGAGGTTGATGGAAAGGCTAAAGGAAGGAGCCTGTTATAGGGACCTCTGAGAGGTGGCAGAGGTCTTCATAGCTGGTGAAAGCCGAAAGACTGGATGAGCCCGGACCATCAGAAATGATCACAGAAACCACCTAGGAATACAGACTTTGTTATATCGACTGTAAAAGGAGAACCACAAGACATGACCTAAATTACTAGAACTATATGTTGAGAATGAATTGTGTGACACACTAACTTTTGTAAATGTAATAGAGTTGTATGTAAAAGGGAAAAACATGTGTATATCTTAAATGAGACACAACAGTGAGCAATGTTAAACTTACACCGATACATTTCTGTGTGAGATTATCTGAATACTAACTGAGCGAATATGACCAGTGCCTATGCTCAAACCCTTACTGCAACCTCTGCTGTGCTGTGTATTTGTCAGACTGCTGTTTACACGGCTGCATGGAACTGCTCAAAGACACTCTTTTCTGTTGCCCGTACGTGGGTCATTTGCACTGCTGCCTCACTTTTTAGGGCCCCTCATATCGTATCACGTATGTCAGACTATGTTGAAGCTGTTTCACCACTCTCCACTAGCGAATTATCCACCTGAAAAATTATATACCTACACCTGTAGGACTAATGCCTTGTATATTACAGTAATGTTATGATTGAGGCGTATTGCTGTTGCTCCCACTTTATAGTACTAACTTGTAGTACTAATGCCATGTATATTACAGTAATGCTATATGATTGAGGCGTATTGCGGCTGCTCCCACCTTATTGTAGCAATTTTAAGTGACCACGGAAACAATACCACTGCTAGTTGCCTTAGTTCTTAGCTGCATAACGTTTCTAGCCTAATCTGCGATTGTCATACCTAGACAGACCCTGCTACCATATTGCCTCCTACTTACCTGAATTTGCGACTGTATTTAACCTTGCCTTTGTAGTTCTTAGCATATCTGTACCTGTCTAGTCAGCCTATGCCCAGTACCTTGCCCAATCTGCATTTGTCTAGGACTTGGTAGCTCATAGCATAATTGCACGTGCCCAGTCCACCCTACTTCCAGCACACTGTCTAACTACACAAGTCCATGCAGGGCCAGGTCCTAGCCTAACTTGTACTAACTAACTCAGGTACTCATTGACCACCACTATAATGAAAACTACCCAAAAGTATACAGTACACCTTGCATTTAGCCTCCTCACTATCATGGCCCTTGCACTCATTGCCTCTTGCCCACCTAAAGATAGAAACATGAGACTAAGGGCCAGACTGTCCTATCTACATGAACCATCATCCTACCACACATTCAGGGGCTATACCAACCTAACTAACCCAACGAACAAACGTTCACATCACCCCAAGCCTACTCCTCTCCTTCTAGGTGTCTCACCGCCCAAGCAGATTATATCTCAAGTAGCTACCTCAACCAAAAAGATGCAACCCCCCACTACCATACCAACTAGCACCCTTTTGTTAACTGGATCCCTCATTAATGCTAGATCTATGGTAGCCCACGCCACTGAGATTTCAGACATCCTAACTAATGATAATTTAGACCTGCTGTTCATAACTGAAACTTGGCTCCATGAGGCTGCGGGCCCTGCTATTATGCTAGCAATACCAGATGGCTACCAACTGCTAAGAGTTGACAGACCTAATACCAAAGGAGGTGGCTTAGCTATCATCCACAAAGCTAACTTGCCTATTAGACTAGTCACCACAACGACATCACTGTCCTGTGAACTCCTTGCTGCCAAACTCCAACTCTCATGCAACCGTACTCTCACCATCTATGTGATCTACAGACCACCTGGCCCACTAGGAACTTTCGAGGACGACCTAACTAGTATCCTGACTAACAATACAAAAGACCATGCGCAAATCCTACTATTAGGAGACTTTAACCTTGGCTTCAATGACCATAATGATAAACATGCCACATCTGTCGCCACACTACTGCATGATTATGGATTAACGCAAAAAGTCACTACCCCCACACACTCTAAAGGTAGGACCCTAGATTGGGTTGCTGACTTGAACTGTAACACCAGTATCACTAGCATAACTACTCAAATATGGACAGACCACCATTTAATCTCATTCTCTGCCTCACTCGACCTTACCCACCCTAAACCTATAATTATGGCCCCGCCACTTCCCACTAGAAGTAAAAAAGACATCACAGCAGAACACCTCCTTCCACACCTTCTCCCCACCCTTAGCAACGTAGACAACATCACAGACCCGACCCTACTTGTGGAAACCTACAATAGCACTATGACTAAGGCATTAGATCTGATCGCCCCTACCAAAGTCCGTAAAAGTAAACAACTCTCACACCTGAATAACTGGTTCACTCCTCAACTGAAAGACCTCCGAACCCAAAAAAGAAAATTGCAATCAATCTGGCGACATTCGCCTACTGAGGAGAATAAAATCAAGTTAGCTACCCATGCCAAACGGTACAAAAAGGAAATTACTAACACTAAAAAGAATACCTACAACGACAGAATAGCTAAAGCCAAATCTGATACTAAGGAATTATTCTCCATCCTCCGGGAAATGGAATCACCCATACCACAAACTGATAATACTCCTAAAAATAAGATTTGGTGCACCAATATACAAAATGCCCTTGCAGGAAAAATCAGTTCTCTTCAAACCAAAATTGCCATCAAAAAAGCTGCATTGCTATCACCAGTGGAGCCTATCTCTAAGGCACAGCCCTCCCTAAACCAGCCCAACAACACCCCTCACCCCTTTAGTTTCAAACAGATAACCATACTAGAAACAGAAAAAATTATACTCTCCCTTAAGCCCTCTAATTGTAAAGGAGATAACTGCCCTGCCCAAATTATAAAAGATGCTGCGAGAGACCTATCTCCCTTCATCTCCAAACTGATTAACGCCTCCTTCAAGACCAACCTAGTCCCCAATAACCTTAAACAGTCCTGGGTCCTACCTTTGCTAAAAAAACAAACCCTCAACCCTTCCATCCCGACAAATTACAGACCCATCACCACTGTCCCATTCCTACTCAAAATCATCGACAGGGTAGCTTACCTGCAAATTCAGGACTATCTTGAAACTAACAACCTTCTGGGCTCACGACAATCCGGCTTCCGTCCCCTTCACGGCACCGAAACAGCCCTGATTGACCTCAAGACTCAAATCGACGAGTTGAAGGACAATGGAAAATCAGCTATGCTACTCCTCCTTGACCTATCGGCAGCCTTTGACTTGGTAGATCATGCAGTTTTATGCAATCACCTTGGCTCCGCTGCCCATTTCTCAAGTGATGCCATAAGCTGGGTACAATCCTTCCTTGCTAACCGGACAATGAGAGTCTTCTACCCCCTAGCAGCTGCCGATCCCATACAAGTCTCCTGCGGTGTCCCCCAGGGATCATGTGTATCCCCCACTATGTATAACATCTTTACCAAACCTTTGTTTGACAAGTTGGATAGACTGGGTGTCATCTACACTAATTACGCAGATGACACTCAGATCCTGATCCCCCTTTCGGGTAACTTCTTGGAAGACTCAGCTCTGGTAAACAAGATATATCTCCTCATTCAGGCTTGGATGGCATCCCATGGCCTCTGCCTGAATGACGACAAAACGGAGATCCTGATCCTCGGCACAGAGACAGCGATTAAAAAACTTGACCCAAACTATGCCTCATTTAACATCGATAATAACTTCATTAAAGTGATGCCTGCAGTTAAAACCCTGGGAGTTTATCTGGACTCAGCACTCACCTTTAAGAAACAAATCAACTCCCTAGCCTCCTCCACTGCCTATACTTGTAAACTGATCCGAGCTTGCAGACCATTCCTAACAGAGGCTAGCTGCATTACCTTAGCTAATGCACTTATCATATCCAGACTGCACTACTGCAATGCTCTATATGCGGGATCCAACAAGTATATCCTCAACAAACTCCAAACACTCCAAAACAATGCTCTTAGAGTAGCCTTAAACATTCCTAACAGAGCCCATGTCTCTACCTCCAGAAGGAATATCCACTGGCTAAAAATTAAAGACAGAATCACCCTCAAAACTCTCTCGCTCACGTCGAAAGGGCTTAACAATATAGCTCCCCCCTACCTAGCAAATAGGCTTAACAAGAGAATTTCAAACCGCCCCACAAGAATGACCAACGCTTATACCCTGATGGTGCCCAGATACAAAAAGAGTACAGCTGGCGGCGCCAGCTTTCCAGTCATAGCTGCCCAAACCTGGAACAAACTCCCCTTAGAACTTAGAAAGGACCAACCTTATCCAAGTTTCAGGCGTAAGGTTCTTTCATGGATACGATCAAATGACATCTAACGGGATCACCCCCCTCTACTAGAACCACTCGTCTTGAGTGTCACCCCCTGACTATGCCCTTTGTTAACTTGACCTCCTTTAGGGACCCGTCCACCACCGCCAGCATCTAGGAATTTCACTGGTTCTGTCCGAAACTACAAAACTGTGGCTGATTGTTACCTAGCATTGCATGCCTCCGATACATGGCATCATCTGTATAAGTATACTCAGACTGTAACACTGCTGAACTACCCCACTGCCTATTTTTGTGTGTCATTGCATATCTTTTGCTTGTCATTGTAACTAAGTTCTCAAGTCACCTTGTAAATGCTTGCGCCCGGCTACCTGCGGGTTTGGTTTTGCGCTATATCAAATAAACAAACAAACAAACAAACAGACACACCGCTAATGGCAATCTATATTATATACTAAATCCACAATTGGGTAGTTGTAAAGTAAAAATATTGTGCCTTGAGAAAGCATAGGCAAGGGCGAAACAATAGCACATGCCTCTAATAGGAGAATGTTGGCACTATGTACAATCGTAAATTAAGATGATAATAAAACACAAACTATACATACAAATTAGGACTTCAGTTATTTATTTTTCGATTTAAATATAAGCCAATGCGCATTAATTTGATTTAGCATTTCAACTAGAAAAATACATTTAGTGAAGGAAGTGAAGCAAGAGGAAAGGACACCCTGAACCCCCAATGTGACTTTACTATGTAAGCATACAAAAAGAATGTAGCACTAATACAAACAATGTGCCAACAGAACATTTATTCAGTACTGCATTTGATTGTCTCAAATAATTATTTCAATGGATTTCTGGTACCAACTTGCAAAGCTTGCCCCAATTGCTGTCCAGATCTGTAGAAATATTTGCAAATTAATACTCTAATGTAAGGGAAGTTGAGATGTAATCATGAAGGACACACTGATGCATTGTAGTTCATTAGTGTGATCTTTGGGTCTGCGCTTGGGGCCGATGTCTCCAATAAATTTATATGTCCAAACATTGTAATAGGTAATGGTGCCTCCGCTGAAAAAACTGGAGGGTACAGTGCCTTTTACATACAGAGACGTTTCTGCAAACTGTGTCTCCCCTTGCCTTCGTCAGGACGACATAAATGTGAGCTGACTCTGCATGCAAAACTTATTGTGATATCATTAGTTAAATGGATATGTTATTTGGATGCCGGATCGCTAATGATATTTGTGAACATCAACTGACCTTGTCCCCTTGGCCGTGGCATGGCACAGACAAATGTGTGGGCTAGTTATTTCGCCCATATATCATGGATGGGCCTGTAACAACATAGAGAAATGTCTGAATGTGTAGCTCACTATATAACTATATTAAATCCAATGATGTCTTGATAGTCCGTACCTGGATTTACTTAAGTAAGAGAATGATCTGTACAACACGGTGTGTAGATCCATCTTGAGAGGAAGTGAGGAACACGCGTCATGCTATCAGCCTAACTCATAGAGCTATGTAGATGTCTCTGACAAAAAGTAATATGTATATACATGCAGGGTAGTGGCTCGTTAGGTAAAACCAGACATACCAGTGGCCAGAATGTTTTGATCATACTGCAAAATTGTGCAGTACTTGGACAGTATGTTGTGACGTACGTCATTCTGTCCTGCATGTTGTTTTGGATTTTCGGTTCCAGTAATGTCTCAGGAGGAGTAAATCTAGTTCTATTGGGTGATTTGGAAATTAGTTTATTGGGATAGCCCCTAGCTCTTAGCCGGTCACCTAAGTGGCTAGCGTGGAAATAGAAATTGTCCAGATTAGTGCAATTCCGTTTTAGGCTGAGGTCATGTCCATATGGTAGGTTTTCTGTCAATGCAATAGGATGGAAACAGATGTACTGCAACAGCGGGTTGCAGTTTGTTGATTTCTTATACAGACTGCATTCGGTGTTACCATTCCTTTGTGCATGGTCAAGTCCAGAAACAGGATTCTATCAGAATCGTGGGCCATCCTGAACTCTATGCTAGTGTTTTATGGATTGATCCAGCAGAAAAGTCCACTAGTCCCTCAGGAGATCTGTTTCAGATGAATATCACATCTATGCAATGTCTCCATTTCCTGATGGTATCACGGAATGGATTAGTGTTGGTATAGATATACTGTTCTTCGAACCAGGCAATGTATATTATTGATAGGCTGGATGCACAGAGTTGCTGGTAACAAATGCTGTCAAATGTAAAGTAATGTTTAGTAAACGCTATAGACATCAAGTCTAAGATGAATTCCGCCGGTACTCACTACTGCTGGCCTTGTCTGTTCAGGGCATTCCTGACACATTCAATGGCATGCTGCAATGGAATTCTCGTGTAAAGACCTTTGATGCCCATTGTTACCAGCATTTCGTCACATGGTTTAAATGCCTCGCCCGACTAAGAGCTAGGAGCTAGCCCAAGAAAATAATTGTGCAAATCACACAAAAGAGCGAGATTTACTTCTCGTGAGACATTATTGGAAGTGAAAATCCAACACAATCGGGAGGACAAATTGACGTGTGTCACCACATACTCTCCAAGTACTGCACATTTTCACGCCTGATCAAAAAAATTCTGCCCACTGGTATGTCTGGTTTTACCTAATGAACCACTACCCTGCATGGCCCTAATAAGATCCGGAAACCTTGAGGAGTACTTAACCCATTCTCAGTTCCAAAGGTAAAAAACAAAAAGAGCATTGTAGAATCTACGCTCCATAGTGGGCAATCACCCGTGCAGTTCCTGCACTGTTTGCGGATTCACAAAGAAATGTAAAACCTTTGAGGTGCAGGGTAAGAATTGGGAGATCAGGAATTGGGAGATAATGCATTTCTCTAAATGTAAAATGGCAAATGCAATTTATTGTGTGCAGTGCCCCTGTGGAAAACAATACTTTGGAAAGACCACAAGACCTGTGCATAAACGGATATTCAAACACAGGTCCCTAACATGGTGCAGAAAACTTGAAGCAACAATGGTTACCCACCTTGGAGAATATCGACACTCCCCTGACTACATCACCTGGCGGGTAGTGGATATGGTTACATCTGGCAACAATATAAGCAGCCCTTTGTCCCACAAATAACATTGGTCCATTTATAAGAGTCGTGCACTTTTTGAAGACATCATGAAGCAAGATACAGACACAGGATTCAAAGTTCAAACAAAGGATGTTTATTAAATGTCAGGATGGTGTAAGGTCTAACTCGCCTTATGCTAAGGTGGGATCTCCCTACCCGAATGAAACTAAGGAAAGTCAGAGAGTTCAACTTAAATCTATCTTTGTCCAAAACCTGTCCTTGCCCTCACAACTAAAGCTAAACAATGTGTCGGGATGTCAATAATAAAATAAATGGTGATCAACACAATGTTCTGAGCTTCTTTCAGCTCTTAGCCTTCTCTTCAGCTCCCCTTCCCCAAGTTCAAGAAAGTTCCACAAAAGTCTCAAGATTACCTTTTCTCAGTTCAAGGCATATAGTTCCACACAATCCTTGGGGTTCCCTTCCCCAAGTTCAATGCACCACAGTTCACACAAAAAGGCGTCTTAAGTCTCTGCCCTCAAGACAGAATTTGCAGTTCATGAAATCTCAGGGTTCCCTTCCCCAATATTTTCATGTAGAAACTTGTGTTTCAATCTTTCACAGTTCAACACAAATATAGGTCCACATGACCCTCCTAGTTTGCTTTAACAGTTCACTCACGGTGCTCTTCTTGATTTATTTCACAATGGCTTTGACTTTCACCATTTAGGTCTCACAGGTCCAGGAGCAGTTGTCAGACCACACGGTCCACCCATCACCGGTCGCGTAACCTGGACTACTTGCTTGTTTCTTTTTGTCAGCCTCTTGGATCTGTGTGCACTTTCACACCCTCTGGGTTTTTTCCTGGTTAGCCTCTTGGCTTTGCCACAGTGTGTTACACACTTTTTGTCAGTTTTAGGCCTGGCTGCACTGTATTCACTTATAAAATTCACTTTGTGGTGGTCTTTCTCACATCCCACCTTCTATTGCATTTCTTTCACACCTGCGCTCTTTTCAGTAAGTTGCTTACAAATGGGGACTTTCCCTTTTCGTTGTCATCCATTGTTAGCTTTGCCCAAAAAGTTGTATTCATTTCTGTATTAACTAAGCTGACTTTAGCTCAGTTCAAGGTTTTGTTCAGTTCAATATTCAAAATATGTAATTCATCTTTTGTTTTGAAGTTTCATCCAGTTCGTCATTCAATGAACATCAATGTACATAATTAAGCGTTGCTTTTAAAGTTTAATTCAGTTCGGTAGTCAAATAACGCATGCAGCACTTGATTGCCTAAGCGTAGCATGCTAGGAGAGCCCCAGTACTGAGTGACTTTCCCCGACGCTTCCCGGCCCTCAGCGTTCCTCTCCAGGGCTCTGCTTCTCTTCTTCTGCTTCTTAGGATGGCGGGCCATCTCGAATTCCAGAAGCAGTCCTGCACAATCCGGCAGCGCTGCTGCTCCATCACGGACGCGGACAGCATCCTTTTGTCTTCCTTCCTCGTGTGCAGCTTCAGCTTCTATCCCTTTCCAATGTGGGGGCTCCCATACCTCTAACAGCTCAACAGACTGGCTTGCCCTTGCTTCCACAGGTCTCTGGGACATTGGCCGGCATCCAGGCTTCCTCTCAGGCCCCACCAACGCTGCCTGCTCACAACATGGGTCACCTGCTGGTCTCTGCAACAGTGATCTCCCTGTTGCTCTCTCTACTGCACTTTTTATACACCTGCAACCCTTTAACAGGTTGCAGGCGTGGATTTTCAATTGGGCTGACCTTTAAATCACTCTACAGTCATCTTCTTTGTCCCAGTGCTAGAGTGGTGAAATGAGGTGTTAGTGTTCAACACTCTTAGTTGCCTTTTCCTCGTCCCAGTCTTGTAATAGGAAATATATGGGAAAATGACGGGAGATGCCTGACAATAGCTCATAAAGGTTGTGGAAGGGTTAGGTTGGTTTTCCATAGGGAGGAGGGGATACCATGTCTTGCCTGTGACCCCTCTCTTCTTAAACCTTCTTTTGGGTGTTGCTAGAGTGGTGATATCTTAACAACTGTTTTTCTGTTTTTTTCGTCATATGTTTAAAAAGATAACCTTTTAACAATAGCCACATTACATAAAAAGGAGGGGGAAAAAAGTAACAATAAACAGAAGTAAATAACATTAATCAATAACAACATACTAATAACATACCACAATATTAAATACAAAAGAGGTAAATCACTATCATAAAATCGTAAACTTTAAAATTCAAAATTGGCTAATATAATACAATTAAATGTCCTCTATTTCATCTCATTTCAAAGACTGGAGAAAACTAGTCACAGCAATTACAATTGCCGTAGAACTAGCAGCGAGACATTTCCTCTAAAATAAACTTCACATTCTGCAGAAATAGGCAAAAAAACAAATTTCTTAAAACAGATCAATCTTTTCACAAGGAGAGCTGGGCAATGGACCAATACATGTTCTAGAGTCTCAGGTTCATTTAATTAACCACAACATCTACAATCTATTGAATCCCTCGAAATCAGACCATATTTTGCTAAAATTTATTTTCTGTAGTGCAAATTACACCGAAATTTAAACAAGGACCTACGCACATATCTGTAAGGGTATATTGACAAATAAGGAGCCAAAATGCCACACATTTTTGTGATCAAGACTAAGATGTTTAAAAGACTTGTAACTGTGCATATCTTACATCATGGCAATCCAATCCCCTTCATACACCACATGTGTAACTTTCCCAGGATTACCCATAAAATCCACCTCTTTTTTACCAACCATCTTCAAAAGCTGAGTATAAAAGATCTTGATAGGTTTCATAGTGGAGTTCCCTTCCAATTTAATTATAATATTAAAACCCAAGAAAAAAGAGTCAAAAGAATCAGAAGAAGGGCTTCCTATCTTATAATAAATTATATAATTCTCCAATGAGCTTTGCTAAAACAGGAGTTAATCCCCAGGTCATACGTGATGGCCACTAAAGGCAGAGAATTGGGAACCCCTCAGAGCTCTACGCCAGATTACACCCTCTTAATGTGGCAACAAATCTAAAATCCTCAATTGCAGGAATTCTGTTCCATATGAAAGCTTAGGAACTAGTTTCCCTCCCAGAATTTTAGGAGGGTAGAAGGAGGAAATGTACTATATTGTATATCAATTTTACATAATTGATTTGTCCGAACGATTGCCTTGCTCTTAAACCGGTCCCTAAACTTTGAATTATGAGGCTTTAAGGTGATAGGAAAACCAAGATGCACTAAACTTCCTACCCTTTCCAATGGATCACAAGACATATTGCATCGGTAGGTGGTCAATTTATTCCTAGCAGTATACTGCATCACTTTGTTTTCTCCCGAATTTATTGTGAATAAATTCAAGGAAGCAAACCTTGAAAACACATCTAACAGCTGTTGCTAGCCTGTCTGGATACAATCAAATAGTACAAAATCATCTTCCTAAGCAAACCAACATTTTTTAAGATTACCTAGTTCAGGAACAGCAAAAGCAACAGGAGTAAGATAGCCGTCAATATCCACAACATAAATGTTAAAAAGCCACATAGCCAGAATACGACCTTGCCGAACAGCCCTAAATTTAGGAATTTTAGGCGATAGTGAGCCAGAACTATCTACCCTCACTTGAATGTTGGAATGTTGGTGAATGCCAATAATCAGGCTCAGAAGACCAGCACCGATTCCCCATTGCTTTAATTTGACCCATAATAAGACTGTTACGAGCATCAAATGCTGTAGAGAGGTCAATAGTTGAAATAAAAACAGAGGAATATTTCTTAGTCCATGACATAGTCTGCACACATTGTAAAATAAAACCATTAAGGCTGGTGCAAAGTATTTTCCTAAAACCAAATTGTCATTTTAAAAAAAAATACTCTTCTCCAGGATCCGACATTCTAGATGCGACAGCAAGAGGGAGATGAAAACTTTGCTGTCTGCATCTAGAATGGCAATGGACCTATACATTGTGGGCTTAGCCTTGGAACCCTTCATAAAACCAGTACTACAAATGCTGTTCTCCAGGAGAGTGGGTCATTTCCACTAGATATTACCGGTTTTTAGATAAATGCTAAAGCTGTAGACCATAAAACTGGATCACTCTTGAACAGAAAATTAGAAAGTTGGTTAGGACCAAGGGCCCGAGAATAAATACATTTGTTTATCACCTCCCGCACAATTTCCTGATCCAAAGGAAATTGTCAAGCATCTGTCACTTCAATAAGGTCCAGGGAGTCAACCAATATACTAGTACGAGGAAAATGTGAGAAACCTGGGGGTAGTCTCCCATGTGCACCCCAAGAATCCTCTATTTAGTTGGCCAGGGAAGGGTCATCGTTTTTGGATCCCAACCCTGGGGGTGGAAAAGCGAGGGAGCATCACCTGGGAAGGGGAGTCTGGGGTTGCGTCCATGGGAAGACCCCAGGGGAGATGCGGTATCCCAACGGGATGATTGGCGAGGAGGAAGAGGTCCCTGAAGCCTTCATGGGATATGCAGGTCTCCCTGATCCAAGAGGGAGGCAGAAATATCTAACCAGAACAGAAGCAAGCAGTGGGGAGGCTCATATGAGACAAAAGCCTGGCTTCGAACTCAATACCCATTTATCTTCCCCCATTTCAGACCATAGGGAGTGCTGTCAAAACCAGTGCTTTCATGGCAGGGTACCAGTGGTAAGGAGTAACCAAACAAAAGTAGAATCACCCCAGTTGCATGAGGTATTTTCAGTCTCATCCCATCGCCCCCTCTCCAACATGTACTGGGATGAGGACGAGGCAATTGGGAGTTAGAGAGATTACCTGTGTGACATGTACTGTGAAGAGGAAGATGAATGGGGAGGCCTACATTCTACCACTAACATGTGCCCTTAATAGAGTCAGGCAGGGTCAGGCACGTGCACGATCTAAATGATACTAGTCCTAGTAAGATCGTTTGTCTTGTTTCTCCCCTGTTTTTCCTCCTCCCTGCCTGGTTGCGGCTTGAAACACTCGTGTATAGGCACATCATAAATAACCTATCTCTGAATGAATCAATCGTGGAAGCCTGGGAACAGGAGCCCAAAAGATCCAGAGGAGAAAGGGGTGCCAGGGCACTGACCCGGTGTGTCAGAGGGGTTGCAGCGTGGCAAAAGAAGCCGTGTCTCCACGGAACTGGATTGGCGAAAGCTATGCCCTGTTGGCCGGATCTAGGCCAGTGCTCGTTCCCCTGGGACCTGTGCAGGTCCCAGTGGTGTCTGAGGGGCAGGTGGGGAGTCCCTGACCTTGACACACACATCCTGAGGAAACTGCCTGCCAGCTCTGAACTGCTCAATGGGCCTCATTACGACCCAGGCACTCGCGTAATGAAGGGTGCCGGTATGGGACCGGCACTGTTTATTACAGGATGTCCTATTACAAGGTCCCCTTGCGGGACCCGCTCAGAACGTTTGGTCAGACCAGACATCCTTAGCTGGTCCCGCAAGGGGACCAGGGAGCTAATAACGGGCCCGTTATTAACAGGCCCGCTATTAGCTCCCTCCCCATTCCAATTGAGCCCTATGGGGGCTCAAATGGGAATGGGAATGGGGATGGGTTTTTGCAATGAGGTATTACCGAGTCCTCCAAGGTTGGAATGGCCCGATAATTCCTCATTGAAGGTACCCGGAGCTGGAACCCGGTATGGAGACCCAATGAGTTTCTTGAGGGAATATCATCTCCTTCGGGTATTAGTCACTACTCGCTTGTGTCTGTGCTTTGTATTCATGTGTTTTGCATGAATAGAGGTTCCACAAACTAAATTATCACAGTTCGAGTATGTTGCTATTTTTGGTACCCAGTCAATTTATCGAAAACATTACAGAGTGGTACATTTCAGAGGGAACCATAATACCGAAAAACACAGAAAACATTAAATAAATATATAAAGTGTAGTGGGGTAAGTGGTTAAAATGAGTCGGGATGGGGTTGGGGTTGCATTATAAGTGTGTAAAATCAGGGGGATTGGGAGGGACCCCCCAAATAAAACAAAAATGTTGGCCGCAATGAAATGTATCCAGCCACGCCCACGTCCTTATCTGAAAGACGGCGCCGCACAAAGGGAGGACATACTGCGTTAAGCTGTCTGCGCACGATAGACAATGCAGCAGCAAGTACGGTGATAGGAACAGCCACATGTACCAGGGATTCTGTTTCGTCGTTGGATTTCGTACGTTGGGAACTCCTGCATAACTCGAATGAGAATTCTCCCTCTGAAGAATAACTAACTGTACCGCCATAACGTGCTTTCTGGTGGACTAATACTCCACAGTAAGGACCTCTATGCTCTGTGCATTCTGGCCCATCAAGCTACTCCCTCTGGTGATTTGTTTGTTGGACCTCCTGAACCATCATACTGATGGTAACAAGTGGATTCAACAAAGTGTTTGTTTTTTGTGGATGTATACTCTATAGAAAAATTGTAGTGGCATATTGATTTCAGGCCATTATTGGTATTTCTATGTAGATAAAACTAAATTGTTAGAGACCCAATTGATGTGTTGGTTCTTGATTTTTATCTATCACAGCGCCTTGGGCGTCACACAGTGCCTAATTGTAGACATAGACGTGACAGTTCCCTGACGAATTTCACTTCATTTTTGGCTTATACTCCTCTTTTTCTGTGTAGTTGACGGAAAGAAACATGTTGGATGATTGTATGTTGAGAAGGGTGTGTGTGAAATATGTTGAATGAAAGAATATTATATTGTTTGAGAAAACCCTGTTAATCTCGCTAAAACCTACTGCGTATTTGCACTTGCACAAAGACACTTTAAGTACCAAATACCTCAAACCTTGGAGGATAGTTACCTTGGCCTGCCCTCCCCACCCTAGACTGACTGTTTTTTGTTTTTTCTATGATGTTGCACTGATGTCTTTCTCCTCTTTTATTGTTGTTGAAACTGAAGAGCAAGGGAGGTCAATCTGAATAGAAGTAAATTACATTGCTCCTCTCTTTTGAATCACTCAATGCGAGTACAAATCTTACACATGTACTGCTCTGTTCTTCGTTTTGTGTATTGTCTTTACATATATTTTTATGATTGACTTTCGCTTATCAATCAAATTTATTTTTTCTAGAAACTGCCTGCTAATTTAATGGAATAAGGGTAGTTCTGTTGATCCAAAGGTTACCATTGTGGAATATAAACAAGATGCCTGTTTGACCCTAATGTAAAGTATTTAAGGTTGTTGACCTTTTATGAGGGTGGTCGATTATGGGCTCTTTCTTCCCTTCTACCTCATTTTGTGTTATTCACAATGAAATGTATCACTCTGTAATGTCTGTCAGTAAAATCACATATAACCCTATTTTTAGGTTTACCTCCCTCACATCTGTGCATTGTTATTGCTCACAAAGACTTAAAAAATCAAAATCAGAGTCAGAGAAGCAACCCAAATCGTAATGTTAAGTGAAAATTTGTATTTAGAAAGACTCCTAGTCTGTATTCCATGAATCCATAATTTCCATGATGTCATTTTAAAAGTTCACCAATTAAAACCCCCACTTCCTACAAGGCTACATAGGCTGGGTGTTCCATCTGCTGACCTCGTCACACACGGAAACCAGCATTGCAAAGTCAACTGTTTTTGCTTAGTGTAGGGGTGGGGTAGGTATTTACTAGGCACTTCCATAATTACGCTTCCTGGCCATATGGTGAAAACAGCTGGAAAATGGGGGCAACCAGACGTGTACTCCCTACTCACTGTGCTCAGAGAGGTGCAACTTCACCTCACTGATGAGGCCCAACAAGGCTGAAACACGTGTATGGGGTTGCTGTTGGTACTCTTGTTCAGAGAGGAATTGCCATAGCATTTCGGTGTTGGACTGCCCATGTGGGCGGGACAATAACTGACATGCAAATGGATATTTCCCATCTGTGAAAGGTGCAGTGAGCAAAAAGCGTGTGCTGCAAACTCTCACCTCAGAACTGGTTATCATGCCATGCTCTCTCTGGAGAGGAGCGCCTGCTACCTTTTTAGAAACGTTTTTAAGGCTGCCTTACTGAATACTACGTCCCTGGGTAAATCAGCCTTTGATATCTATGATTTTATTCTGGATAATGATATAGATATCTTAGCCTTGACCGAAACTTAGCTTAAGGACTCCAGTGGCCCCATTATTGAGGCAGCCACTCCCAGTGGTTTCTCCTTTTTTGGGCAAAATAGAGAAACAGATGTAGCACTTATTGCTAGGAAGGAACTTCCGTTCCTGCAAGGCATCCACAGCCTGTGACAATTGTGAACCTCTCCATTTGAAAATGAACTCCTCCCCTGTTCATTGTATTACGTTTTTTGTGATCTACCGTCCCCCTAATGATATGCCTAATTTTTACAACACACTTATGGCTATCCTAACTAACTTTTAACACACCTAATTCATCCATCTTACTCATGGGAGACTTCAATATGTGGAAAGGAAATCCCGCTGACAAAGAAACTATCTCTCTTGAATTGGATTTCAAAGAGCATTGATATCTTAATTCATAACAATGAACAGACACATGTTAAGGATAATGTTCTGGATTGGGTTGCTACAAGAAATATGAAGGTCAACTTGATTCAAACCACTCCCTGTGTCTGGTTGGATCACTTCTCCATGTTTTTTGAAATAACCATTCCTGAAAAATGTCTTCCATCGGTGAAATCCCTCAAAAAGGTGACCTCTAGGAATATGAATAAAATTACACAGGACGGTCTTGACAAATGCTTACTCAGTATTATGGAACATACTTCAGATTCTGATCCACCGGACCTATTGGCTGTCAAGTATGATTCTGCCATGAGCAATATGTTGGACAGGATAGCCCCTGTCGAGACGGAGACGTTTAGAGATCGACAAAACCACCAGAGTTGGTTTTCTTCTGAGTTCACTAAATTAAAACAGGAAAAATGTCTAGCAGAACGCAACTGGGATAAAGCTCAGATGGATGAAAATAAGCCAGTTAGAAAAACAGTAAAAAGGAATATTGGGAAAATATTTGTATTGCAAAAAAACGTCTATAATGCTAAAATTGAGGGATCCTCTAATAGTACAAGAAAGCCCTTTCAAATCCTTAAAACTATGGAAAAGCCACACAGTAAACCGGATTTGGCTTTAGATTGCTGCAGAGTTCAACAAGCTTTTTTAGATAAGATTTCTATAGTCCATGCGAAAATCTTGGCAGATCCAGTTTCAGTTCTGGAACCTGGAAATTTTAAAGCCCCCTCAAGTGAGGATACTAGGTTTTCAATATACACATTATTTCTGTGCAAGCTATGGAGGAAGTCCTTAAGAAAATGTGCCCCACTTGTAATGGTGATACCCTTCCAGTCAAAATGATTTTAAATTACATTAATATTTTTTCACCTTCCTTAATCCGCTTTACTAATGCCACTTTTCGGCACTGTATGATTCCCAAAGAGGTTAAGAAAGTTGCAGTTTCCCCATTACTGACGAAAACAAGTTTAGACCTATGAATGTGCCTTTCCTCTTGAAAGTTGTGGACCTAGTAGCTACCTTACAGCTAACAAAACATCTTGAAGATGCCAGTATCCTTCACTCCAGGCAATCTGACTTCAGAGAACAGTATGGCACTGAAAGTATTCTAATTGATCTCCAAAGCCAGATGAAGGACTGTGTGGATAAGAGCAAGGCAGGAGTATTGATGATTCTTGACCTATCTGCGGCTTTCCATCTCCTGGACCACAAAAAAACTCTTATCCATGCTGTCCTCAGTAGGTCATTGCTCTCCATCTGCCGTGAACTGCTTAGTCTTTTTTGTCAGATAGGATGTCAAGAGTGTGTTGGGGCCAAGCTTCCTCATGACAATCATCATCTATGTGCGTAGTGCAGCAGGGAGCGTTTCTATCCCCTACACTCTTCAATATCTATTTATGACCCCTGTGTAACATCTTCGACAAAGCAGGGGTGAAGTTTACTAATTATGCTTCCGAACCTCAATTGTAGTGAAACTGAGTGGAAATTATAGTGAACACTTGTAAACCATACAGAATATCTACTGAATAATCAAGGATTGGATGTCTAAACATTGGCTATGCCTCAATAGAGGATAGTCTGAGTTGTTGGTCTTTGGATCTCCCCAAGAGAGGTCTAAATTGGGCCTGCAATACGCAGAATTCGATATTGATGGCCATTCTATCAGGGTCTCACACCACGCCAAGACCCTGGGAGTGATAGTGGATCAGACATTGAGTGCTGATTCTCATTTAACAAATGTAATAAAATCCCAGTATCACCTGAGGCTGCTTAGGCTGGTTAAACCATATGTTACCAGTAAAAACTGTGAGACTTTAGCCAGAGCCATAATAATGCCCCGCATTGATTATTGTAATGCTTTGCTTGGTGGTGCCAGCAAAAACTGTATGCAGAGACGCCAGGTCTTTCAATACAATGCAGTCCTTATTTTTAAAAGGTGTCTCCAAAAGGGAGCACATAATTTTGGCCAAGAAGGAACTGCACTGACTTCCTGTTGCTTCAAGGATTACCTTTAAGATTTTGACTCTGACACATAATTGCCTGTATGAGCTTGCTCCAATTTATCTAAAGAATTACCTTACCCATCAAAGTCTGGGTAGGTCAACAAGATCAAATAACACCAATCATCTTGTTTGCCCCAGTATTAAGAGAAGCCGGGGCAAAGGTTGATCTTTTCCGGTTATAGCTACCCTTGCTTGGAACAAACTCCCAATCAAGATGTGCATAGAGGAGAGAGCCTGTCTACCTTCCGGAAAAGGCTCAAGAGACTATTATTTAAATAGAATTCCTGGCCCGCCTACTGACCCCTCTGCCTAGAACTCTCATTTGTGTAGCCCTTCGGGCCCTTGTGCTCTGTCTGTGTTTTTGTGGTTTTGTTTCGGTGTTAAATGTACGCCCTGATGCCTGTTACAAGCATAAACATAACATAACAAATTCATGGTCTTTTAACACATGGCAAAGAACTCGCAAACAAGGGATATTCATTAGGCTTAAAACTAAGATAATGGTGTGCCTATACTACCTTGAATGTTCCAAGACAGTGTAGACTGGCAACGTCAATCTTCAAACGGAAGACACTGGCATGATGCCTACCGATGAGAGAGGGTAGACTAATTGGGGAAACAAGGGGAGAGCCGACGTGTCTCCAAGCACCTGGGTTTCATTTCTATGTACATGCTGCTAGTAAACCGAATGTCCAAGTTTGAATTTGGGTTGCCAACCAATCAGAAAAGCCTGCCATGTACTTTTGCATACAATGTTGCAAAGTACTATTCTGCTGCCCTATTCTCTGCTATAATCAGTATACTACGTATATAGAAGTAGCTCAGGGCGTGTCCTACAGACAAGGGTTGCCAATGAGAGACTAACACTCATGCATTCTATATGTAGACATGTTGCCATTCTAAGAAAGGCATGGTATCAACAGTAAGACAGACACAAGTGACCACAGTTCAAGGGTGTTCATTGAACTTCAATAAGGGTTTGAAAAACACCTATCTAATCCTAAATCTACAGATGGGTGCACGCTAGGACCATCACATAATAATAATAATAATAACGCAGTCCTACTGGTGTCTTGTCCAAATAAAAGGGCCTATAATAATGAACCTATTGCCAACCCTTACCTCTAATTACAAATAGTGTGGGTAACCATGTTACTAAAAAGAAACAAGTGTTCACAAAATTATATGTTGGTATGTTTAGGCCGTTAGCCTCCCTTTCTCACATTTTCAGCATGGAACAAGGCAATACACTCGAGCTTAGCACAGTCTCTGGCTTCTCTACCACAAGGATGAAGTTCAATCTTTAGCATCAGTGCCTTCCGTACCCAAGTCTCTTTGCCTTTCAAAGTCTCTTCTTTCCAAGGGCCTGATGTGACAAACAAACAATAAGTTTGTTTCCTATTTTAGATTTCACAAGTACTCAATTTCCCAAGATTTCCACTCTTCACCTCAGGTACCCCTCAGCCGGGCTCAGATCTCTCAACACAATGTTTGTAGGTCATTCATGTATCCGATATCTCGGGTGATTGGCGGTTCACCGCGGATGCCCCTCAGCCGGGATCAGACCTTCTTTAACACTCTGTTCAATTATTCTCCCTCAGCCTTTCTCGGACAAATTTCAAGTTAACTTTTTATCATAAAATGAGTTTAACCAAAAGCTCTCAGCTGATCTCCCTCCGTCGGTCTTGGACTTAACTTCCTTTAACATCAAAGACTTTTGATTGTGCATGGGAATTTACTTGACCAATTGCAGGATCACTTCGATTCACAATTCTTTGTCACGTTTTTTGCTTTTCCCACTTTTCAGTTGGATACCTCACAGATACTTTGAGTGAGCATCCACACTGTGCTGGATCACTCTTTCAAAGGTATCGTATCTGTATCTTGGATTCAAAGTTCAGTCACTCATTTGTTCTTCAATTTTACTTCGTTAGTTATCACATACGCTTCATACACTGTTTACTTCAGCTTTCATTATACAATGTTGCCGCTTGCAACCGTGGCTTCAACACAGACCGATCTGGTACCAGTCATCCCAACTCACCGGCTCTGTTGACTTCGCTGGCACTGCTCTGTTGAAGAAGCCAAGGACAGTACCACAGCGGCAAGCCATTCTCCCCGCCTTAACTATCAACGTGGGAGAGCCCTAGGTGCCCCTGACACACAATGTAGGATTCTCCAGCATTTTTGTTCCTGGTCTTACGTTTTCCACTCTTGAAGGTTCCTGAAAGTAACAGTTCCTCAGCAAAGAGGTCAAGGGCACGTCCCTCCTTGCATGCCCCTTCAGCTTTATAGTCTTTCACCTAGAATTAAACTGGAAACCTTGGAACTGCTGCTTCCTCATGTGTTTTGCCTTGCTCAGATTGTGCTCTTGTGCTCTGCCTTCTATCCATGTGGGGAAATGTAATGGAAGTCTGATGTGTGTAATGGTCAGTATTTGCTTGACTCTGCCTGAACATTGTATTGGGACATGTCAAGTATACGGGTTGGGTGTTAGTCCATTTTCTCTTATAGGTGCTGTGCGTGAGAAAGTGTTTGTGTAGGAAAAGAGGGTAGGGGGGTGGCTGAGTTCCTAAGTATCTTACTTGGTAAGATGGGGTAAAGGTGTTGCAAGGAAGGGGATACCACACCTCGCCATCCGGTGTCCCAATTTCACTCCCTGAAGACCCTTCACGCAGGTGATTCTCCCACACTGGTCCACCCCCAGGAATTGGATCCAAAAGTTATGGGCGTGTCCTGGCCACGTGGATGACAGATCCTCGGGGACTAGCGGGTGAGACACCTCAGCTTTCTCACACCCTAATCCAGTCCCACCCCTCAAAAGGTTTTTGTAATATGCCACATAGGATGATGTGATAGATGACGTGCCTATCATTATAGAAACTAAGCATAATGAAGAAGTGTTGTGATCTTGCATACATCGATTTGATGAATTAGGATTAACCCTGCTTTCCTTCATTGAGATAAAAGCAGTGTTACCATCTTCTTTGAGTCTGTCCGGTTATTTGGGCTAAGATGTTTTATTGGTAATTCCATCGAGCAACATATATCTCTAGTTGTGAGGGCAAGTATAGGCATTGGACACACATGTATGTTTGAGTTGAACTTTGAGACAGACTATCCTTGGTTTCTTTAGGTAGGGGAATTCCACCTTAGCATAGTGCAAGTTAGGCCTTACACCATCCTGACAAAGTGAATCTGTTGTCTGTGTCTTATTTCATGATGTCTTCACATAAAATGATGCAGTTTCCTGGTAAGTTATATGAAAACCTGGCGATTTGATGATTGCCAGAACATACAATGGTAATACCTGGCAAATGGTTTACCTAGGTATTTGATGGAAATAGCCGGAGAATTATGGGAACAAAATGCTCTTAAGGAGCTAAAACGAATCAAAGCTATCATGATCGAACCTGCTGATAAGGGGGGGGGGCTGTAGTAAAGCAATGTCCATGCTTGAGTTAGGTTGCTTATAAGTCAGTTTACTTCCAGTTCTTCAGTTACATGTTACAGGACATAAAGACATAAGATATAAGACATAAGATAGATACTAAAATAGATACTAAGATAGATAGATCACCGGCACCCATCACCCAGGGAGGGGGGACCAACTGACCCATAAACAGAACACTCAGCACAGCCTTCTATCACTCATACATCAAAATTCCACTTGGTACTTGCATGACATCACAGTACAAGTGGCTAGCTCAGCTGGCTCAGGCAGTGCCTGAAGAGTGTGACATAACACATCCCCCTCCTTACCGAAACCTCTACACAAACTATAAGCACTTTACATATAGGCAAGTCACATGACCATCCACCATACAGCTTCACAAGAAATCCCACAGCTATGCAATTCCAAACTTCACCTACATATCCAGGTCACCCTCAATACCAGCACAAATCACCTTCTTTCTATCCCTGCCACGGATAAACTCTAGACTCTCACCCTAGACACATGCCAGCCTATACACCAGGCTAAAGCTACCCTACAAACCAAACACTCGCTAACATAACATATATCCTTCCGCCCGCCCCTGCCACAGGCGAGCCTCCAGGCTGCCACCCTGAAGCATGGCTTGTGATCCTGGCGCAATACTAGACATCCAGGAAAACAACAGAATCACCATACCTATTAAGAGAATTCATAAAACCGCTAACCACTGCTGAAATATCACCATTATGCCTAAATCACGACTATACAAACAAATACAACAAAAGGACTAGGCCAGAAGAGCCCAACTCAACCACACCAAGATAAACAGATCCTACAACAACTCGAAGATACTGGCCAGGCATCTCCAAGACCACCAACAAAACAGTGGGTTGGACTAAATGCTCAACTCGATGGCAGCACTGACGAGTCCCATAATCCTGACCTTGGGGTACCTTGGCCTGGATTTACATATAACACAAAACGAAAACAACTACAAGGCAACTCTTCATCTTGGACAACCTATTTCTGTTTAGCCAATGTTACCACCAGAGGGCGTCCCCAACCAGTACAACAGCTAATTCTAAGATAACCACTACCACATCTTCATCCAACAAAACCACCTGTCCATTTCAGATAAGAGTTGACTTCTTCTAACAGTGCACTACTACCATTCCTAAGATCTTCCTAAAATCACCCGACCACAACTCCCACTCACCTTAGTGCACTTCTCCACTTACTCACTCCTGCACCTGAAAGGGCGCTACCCCCAGGATTTACCTCAAACGTCCCTATAGCCAAAAGAGGGCTTTACTCACCATGCTTAAGTAAACAAAGGCGCTACCTCCGTATACAATGTACCAAAATCCACAACTACTATGGATCCTATATCAGCAACACTTAGTCTTAACACAAGTGTCCCTTGCCAACCAATTGACACCTAAATGAGGCGCTACCTCAATACCGTCAATTTAAATAAAAGCGCTTCCTCCATCTCATGGGGCTGGACAGTAATCCTAACTGTCCTAACTCCAAACCTACCCATCAGAATAATGACTCGAAGTCATTTGAACATGAACTAAGCTCACATCATTCATAACCAGATACATATCCATCAGGTTTACATATTCACAGTCAACCTTATGTACAATGTATGTACCACAAATGACATTTCTTTAGAATTGATGATTTAACACACACAGTTCCTACACAGTTCTTTTGCTTGTCCATGTTTTGCATTAATCCTAAATGCAAAATATTACCTATATAGTTCTTTTGCTCATCCATGTGCTGCATTAATTCTAAATGCCTAAAAGTCCAAAAGTCTATAAAACACTTTGAACCTAAAAATCCTCAATAGGTTACACTAGCTCATTCACACACAAAGAGCTCCACACCGTATCACATTGCATTTAATTATGCACCTTTCAGTAAACTGTGTAAAATGTCCATAAACCTGCAAATGTTAAAGAAATGGTTAAATTCTAACTGCAGTGACTTAACCCATTCCATACACAGTCTCGCCAGACCAGCATTTCTCATACAACAGTTTTCACCAAAGCTCACACTAATACTCAGTACAACAACAACCAACATTGCATTAATTAAGTTCTTAATTTAACTCGCCCAAAAACCAGTGTTTCACATACAGCGGTTTCCACTAAAGCTCACGATAATGCTCACAGTTGTAACACCAATGAAGCATTAACCAGCAATGCATTAGTTAAGTTCTTGTTCTAAATGCAAAACGAAATGAACTCCATCTCAACATGCATTTAAGCATTATACAGTCTCATACAAGTAGCATTGTACAACAATTTTACCAACATGTTGGCCGCTGCATAGCGCCTCAGTAGTGAGGCGGAGCGGCGTTACCTGCACCCGACCTCATGAGCGAAGGATGCCTTCCACAGTACTTCGCCACGTCGCCCGCTACATCGTACCCCTCAACGGCGGGGGATGTTTGCTGCATACCGAGCCGTACAGCGTTCCTCCCCACACAGTAAAATTAGAGCGCGTTCCCGAAACGCGGGACCGCTTCTCCCTTCCTAGTCTCTCTTCCATCCAAATCCAATTTAAACTTCTGTGCTCCTCCTGTGCTCTCTAGTAGACCAACGGTCCGTTGAGCTCCTGTGCTTTCTGCTCTACGCGCTGTTTCTTCACGCACCACTGAAAAGTGATCTGCTCAAACTCCCCAAGCACTGATCATCCGTGCACTGAACAGTCTCAGGAAACATACTTGGCACATATATATTACGTCCATTGTCCTTCCGTTATGAAGCACATAAAGAAGCAATTATCCTTTCTTTACTTCATTTCTGTTTATGGGACCCTTCACTGCATGCACACAAAGGAAAGGCTTCACTTCAAATTAAAAGGGACCCTTCCATCTTATTGGCGAGCCTTTCATCACTTCTACAGTCCCTTTAAGTTCCTTATGGCTCCAGACACAGCACTCCCTTAGATAGCAGGCTGCTGGTCCGTCCAAATTAGTCCAGGAGCACTTTTACTAAAGCGGATCAACGAATCTTATTATTATATCCCAAAATCCAGCACTCTAGGGGCACCCTTCTCGTATAGACCCCTTTCACTTCTTATGCCCCAGGACCCAGCACTCCCACTGCTATGGGCTGCTGGTCCAATCTGCTATGGTCCTCCTCCTCCCTTATCCACCCTGGGTGATGGGTATGCTTACTTTGGGGGCGGTGATGTCTTCTTCTTTCCTGGGTCCTCATAGTTCCTGCACCCCGCAGCAGGTCTCTGCAGTCACCTTCCTTTCCAGCTTTCCATTCACCAGGATTCTTCTTCCAGAGATCCCATCCTCGTTGCCATTGTAGTAAAGCAATGTCCATGCTTGAGTTAGGTTGCTTATAAGTAAGTTTACTTCCAGTTCTTCAGTTACATGTTACAGGACATAAAGACATAAGATATAAGACATAAGATAGATACTAAAATAGATACTAAGATAGATAGATCACTGGCACCCATCACCCAGGGAGGGAGGGACCAACTGACCCATAAACAGAACACTCAGCACAGCCTTCTCTCACTCATACATCAACATTCCACTTGCTACTTGCATGACATCACAGTACAAGTGGCTAGCTCAGCTGGCTCAGGCAGTGCCTGAAGAGTGTGACATAACCGGGGCATCACCATTAAGAATACATTTGATTATGTGGTGATGGTAAACACATTTTTGGATAATTCCAATCGCTATGATGTTTCCGAGAATTTGATGGGAAAATTGCAGGATTTGTATACAATGGGAGTGGAATCAGGTTTTCTATCCACTAAAATAGGCAATGTTCCTCACGCCTAGAGAGGGTCATAATCCAGTGTGTACGCATTACCCAAAATACATAAAATCTGCCACAATCTCCCGGGGCAACCTATTGTCTCCCTGTGTGGGTCCATGCTAGAGCACTGTAGTAAATGTATTGACGTATTTCTCAAACCGCTATCCATAGACACAAGGTTCTTCTTGAAAGACACAATGTCCATGATCTCCTAGAAGGACAGATACAGTCCTGAAGATGAAATACAAATTATTTATTATTATTTATTATTTTACCTGTGACTTTGTGACTCTTTAGACATATATTCTTCAATTGAAAGCACTTGAGATCATCACAAGAAGACCGAATGACCATCCCAATCCACATATGGTAACTACAAAATGTATAGTAGAACTCCTACAAGTGGTTCTATGCAACACCTACTTTACTTTCGGTGACAAGATGTTCTTGCAAAGGAAAGGTACAGCTATGGGTGCAGCCTTTGCTTTGAGAATGGCCAATATATATATATGGCAGATTGTGAAGACAGGAATGTTTTTTGCAAATAAACCTTTTGCTCAGAATATCCACTGCTCGAAACACTATACAGCTGATGTTTTTTCATATGTAGAGGAAAAGTTGAATTACCGCAAGGTTTTTTAGACTGGCTTAATGGATGTAATCTGAACGTACAGTACACGCATCAATCCAATATATATACAGTGCTACCCTGTAGAAAGAGACGGGCCACAACTCAATGTTGGAACACCCAAAGGCATTGCACAATAACTTGCCCTATAGCCAGTTTCTGAATATGGGATGCAATTGCGCCTTTGTGGAAGACTATGAAATCCAGGCTAATGCCCTTATCGAAAGACTCACTAATGGTCGTGACCCCCATAGACTTTTGAAACGCTTTGCAAAAACAGCACGATTCATCACTAGAGATGTCCTACTTCCATCTAAAGTAAAAAATCAGTACAGACAATAAGATAGACTGTGTGACCACCTTTTAAAAATGTACGACAAGAATTAAGAGATTGGTCAAGAGAACTGGGACTTAGTTAAATGTACGGTATGTCTGACACAATAATCCCCTACTCTCTTTGAAGCATGGGGCTAATATTAGACGAATGTCTGACACAATCGTCATTACAAGTCCCCCTTCACTAGCGATCATCACCATGTGCTCTGCACACCAGGCCTCTGACAGGCAGGTCTGCAACAGCATGAGCGGGCCATCCGCTTCATCGCCAGTTTGGTGTTGGTGCTGGTCTACTGTCCCTCACGGCTCTCCTTGTCATGTCAAAGAAGACTGGACACGGAGCAAAGGATGTACCCTCTTTATTCCTTTACATCTCAACAATAACATTCCCCACCCCTCGTCCTTCCACTTCAGCCCGCCCTGAACCCTGTGCCTGAAGGCTCCCTCCCTTCTCACGTGACTCTTTCCTTGGTCTCACTAGGAGGTCATAGGGCCGTCAACCTGCCATTATATATTTTAAAATACCTCTATTTAACTGGCAATTTTTTTTCAACCTAAATCTAACCAATGTTACCCTGCATCTTGCTGAGCCCTCTATCTAGAGGTTTGCGAGTTGGGGCTTTTCATTTTCCAATGATTCACTCCTCCTGTTTGTATTTCTTATCTTGTTATTCCTGGTGGGTTACTCAGGAAATCATAAGTGCCAAAACAGACAAAGTTACAGATGGAGTGGAGGTCCGAAGAGACACCCAAATCTATCACCTTTAGGGTCAGTATCTTGGAAGGGGCGATCCTCTTGGTTCTTCAATGTAACCTTGTCAAAACATATTAATGGTTCTATGTCTGTTGCCTGAACCATTGAAAGCTGCATACCAAAAAGGAAGCATTTTAGGCTGAACTGGTGTGGCTTTCTATGGGTGGGAAAATGGGCCAAACCCCTCCACCCACTGCCCATTCCCTCCTTCTCCCATGTTGGTGGGATTTACTCAAAATCATGGGGGGATTCATGCCCCCAATTCTGCCTTTGTCACCCTCTACCACCCTCTCAAAACACACACACACACAAATACAGCAAACCCTTTCCCGCACACACAGACAGACAGACATACATACATACACACACACACACACACACACACACACACACAGTCACACACAGTCAAACATGCACTTACCTGCCAGCTGCGCACGCATCTTTCTTCTTTTCGCAGACCGCAGGGACCTGTCAACCCTTGCATGCACCAGTGTTCTGCATGGGAGCGAGCTTGGTCAACATCACCGATCTGCAGCATTTTGTATGCGGCCAGATTGCGGGCAAATGAGGGCATACCGATATAATTCGACTATCTGGTAAATGGTGATACCTGGTCAAACGATGACAAAATCAGTAAAATGGTTTGAGCAGCTGGGCAAAAGATGGCACTAGGTGGCAAAATTTGTGAATTCCTGTCAATATATTGACAATACCTGTTTAATGAAGAGAAATCTCAGACATCCAAAATGAGTACCTGAGTATTATGCCAGTATTTCAGAAATGATGGTAGTACCTGGTCATATGATGCAAATATCTGGCAAGTTGAGAGAGTACCAGTTATGAGAGTTCCAGGAAATATAAAGTCAATACTTAGTAACATTGAAACATTTTCACTGTACAAAAGTCAGAAATGTCAATTGGTATTGGCAAGGCTCTTTTGAATTAGATCATTAATGGTGTGAGTTATATTCTAAACTTGGTGCTTTCATCCGTCACTTATAAAGTAAAACAGCGCTGGGACAACCCCTGGGTGGGGATTTGGGGGGGGGAGTGGGTTCAAACATGAGAGAATCTGCACTGCTTGAGACAAATTGGACACTTTTACATGAGGTTAGAAAAAGGGCAGACTACTTTGACCTTGATGCTGCCAGACTAGTATATCTGCGCCATAGACTTCATCTTGGATCAAAGTAGGTTGCTGTGAACTGGAGCAGGCTAAAAGGCAAGTTTAGCACTGCCCTGGGCATACCTCGTTTTCAATGGTTTTTGGGAAATTACAAGCCACAGATGTGTTATATCTCCTGCTGTGTGCTGATGTCAAGGCTCGTCAGTTTTCATGAGATGACTGTAAGGGTGCAGAAGTAGGAGATCAACACAACGGTGGTAGGTTGATTGCTAAACACTTTTATTTAAAAATTAAAAGGAGGGAACCTAACTATCCCTAACTCTAAGAAGGATTTCCCTGCCTCGCCAAAATCTAAGGAGTTGCCAGAATGTCCGTAACTAAAAAGTCCACCGTCCTGTGTTCAAATCAGACCTCGATCCCTTACACTTATAAATAAACTAAACTGGATTAATCTCTTCTGAGTCCAGAAGAATGAATTCCTTCTTCTGGACGAACACAGTTCACAAGTAGGGGAATGTTTCTGTTTCCTAAGAGAAGAATTGCGACCAGGGGAAGGGAGACAAAGTTCCAACCAAGGTCCAAGTTTTGTAAATCTTACTACTAAGAAAATAGCTTACTTCTCTTTGTCATCCTGGATGACAAAGACCAGGGGGATTGACTTAGTTCTCCTGGTCTTCTAAAGCCTCTCAAAAATGTCATTATTTCAAAGTTCACAAACATATCAGGGGGTATGACAACCTTCCCCTCGTTACTTCCAGCTCTTTGCACTACCAAGAGAATTCCTCCTTTCTCTTGGCTTTTCACAATGTTCAAAAAACACATCCGGGGGTATGATTCCCTTGCCCTGGTTACTTTTTGCTTCCAATGTTCTTAAGGATTGGGGTACCTACTCCCTTCCCCTTGGCCTTCTTTAGACCTTTGTGTATGGGTCCTCGACCCAGATTTGGCTTCCTTTTGTCTTTGGTAAACCTGTTTCACAATCCTGCCAGGTTTTACTTTGTATTAAACAACTATTCAGGGTTTGCTATATTGTATGGGGTCCCAGACCCCTACTTGGCTTTCTCTTGACTTTGGCAAACTTGGTTCACTATCGTGCCAGGCATGGCGCTCTCTTGGTATGCAATTTCTATTCTGTTGTATTCTCTCTTAGTATGGGTCACAGACCTGTGGCTCCCCTCCTTGGGAAATTGGCACCCCAGGTATACTGTCTTTCCAGGTACAGCCACAAATTGTAGGACTCTGGATGCACAATTTCAGTGGGTGTGGGTCTTCCCACCCTCTTCCGGGTGCTTACTGGTGTCTTTTGGTTGTCTGAGTGCCGCTTACTGGTGTCTCTTGGTTGTCTGAGGGCTTCAACTCCCCACTCTGGCATCTTCCGATTGTTCCAGAGACTGCAGCAGCTCTACGTTGGTTCCCTACTGCTCTCTGGCATCTCTCAATCATTCCAGGGACTGCAGCGGCTCCCTGTTGTTGAGCTGCATGGCCCAGACAGTTCCCTTGCTCCAGCCTTCTTGCATGGCTGGTAGCTCTGTCTCGTGTCTTCGGCTCCAGCATCACCATGGTGGACCTTCCGGGGACGCTTCTGCAGATAGATAGATCTCCTGTCCTTTGCTGCTACTCCCTTCTTCATACATGATTCAACTCTCCCGGTTCCTTCAGGGAGGATCTCTCTCATTAGTGACTCCTTCTTCCCTTTGTATATCTCTATAGTGTTCATATTGTCTAGTATGCTCAGTGTGCACGGAGAAACCTGCATGGTTCCGCGCCTCTTCTTCCTTACAGTTATAGCATCTATGGCATCCCTTGGGTAGTCACTTCTCTCCCTTGTCTCAGTCATGTCAGGGATGCATATGAACATGTGTGCTTTGGGAGTTAACGATCCCTGTAAGTGGGTATTGAGGTATACTATGACCATACCGCGTTCTCCCTGAGATAGCCTCCCTTGTTCTATAAGGGATTCCCCTCCCCTTGTGATTCTCCCATGATGCACCACCCTAGGGGGGACTATTGGACTGTGGGGGGACCACCCTGGCCCCAGGCAAGGTCCCCAACTATGGGAGAAGGGACATCTAGTGATTTGTCACATGACCGACAACATAGATCTGGGATTTCTATGAAGGATGGTATTCATCAAAACAATGCATTCTAAAGGAAACAGTCATTCATTCAAGCATAATCTTTCTTTCAGAGGGATGAAAACCACATGGGCCTATGATTGGGCCAGGCAAATGTCACTGCATTCTATGGGCATTTGACTTAAAAATACCCTCACTCGTGTGGTGAAAAGTTTTCACAGCATCGCCGAAATGGCCTCTCTCCTTCTCTTAGGTGGCATTAACTAGAGAAATGTTTGTGTTGATGTCCCATTGCTTCAGATAAAAATCACACTCTGAGTCAACAGGTCAGTGCAAAAACTCACAACTTCTTTTAATGTTATTTTGCCACTTAACCCTGTGCAGAGTCTTGATGAATCAAGTCATTGGTGTGATATCAAATAATCTTGTGTTGGGACAGTAAGGCATGTCTCTTCTTCTCCAATAGGCACCAAGCGGAGATCTCTCAATTTGTGACCTTTGAACATTTGTGGTATTCTATCACACCTTGAATCTAAACTTTGCACCCGCAATTGAAAATTGCTGGCAATCACATCTCATTGTGGCTCATTATTGTTCAGAATCGCCTATGCCCATTAAAGAGCAGCAATAATTCATTGATTCACTTGAGCAGATTTATTTATTTCAACATTTTTTAAGCACCACACAGAACAAAAAACATGTACAAACACAACATATCACTCCCAAGAAGGCTTACTCTATCCCTTTATTGAACAGGTATGTTTTAAGATCCTTTTCTAATTTCGAGATACATGGGCACACACGCTTTGCAATAGGTAGTTCATTTCATGTCTTGGGAGGCCAAGTGTCAAAGCTCATGACTTTGTACCTTGTCGGTTTAAAACAAGGTTGACTAAGAGAGATGCCTTGCTTAGAGCGTAAGGCTGTTGCAGGGATTTCGTTGTTTATCCAGTCCTACAGATAGTGCTTTCAGACTTGACCACACATGTCTTAGTCAGTTTTAAGACCTTGAGGCTCTTTATAAGTTCCCAGGTATCCCGTTGGTAATTCCGGAGGGATGCCAGGGAACTATTGTACCATCTCCGCCACTTAATATGCCGTCTTAACGTGATTTTATGGGTGGCGGAGATGCTGGTATCTCCCATTCTCGTAGTGTCCTGTATTAGTCCTGTAGGACTCCATGGGATTGGGAGGCTGCAATCCCAGGTAGCAGTAATACTGGTGCCTGTGATTGAAGAAATTGTCTGCCAGTGGGGTCCTGAATTACCGCCAGGTCTGGCCTGCTGGTAGGCCACAAGCCCTACCCGCAGACTTGGAGTTTGCAGGTCCAGAATGGTGCTGGTACACGTTAATCGGCACTTTATTTCCAGCCTGGCAAACTCCTAATGGACCCCATTGGCATTTAAAACATTGTTGTACCGGTAGCCAATAAAGGTCTCGCTAGAAGGCAGTAATGTGTTTACCTCTCTTAAGCCCATTAATAGTTCTGATGGCTTCATTTTGTAGGGTCTGTAACTTGTTAATGTTACTTTTGCAGTGTGAGGGCATCATGAAGCAAGACACAGACAACAGATTCAAAGTTCAAAATAAAATGGTTTATTAAATCAAATGTCCGGATGGTTGAAGACCTAACTTGCCCTATGCTAAGGTAGGATTTCCCTAACTGAACGAAACTAAGGGCAGTCTGAGTCAGAGAGTTCAATTTAAAGGTCTGTCTGCAAAACCTATAATTCCCCTCACAACTAAAGCTAAGCAATGTGTCCCTCCAATGTTCTTTCCTCTCCTCGTATACACCTGCAATGACTTGACAGCTTGTAGGTGTGAGCTCTCAGTTGGACTTGCCTGACTTTCACAGTACTCTGCAGGCATCTTTCACGTCCCAGTACTAGAGTGGTGAACTGAGTTACTAGTGTTTACTAATCCTAGTTGCCTCTTCCTCGTCCCAGTGCTATCATAGGTAAAGTGTGGGAAAAGGGGCACCTGAAAAGAGGATACAAGTGGAGTAGGAGTGAGGATACCCTCAGGTTTCTCACACTCTTTAGATGGTAAAGGTGTCGCACAAAGTGCAGCTGTGGGAATGGTGAATGGGCTCAAAAAGTTGGATCTTTTCTCGATGGTAAAATTGTCTGGGTTATGTTTCCGAAACAAGCTTGTGCTCTCCTCCCCCCCTCCCCCTTAAATCGTAGCAGGATGATCAGAGCCACGGTTCTGGCTGTGCTTATTTGTCCTAAATCCAAGACTGACCAGTTCCTCTGTTCCCCAGGTTTAAGCTTACAACAGTAGGTCATATAAGTTTCCAAGTCCCCTGGACCAACTCCTAGTTTCCGCGTGTAAAGAAATCAATGTGATTACATTTGCTTAATAGTTCCAAATGCACCAACACTAGTGCCCTCTCTTGTTTTCTCGTTATGCAGCACTTTCAGATTGCCACACGGGAAATCCTGATGCAAGTTTTCTCATTCACAAGTGCACTTATTATATACATTTACTAGATAAACGCATATTAGATTTTAGCCACATACGTCATCCTTTTTTTTCTTCTACCTTTATATCTGATTTGCTGAATGAGATTTTTTCCATGTTTCCCTAGGCATATCCTGACCTTTGAGTAAAATTCCTACTAATCGTTTTTTAAACTTGGCACTCTTATCTTGTAAGTGAAACTGTGCTGAGGACAAACATTTGTAATATATGCCAAGTGTATGCCAATCTCATTGTTAATTAGAAATACAAAAGTAAGCAAGAAAATAATGGTACAAAAGCATATGTGCTTTTTGATTAAATTGCTTATAATTGCCTATAAAGTGCTTTGAAGTCTGAGAGGCTGATGCCCAAAGAATTTACTGATAGTTACTCTGTTCACCCTCGGCTATTCAAATTGAAAATAATCTACAAGGTGGAACGTTTGTCTCGCTTTAACACGTTAGATAGACAAGTTGTAAGTAAAATGTAAGATATTGCACTGAAATACTAGGTGGAGTGTGATTTCCGGGAACTTTAAATGTTCCCCTGTTGTGATCCAAGGAACTCACTTCTCAGGTTGTATCTTTCTTCGATATAGAAATTATCATGTCCCCACTCTGTCCATACTAGTAGTTTGTTCTGGATGTTCTTGAATTGACAATCTTTGACTCCAACTTTATTCCTCAACCAGCGACACTTTGTCTCACTTATGCTGACCACCTGTGCTGGATCTTTCCCAGGGATCAATTTACAATCCTCGATAGGTTGGTTGGCTTGGCTTAGAAAGGGCTCTGCTTCATCACCGCTTTGCATCCTATTCGGTCTATGACTGTTAGATGCATCTTTACATTGGATTCTTGTAGTGCCTGTCACACTTGGAAAAGATCTGGCTTCCTCATCAGCTTGCCATTGAAATTGTGATATATATGATAGGTTATTTATAACGCTTTTAATACCCACAGGCTTCTAAGCGCAGACCCGGGGGTGTTGCTCCGTGTCGCAGAGGTGTAGACAGGGTAGGGCCTGAGGGGCAAGGCCCACCCAAAATCTGTAAATGCCCACTCAGCAGCACTGTGTGGGCACTTACAGATATTGTTTTCGGTGCAGTGGGCCCAACTACCTTAGCTTCAGGCCCCATTTGCTAGACAATTCTGGCTACGCCTCTGCCGTGTCATCTTGCTTCCAAGGTGAGCATGTTGCTGCTGAGCTGTCCTCCCGAGATGTGCATGAATGGGAGACTTTGAAAACAGTGTGTATTATCCTTTGTTTAACTCTGTATCCTTTTAATGGCTGTTAGGCTTGGAGAAGGCTGTCTAGTCGGCCATGATTCAGGTTCTGTCACTCTCAAGGTCTGTCACTCTCAAAGGATTCAACTGCACGTGTTTCGCTGTTTCAAATCTTGGTCTGAGGTTATGCACTCTGTCTCCCCATTCTTCAGTCTCTCTCTGTCGTCTTCAGTCTCTCTATCTTACCCTGATCAGTGGCGCCCCGAGACATTTTACATAGTGGTGGACACACTGGAAATCTTGGGGTGCCACACCAAAACAAACACACATAATTGAATGGGCCAGTGTGGGTTTGAAGGGGGCAGCATTTTTTATAAGGGTGGCTGTGCACTTCCTTGGCGGCGCCCCTGATCTTGATCAGGTTTGGCCTTGTTTTCCTTTCCAGCGTTTTAATGATTCAAATATTTCTCAGATATGATGGACGATTTGTCCCAAAATACACTCGTCTCTCAAACACAAAGCATTCCTTGACTTGCTTTCTCTCCCTCTTCACATTTCTCTCTTTGGGGAGGTTTAGCTCCCTAACGTTTGAATATTTCAAGTCTTTCTCTGAGACAATGGACAATGTGGGCAGACCTTTGTCAGTGTCTCTCACTCTTAGCGGTTTTTGGCTTGAACTGTTTTCTCTTCCCAGTGTTTTAATGATGTAAGTTCTGCATCCGTTAATTCATAAAGCGTACTGTACCCTTATCCAGTATCTGAAACCGTGCCTGCTTCGAAGCGCTCTCTCGAAGCACTCTCTGTTGTTGTGATTCTCCAACAACCATCGATTGAGCTTGATTTCTCTTCTCCTAATATTCCGCCACATTGCTCGTCCCAGTACGGCGTGCTTCATTCGGCCTATCGGACACCGTGGTGGTTTCTCGCGAGGGCTGTACTCGGTGTGGGTCACCCGTGCCTCTTCTTCTTCTGATATACTACCGATATCAGAGTATCTTGTGGACATGTTTGTGCTGTTGCAGGTACAGCTTCATGCCACCTGAGTCGTCCTGGTAGTTTGTGTTCAGGAGACTGGGTTTCCTGGCGCTCAAGCTCATTCGGCACTGGAAAAATGTTGGCCCTCTGCACACATTCTGATCTCCTTTTTGCACCTTTGTGCACCATTTCAGTAATACGGGAGTGGGTGTTTCTATGCATTTTAATTCGCATCGTATATTCTCAAATTGGATGAACCTTAAAACACCTGCAAAGTGAAGAATCCTCCTTCACCTCTTTGGAACAGGCCATGGGAACGCTCCATGCCCCCAAACTAGTAATTACTGACACGTGTGTTCATGTTATTTCCCACAGTATGAACTGCTGCTATTCCACATGCATATACAACCCTTTAACACCAATGGAATAGATTTTTTTTTTAAAATTTTAATTTTTGCATGGGTAAAATAAAATGCTATCATATTGTGAACATGTGCAACAATTCTCTTTTGTGGAATTATTTTAACGCCTTTAACGCCCTTACGGTGGTAAACGTGTGATGTGTCTTTCACCCAAGAAGTAACACATACAGTACCAGAATTACTACATATGTATTTATTTACTTTTTTCATTTGTAAAGCGCCTAAACCCTTAGGCATGAGGACGCTGTTGCAGACGAGTTACATTATACAGAGCTTCATTCAATACATAAGACACATAGACAGACACGTGGTAATTCTCCAAACAATACTGCCCAACGTGTAATGATGGGTAAGGCTTGCTGTTCACACTTCCCAATAATATTATGTAATGATGCTCGAGCAGCCAGACATGCATTGAGTCAGACCACTTCTACTGCCGATGCTTAGCTCACTTCTACTGCCGATGCTTAGCTCACTTCTACTGCCGATGCTTAGCTCACTTCTTCTGCCGATGCTTAGCTCACTTCAACTGCTGATGGTTAGCTCACTTCTACTGCCGACGCTTAGCTAATTTCTACTGCCGATGGTTAACTCACTTCTACTGCCAATGCTTAGCTCACTTCTACTGCTGAAGGTTAGCTCACTTCTACTGCCGATGCTTAGCTCACTTCTACTGCCGATGCTTAGCTCACTTCTACTGCCGATGCTTAGCTCACTTCTACTGCCGATGGTTAGCTCACTTCTACTGCCGATGGTTATCTCACTTCTACTGCCGATGCTTAGCTCACTTCTACTGCTGATGCTTAGTTCACTTCTACTGCCAATGCTTAGCTCACTTCTACTGCTGATAGTTAGCTCACTTCTACTGCTGATGCTTATCTCACTTCTACTGCCGATGCTTAGCTCACTTCTACTGCCGATGGTTAGCTCACTTCTACTGCCGATGCTTAGCTCACGTTTACTGCTGAGGCTTAGCTCAAGCCATGCTTCTCGTTATGTTGTCCCACCAGACTGCCCATACACGAATATCGCTTTGCTGCGAAAATATACAAAAGCACAGTTAATGTTAAACTTAGAAGGCGGGAACAATGTGCTGTTCCTGGCAACCATGTTGTTATAGCATTATCATGAGACAACCTTGTTTGTCAGCCTGACCATTGGCTCGAGACCTCCATCTTAGGCAGCAGTCTGTTATCCCATGAGAATGTCCCGTAGAATGTGTGCTAATGTTACATTAGTATAACTTTCCCTTTAGTACCTAAAATGCATATTCACAGCGTAATAATGTTGTCTACAGTTCAAGTTAATGCAATACAAGAGGGTGTTTTTCAGAAGCCTGATGCCAACACCTCTCAAGATTGCCCGATGACGCATTCAAGTGTGCGATATCTTTTGCTGTGCCAGGTGTGTCTTGTCACCTGCTGCTGCACTGACACTACCTTGGAGTGACGATGACAGATTGGCCGTCATGCAGAGGCGTTCGCGTCGCTTCTCTGACACCTGGAGCTTCCCTGCGCAGCTCGAGCGGCTCTCTGCGCGGCTGCGCGATCTGTGAAGACCGCGGACGGGAGTCGCAGAGGTGCAGGAATGCGTATCGTTTCCGCGTTTCAAAAGGATCACCGGATACGCATCTGTAAGTGACTGCCTGACTGGACTGCGCTGTAGGCTATGATGGAAAAATACACACCTGACAGACTGATTTGAAACGACGTAGCACTACAATGTATTAGGCGTTCACGTCCCTAGGAAGTTCAAGGAAAAACCCTGTTCCAGTTGTAAGAACCCACATCTTATTTTTTTGTGTGCAAGAAAATGAACAAATATTTAGGCATTTTCCTATTTATAAAAGCACAGTAACAGAACATGACATAACATTAATCTGTCTTGCCAGTCAGCCGACCCACTAATGTTTGCACTGATGCTAAAAATTGGGCAAATGCACTTGGCACCAGCAGTCTTACTTATGTCATGCGGAATGGGGCAATGAAGATTTGCCCCAATCTATTTTGCATTGCTTTTCTTGCTGCATAGCACCTTGGATTCCTGTACCCAGAATCCTACCACTGTGATTGCTGGTGTTCCACCTTTGAACCGCCCACTTCCTGCATTACAAAAGCTGCAGGAAGCACTGAAGCAGCGCTTTAGTGGTGCCGTAGCCCCGCGCGTCGCCATCACACTGTCGGGCGCAAGGGCGATGGCTGAGGCTGAAGAGGCCTATGACTGAGGAAGAAGTTGAAGCGTGTTGTAATGGCCATCAGCTACGGGATCCGCTTAGACCGAAGGTGAATCGGTCAGTGAGTGATGAAGATTCGGGCACCACAGAAATATGAGGATACCAACTTAGACATGCGCGCATTTGCCCTCCGAATATTGTTACATTTCCCCAAAAAGTTGGCAAGGAAGCTTATTGTGGACAGTCTACTAAAATTGCCAAGTTCTTTACCACCTGGGCTGGTTGTGACAGTAATCAATTGAATCCCCTAGAACTTGAACTGTCGGCAAAACGGGCTTGTTTAGGCTCTGAAATGATGGATAGAGTTATCTCTGTGCTTACTATTGTTGGGGATGAGGGGAGTTATGTGCCTCCTGTTGAAGATTCTGGTGCATTGGTGCCTCTCAACAATAATGATGTGAAAATTGACTCTCATTGTAATATAACGGATACACTTTCTGTTGTTTGCGCCAGTGGGAAGGAAGATTTGAATATTGACAATGGATACTGTCTCATCAGCCATGAATAATATCGGGATTCCGGTGGAGGTTGATGTTACAGGAATTTATAATCCACAGACTCCTGTACTCCACTCCACTCCACTCAACTGAACCCCTGACAACTGCCATGCACACTGATAATGTGTTGAACGAGTCTTGGGAATCTGGGCCTCATTCCGAGGTTGGAGGTAGCCATGGCACTACTAGTGCCATGGCTACCCCCTTACCGGATACCGGGTCCGGGTTCCCTGAATCGGGAATTACCGGGCCATTCCAACCTTGGAGGACCCGGTATTTCCCCCCTTCAGGGAACTCATCCCCATTCGAGCCCCCATAGGGCTCAATGGGAATGGGGACCATGCTAACAACGGGCCCATTAATAACAGGCCCATTGTTAGCATGCTGGTCCTTTAGCGGCTCCCACTAAGGGCGCCTGGTAAAACCAGCCGCCCTTGGCGGGACCCGCTAAAGGACCTCGTAATGCGGCGGTAAGGGGTTAACGGCACCGGCACGCTTACTGGTGCCGTTGACCCCTTACCCTACCACCTCGGCCCTCTGTGTTATCTGCCATCCAGCATGATATTACGTCATCGACTACGCTCTATGCAGCCCTAGAACAAATGCTTAATGTTATAATTGCTGGTGCGTAAACCGTAATTGAGTCAACTCACATAATTCAGACAGCACATAACCACAAAGGTATTTCTGTAGGGACTCTGGCAATACAAGGAAGGGATAATGAGGATTATAATGCTCTAAGACGGATTAGTGCACCTTTGTATGATAGTCATCCTGCCATTAATCAGTGATATTATTTAACATCTTACATTGTGACATCCTTTGAAGGGTGATGAGAAGTGATGGCATCTTACTTGTTGACCAACTTGAAGGAAAAGGCAAGGCGATATCTAACATTGTGTTCCATATGGAGGAACTGTTCGATTTTGTCGTGCTACATGAGAAGGACCTCTTCAGAAGAAGGATACACATGTGAAGTTGTGAAAATTGCCAGGACGTGATATAACATGAGCACTAAAAATAGCTACATGAGTGATAATGTATGTCATAGTATAGTTAAGGACAATCGGATTGTAAGATTTGAAAAGATTTTAGCAACTGTCCACGTTGACCACAACACGAAAGGGAAGGATACGGTTTGTAATCTTCGTTCTAAGTGTATTCAGCCATTCGATTCTTAAAATACAGGAGGCAAAAAGAAACCTGAGAGCAGATATCAAATCCCTTATTCTGACCTCTGAGGTGGATGGTATGGTATGTAATAATGTACATTTGGAAATAGCTATAAACAAGCAGAAAGACTATTACTATCCATGCCTATGCAGATATGTTAAGGAAAGGAAAAGAGAACTGTGGCTAACACTGGCAGGTTTTGCTAGAAAAGGAGACTCCAAAGGCTACTGGAGAGCTATAAACTGCGGCAACATCTCCAGATCCCCCATAAGCAACACATCCAGCAGGGACTGGGAAATACAGATGGCTGCTACTCTTGGCAAAGCTAGTGGTGAAACCCCCTATCCTATGGATGATAATATTAGGTGGAATACCCTTCCTGAGGTCAGCAATTTGGTACAGATAGTAAAAACGCTAAATTTCTCTTCTGCTGTTTGCCAGCATGGGACTTGTAAAGCTTTAATTAGAATGAATCCAGGACTGTGAATGCAGGCTCTTCACGCCTTATGTGTGTGTATTAGCATGACTAACATCTTTCCTTGCTCATGGAAAGACAGAAATATCATGCCTGTCTTTAACAAGGGCAGTAGATGTTCAGAGGAATTATCGTCTGCTAGCTATGCTAGATATCCCATCTATAATGTATGCTAAGGTACTATTAGATTAATTGACCGTATGGATAAACAACAATAATATCCCGCCATACTAGAGGGGGTTCACAAAAAGATCTTGTACCCTACATAATTTGATTACTCTCCCTTCCCTGATTGAGTACCCATGGAATAATGGGCAATTAAAAATGTATGTGGCCTACGTCGATTTTAGTGCAGCCTTTGACATTGTGCAGAGAGATCGGTTATGGTATAAATTGGATTACATGGGGTTACCCAATGGCCTTTTATCAATGATTATTAAGTTACATACCAATACAATAGTTAGTTTTGTATGGCTGTGGCCGTGTATCTGAATGGTTTCCAACTTGTTGAGGTGTTAAGTAGGGGTGCATCTTGGTACCCACTCTTTTTAATCTATACCTGACCGATCTACGAGCGGCTCTTGACATACCAGATGCTTATGCTATTAAATATGGTTTTGATCAGCTTCTCATGGCTGGGCTATGCTGTTGATATTGTTATTCTTGATTACACATCTAAGGGCTTACACAATAGGCTGAATGCTTTAGGGGATTATGCAAGTGATAATGGCCTCACAATTAACATGAGCAAAATGAAGATCATGGAATTTAAATACTGTAAGAGCAATATGAGGGGATTTCCTTGCTCAATTAATGACTATGGTGTTGAAATTGTCTCTAGATATAAATATCTGTGAGTAGTTATTGATGACAATGTAAATTGGAATGCACATTTGGAGTAAACTAGGGAGAAGGTTGCACAACAGACGGGTGTGTTGAGTAGGTTTTCTTGTACAAATCGTGGGTATCCCATTGAAACGGTGCTCACCACAAAAATCAGATCCCTTATGTTATATGGTGCTGAGGAATAGGGGTTTAATCTGATTAACACAGTAGAAAAAATAGAAAGAATTAAATGTAAAAAGTTAAGACTTCCGAAATCTATACCTATTGAGTATTTATTGTTGGAATGTGGTCTCGTTAGCATGAAAACAATAATCAGCATTCAACTATTGATGTTTCTTAAGAAAGTCCATCATATGGAACCGAATGTGCTTATACGCCAGATTGCCCTACATTTTAATAATAAGGAAATCCCTTTAAGAAATAGTTGTATGGTTGGATTCATAAGATATCTGATTTCTGGACAAAATCTACAGGAGTATCTAACACTCAGCTCTCGATAACCAGATACAAAAATATGATTAAGAGGTCTACGACACTTAATGACATCAAGCAAGTTCTGGTTAATCGGCAGCTAAAAGTAACTGCAGTGAATTCCTAGAATATCTGCAAGGGCGAGAGAAGAAACCCTTGTACATATGTGCATATCCAGATTATAACATTGTGAGGACATACATGCTAATTAAATTTAGTGCAGTTCGATCTAATGACATTTTTGGTGCCCAATTTGGAATACCGCATATTGAACGAACATGTAGGTTATATGGAGAGCTAGCACTCGAAACCACAAAATGATTAGTTGCAAATATTTTTCCAAATACAAAAATTATTTTAGTAGTCTTTCTACTTAAGTATTATGGGAAAAAAGAAAAGTTTTTGTTAAGAAGCGATAAAGTGAATGAACTATAAAAGTGAGTGATCAAAATTAACCCCGGAGCAAAGGGAAAGAAAAAGGTAAATATTGAACTTTTGTGCTTATGACATCAAACTACCCAGACCAAGAGATACTGGGGCAAATAACATGAGAGTGTGAACTGAAAGGAAAGTCAAAGTGGTCCTGCGGAGGTCTATAATAAAAGCCATGCACATTTGAAAGTCTTCGACATCAGTAAAAGGTCAGAGCGGACTGAGGGAGAATGTAAGTGTGATAAGTTAGGGGAAGGGAACCCCTAAAGGATGCAAATCAAGCTTGGGGAAGGGAACCCCTGCAAGTGCTGTGTTTGAAAGGTCTGAGCCCGACTGAGTGAGACCAATGTGAACATTTTCATTTTATTGAACTTTTGCTTTGAGAGCTCCGAGCCGGGCTGAAGGAGGCCAGCGTGAACTTTTTTGTTGAACTGTGTTTTGAAAGCTGGGAAAAGAGACTTTAACATGGAAGGCCAAGTGGGCCTTGATCTGTTTTTTAAACTGTCTTTATTTTGAGAACCTGAGCCAGAGTGTTTCATCCTGTCTACGGGGACTGCCTGACTCCGTGGTGTCCGACGTGCAGAGGAGTGCTGACTCAGCCACATTTATTCTTTCTATTCTAACACTGATTTTCCTTTCCATACATATCCTCCTTTACACACTTTTGTACAAGAGATGGGGTGGGCATTAGGTTTTGTTAGTATAGGCCATTTTGACTTGACAGACTTTATTATTTGATGGTCAAGACTACTCCCATCCTAGCTGTAGGGCAAAGTAGGAGTTTTTCCAAAACCCCGAAAATTGAATAAAGGTTTTACAAATTGTACCTTTTGTGTCAGTTTCATACGTGTGATATCATGCCTCCCTTACAGTAGAAACACAATATGTTCTACAATTCACAAACTATGCATTGTTTGGTTCCTAGTTTTATATTCGGTCGTCACTCATTTACTGGTCATTACTAAATTAATTTAAGGTATGATTTGTTCCTAAAGAAATGCTGTAACTACTCCACTCTGGTCACAGCATGGTGTTGGACAAAATATGCTGCAAACTGTAATGCGTAGGTTTGCTGTTTTTATGGCTATATGCAGCTTATTTACACATTATGTAAATAACATGTTGCAGACACCTCCCGAAGAGTGGCTGAGCTTTTAGAGAGGTTCCGCTGGGAGCTGAATTGTGGAGGTCTCATCTGACCCATCTCGGTCACCATTACATGATCCTGTGCCCCCTCTTATCACTGCTTGGTTGGGCTTGCAATCGGTGAGCAGAACAGGAGCACTGCTTGATAAGGCCTCCCATTAGTGCTTCAGAACTATCAGCGTAGCTTCCTCATGTGACTTCCTTGTTACATTCAAGACTAGGTGTGTGACATCCTAGCAGGATCGGGAGGGAGCATGATGAGAAGGGGGAAGGCTGCAGGGCAAGCTGGAAGGCAGCATTGGGGTGAGTGGTGAGCCAGAAGATACAAGCTGAGGTAAGGCTGGTGCCAGACAGCTGACACAGGACATCAGACTGGAGGTAGAGCATGGTGGACAGTCATAATATCGAAAAAAAAATGTCGACAAAAAAATGTCGCAAAAAAAAATGTCGACTTTCGTTTTTTTAAATTATATATTTATTTTAGGGGTTCGGGAGTAAAAAAAAGTGAAAAATAAAAAAAAAAATTAAAAAAGGGGGGTTGGGGGAACCCCCCCATTTAAAAAAAAAAAGCATTGAAAAAAAGTCGACATTTTTTTTTTCGACATTTTTTTTTCGACATTTTGACTGTCGACATTTTTGTTGTCGACATTATGACTATAAACCGTAGAGCATATGAATACAAAGTGGAAAGGTAGGTGTGAAAAACATTGTTTGCATGCATGCCTGTTTTGATTGCAGTGTATGCATTTTGTGTGTTTTAACAGGGAAGGGGGACTGTATTGGCAATATGAATGTAGCATGCTTGCATGGAATAGGTGCACTGCATGTGCAGCTTCAACAATGTTTTTACAGAGCACTACTGGAATGAACCGGACACAGCCACAAAGAAACTGTTCATACAGTGGCAAGCTAGCAAACAAGTTGGGCACAACCTGCATGAAAGTATTTATATAGTGGCAATGATGACATGTATTGGGTACAACCAGCATGCCCATGATAATGATGTGCATCATCAGTACTGGTGCATTTTAGGTAGAGGCTGCATTAAAGTATGTTTTCACAGTGTTAATGCTGGCCTTTATTGGACACAGCAAGCATGACAATGTTTTACAGTGGCAATTCTAGAACATATTGCGGACAGCCTGCATGGAAGTGTGTTCTCACAATGACAATGCTGTTATAGGATGGTTGTATTGCACACACATCATCAACAATGTGTTCACATGGTAATGTTGACACACATTGGGCTCAATGTTATGAAACTATTAGTACCGTGGCATGCAGGCTAAGCACATCCAGCATAAAATTGGTTTACAGTGACACCACTGGTATATGTTGGGCACACCAGCATGAAAGTTGAAACAGCTTAGTGGCAATGTCATATACTGACTGTATTGAGCGTTGGGGAACCATATGCTGAGGCACAATGCACCTTGATCGATTTACAGAGAATGCTTGGACCCTGTGTGGAGTAAATACAGCCCCAGGACCAATGAACTGCCCTGGAATGCTAGGCTTAAAATGTGCAGAAATATCTAAAGCAAGGTGTGACTGTCAAACAAAAAGGGGAGAATGTCATTCTCATCTGCCACACATCAAAATGCTTTTTACAGAGAAACAGAGTACAAACGTGAAATGGCCCTGTATTGAAATGACACCGCCTCAAAACGAGAGGCCTACCTTTCACTACATTATAAAAAAATGAAATGCTCTTTGCACAAAAGAAAGCTGCCATGGAAAAATAGAAATGGACACATTTTGCATCCTGAAAGGAAAGGAACACATGGGAAATGTAACTCAAGTTGCCAGAAGTATATTTAAAGGCACCGATTAAGGAAACTGGTGGCTTGACAAAGCTGTTTTAAAAGAAACTGCAAGAATAAAGATGAATACAATAATATTTTGTGTTTGAAGACATTGGTGCAAGTCCCATGTAGAAAAGTCAGAATGTAAAAGTATCATTTATTTGCAGTTTATAGGAATTGAACAATGAGCTGTGCTGAGCTCAGTGATTTTTCTACAGCAAGCCAAAATGTCAAACACAGCCTTATCCTGCAATCTAAAAATCTCTTTGAAGCTCCCACACCCAAGAAGGGGACAGAGCTTGAGCCGGACTAAAGTTTTATGAGGTGAACAGATGGCCACTGTGAAAACATGAGACGCAGTTAATGGACATGAACTCTTAAAGATACAGAGCATTACAATTCGATTCCTGATGAGGTGCAGGATCTGACTGACAATTGACATGTACCAGAGAATGACCTATGAGAGAGGGAGTGGAGTTGTCTTCCTCTGTTCAGATAAGATAAGCAGACCCAAGGCCCGGCTATTAAATTTGAAAGGAGTTAATGACTTAAAGATCAGATGGCCTAAACTACATGTTAAATTTCTTGAGGAGAAGAAATGTGAAGACCATTAAAGTTAAAATCATGCATGTATTTAGAGATTGCCATCGGTATATGGAGGATCATATTTTGCCCATTTTCTCCAGAACCGTACCTCTCACTAAAATGATGCAAATATCACTGAACAGCTTATGAACAGATCCATCAAATTATTCAACTCCCTTAAATATGTGACCTTGGGAACAAGAGTTACAAGCTGAAATATGATCATGGCTTCCCTCCAAATGTCACAAAGCAGAGATTCAGGGAGGTGATAGCTCGTTGAATTAGATATCTGTATAAAAAATCTCAGGTTGATAAAAGTTATTGTTTTTGAATAAATTACAAAAATCTACTATTCGAGCCTGCAACATCTGGCACCAGACACATTTCATTAAGTCTGGCATGGTTAGACCAATTCAGATTTCTATATTTGATGATTATTTGTACATTGAAAATAATTGCCATGTTGTAGATTTTAGCTGCAACTGTAAAATTGTTCAGAAAGATAGTTCAAGAGAGTGGAGTCATAAACTCCCAAGAATGGAGCCTAGTAACTAAAAGGGGCCAATCAGAGAAAAGGGGAGGACAGGAGAGGTCCAATCCAAATCAAGGGACAATACGCTGGCACCTGATAATTTAGTTATTTTGTGGGTGTGGTTTAGATTTGATAAGGGGATGCACAATGGAAAAGGAAAGGGCTGTCAAAAATCATCTGAGTGGGAACTGCTGGAAAAATCACTGCAGAACCAGCATTCCCTGGGAGGTGAATTAGACCAGGAGGAGACTAAAATCTGTAGGGAACCTGCATAGGCAAATAAAGGGATGGATTCTGGAAGTCTCTGGGCCTCATTACACGGATGGCGGTAAGGGATTACCGGCACTGGTAAGGGCACCAGTGCCGGTAATCCCTTACCGCCCTACTACGAGGTCCCTCAGTGGGTCCGGTCCTTAACGTGTGGTCAGACCACATGTTAAGGACAGGACCCGCTGAGGGACTTCAGAGCAAATAACGGTACCGCTAATTGCGGTACCATTATTTGCTCCTTCCCCATTCCCATTGAGCCCTATGGGTGCTCAATGGGAATGGGGAAGGGCCATGGTGAATGGGGAATTACCAACCCCGCCAACCTTGGAATGGGGCGGTATTTCCGCCATTCACCATGCCGGACTCCGGTGGCAACCATAGCGCTACTAGCGCCATGGTTACCGCCATCCGTGTAATGAGGCCCTCTGTGACTGAACCTGGAGAGCCTGTCGAACCAAGTCCCAATGTTTCCCCTGAGTGTCCACAAGCCTTGATGACTTTTCCTAAGCACAAAACCCAGAGCTGTTCAATGCAAGTAAACTTGTCCAACAGACCCAAGTCTGGTGGGGATCTGTTTGATTTAATACCTTCCCCTTTTTGTTTGGGTGGGCAGACCAAGTAGATCCTTAGTATTTTTACTAAATAATAATTTAATTAACTTCCATATGGTCAAAGAATGCGGGGTGAGCTCAAAACCTCTGATTCCTCTCCTAGCACTGAAAAAATGTATAGTCATTTACTAGAAGTGGGTATCCCTTACATTATTGTGGCCAACTCCTAAATTTGCCAAGGTGGAGGGGGTTCTAAATACAAATAAATGCCCTACCACTCCCCATTACCCAGAACCCGCCTTAAAGCAGAGGGGTACCATAGTAAACTTAATATCTGCGTTTAGGCTGGGGCAGAAAAGTGTCTTGAAAAATTAAATAGAGTGATGTCCCTGATTTAAAATCACACTCTTTTTATAGAGAGTGGGAAAGTGCCTCCCGAGGGAAGAGAGATTCTTCATTGAATAATGGTGAAGGAAAACAGGTTAAAAACTGCTGGCATTGCGCAAGGAGCTTAAAATAAAGAGCACTGCATCTGTGAAATGTCTTTGACCAATAGAAAAGTCTTGCATCTTATTCAAATCAAACATTATGTGAAGTATATTGCCAAGCGTATGATCTGGTCATGTTTCAAGGTGCTGCTTATATTTTTACATTGTGTATTGTGAGTGACCCCATCACATGAAGTGCTTATTCGACCTGTGTGTCTTCTTACATGAGTGGGATTGAAAAAAAACATGTAGAGTTTTGAATATTTGTGAATTCTATTATCAAAAAGTGAATAGTGTTGTACTTGTAGTGAAGCTTTATTTTGTGTCACAGAGTAACGTGATGTGTTGTGTGATTTTGCGCAAATATTAGTTTTACATATTAATTAATAAATATATATTTTTCTACACACCGCCGTGGTTCTTGGCTTACCTATTGCCAAAGGGAGGGGGTGATCTATGTGTTATGATATGGCTCATAGACCGGGTTAGATTGAATTATGTAAACAGGACTATTGGTGTGGTGCTTTTGATTGGGGGGACTAACTCCCAGCATTAACTGTTGACCTATAAATATACCCTCACACCTTCATTAACAATAGAAATAATCACATTTGTCTCCCCAAAAAAAGGAAATTGCTGGGATAGTAGAATCGCATTTGACCTAAGGAACCCATAGCAATATCACAAAAGCAGCATGCAGTAGAGCCTTATACATGTCTTATACAACTTGTGAGACATCCACAGGATGTGATTGCCTACCCACTTTTCCATCCAGGGAACTGATAATAATTCCAACATCACGAGTGATACCCTTTTAAAACTTAGGAAGAAAAAATTCCGCACTGAAATGCACAGTCATCTGCTCACCGAGTATCTTAAAAAAATATATAATTCCACAGGGCTTAGTGGTGCGCTTAGGACCCTGTTTATTCATTGACGACGCAGAATATAAACAGGCTTTTTCCGGCGTGGCTATTAAATGCAGCTGGGATTTAATGCTTTTAACAATTAACACAGCGTTGAAAAAGAGCACCATTATCGGTGAAGAGATCCAAAAAGCGGAGACTGCATTTAAATTAGATTCCTCCATTGCTAATTTAAAGGAGAAATTGGACCTTATTGAAAAGCAAACAAATTAGTTTATCAAATTTGGATAAACTTAGGAAAGATATATTGGCTTTTACTAAGGAAGGCACTTTCCCCTACCTGAACACTGATTACAAGGGTCCAGGCAATTGGCAGAACCCCCACTCTTCCCAAATGGGTTTGACACCTTATACGAAGAAGGTCACTTTTTCAGATACATCTTCGGACGGGAGTACGTCATACCCCAACAGGGGTTTATGTAACAGAGGAAACAGAAGGAATAGAGGACAGAACCAGGGTAGAGGAGGTAGACCCTACTGGCAATACCCACAATATGGCCCTCCGCCGCCTTTTGCTCCGTATGGACAGAATCCCCCTTTCCCGGTCCCCAATCTCCCTTTTCCTCCCCCTGAACTAGGACCACCACCTTTAGACAACCTGTTCCAAACCAGGAGAAGGTCCTACTGGAGGTGATGTCTCAATCAGCTTTCTATAACATTTCTAAAAAAACTTTAAGTCCTCTTGAAATCTCCATGCTTGAGAGGGTTTTTCATTTGTCCCCTTGCAAAACCCCTCCAAAATGGATACGGAAATCGAATTACGCAGTCTCTTCCGTAAAATCAGACTAAGAGACTACTTCAGGATGAATGAAAGAGAACAAAACGACGTGGAGTCTAATACTCTGTTTAGGTGTAAGTCCACCTTCACGCCTAGCCTTAATATGGTCTCTGAAGAGACGGCCATCTTTGAGAAGGCAGTACTCAGAGACTTCAATCTGCTATACAAATGCTCTGATAGTCATCCACGGACACCAAGCTTTAATTTTTCTAAAAACGAATGGGACTGACTCAGAAAACTTAAAGCAGACCCGACCATCATAATTAAGCAGGCCGACAAGGGGGGTGGTATCGTTGTACTTGATACTGCCCAATACGATCAAGAGGTTATGCGTCAACTTGATAATCCTTTATTTTATCAAAAATTGAGTGGAGACCCGACTGAAGGGATCAGCAAAGAAATTGTTATCTGTATGGCGGCACGTGAGGCTGAAATCATCAGTGAAAAGGATTTTTTATTCCTGACGGCCATAGGGACTAGGGTCCCGTTGTTTTATGTATTACCAAAAATACATAAAGATTCCATCAACCCTCCTGGCCGCGCCATAGTCTCCTTGTGTAGTTCCATACTAGAACCATTGGGCCAATTTTTGGATTACTTTCTGAAACCCCTTGCAGTGAATACTGACACATATATATCGGATAACACAGATGCCATCAAACATCTTGAAAATGTACCATTTAATCTGGGACATGAGATACTAATAACTTTGGACGCGGAGTCTTTGTACTCAAATATACCTCAATCTGAGTCTCTGTATATAATTAAAAGTTTCTTAGATAGCCGACCAGACATCCAACATGTTCCAAGTGAATTTTTGATTCAATTATTGGAGATAGCTCTGACTAAGAACTATTTCCTATTCAATAATACATATTATTTACAGGCTAAGGTCACGGCGATGGGGGTGGCTTTCGCCCTCCTATTACACGATCTTGTATATGTGGCAGTTTCAAAAGTCACTCATTCTACATGATTCCAACCCCCTCCTCTCAGCTATGCGCCTCTATAAGAGGTACATAGATGATATAATTATCGTCTGGGATCCAACTAAGGGGGATTATACTGCCTTTTTCCCATGGATTAACACCTTAAATCCACACATAAAGTTCACCATGTCGACCAGCAATATCTAGCTTCCATTTCTGGCTATTAAGATTGACACAGATCACATCTTTGTAGACTTATTTTGCAAAGAAACAGACTGTTACACCATTTTAAGATTTTATAGTTTTCATCCTCAGGACCTGAGGGAGAGTATCCCCTGTGGGCAGTTCTTGACAGCAAGAAGAATTTGCACTAGAACCGGTGACTACTCTATACAAGCTGGAATCATTTCTAAGAGATTGACGGCTAGACGGTACCCTGCATACCTTTTGAAACCGGCTCGTAAAAGAGCCAGATATCAACAACGCGATACCCTGTTTACCAGGCAGAGTAGGCCAGATATCACTAATCAACGCATTGTATGTGCCACTACCTTTAACTCTCATGACAAAGAGTTGAAGAAAATGATAAACACTGGCATCTCCTCCAACTTAACAATCCCGGTCTAGAGTGCCCACTGTTTGCTTTCAAAAAGGGCAGGAATCTGAAGGGCTGGCTCTCACAAGCAGACCATATGAAAACCGCCCCCCAGCCAGCGACCATCCATTCGCAATGGGGTTTTCAACCTATATCGGGACACTTCCCATGCGGGTTCTGTAACGAATGCAAATCAACCTCGGCCTGCTCCACTGTTACCATCAATGAGAGACCATGGGCTCTCAAGCAACATACTACGTGCAATTCTTCTAATGTGATCTACGTTATTATATGACCATGTACGAAAAACCGTCAATCAGATGGAGAATAAATGCAAACAAAACCACAGTCACCCATTGACCTACAACACAAACTTACACCCTAATCCACCGTTGCAAAACCACACCAGGTGAAACTTGCATACATAAATAAGCACAAAAATAATGAATCTCAACTGTGCTGCCCCCTCCGCAGCAGCCCCGAACCTCGTCACCAGTGTAGTAAAGCAGGTTCTGCACTCAAGGTAAGTTCTTTGTACGTCTTTAATGTCTTCAAGTACAGATGACATGTAGGAGAACAGACACCGGCTTCCCCACCCGGCAGGCGCTCACCAACTGACATCTTACGAACACCACACACATCACCATACATTCCTGCAAGTGCGTGCATTCCATTCCATTCCATTCCATCTGAGATCACAGATTACAACATTCATCTATCAGGATCTGATGATATACTTTGTTCAGATCAAGTTTTGAAAACACCTTTGCTCCATTTAGTAAGCTGATCATATCATCCAGGTGCATTCCGGGATGTCTCTCACACCCAATTGCCTTTTTTGCCTGGTGCATGTCCACACATTTGCAGATCTTATTGGTGGACCCTCTCTTGGCAACAGCTACTATGGGGGATACCCATGGAGTGGGACCATCAGCAGGTTCTATCATGCCATTGTTCGATAAGCATAGTATTTCTTCCTCCAACAGTGGTTGCAGGTGTACTGGAATCCTCCTTTGTTGTTGAGCAACCAGTGGTACTGATTCATCTATGTGAAGTGCCATGGGACTTCGCTTCAGGCACCCAATGCCTTCTAACAGGGTTGGGAACAGTTGTATAGCTGAGAATCTGGACTGCATGTTGTTGTCACTGCCGCTATCGCCTTCTCAATGGCTGTAGGTTGCTCCCGGGAACTTCTCCTTGAAACGTGAAATTCAGCTTGGGTGCACTTCTCCTTGTTTCGTAATGATGTGGAGAATTTCCTGTGGTTTTGCACCGGCCCTCTCGCAGCCCACTGTAAACCCTTCAGGTCAAACGGACGCAGCTATGGTGGGGACACCATTTTACAGTATTCTGACACACACGTGATGTTCTGGGTGGTGCCAGTATCGATGAGGAATTTAGCCTGATGGTCTCCTATCAGCAAGTTGAAGTTGTCTTCAGGCGGGGCCATCACACCATTCATCATGTAAGCATAATTGCAATGAGTTGGTTCTCAGGGGGGTGAGAGCGAAGGAGACCTTCCTGTTCCTTGTCTTACATGGGGCATAAGGTCTCTCCTCACACTGGCACCTCCAGTGCGCTGAACTCTTGCTTGGATTGCGTAGAGTTGTACCCCGGCGATCGTCCGGGTGGAGCGTTGCAGTCGACCGCCTGATAATTTTCCCTGCCGCACTTGGTGCACACAAGACCAAATTTTGGACACTTCACTCCTCCTTAATGGGGAAACGGGAGACCACATCTATAACATCTTCCAGATGATGCAGATCCTCTGGACATGTAGCTGCTAGGGAGTCCCCTCAGGCTGATGACGATATTTGGTAAATTTGTTCTTTCCTGGGTACCTTAGAAGTTTCAATCTGTGAAGCTTGTGCGTCTGCCCTGGCCATTTGCAATATGGTAGCCAGCGGGAGAGATTATTGCTGTCGATTTGCTTCTTTATTCGAGAATGTGTGAAATTTGGAGTGTGCCACTAACTTGCGAAGGCGGGTTGCTAAGACATCCACTGATTCACCCACCAGTTTGCACGTCGTGTTGAAGAGGTGTCTCTCATGGTCGATGTTACCTTGAGAATCAAAATATGCATTAAGTGCCTTTTTGAGGCCTGGATAGGTCTTAACTTCCTGTGGTGGTAATGTGGGTATGAGGTACTCTACCTCATCTCCGGCTAAGTTCACTAGTAACCTTCTGTCAAATTTGTCGGGCGCAGTTTCATCATGTGCGTGCAGGTAGTTTTAGAATCTTTTAATTCACTTCTCCCAGTGGGATTCGAGGGCTTGTTGATTAGTCATGTCAAACGGCCCTGGTCGGTGAAAGGCTGCTGCACAACGTGCATCATCTTCATTCAGCTCACCTTCTGACATTATGAAATGTGAAGGCCTGTACATCTCAGGTCTCGTGAAGATTCAGGCACCATAACTGCATTTACTGGGATCCCACCTTCGTTGTCATTGTCCTGTCCTTCATGTGTGAAAGGACATGAAGGTGGACTGAATACACTGGAGGGAACCGTGGGCTACCTCCAGTGTAGAGAGAAATTATTACGAGGAGCTGCAGAACATTTCAACCTTCATTATTTTTCGATGCCCGTAAGTGCCTGCGCGGGGGAAACCTGGCGCGCATGCGCTCGCCTCTTTGGCGGGCACTTCTAGTGATGTGACGGAGCTCTGGTGCTCCGTTAACGGTTGTAGGTCATATGGTCGAAAATAAAAGGATCGAATGCCTTTTGATCGACACTAAAATGATTGAAAAAAATGGTCGAGGTTTTTTTTTTATGGGGGGGTTCCCCTCCATCCCCCCGTTTTCTTTATTAAAAACATTTTTCTACCAACCCAAACTAAAATATATATATAAATAAATAAATAAAAAAATTCAACCTTTTTTTTTCAACCATTTGACTGTCGATCAAATGGTCATTCGATCCTTTATTTTCGACCAATTGACTGGACAGGACAGGCACATTCGCATTCTTGAGTTCTAGGATTTTGACCTGCTATTCTGTCAAGTGTATAGGCGTTTCTTCACCTTTGGAAAAGGAAGCAATGATCTTTCCCATCAAGCAACAGTTATAGGTGTCCCATAGGACTAGTGGTTAACTTGTTTGTATTATTGGCTTCATAAAATTCTTCATAATGTTTCTATAGTGTTCATTTAAAGGTGGGGGTCCCTCGAGAGTGCTACATCAAATCTCTCAGATCCATTATTGTGGGGTAAATCCTGCAGATCAAAGAGGGCACTTGAGGGGAAGTTGTCAGAGATTATTCTAACATCTGTGGTTGCCTGAAATACTTTCACCATCACTGATTTCTTGGCATAGATATAGTTGATTCTAGTAAAAGGGTCATGGGGGCAGAGTGGAAGGTGAACACTGGACATCATTGCATCTATAGTAGTGAAATGAATGCCATGGCCGAGTGAGATAAAGGCTTATTGATCCATAATAAAATTCAACTGTTAGTGACATTGGCTTTTTGTATTTAATGCAGAACACTCAGACGAGAAAGAGAACTCGAGTGGTGTGGATTACGGGAGCCGGTGAGCAACAGACATGCTCTACTTGTTGTAAGCATGTGATAGGTGCCGGGACATTGAAAAGCAGTGAACAACTTGGAGGAAGGGGGAATCACTGTCCCTGATGCAGGTCGGGTAAATCGAGAGAAGCAATCTGCAGAGCCGAGCAGGTAAGTGCCTGCAGACACCGTCCAAGGAAGCTCAGAAGTCAGGGGGTTCGCCACAGAAGTACTGAAAGCAGATGAAGCTGACGGAGCGAGCCGGAGGTACTCCGGGAACCGGAAAGTGGGCGAGATGCCTGCCAGACCCGACTGCAGACTGCAAATGGGATCTAAGAATATGACGGTCCAGGCAGCAGCCACTTGAAGCTGGTGAACCTACAGAGAGATGCTGGGACAACGGGCCACTTCACCAGGTATACCGCACACTGATGAGGGTGAATTATAGGAACTGGGGAAGCCCGAACAGGGAAGTAGGGCCCTTACAACATTTTACAAGAAAGCAAGAAGTGAATGAGAAAGGCTCCAAGACCCTGCACTTTAATGGAAGAATAGTTGAGAACAGTGTGACTCCGAAAAGTAAAGGAAGATTGTGTTGTAATCAAGCAAGCCCTAGCAGGAGAGTGTACTGGGCGCCAACAACTGTGAGTCTAGGACCTGCACCCAGGTGTGCGCAGGCCAGTCACTGGAGGCCTAATAGGGGAGTGATCCGGAGTACAGGAGAAGAGTCTGGGTGTCACTCTCAGTGTTGTGGAAACGAAGAGTGTATGAAAATTAAGAAGTCCTGGCAGGAGAGTATACCAGGTGAAGGGTGGAAGCAAAACTGTAGTGTGTGGAAATTAGAGGAAGGGAGAACGTCTCCTCCCCTTTTGGAATTGTGAACTGTGTAAACTGAGAAATGGCAAGGGAAGACCCAGACCCCTTGGATGTGGAAATTGTTGGAACTGTAAAGGAAATTCAACCACATGTATCCTAAAAATACTGTCACCATTCAAGAAGACTCCAATACATCATGCTTAAGGCCGGAGCAGGGTATACAAAGATTCTGCAGGTGTGGTGGAGTGGAGGGGGCCAGTGGCAGAGGTGGGTTCACCGTCAAAGCAGCAGTGCACATCGTCACCAGAGAGAGAGAGAGAGAGCATTGGTGTAAGACTGCAGTTCATCTTGACTTTGGAAAAGCGTGGATTTGTTATGGACTGCAATGCGGTTTTCAGCATGGCTGTACAGACTATATTTGATATTCAGATTCTGTAACACCAGTAGCATTGGCAGAAAATGTTTCCTCTTCTCACCAGAGAGTATAGAGAAACTGTGATCTATATGGTTTGGTCACACCACTTGGTAGGGCCTATTATTATTTTTATTTTCACAGAATATCTAATTTCTATCACCCCCATGAATTTCAAAATGTGGATTATAGAACGAGACTTGGCATGTCAGTCAATGGAACATTTAGGGCCAAGTATGTGAGCACATTTAATGTCCAGAGAGTACCCTAACTAGAGATTGACAACATCCCCTTCTTGGCCTTCCAGAATACTTTTCAACTGCAGATTATTATGGCAATGTGCATGCTCCAGACAAATACACATATTACTTCTCTACAAAAGCTGTTGGATGACCTTCAAAACAGAAGATTTTAGTGGTGTAATTTCTGCCATGATTCCACTCAACGTATGTTCTGGGAGATGCTTTGAAGGAGAGAGAGGGTCAGATTTCCTCTTGATGTTTAGCGTTTGAATTGACGTGGTGTCTTTCCTGGTGAACTCAGATGATGTACAGTGTATATCACTACAGTGACTCATTATGCCCAGAACTATCAGTTGCCCATTTCAGAAACACCCAGGAGTGGGAAGCAGTGGCCTCTTTGCTGTGTTCCAACACTGGGTAGCAACCACAGCACTCAAATGCTTGGCTCCCGTGAGGAGTATCAATCCAGGTCCTGGAGTATGGTGAGAACAGGGCCTTGAAGAGTTGTGTTCCTGTTTGCTGCCATTTAGTTGGTAGGAGTCATGCAGTTAATTGTACGGCAGGCTTCACATGTCCAGTCACTGCATCTTATGTTTGTAAGAAACCTAAAGGGATATGTAGTCATAGTGATACAGGACACACAATCAGTTTGTGTACCTGTATGTTGTAGATGATGGAGACGGTTGTATTTGTATTAACTATTGAATACTGGATGCATGCCTTTATCCCAGGAGCCTCTATTGGGCCTATACTCTTCAATGTGCCCAAGATTGTAATGAACGTTCTGCCTCTAAACTGTATTGCTGTATATTCATTGCTTCTAAGATGGTCACCGCACATGTCTTCTTTCAGTTACAAAATGGCAGGTCTTTTAAAATGTCCCAGTTGTGCACACTGTGTATCAGTGCCAAGCCGTGAGGACATCATCGGGCATGATGAAATGGTGCACCCAACCATTTGCTGTTTTAAAAGCAGGTATCAGTGTTAGCTCCATTCCATTTGTATTCGTAATATATTCCCACCAATGTGAATTAAAAATCTGCACCCTTCTTTTTTTTATTGTTGTGGGTGTGTTGCTTTTAAAATGGCTGCCCTACACACTTTTGATCTCATTTCAACATGGCGGATCCCCCCACACTGTTGCAACCCAGGCCTACAGCCTAATGCATTTGCAGTATGCCTGTAAGGGCATTGTAGTGCCATGTCCAGTGATCTATGTTGCGTACCACTGCTGAAACTCAGGGATCAGTGTTGCCGTGGATGGAGAGCTTCCCTGAGTCGCTCCATCTCACTGGCACCTTGTTGCAATGTGTGCCTCGCCTGTTGGGGTCAGGAACCATATGGTTCATTTTTAGGCGGGAAAGATGATGGGAGACCATGGCGAGATCTTCACCTACCGCTGTGTGTGGAGGGACGGCTTTGTTGACACGGCAACCTCTGACACATCCGTTAAACCAGGTTTGCCTTTCACAGCTTGTGTACTACACAACCATATTTACAGAAATCGTAAATCTCAATTTGGGGGGATATATAATTGCACCGCCAATGGAAAAAAAAGATATATGCTTCTACTGAGCCTGAAAACACTTTGCATGGAGGTGCCCACTCAGGAGCCATCTGTACCGCCAGCACCAATATCCTGCAGCTAGCCCCTGCCTCACTGGCATTCTGCCCATTGGTTTCAAACACATCACTTGTAATGCCTGCTGCCAGCCCTTGCAAGAACATTTGCTTAAATTGTGAAGTTTTTTTTAAACATGTATTTTTTTATTTTGAGTGGAGACAGCATCCAAACCATTCTACCATGTTCTCGATATTCAAGCAAGGCAAGATGTATCGATTGGGGTCTAGCTTAGATCTTCATGTAATGAAAGCAAATGAGTATCAAAGTATCCTGATCAGAAGGCTTTGCTTTGTTTTCTTCAGCCTTTAGAGCAGGCACTGGAGAAGAAGCAGATCCCAATAATTGCTGATTGGACAGTTTAATTGTCTGAGCTCAGCCGCAAAAGGATGCTAGTTCTGAGTATTTGGATGTGTGATGCAAATATGTTTAACTAGCATGAGTGAAGTTTCTTGTCAATTTTTTTGCTAAATACTTTGGACCCATCCTTGTGAAGTGGCTATAACTTTAATAGCTCCCTTTTCATTGCTGTTTTGCATTTGCCCAGACTAGACATTTTTTCGGTGTGCTGGAAGGCAATATGCCGGTGAAGCTCTCCATAAGTCCAGGAGCCCTTCCTTCCTTATCCAGAGGCAATCCAGAGCATTTTTACTGTACCTAAAGGAGATTAAAGCACACATGTAAACCGTTGCCAGATAGCGCCTTCATATTCTTGTCCAAGTGAAATGATTCAACTATTATCATTGCTGCTTGAGTTATGTGATGTGTTTTCTAGCAATAACATGGTTGTTCAAAACTCTCACAGTTCCAGTGGGAAATAAAGAAAAGGTTGGCGGTTCCTAAATATCAAGCACTTTAATAAAGTTGCCTTAATTCTCTAACTTCTGTTCGAAATTGACATCATATCTCACTATTGCTGATGTAGCTAGTGAGCTCTTTTCTCCAGAGCCTTGCAGGGCTTCTTCTTGCCCACGTATAGAATGGAAAGCTAGCAGGATCCGCAGTCCATCAGTACTGGGTGAGTTGCCTTCCCGCATGTGTAATGTTATGCAAAGGAGTAATAGCATGTAGATTCCGCCCCTCTTGTGCAAGTAGTATGTTCTTATTACATGTGAACACTGTTGATGACATATTTCCCATCCTTGCAGGCTGAAAAGTTAATAAATAAAATAATAAATAATAATTTCGCATTTATATAGCGCTACGAACCCTCAGGTATCTGAGCGCTGCTTATCATTACCCACGACCTCTGAAGGATAAACGGCTGCGTTTGGCCCTGCCTGGATTCGAACCTACACCAGCAGGCTCTGCACGGATGTTAAAGCGAGCGCTCTACTCACAGTGCCACTTGACAGGCTGTTAATGCTGCTTCACTAGGGCAAGTGGCAAAAAGAGCCCAGAGACACCGTGTCCCTATTGTGTCTGTCTTACACTCGATTATCCTCTGAACAACACGGAGGAATGTCTCTCCCCGACAGAGGTGGGCCTTCAGCCCCCCAAGAATGAACGTTTGTAGCTCCGCCCAGCCCCTTCTGCCAAATCCCTGCATGCCCTGGGTTACCTGTGAAACCTGCTGTTGCCCCCTTGACTAAACAATGAGTGTTAGGCCAGCTTACTGATAGATTTTTGGGGCAGTTCCTAGGTTTCCCACAAAATTTGGCCTACAGAGCTGGTATGGAGTCTGAAGCTGCTCTAGTGTAGGGCGGTATCCTGTGTTGACGAAGTCCCACCTGCTTGTCATATGTAATGGATTGTACACATTTCAGTGGCCCCGCTTATCAGCAGCCGGTATGTACTTGCCATGGAGTAATTATCATTGTTTTTTTTTATATCGCCTTGATACCGGGAGAGGTTTCTAAACGCTAGCCCGCGATTCGAACCTGTGTTGCTATGTGTTGTCTTGCTTCCAAGACCAATGCGTTGCCCCTGATCCTCCGGGTACTACTCTACTTTTTACATTTCACGGTCCTAATGCCTTTTTTATTAGGCCACTCGTGATCTATCTCGGCAGCGCCCTGTAATAGTATATTACATATAGCTCTGATGTCAGAGGTAACCTGTATTAAATTATTGTAGATGGGTTCTGCTATCACAGGGCCTGCTTCTCGATCCAGCACAGTGTTTGAAACGCCTTCCTGAGAACAATGAACTGCCATGTAAACATTTACTGAATGGGCTCTATTGCATGATTACTTTGAGGATACTCTTCTCTGACTGTTGAGTGATTTGACTGTAAGGAATATTTCTTTCTCTTTCTTAAGTGCACTGCTGGAGTTCAAGGCGTGCGAGCAGCATGTAACTGCACACGAACACACATTGTGTTAAGGTTGGGAATACATTCAGCTGCTTACAGTATGTACTTTTAAATGTACAATTCCAAGTTGGAAGTTAATATAGAAAGTCTTCCAGGTGGGAGGAAGCATGGCATCCGATGGGGACTTGCAATGGTAATGCCATATTTTATTAAGAATTAGAATCCAGAGAGTTGTAAGTAGCCAGTCAAGATGTTTTGATTATGGGCTTTACCTGGCAGTGTAATAGTGGTAGAATATTAGCAGCATTGTCTCTTTCTTCTGCACTGTCTTTTGTTGATAGAATGTGTTCAGTTTTTGTTTCATTGGGTGATGCAGCAAAACTTCTGTCTGATTTGGCTGCTACAAGTCAGTTAAACATTGGCGTTTCTCATGCTTATTGTCTGGATGTTGCTTTAGAAAAGTAAGTAGTCTGTGGTCGCCATCGTTGGGGCCAACTAGTGTTTATTCACAGAGAAATAGCCAGGTAGCATGTGATTCAAGCCATAACGTGTTTCGCCGCTGGTGGCTTCTTCAGGACTTGCATGTGAAAAGCCGGAATGGCCAAAGACCATGCTGTGTGTTGGATGCACTATGTGTATACCGCTGTCACACGGATGGTAATAATTTAGTAGTTATAACTAGAGATAATTGGTTAGGAATTCATGTCTGTAGGTATGATCAGATGTTTACCTTCTGGATCCTTCTCATATTCTTTGAAGATTTGTGTAGTGCTCATTAAGCAGCTTCAGGAGTTGGGTTCCAGTATTGGTTACAGGAATCTGATTGTCAACTTCTATAAAACGGCGGCAGTGCCTGGGGTTCTGATGACGTTGTGAGCCTGCATTCTGAGGAAGCTGGTATCGGCGTGCACGGACCCTTTCCTACCATTGACGCCTAGCTCGCTTATGATTCTGCCTTTGTTTAGGATGCTGCCACCATTGCAAAACTGTCACTTCCGAGTCCCCTCCTGTCCCAACATCCACTAGACTTCCCAGGCCGCCTGGGAAATAGTGGAGGGGCTCATAATAGACCCCTAGAACCATCGCACCCCCTTTTTCTAATATCTTTGTTGAATGGGCGTGATGAGTTGCATGCTCTTTAGCGTGCATTTTTTGCATTAACTGACACACCCTGAGTGACCTGGATGTCAACACAAGGTGCTTGTGGCAATAATGCCTTCGTTGATGGGCTGTACCAGTGGCAACCGCGTCTGCTTCACAAATTAGGGGACCAATCAGTATTAACACAGGTGACGGGTCGGTACCACCCAGTGCGGCCCACCAGGAAAGACATCTTTGCATAAATAAATTGCTTCCTACCAATTGTAAAAATTATTCGCAAGACACCACAGAACTCCTTAAACTCCTAACATAGCTTGCTCTGTAGCCTCGCTCACTCATATGCATGATCACACAATTCCTAGTTTACTTGCAGTATTACTATAAAAATGCCATACAGTGGATTGTTTCACATATAACATTAATGCTTGATAAAAGTTTGCTGACTATATATTGTTTCTGAATCATTTACCCCTTTCTAGCATTGCTTCTCTCTAAGGGAAAAAGCATGCACAATGTCTGTATGTCACAGTTTCATTTTCCAGCACTTCTGTACATGTACCTAAGCCATTTTCCTCTAGTCTGTATTGGTCACATGTTGGGCTGGAGGTCGAAAACTAGATATGGGAAGCAATGAGACTGAAACATCTGATCTCCCATTCTACATAGTGTACCAAGCAATTCCTCAGCTGTTTCCATATGCTCCTTTAGTCATGACTCAGGCTACAACATTCCTGTGCCCTGATTGCATTTAGCTTGCCATCACACAATACACCTGGCTTCCTCCTAAGCATCTGCCCCCCCACCCCGACAGCATGCCACACAAGTGGTGTCATCTTACCCAGCTGCACCATTGCACCATCCAGCTATCTCCTCCATCTTGGGACTGGGTGACTGTGAGTATCAACATCAACCAGAACCCCACCTTAAACAAAATCTGAGCTCATAAGTGCCTTATTTGGGGTTATAGGAGCTGCAGAACCGCGTGGCGGACATGAACTGTGTTGCCATAGTGCTGTTTGACCCCACTGGTTACAGTTTCTGTCCACTTTATTTATTGAGTATGGACCTGGCTTGGAGAAACAGCAGAGCAGTTCGCTACAATGGGTTTCTAGGAATTCAAGCAACACGTTACAACAGGGCAGAAACACATCACAACTAAGCAATATGGGCAGGAATTGGGGGTGAGGTGCGGTTGGCTAGTGGATGGGATTGGAGGTGCCTATGTGGCATGAAGTTCCCTGTGGTGCATGAAGTTGGTGCTTCTTGAAGAGCAGGGCCGTCAGCTCCTTTATGAATTGTACGAGGCTGGGTGCGAGTCTCATGTTGATGACCATGAGGTTCCACAGCTTTGGGGCATAGATCAAGAATGCCTGTTTCCTGTTTTATTTTATTTTTTGCTTTTTTGCATCCTTGGTCAGGTCAAGGGTTCTTGTGGGGTGTTTGCCATCAGAGGTGGTGACCTTGTCAGCTAGTTAAGGAGTATACAAAGTGACAGAATTGTAAATGATACCGCTGGTCTTGAAGGGATGGGTGCTTGACATTTGCATAGCCATTTGACGAGCTAGGCTACGGCCTGGAGGATTCTCTTCATTCGTGCCACGGTGGGGGTTGGTGTGCTGGTGAGTAGGGCATTTTCACTGTCCAGGTAATAAAGGATGAGGGCTTGCACTGTGATTTGGAGGTTATGGTAAGGAAGGGTTTGATTTTACACAAAAAATAGAGTTGGTTCCAAACCGCTTGGTTTGTCTTCGCCATGTGCAACCTGAAGGAAAGATGGATGTAAATGTGAATCCCAGGAACTTGGTGAATGGTGCCAGTAGTGGGGTGAAGCCTTCTAGGGTAATGGCTAACAGTCAGGTCTTCAGTGGTATTGTAGAGGAGGATGAATTCAGTTTTTGTGGGGGTAGAGTTTGAGGTATGCACTAGACATCCAGGTTTGTGTCTGGATGATGCCAGCCCTGAGCTGGTGAATATGTTTGATAGAAGAGATTTTGAGGTTGAGTTCAGTATCATTTGTCTATTGCTGGATGTGGATGTTGCGGCTGAAAAGAAGGGATATGCTGGGTTCTCTTTCAAGGTTGAAGCTCAAGGGTGAGTGGATGGATCCTTCTGGAACCCCACAGGTGACAGGTAGGAGCTTAATATGGAGGTATTCATCTGAACGAACTGATGGCAACTGAGGTGAACTTCATTGAGGATGCAGAGAGAGTTGTCTACCACTTGGAGGGTGGTAGTCGCTGTGTCTCATCCGTATCTAAAGCAAGATTGGCAGGTCTGTAGGAAGTGTTTGGTGTTGATGTGTGTTTGAAGTTCTGCCACTACCACTCTTTTGTGCATCTTACCAAGGAAAGGAATGGGTTTATTGGCTTGTTAGCTGCTGAGGTCATCAGGGTACAGTGGTGTTTTTTTCAGGAGTGGGAGTCAATTTCTGGTTTTGGGGTTAGTGAGAAATGTTGCTTGGGTGAAGGATGGGTTGACGAGATCTCTGAATGGATGAAGTGCTTCCATGGGCAGGGTCTTGTTGATGGTGCCTGGCAGGATGCCATGAGCATGGGAGGTATTTTTGAGGGATGCTTGTGTTGTTGGTCGGATCTTCCATGGATAGGGTTGCCTATCCTGCCAATGAAAATAAAGACAATAACAAAGGTCTCTACCTAAGAAAGGGACATGGAAGAGGATTAGGGGAGAAACTGAAGGCATTATATCCAATTGGGGGGGGGGATGGGGAGTGGATCAAAAGGATGTCAGAAATGGAAGGTTTTGCTTGATGTCCTGAAATGCACAATGGTTCTAATGTGAGGCGTGGGGGTGTTAGGAGTTCCAAAGAAAAAGTCCAAAAATAGAGAATCTTCTGTCTCCTCTGTTCCTACTCTGGGAAGAAGGCACTATCAGAAGGTGTCTCGGGAGGTGCTCGCCTTGTAAGCAAGACGAAACAGAGCAACACAGGTTCGATCCCCGGGTCTGCGCATAGAAACCTCTGGGTGTTGAGCACGATATACATAACCTATAATATCATATCATATTGATTATCAGAAGGTTAGTGGCAAAAGAACGGAGGGCTCCGGATGGTTGCTGATGCTGGATTTTATTTTTGCACATACTAAGGAACCAATCTATGGATGCTCTTGAAAGTGGGGCAGGGCTGACTGAACTTTAATCTCACAGCCACTAAGATTGGCTTTGGGCTTCTCGTATAAGTAGATATTACATTCTTATTTTTTTAAACCGAAGTTTAAGTTTTGCTGATGATTAATTTGGTCGTTAGGGAAGTCTGAATAAAGATTATTGCTGTAGTTCAAGCATGAGTTAACAAGTGCCCCTATTCGCATTGGGTCGTTTTCCTGTGGGATGTAGTTAGCTGCTGGGATTATGTCATGTATCCTCCAATTGCGTGAGAGTTAGCACACAGCACCCCTTTAATCAGTTTGTGCGGCTCATTGAACAGTAAGCACAACAGTGCTGTTTTGCTAGGATATTTCCGGCATGGCTGCTGAGCAAAACCCCAGTGCTAGAAGAAGAAACAATAACCTGCGCAACTTTATGAAGTCCATGGAGGGACTGGGGCATAACCTAGTGGAGGAAGGGGGGTGGACCCGGGCACTGCCAGTTCTAACCTGAGTGCATGTTAATCAGCAGTTTGGCCAGGCCACCAAAATCAAAGATTCCTCAGGAATCTTGGCAACCTTAGATTGGCCAACGTCAAAGGCGCAAGTCACTGGGCCAATCAGAGGTTGGCACAAGAGGCATAAAAGAATAGCTCCTCCTTGGTGTTGAAAAACAGGTTTGCCTGGTTGAACTGTTTTTTCAAGAACTGCTTTGTCAGCAATAGGCCCTGCACCCAGTTATGCACCTTACTTGCCACCCGAGTATCCAAGAGCCCAGCAGCCCAGCAACACCAGGTTGCAAGTGGAGCGGCTGCCACACAGTGGACCTTGCACCATGTTGTGTGTGTCCCCTATGTGTGTTGCCCTGTTAAGAGGTGTCATGACTTTGTCATGACACCAAGGTAATGGAAGAGCTCCTGCACGCACGTGCCTCAGAACGGCTGCAGACTCCACCAATGGATCCACCAATGGAACTCCTGTGTACGTCTCTCACTCATGGGCCTGCAGTCTCCACCTTGTGACCACGGTCCTGCAGCCTTGGCCTGCAGGCCCAGACCGTGTGATCACGTTCTGCTGACCTGGGACACTCAGGCCAGCAAGGTGCCCTGGGTCCGCCCAGGCCGCTCTACCATACGGATGCGTCTGGCATCCAAGGTGCCCTCACGGCCCAGCAGGGTCGTCCCTGCAACCCTGTAAGTCTGGGTGATCCCAGCAATGTAACAAGGTGCTGGCACCTCCAGAACTAATGAGGCAGGCCCGTGTGCCCACGGGTTGCCCCACAACACAACACAGGTAACTGAGAGAACATGCAGGAGAAGAGCCATTAGAGTGGAGTTCCAGCCCAGGAAAGTCAGGCTGCGGGGGATTGTGTGTGACGCTCCTCAAGAATCAGCATGGGAATCAGCACATTAGACTAGGTCAATGCACCACCCCCTTCTCCCCCAGCCACCCCAACACACCTTATCAGAATAAACTTTGCGTAGAGAGAATGCAGCATCGAGGACCATCTACAGAAAAGCAACCGGCCACCCTGCAGAGGGAGCAGGTAGCAAGCAGAATCAGGAGATCAGCGCATGAGCCAAGCAGGCAAGCACGGTATCCCTGGGACAGGCAGGAAGGGGCGTGGAAGTGTAGACCTGAGAGAGCGGGAATGGCGACCAAAGGGAAGTAGCTCAGTAGCTTGGACGTCCAGTCTTGTCCATGCATGGGCTGGTACGTATCAGACTCAGCGAGACTTGGGTGGCACGTAGGGGTGGGTCAGCCTTCCACATTCATGCAGAGGTGACGTTTGCTAGGATTCTTCCAGTGCTGTTGCTGAGAAAAATCCGACTGCCAGCAGAATTACATTCCTGAGCACTTGTTCCCATTGACAATACGTGACGGAGGAGGTCATTGCTATGGCCAAAATAGCCACACACACAAAGCATGTTTCCCACAATTGCACCAGTTTCGTGGCACTTTTCCAAGTTATCAACATTAATTGCTATCGCCAACATTTCTTTGAAACAAAATAAAATGCCAAATACTCCATCAAAAAACCCTCAAATGGGCCTTAATGCATAGACTGCGTTAGTTATAAAATCCCGTCCAGTGCTCATCTAAGGCATGTTATTTCTAACTTGTACAATTCTGTTTATTGCAGCAAGGGCCACACTGGCTTCCACGTCTATTGTGTATTATATAAATAGCTTGATAGCCGGACAGAATATTTAGGAGTGCATTTTGGTTCATCTGCAAGTGTTCTCTCCATGGGATGCCTTTCTCAGGATCCGGAAGGAGCACGGGTTCTGAGTGAGTTGCGACAGGGAGGCGACAGCCGCTGCTGATTCAAACATCTGCTCTATGACTGCTTGACGCTTCAATGGCTTCTGGCAGCACACTAGAGAGGATCTTGCTGCTGTCTAACATGGGGAAGCAAGTGACATGATGTCACACTGAGCACAGAGTTGGGCTCAGAACATTCATGCCTTAAAGCAGTTCTTTTTTTTGTAGGGCCCATAAAAAATGATTCCTACTCAAATCTATTTTATTTTTTACTCCAGCTGTGCAAAATATCATATTCCGGTACTTCATTTGTTTTTGCCTAAAATATGGAGCAAAAGAGCATTTTAATGAGCAGGAACTAAAAGCAGCTTCTGTGTATCGGGCATGATCGCCCTGTAAGCAGGCACTACCTCTGTGGATCGGGGGCCTAGTCCAAAGTGTATAGCAAATGTAACGCCCAGTTGAGATTCAAACTGCAACTTTTTGTCTTTAAGATATAAGACATTAGCTCATGGATATTATTGACCTTCTTTCAGCAAATCATAATGCTCAGAATTCAGTCATTAACTACTGGCATTGACTGCATCACTAACATTCGTAAGTTTAAGACTGGAAAACCGCATGAAGCATTTGCTGGAATTCTGCTGTAAAGCAATTTTCCAAGCAAGATTTCGTTCAACAGCGCTACAATATGAAAACATGTTCCCTTTCCTTTTAGATAAACCATGTACTTTACACATTGACGGAGTCAGTAAACTGACCGTGTCTAGAAGGGATGGGGTCCTCTTGCAGCCTTGGGTGGTGATGTCTGCCAAGGTGTAAACTAGAGCCATTCCTACCCCTAGTGGCGGAAGGCGGTAGTTGGGAGGGCTCCAGACACTTGTCTTTGTACCCGTACAATCGGTTGTAGTACCACTCTTGGTCACTTGATACCTCTGTTTGGAAATGCTGGCTAGTCTTTTTAAATCTTTCCAGAGAACTACCTGTGACAAAATTCCTAGTGAAACACCTATAGCAAAGCAGCCGACTGTATCCTCCCAGAGAATGTCAGCGCTCCCCAACCAGTGAAGAAAGGAAGAAGAAAAGCTATGTAGCACATTGCAGGCAATCACAATGAGCAACAGCACGGCCCGTTGTAGACCGAGCTCAGACATGGACTCGCTCACCTGTAATCCAGCCATGGAGAGGCCCATTGAGGAACATTGAAAATCACACACTACGCATACAAACTGGGACATTTTTCAGAGCGGGCCACCATTGTCAATGAATAGTGGACCCAAGCAAGGAAAAAGGGTGGGGCTAGCCTCATTTCTTTGTATTTGCCAAACAGCGACACCTCCTGGGCGGAAAAGACAGGCAACGATTGGCCTAGGGAACCAGTGGAGAAACACCAATGATAGAAAGAGGGCAAGGATTTAATCACTGACAATGAACAGGAAAGCGTGGGTTGTTTAAGTGAGGTCAGAAGTAGAGGAGGTGGCAGACCAAGAGACAAGAAGGAAGAAGAATGGCATGGAAGAGCAAGGAGGCAATTTCTAGAAATGCTGAGGTATTGACTGGACTGATGAGAGAAAGTGGTAGTTTGTTGTGAATGTGCATGCACGTGTGTGAGTGGGTGAGAGGTTAGTAGAAAGGTAGGAAGTGAGTGGACGGGTGACTTGTTAAAGATTTCAATCAGGCACACACCAAGGTCTCGCCTAGCATGTAGTGCGCAATGAAACCCTTCTTTATTTGTGTCTATAAATTCAATATTCTGAACTACCACTCATATCACACCCATCTCAAAATACCCCCCCCCCCAGGTCACACTGAACCAGGACTCAGGCTAGTTTGTAAAGGTAAATATTTATTTATTTATTTTATATTCAAATCACACATACATTTTAATATATAGATATATGGGGCAGCAATCACCAAGTGGTGACAATACAATTCAAAATAAGTAAAGCAATTGAATTCACTTATGATAATGCAGAATGTAAAACACAGGAAAAAGAACAGTTTTGCTTTGTGAACAGATAGCGTTTAGGTTAATATTTCCACATGCAAACTTCTCAAGGTACAAATGAGCAATCCTACACAGATGTCATTAATCAGCAGGTATTCAGGAATTAAAGACATTGGGCCTCATTACGAGTCCGGCGGTAACCGCGGCGGTAAAACTGCCTGGTTACCGCCGGACTCGTATTACCATTCCGCCTCCGTGATTCCCGGAATTACCGGGCCATTACAACCCCAGTTTTCTGGGAATCACGGAGGCGGAATGGTGTTAATCCCCATTCCCATTGAGTCCTATGGGACTCAATGGGGATCATGGAAACACCGGCAGCATCTCGTAATGCTGCCGGTGTTTCCTCGTCCGCCTGCAGGCAGGCGGTGGTAAACCCGCCAGGTCAGACCTGCCGGGAACATCACCTCCCGCCTGCAGGAGTTGTGATCGCCTGGCGGGTTTACCGCCACCGTTGTTTCCATACCGGGCGATTTGTAATGAGACCCAATGTCTACAGTTGAATGCAATCTTCCCTCCCCAAACAAGAGAGAAAACCGTTTTTGGAATTTGACACTTTTAAACTGACAGGTGAAAATGGCTTTGTGCAATAATGCAAAATGGTCAAAAATGCTTAAATGGATAAAAATTCTTAGGAAAGCAACGCTAAAAAGGTCCTCACAAACATGAGCTACAATATAAACAACAGTGCACACTTTAGATCAGGATGGGATGGAAGAAACACTTTGAATGGGAAAAAGACACGTGTAAACTTTTGAAAACTGCAAATTCGCGGCAAAATTTCACTATGCAATATTTGAATAAAAATGGGTCAAATGCAAGTACAAAAAACTGTCCTCTGATCCGGTTTCTGGTTGTGGATGTAGACAAGGGTCTTAGGTATCAGTGAGAGTTGAAATGTCGTTTCTATCTATAAAATTGAAGAAGTTATAGAGGTTTTAGACTGCAGTGCCTGAGAGGCGTATTTGCAAAATAGGCGCGAAAATGAAAAGAGAAATTCGGTTTTAAAAATGACAAATTGGTTTTATTATACGATATTAATGATTATGAAAAAGAGAGTGCCACACATGAATCTTCACAGTTACATGGCCAGCGTAACCCTTCACGTGGTGGATACTCAATTTCTTTCTGGGATTTACTTGAGTTACTCAAAATCACTAATGACATGGTTTTGAAACACAGATGAGAGAAAAATCAGCGCAATAATGGTTCTGAAGTTAAAGATGGGATGGGTTTGAGATGGGATAAGACAATGCAAATATACTATGGGTCACTGTTCTTCCTATTAATACTTACAGTCCCTTGTAATTAAAATTGGACCATCAAAGATCTGGCCACTGGATCGGGTCAGGTCTACCGAGAGCAGGGCACCTCTGGAGGGATTAGATCAGCGGCGCAGTTCTGGTCAATTTGGAATGCACCTCAGACTGGATTGGGATGGGCCCTTCTGGTCACTGGACACGGCAGATTGCAGGATGCAAGTTTCAGCGGGCAAGCCTTAATGGTAGCAAGCCAAACTGAATCAGAATTATTCTTTTAAGTTTTGGGATGGTTGAACTTGGGCCTAGCTAAAAAGAGTTCAGCAGTGCTAAGGCCTGGATTCTGCAAAGAAATCTGGAGTCAGCTGCAAAATGAAGAGTTCTAGACAAGATGAAGAAGTCAGGAACAAGACGCTGCACAGAAATCTGGATGTGTTCTGGAAGCAGTGTGTCCTATGTGGAGTGAAGTTCCTATATTTATACTATCAAATGACATCAACAAGTTCATGGTGTGGGTAGAATTTCAAAACACACTCCAACGGCTGTGAGTGGCCACAGGCACTTGCTTTGTTTTGTTTGGCAGTCAGAACAGAGCTGTCATCTTGATGATGGAATTTAGGAACTCCCACATTGATTTTGACTAAAACGTAACTTTTGCACAAATGTACATTTCTAAAATGATGTTCCCTAATACAATCAGACATCTACATTTCATAGTTGATGGGCTATATTCACCTTCAATCCTCATCTCTGTGAGTGCTGTCTTTCTCATTCTATGGAATTTTATCAATTTTAATCATAACAATTTGGATTAATAATTTCTAATTCGGTACATCTCTGGGCGCTTATCAGTGGATCATGTACATACAATCTTAGGCTTGCAACATTAATATTTCTGCTACAATTTTTTTTTCTCGTAGCTCTGGTTCCTTAAGTGGCACAGGTTTCATCTATGTTTTCAAAGCAAAAGCCTTAACCACAAATACAGATTTAAACACCAAAAAGTTCCTTTGAACAGAGTTTTTTTTTCTCTCCTTTCAACAAACAGCTGTCAGATCCCTTTGATCAGGGTGGGGTGTAGAGGGAAGCATCCTGCCCCTCCCCAGCAGAGCCTGTCCTTTGTTCTTGGCTCTGCCACAAGACAAATGTCTAATGAAGTCTTTTGTGCTCCATATGCGAAAACCTCCAGCAGCCATTAGCCTTCCTGTAGCAAGGGGTTGCCAAACTGAAGTGTCAAACTTTCCCAGGCTGGCCACTGTCCAATCAGAATGAAGCATTAACTCCAATACTGGGTTGCTTTAAAATTCACAATAAAGCCTTTTCTTTAACACATATAAAAATAAGCACAGTTTATAAGGGATTTGGACATTTAAAAGAATTAAGCCCTTCACAAACATGCTTTAAATAGGCGAATTTTGCACTTGTTCAGAGAAAAAGCACTTTTAAACTGGGTTTGACATCTAATTTTCTTATGCAGCTGTCAGGCAGTGAGGCTTGGATTCCTCTGACTATACTGGATGATCTGTGGTTTTAGCACACTTTAATTTCAATAGTTCACTTGGAAAATGCCTAATATTTGCGCCAAAACAGCACTTTGAAGGTTGCAATTGATTAAGAAAACTGTATTCTAAAGGCATGTTCGGATTTTAACCCACTTCTGTGGCCTTGATTATTGTGACAGGTAACAGCACCCACTGGCATTCTCCTGCAGGGAGTTCTTGTTTTGACATCAACTTTGCCTGTGTTTGGCAAGGTGATGCAGCCTTCTTGTGATTTATGAACCATGCACAGTTTTGCAGATTTGGCGTGCACAGGGGTTAGCGCCTCCATTTTTTGCAGTTTCTTTCCCCATTGGCACAGGGATGTAGTAGGGTGCATTGGCATGGGTTGAAATATCCCACAGACTGAGGGAGTGATGTGGAGGGGAGGAGTGGTAGCAGTGTTGAGGGGGAGCAGTAGAAGTGAGGTATTGGGAGAAGTCGTGCAGAGGAGGGGTAGTCGTATTGGTGTGGAATGAGGAGTAGGGATGGGTTAGGAGTGGCAGGAAAAGTGGGAATGAAATCAAAGGGTGGCAGTACACCTTATAAAGAGGGATATCAAAGGGACAGATGAGGAATAACTAGGGTGAAAGGGGACAGATGTTGGGCTTAGCAGGAGGGGTGAGAATAGGAGGAGAAGGAGAGATAGACAGACATAGGGAATGGAACAGAGTGCAGAAGAATCAAACAGGGTGAAGACTGCAGTGCCTTAAAGGCGCAACCCGCAAATCATATCCTGGGGAAAATGTTTGCGAGGAACCCTAGATTATTTCCCGAAGGAGACTAAATAGATAATGCTGAGTTGTAGAACGTGGGCCCTAGATTGGAACTGACCTTGCTGAGCTCTAGTATTGATAGCCCATTTGTTTGTGGGTCGTATTGGTCGCAAGATCACAGATTAGTGTTGAGGCATAGCCCATACCTCATTTGTTTGGTAGAGAAAAGGGGGGGGTGGGAACCTGGATACCTTGCCTTCGTTAGTTTCAAGAAATTGAATTTCCACTCAGTTTTATACATTTTTGTTCTTGGTTGTGAAAGGGTTTGTTTATTTGTTTTTGTAAAAAAACACCCTTTTCTAAGGTACAGCCGGGACTCTTGTGCCCCCATGTGGTCAGCCGACACGTGTTTTGACCGTAGGTCCTTCTCAAGGCTATGGATCGCGGTCCGGCACCCCCTGTGGGGTTCTGGTAAAGGATAGGGTTGGTCTTGTGTATACAGCGTCTCCTGTTGGGCCCTGCGGATTCTGTTCGTGCGTGGTCCGAGTCCTGTGTGGGAGCTCAAAGAGAGTCCTGTTAGCAAAGTTGATGATCTTGTCGAGAGGACAGAAAGCATAGTTGAGGAGACCAAAGGGGATGCTGGCACAGTAGTCCAGTTTAGAGAAGACAAAAGTTGATGTTTGCCAGTGTTGATAGGAAGGACGTGCCTGTTTTCCCTAATATTTAGGAGATTGAGGTGAACTGCTTTTCCAGTTTTGGAGATAAAAGTAGAGAAGGTGTGAGAAGGGTAATAGATTATAAATATAATTGTTCTTTTATAATGCGCTTAGTACTGGCGAGTGGTTTCTTAGCGCAGGATTGGAATTCGTACCTGTGTTGCGCTGTGTTGTCTTGCTTCCAAGACAAACACATTGCCCCTGAGCTAATCCTCCTCCCCAGAGGTTTGATGATGCCGACGTTCATAGCTGAAGAAGAGTAGGGATCAGAGACGAGTGGGTCAGGAAAAGAGAAGAATATTTGGGTGTCATCCGTAAAGAGTTGGTACGAGAACCCAAAGGAGGAGATTAGTTCCCCAAGAGCAGAGGTGTAGAGTGTAAAGTGGAGTGGACCTAAGACAGAGCCTTGTGGAACACCAACAGTTAGAGGAGTGAGTTGAGAGGTGTTATTGCCTCAGGAGACAGAGAATTGGCAAGGTGCAAGGTAGAATTCAATCCAGGCAACGGCTTGATCGTGAATCCCAAGCAGAAAGAGAGCTAAGGAGAACAGAGTGATCGACAGTGTCAAAGGCAGCAGGCAGGTCAAGGAGGAATTAGGATAAAGGCTAGGTTTCAGTGCTTAGCAGAGGCGATGAAGTTGGACACATTGATGAGAGCAGTTTCCGTGGAGTGACAAGAGCAGAAACCTGCTTGTAGGGGGTCACGAAGGTTGTGGATGTCCAAGAAATTGGTAAGACGGTTGAACCCAACCCTTTCGAGCACTTTATAGTATTGCAGAAGGAGTTACAGCGGCGAAAGTTAGCCAGTAGGTTCGGGTCAGCCACTTGCTTTCTTAGGAGATGGAAAACAGAGGGGAAACAAGCGGAGTCGAATGACAGGTTGACGAGTTCAGCAAGGTCATAGGCGGCTATAGGGGCAATATGCTTTACTAGCGGAGGAGCAAAAAGTCCTGATGTGGCACAAGAGAGGTTAGGCTTCCTCAATAGAGCTGGCACTTTGCCAGTATTAGTGTGACTAAAGTTGGAGATAGAGGTGGAGGATGAAGGTAGAGTATCAGAGTGTAAAATGTAGGAATAGGGAGTGTGAGGAAGGTCAGGAGAGAGTGTCTAATTTTGGATATTTTTGCAGCGAAGTATACAGCAAGATCATTAGCTGTGAGAGTGGGCTTGATAGTAATAGACTTAGGAGGAGTGAGGAGTGAGTCTAGGGTGCCCTGTAGTTGGTGACAACGGTTGGAGTGAGAGTCGATGAGGGTTAAATAGGATCCCCTTTTAGCTCTATCAAGAGAAGACTGAGAGAGTTAAGGGCAGGGAGGTAGAGCTGCAGGGCCTCATGTGAGTTGGTACCTCTCCGTTTGTTCAGTAGCCAACGCATGTGTGTTGTGGATAGAGCGTATGAATGGGGTGACCCATGGTTGAGGATGCTGAGACTTAGGGGTGAAAGTAAACCGTAGGTAGTGAGAGGAGAATGAGTCATACAGCAGGGATTTGAATCTGGAGAAGGCAATGTTGGTGGAAGAGGTATCTGGTGTGAAGGAGGAGAGTGAGAACTGTAGGTCTGTGATAAAACGGGAATGGCAGAAGGTTTACATTTCCTTTTAGTAATAGGTGAAGCAAGTGGTGAGGAAAAGACAGAGGTTGGAAAGGAGATGGTGGTCGAAACAATTGAGTGATCAGATATGGATGGTGTGACAGTAGTATTAGTGGCTGAGAGAGAGAAGGAGATGAATAAGAGATCCAAAGAGTTACCCACCGTGTTTGGTTAGGGAGGCTATGGATAGAGTGGAGCGCGTGCTCACTAAGAAAAGACTGAAGTTCAGATTTATGAGAAGTGGTTAGAGAGGGAAGGTTAAAATCACCTAAGATAATGAGGTGATGTTTAGTGGAAAGAGAATCAAGGAGTTGACTGAGATCATCAATGAATGGTCCAGTGGGACCACGAGGGCGATAGATGGAGAGGATGTGAGCCAAGTGAGGCAGAGCAATAGCAGAGATGGCAAATTCAAAAGAGGTAGGAGAGAACGCGGCATTGAGGTGGGAAGAGAGTAGGTGTCCGATGCCGCCACTTCTTCCAGTCAGTTGGGGATAGTGAATGGAGGATAGTTTGGAGTCGTGTTGGGCTGCCAGAGTGTCTGCTGGAGAAATCCAGGTTTCAGTGATAGCAAGACCTAGGGCAGGAGAGCTGGAGTGAAATTAGTCAGTGATAAAGGACATTTTGTTGCATACAGACTGAGCATCACAGAGTGTAATGCTCAGTTGATGAGGTAAGGAAGAGTACAGAAGTTGAATTTCAGAGGAAGAGAGGCGAGATGGATAGGTGTTATAGGAGGGTTGGTTAGCTTGTCGGCTTTGTTTGTTGGAAGGAGGTGAAAGAGAAATGGAGTAGTGGGAGTTTCAAGTTGTGAGTTTTATAATAGGGATAGGAAAGGAGGAAGTTGCAGCTTGATTGGTGAAAGTGTAGGGAGAGGTGAGTAGGAGGAGCAGCAGGAGGAGCAGGAGTGAATGCAGTATTGGCTACTAGCACAGTATGGAGAGAGAGTACTTAATTAGGAAGCTTCAGGTACTCACAGGTGTAACAGAGAGAAAGGCAAAAGCAGAGGCTCATAGGCTAAGAGGCAAAGAGGCTGGTCAAGAGCTGGTCTTCACCCTTAACTGTGATGCCACTGGCTGGACGCCCCAAGGAAGTTCAGAAGTGATGACACACGCTCTTGTCACCTGATCACCTAGTCCATCAGTGTTTGGTCTCTCTGATATTGTCCCTACTGTTGCTCGAATGAGGCGCTTTCTTCTGGATTGGTTTTACCAGAGGAGCCTGTTGTGGCTTTCAGCTGGAGATGAGGTTGGGCTTGGTCCAAGATGGGGAGGCTTCCCTGTGGATTAAAGCAGGAATCACTCACCTCAAGGGAAACATGTGCACCTTTTAATTTCTGAGAAGCCTCCCGGGTGCAATGCACAATGGGAGGTATATAAAAGTTGTTTGCAATCCCCTTCTTGGTTAAAACCACTTCACGGTTTTAACCCAAACCAACAAAAGGCATATTTACAGTGCTTTGTCCCCAAGTTTTTTCTTATTTGGTGCAGATCAGTCCAGGGTTTTTGTACTACATGTGTACTATGGAAGCACCCTTTTCTCTAAGGGAAAATGAATGGGAATAGGCAGAAAGCTGTTTTTTTTTTTGTTTTATTAAAAACCTTTGAACTGCTTAACACATTTTCCCCAAAATGTCTATTTTGGAGGGGCCGTTGCAGGCATTTCCTTTTGGAAGAATTCATCCAAATCAGTTTAAAGCCAAAAGTTATTAGCAACAAAACGGAAAAAGTCAATGCAATGCAAATTGGTTTTTATCTTAACTAAATGGCGGCAACCATATTTTAAAAAATGTCTTCATTGCATTTGACATGTATTCTTTTGTGTAATGGAGGGTTTTCTTAACGTGAATGATAGCAAAAGGTACAGGTTTATTTTACAGATGGGGAACTTTTTTTTTCTTTTTTTTTACTTTGTTGTAGGATGAGTTGTTGTGATATTATTGGTGGCTTTAAAGCAGATATTATTTGGTATCCTTTTGTACTTGCATTCTTGTGAGCAGCTTCATTGACCTTAACTTTGGTATTTCCAATGGTTATTTTTTAAAATGTTTTTCTGTGTAGTAACTGTGACGAATCCCTGGATATTGTCACTTCCCCCCTAGGTGGGAGGGTGATGCCCCTTCCCAATGGGCCGGGTTGTGACTGCGCTACCTGAAAGTCCCTCTGGGTGTGGTACTCAGTGGGTGGATCTCATGGGGAGGGAAGCCCTTCATGGGACCAGTGACGATCGCAATGACAGAACGCGGTATTCACCCCCTCCATTTTTCTACCCTTTTTCGTCTCACACACTCAGTCCCCTGTGTCCCCCACACCTCCCTGTATCTCTGTAGAGTAGGGGACTTCGTTCATACAGATCTTACAGGGACTAGGAGGATTAGGCTTACCCAGGTGGAGTTCATACAGTCACTGACACAAAGAAGATCATGCAAGGAGGCAAATGCCCACTGCAGAACCAATATATGCGGTTCAGTCTACCAGAGGCAGCCCCGGCAATAAAAAGCAAGGAAGGACTGTGCACCTGTTCAAGCCAGCCCTGGAGGAGTGAGGAACCACATGTTGGTTCACTGGCGAGAGACCCGAGCAGAAGAGAACAAGATGTTGTTGAGAAGGGACGAGCATCTCCAGTAGCTTGATGGAGCAGGGACCTGTCCACTGATGGGGAAAGAAGAAACCCTACCAGCAAAGCCAAAGCAAGGAAAAGGTGTGCAGTTGAGGACGCAAGAGAGGGCCTACCGCTGCCGAGCCACAAAGGGCAGGGCGCTGAACACAGAAGCAGTACAGAACCCCCGCTCTACTTCCAGGACAGTTCAGAGCCGCAACAACATTTCCCGAAGGTAGGGAAAGGGCCGCCCAGCTGGTTGGAAATAGAGGGTGCCAAATAGATTAAAGAGACACGTACCAATTTCCCGAGAGGCAGAAAGGCATAGCAAAAGAACTGTAAAAACAAACAAATTTTACGAAATATCCCATGTGGAACAGTACCTGGCAGGGGAGTACACCATGTCTGTTCAATTGGAAATTGTGTGAAGCGGGGGCAGAGGGCCCGCAAAAGCAGCACACCAGGGTCTGGAACCCATATAAAGTCAGGGGAGCCCCACCAGGAACACACATGGGTCTGGGACCCATGCAAAGTCGGTGTGTCCCGCAAAAGCAGCCCACAGGGGTCAAGGACCCATGAAGATGCACACAGTCAAGGGGCTGTGGCCCAGAGCAAGCCGAGCTAACATAAAGGGGTCTTGGACCCACACAAAAGAGAAACAAGCTACAAAACAAGTCAGGGAGATCCTAAGACAGCCCAGAGGGGTCTGGGGCCCACATAAGAGAGAAAGAGAGGTGCATGGAGCTAAAACAAGGGGTCAAGGACCTGTTGCCAAAAGAAGAGACATTTTCCGGAATTCTAACATCTCTAGTCAAGTCTGGCAGGATAGTGAACCAGACTTGAAGCTACATTGGTGAGCTGGAGAAAGAACCGGGGAAGAGACTCCCCCTGATACTTGGGAACTGTGTTTTGTGATAAGGTCTACAGTTCAAGTCTGGTAGAATATTGAACCAGATATGATACTACACTGGTGAACTGGAAAAATAATAGGGGAAGGGTACCCAACCCACCTGATATATGGCAACTGTATTTGGTCGTATGAAGACCTACAGTCAGGTCTGGCAGGACAATAAACCAGACTTGATGTTACATTGGTGAAATAACAGGCTCCTACCCCCCCACCCTCCTTTATACCTGGGAACTGAGTTTTTCTTTGAAATAGAGACTGGGAACAAAAGAAGAGTGGGGACAATTCCCTGTTATATCTTGCTGTGTTGTAAACATGTGGAGGAGCATCCAACGTTACAAACTTTTAAGTTAAATAACCACTCATTGTGTTTCCTCATGAAGAACTGGACGTTTGAATCTGTATCCAGAACGAGAGGAGCCTGCTTCTGGATCAATAAGAAACCCAGTTTTTCCTTAGTTATTCTAGACTCAGGGGTGCACAACTGATTTTGACAGAGGGCCGAAAGTACCTTGCATGATGGCTATACTGGGCCGGAAAGTAAATGTGGGTGGGGCGGTAGGCGCGGTGGGGTGTGGCATGGCATGAGGCTTTTTCAACCCCCAATATGTATTAAACACTATGCCCCATGTCTCCCACCCCTCAAGCAAACACTATGCCCCATGGCTCCCACCCCTTAACCAAACACTATGCCCCAAGACACCCACCCCTCAACCAAACACTATGCCCCATGACACCCACCCCTCATGCAAACACTATGCCCCAAGACACCGAACCCTCATGCAAACACTATGCCCCAAGACACCCACCCCTCAAGCAAAAACTATGCCCCAAGACACCCACCCCTCAACCAAACGCTATGCCCCATGACACCCACCCCTCATGCAAACACTATGCCCCAAGGCACCCAACCCTCATGCAAACACTATGCCCCAAGACACCCACCACCCAAGCAAAAACTATGCCCCAAGGCACCCACACCTCAACCAAACACTATGCCCCATGACACCCACCCCTCATGCAAACACTATGCCCCAAGACACCCAACCCTCATGCAGACACTATGCCCCAAGACACCCACCCCTCATGCAAACACTATGCCCCATGGCCCCCACTCCCCAACCAAACACTATGCCCCAAGACACCCACCCCTCAAGCAAACACTGTGCCCCATAGCCCCCACTCCCCGACCAAACACTATGCCCCATGACACCCACCCCTCATGCAAACACTATGCCCCAAGACACCCACCCCTCAAGCAAACACTATGCCCCAAGACACCCACCCCTCAACCAAACATAATGCCCCATGACACCCACTCCTCATGCAAACACTATGCCCCAAGACACCCACCCCTCAAGCAAAAACTATGCCCCAAGACACCCACCCCTCAACCAAACACTATGCCCCATGACACCCACCCCTCATGCAAACACTATGCCCCAAGACACCCAACCCTCATGCAAACACTATGCCCCAAGACACCCACCCCTCATGCAAACACAATGCCCCATGGCCCCCACTCCCCAACCAAACACTATGCCCAAGACACCCACCCCTCAAGCAAACACTGTGCCCCAAGTCACCCACCCCTCAAGCAAACACTATGCCCCATAGCCCCCACTCCCCGATCAAACACTATGCCCCAAGACACCCACCCCTCAAGCAAACACTGTGCCCCAAGACACCCACCCCTCAACCAAACACTATGCCCCATGACACCCACTCCTCATGCAAACACTATGCCCCAAGACACCCACCCATCATGCAAACACTATGCCCCAAGACACCCACCCCTCATGCAAACACTATGTCCCATGGCCCCCACTCCCCAACCATACACTATTCCCCATGGCCCCCACCCCTCAAGCAAACACTATGCCCCAAGACACCCACCCCTCATGCAAACACTATGCCCCAAGTCACCCACCCCTCAAGCAAACACTATGCCCCGTAGCCGCCACTCCCAGACCAAACACTATGCCCCATGACTCCCACCCTCATGCAAACACTATGCCCCAAGACACCCACCCCTCATGCAAACACTAAGCCCCAATACAAACTCACAAGCATACACCATGCATCCATACAGACCTGAACCCCCCCACCCCACCAAACAAACTCACAATCATGCACGCATACAGACCCGTACCCCCACCCCCAAATCTCAACATACACTGAACGTGCATACAACAACAACAAACATTCAGGCAGACCCAACCCCACCACCCCCTTCCCCCCCAGCATCTCAACATACACTGCACTTGCACACAAACACATTCAGGCAGAACCGATACTCACCCCACCCCCACATCTCAACATACACTGAACGTGCACACAACAACAACAAACATTCAGGCAGACTCGACCCCACCACCCCCTCCCCCTCCAGCATCTCAACATACACTGCATTTGCACACAAAAACAAACATTCAGGCAGACCCGACACACATCCCACACCTTCATCTCAACATGCACTTTCACACAACAACAAACATTCAGACAGATCTGACACCCTCCTCCCCCCCCCAGCATCTCAACATACACTGCACTTGCACACAAACACATTCAGGCAGACCTGATACACACACCCCCCCCTCCACATCTCAACACACAATCCACTTGCACACAAACATATTCAGGCAGACCCGACACACACCCCACCCCCACATCTCAACATACACTGAACTTGCACACAAACACATTCAGGCAGACCCGATACTCACCCCACCCCCACATCTCAACATACACTGAACGTGCACACAACAACAACAAACATTCAGGCAGACTCGACCCCACCACCCTCCTCCCCCTCCAGCATCTCAACATACACTGCATTTGCACACAAAAACAAACATTCAGGCAGACCCGACACACACCCCACACCCTCATCTCAACATGCACTTTCACACAACAACAAACATTCAGACAGATCCGACACCCTCCTCCCCCCCAGCATCTCAACATACACTGCACTTGCACACAAACACATTCAGGCAGACCCGATACACACCCCACCCCCACATCTCAACATACACTGAACTTGCACACAAACACATTTAGGCAGACCCGACACACACACCCCCCTCCACATCTCAGCACACAATCCACTTGCACACAAACACATTCAGGCAGACCCGACACACACCCCACCCCCGCATCTCAACATACACTGAACTTGCACACAAACACATTCAAGCAGACCCGACACCCCCCCCCCCCCCTCCGCATCTCAACACGCAATCCACTTGCACACAAACACATTCAGGCAGACCCGACACACACCCCACCCCCGCATCTCAACATACACTGAACTTTCACACAAACACATTCAGGAAGACCCGACACACACCCCACCCCCGCATCTCAACATACACTGAACTTGCACACAAACACATTCAGGCAGACCCGACACACACCCCACCCCCGCATCTCAACATACACTGAACTTGACACAAACACATTCAGGCAGACCCGACACACACCACCCCTGCATCTCAAAACACACTGCACTTGCACACAAACACATTCAAGCAGACCCGACACGCCCTCCACCCCCGCATCTCAACATACACTGCAGACATACAAATACAAACACACCCATACTCACCCGACACCCCCCCTCTGCATCTCACCATACATACAAATACAAAAAACACAGTCAGGACGGACCCGAGACAGACACACACACACACACACAAACATACAGCCCCCCCCACCATGTACTTACCCAGATGTGCTGGAACGCTGGCGAGGCATCTGGCACTATGGCTGGCGTGGGCGTGACAAGACTGAAATGCCTTCCGGCATCAAGCCTTACTGGCCACGCCAGCCGTAGTGCTGGCACTCCATTGGTACAGCACACACGCACTACGTGACTTGTAGGAGCTGCGTGGTTCGTGTGCACTGAACCAATGAGGGCCAGTGTTTTGTCCGGCCCGGAAGACAACAAAGACTTTCCTAATGGAGGGCGGCCGACTGCTTACGGGCAGCCCTTCATTAGGAAAGTCTTTGTTGCTGGCGGGCCGGACAAAACGGCATAGTGGGCCGCAACTGGCCTGCGGGCTGTATGTTGTGCACCCATGGTCTAGAGTGTAAGGGACAAAAAATCTGTTTGGACCCAGGACGGTGGACATTTTTTTTTGAGGTAGAACAACCCCTCATAGAAATAGGACAAGATAGGTTTTTCTTTTATTTATTTGTATACAAAAATACAAGCCTTTGCCAGCAAACATACCACCACTGTGTCAGACTCGTACTTCTGCACCCTTACATAACCGTAACTGTTTTTTAAAATGATTACATTGAGTTTTCTGCTTATCATGACGGTTACTCAAAATAGTGCACTTTACAAGGATTCTGCATGTGTAAAAATGTTAATTCCTGTTTTTAGACAACTAAATATGTCTTTTTGGCTGAATTACTCATTATATTGGCAGAGGTTTCACACAATGACATAGTATTGATCTCACTGCATCAGCCATTGCGTCACAGCTTTCAATTATACTATATTTCAGCTCATTTAGATAACTGCTATCCTGATGACGATGATGCTTGCCCTAGATGTCTTAAACCAGCTGTGGATAGGATACACATGTATACATCCTGTCAATGATATCCACAGTGATCTGCTGTGCAGGCATGCATCTCCTATAGAAATATGCACAGGCCACAGAGACACACTCCACAATGATAAGGCACCCCTTTCCACTGCAGTCTCTGGGCGAGGCCACATGAGATATCTCTAGCTGTGAAATAGCTGCCATGTCTGAAGGGATACCACTGCAGATGTGTGGATCAGGCCATGACTGGTGCTGGAGAGTAGAATGTTGAAGTGTGGGGGGCCTGAGGGTTCTGCCAGTTGTTGGAGTGTTGGCTGAGGCATGGATATGTCCCTGCAGCCTCACCTTGCTATTCCCTGAACTTAGGTTTAACTAAGAAGGATAATGTGACTTTCCTTTTGTAACCTGGGCTTTGGAAATGTTCTTGGCTGTCTACTGCCCATTGTCTCTCCACCCCTCTGCACTTGTGTACATCATTCTGTGCCATTTAATGGCCTCCAACCCCTCTATATATTTTATGCCACTTAGTTCAGTCCAGCTATGTAAGTTCCAATACTACCAAGGGTTGGAGATATGGGGGGCTCTGGAGGGTTGGTCGCCACTACCTTGGTTCCTTAAGATCCCAATGTGCCCACCCACAAGGTAGTGAAGTTGTATTGCCCAGTACCTATTTAGAAGCGCGTTCATCCCCTCTGGCACCAAAACTTGCCTCCGGTACCGATGCCTCTGAGAACAAAGATACAGACAGTGGTTGTGAGTAGTTCAAAAGCAGAAAACACACAATTCCTCCCTGATTGAGGATTCTAAATGCATACTCTTTTAAATACATGGTGAACTGTCCAGAAGTTGTCAGCAATCTCTAATTATGTGTAGACCCACTCTGCCCGCAAAGCCTGATATCTTGTTCAGCTTTCCATCCGCCTCGAGTCCTTCTTATGCCGACATTCCAGTGGAAATGTGTGCGATTCAGTGGAGGGCTGTTATCCGCTCAATCTGTGGAATTCCCTTCCTACACAGATTCTTAGAGCAGAATCTTTGCCACTATTACTCTTGTTTGGTTAAAATAACTGAATTGTTCTGCACTGCAGTTTGAGTCTGACTCTTTGTATTATCCAAGTATTGTAGTTGCCATGCCAACCAAAAGACACGGTTTGTCAGTTGTGGAACATAAGGAGCCTTTGTAATTGCATTACGCGTAACAATATGATGACCTGTTATGCAAATATGGCAATGATGTGGTAGTATTGCTGAGAATGCACAGCCTGCAGCAATAAGAAGAGACCATGTTTTGTTGACATTGTCAACTGTGTGGGCCTACAAATGTATCTCTTGGTTAATTGAATAGCACTCGCCTGAGATCTTAGAGGGAAGAAGATAGCCCCAGGGATAGCACGTGTGACTCTGATGAGGGGAATTTACCACTCAACCTTCCAATATCGTAAGTTGAGTACCACAATTGCAGGAAAAATTATGGTAATTACATTACCTTGTGTCGTCATTATTTGTATTGTGTTACCTTGCGGCTCCGTCAGAGCATTGCTACGTGCTGGTGTGTTTCTTTTTTATGGTTCTAGAAATTGAGTTGTGTATATAAAAGCCAAAGTTGGTTGTGACCCAAAAAACAAAAAGATAAGGGGTCTTGCAAGAAATTCAAAGGGAAAACGTTTGACGCAGGCATGTACACCAGTCGTCCAGTCCCGCTGTTTGGTGTATGGTGCGGCCCAATGACTTTCGAATGATGGAGTCTGCTGGGTCGTGTAGTGGGGTGCAGACTACTTTTCGAATGTCAGGCCTGGTCAACTTTTAATGGGATCTGGTCCCGCTCTGTGATTCTTGAATATGAAGGCGTTCTTGAACACTGACGTGTTCAAAGGCTTTCAGAAAGCCAGGATTTCAATCATGGAGAAAGTGTAGTCCAAAGTTAAGTGGTTTGGTGCCCTGTTTTATTTGCTTCTAAATTTGATATCTCTACATTTGGTGTGGTAAAAAACAAGAAGGAAAACATTCTGAGGTTTCTGGAACTGGGGCAGGGGGCCCTTTGGAGATGGCCAGAGCTTTTGTCCGAGAAAAAAGTCTCTGCTACAGAGCATTTTGAGTTTTGCAGAATATTCCACCAAGCACGGTCAGGGCTGAACGAAGCACTAGGCTATATAGGTGCTTGCCTAGAGCGATGCTCTAGTGGGGTCACTGGGCTGCCTGCAGTTATCCTTGTAATTTGTTTCCTCTCATTATACTATGACAGCGCTACAGTAAAGGAGGGGCAGGGCTGGCCAACAGAATCTGCTACTGCCGCCTTATCCTACTCGATGTATGGTGTGCATAGATCCACAATTTGCCACCTGCGGTAAGTGAGAATCAGGAGACCGACAACTCATTAAAGTTGTGGCTATAAACTTTTATTCATTTAGAAAACTCTCTACTCCAGCGCTGTCAGGCTGTTACCACTACTAAAAGAAAGAAAAGGGTTGAACGGGTGCAAGTCAGATGATCGTCCAAGTTAACGTTGTCCTCGTTCCAGAAACCGATCGGGCTTGATTTTACCCTGCCGCTATAAAGAAGCGGGCTGCTCCGTGGAAGAAGAAATCCCTCTCGGAAAACAGAAAGAGCACTTAATGAAATTGACTTAAACCCTTTCATGGTTTCAAAGAACACCCTCTCTTCACGTGGATAAGCCGGTTATCCAGAAAAGAAAAGAACAATAAACATGGACAACTGTTAGAAGGACCACTCTTACAAAGCAACTCCATCTCATCTTCATTTGACACACATAAATATACTAACAGCGATGCCCTGATGAAGACGTAGTGAAGTCTAACCAATGTGTTACTATATCGGACAATAATTGTATTATAGTGTCATAGTGGCCCACTCGCTCCTTATACGTTGAAACCTATGTAGGCAAAGGTTGCAGGCAATATTGGCAGAAAATATCGGCAAAGGTCTTGATAATTTCGAATATCTTGTATGTGTCAACAACATTGATTATCAAATACAGGTGTCGAATAACTGCAGCAACACGTTCTCCAGGAGGTTGCTGTAATATTCATTCAGGGTACAATTGCCCTGTATAAATTACCTGTCACAAAAATTACAGAAGGTGTCAAATGCCAGCGCTAGGCACTTGAAGGTGTTTGGTGCTAGTACTATGCATTTAGAGTCCTATTTCTGTTGGCTTCCTTTCCATGTTTTGTTGAATGACGGGAAATCGCATTTATTTTGCATAAATACAATTTTGCCTAGCTGACTCTACGTTGTTTTCTCAAATATTTCATGCCAAAACAAACCTACCATGAGTTCTTTCTTTGTTATAAAGAAACAAACCCTAAAGAAATGTGTAAGGGCTTCTCCCAGCTTGGCTGACTTATGACCCACTCTGTAGCCTCCTAATTCCTTGTTAGGTGGGGGTTTAAGAGCCGTTGCCCTTCTTACAGTGTCCGCGTGGATCAGTTCCCAGGGCTGCTGCCTGGGGAAACGAATTCCTCGAGACAACTGGGCCTTTGGTTCCCTTATATTCTTAATGAAGACCTTTCAAATGTCTCAGTTGGTCCGGCCACTCCCGACTTGCTCCTGCACTGCTTCGGTTCCAGCACCTACCTGGGGGTCTCGTACTCTACCCCCTCATGGGGTCATAGGAATCTCAGACCTACATTGGCTGCTTACTACTGTCCCCTCTCTGACCTTTGGACCTTCAGCCCCTTTTGTATTGTGTTTATCATAACGCACATGTGGGGTGTTCGGACTCTGCTTTTTTTGGGCTGGGTAGCCTTAACGCCCTGCTTATGCCTATCTTTCTCAGGCCCTCACCCCGGCTTGGGGTATACAGACTATAATTTTGGCTCAGGCTCTCAACCCGGCTTGGGGTATACAGACTATCATTTTGGCTCAGGCTCATCAGGCTCTTAGCCCCTTTATGGTATCTTGTTTCTCGCACTCCTGCATTGGGTGTTCAGATTCTTGTCTCTTTTCTGGCTCTCACCGTGACCTGGGGTACATGGACTTTCCCCCTGTTGTGGACTGTGTTGCAGATAATCTCCTCCTGGTCTTTAAAGACTCCAATTACAACTTGGTGTGTTTGCTTTCTTTCCTTGACTTCAAATAGTGTGGCGGGTAGAACCTCCTGGGTGTTCTGCCCTCTCGCCCGAGGTTGGTGTCTTACCTAGCTGGTCGAACCTCCATTCGGCTCCTCGAGAATTCCGTGTACACTTGGCTCGCCTCACAGTGTGACATTCCTTGGGGTCAGCGGCAGCAAGGCTCCTTATTCCCTTGTGGACTCTGTGGCATGAACAGACTTTGGTTCTTTCCGGCAGCTTCCAGGAACACTGGTCGACCCCAGACTCTGGTGTCCATGTCACTCCTTGGTCGGCGGGCCCAGAATCCTTGAGCTTCTGGCCTGATGGCATGAAGCAGAACTCTATAGGGCTCCCCGCTGCCTAGCGCTCCATGCCAACTGGGAGTGTCATCTACCTGCCTCTGAATTCCAGGCGGTTGGACCTTTCTCTGTGTCTTGGCTCTGCAGACTGACGAGTCTGACTCCAGCTCGCTCTCTCGTTCCTCTTCATGCGAGATGCTCCTTTTACGTCCATCTCTGAAATGAGAAGAAGCAAACTATTGGTTCTATGTGCACAACAGCAACAGGTCAGAAGCCAAGCCAGGTATAACTTTCTTTCAGTGTCTGGAGGTTGTTCCCAAATAGCCATTGACGATGTTGGCTGGGGAGGGTGGACATATCACTACTAAGGGTTGGCCTGTCCTCCTAGGGGGGTTACCCTCAGTGGGATCCCACTTGCCCAGTATGTTAGAGGGGTGTGTAGCTTAGTGGCCCACCTGCCTAGTCCCAACGAGGGTGGCTCCCCCTTAGGGAGAGGAGGCGAATTCCCTGGAATCGTCACGCACCAGGATAAAATCTTTGAGTCAGTAGTCCCCAGTTACTTGTTCTCCCTCCCCAGTATACACGACTGAGTATGCAGGGTCTCATCATGGCACTATGGGCAGGCCCTTGGCAAGATTGACTTGCTCCTGAGTGCCATGCAGTGGCTGCTGCTTGGTTACAGGAGGCTGGCTGCAGGGTGACAACTCTATGGTAAGCGTATCAGACCAAGGGTTGAAGGGCTGAGGGCAATGCCCAGACAGCACTGTTTGGAATCAAAGAGCCACAGGGGGAGGACCAAGAACCTGGGCAGCGTCTTTTGGCTCATAAGTGGCAGACATAAACTGGACTCCCGTGCAGAAAGGAACGTATGTGCAATGTTTTGTTATAGTGTTGCACTTTGTGACGCTCGAATGCAGAGCCCTCCTTTAGCTGACGACTGTTCTTGCGAGTTCTTAATCTTTCCCATTGTGCTTGTTTCAAGGAGAATACGCATTAAATGCGGCTTTCAGACGTTTCCATCTGCATCATTGTGTTTGACTTAACCTTTCTAAACTTACAGGATCCGGCCACGGGAGGGATGCTGCAATATTGACACTACTGTAAATCCGTGTGCTGACGTACAACACACTAGAGTGTTTGGTTATAGTGGTAGTACAGTGCACGCCAGGTGCCTGAGAAGCTCGGTATGGACCTTTCTTCCCGTGTCCCCTTCAGACACTGCTGGTCTGACTGACAGCAGTACTAAATGAGAGCTGTTACCAGGGCTCCCCAGTAATGAGCCAGAGAGATTGCCTCTTTTCGCCAGATCACCTGCCAACAAATAGCCTTTGTTCCATAGTAAGTCAACAGGCAAATTCAGTTATAACTTTCACGTGCTACACCTTACCCAGTGGGGCACATCCATAGCGCCATTATTAATGGCAGTGTGTTTACCTGCTGTGGCAGAAGAGATCATCAAGACTCAGTTAAAATGACCGGCGGTTCTTTGTGGCAGCGTTGGGAGGTTGGGGAGATGGTACAAAGATATCCTGTGGACGTTTCTAGTGCCCCTTCACACCCCAAGCTGACCTAAATTGTGACAGGTCTAGTGGTATGGCCATCCAGAGGTGTAGACAGGTTAGGACCTGAGCAGACGAGGCCCACCTAAAATCTGTACATGCCTGTTAGGAAAGATTTCTTAATTGTGGGTAATTTTCCTTCCATGTGGCAACCCCTAAACTTTTTGCTTTTGTTTTCACCATGATCTAGACTTTGCCAGAGAAGTGCAGCCTTCTGCCGCACTCCTCTGGGCTTTCGCTCCATTCTTACGGGGAAACTGACATGCCCTTAAGACAGTTAGTACCGGGAAACGCTGTTTTCCGTAGTTATTTTATCATGTTGCAGCTTTCGCGCAACATGGCACAAGAGGGCACTGTAAGATAAGTTACTGCTCTCTTGGGTCTCTAGTCTTCTACAGGCCCTAGACACTCTCTTTGGATTGTTAATGAACGGTGCAAGTGAATCACTGACAGGACTGGTGGCAGCGATCGCTTCTTTGTGTTTTGAGCTCCTTTTGGCTGTTTAAGTGCGTTTCTCGCGCTTAGCCCAAAATGGTGGCCTGGCTTCCAAAATGGCCAGACCACGAGGCTCTTTGTCCTGCCCGCTGACCGTCTTGCCCCCTTCACCTTCCCCAGGTCGAGCCGACCCGGGGCCTTCCTTATCTGGGCATGTACTTTCCCGCGAAACACAGATGCTTTTGCGGGCTTTTACAGGCCTTGTGTGTGCCTCCAGGATGTGGGCTGGGATGTCTGGTCCCAATACACATCCTGGGTGCCAGAGAGTCTAGTGTGTCGTGAATGCCTGGGACCACCGTGGTCCGTGATAAGTCCACGTATGGTGTGCGTGTTTTGTGAGCAGATCTCCTATTGGGTCCCCTCCGTTTTGGCGCGAAGGGAACCGTGGATAAGAGGAGGCTGGAAACACCACTACCATGTCGATCTCCTGAGTTCTCACGAACGAAGGAATACAGGAGCCAAGTATCCTGCAACTACGAGGCTGAACCGAGGAATCACTGGTGACACCCGCTGAAGGACTGCTCCTCTGCACTGCTGTCGCTTTGTGAATCCCTTTCTACCTCTGATCGAACGAGAAGGCATGTACTGGTACTTCGACCCTTTGGAATAGTGGGAACTGTGGGATGTTTTTACCCATGCATCCGAGCCCTACCACAAAAACTGTGCAGTACTGGCATTGAAAACATCATGATGACCAGAGCTTCCCAGAAAATGCCCAGGGAAATGCATGAAGAATAGGCTGCCACCCATTTTTGCCGATGTTATGGGCACAGAAGGGCACTGCCTAAAACCACCATTGGACTACCCACACAGTAGCCTGAAACCATTGGGAATGGCAATGCTGATTGCCAAAAGCAACCTAGAACTGTGGGGGAATTCATTTTCTTAAATCCCAAAAATGGTTGCATTACCAGTACTCACCACTATCAGAAAGCCGGCGTTTTAAAACCACCAGACTTTTGTGTAAAACTGAATAAATGAACCCAAAGCAGGCCAAAGAAAGACTTACTGAGAGGTGGATACAATGTAAAGTTATATTCTGAAGTGACTTGAATGTTCATAACAAGACTGGCTGTGCTCTGCAGGTCTGCAGCAGCCTAACTGAAACTGGATTTAAAACTACCAAAAATCGAAAATGTTTAAATTAACTGAGTGACCTACTTTTGAGTGTCACATAGTTTGTCGCTGTTGAAATGTCATAGTTTTGAACTTAGAATCCGCATTCTAGCTGCATATGTAAAAATTGTCTTGACTTAAACTGGGGAACAAAAAGTGACATTTTATCTGACACCTGGCTTAATGAAACTGAATTCTGCCCACCAGCTACCCCCGACAGGAGTTGAGACTTGCACAACAGCTGTGTTCCCAGGCCTAGCTGCCTTTTGCTGTTCCCACCAAAAGGGATATGACACTTCTCTGATTGAATTACCTGGGCTCTGCAGGAAATTGAACAAAGCCCTGTCCTGACTCAGGCAAATGTTTTATTATGGGGGTCGTAAAAGTGGCTTCCTCCTGGAAGGAAAGGGGAGGAGCACTGCCTGTGAGAGCAAGCTGGCTTGGCAGAACTGGAAAAACCAGAAATTCAACCTTGTGCTGGGGGAAACCACACCCCTTTGGGGCCAGAACATTAATCTAAAAAGATGGATCATTCATAGAGCGGACTTGTGAAAATGTTATAAGTGATATCATTATTCTTGTGATTTTTCTGTGCACATTTGAAGACGTGTTAGGACCCGGTGGTATGTTCAGGGGGTTTTTAGCGGAAAAGAGGATATTACTCTAAATGTATGTATGTTAAAAATCTGACACTCCACCACCTAATGCCCACATGCTTTGCGAACATTTGTGTAAATGCGGGGACAAATCCAATATTGGTAACCCGACCAAAAAGTGAAATATGTTGCCATTTTTGAACCCAAGCTCCTAGAAAGGACAGAATTGGAACAGGGGCTACCATCAGTAAATGCATGATGTGTGTATGCAATGCCAAACAACTGTCTATCGGGGAAGTATGTCTTTAGGTCAAATATAGATTGTGTGTAATTTGACAGGGGAGTGTCCTTTCTGCAAGCCATTAAATGACATCGCTCTGACACTCCACTTCTTTTCCCCAATCAAGAGAGAAAGGAAAGCTTGACCAATGGGCAGTTGAGGGAGGGGCTGGCTAGTGATGCTGCACACACACCCACTTTCAAAACACATAAAAGCAGACAGTCAGGACAGATAGAGACATGCTATTCCATCTGCTGCGGGACGCTCTGCCGGGAAAATCCATACTTTACCTCCATCAACCTCCAGAGAGCCAACATAGAGACTTCAATCTATCCACCTTCAGAGACCAAGACTTTACTTCAGAATTTGTAGCAGCGAGGTCAACTACAAGCTAAATCCCTCTTTAGCAGGCCTCAAATCATTGCCACAGCTGTTTGAATTCTTTGCAAGAACTCTTGCCATTTGCCAGAGAGCAGTGTTGTATCCAGAGAGAGACCAGCTGAACCGGAGACCGCTGTTAGCAGAACCAGAAAGCTGACCCAGATCACTGTGAAGTGCCGAGACCAGACCGGAGTCCAGTCCAAAACCTGACCAGATCCGTGGCGAGGCCTAATTCAAAAATATATTGTGAGTACCTAGCAGAACTGTGCAGAACCAATCTCTTAGTTAAAATAATATAATTCAATCTATTTTAATCTAACCAGAACTGCCTCCTAACTGTCACCTGTCATTTGCAAAGCTGTCACTTGTCATTTTCTAGCTGCAAGCTGTAACCTGTCGCTTTGAACTTTTAAAATTTCAAATCCGAACAACTACCTTTATTTAATCGTCCGTATCTCTGGAATCGTTTGGGCTAGGAACTTGGTTTAACTTTCCTCTGAAAGCTTAGCATCACAGCTTTTCAACGAACCTAGAAGCGACTTCCTAATCCTCATACCTTTGCCATAATCACGATTCTCGCACTCGCGAATTTTACCGCGATTTGCAATTTGGTTAAAAATCCAGCCACGTGTGAAAACAGCAGCTTCATTGCTTTCCTTTGCCAAAAATTCGTTTAACCTGCTAGTTACTCCTAGATCCTTGCTAAAGTGAGCCTGAACTCATCCCAAGTATATTTCACTCACCCTGAACCTCCTAAAGGGAATTAAAACCATTTTCAGCATATTTCTCACTGCATTGTCACCATATTCAAAACATTTTGCCTGTGTTTCAAAACTCCTATCTGTTGTATAAGCTGCTGGGGGGGAATTGAACTGAATTCTATTTGATTGCATTCCTAAGAACTGTGTCATCTTCATCTCCTTACAGTGCATAAAAGGGGGGGTGAATTGTCCAAGAAAGTGATTACATTGTCTCTTGCTGAAATCCTATCAAGTTATTTTCTGTACTGCATTTCATTCCACATTGCATCCATTTGAAACCATAAAAGTATTGTTGCTATCGTATCCATCCTATAACCACTCATCATTGATTATAAAGAAGTGTGCTAGTGCCGGACTATCCATTATTGATTACTGCTCAGATTAAGTGTGATATTCAATTATTAATTTAATATAAAGTGTGATATATATATATATATATTGTTTAAATTATCAAATAAACCGCTTAAACTTGCAAAACAGAACTACTTTGTGGCTCAGTGGGGTCAGGGGGATTCCAAGAGAGGGGTGTTATATAGGGGTAGTCATCCAGAACGCATGAACTGGATGTAAAGATATATCAATAAGGGTTTCCATTCAGTATCCCAGACTAGGCATTGACTTAGCTGTAGTGTTGAATTGAATCCTCTTACAGAACAACTATTCTCGGCATCTTCACCATCTCCTGCACGTAAGCCTTCGGAAGTGTCTCTGGGCCATCCAGTGGACTGACCAGCCTACCCAGGAGTCTTGCTCTGTAACCACTGTCAAGTTGCTGCTGTATTACGAGTCCTTGCCACTCTCACACGATTCGTACACTTGGCATTCCCATGTCTGAAGTGAGAAGTGTACATTGGGCTGAAATACACACGTCCGCTCCGTTGCCCTGCTGTGGTAACAAACTGTGCGGGTTCACTGCGTTTGGGACATCCTCAAATCTAACTTCTGCTGCTGTGGAATCTACACAACGCCGAGACATCCCCTGCTCGTATCTGAACCTGCCAGCACTGACACTGACACGGAGAAGCCTGGGTCTTCCTGCATCGGGGACCGGTGAGTAGCATCGCTAGGAACTGGTTGCCCTCCTGCAGTAGCCCATAACTTTTCCCCGCTCTGTGAAACCGCACGCATTTCCGTACTCGTGCTCTGCTTCTGCCCACAGTGGAGGCTGCGCTTGAGTCGCGGAGCTCTGTTCATCTTCAATTGTTCACCGAACTGAACTGCCTGATTCCCTCGAGGAGACTCCCCTTTGCCCGTTGGCACCCGCGTGTGCAGGTACTTTTGAGCACAAGGCTCCACTTTTCGTAGGGCTCGGACTTCCTTCTAGTTGGGTGCCTCTGAAGGCAGACTGGGTCTAACTATTATTCGCACTGCCTGTTTTCCTCCCCATCTAGGTGGTCTGCACATTTTGTGCGTCTAACTCCTTAGACTCGTTAGTAATTGTATATATATTGTATTTGATTGTGATGTGTTGGTTTACTTGAGTTTTATTGTGATTTCTCACTATGGTCAATGTTACAAAGGGCTTGTAATAAATGTGTCTATATGTTTAATATAACACCTGCTTGGAGTAATTTGTAAGTGTCCTTGCTTTGTGTGGTCATTGCAGGCTTTCAGTCACCCTCACCCCTCTTGAGACCTAGTCTTGACCGCCGCGATCGCTACCTTGATTGGTCTGGCTTGTCCAGAGGTTACCCTGTTCCAAGAAACTAGGCTGGCCTTCTGAACCTCTGCCCCTCCAGGACAGAGTTCAGAAATCCATCTTAACAATGCCCACTCAGTAGCGGTGTGTGGGTATTTACAGATGTTCATGTCACTGTGGTGGGCCCAACTAGATCATCTTTATCTTCTGTGATGAATCAAGGGAGTTTGTCAGTCCTCCTCACGGGGGAACCACCCCCTTTGGGACTAGCAAGATGAGCCCATTACACTTAGCATCACAGGATCCCGCTGGAAGTGACTCTCTCCTTAGGGGACAGAGAAACACCAGGGAGAGACTTAAGTCATTAGCCCCCTGAAACTAACACCTTTATGGGGTGTGCAGGAACTCAAATGTGTAAGAACACTTTTAAAATGGTAGCCAAGGAGCAATTCAGGAAGGCATATCCTCGCAGCCCCTGTATTTTGACTACGCCACAGTGCACATTGAGAAAAGAGACGCTCTGAGTGACAAAACACCAGAAGTGGCATTACACCCAGAGGTCTGCACTGGGAGAGTGCAACACAACCCGGTAGGTAACAAACCAAAGCCATGCAGTGTAGCAGCCTGAGGGAGAACAGAGTACCTCAATGGTACTCTGAAGAGCCCGAAGGAGGAACCGGCCACAAGCTCCTGCACTGAGCAAGCTGGAAGCAGGAGGAGATGCCCACCACTGTGGAGTCTAGTTGAGGAGTCACGTAAGCAGCTCTGCAGCGTGACGGGAGGTAGTTGGCCTACATAGCCCTCCCAGGGATCACTGCTCATCAGATGCAGGTACATGGTGGCTTCCGAGGGACAGAAGAAGGGTGGCAAGGCCAGCGGAAGCATCGCCAGAGTGGGTAGGGAGAAAGAGAAAAGCCCAAGAGTGGAGAGAAAAGGTGGAACCCCAGAGTGGATAGCAAGAGGGAAAAGAACTTGCAATACAGAAAGAGGAAGTATACCTCAGAGAAGCAGAGTGCAAAGGTTAAAGGCCCCAGAGTGGGGAGTGAGAAGGGAAGCCCCAGAGTGGGGACAGAACCAGAAGAAGCTGCGGTGTAGGAAAAAAAAACAGAAAAGCCCCAGAGTGGGGAGAGAAACCGACACAAGCCCCGGAGCAGAGAAAGAAGAGAGAAGCCCCAGGGTGGGGTGAGAGTCAGAAACAAGCCGCAGAGTGGAAAGAGATTCGAGAGACCTTTTGAGTGGGGAGAAAGACAAAGACAAGCCCTGATCTGGGGAAAGAACTAAGGAACTGAGAAGAGAGACTGAGACAAGCTCCAGAGTGGGGAGAACAGTAGGGAAATAATGTAACTTGGAATAGGATTTCTGGACAGAGGACTTTGTTTATGTTTGACCATCGTGACACACTGATGAGCAGCCCTTTTCCTTTTCTTTGTTTAGAGTAGGACTTAGAATAACAGAGTGAGGGAAATATTCGTTATTTTTTCATCGGAAGGGACCTGTACCTTTTGGAAATCATGTCTGCCTCCTGGTTATGTCTTCCCACACTTCTCTTATTAACTGTCCGGGCATGGCTCTGTGTTTCACAAATATTCATCTTTATTTTGGTACATTTTTCAAATAAAGTTAAAACCTTCGTGATAAAGCAACATGGCCACATGCGTGTCTAGTTCCAGGATATTCCCAGGCAGTACATTTTACCCATTTGCAGTGCCGTTTATTTCTAAGATGAACAACGTTAGATGATGACTCGTGTAGGCTTAATAAATAACATGTCTTTTTTCAATCACCATCTCAGATCTGTATTGTTTATAGAGTATTTTCAGAGGCATGTCATTTCTTGGATCATGTGTACTGTACCACTCGGTGAACCATGGAATGAATCTGTGTTCCATATGTTAGTCCTAATAATTGTTTCGACATATACCTATTCTATATATGGTCTTTGTATCAGACAAGTGGTAAATGTATAGATAGCTTACGGGTTTTGCCCTCACCTCTGATATGGGGCATGCCTGCACGTACCAAGTCTCTCGGCCCTTCAACTTTCCAAGGTTGATAAATGATCATTACATTGGGTAATAATAACAGCCATTATTATAGTGCTTAGAAGTAGGAAGAAACTTGTGTTAAGCGCTATGAAAAAATACCGACTTCATTATTCTTTTATTAAAGTCCGTAACTGATTTTTGAATTTTTTTAATGTCTTTTTGAGAAATAAAAGCAATATACGTGTCAACCGTAGGGTGATGAGGCAGAGACAAACAAACTGCCTAGGCCTGCTTTTTAGGTGCCGGGGTGATGTGCCTTTCTCCCTGTCTTCCACCTCTGACTGAGGAAATGATTGAATATGGAGAGCTGCAGAGGAAACGATTGTTCAAAATGTCACCCCGACTGGAACATTTCTTTTAATTTCCTTTAATTCGTTTTTTGGCCATCTAGCGGGGAAAGGCTCAACCGCAGAATCCATGTATGACTGAAATATTTGAGATGGAAAAGCAATAAGGGCTATCTGAGACCATGGCAACATGGAAGACTGCAAGTGTTCCAACCCCCTACCATCTGCCCACTGGTGAAAGGCAATAACCAGATTGGTGACATCGAGCAATGGCTATCTAACTTTAAGGAACTTCCGAAGGATCTGCTTGCTATGGGGCCCTCATCTGTTGTGGGAGAGGAAGGGGATGGGACCAGCATCACCAAGGAAAGGAAAGGACCAAATAACGAGAAGTCTTCATGAGACAGATCCATCAAAAAGAAGGGGGAATGGGCAAGGTGAAAGTAGATTAAATGGACAGCAAGAAAACTATGCTGAACTTTGCAGCGCTTCCACTTGGGAGCTCTCGGGCTGCGGCAGATAAAGTGCCTTCCATCGTTACTGTGATTGCTGATGGCCAATAATTAGAAATTGGAGTACCTAATTAACGCCCTGTATCCCTTATCAGTGTATTGAGCAAGTTGTGTGTAAGGACCTGCTTCCACACTAGGAAAGGAGGGGTATTGACAATAGGAGTCTCACGTGTACAAGCAAGATTTTTAAAGGGATTAAGACCCTAAATCAAGTGTTCTAAATGTACATGATTTTGCAGACATTTGGAATAATGAAATTGAGCAAATATATTCGTTTTTCATTGTTTTGAATTAGGGCACGTCTTTAACTGTACCCATGCTCCCTGATTTGGGAGGTTGTGTCTGGTCTGCAATTTCTCATTTTCATATTTGCATCAATAAGGCCAGTTTACAGTGGGAAACCAAAGAGAGGAGTCGGACGGACAACAAGGCATATTTCTGAATAGCAGTGTTTATTTAACTTTAAAAATAAAATACATTCTCACATGATCCTTTTGTTATAAGGGACTTCATTATCTTTCAAACTTAAAGTTAAGGTGCTTGTCAAGATTGCTCATCAAAATAATCAGTCGAAACCTTTACTATCTCACTGTCCCTACCACCAGAGGAACAAAGTCAAAAGGGATCAACAGTTAGACTCGGTTTGCTCTGGTAGCTAACATATTTCCCTAAACAAATGTCTCTCTCCAACTTAGCTCTTCTCTGGCTTCCCCACAGGAGCCTCTGGGCCACAGACTTGTTTAACGAAAGCCTTAATGTCTGATTAGTGGAAGCACCGTGCCTGCAACCCTTCAATCCAGAGTGTTGTACTGTCATCACCACAGATGCCAGCACATGCGGATTAGGAGCGGTCCTCACCCAAACAAAAGGAGACGCAGAACATGTAGTGGCATTCGCCTCCAAGGCCCTATGCCCGGCTGAACAAAATTACTCTACAGTTCAAAAAGAAATGTTGGCGTGTGCATGGGCGGTTGAACATTTCAGAACGTACGTATGGGACACAAAATTTAATCTGGTCACCAACCATAAGCCCCTCACTCACATGCTCAGTCCAGGAGGTACAAAAGTGTCGACACCCAGATTGGCACGCATATCGGCCAAGCTGCAGGAATACACCTTCGAGATAAATCACATAGCAGGATGGAAAAATGCGCAGGCAGACTGCATGTCAAGATTACCCGAGGACAAAGTCAAAGCCATCACCTTCCTACAGGAGGTTTGCATAGTGCCGTCCATCTAAGACCTCAAGGCCCCAAACTACCTGGAACTAAGCGAGAGACATTGGAATGAAGAAGATGGGAAAGACCCCTCCATGGTGAGAATCGGGGAATGGATCACGAATGGATGGCCAGATGAAAGGTCAGTGCCAGAAGGCATGAGGCCGTACTGGAAAGTGGCAGAGGAAGTTTCAGAGGCGGATGGGTTGATCATGAAAAACGACCAGGTGATACCATCAACGGGGATTAGGAAAATCATTCTGTGCAGAGCCCACGCAGGGCATTTAGGGAACGCCATGATGCAGCAAAGAGCGAGAGAAGCATACTGGTGGCCCTCCATGGATCAGGAAATTTGCACAATGATTGAGAGATGCCACGAGTGGCTCAACAGTGATAAATGCTTGAAAGTCAGGCAGGCTCCCATGATTCCTACGGAGATCCCCAAAGCAGTATGGTCGAAATTGGGACTGGACTTTATCTGTCCACTGAAGGCAATGATTCCCGAGCATCGGTATGGTATAGTACTGATGGATTATTTGTCGAAGTGGATGGAAGCGGAGTTTGTCCCCAATATCACGACTGCCACCGTGATAGAAGTTTTCACATATATCTTTCAGAGGGAGGGTCTCCCCAGCAAGTTAGTAACAGACAACGGAGTACAGTTGGTATCAAGGGATATGGAGTCATTCCTGCAGAAACACAACATTTGTCAAAAGAAAGCAGCCCTGTACCATCCCCAAGCTAATGGACTTGTGGAGAGAGCCAATAGGTTCATTAAAGGAGCCATCCAACTGGCGACCGCTTCAGGGATGGATCTCCTCAAAACAAAGAGGCCATTGCGGCTCACAGGCTAACGCCTAACGGTATCACCAAAATATACCCATTTCGCATGTGAAGAGGGCGGAGAGCAGCATCCACACTAGTGCCACCATGGTTGGCCAGAGTAAGAGAGGACGATGAAGTAGACCTGTCGGAATTAGTATGGAGACTAGAGAACAGTAAGGCACACATGAAAAGGTGTAGCGACAGAAGGACAACTCAAGGTCGAGAAGTAAAATGTCACTGGATTAAAATATGTCTACCAACCAAGGACCAAACAATTAGTTCTAAGTTCAGTCAACCAATAAGAGTGATTCATAGAGGAACAAACCATGTCCGCACCGAGGATGGTCGCACATGGAACATGGAGAGAGTAGCCATGTTTGAGAAGCATCGTGAAGGAGAAAAGCCACAAGAGGAACCCAACACCTACGAAGAACCAGACAGAGAGACTGGGTGGGAACAAGAACTGGAAGCAGGAGTGATAGAGTTCACGGTGGGAGAAGTTAAAAGAGATGCACTGGAAGCCATCCAGGCATCTGGTCAGGTACTGGACACCAGCAGCGTGAAAGAAGATAGGCCGATTAAGGGAATGCCGAAGACCCGTGAGATACAATGACTATGTTATGCAATAAACTGTTCTGCATTATCAAAGGGAGGGAGGTGTGTAGAGATATCGCAGGAGGTCTAGTCTTGCGAGATCTCGCCCGATCACAGAAGTGAAGGGCTCGAACGAGCGTGAAGTGCCAGAAGCCGGAGCAGAGGGCACGGAGCAGGTCAAGCTCCCGGTGCCCCTCTTATTAACTGATACAAACACCAAAATAGACATTATATCACCCTCACCACCCAGCATAACAGAGGGCCTGCTGCCCCAGAGTTCATAGTTATTTGTGTAAGCTGTAATGACAAGCTGATACCAGAACCACAATAAAGGGGTCCAACCAGCCACTCCAGGTCTCCGGTGCATTATTATACAACAACTGGCCTTGCTCGCCTCTGCAGTCCCTATAGAACAAAATAATAGATTCTTCGTGTCAACAGTCACTCTGCTTCCAGAGGGAAGCTTGACAAAGTCCGGAAAAGTCACTGGTGTCTGCAGCTGTCTGCAGAGTACATGACCTGCTGTTCTGCTGTCTTCCTGAGATTTAGTTCTCTCTGGCCTTGCTGAACAATACCATGACTTTTGTTCCACCTAGAACTTTGTCAGACCCCTGTCATACGTGTGCCCCAAGCTACACTGCCATTTTTTATTGTTGCTTCCCCTCATCATGTACCTCATAGAATTCCCTTACTTTTACTGGGGGCTGGATTACTCCATCGCGCTGACCTTGATTTCAATTTATTTGTTTGGACATAATTTTCATCTCTTTTTTTGTTTCTTTCTGTTTTTTACTCGTGCCACTATGCCTGGGCCCATTCCTGTTCATCTCGTACCTCCCATTTTTCTTTTTCTGCCTACAGCTAGTGATTCTTATCCTTCTAATCCTTCCATTTCATTTGTTTTACTAAACGCACATTCTATTTGTAATTTTGCTCTAAATTTCTTTTTTCCGTTTTAACCCATAGTTTCTATTAGTTACTGAAATAGGGCTGTGCCTTCCCAATGCTGCCTCAGCTGCTACTCTTTCTACCTTCTGCTCCCATTGCTCTCATACTCCTCTTTTGACTGGGCAAGGAGGTGGGTGGTATCTTGTTTCACTCTTCCTGGACTCTTTTACTCCCGCGCTCAGACTTACCACCCTTATCCACTTTTGAGTACCACTTTTATACTTTTAAATCTCCTCAGTCCTTCAATTGTTTATTGTCCTCCTGGACCTCTGTTACGCAAGAATTGATGCAGTAACCCTGTGGCATACTATGGGAGACTAGGCAACCTTTGCCCTTTTGGTATTAGGTAACCCACCTATTGGTATAGTTCTGTACTACGCAAATTGGTAGTGTGACTGAGCAGCCAGACTTATCTCAAGAGGGGTAAATGTGAGCTGTAGCAATGAAATCCACCAATACAAGTATCCAAATAAAACTTACACTCAAGGTTTCTAGTTAAAATTATTATTTATTTATTTAACGGTTGTTTTTAAATAAGCATTCTTTAAAAAGGGCAATGCGGAGCAATCAAACTACACATCAAAATACTTTCTCAGAATCAATACAAAGCAAGTGGATATTCTTTAGAGATGCTTCATACACACTTCCTACACCCTGAAGTGACTTCACTAACTAGGACAGTAATGGAATTTACATATTACTTTTGCACTTTGTAAATTCTGAGATTGGTAGAAAGGAAAGGTTAAAGGAAGGAACAAGGTTAAACAGGTTATCAGAGCATGTGAGCACTTTAAATCTTCCAATGAAGTCTAGATAAAAACCTTTCCCAGCTATATTAGTTTAAAACCAATGAATCACCTATGAGGGACAGTAAGAATTAAAGTCAATGGAATAGAAGAGTCTAAAGGGAGCCAGGACAGCCAAAGTCAATTGGAGCAAAGTCTGTAGCTGAGGCACTTCTTGGATAGAAAAAGTCTTGCACAAAGTTAGAGTGTGTTGAAGAAAAATCACTGCAGTTTCACAAGCTGTGTCACACTTGTGAAAGTTAGAGCTGAGAGCAATGCTAGAAAAGCAGCTACTGCAAGTCTCAACTGAGAAGAGCAAGCTACAGACAATGAGCCAAGTACCCCAAAGTCAGAACTGTACCTTTGGTTAGAAGAAGAGTATCCAGCTGGCTCCTATCTGATTGCAGGGATGCAGATCCTGTGTTCCTGGCCCTCAGTCGTGGGGACAAGAGGGAGGACATCTGGGGACTTCTGCAGCAGCAATTCGATGGTTGGCGGCAGCTACGGGCTCTTTTCGGATCAATGTCACTTCACAGTTTCAGAGCTGGGGAAACAGCAAAACGGATCATAGACACCGGTTGGGTTTCCTTTACTTATTAAGTCATGAACTCTGGTGAGGTGACTTGAGATCTGGTCGTTCTGCTTCTGGAGGGTCCTGTGGAGACTCCTGGAGCTTGTGGCCGGCTTACAGACATTGCACTCGACTGTGAATTTCTCAAACTCTGGCACTCAGTTCCTGCAGCAGCAAAGTAGTACAGCCTTTTGGGGAAGGTCTTCCAGAAACGTTTGTCTCAGGGTTAGTTGGTTCCACTAACCCAAGGGAAGAAGACATCCCTTCCGGAGCTTCTTTTGTCAATCAGAAAAAGGAGTTTCAGCACAGCAGCAGGTCTTCACCGGGCAGTTCATTGGTCCAGGAGGATGCAGCAAGCTGTGTTCACGGTTCCTTCGTCGGGTTGTTCTTCCCAGTGGGTGGCTCTGTCTTCAGTCCAAGAAGACTCGCCTTTTAAGCAGGTTTCTCCCTTTTAAGCAGGTTTCTCCCATTCATGCACCACAGCAGGTCTTCACCGGGCAGTTCATTGGTCCAGGAGGATGCAGCAAGCTGTGTTCATGGTTTCTTCATCGGGTTGTTCTTCGCAGTGGGCGGCTCTGTCTTCAGTCCAAGAAGCCTCACCGTTTAAGCAGGTTTCTCCCATTCATGCACAGCCTAGCTGTCACTGACACAGCAGGGTGGCTGTCCTACAAGGGCAGCCAGCCAGCCAATCAGGACTGGATGCATTGAGGTTTCACTGGAGACAAAGGACTGGGGAACTTCGGGCACCTCCTTCACTTCCTGCACTTGCAGACACACTGGAGCCAGAGGCGGGTTTCCGTCCTGAAGGCAGCCAAAGGCATAAACCTGGTTTGGTGCACAGATTTAAACCCAAGAAAGACCGCACAAACAAGAAATGGCGGAAAAAGAAGACTGGGGCCATTTTGACACAATGGTCACCCATGGGTGCTATACTGGAGCTGAGGGTTAAGCCTGCGGTAGAAAAGCACAATTTTAGGAAAATTAAACCACTGCCACCAGCCATTTAAAGTAGTGAGGGTAATATTTTTTTTTACATGAGCAGGTAGGAAAAGGGGCTACCAAGTAACCCCCTCCCAGCACTCCACATAAGATTGGGTGTGCTGAACCTACAAAGAGAAAAGGTAAGTAAAGTCAATTTCACTTTACTATTCTTGGGAACTGTAGTTCACCAAAGAAAAGGTATTTAAACCTCCTGAGAAATCTAAAGCATTTCTCTGTGACACTGCACTGAAGGTGCTGTGTGTCACCATACAAAAAGTAGATGCCTATGGTGTTTGTGTCAGTACTCACTAATGATAGGACTGAATGTAATCAAGCTTGGTACTGCTATGTAGTATAACCTGGACCAGAACCAGCCCAAGTCTCCTCACAGAGGGTGATCTTTGCAGTGATACGCCCCTATATCCATTTAAACAGACAAGGATAGAGGAGAAAATCAATTGAAAGAGCAGGAAAAAACACCATCAGTGTGCCATTCTGCAAGAGAAAGGAACAGGGTCAAAGAATCAAGAACAATCTCAATACGCGACTGGAGAACTAACCTCCTAACTTGGCACTGGATTTCGTCTATGTCTGGGTGATATAAGATAATTCTCCAGCCTTGAATCTTCCACTATGATACACAAGGGAAGGTAATTATGCAATGCCTATGATCATAATTAAGGAAGGAGGGCTGAGTCAAATAAGAAAGCTTACCAAGGAATTGGCAGCACAAGCAGTGAAGGTAATGAGATGTTGAAGATACTGTCCAATTTCCAAGAGGTAAGCAAAAAGGAAAGGAAGGGGAGAAGGTTAGTAAGGAGCTAGGAACCCGAGCGGCATGAGGGACACACTAATGTTGGGTAGGAGCACAGGATAAAGCTCCTCAAGGCATCCAGGATCCTGTGCACAAGAAGTGTCCATACGTATGGTTTCCAGTAAAGGGAATAAGGGAACAGTACTTGTGGGAAGTTGAGGCAATCCAGGGACAGGCAGTTCAAGTAAATCCTGTGGTCAACAAACATATCCAGTTCAGAACGCAGAAGTCAGAGGGACAGGTAGTAGGTTTCAGCGGTGTGCGGGCAACAAACAAAAAAGTTCCGTTAAGCATAGACAAGCCGAGGGACAGGCAGAAGTTAATCGGTATTGTGCGGGCAAACAAGAAAACAGTATCCAAAGTAGGCAGTCCGTGAACAAGCAGCAGAAAATCAGAAGATCAGATGGACTTACAAAATGCACTTGCTTAAATCATAAGCAGCTTGCTGGATACTGGCGAGTATTTTATGAAAGCAATGAGGGGCGTAGCCTGCATTGAAAATCCCAGCCGGCAGTCACCTGAGCGTTCTGAAGCACAGATCTTGCTGCAGTGGAACGCAGCGGTGTAGAGCAATGTATGCGTGTCTTCCAAATGGCATATCGCCATGGCAACTTGCAACGCTGGTAGAGCGGAAGGGTCACAGGGTGGTGCACTCGTGGCAACCGCTTTTGACGAGGGGAGGACGAGGCAAAGGAATGGCCATGGCCAATTGGGATCGCAACAGTTTGTCAGACTCCAAAAACCAAGGAAACACATAATACAAATCAGATCAAAACACATGAGAGAGTGAGAAAAAGGGCTCACTCATGCCAGCGTTACAATTTAAAAGTCCTAAAGACCAGCAAAAGAGATGCGGGTGTCCAAGGACGGAGGAATTTAGCACTAAAAATGAAAATTCTCTCTAACAACCGCTCTCATTTTTATGTAATGACATCAGTGACATGCCACCTTCAAACCACTGGTGTCTCTTTTATTCTTTTTGGTGATTTTAACCTTCATCCTTCTTCTATTAATAAATCTTCTCTGTTTCTTGAGATCTGTCATCTGTTTCAATTTCCTTCGCCACTGTTTCATACTGCTGGTGTGTCTCTAGACTTAATTTGGTCTTCTTTGTCTGCATTCTTCTCTGTTCAGTTTACTCCCCTTTATTTCTCTGCTAATTTTCTTTTTCCTTGCTCTACTTCAGTTCCTTCTTCTCCGTCTTCTGCTACATTTTGGTGCTGCGATCTTCGTTTGTTTAATCCTTCCTCTTTTATTGTTTCACTCGTTTCCACACTGCCTTCTATTACTGATTTCTCTTCTCGCTCTGTGATGCCATCGCTTATTATTTTCCTTTAGTTCTCTCAGATACTCTATCCTGCCTTTTTCCTCCCCAACCTTTCTCTCCTACTTGCAGTCCTCCCCAGCCCTGGCTGACTCCTCGCCTTCGTCTCCTACGTCAAACTCTTTGTCGTTTTGTGAGTCATTGGGACAAAACATGTGCTCTCTAGGGTTTATCATCTTTATCGTATGTGCACTCCATCTATGACAACTTACAGTTGCAGTAAAAACATCAATAGTACTCTGATTTACTTGCAAAGTATTCAGCTCATCCAAGCCAGGTCCTTTGTGAGTTCGCTCACCTTCTCACACCTCCTGCTCCATCCGAATGTTCTCTTCCCTACTGATTTTGCTTCTTATTTTACTTTGAAAGTGTCCGACCTTTGTGAGTCCTGTTCTTCTGATCTTCCAAAACCCCCTTGTAAATCCAGTTATTTCTTTATGTACTCAGCTTAATGATACTGACATAGCAACATTGGTTGCCTGAGCTCATCCTGCTGCATCTCCGTCTGGTCTTCTTCCTCTGTCTCTTGTTCTTCAAATGTGTCCCCTTCCAATTCCTTACTTACACTTCTCATTAATTCTTCTTCCTTATCTACTTCAGTTTTTCCTCTGGCTTTCAAACCTGCAACTGTCATACGAATCGTAAAGAAACCTTCACTTAATCCTTCGGTTCTATTCAATTTCTCTCCGATTTCTCTCCTTCATTTTATCTGCAAGATCCTTGAGAGAATTGTCTATGCTTGTGTTTCCTCTTCTCTGAATTCACATACTCTTCGTTTTCCTCTTCAGTTAGGCTTCTGTCATTTTCATTCGATGGAAACAGCCTTACTCTCTGTCACTGATTCTCTCTTGTTTGCCCGTTATAATAAACTGTAGTCCTTGCTTCTTTCATTCTAGGCTTTATTCTTTAGCTCTCATTGACTCTGTCCATAATTGATTTCTCTCATATGTCTCTGGTCGCTCCTATTCTCTAGCATGGGCTTGCAACTCTTCTGCTTCTTACCACTTTGTTATGGAGCCTCCTATGTCTCTGTATTTGGGCCTTTTCTTTTCACTCGCTGTACTATTAGTCTGCTATAATTTCCTCATTTCATTTCTCTTATCATTTATATGCAGTTGCTACTCTTTTTCTCATTTTCTTCGCTCTCTGAGTCCCTGCATGTGAATCTTTCTGCCTATCTGCTGTCAAATCCAGGATGACTGCCGATTTCTTACACCTAAATGGTTCCAAAACATATTTTGGTTTTTCCTTATTCTCATATTCCATAAGAGGGTGAATCTGAGGTTTGCCAATTCCGTTCGGCTGCTTTGCCCTTTCGTTTCAGGGCTGCAAGTTCGGAGGCATACCAGGTGTTACGCTTCAGGTGGGTTTTAGGCGGATCCTCATGACTGGGGAAAGGATGTCAAGAGTATTGGTAATGGCTGAGTGAATGTTGCTGAGAACAGAGTCTGTTGTAGAGTCTGAGGTAGGGAGGGAAGGGGGATGAAGGTAGAAGCAAAGGCAGCGGCTGACACTCGTTTCATCGGGGGGATGTTCGAAAACAAGAATGGCAGGGATTTTGAGAGTGCAGGAAGAGGGCCAAAAGGACCGAGGTGAGAGGAGAGCAGAAAATGGTCTGGCCAAGAGAGAAGAGTGACCAGAGGGGGAGCGAGAGAGAGGTCCGTGTGGATGATGGCGTCCAGGGTGTGTACGGCTGAGTGGGTTGTACCGGAGGGGAGAATGGAAAGGGAAAGAGAGGTGCAGAGGTCAATGAAAGAGTGGAAGCTGAGGAAGGGGCATCCAATTGGATGTTGAAGTCACCCAAGAGGAGAAGGTTGGAGGTGGTTGAAAGTAAGGAGGATCAGCCTGGAGGCCAGTAGATGGTAGCAAGGGTCAGAGTGGAGGAGGGAGAGATGACCAACTTGCTGACCAGGCTCTCCAAGGAAGAATAGAGTTGGGTGGATATGATGGAAGAATGAACCCACATAGGATATATTAAGGTGACCCCACCGCCAGCACGGTGAGGCTTGGAAATGATCTTGAAAACATCAGGGAGGAGGGAGACAAAAGCAGTGACTGGCCTGGCATTGAAACAAGTCTCGGTGAGAGCGAGAATGTATACGTCAGTGTCTTCAAGAAGGAGGCAGATGTCAGCAGAGTGTTTGTTGGCTGAACGGGCTTCAAGAGTCACCAGGTGGATGAGGTCTCTTCCTTTGAAGGTTTTCTGAGGAGGAGTGCAAGGCCGTGGTACTCCGGTCAGAGGGGAAGGGACAGTGAGTGGTGAGGGGAGAGGCAGCAGAAGGAAGGAAGGAAGGAGGGAAGTTAGTTAATGAGGGAACGCAGGATCCGGTCAAAGAGAAGGAGGTTGGGTTGAGGACCATGAACCAGGATAGACCAGAGTGGTAGACATTAACAATGCAACATGAGGAAAAGAAGACAGCCAAGAAAACTTCCCACTTGGTGCCACCGCTAATGGGAAAGAGAAGGAGGTTGGGTTGAGGACCATGAATCAGGATAGACCAGTGTGGTAGACATTAACAATGCAACGTGAGGATAAGAAGACAGCCAAGAAAACTTCCCACTTGGTGCTGCCACTAATGGAAAAGGAAGTGAAAGGGGAGAGTGTAGAGATGAGATGAGGAGGCCAAAGATCTGGAGAGGGGACAGAGAAAAGGATATCCGTGAAGACCACTCTGGAGGTTGTGGTGACATAGGGTTTGCACGCAAGATGTAATTTTTGTGCCTTTTCATTCCAGACATAGGGAGAGAGGGGGGAATAGGAGATAGAGTAACAATTAGAGAAGATAGGACAGATGTTGAGGGCCATTAGGGTGTAGAGGAGAAGCTGCATACATCGGCAGGAGATCCCACACACCCCTAACTACTCTGTATTGGAGACATGAGACTGTGCCTTGCCTGACACCAGCTATTGTGCTAATACCGCAGTGTTAGGAAGGAGATACCCATTGAGACAACCCTATCGAATGTACCCCTGAAGTGATGACCACCTACAGGCGGAACTCCCTGAAGGAATATGAGAAAGAGCTAAGCACATGAATTGATGACGTCATAAGAAAGTTTGCACAACGTCCTGAGATACTGAATGAAGACGATGTATGGATCCTAGAGGACAATTGACAAAGTAAAAGATTGAGTAAACTGATCAACGTGGAAAAGAAGATTACACGTTAACAAAGTGCTGCAGAAAACAGAAGTTCAATATATGTACAGACGCTGAAACGCAAGGTAGATCAAGTCATCATACAGGCTAGCTATGAGTAGTAAATAGAATTCAGGTGAAGCCGCCATCATACAGAAACTGGACATTGGTATCATGTATTAAATAAGCCAGAAACTATGAAGGGAAATGGAAAGCTGTATTGCAGCAGAATAGCAGTCTCATGGAGCTGTGTGGCGAGGCTGCCTGGCCTGAAGTTGAGATCGTAGAAATCAAGGTCAATTATATACTCAGAAGAAGGAGTTTGCAGAGGATGAATCTTCTCATATTAAGGTGCAAGAAAGAACACAAAGGATGCCAAGTTTTAATTCATTTAGAGCATTTAAAAATTGCAAAACGGACCAGATCGTGGCCTCCTGTCACATGAGCCAAGTATAGAAATAGAGCTTGAACTTGGAGTTCCAGACACGATAGCGAGTGCCCTCCCTCTTGTGCATTCCCAAAGATGAGAATACTTTACAAGGCAAAGTACAAAGACAATTTCATGGCAGAAGGCATGGGTGATGAGAGATGCTGTGCTAATTGGGTGGTGAGGTAGCTTCATATCCTATCTCCCTGCACCTGGGTCTGGGCTTACGTGCTGCTAAATGAACCGAATGTTTCAGACATGGCGCAAGCATGCTAGCCAATGGTATTAGTCCGTATAACAAAGAACCTTATAACTTGCAAGACCTATGAGAAACAGTGTATCTAATGTTTCTAAAATTACATGTTTTAAGAGGTAGTCATAAATTGTCCACCTGATAAGGGACAGCCAATAACAAACCTAACTCCTATACAATTGTATATCTAGGTGTTTCCCTTAACTAATCCCAACCCTTGTAAGATTTTTCACTATTGCCAAGTAGAATGTTGTCCCTCTGACGCATAATTGAGTATAAGAATTGTATTTTTTGTGGAGATCATTGTGAGACTGAGAAAACGTACGTTGATGTTCATTGTAACGTCCCTGTTTTAGATGATTGTTAATAAAACAATAACTTGCCATCCTCTTGAGTTTGTCTGGTTATTTGGACTCAGAATTATTCTGGTGTAATCCCATACAATATATGTGCACGTTCCAAAGGGTCATAGGGTGGCAGAGGGAAGTTGAAAGGAGAAGGGTGACTGCACTGCACAGTTCTGGCCTAATCTCACAGGTGGCCTAGTAGTAACAAAGGGAGAACAAAAAGCAATGCAAATTTGCGCGCAGGATGGAAGAGGAACAAATGCAGTAAAATTCGGGTGCAGGATGTAAAATAGACACAGCTAAATTTGTTTTTCAATGAAAAGGCACAAATGCAGTGAAATTAGGGTGCAGGATGTAAAATACACACAGCTAAATTCGGTTTTCAATGAAAAGGCACAAATGTATTGAAATTAGGGTGCAAGATGTAAAATACACACAGCTAAATTTGGTTTTCAGTGAAAAGGCACACATGCATTGAAATTAGGGTGCAGGATGTAAAATACACACAGCTAAATTCGGTTTTGTGCAATGGAAACACGCAGAGAGAGAAAGAGTAGAGAAGGTGATGAGGAGAAGGAAAGTGAGATAGGCAAAGATATAGATCAGTGTGCTTGTGGGGGAGGCAAATGAATAGTTCAGCCATCACTCACTTGAGGCTCAACAGTTCGTAGGGGTGCTAAGGCCCAAGTTCATGGGAGAGCAGGATGTACAAGCAGGCTGCAGCATAGTTTGTGTTGGGGGCCCTTCCAGCCCTCCTAAACCCAGGCAGGCACAGACAGGGCCCTAGGTGTGGGCCTTTGGCTGGGGGGGGAGGGCAGCTTCTGCTTCCTGGGTTACTATTGGCTGTTAAAGGCAATCATCAGCAAATCAGGCAGCATCAGGCAACCTCAAGAGCTACAGAGGGCTGCAGTGCTCCATGGCTACTGTCTTTGGGCATAGTGGATGTAATTAGGTATATATCTCGGCCCCTGAAAATGCGCCAAGAACATAGCGAATACATACATTTTCTTTTTTTCAAATCAAAGCGCTGGAATATTTCAGATAGTGCGCTAATTACGGTGGAGAAAAAAGTACACCCCACGAGCTTCGTTCCTCGAGTAGGGAAGCATGCTGTAATATCAGAGTGTGTAGGATACAGCTCACTGTGGCTTCCTTGTGCTGAGGGGGCTTCTCAGCAGCCTGTTGAAGTAGCACCTCCTTCTTCCTGTCATTGGACATTGGGACATGTCCTAACAATTCTGTATACCCATGCAATCTTACTTACTCTGCTATGTTTTGTTTTTTACATTTGTTCTTCCCTTCCTTCCCCCTTTATGATTTTTTGATCTTTGCTCAAATGAATTTCCTTTTAATTTGATTGTGATATACTGTTCCTTGAAACGATCACGTTTGCTTTTAACTTACAATGTACTGTGCATTTACTAATGTTAAGCCTTGAAATAGACCTTATGGTCGCAAACACCTGTTGGATTAGTCATTGCACTCCATGATTTTGGGAGCATTAGAAAACTGTAATGACACTTGAATATTAAATTCTAAAAAATAACTTTGGGCTCAGCGAGGTATGGTTGGTGTCCACACTAACCTTACACTTTTTTAATAAAGTATTAATGCATTCAAGCCCACCAACACTATAGGTCTTTGTAGATTGCTCATATAATGAATATGTGTTAATACTGATCATCTCTGTTATATGTCATTAAAGGCGTCCCACCCAAATGAGTTGGTGCAGTTCTGTGAATTGCATTGCACTCTCTAAATATTTGTCATTCTCCAGTGAGGCATTTTCGCAGGGTGTATTCTTTTTGCTTTAATGACCTTGTTAACCCTTTATCTTTATTGCATTGATTTAATTTTACAAGTGTGGGGATTCAAAATATATAGGAATTCCTGTTGAATGCCAATGTGTCTGATGACATGCTAATAAATAATCCCATGAAGGCCAAGAGGAAAATGTTGATATGGGATTGGTGTATTACTTGTGATAAATGTGTAAATAGCAAACATGGAATTGATCAGAAGGTTGAGATTAAAAAAAGCTAAGAACAGCAGAATCATATTTATTAAAATTCTCTGGGGCAAAATGTAGGGATATGTTTTTGAGATACAGATTGAAAATATGGCATACTAGAGAGATTCTGGCCAAATGGAAGTTTATACCCAGAAAGATTATTTTTTGTAGATTTTGTAAAGACACGGAAGTGAAGGAACCATTACACCATTTAATTGCCATCTTTCCTTCTCGAATTGAAAAAAGAACTGTGCTCTTCAAACCACACTTTGAAGGTTATACATTACTAACAAGCGAATCATTGTGGTGGTATATATACAATACCAGGTTCACAAAAATAAGAATTGCAGTAGTCCATTTTTTATTGGCCTTGAAATTAACAGATGGCAACATTTGTGTTGGGGTGGAATGATGTTTATTGAGTGTGGTTGCAAGGAGAACTTGACTTATTCATTTATAATTATTGTTGGTTATGGGCTGTTTGTGGAAAAAAAAGTGATGAACAACTTAGTATCCATGTGCTATTTTTGTTTAATTGTATGTATATAGATAGAAAGATTGTGTTAGTTAGTGATAATGAGTATGTATTTTAAATTGTTAAATTGTTAAACATGAATTGAAATGTTTTTTATTTTTATTACTTTTTATAAATATATTATTGAAAAGTTGATTTATCAACTGTAACAATAAATAAATAAAAAATATTTTTTTTATTTTTTTATTTATTTGTGTTTATCAAGTTTACTTGATTTAACAAAATGTTTCTTTCTTTCTGTATTTAATCTGTTCTACGTTCTCCTTTGTCTTTTTCTTTTTTTGCAGTTGTAAATTGCGCGTTATTCTGATTTGTTGGTGCTGTCCAAGTTCGCCTTGCTGCATTGAAATAAAGCGGCTTGTAAGATCTTTCCCCATATATAATTACCTTTAACACAAAAAGGTTTTTAATCCTTGCAGAGTCCTTACGAAGTATGTATATTGATGTTCATAGCAAAACTTTGCAGTCCCGGCTATGAAGCAAGGTGCTGAGAGGGCTGGTGTAAGCATTTATGCGGACCCTCATAGCTGCAATCCTGGTGCCTCCTCCTTAGCAATAGGGTCAGATGTGCAGTCTGTGAGGGCAATCTGGTGTTCCCTCGTACCCTCCACTGGCGGCACACAGGGCAATTGCGTAGTTTGTTCTGGACATAGAACCCACCCTGTGCGCATTTTCATTGTTTGATCACTGGTCTTATTATTCACAATGTGAATTGTTTAGACATTTAGAATGTGAACACATTTAGAAAATCTTCATGCTATGAAGTCTAAATCCGATTTTTTTTTTTTTTACTTCTATTTGTAATTACCATAATGTAATCTTCTAGATTCCAAAGAAAGGGACTTTTATGCAATAACAGGTGAAAAATTAGCATTGCAGCAATAGAGAAAAATATAGAAACAATGTAGTTTGGCGGGATTAAAAGTACCACAACAGTTCATCAAGATGCAAAAGAAATAATAATCTAAATGGCCTGCATAGGGAAGCATAGAAATATAAAGGTGTGGAGAAAGTTGCCTTTAGTCGCCATGCTTTGTTCCAGGTGTTGAGCAGCAAAGTGCTATGGTTCATGATTCGAGAAGCATTTTGTGAGAATGGATATAAATTGCAATGTCCTACCGTGGTGTAGTGCTACTGAGTGGGGCATTGCATGTGAATGTGTCTGATTCCACACAGTGCCCTTAGCATTAAGCCGCAAGCATAACCTTGATCCTTTCAGTCTCTCTGCACTCAGGGATGATGGCAACCTTTTCATGTGTACTCTCCCGGCTTTGATGGCAGTGAGGCGGGAAGCACTCAGACCTCTTAACCCGGCCTTAAGAGGCTCTGTGAAGAGTGAATCGTAGCGAGCAAGGGTCTTAACTCTGAGCAAGCACCCACAGGAAAGGGCCGTGCTTGGAAATGTATGAATTCATGTGTGATGGGCCACAAAGACCTTCACACTGTGGTAAAACAGTGCGAATAAAGGTCTTTTAAATAAAGTTTGAAAACTGAATAACTCGGAGGCGTACAGGTCGGAGTGACTGAATGCAAACATAAACCAATATTTAAAAGCAGAAAATGTACAGTGAGTGACTAACATGCCCAATACAAGGACTATGTTAGTAAGCTAGTGTAGCTTGAGTTGTGTGTGATTCACGAAACAAGTTAAGTGAAACTCTGCACAAGTAAAAACGAAATATTACAATCTACTATTGCAATTCATTCTGCAGTCCCAATTCATATGCTGCTCTGTTCTTCTCCCTGTCTCTGCATGTTTGAATGCTAGTCCCTCATCTCTCCTCTCCTGAGTCCAACCTCACCCATATTCTCAGCTTCTCCCCACATCTTCCAACCCTGTCTCCCTTATGTCCTCACTCCTTCTACTACTGGCCTCCACCTTTCGATGTGATAACACCCTCCTCCACACTACTACTTTACTCCACCTTGTACCCAATCACCCTCCATTTACTCTCACCGTTAAACTCTACTCTCTACTAACACTCTTACTCATCCGCCTTGCATGCACAATGACCCCACAATGCCACTTGCTCTCACTAACCAATTCTGCACCTTTTCATTTATTCTCCTCCACACTCCACCGTCCATTCTTCCTGCAGGTCTCTCGGTCTGCCACCGCCTACTGAGTTCATTTGAACAAACAACAACTTCATGTTTCCTGGTACCCTCTGATCCTCACCTTCCTTCTCCCATTGGATCACTGCCCCTGATCAATCTGGTCCTATCTTTCCTGACTGGGAGCTGTTTCAAACACTGGAAGTTCCAAATCATGGGCTACAACCTGCCCCTTTTCTCCATGTGGCCCACTGTGAGACAGCAATGGCAGCCTGCATTGCAAATTGCCCAAGTTCGTGTCTTCCCCCAAGGTAAGTATAGTCTTCTTAAGTGGTTGCTGCTCTGGTATAAGACGCTGGTGGTCTAGGGCGGCTGCAGCGGTCTTGCTGCTGTGTGCAGCACCGGGAAAAAGACACTTGAGATCTCTGGGTCTTCTCTTGTTGGCTCTCTTTTTCTTTGCCCCGTCTTTGCAACTCAGTTTGCTGCATGCTGATCATGTGGGGGCGTTGATAGGTTGTAATACTATGGCAGGTCTCTCCAGACTGTTAGTGCCTCACTCGTGGTTCTAGGAGAAAAACCTGGCCAATACTTTCTTTCAGAGGAGTGGGGTGATACAAGCTGGTACTGCACATGTTCAAACAGGTATTTGGGGAGAGAACAGGAATTGTGACCCTCTCTACTGCCACCTTCGTCCTCTGGGTAGGACTGGAAGTTGCTTCCATCCTGGTAGGCTTCCCGCCCCAGCCTGGGAGCAGTTCCTATTCCCTTGTGACACACTCTGGTTACACCAGCGTCTTGGATTTTCCTCTTACCAGCCTCCTGGGTCTTTCATTGCCCATCCTCATTTCCCATTCTACTAGATCTTGCTTTTTTAAATGTATTTCCTTGTTTAAAGTGCAGAACTCTCGAGAGCAGCGGAGTGCTGTACAGAGTGTGGGTAGCCGGCTTTTCGGCTGGCATCTTTTACAGTAGCGCTGTACTGTGAGGTCTGTGCATCGGTATGTGCATCCATTGGAATTAGTCCTTGGTCAGTTGTTTTTGAAAGAGCCATGTTTTTGAGAGATTTGTGAAATTGGAGAATTGTTGGAGCATTTCGAGCCGACACTGGGATCGAGTTCCAGAGGATGGGTCCATGAAAAGAGAAGGATTGTTTGCGGGTCCTCCCTTTGCGGACGAGTTGTGATTCAAGTCTGTTGGTCGATTTGCTGCACGAGGAGCGTGTGCCACCAGATATGTGGAGCTTAGCCACCAGGTACGCTGGTGTGCTGCTTTTGACTGCTTTGTAGATGATACATGCAGTCTTGAACTGTATCCTGGCTTGGAGTGTAAGCCAATGTAGTTTGCGTACAATGGGGGTAATTCGGTCATATTTCCGTGGTCATGTAATAAGACATGGTGCAGCATGGTGGACTGCTTTTAGGGGAGCCAGGTCAGCAGCTGGGAGCCCTGCCAGGAGTGCATTTCCCCCATCAATGTGCAAGACCAAAAGGGCCTGCACTACAGTCTGGTAGTCCTGTGGTGGGATAAAGGGTTTCATTTTCATAGGGTAGAGATTCTGAGCCAGGCTATTTGTGCCTTCTTGGCTATGTTTTTCTGGAAGGACATATTGCTCTCATTGGTGAAGCCTAAGGATTTTGTTTACTGAGAGTTGTGGTTCAAATCATTCTAGGTGCATATCCTGGAGCCATTTTTTAAAGTCATTTTTTTGCAGGCAGCCCGATGAGGACAAATTCAGTCTGGATGGGTTTAGTTTGAGGTAGTCAGTCGACATCCAGAACTGGATTATGGCTAGGTAATCGCAGAGACAAATGTTGTACTGTGCACTATTTACCCTCATGTAAAACTCAGTATTGTCTGCATATTGGTGGATGGCTATATTGGGATTTTTGAGGAGAGTTCCCAGATGCTGCATGTAAAGGTTGCTATATCAAGTCTTCTGGGTCCTCTTCCCCCAGTCCCTTGTGTCCCTCTGCCAGCCTTCTATCTTCTCCTTACCAGAGCATCCAGAGTTCCCATTTCCAAGCCTTCTGAGTCTGCCCTTTGGTCTCCTTCTGCACTCTTCACCAGCTATCTCAAAATGAGCTTCTTCTCCTGTCTTTCAAATCCTTTTGCCACAGGACATTTTTTTTTATATGTTCTTGATTCTGCCTTCTAGCCTCTGTTTGGCATGAAGGAACCAAGGTGTGTCTCCTTATGCAGTAGGCCTAGGCATTGGCTGGTAGCTTTCCACTGTGGATGTCTCACAGTTCTGGTGTGGAACTTGGGGTTGGCTAATCCCTCCCAACGGGAGGCTATCTTGATGCTTGTCACACCATGCCCCCTTCTTGGGTGCGGACGCCTTAAGCAAATCCGTCTTAGGTGTAACTACCATTGCAAGGCAAAGGGCTGTGGGTATGGCAAGGGGAATGTGCACCAGATCACACAGTGAGTAATATGTATTAATAAAACCTGCACTATGGAACCAAAAAACATGCATGCTAACCGTAGGATGTGCAAGTGGAATGTGATACAAATATATATGGAAAGGGATGTGGGGTAACCACTTAGAAGCTCCTTATCACAAAGAAAGTCTGCAAGCTCCTCACCCACAACACTGTTAAAGGTACTGACAGTGCTAAGCCCACATGCAGGACAAGCAATGACAGGATCTGTGAGCTAACACCCTTGATGGTAGCATCTAAGGTAACTTAAAGAAAATATGAGGACAAGAAATGCCACCCGGAATGTCAGTTGAGCCCACAAACCCTGCTAACAGGTTTACTGGACCTTATACAGGGACTTAAAGACTTGGCTGTTCAACTAACTTGACCCGACCTTCCTTTTTGTAAAGACTTGGATGCTCAACTAACTTCCTACTACCATTTTGTTCTTTTTCTCCCCTTGCCTCAATGTAGCAAGCACCTAGATATCTGAGGGTTTTGTGCTCTGTTGTCAGTCTAGAAATCGAATTCGAGACCGCAAACGTATTTTGGTGGCCGTGGGCCAACCGTCTCATGCACGATACGACGGAATATAGGTTTTCGAGTGTTCTAATGAACAGCCATTTTGATGTAACACGAATTGCCATTTTGTTTTCTAACCATTGCTTTCTGTTCCTATTGTTTCGCAGTATATTTTTCGCTTACACTGCTCGACTGAGGAACAATGCTGTCTGTATATGAAAAGGACAAGGCCACAGGGCCGAGAGGATGACAAGAGTTTCACTGAAACACAAACGTAGGCAGCGCCAGGAAGAATGCTTGGCTCCCTCCTTAATGTAGCCTTGAAGCAGAGCTGCAGGGCATTTAATCATTTCACAGCTGCCAGCCAGTCTCGTTATATGGTAGAATATGTTAGAATAATAACGCTAAAGGCTTGAATTATGCTTTTCTAACGGCCCCCCTTTGCTGAGCCCACTAAGAGCATGTCGGCTCCCAGGACGCGAATAGCACCTGATAGATCGCAAGGTCCGGAATGTAACCCCCACTGCATGTAGCTCACTTCCAAGAACAGAAGTGCCATGTTCTATTCAATTACCGAAAGATGCCTACGCACTCACAAATTGCAAATTGTTACTAGAATAGATGTTTGAAGGTGTCATAGTGGCTGGAGATGTCCATCGTCACGCCAAGTTCAAAGGAACCCAATGAAGAGGGGTGTTAACCATGACATAGCTGATTGTTTGATATGCATTTTGTATATATGTAACTGATGTACGTAATTCGCTCTCTTGTGTCCCACGAGGTCTAGAGATACACGTCGCGGGGCGTTGAGACCGAGTTGTCCAACTGAGACTTTTGCTTTGCAATAAAACCCTAACTTTGGGAATACAACCTCGTGTCTGGCATCTCTATCGTGTGTGGTGACTCGCCTTGTTTCCATAGACGTCAGGGTCCACTAGGGGCCCCTTTCACTGTAAGAAATGAAAAAATAAATAAAGACTCCTAACAGAGGTACAGTGCTTATTTGATAGCAAGGAAAACATAGGCATGCACACAGGAGGTGGACACAACAGCACACCACACCTAACAATCAATAGGGAACCAAGAGAGAAGCACAAATGAAAACCAGGAACAGGCTCTGAGAGGAGGAGAAGGAACAGGAGCAGGGAAAATAAAATGATAAGCCAACAACTCCCCCCTCCTCTTCTGGGAAAGGATAAGTGTACTAAAATAGGAATTCTTTCAATGAGGAGTATCTAAAGGTTCATGGTTACACTGCAGAACAGGACATGGTCAAATAAATGGAGAAAACCAACAAACTGAGCTTGCACAGAAAACAGAAAGCACTGGAAAGTGCTGACAGCCAAACAGAGGCCGACAATAGGGAATCCAGGAAGCAGGACATTCTAATAAGCACACTAAATTCGAGATCCAGGAACAAGAAATAAGTAACTAGGAACTAGAAACTAAGCACATTAACCAAAATCAAGGGATCTGCCACAAACAGGGACACTGAAACCATGACCAGTGCTGGACTCAACAAACTGAGGGTTTTAAAGTTGGCTTCAATCACATGCCTCAGTGTGAAACTTGCTAGCCAACTGTCAGCCACATGTGCTCCTAATCCTCCACCCAACCTTGTCCTGCAAGTGTGGAAATGAAGCAATGGGCAAGGAATATTGACAAGCATAGTCTTTTGGAGATAAAAAGCATACTGAATGCCAAAAACCCAAAATGCATCTGAAATGGAATTGAAATGGTAAATAGGGAGTTGGAGCTCCCAAATCAGCACAGAACTGTGTTGTAGGGTTCAGAAGAAAAGCCCAATAAGGAACGACCCCCAAATCATGCCCTCAAGTGTTGGCAAAGAGAGAGCGAACTGAGTGAATTGTGATAATATGAGTCTGAAGAGCTTTTCAGGTGACTAGTTGACTGCTCAAGTTCTCTCTCCTAGTTCAAGTCCCACTCTTCCCCCCTCTGTTTTTATAAATGACTTCTGGAACCATAAATGAGAACTGAGAGTGCAGTATGGGCTCGCTCCACTGTTTCCCAAAAGGTAGAAGAACTTCTAAGGGCCATGTGTGATATGTCCCTACCTCCCAAGTGTAGCATGACAGGGGGTGAGTGGCCACAGGATCTTCACACTGAAGCCCCTGGGCCAGCATCACCTGTTTTGGTGGCACTCTACCTTCTGTGTGACCCCATGATATACCAGTAAGTTCAGGCATGAACTTCAGCAAATTATTCTGTTCAAATTCAGAATGTGGATATTTTAAGACTGCAGGACTGTCACCCAAAGACCACAGGCAAGGTCAAGAGACAATAGAATTGATGGGGCTAATGGGTGCATTGGGTAGGGATGTGTTAGGATTAATGGGGCTACACATTGTTTTGTTGGGTTGTGGTATTACCTTCTTGTTAATTTATGAAATTCTACCCTTTACCTTATTACCTCTTTAATGAATTCTATATTTAAGTGTAAGATTTCTTTAAATGTGTTTGGTAACGCGTCTGCTCGTTTAGTGTGTTTAAGCCCTACACATAATGAGGCCCTGAGTGGTTTCTTCAGATACCAGATACCTTTATAAAAAGCAGACGGATAAAAAAGGTACATTTTCACCAAATAGTTTACTCAGCTCCTTCTTTCTTATGTTCTTCTCGTTTTGGTCATGTGTTTCCTTGAATGTTAACTGAACTTTCAATGTTAGCCTCCAGGCTTTATATTTGGTTTAAATCCATTGAGATTCTCCACCAAACCAGTCTCTTAGACTAGCCCCAACATTTTAACCAAACGTTAAAGGCTACTAAGCAAAGTAGAGAAGACCCACTTTTGTTTGTTTTTTAATAATAGGTAAATCATGGCAAAGTAACCATAAAATATATTTGTTGAGAACCATTCATTTTTTATTGATGACAATGCTCTAATTTGTCTGTTTCATTTCAGCTGTTCGAGTTCATGAACTTCCTGGCAGAGAACTTCATCTTCTGCTACATGGGACTGGCGCTGTTTACATTCCAAAATCATATCTTCAACGCTCTCTTCATATTGGGTGGTTTTGTATCCTTTCACTAATGTGTTTAAAGGTCTTACTAATGCCCTCTGATAAAGGGAACTGTTCTCTCTTGTTGTGGTGCTGCTCTCTACTGCTTACTTAAAGAACTGTGTAGGTTAGTGCATGAGCGTAGAGATGGTCACAAAACGGTTGGGAGTATATTAGAAGAATGGAAGTGCAAGTGCCAGGTGGACAAAAACGAGCCCACCAGGCAATCAATGTTAGACAGTGTGTAAAGTGTTTACTTCCATGTATAGATTGTGGTTCTAGTATCTAGTACGTACATTCATGCACCTGTGTAAAAAAAAGTATATGTGAGGAATTGTGAATTGTTCACTTTCACATACTTATAAGAAGATGATGATAGGCCCTTTATTAATATAGTTACAAAGGTACAAGATGGAGATACATTGAACTTGGATGTTCTGGTGCAACACCATCCGGCAACTGTCCATAACAGTTAATGGTGGAACTTTTCCCGTGGGTGAAGGCCTTGCCTGGAGAACCTCACTCATTCTGATATCACTCCTACAGTGTCCTGACGTTCACGAACGGGGGAAAGGTGAATACAGACTACTATAAATGGCAATTTGAAATAAGGGGTTACCCCTTTCATGTAAAATGTGGGCTTCCTCCTAAGCATTAAGTTTACAAGCCTATCCATGACTATGATAGTGCCCCATTTGATGGCCATCTTCATTCACAAAAAATCTCAGTAATGAATCTCAAAATCATTTGTTGTACAAATTAATGATAACATTCCAGTAACCTCTGATTTTGGCAGTTCCAGTATGTTCCCAGAATAAAAATCCCAGTATACTATATGTTTACAGTATACTCAAACAATCCAGTATAACCAGGTTTACTACTACACATCTCCAGTAATCTCACCCTTTGCAGAATGCCACTATAAATCCAGTCTGAAAAAGCCTGCTATTCAACCAGTTTGACAACTCCAGCATACACAGTTTCTAAATTCTCACTGTACTCCCGGGTAGATAGCGCCAGTATATTACCTGTTTTTACTATGGCAGTAGATCCAAACATTTTACAATCATTGTAGTTTCCCATTTTGTTCAGTGTGCTTAATTCTAGTATAATCCCAGTTCACAATCCCAATGTACTCCCAGTTGGCCATTGCACTTTTCCAGTATACTCTGATTTTGCGGTTCTACACTTACTATTTAGTCTTTGAAAATGTGGATGTTGGTGGCTAGGTGATTGCACGATGGTCACTCTGGGGGCTCAGACCTGCTGCTCTCCGCATGATGGAGTCCCTGGAGGAGGTATTTGAAGGTCACCACAGGCTCCCCATCCCATTTCTAACCTTGTCAGCAAGGCAAGCCTTGTTACTACTTGGGAAGAATCAATATGTTGGTGAAGACACAGGGAGCTAGAAAGAGAACTGTGCCACTCACTGACCTCCCTTTGTGAATGCTTGCGAGCCACAAAGTACAATTAGAGAAGCCTGCTTGGTTAACAGAGAGACTGGGGTTTGAGAGCGCCACTCATAGGGTGAACCGCAGACCCTGCTCACGCCCTGCTCACGGGGTCCTGTATCTTATTATCTGGTTTAATGTAATGCATTTTACTAGATGCTATGAGGTCCAAATGAGACTCCACACTAAAGTAGAAGTCAGTTGGTATTAACAAACAATTTAAAGTAAAAATAAAATTCACCAGTCACTTTTCTGTCTGGAAGAGAAATGTACTATTTCAAGCAACAACAGTTGATGATACGCAAGCCCTACCATTATACAATTATACCAATACTAATCCAAATACTTGATTTATATACATGCAAGCCAAGTAACAGATGTTTAGCATTTATTCTGTATGTTTAATATTGATTTTGGGAACCAATCTACATTATTTTACTTTTGACCAAAACAACAATTTCTAAAACAGGGAACTTTAGGTAAAACCTGGTGTATACTTCAAACCAGGACACTCTTTCCCACAGAACGGAACTCAGCCACGCACACAGCAGAAAGTGTTTCCAGGCACCACAAGACTAAGTGGGAAGGGAACGGAGGAGGAACAACAATAAACGGTCCTACAAGGCCTTGTGACATTCGGATTATGCAAGTGCAGCTAACAGGAAGTGCAGGGGATGGAGGGAAAGGGGATGAGGGTCAGTAGGGGAGGCGTGTCAGGGGCATGTCGGGTGTGCCTAGGTGCTGGCATGCTCCAGGGGCGTGCCAGCGCCTATCCGGTGTATGACTCATAAGGGACCAGGCAGCCATTCGTATCAGCAGGGTGCATTAGCACCGAAGGGGGAGAGTGAAGGAGGAGGAGAAAAGGAAGGTCTTGAGAAGCTTCTGGAACTTAAGGAGATCCGGCTCAAGTCTTGAGAGCGTCGGGGAGACCGTTCCAGAGGGAGGCTCCTACCGAAGAGAGATCTACCCTCCTCTCTGCTTGGAGAAACGTCTGATGTGCAGGGAGTTAGAGCTGGATGACCAAACAACTCTAGCAGGGCGGTATTTAGTGAGAAAAAAGTTGAATGTAGCTCAGTCCCAGTCCCAGGCCCCAGAAAGCCTTGTGGATGATGCAGAGGGTCTTGAATTTGATCCTTGCAAACACTGCAACCAGTGGACAGCTTTTAGTGCTGGAGAGATGCAGTCCCTGGGCTTTAGGCCAAGGATAAGTCTTGCAGTCCTATTCTGGATTAGTTGAAGAGGGTGAAGGGAGGAAAGAGGTAGATTAAGGAGGAGGCTGTTACAGTAGTCCAACCTGGAGAGAACCAGAGCTCTAGGGAGAAGGTGAGGAAAGTAAGAATGCCTCTGAGGAGGTGAAGTTCAAAGTGTCTCTTCTTGGCAAGGTCAGCAATATGAAGTGAGAACGAGAGAGAGGAGTCGAAGATGACCCCCCAGGTTTCTCGCCTCACAAGAGGGTGAGGGAAGGGGGCCCAAGGAGGGGGGCCACAGAGTAGGGTGGAAGCAAGAGGGGGGGAGATTACCAATGAGAAGAATATCAGTCTTACTGGCAGTAACACAGAGATCATTATCAACGCACGATGCCTGAATAGTGGTCAGACAATCAGGAATGAGAGAGGAAGGAGAGGCGGGAAGCTTAAAGGAGAGCGAGTGTCATCCGCGTAACAGTGGAAGTGAGGAGAGAAGGTGGAGATCAGGTGGGCAAGAGGAGCAAGGTAACTGTTGAAAAGCCACAGCAATAGGATAGAACCCTGAGGCACGCTTCAGTGAGAGATTGAGTTAGAGAAGAGAAAAGAGCCCATTTGAACCTGGGAGGGACAATTTGAAAGAAAAGAGGTCAGCCAAGCCAGTGCCCACTCTGTGATGCCCAGAGTAACACAGAGTCGGTTGAGAACAGTGGCAAGATTGACTGTGTCGAAGGCAGAGGACAGATAAAGGAGGATGAGAACAGAGGGATGGTTGGGGTTGAGGTTTGAGGGCAAGTTTTCACGGGTGTTCAGAAGAGATGTTTCTGTGTCTCTGGCTGCTCTGAAGCCAAAGTGGTGGCCGTGAAGACAGCCAGCAGATTCAGTGTGACAGATTAGTTGAGAATAACCAGCTTCTCCAAAAGTCTGGCCAGGAAGGAGGTAGCGAAGATAGGGCAGTAGTTCGCCAGGCAGGAAGGGTCTGCAGATGTCTTTATTTAGGAGGGGATGCACAAGGGAGTGCTTAAAAGGTGATGGGAAGGAGCCAGTGACAAAAGAGTGATTGCAGAGCTCAGCCAGAGAGGGAGCAAGGGTGGCAATATTGTCCTTGATAGTTCTAGAGGAGCAGGGAAGCACATGTTTGGAGGATACTTTCATAGAGCAAACAGTCATGGTGACCTCATCCGGTGCTATGGGAGAGAAGGAGCAGAGTAGGAGGGATGCAGAGACAGGGGCCAAGGGAAACGTAGGTGCATGTGGAGGAGGGAGGGGAGTTGAAGAGTGTGATGGTAGGATGTTCAGAGTTTTTGTTGAGAAGTAGGAGGCCGAAGCCATACAGAGGGCCTGGGAAGGAAGAGTAAAAGTAGAGACTGCAGTAGGATTGGTAAGTTCCTTACAGATTTTGGAAAGTTCCGCTATGTTATGGTGGCCCCACAGATGCGGGTTTGGATATGGTGAAGGTTGGTTGCTCCCAAAGATTGCGCACACAGCCAAAAGTTATAGTGCTCAGTTTAAACGTGATTTAATTCAAAACAAAGACAGCCGACACGTGTTTCGAGCACAAGCTCTTCTTCCAAGGCTGCAAGGTTAATAACAAATATGTGCATTTATGACAATCATAATCATAGGTTTGGATTACCAACAGTTGTACATAAGCCAGGCCAGAAGATATAGAGCGAACATAGAAGTGGCATATTATATTGGGGTCACAACATTTCCCAACAAAATCTGCCAAATTAAAAACAGTAACATATCATGGCAGTTACCATAAAAAGGATATACAATCAATTGTGCATTAATATTCGTTTGACAGATGGATCGAATGCCATGTGGAGAAAGAGAAAGGGAAAAAGAAAAATATATACAATGAGAGCAATGATAGGAACAGTCCCGCGAGTACAAAACTGGTTACGTTTTGACCATATAAATGAAAATTAAGGAATAGGTTTTACCTGAGGAGGCTTGGCAGTAACTCTGTGTTATTAAGTGTAGGAGAGCTGCAAAGCTTGCAGACGACACATTCAAAGGAGGAGTAGGATTGGATAGATATGGTAGAGTCAGGGTTCTATTCAGGGCAGACAAGAGCCACTCTGCTTCCTGGCCTGGATTTACAGAAGATCTTGTAACCCTCAGGAAGAGGCATGTCAAAGGCAGTGACAGAGCTGGCATTGATCCATGTCTTGATGAGCGGAGGATATCAAGATCAAAGTCTTCAAGGAGGTGACAGATGTCACAGGAGTGCTTAAAATCGATCAAAAATGGAGGGTTGCTAAATCAAGCTGGTTGACCCCGTTTAAAGGTTTTGTGAGGATGGGTACAGGGACGAGGTACCACCACTGGAGGGGTGGGTCAGGCAGTAGGGGAGGGAGAAGGAGTGGCATGGGAAAGAAGGACTTTAATGACTTGGTTGATGCCTGTCAAGAAGGAGGAGGCCGTTGGGCTGAGAGCCCTGGGCCATGAAAATGCAATTCTAGTAGACATCTATAATCCACCTGGATGATGGGAAGTGTGCCAAGAGCACATCCCACCTGGTTCCACCATTAATGGGTGAGGAAGAGAAAGGGGAGAGGCCAGAAATCGTATGGGGAGTCCATAGGTCTGGAGAGGGAATGATAAAGAGAATGTAAGCAATAGTCTGCCTGGAGAGAGGACATGGGTGTCAGCAAAGTGCAGACCTGGATTAGAGACCTGGAGTTCCTCCATAAACATCTTCCTTCCAAGCTTCGAAAAAGAGGGAGGATAGGTAATAGAGTAGCAATTAGAATAGACAGGGGTGCTGGAGAGCTCCATAGAGATAGGGGAAGGGGCAGAAATGCCAGCAATATACACATGACCACAGTTACAAGGGGCAGGGCAGGCACACAAAAATGGGAGCAGCACACTAGAATGCAACCGAATGCAGTTACAGACAAATTGCCCAGATTTAAGATGCAAAAATACTGTCAAAATGCCCAGAAAATATAGAACTGAAACCAACATTGGAGTAAGAAACATACACTGCCAAGAATAGCTGTGATGTGTATATAGAAAAACAAATGCCAGAAGTCGATGCCGCGTGGATTGGAGTCAGCTTGACTCGATAGTAGGTGAGCAAGTTTATGGTGAAAATTAGGAGGGGAGGACTGGAGGAAGTCAGTAATCCAGTTCAAGTGGGAGGCAGAATGCTGCAACACGGATTGTGGGGAGTGTGAGAAACCTGAAGGTGTCTTTCTAGCTAGTCCCTGGGGATCTGTCATCCATGTGATCATGACATGGCCATCGATATTGGATGCAGTTCCTGGGGGTGGATGAGTGAGGGAGGATTTCCTGAATGGGGGGTTATCGGGGAGTGGGTCACCGATGGGTGAGACTCAGTATCCCCTTCCTTTGACACCTTTTCCACGTTCTCTCACGTAGGACATTCAAAATCACTAACCCCCCTTTTCCGACATGAACACTTCCGCACAACACAAAGAAGAGCGGGCTAACACTAGAGCTGTTTACCTGACATGTCCCAATACAAAGGTCAGGCAAAGTCAGGCAATTAATCTGAATCACACACACCTAACAGCCCTTTCCCTTCTCCACAGGGATAAAAGGTGGAGCCTGAGTGCACAGTACGAGCACAGCAGACAGCACGACAAGGTGGCTAATCAAGCGTGGCAGTTCAAGAGAAGGAGAAAGCTGACAGGAATCGAGTGGGTGGTGAGGAGAGAGGTGATCTTGCCCTTTTCGCCACAGACCTGCGGAACCTTCATGGAAGAGAGCCTAAGACCACAAACAATAACACCAGTGCCTTTGAGCAGATTTCAACGGTACACGGGGCAAGCCTATGCCGATAAGCAGGAGCGAGGGAAGCTACCATGATCGTGGTATCGTCCTTGACTCCGATGAAGAAGAAAAGCCAAGCGGTTCATCACAGCCGGTGAGTCGAAGGGGAAACCATAAGAACCGGGCTGTGTTGAGAGAGAATCGCAAAGTGGCAAGTTTTGAACCAAGTTCTATGAACTTTGAAAGAACTATAAAGAGTGTAAAAGGGAGACCAGCTGCAGAGGGAAATCAGCACCACGTGGGTGCTAAGTTAAGAGACTCTGGTCAATCCCCATCTGAGCGAAACTACAAATACCAGAAGGCCATATGAGAGCCAGCGAAATAGGTCAAAGTGGTCATACAGAGGGCCAAGCAGAATCACTGTACTATCGAAAGACTTTGATCTACAAGCATTGTGAAAGAAAGGGAGTTGAATCCTGCAAGTAATTGTGAATTAAAGTTGGCAAGAGTGAACTTAACCAAGGGATGCTGACGGGAGGGGTGAAGTTCTCACCCAAGTACTAAAAGTCAAGAAGGGTCAGCGACCAGAAGAGGTGGGACCCAGGGGTGAGACCATCACCCTACGTGAACTGTGGATTAGAATTGAGAAAGCTCAGTGCCCAGAAGAGGGGGACCCAAGGGTGAATCATTATCACCCTAGCAACCTTTCATTTGGTTAAAGGAATGTTTGTTTTTGTTATTTGAACACGTCAGGCCCCGAAGGCAAGAGACTTTCAAAGGAAACAAGACTTGGCCATCGATGGTCCTGAGAACTGCAATTGGAACTATTGTCTCTTGCTGGAGAAGTTCGACACTGTTCTTTGCTCCTAGCTCCCATCTTGCCCCTGGCTCAAAATGTGGAGAAGGGAGACCCAGGCTACCGCATCCTGACATATTATTTGAGAACACTTCTTTCTTACAGCATTCATTTTTCAATAAACACCCTTGAACTGTGATCACTTGTGTCTGTCTTACTTGTTGGCACCATGAGTTCCTCCCTGTAGGAAGATGGGCAGGCAGCCAGCATGATGAGCATTGCAGGGCGCAGATGGTGGGGAGACACAGCGGCAGGGGCGAGGGGGGTTGACGAGCGCTCACCGTCAGAAGTCCATGGGCCGGGGCACTAATGTCAAGGTGGTGGCAGCGCTAAGCAGAGCCGTTGTATTGCCCTAACAGATGGATCAGAGGCAGAGAACAATGAAAATAAACGAGGGTGCAGCATGGTGTGGCCCGGCAGCCTCGGCTGGACAGGACAGACAAGGTCTTAGTCTTGGGTCTTTGTTCTGGGGGCTGGCTCAGCCTGCCGGCTCCCGGATTGGCCTCAAGAAGTGTGCACAATCAGATCATTGCAGGGCAGGCTCCAGAGGGGCATGTGACGGGCTCCTGTGCTTTGCGATGGTGGCAGCTATCCCTGAAAGAACGAGCCCCATGTTGCACAAACACCACATGCGTGCACCTATTTTTCCATTCTTCGACTTTGGGGGAGAAGGAACCCTGCCTCACGACAGCCGCGACTGAGTGAAAAGAGATGTTGTGCTGTGCTTCTCTCCATTCCTCTCAGCTGAGCCTGTTTTAAAGTTCTAGCTCCATGATAATGAGTCCAACAACTAGACCGCTCATGTTTCTCCTTCCAATATTTCTTCTGTTTCAATAGAGGCCTCCTCTTCTCAGTACATAAGTGGTGTGTGCTGGAAGAATGTTGTCTAGAAAAATAGGGAAGGGATTGATGATACCCTATAAATAACTGGGGAATATTAGGTTAATTGGAAAAGGGAAATGGTGGATACCATGTCTCACCCAAAGATGCTTCATCCCCACTCCCCAAGTCTCCTCCACCCAGGTGATTCTCCCTTGCATATAGACCCCCCACGGTCAGGATCCCGAAAGCAACAGCCTTTCCCTGTCCACATGGGAGGAGGATATGTTTGGGAAAAAAGTGAGGACACCCTCAGATTCCTCACAGGTCCTGTGCAATTGAAATGATTGTTATGGTCCTACCCATGTCAGAATCAAACACTTAAGACTTACAGAGACCTCCGCCCTCATGGAAATTTTAAAAGGTACAAACGGCAGGTCCATTTATTCCAATACAGCAGACAATTGTGTAGTAACCTCTTGTAGAGGTACTGCTGCCAATTCTGATAAGCTAGGGAAGCACTCATTTGCATAAGCCATACACAATCACAAGCCATGCTCACACAAATGTGCAGCCTTCCTAACTCATTAAAGGGAAGTGTTGTTAAAGGGCAGTGTGGGAGTTAGGAGAGCAGAGGTGAAGGTGTAAGTTACAGTATAGTGGTTTGGGTAGTAGGTGAAGGAGAGGACAGAGTGAAGATGAGAAGAAGTGGAGGAAGAAGAAAGAGAAGGAAAGGAGAGAAGATCAGAGAGGAGAAATATTGGATATGAGGATGAGAGAAAGTAATTGGGTGGAAGAGGTGGTGAAGAGGAGACGACCGAAGCAAGATGCATTGCACTTTACTTCTGCTTGCTATGTGACTTTGAGTCTGCAACAACATTTAACCATGCCTGTTATAAACAAGTTTGAAATACCCCACAAGATTAAAACTTTACACACGGATCAGGACAAATGGGGCATCTCCCTTGCCATGCGCCGTAGTTAATCGTGACGGGTTGGATTTCTTGTCACCCCCCCCAATCCATCAGGCCATGTTGTCAAACTAGGATTATTAAACACCTGTTCATTGCCCAAGCATGCAGTGGACATACACGACCTTACCCTAGACTATGATCTAGACATTATGTGCCTTACAGAGACCTGGTTGAATGAATCAAGTGGACCGAAATAAGCCTGGCAGTTCCCCGAGGCTACAATCTCTTCAATAAAAACAGAGAACGAGGCTGAGGTAGTCGCGTGTCTTGTTAAAGCTAGCTGGAACATTCACAAGGTCCCTATTTCCTGCTCTGGATGCGAAATGATGTACCTTAAACCTTTGCTCATTGCTAACTGGTGCATCAACATCATTCTCCTATACTGTTCACCTGAACCTATGCCATCTATCAACAAATAGCTATCTATCATACCCCACTTAATAGACCCCATAGCTCTACTATTGTATTAGGGGACATAAATTGCTGGTTGGGGGTTGAAAGTGACAATGAAGCTTTAGAGCTGGAAAAACATCTTTGCATAGCTGACTTTGACATACTCCATACTAAACCAACTGTGAGAAGCCAGACGGTGTCACAGCCAATAGTCCCCAGGGATCTGTCATCCAGATGACCAGGACACAGCCATCTCTATTGGATCCAGTTCCTGGGGGTGGACCAGTTCGGGAGGATCACCTGGGTGAGGGGTCTTCGGGGAGTGCGAGTGGGACACGGGATGGTGAGACGTGGTATCCCTTTCCCTGTAACACCTTTACCCCATCCTACCAGGTAAAATATTTAGGAACTCTACAGCCCCCGCCCACCTTTACAACACAAACACTTTCACACAGACAGCCCGCCCTCTTTGAGGGAAAACAGACTAACAACCGAGCAGTATACCTGACGTGTCCCAATACAATGGTCAGGCGAAGTCAGTCAATTACTGACCATCACACACACCTAACTTCCATTAAGCTTCCCCTCATGGATAAAAAGCAGAGCACAAGGGCACACTCTGAGCGAGGCAAAGCACACAAGGAAAGAGCAGTTTCGAGGTGGCAACTGAACGAGCGAAGAAAGACGGCAAACAGAAGGGGATTGCAAGGAGGGAAGTTCCCTTGACCTTTTCAACGAGGAACTGTTACTTTCCACATACCTCGAGAATAGAAAGCGTAAGGCCAGAAAACCAGGCTGAAGAATCCTGCATTGTGTGTCAGAGATACTGGGGCCCTCCCACGTCAATAATCAAGGCAGAGAGAAGCAGCAGCCGCTTTGGTACGTCCTTGGCTCCAAGAACAAAGCAGCTTCAGTGATATCAACACAGCCGGTGAGTTGGGGAGACCGATAAAAGAACTGTCTGTGTTGAAGCCAAGGTTGCAAGCAGCAACATTGTATGGCGAGCGCTGGAACGAATATTGTTAAAACGCCTGTGATAAGAGACACAGGTAAACATGAACTGCTGATTAGTGATTGAAGATACCTTTCACTGAGTGGTCCGGCACCACGTGTATGCTCAATCGAAGGTCTCTCTGAGATATCCAGCTGAAAAGTGGCAAAAGTGAAGGTGAGAAAAAGCTTTTATCAAGAGGAAAACAAGTAATTGTGAATCAAAGTGTTCCTGCAATGGGTCAAGCAAAATCCTGCGCACAGTCAAAAGTCTTCGATTTGGATGAAGCATAGAAAGTTTGGAAAAGTAGATAAATTTGGCCTGAGCCTGGTGGAGGAAGACCAATTGAAGATTTTGGGCCTCATTCCGACTTTGGAGGTAACCACGCCGCTATTTGCGGCATGGCTGCCTCCAAAATCGTTCCGACTCCGCCCTGGTGAATGGAGTAATTACCGGTCCATTCCAAGGTTGGAGGGACCGGTAATTCCCCATTCACCAGGGCCCTTCCCCATTCCCATTTGAGCCCCCATAGGCTCAAAGGGAATGGGGAAAGCGCTAATAACGGTACCGTAAGTTAGGGTACCGTTATTAGCACTAAAGTCACTTTGCGGGCCCCGTCCTTAATGCCTGCTAAAAGCAGCCGTTAAGGAAGGACCCGCAAAGGGAACTCGTAGTAGGGCGGTAAGGGTTTAACGGCACCGGTCTCGTTACCGGTGACAGTTAACCCTTACCGCCCTACTCGGAATGAGGCCCTTTGTGTCACAGTGGGTCTGAACCCGGCGGAGTGGACCCAGGCTAAACAGCAAATCACCTGCCAAGTTTTATATGTGAAATCCTAAGAAGAAAGAAACTTTAATGTTTGTCATGTTGCATCAGGCCGTAGGAAATAAGAGACTTTGAATGGCAAAGCGACTTTGGCACAGAAGGTCCTGATGTTGAGGTTTTGAACTGCATCCTCATGCTAGAGAAGCCAGAGAGTGTGCTAGAGAAGCCAGAGAGTGTGCTGCCTTGTCTCATACTGAAAATGTGGGGAAGGGAAGCCAATGGTTTGAATATACTGACATATTATTTCTTGAATACTTTTCTTTTGCATAACATTGTTTCCCACACTATTTGTATTTAGAAGTAAGGATTGGCAATAGGTTTATTAGTATAGGCCCTTTTATTTTGACAGACTCGACTAGGACTGCGTTATTATTATTTGATGGTCGTAGCTTGCTCTCATCTTTAGATTTAGAATTAGATATGTGTTTTTCAAACCCAATTGAAGTTCAATAAACACCCTTGAACTGTGATCGCTTGTGTCTGTCTTACTGCTTGAAACCATGCCTTACTTACATAACCCATATTAAGGGAAACATTCTGCAATGGGTGGTTGTTAGAAATATTAGCGCTAATATCACTCTTAATGAACCATGCCCAGGGTCGGATCACTTTACCATTCTGACAGAGATAATACTACCAAGTAAGCCTTCCAACCCCTGTTTTAAACATAAAAAAAAAGAAACTTCAAACGAGTTGACCAAACATCCCTTTATACATGCCTAAAGCCGATCATGAATCTTACCCAAGACCACAATTTACCTGACATACTCGTGAATAGTTACAACTCAGAATTGATCGAACTCTTGGACAGTATCGCTCTGCTAAAGTGAAAAATAGTGAGAGACAACCCAAACAAACAAATATGGTTTACCACAATGCTAGTCCAAACCAGACAAAAAAAGAGACTTCTGTAAAGGGCCTGGGTGAAAAACCCTACACAGGCTAACAAAGAGGCATGGGAGAACCTGCTCTGTTATAAACAGCACATCTTTGAGGCAAAAAGGGAAATCGAGTCTGCTGTCAACCAACCAAAGAAGCTTTTTGACACATACAGCAGCCTCGAGAAGCCAACATTAAAATCGTCGGCATATGCACCTACTGACGAGGATTATAGTACCATTCAGCAAGCATTTTCGGATAAAATAGCTTCTGCTCGCGTGAAGATCTCCTTGGACTTGAAAGGTAACATCCCTTTCCCTCTATCACTTGACAACGAGGGGATCTCTTCGGAGAACAACATGTTTTCATTTGCCCCCATAACCATTCAGGCCATCCTCAAAGTACTGAAGGAAATGCATCCGGCTTACTGTGCTGGTGACACTCTACCATCCAAATTAATTCTGAACAACCCAGACCTCTTTGCTCCTTTTCTGGTTTGTTTTATTTATTCTTCTTTTTGATGTAGTTTGGTTCCTGACTGTCTTAAATCAGTCATGGTTACTTCCTTGTTGAAATAACCAGGCCATGACCCTTGGTCCCCTTCTAACTTGGGACCCATTACCAACACTTTTCTCTTGTTAAAGGTGATTGACAAGGTAGCTGCCATCCAGTATCAAGCATACTTGGAATCAAGAGACATCCTCCATCCCTATCTATTGGGTTTTCAGGTGGAACACTGAGACCGTCACGATAGACCTTCAGAACAAGATGCTCGCCACCGTTGAGAAGAGCAAGACTGGACTACTGGTACTTTTGGATCTGTCAGCCGCTTTTGATTTACTAGATAATACCTACCTCTTAAAATGTCTGGAACAGCATGGTCTCCGCTCCAGGGATTCCATCTCTTGGATATACTCTTCCCTTGGTAACGGACATCTAGAGTGTGCTGGGGAAAAGCCTCCTCTGGTGTTACACTGATCCAAGAGGGAGTTCCCCAGGGGACATGCTTATCACCTGCACTGTTTAACTTGTTCATTCAACCTTTGTGACCTACTCACCATCTTGAATGTCAAGTTCTGCAATTACGCTGACGACACTCAGCTTCTATTTGAACTGAGTGGTAACTATGAACAAGATCACAAACAGTTGCAACATGTGTATAGCATAGTTAACGACTGGATGAACCTAAATTCCATTTGCCTAAACCGGTCAAAAACTGAACTGATGATCTTCGGCTCCAAGCAGGCTAGAGGCTAACAGCCTGATAAATATTCATCCCTGTCCAACAATCGGAGCCCTATTTATATCCAAAACAGGGCGCCTATATGAACGCTGAGGTAAATTCTTCAGCCCAAGTTGATGGAAATATTCACAGAGCACAGTATCACTTGAAAGTGCTCAGGCACTCCAAGCCGTTCTTAACAGAAAAGAACTGTGTTACTCTAGCAAGGGCAATTATTTTGCCCCGGCTAGATTATTGTAACGTGTTGCTGCTTGGATCCTCATTGCACTGCACAAACTGCTTGCAGACCATTAAAAATGATGTGGGCCGCTTTATCTGCAATCTAACAATAAGAGATCATGAGTCTGGTGCGCCGAGAGACCTGCACTGGCTTCCAGTTCAGGCCAGGGTGCAGTTTAAGGCTTTCTCACTTGTCCACAAATGCGTCTTTGGCCAAGCGCCAGTTTACTTAAAGAATCACATGACCCCAATATACCCCTCCAAGGTCTCTCCGTTCAAGCTGCTCCCACCTGTTGATTGTCCCTCGAGTAAGGAAAAGTCATGATCTCGGGAACACTTTGCTCTATTGCTATTCAATTATGGAACGCTCTTCCTTTGGCACTCGTTGGAAACAAACCAAATGCTCTTTAAAAAACGTCTAAAGATACGCTTATTTACTTAGGATGTCTTGTTCCTTCTTTTTCCTGCACTTTGTGTTGTGCCATCTTGCTGACCATCTGCATGTTCGTGTGGCGCCCCGATGCCTAAAGGCTTTCGGCGCGTAATAAATAAATACATAAAGCAAGGAAGAGAGGTAAACAAGGAAATGGAGGAGGAGAGAAAGTAAAGGAGAGATGCAGTAGAGGAGAAACAGAGGAGGAGCACTTGGTGAAGTGGTGAGGAGCAAAAGAGAAAACAGGTAGGAGAAGTAGGGGAGGGAACAGAGACTGGGGAAGATAAAGTGACAGTTCATTTAAGTGTGGTTGTAAGAAAGCGGATAGTTGTGTAGGGGCGTTATGTGGTCAGCTAAAACGTCAAGGCCTGCCATTAGAATCTGCTGGGGAGCCTGAAAACCCCATAGCATCTTCACTCCTTTGGAATTTCCTGACTTCTTCAGATGATCTACAAGTGTCAGATTCTGATATTTCTCCCAGCTCCCTCTCCTTACCTAAGTCTTCAATGATGTCTTCAGGGCCTTCAGACCCCTTCTTCCGTCTGATCTTCTTAGTCTCTTTGGACTTCTTTTCCTTTTTACTGTGCAAATAAGGGCGAGCTCCATCAGAGGCCACCATGTCCTGCAGGGGAACAGGATCAAGGGGACCCCAAGGAGCAAGCCCCCAAAATGTACAGGGAAAAAGCCATTTGCGGCAGAAAAAACCCTGTTGTGTGGTCGCAGGATGAGTGGAACAAAACAGCAGTAGAAGTAGACGAGCCAGCAGTTCCACTTAGGTTAACAGACTCCACTCTGATAAGAATCCAAATGACCTGGGTGGACTTGAGATTGAATCTTCTTAGTAATAGATGGACAACCCCAAAGAAAAGCAGCCCTGGCAGCAGAAGGGTTTCTAGAATAATGTCTGTTGTCCAGAGCTTACGATAGGAGAAGGACCCGAAAAGGCAAGTATAGGGAAGATGCCTGTAACGGGACCGGAGTCAATACAGGTAGGAGCAAAAAATGGAAAGGCAAGTAAACAGAATTCCGAACGGGTGCAGAAGCTAGGAACACCAGAAAAGTAAGCGGGAAAAGTGGATCAGGATTTAATTACAGAATTGGGAAAACAAAAGACAGACGTGGCAACCCGGGAGAAAGTAGAAAGCGAAAAATACTTAAAACAAAATGACAGAACGAAGCGCTACGGTAAGATGATAGAAATCCAAAGAAGTGGATACACCGTACGCGGGGGAAAACTGAAAGTAAAGAGAAAGGCAAAGATGAAAGTGGAGTAAACGGAAACCCAGAGTCAATCAGCGAGAGCTAGTACAAAAAGTAAACAAACCCGCTGAGTGGCGGGAAAAAGGAAGAAATGAAAAATGAAGGGCAGAAACAGAAACACAGACGAACTAAGAAGGATTTGTCAAGGGCAGAAGCGAGAGAACAAAGCTAGTAGGCGTACAGTTAGTAAATAGTTGCTTGTACTCAGGAACACAGTTCGAGCTAGCTAGGGTCCAAAAGACGGATACAATGCATCGTGTATCGGGAAGGGGCTGACTTTATTTTCATGGCGGCCATCTTGGGTAAACATTAGACGGCTGAGAATAGTTCCAACCGACAATGCAGCCCAAGCTCCATCGGTTCCAGTATTTCCAGGGATGGGCCATGACAACAAGTGCAGGTTCGAGGTACCTAGTAGAAAGGCCCAGGTTAACCAACTCCACATTCTGAAGTTGTCATCAATGACCAAGAAAGAAACTACAAAAGACAAGTCAGAATTGAGGTACACTGTACATCCCAGAGTCATTTAATGACTTTTTTCAGCAAGGGGGCAAACCTGTTTCTAGGTATCAGTAAAGGACTGAGGTCCATAAACCTGCATACAAGTGGACTATGTCCTAATAACCTAACACCCATCCCATCCCATTAAAATCTCTTCCCATTTGGTAGCTTATAGAAATGGATACCAAAGGTGAATTTATATCTGTTTTTTGAGTTCTCATTCAAGACACAGTTTGCAGACTCCTGATGAATGCCCAGTCAAAGAGTACTGCTATACTTCCAGTTTGACAATCATATGATGTTCACAGTTTGCAAAATACATATACACAGCTAGTTATAAAATGCCAGTGTTATAATTCAATTTTGGCACACACCTATATTTTTCCATTTTAACAATCCCAATCTACTTCTGAATACAATCCGAGTGCAGTGTATTCCTTATTTGCACAAAAAACCAAATTACTTTGTTTTACAACCTCAGTACACAGAACTGAAAATCCTAAATATCACTGAAGAAATCCTGCTTCTGCAACTGAAACTCAAGACTAATCACATATCACTATGCACAAAACAGCATATTGGTAGGAAGTGGAATGAGCTGCAGGACCAATGATGCTGAGACTGGGCTTTTCCCTAAATGGGAAAAGAGTTCCTCTGTACGCAAAAGGGGACAACCACTCTGAAGAATGATGATTTTATTCATCTGTGGATGTTCTTCGCTTTTTTCCAGTTAGAGCATGGGTGTTCTGTATTGAATGTGTCGCTTATTGTGGATAAATAAAAAAACAAATACAGATTCTTATTATAACCAGAATGGAATGGTAACAAATTCAAGCCCAACAGTGAAATAAATATATATTTTTTGAGAAATGCAGTAGTAATCAATGAACCCATTAATAAAATAAAATGCACACTTAAATGTTGCTTTATTTATATGTATATTATGCCTTCATGCTAGTGCAAGGCATAGTTAAGGTTAAGAGTAAGTCTAAATGGCATTTCAGAAAATGACTTTTCTTAATAACTTTCAAACACTTGCTTTAAAATATCTGAGAGTAATATTTCGAGGCAGGTACCTGTGCATGCAGAATTTCTGATTTCTACATTAACAGCTTCATAGTTAAAACATGTTTACTTTGTGTTTTGTAGAGCTTTAAACATGGGTTTTTCCTAGGGGAAAAACATATTTTTAGTCCCAAATATCTCAAAATTGGCCACTTCCAGTTCCCTAATTTTTTGCAGGCACTTGGATTTTGTCAGTAATCGGTGCACTGATCAAACATTTTCAAACTCGACTTGGCCAATTTTGAGATATTAACATTTCAAATGTTAATATGATGCATGCGAAGAATGAATGTGCATATTTCATACGAACTGCACACAGATCGTATGAGCTTTACTCTTTGTACATTATGCAATTATCAGTTTGTACATTACACAATGAACATCTCTGAAAAACTCAAATAAAAGGCAAGTCATAGCTGACTTTGTCAGCTTTAAAGTGATGGAATAATGTGCACTTTTTATACAAACTGAACACTGATGTTAAGAGTTTTACAGTTCATTCATTAAACAATTAACATCTAAATATTACCTTTTCCAAACCTTTCAAGGTTAAAGAGATTTCCCTTTTCACCTTTTAGTATAGTTTGTAGTGTGAGGAACAGAACGTTTTGACATAGGACAGTTTTGTTTTGACATAAATTCCTCTTAGAGCAGGTTCAGAGAGGTCTTTTCCCAAACCTTTTGATTTGAATAAAATTCTTTAATCAAAAACATGGCAACCCTGTGCCCGACTTTCATTTCTTATTCCTCACAACATGCAGCTAGAACACTTGGACATACAGTACGTGCTCATTTGGCACGTGCTCCCATAACACCCCTTCTGACTACACGCACTCTTATAACACACACTATAATAATATACACTCCTACAATACACGCTCCTTCACTAGACGGTCCTTCAATACAAACAACTAAAACACGTGCTCCTTCAACAACACATGCCCCTACAACTAGGGAGCTGTGTCTCCAAGGAGCCGGTGCAAGACACCCTGCATCCTGCTGGTGGCAGTCTGAAAAGTGCTTGTTCCCTTGCGACTTGTGCCTGTCCAAAGGGTATCTTAGGGGCAGGTGGTGAGACCATGACCTCAACCCTTTGTATCACGAGGGACCGCTCATCAACGCTACGCTGGCCAGAGAGTTTCATGTCAGTGAAAGAGAGAAACTCGGGAGCGTGCGATTGACTGGAGCAGAGCGGGAGAAAGATACAGTTGATAAAGCAGCACACAGTGGAAAAGTGAGAGAAAGCTTGTAAAGGGGCACGGAGTGGAAAAGTGAAAGAAGTGAGTGAAAGCATGTAGAACAGCAAAGAGTGGACAAATGAACAGAAATGTGAAAGAAAGAAAGCACAAAATATACATAAGGAAGCCAACAAATAGAAAAGCATTAGCGGCGCAGACGGAAAGCAAAGATATTAAGTTAAGAAGGTGCAAGTGTGCATGAGAAAGCAAGGAAGGTGCAAGTGTGTACGAGAAAGAAGCAAAGTAAACAAAGGAGAACAAGAAGGTGTGCAGGAAGCACCTGATTGTGAAAGGTTAAAAAGGAAGAGAAAGGAATAGAGAGAGGGGTTACAGATCAGTGGTCTTGCCTAGGAGGAGCAGAGAACAAGGCGGTTTTGAAAGTCTCTAAATATAGCCCACAAGTGAAGTGTGTGTGAAAGTACTGTATATAAAAGGAAAGGTACATCCTGACAACCTGAACGTGTTCCAAACTAAAAGGGGCCTAAGCCTTTGGAAGGAAACCTTGAGAGGCCTAACAAAGTGGAATACCTATTATTTTGTGACACTGAAGGAATTGCAGCTTGGGGAAGAGGGGCCTAAGCTTGGGGAAGTTAACCCTGAGAGGCCTGAAAAAGTTGAATAATTATTGGTTTTTGATGATTAAAGAGTTGAAGCTTGGGGAAGGGAACCTTGAGAAGGTTGACGAGGAACTGTGTATATTTCATTTGTTTATGTATTCAACTTGGAAGAGTAAAAGTTTGGGAAAGGAAATCCCAAGGAACTTAAGACATTGAAAATGTTTGAGACTACTGCAAGAACTGTGGAGAAGGTCTTATGAACAGTCGTTTTTGATTGAAAACATTTTTATGAAACTGACCAACCCACACCTGGTGAGAAGACCACCTGAAACCAAACTTGGTTTCCTATTTTCTGTTGAACCTTTTATTTTTATTTTAAGAGACTTCCTAGCACATTTTATCAGAGTGAGGGCAAGCATAGGTTTAGACGCAGACAGATTTTTACTTTGGACTTTCAGACTTTGACGGCCCTTAGAAATATCAGTTAAGGGAAACATCCCTTCCATGTTAGGGCCAGTTAGGCATTACACCAACCCAGGAACCTTAGTAAATAAAGTTTTGAAACTAACATCTTTGAGTCTGTGTGTCTTGATACCATGCCTGTCTAACAAAATATATATATATTTTTCTGAGGCTTGTGGAATCTGCTTAGATCACATGCTGTGCATAGGCCGACATCTAGTGGAAGCTGCAGAGTATTACAGTTTGTTTTTCGAAACTCGAAAATGGGCGTCGACACAGGGCGTGCCAGTAATACTATCCCTAGTGTGACGTTCACTGTACACATAATCCCTCACGCATGTAGGACCCTCAGATTATTTTTTTCCACCATACTTGTCGGGAGTATTGTTGCGGAGTTCCCTGGCTTTCAGCCATTTTGCTAAAAATCATATATAATTCCCTGTTCTTTCACTCCCACGTCGAGATCCGAAGATCGACGCCGGTTTGAAGAACAAAACAACCGTCGAGACTGCAACAACAGACTTTGGGCCTCGGAAGGCCTCTGGCCTCGGCCCAGGCCTCGGAAGGCCTCTGGCCTCAGCCCTGCAAGTAGGGAGAGTGTGGGGTGGAAAAATACTCAGACTCACTATTATTTCCTACATACACTAGCCCGCTGCCATAAGGTGACATATGGAGAGTACTCCATTTAAATTTTGCCCCAAGTGCTTCCGCAAGTACCCTTGGGTTAACAAACACGCCACCTGTAATCTCCGTTTGCCTAGGGACCACCCCGAAGCTAACTGCAGAGCGCGTAGCCTGTTTAAGGTGAAAACACTAAAGGACCGCTCCACTAAACGTTGGGCCCACCACGCCAGGCAGCTCGAGGCCACAAAAGCGTTGGGTGCCTTCAGTGATGGTAGCAACGCCGCACTTCCGGACGGCGAGGGCACAGGGGCGTCTAAAGACACCAAAGAGCTAGTCCCCGACCTCGGAGGATTGTCCGGCGGGGCAATTATGGGGACCACACCCGGCGACAAGAGCGCTACCCAAACTATAAATGACAAATTAGTATTAGTATTACTACACCTAAACACACTAAGGGCAGCCGAGACTCGACACGCGTGTGGGGTTCTCGGAAGAAGGAGGCACATAGAGAGCGGTCCACAGAATCGGTGTCCTCTGGGTGTTCCAGGTCGAGATCGCCGCACGACACACAGCAACCATCCACAGTTGCCAAAAGTACCTTGCTCCCCAAAGTCACAGAGGTGTATTCATCAGATGATGAATCCGACCTCCACCCCTAAGTTGCATGCTTAGAGCCGGCTCCGGCAGCCCGTTCGGCGCCTGCCTCCGATAGACGAAGTGCACACTCGAAAGATTCACAGAGTACCCTACACACCCCTGAATCTCAACGCCAGGCGTCGAAAGGTTCGATAGGGTCAAAACATCAGGAAAACACTCTTCTACTCAAGGGGAAGGGGATAAACAGCAGAACAAGTAATCACACTTAACTTCTGCACCCCAGGTGCACAAGGACAGAAACAAGTCTTCAGATAAGGATAGATCCAAGACCCCTGTCCCTGTATCTAAACCCAAACTTATCTCTCCCACTCCTCAGGATATGGGTATAGAAGAGGAACATCAACAGGAGGTTGTCATCCCCAGCTCCAGAGAATGGAGCATTGAGGACATAGATAGAGTAAGGAGGAGGATGTCTTCCCTGGCTGATTTCTACAAAAAAAAAAGAGATAATTTCCTCAGTTATCAGAGTACCCCTGACAACGCTACTCCTTCAGGATCCAGCGACCCTCAGCCGACTAATAAGAGACCTTGGTTTGGGACTCCAACTCAGGGCCTGATTTCAGACCCTTACTACATCCAACCTTACCAGCAATATAGTGAGGATCCAGACATAGAAATATTGGACAACCAAACAGGAGTCAATTATTATGGAGATGACGAGGGCCAAGATGGGGAGGAGGAAGACGAGGCAGAAGTCTACAATATAGACTCTCCTGTTCACAAGGAACCATGGGTTACTGACTCTCCGGTAGATAACCAGCCCCTTCTAAATGAGGTTTTAGCTAGAGCAGCAGAGCACTTCCACATAGACACTCAAGGGGCGCAAGAAGAGAGGGACTTTGCAGAGGAAATCATGGGGGACAAGAAACCCATTGCCCAAGCCATTCCAATTCTGAAGTCCATCCAACGCAGAATTGATCCTTCCCTCCTGACCCCTAATCTCACCAGAGCTGTAAACCCCAGAATTGAAAAGATGTTCAGGGCCGCCCAGTCAGACCCACTTTACATAAGGGGTCAACTTAAACCCGACTTCGTTGGTAGTCACTAACACCAGGAAGAGAGCGGGGACACCTCTATTAGCATCTGAAGCTCCCCCAGACAAGGAGAGCAAGAGGATTTACAGGTTAGGAAGGAAAGTGGCCTCCACTTCTGCTTACCAGGCAAGAATCGCCAATACCACCACTCTGCTGCCACCAGTGGGAGCAAGTAGCTGCTCTCATTGACTCCGCACCAGAACCACTAAAGGGCCAGTTAGCCCAAATCGCGTTGGAGGGCAGAGCCGTGTCCGGTTGCATTCTAAAGACGTCCTTTGACACCGCTGATAATGCATGCCGGCTCATAGCAGAGAGCACCATCATTAAGAGGCACGCTTGGCTTAGGCAGTCAGGGTTTAAACCCGAGACCCAAGCTACCCTTATCCATATGCCGGTGGAACCAAATGTCTTGTTTGGCAAAGCGGTAGAGGAGGCACTCAAAAATGTCAAAGACGAGTACGATACCCTTAAGTCCCTGGCACAATTGACTAATAAGCCCACGAACCAAAGAGGGAATAGTAATTTTCGTCGCTCACGTGGCCAAAATTCCCAGAGGGGCTCCAATTACACACAGGGGCAGGGTACATTGTGGGGTGGCAACCAACAGACTACCCAAAGTTACGGCAGAGGTAATAATAGGGGCAGTGGTAGAGGAAGAGGCAGCCCAGCCAGAGGCGGTACGCCTCCCGGAAAACAGTGACGTTCCGCTCAGGGTCCCTTCCCATGCATCCCCAGTAGGGGGGCGCATTTCCAACTTCACACAAGCATGGGAAGGGATCACATCGGACAGATCGGTGCTGTCCACAGTGTCCGCAGGATACTACATCGAACTGCTGGAGCGCCCCCGCAACCACCCTCCAAGACAAAAAATACACTCCCTCGACCACCAGAAGATCCTCCTTGAGGAAATCGTCAATCCTCTCACAAAGGAAGCGATAGAACTCGTCCCGGGCAACCAGGTAAACAAGGGTATTTATTCAACTTAATTCCTTGTGCCAAAAAAAGATTTGACAATGCACCCAGTATTAGACTTACGCCCTGCAAACAAGTATGTCAAGCCCCAAAAATTTCGCATTACTACTATCCAAGAGGTAATCCCCCTCCTAAAAAGAGGGGATTACATGGCAATATTGGACATGAAAGATGCCCATTTTCATATTTCCATGTTCCCAGCACACAGAAGATTCTTGCGCTTCAAGGTGGACAGTCCGCACTACCAGTTAAAGCTGCTGCCCTTCGGTATAGCCTCGGCTCCAAGGGTATTCACCAAGGTACTGGCGGTGGAGGCGGCACACCTACGCAGGGAGGCAATCCCAGTGTACCCTTACCAGGACGACTGGCTCATTACGGGGGAAACCCCAGTAATTTGCAAATCCAACATCCAAAGAACTATCGACCTCCTCTTCGAATTGGGTTTCTCTATCAACGAGAAAAAATCAAGCCTGGTGCCAAGCACCTCCAAACAGTTCCTAGGAGCTGTCCTAGACACTCAAGAGGGGTTGGCCTTTCCATCAGAGGAAAGAATCCGGAATATACTACTGCAAATTCCTCAATATCACCTGGTCATCAGATAAGGGTGCGCAAAGCGATGCATTTGCTAGGCATGATGGCGTCATGTATTTACCTGGTTCCACACGCGCGCCTCCACATGTTACCCATGCAGGAATGGTTGGCGAAACTATGGTCTCAGGCAAGTGGTCAGTGGGACGATCTAGTGGTAGTTTCGACAACACTTGTACAAAGTCTTCACTGGTGGACGAGAGAGAACCTGTCAAAGGAGAACCCTTTTTCGATCCGGAAATACAGGCTGTAGTCACTACAGATGCATCCCTATCTGGGTGGGGAGCACACCTCTTCACCACATAGCTCAGGGTCTCTGGTCTCACACAGTGGCCAAGAATCACATCAATCTGCTAGAGCTTCTGGCAGTCTTCAGAGCGCTTCGAGCTTTTGAACCCCACCTGATGAACCTGTCAGTGCAGACAGCATGACAGCCATGTTTTACATAAACAAACAGGCAGGGACTCGTTCACCAAATCTGTCCAAGCTTGCCCAGAAAATTTGGACATGGGCACTCAGATGGAACATTTACCTGTCATCTCAACATGTTCCAGGGGATCTCAATTCACTAGCAGACGCTTTGAGCAGAGATCCCCTCCCAGAAGAACACGAATGGTGTCTGCACAGAGAAGTCGTAGAAGACCTCTTCTCACAGTGGGGTTTCCCCACTATAGACCTATACGCCACAAGCGAAAACAGACAATGCCCAGGATTCGCATCCAGGTTTCCCCAGCCAGACTCCAAGGGGAACGCCCTGTGGATGAACTGCTCAGGGATGTTTGCCTATGCTTTTCCACCAACGCCTCTCATGGGGAAGGTGGTCAACAAGATGCACAGGGAATCGATGACGCTCATCCTAGTTGCTCCCATGTGGGCAAGACAACCGTGGTTCCCACACCTGCGCAGACTTGCAGTGTGCGAACCCATCAGACTCCTGTGCTGGCACAACCTACTATCCCAGCACCAAGGTCAAACAGTGCATCCTCAACCCAGCTCAATGAGCTTGGCAGCATGGCTCCTGAAGTCATAGAGTTTGGACATCTCAACCTGCCACAGAGATGCATGGATATCCTAAAGGAATCAAGGAAACCAAACACAAGGCACTGTTACTTTGATAAATGGAAAAGATTTGTTAACTGGTGCCAGAATAAACATATCAACCCGGTTGATTGCACTCCTTCCAGTATTGTTACCTACATGCTCCACCTGCTCGACGCAGGATTGGTATTTAATTCACTCAAGGTACACCTGGCAGCGCTGTCAGCCTACACCACCTCCCATAACAAGGTGTTGTGGTGGAAAGGACCAGTGGTTAAAGCATTTATGGAAGGGGTAAAGAGGCTTCACCCTCCAATTTCAAACCCACCACCAGGATGGGACCTCAATGTGGTGCTTGCTAAACTCATGGGCCCTCCCTTCGAACCCATGCATAAAGCCAGTCTCAAACACCTGACCTATAAAACTGCCTTCTTAGTAGCCATTACATCCATAAGAAGGGTCAGTGAAATTCAGGCTCTGTCAGTGCAGGATCCTTTCTTTACTGTTCATAAGGATAAACTGGTTCCATGAACTCATCCTAGGTTCTCACCTAAGTTAATTTCTAAATTCCATGTTAACCAGTCCATTGAGCTACCGGCCTTCTTCCAAGAACCCAAAAGCTCTGCTGAGGTGAAACTACACACTCTAGATGTGCGAAGAGCGGTCCTCTACTATGTAGACAAGACCAGACCGCTAAGAAAAACAGACCAACTGTTCGTCTCCGTAGCTACAGGCAGAGAGGGAGATCGCGTCTCTAAAGGTGCCATCTCGAAATGGATAGTCAAATGTATCCAACTGTGTTACTCCCTTTCAGAAAATACTCTGCCTTTTACGCCAAGAGCCCACTCTACAAGACGCACTGGGGCCACTCTGGCTTTCATTGCAAATGTACTCCTTGACATCATTTACAAAGCAGCTACATGGAGCTCGATGCACACTTTTATTCAGCACTACTGCATTGACACTCATTCCAAGACAGATACTCTAGTGGGACAAGCGGTTCTAAGACACCTGTTCGCTCATGACCCTTCTCACATCCCACCTACTTCTTCTAACACTGCTCACTAATCTATGCACAGCATGTGATCTATGCAGATTCCACGAGCATCAGAAGGGATACATTACTCACCATAATCGTATTTCTGATGTTTGTATCTGCTTAGATTCACATGCGCCCGCCCTTCCTTCCCTCTGAGAGAAGGCGCATGGATGCTTGTAGTCTCTTATCTATCTACCTATTTGCTTGGATAATCTGTACTCGCGCTACTCCTCATGCTACCTCATGTCAGGAAAATAAATACAATCTGAGGGTCCTACACGCGTGAGGAATCATAGGTACACTGGACGTCACACTACGGATAGTATTACTGGCACGCCCTGTGTCGACGCCCATTTTCGAGTTTTGAAAAAAACAAACTGTAATACTCCACAGCTTCCACTAGATATCGGCCTATGCACAGCATGTGAATCTAAGCAGATACAAGCATCAGAAATACGATCACGGTGAGTAATGTATCCTGTATGAAAACTGCCTGTATTCGGGTTGATTAAGCTATGTATAATGTAAGTCGCAGACAATTTTCTGGAGTAAAAGGCTTCCATTTCAACTACTTTGTATACCCACAATGCCTTGCTCATTTGGCTCTGAAATGGAGGTGAACTTCCAGTGATGGTTACTGGGTGGGGCTTTGGCAAGTGTGACATGGTTTAAATAGCTTAGTCATATATTTATATTTCTGAGGCTTGTGGATCTGCTTAGAATCACATCCTTTGCATAGGCCGACATCTAGTGGAAGTTGCAGAGTATTAATTATGTTTTCTGAAGTTCAAAAAGGTACGTCGACAGGGCGTGGCTGTAATCCTATCCCTAGTGTGACTTACCCTGTACATATGATCCCTCACACGCCGAGGTCCCTCTGATCATTTTTCTACGCCATTGTGTCAAGTTGTTATTTTGTGGAGTTGTAGCTGTGAGCTACTTTAAGAGTAGAAATCATCCAAACATCTCTTGCTGTTTACGTTCGATTAACTTATTTGACGGCTGATCCCCGGAGCATCTTGATGGCTGATTCTGGCTCCCGAAACAGACATCTCCGACGACAGGCTTTAGCCTTCAACCGGCATTGGCCTAACCAGCAGGGAGAGTAGGGGGGGCTGATCTTTTATTTACAGAATGCATACCCCCATTTCCTGTCACTACTACCTTTGTCTTTCTGCGTCTGTGTACACTTTTATGGAGCTCACTCTATACTTTTGCCTCAAGCGCAACTGAAAATTCCTGTGGGTAGACAAACACAGAGTTTGCAATCACTGCCTTCCACGTTACCCCCTCGAATCCCGTTGCGCTGCATGCAAGCTCTTTAGGCCCAAGACCCTAAAGGAGCACAGAACGAAGCGGTGGGCAGCATATGCCATGTGGGGCGGAGTTGGAGACTGTCACCGGGATCTTTGACTCGGACCAAGAAGGCTGAGGCAGCTGAGATTCTGGTTCAGAGCTCAAATACACCACTGTGGAACAGTCTAGTTCCTGCACGCCTGTCCCCAGCCTCGAAAGGCAGTCTCAGCACGCTGCTATGAAGGAGGCCTCTGGCGACACCGGTGTAAACGCACACACTTCATCTCATAAACACACACCCCTAAGCCGTCCCTCGATGGATCATTTGACAGATAGCCGTGGGTGTCATGATTCCTGCCCCTCATGTCCCCAGCCCTCCAAAATGTCAGACCGGAACCAGGCCAAGATCATCTACATGGCCCTTAACAGCCTCTCCATCCTTCCAAAGACCCACTTGGAGTCAGACTTGGCTCCTGTGGCACCAGACTCTCACACTCCCATAGTATGGCAGTGAGCATTGGACTTATAGTGCATAGGTGGGACAAGATGGATGCCCCCACATATTCCGGTTCCTAGAACTGCATATGCAGTCTAGCCTTTTGGCTGTGGTTCAGCCCAGAGACACCTGGGATACCGAGAGACTATTTAAGCCACGCCCAGGCCGAGATACACGCTTTGCGTTTCTCCGCACCTGCAGCGTGACACTCACCGTGTTCGGATCGGTCTCCAGAAGCCCTGCACCTTTTGTCTGCGCTCAGCACCTGCAAGCACAAGAACACCATTAAGAATAGCCTTACCTTGAGGAGCATCCGCCCATCATTCATCGCTCCTTCAGTTCTGCGGGCACCTTCGGCGGTGTCATTTTCTTCTCGGCACGCCGCTTCCTAAGAAAAAGGGAAAAGAGCAGAAAGAAGACATTAGTAAGCATTCTGCAAATCTTTGCTCACTTTAAAGACTGTACTAGATTCAAACGCTTACCTGAATCCAAGCCGCTCTGGGGGAACTTCATCTCTGGAGCTTCTCATCCATCTGCAAGTGGGAAAAGACACACCAGGTTAGCGTGGGAAAACATTCAGAGGCACCACATATCGCGCTTACTCACCGCGTTTCTTCTTCCTAACTGGCATCCATGCTGAAAACATTGCGGGACCTAAAAGACACAGAAAAACGAACTCTGTTCAATACAAGTACGAAGAGGTTGCATCGCACATCACGCACTCACTCACCTTCAGTGTTACTCACCTCAAGCAGTACGCCGTCATCCCGGGATGCCGGCCATCATCTAGGAAGGAAAGGAACGAGAGTTAGAGAACTGTTCATAGACTCTTGATACTTACCTAGTAAGTAACTAGGCAGCAACGAGCCTGCATCAATCAACGCACCCCTGCGCTGAAAGCAGGACGGGGAGCACATTACACAAGAAAACAAGGTGAGGTGTGGACCAAGAGTAAGGGGTTCGAGCATGCATAGACAATAGAGAGTTAAACCCTACCAATCCTGTGTTTCAGGCCCAGTCGCCGGTCGAGTAGACTACAGGGAAGGGTTCGAGGTCGTAGGAGGTCAGAACAGGCTGTGTGACATCCCTGTGGATACCAGGTGAGTGTTACAGAGGGCCGTCAGTTGGCATAACGCCGACTGCACCCACTGTGGTACTGCCTACACCCTTACCACAAGGTGATAATGCAGACACTCCGACGAAGGGCACGCTAAACACCGCTCGACGGCTTAGGCATTGAAGAAGTACAAAATGCATTTTAATTCAGAAAAATACCAAGAGCAGCCCACTGTTCATGGTAAGCAGGTCTCTCCACACTATGAAGATGAATCCTCATCTCTGGCTTCCGCCCTCAACAAAAATCGCCCCAGGGAGGGCCCCAAAGACACACCCAGAGCAGATTGCCCTGCAGTAACACCTCTTGTGGCCCCAGAGGTCACCCCTGAGGCACCAAGATCCATCCTGTCTGCTACCCCTTGGATCCAAACACAGTTTGAAGACACCATGCGAAAAATATAATTCTTGGTGGACTTTATGAGAAAGCTGCCCACTCCTTCAAAATCTGCTGAGCAGCCTCCTATGCCTCCTCCAGTGTTGGTGTTACCCTCTCTTCCTACCCCAACTCTGCCGCCCGGGGAGCCCTCACAAGGATCTTTTTATGGGGACATGCTGTCCACACAAGCTGACCAGGTCATGTGGACATGATTCCCGTCAAGATGGTGATGACAACTACATTACAGGAGCAGGATGACCCAGACCTCTTCTTTGTCTACCCTATTGAACCCTCCGTAATCGTGGGTGGTCACTCTTCTATTGGAGACCAAACTCTTTAAATGAGCTGCAGAAGATGTCTGCTCACTGTTTTGGCATAGACACCAAGGAATTCAGTCCCACAGGGACTAACTTCGTTGAGGATAACTTCAATGAGAAAAAACTTGTTAGCCAGGCAATACCACTCGAGAAGTCTATCAAGAAAAGGGTCTCTCCCTGTCTAGCCCCTCCCTTACTAGGGCGGTCAACCTATGGGTAGAAAAATCTTTCCTTCCCTCGTCTTCAGATCCTCTCTACATTAGGGGTCATGTCAAGCTGGATTCTCTGGTGGTGACCACCACCAGAACGAGAGCTGGTGTTTGACTATCAACTTCGGAGGCACCTCAGAGCAAGGTGTGCAAGAGACTATACATGCTAGGTAAGCGTATCACAACCTCTGCTACATACCTCACTAGAATACCAAACAATACCATCATGTTTGACAGCTACAGCACCAAGTGGGATGGGGTTTCACAGCACTTGGACTCAATACTGGAACTGGAACCGACTCGCTCACACCTTCTTAAAGTCGCCACCGCGGCTAAACAGGTCTCCCAAAACATCCTAAAAAATGTTTTGGATTCTTAGAGACTCTGGGTTTAAGCCCGAGACACAGGCAGCCCTGATTAACATGCCCATCGAGGAGGGTTTCCTCTTTGGCAAAGATGTCAACAACCAGCTGGCGAAAGCAAAGAAAGAGCATGAAACCATCAAGACCCTTGCTCAAATTTCCAACAAGCCCTTCGTCCCAAGGGGGCATTCAACGCACAGCAGAACGTTCGGGTGCGAGGCTCAGGGAAACCAGGCCAAGCCTGAGCAAGCACGTCCGGTGCATCCTTTTACAGTCCACATGTTCAAACATCCTATAAGTGTCATCAACATGGGTTTCCCGCGGACAAGTCAGAGCTGCAGCCTCTAGGAGTGCAGCAGCTCATGCCTCCAATGTTGTGCCAATTCATATTCCCTCCCATGCGTCCCCAGTCAGAGGTTGCATAACAATTTTCACCCAGCAATGGAAGGGACTAACGTCAGACCGCTGGGTTCTAGATAAAGTAGTTGGTCAAAGGCTATTCAGTGGAGTTCCTCAAAACACCTCGCAACCATCACCACGTGTTGGACGTATATACTCCGAACATCTCAACATCCTCAAAATCCTACTACAAAAAGGAGCCATCGAGCAGGTGCCCTTCATGGAACAAATTCAAGGTATTTTTTCAATGTTCTTCCTTGTTCCAAAGAAAGATCTAACAATGCGCCTAGTACTGGATCTGCGCCCTGCAAAATGTCAAACCCCAAAAATACAGGATGACAATGCTGCAGGAAGTCATCCCACTATTGAAAATAGGGCATTAAATGGCAACATTGGACATGAAAGTTGCATGCTTTCATATTTCAATGTTACCAGCGCATAAAAAATATCTCCGATTTAAATTGGGAAACAAGCACTACCAATTCAAAGTGCTGCCATTCGGCATTGCATCAGCCCCCAGGGTATTCACAAAGGTCCTAGCAGTGGTGGCCTCCTACTTGCAAAGACAGTCCATTGCAGTGTACCTTACATAGATGACTGACTAATTACTGGGGACTCTTCCCAGAGGTGCCTTCAAAACATGCAGCAAACAATCAATCTGCTGTTCCAATTGGGTTTCTCTATAAACAAAAAGAAGTCAAGTCTAGTGCCCAGCCAAGTAAAGCAATTTATGGGGCCACTAATCAAAACAGATGTCTCACTAGTCCACCCCTCCATAGAGAGGGTCCAGAACATGTCAGGTGATGATACGAAAGGCAACGCGAATGCTGGGAATGATGGCTTCCTGCATCTACCTAGTGCCTCAATTCTCTGGCAGACATACTAAGCAGGAATACAATGGCAACTAAACACAGACATGCTAAACAATGTCTTCTCAAACTTGGGGTTCCCAGAGATGGACCTTTTTGCGACCCTGGGAAACACGCAATGCCAAGATTACGCCTCCAGGTTTCCCCAGAAAGGATCCAAGGGGAATGCACTTCTGATGAACTGGTCAGGGAAATTTGCTTACACTGCCGCCCACCCCCACCCCCAACAACTCTTTTCAACAGAACAGTCCTCATTCTACACCGGGAACAAGTAACACTGATCCTAATAGTTCCGATGTGGGCATGCCAGACCTGGTTCTCACACCTGCAAATGAAATGATGTCCCTGTGTCCCACCATGAAACTACCCTGCACGGACAACCTGTTGACCCATGATCAGGGGACAACACTGCAGCCATGGCCTAAGAAGCTGAACTTAGCAGCTTGGGTCCTGAGGTCATAGAATTTGGTCACCTAAACCTAGATCAGAGGTGCATGGAAATACTCAAGGAGGCACGCAAGCCTAACGCAAGGCATTGCCATTTTAAGAAATGGAAAGGCTTTGCGTTATGGTGCAGAACATGGTCTCTTAATCCAACAGACTGTTCACTGTCCACCATAGTCAACAACCTACTCATCTACTTGACTAAGGATTGGTCTTTAACTCACTCAAAGTACACCTAGTGGCCCTCTGCGCTTACACCACGTCCCAGAGAAGGATGTTATGTTGGAAAGTGTCCGTAGTTAAAGCTTTCATGGAGAGCATCAAAAAGCAGTATCCTCCAATCTCTAATCCTACTCCCAATTTTCTGTCCCAAATACCTTTCTCTAGCATACAGTAAAGACCATAATCCATGGCTCTGTATGACTATCCACGATCTCCGCAGTCCCCTCTCTGGGCCATGGATTATTTAAAAAGCCGGATTGCATGTGCACACCATTGCAGAAAACAGCCCTTTTACCATTTTCACAGTTATGTGTGTAGCACTCCCTCATTTCCTGCAAATCCTGTGATCCTTCAAACAATCACACATATATACACAAATAAGTTAAACAAATCTCTACATATAACCCTATCAACATATTAAACTTCCACACAACTGCCACCAAACTGCCACCAAAAATGTTCTACAAATCTTTTGCATATGCATTTCCCTTGCTTGCTTATTTATTTATTTAGTTATTTATTTATTTATTTGGTTGGTTATTTATTTATTTATTTACTTATTTGTATTTACAAAGCGTGCAGCTGCCCTGGGGCATCGTGGCGCTGTTAGAAGCGAGCTTACTTCACATAGAACAGCAGTGGGCACTTGGTTACAGTCATTGCCAATGTTCCAGGTTACATGGGAAACAGAGGGCATAGGTACAGTTGTTAGTTACAGCAAAAGTAATGGTTATCTAGAACGTTCTTGGTACAGATTTACTTGAATAGGATGGTTTTCAATGCCTTTCTGAAGGAAGTGAGGGAGGTTTCCGCTCTTAGTTTAGGTGGTAATGAGTTCCAAGATTTTGGTGCTTGAACTTCGAAACTTGAGCCACCAGCTCTGACTCTGTTGAAGTTGGGGACAGAGAGTTCGTTGGTGTACAGATCCCTTTTAGGTCCGAGTGTTTGGACTTGTAGTATACGTTCGGACAGATAGCTGGGGGCTGACTGGGAAATGCATCTATATTTAATAGTGAGGGTCTTGAACTGAATGAGCTCTTTGACAGGGAGCCAGTGTGCATTCTGTCTAGCTAGGGAGATGTGCTCCCTCCTTGGTATGCTAAGTGCAGCTCTCAGTGCGTTGTTTTGGGTTGTTTGCAGTTTTTTTATGTTTCTGGCAGAGTTGCCTAGGAGGGGGACGTTACAATAATCCAGTGTGGCACCTATGGTGGCCCTGGCAATGTTGAGACAGTTTTCGGTGGACAGGTGAGGTTACAGCATTGATTATTTTGGTTGTCAGTGTGGCTGAGGAGGAAATATAGCTGACATGTCTATCCATGGACAAAGTTGAGTCTAGATAGACTCCCAGAGTTTTTACCGCTGTGCAGACTGAGATAACAGAGCTTTCAATTTTGAAGTTACTGTATTTACTGTCTAGTTTGTTGAGTGTTTCTTTAGGGCCCACTATAAGGATCTCAGTCTTGTCTCCATTGAGACGGAGGCAATTAGCTGCCATCCAGGCCATGATGATAGCATATGTGCTTTGTAGGGTTTTGAGGTCTTGCTCATAATCCCCGGATAACGGGAGAAGAATTTGTGTGTCGTCAGCATAATTGGTGAAAGTTATGCCGGATTGTTCTAAGTCGTTAAAGAGGGGAAGAGTGAATAGGTTGTATAGTGTGGGGGAGGTGCAGGAACCTTGTGGTACTCCGCAGTTAATAGGGAGGGGGTGGCTGAGGCTTTATCTGAGAATACCCTCATGGCTCTGCCCTCCAGAAAGGATGAAATCCATGTGGTGGCCTCACTGGAGAAATGTGCCGTGTTGGTGAGGTGTGTCTCTAGGACTTTATGGTCGACCAGGTCGAACGCTGCCGACAGGTCGAGGAGCAGGAGTATGGCGCATTTGCCCTTGTCCATATTTCTTAGAAGTTGTTTTATTAGATCGAGCAGCGCAGACTCTGTGCCATGCCTAGGGTGAAAACCGGACTGTCTTTTTCCAAGGATGTTGTGTAATTCTAAGTAGGCTTGTATCTGTAGATACGCAGCCGTATCCAAAATTTTCAGCAAGAAAGGTACAGTTGTTATAGGCCTATAGTTGTTCGGTGAGTCTGGGTCAAGGGTAGGTTTTTTTAGTAGTGGCCAAACCCATGCTTCCTTGAGAGAAGAGGGTACTGAGCCCGTGGAAAATGATGCATTAATAAATGCTGCGATGAATGGTGCTAGGGATTCAGCACAGTCTTTGATTATATTTGCAGGACATATGTCACCTTTACAGAGTGAAGGTTTTGTTTGTTTTATAATGATTAGAACTTCCGGAATCGTTACCCTTCTAAAGGTAAATGGTGGTTTTGGGTTATTGTCAGGCTGGGTGATGGTCTTGGAGTATGGCGTGGTTTGATTTATGATGGGAGGCTTGGGTAGGTTGTCGAGGTTGGTTTTGATTTTTTTTTGGAGTAGCTCAAGTTTGTCTAGCAAGGCCTTCTGGATGGCATTGCACCAGTTCTCGTCTTTGACCGTTTGGTGTTTGGATGTGTGAGGTATGACTAGTTCATTGAAGATAGCGAATAGTTCCTTTGAATGTGATTGGGCATTGTCAATTCTTGAGTTGTATGCCACAGCTTTCGCATTGGCTATAGCATTTTTGTATTGTTTAGAGATAGCTAGGTATGAGTCTCGTGAGGGAGTGGAAGGGCACGATTGCCATTTGTTTACAGCATGTCTTTTGAGAGTTTTCAAGTCGCGTAGCTCTTGGTTGAACCATGAATTGGTGTGGAAGACTTTTTTGGCTTTTTTGTTCTCTAATGGGGGGGCAATTGAATTAATGACTTATTTAATGATGGTGTTGTGAAGTTCGACCAGTTCTTCAGGGCTATTTGACATAGGTGATGCTAGTGCTGAAGCTTCTAAGAGTGGGCAGATTCTTTCTTTGGTGAGTAATTTTGTGGATCTTGCTAGGGCCGCTGGTGTGGAAGGGGTCTGTGTAGTTGCTGCGTTAGTTGGGATGTAAAAGTGGATGAGGTGGTGGTCCGTCCACGGTTGAGGGGTGTTGGAGCTAATGTCTACTCTGCAGTTGTGGTCAGCTAACCAGTCAAGTATACAACCTTTCGTGTGAGTGGCAGAGTCAACTTTCTGGATGAATTGTATGTCCTGTAGGGCTTTGGCAAGGGTTTTACTGTGTTTGTCTTTGGGGTCATTGAATCCGAGGTTGAAATCTCCTAGGAGTATGGATTTAGTGTTTGGTTTTAGGTTGTTACCTATGAGATGTAGGAGGTTGTCTTGGAAGTCTAGAAGCGGGCCTGGGGGCTGGTAGATGAGGTGCATCATCATGGTGTCATTGGGTGTGAAGGCGATCTTTACTGATAGGGTGTCAAAACTCTCAGAAGACGTGGATTTAATTTGTCTCGCTTTGAGTTTCTTTGATTATCAGGGCAACCCCTCCTCCTTTGTGTGTTCGTCTACCTTGTCGGAGGATGATCTACCCAGGGGGAAGAGACTGGTAGATAGCTTGTCCAGAAGCCTCATGTAGCCAGGTTTCTGTGATGGCTAGACAGTCTAGCTCAATGTCAGTTATGAGGTCAAGAATTTCTGTGGCGTGGGCCGGCAGTGATCTGGCATTAATGAGGGCAAGTTGGATATGAGAATGCTTGTGTGTGGGGTTGGAATTGGTAGTGTTGTTGTGGTGTAAGGTTGCCAATAGTTTGGATTTAGTGGTGGGGGCGAATGTGGTGGGTGAGGGGGGTATCCCTAGCATATGTTTGAAGGACTTGGTGTGTGCTGTGGCTGTGCGGGCTCCTAGTCTAGTGTTTCTTATGTGCACTGCTAGTGTGTGTGAAGTAATGTTGGAGGTGATGAGGTGATGGGTTTGGGCCTGTGGATAGCTTTAGTGAGTGGTGGAGCTAAGGAGCGGTAGGTGTGGCGTTCATGTGTGCTTAAGGCAGGCAGGAACGTGGTAGGCGGGATAGAGTCCGAACAGGGGAGCCTGTTAGGTTTGAGAGAGGCCATGCTTAGTGTTAGGCGTAGGGGGTGCTGGTGGACTATGTGGTTGAGTTACTGGCAAAGGGTGTTAGTCATGCATTTAGGCGTGCTGGAGAGCAATACTAGTACAGTAAATAGGAGGTTATAAATACAGCTCTCAAGGCAATTACTAATGCAGTTATCAATGCAGTTATCAATGGATCTCTCAGGCAATTACTAGTGTAGTTATCTATGCAGTTATCAGTGCAGCCCTTAGGCAATTACTAATGCAGTTGTCTATGCAGTTATCAGTGCAGCTCTTAGGCAATTACTAATGCAGTTATCTATGCAATTATCAATGCAGCTCTCAGGAAATTACTATTGCAGTTATCTATGCAGTTATCAGTGCAGCTCTTAGGCAATTACTTATGCATTTATCAATGCAGTTATCAGTGCAGCTCTTAGGCAATTACTAATTGTTTTATCCCAAAACATTGTACACACTGCTGCTGTAAATGCACATATGCATTGTGCATCAAAATAAGTACATGGATGGAAAGAGCTTTAGGGATTGCCAAGTGCTTATAGGAGCCCAGAAGTAAAGTGCCAAGGGATTCCTAAGGTGGGAGGCTACTTGCTATCTGCTGGAGCAGAGGAGTCCCAAGGGTGTGGTACAAATGTCAGGCTATGCCCCTGGAAGTTGTGGCAGAAGTGGAGACACTAGCGGTTGTGTTCTGGTTTTGCTGAGGACTCGGTCTAGTCCTCATCCAACATGGGCGCCTAGGATTTATCAACGCCTAGGAAAGGTGCGTTGTATTAGTCATTTCCTCTTGGACTTCGCTGCTGTGTTCGCACAGTTTTCCTCTTCAGTACTTCTCTCGCTTACAACCTCCCTTGCGGACTTCTCGGGTCTTATCCCGGTCTGTCTGTCCTTGCACGTATCTTTCCATGCTCTACCTCCTTACTGTTTCTCTCTCCTCATTTAACTGCACTCAGTACTTTACTGCGTTCCCCGGTTCTTTCCAGTCTCTCAGCCCTTGCACTGTAGTGCTTCCGGTTCTCATTCTCTTGCTTTCACTTTCCCTGTTTACACTGTAATTCAAACTTACCCAGGCTTGTTACCGTGGGCTTCTATCTATTCTTTTCTTATCTGTTTCTGGTTTCCGCGTACCTCGCGCTCCCTCTGTCTTTCGATCTCTGGTCTTCCCTTGTTATTTTTCCAATTGTGAGTGAGACGCTTGTCTTGTCCTTCCTTCTATAATCTTACTTTTAGTTGGTCTTGCATTTTGGGTGTATTCTCTGCTACCCTTTCTTTTCCGTATATTCTAGCTTTTCTCTACCATTCTATCTTTCAGAGTGGTGCAGTGGTACTGACTTGCCTGGCAGGTTTCTGTCCTCTCTGTATTGACTTCCTCATGGTGTACCCATGGAGGAGTCATCGGTCCCAACTCCCCTTATCTCAAGACTTATGGACACTTCTCCGACAAGTATCATTAAGACTCTTGATTCTAAGATATCATTCTTACCTAACCGCAGGAGCGGTTCTATCAGTGCTACTTACTTACCAGACTGAACCATTCATCATTTGTGATCTCATCTGGGAAAGATCTGCGACACCGTCCAGGGTTTTTTGGTGCCTTCTGGCATTTTCTCTGGACTTTGGGGTAGGCTCCTTGGAGATCCCTGTGACTTGGTATCTACACCAGTCAAGGTGGCCTCCGAGGGAGCTAGACCCTACTTACACGTAAAGAAAGAGAAGAAACCCAAGCAAAGAAAGAGCCCAGACTCCAGGAGAAATAGAAAGAAGAAACAGACTGAAACCAGAGACAGTTCTTCAGAAGGTCAAGGTGAGAAGGAGGTACGGGAGGGTACCCCACTGCATGTCAACAAAGCCGCCAGGTGGTAGACCTAAAAGGGCAGTGCTGAGCGGGGGTGCACTGGTGTCGACTAGATATAGGGCCTGGAACCTGTGAGGTTCATGATGGACCAGGCCACAAGTCTCAGTGATAGTGGTATGAGTTAGCAGGGAAGGGATTAAGTAAAACAGGAACATAAAAGCAGAGTTTTCAGAAGATTCTGGAACTTAAGGCAGTCCAGTTCAAGTATAAGAGAAGCAGGAAAGCTGTTCGAAAGACAAGCACCAGTCATAGACAGAGACATGCCTCCCACTCTTTGTTTCAAAAAGTGTTTGACAATCACAGTATAGGAGTTACAGCAGCAGAGGGCTCTAGCAGAGCAGTATTTAGGAAAACAAAGTTGGACATGTTGTAATCCTTGCAATTAGCAGGAGCCAATGTACACATTTCTGGGCTGCTTCAGACCAAGGATAAGTCATGCAATCCTATTCTAGATTACCCGAAGGGGCCTCAGACAACACATGGGGGGGTTAAGGAAGAGGCTGTTGCAGAAGACCAGCCTACATATGTTCTACGTATGTTCAGCTTCTGAGGGAAGGTGAGTAACGGTACAATGCCTGCAAGGAAGGCAATCTAAAAGCATGGGCATTTTTAACAAGCTACAAAATGTAAGTAGTAAAGGGTAAAGAGGACTTAAAGATGGCTCCAAGGTTTTTGGCCTCACAGGATGGTGAGAGTAGAGGGTCCAAAGACAGCGGCCTGAGGGTAGGGGTAAAACAAGGCACAGGCATCACAATAAGAAAGATTTCCATCTTACTGCCACTGAGGCAGAGGTTGTTAGCCGCACACAATGCCTCAATCGCGATAAAACAATCGGGGATAAAAAAACATGGATAACAAATTAGTTCAAAGAAGTATAAGGAAAGATGTGTGTTATTAACTTAACACTGGAAATGAGAAAAAAAAGGAAGACATCTGGTGAACCAGAGGGACGGAACAGATATGAAAGAGCCACAATTATAGGCTACAACTCTGGGGTACCCTGCAGGTGCACAGTGAGGTGGTGCAGTACAAACAACACAGTTGCAGCTGGGAAGGGTGGTTAGTGAGGAAAGCAAATCAGCCAATCCAGTGCCCAGTCCATGATGCTAAAGGTATCATATAACCGTTTCATGAGGATACAATGGTTCACTGTATAAAAGGCAGAGGAGACATCAAGGAGCACTATCATCAATTGTATTACAATCATGAATACTGAATACACTTTATATAATTCCACCATATTACAAATACCGTATACTCCCGTAAAATACCTATAACTACTATACAATATTAATATACTACGTGTTGCCAGTGAGATATCAGGTGAGTCAGAGGGAAGAAATATATATATGGAAGAGCCACAATCATAGGATAAAACCCTGGGGTATTCTGCAGGTGCACAGTGAGGTGGTGGAGTACACACAGCCCAGTTGCAGCCGGTAAGGGTGGTTAGTGAGGAAAGCAAATCAGCCAATCCAGTGCCCAGTCCATAAAGCTAATGGTATAATGTAACCATTTAATGAGGATACAATTGTTGACTGTGTGAAAGGCGGAGGAGACATCAAGGAGCACTGTCCTCAATTGTACCACAATCATAAATACCATATACACTTTAATTATATAATTCCACCATATTACAAATACTGTATACCCCCCTATATTACCTATAATTACTAAACTCATATTTCTATACTATGTGTTGCCAGTGGCCACAACCACCACAATAGAATTGAACCCTACAACAAGTACATACAATACACCTTCAAATAAAACTCACCCAGAACCCTCTGCCACCCATATGATGTCCGTGGTCAGTAAGAATTGACCGTTGACTCAGCTGCATTTGCAAACCCTTTTTTCACCTACAAAAACAGCTCCATATCATCTTTATTCCACTCCGCTACCCTTTTAACACCCACTTTCAGCCATTAATAACCCCAAATGTGCTTTCCAAGCTGTTCGGTCATGGTGTTATCCGCAGACAACCGCGCTGTCTGCGGACTGGGCGGCACATGCACCCACTTTTTTCACCTTGAAAAACAGCTCAATATCATCTTTATTCCACGCCCCCTCCATTTCCGCCCCTCTTTCGACCACCAAATAATCCCAAGTTTGTTTTCCAGACTTTTCCCCCAGCGGAATATCCACGGACACCGGCCGCTATCTGCGGATCCAACAGGCAACCTTTTAAAAAACAATGACGCACTTCACCATTCAATCAGCGGGCCCGTCTGATGTCTGCGGACATCTCGCCGGTCCCTGATTGGTACAGGGGGGTGACTGCGGACCAAATAGGGAAGTGAGTGTGCGAACCAGACCCAGATATTGTTAATTTGTTTGACCAACTTTTTGGCTGTTTTCATAAAAAAACACTTGACGGATTTACACCAAATTTAAAAAAAGCACGCTTTTGGGACCAAGCCACCGCTCCTGCTACAATTGTGAGGAAAATATATCCAGCGGTTTGGCATGTAGGCGAGCACAAACTTTTTTTTTTTTTCATTCCGTCTATAATGATTTTCACAAATTTCCTCCCCCCTATAACTTTGCCTCCCCTTGACGGAACCACGCTAAACGTTGCAGTATCATTCCAAAGAAGCTACATGCTCTTGTTTTGCAAAGTTTGTTGATGATTCGTCCGGGGGGGTGCAAAGTTATAAGCCGCCCAAAAGTTGCTCTTTCTATGAGTTGAGCAACTTAACCATAACTACAGGACTGCTACCACAGGCCTTGTAATATATTCAAGGAAAAAACATTGGTTGCAGGGACCTTAAGGTGAGAACTTAACGCAACAAAACCCATGAAATTCAGCTAAACCCACCTTAACTTCGTGCCCCCTGTTGCGCAGACTATGACCACAATAATGACATCACAGATCACATCACTAACATTACAACAGTAACTGGCATTAAGCATGGCCTTCAACCATGGTCAGTGTGCATAACCAAATATATTTTAACACATGAATGGGTACTAGTCATGGCCTTCTGTTATGGACAGTGGTCACAACCTTCACCCTTGTGCACTGAACATTTTAAAACACTAACAGGCTACCAAGCATCGATTGTGGCTTTTACCAGTGGATACAGCTTTCCACAGTGTCCACTGTATATTATATACACTGATCAGGCACTAGTGATGGACTTTAGCACAATACAAGCCAGTGGCCACAATATTTGGCTCTGCCCACTATATATTCTAACATATAAATGTGCCACTGGCCCTGGCCTTTGACCTTGAGCACTTTGTACATCTTTTGGCCATGTCCACTGTATATTTTAAAATAAAAAAATGCAATAAGCGATGGCCTTCGACCGTACCCACTGTGATACAGCACTAACCAGCCACTAGCTATGGTCTTTGGCTGTGCCCACTTTATGTTATATACACTAACCAACCACTAGCCATGGTCTTTGACACAATGCTAGCCAGTGGCCACAGCCTTTGGCTGTGCCGACTGTATACTCTAACACATTAATGGGCACTAGCTATGGCCTCTGACTACAGCTTTCAACTTTACCCACTGTATATTTTAAAACCGTGATGGCTACTAGGCATGGATTTTAATCATGCACATTTGTATTTTTGAACACTAACCGACCACTAGCTATGGCCTTTGGTTCTGGCCAGTTACCACAGTCTTTGTCATGGCCAAGTCCATAGCCTAAATTATTATTAAGGTAATCAAAGTTTTCATAAGCTAACTTATAAATGATGTTATGTCTAATTCCATTATTGATGTAATCAGTTATGTACAATGTAATCAGTGTTGTCACCAGTGATGGCATCAGTGATATGATTTGTATTGTCATCAGTGTTCTCATGCAACATGTAATTAGTGATGTCATCAGTGATGTGATGTGTGATGTCATCATTGTGGTCATAGGCTGTGCAACAGGGGGTGTGAAGTTAAGGTCGCTTTAGCTGAATTTCAGGGGTTTTGTTGCATTAAGTTCTCACCTTAACGTCCCTGCAACTTAAGTTTTCTCTTTGGTTTCAAAGGTTTTGATACAATGTATTGCTCACCCGCAATTATGTTTTATCCTTGAATTTCAAGAGTTTTATTATTTCATAGATTTCTAGAATGCTCCCAGACCAATAGCATGGTCTTCGGTCAAGGTCAGAGGGCATGGCCTTTGGCTATTCCCACTGTCCATTTTAAAATGCTACCAGACCACTAGCCATGACCGAATACTACAAAACCACTAGCCATAGCCTTTGCCCATGGCCGGTAGGCACGGCCACTCTTTATTTTAAAACACTTGCAACCCATCACTCAAAGACGTTCATCAATCACAAACTGATTTAGTCATGTTTTGACAATGGTATTGTTATGTATAAAAGATTGCAGGCTTTGAGAACACACAATGTTTTTAGGCAATGCGCAGTTAATGCGCTGCTTAACCACACTTTAGTTAAGCAGCATGCTCCATGCCCCTTGTTTTATGGTTGGTCTCTTGGTGACTGTTGTGATACATTGCACAACCCCAACTAACCACATTTAAGCAGGACGAAAACGGGGAAAAAATAACCGGGTGCTATACCCAGTAACTTTATGCACCCGTTGCGAAAATCAAAAGCTGTCACCCAGGAATATAGGCACACTAAGTGTACATATATCTTAAAGTGAAATATACAAATGTAGTTCATTTGACCTTCTACTTAGAAGAAAGTGCACAAGACAAAATAGCATTGGACTTTTTTAAAAAATGAATGAACACCAGAAAAATAACCCGAGAGAGTAAATGTTCTAATAAATGATAAAAGGTGCTCATTTAACAACTTTATTTAATTTGGTTGCAGTCATGGGGTGAGCAGTACAGTACCACATATTTGGTGCAAGTCATTCAATCAGCAGTACAAATATGAATATCCCCTTCCCTTTCCCACCCTTAAAGATTTCATCCCCTCCTCCCCATTCTCCCAAAGTCTGCCAGGAGTTGGCCAGGAAGATCCCATTTCAAGAATCGTCTGGAAGGAACAGGCTTTGAAGCCGCGGCTTGTATGTTTGAGCCGGAAAGTCTCGATAATATTCCAAGATTGGGGCCGACACATCTGGGAATCAGTGCAATAGGCCCTCTTTGGCCTCTGTGACCTTTTTCACCACCACAATGGGCCTCATTACAGGTCGGGCGGTCCGGAATTAACAGTGGCGGTAAACCCGCCGCCACTGTTAATTCCGGACCGCCCGATCCCGAGTCCTGCAGGCGGGAGATGATCTTCCCGCCAGGTCTGACCTGGCGGGTTGAACACCTCCCGCCTGCAGGCAGACGTGGAAACACCAGCACCATCACGAGATGGTGCCAGTGTTTCCACTTCCCCATTCCCATTGAGTCCTATAGGACTCAATGGGAATGGGGATTTACACCATTCCGCCTCCGGGATTCCCAGGACACCAGGGTCGTAATGCCCTGGTATTTCCGGGAGTCACGGAGGTGGAATGGTAATACGAGTCCAGCGGTAACCAGGCGGTTTTACTGCCGCGGTTACTGCCGGACTCGTAATGAGGGCCAATGTTTCACGTTTTGACCCACCATAGAGGTATTAGTGGGCCCTCCGGAGTTTTCCAAGCTCAGGCGATTGTGATCCTCCATGCTAGGAGGAGCTGAGTAATACGTTTGGCTGTAGCCCGTATTTCGGTAAACCCCCTGAATCGGAGTACCCAGGTGGATCACTTTTGTTTTTTTCAGAAGTTGGACCTGGGAGATGGCTTCAATTACGGCAAGTACTTCTTCCCAGAAAGCCTGAGCAGTAGGGAAGTCCCACCACATGTGTAAGTAAGTGTCATACGACCCACAGTTTCGTAAAGCAATGCAGGTCCAACGAGTTCTGAATGCTGTGGAGTCACATTGGTGGGTAGTGCCAATGAAGAAGAAATGCAAGGGCATATTCTTTGTTCGTCACACAGGACGGGGAGGAGTAGCTTCTTCTTCAGAAATCCACCCAAGTGGATCGGACAACCCATGTCTTTTTCCCATTGTGTCATATATGTAGGGAGGAGGGTCAGCATGTACTCCTGCACCAACTGGTATAGTTTTAATGTGTTCCCCCCAGTTAGTCCCTCCTGCAAAGTGAGGTAAATGGGGCAGAGGTTACGTTTGGCCCTTTGTTGAACAACCGGGTGCGTGTACCAGTGACCGAGTTCGGCGTTGGAGAATCTGTTGCCTTCGGTCAGCTGGAATTTCCGTGTACAGTTCTCAAAGGTATGAGGCAGGCCATTTTCAAACATCTGTGCCAAGATTTATAACCACCCCCTTGTCCAGTTCATAAAGTTTGTAGGATGCATACCTGGAGTCAAGATTGGATTATGGAAGACTGGGGTGTTTGGGCCCAATCCATTTGGGATGCACTTAGATTTCATCGCCTAGTCCCAAATTGTCACTGTGGATTTTCTAGAGGAGAGTATTCCAGGCTAAAATGTTCATGCAGACTGGGGGATGTCTGGGAGGGAACCGAGGGGCAGCGGCAGTCTCGACTGTTGAATATTCACCCATTTCAGGGATCTGCCGGTGAGAGCCATGCCTGGAAGCACGCCAGCTGTACAGCTACATAATATTTGCATAAGTTAGGAACCTTCCAACCCACCTAAACAAGCATTGCCCATCATTACCATCATTTCATCTCCTAGTCCCAGATTGTCACTGTGGATTTTCTGGAGGAGAGTATGCCAGGCCAAAATGTTCATGCAGACTGGGGGATGTATGGGAGGGAACCGAGGGGCAGCGGCAGTCTCGACTGTTGAATATCCACCCATTTTGGGGATCTGCCGGTGGGAGCCATGCCTGGAAGAGTGCCAGCTGTGCAGCTACATAATATTTGCATAAGTTAGAAACCTCCAACCCACCTAAACAAGCATGTCCCATCATTACATTTTTAGGGATCAGGTGCTCACCTTTTAAACCCACCAATCTGTCGTGAAATATTCCCTGGTAAACAAAACCCAATATGAAACAAGTGCTTGTGGTCTTGTGTCTAAGCATCTGCACTAGGAACATGACAACCTGAGTAAAATCCTGGTAGCCAAATACTTGAGCAAGCTTGCCAACCTAAAAAAAACATGTGTTGTGTCCGCCCTCCTAAATAATGTATGATCTTCACCCACATGTGTCCTTTACTTGTGCCCTGAAAAGCAGCTACAATCAGGGGAGAATAACTGCACTAGTGTCCAGGATTGCAGAGCCTCCTCTCATCTGTGCGTTCTAGTCCACGTCCCGGGACGTACAGACGAGAGGAGGCTTATAGTTTTCAGGTTGGGATTGAACCCATGACTCTGTACGCATGTTAAAAGAACATTTAACAGTCAAAACACTCAAATTAGCCCTGATTTGAAAAAGACGGTGTCATCCGTCGAAACACGTGTCATCATAAAGGGCAACTGTACAAAGATATTAATACACTACCTACTATCACAAATAATTGTGTGAAGCCTATTTTTTCGATGGCACATGAATATATTGAGAAGTAACTGTAGCTAGTGCTCACTTATTAGGCAGCATCGCCTGAGGGGGGTGGCCTTTTTTCTAGCTTTGAAGCTAAGCAAGGTCAGTCATGGTTACTGCATGGATTCCACCCCGATGTCACTTTAGCTGTAAAATATCTATTTTTTAAAATTATGTATAAAATATTGCAGGCTTTTAGAACTCCCAATGTTTTTAGTTAATGCCCTGTGCGATTAAATAATTTGCCAAGGATCAATCACTTTGGTTAAGCAGAGTGCTAAAAGTCCCTTATTTTATGGCTGGTCTCTTAGTGATTGTTGTGATGCATCGCACAACCCCAACTAACAACCTTTAAGCAGTACCTGAAAGAGAAACAAATGACCAGCTGCAAGAATAACATATGCCCAGGTACTTTTGCCCCCATAGCGAAAATCAAAAGCTGGCACCCATGAATAAATGCACAGCAAGTGTACATATATCTTAAAGTGAAATATACAAATTTAGTTCAATAGACCTACTCATCAGACGAAATTGTGCAAGACAAAATAGCATTGGACTTTAAAAAAAGTAATGAACAACAGAAAAATAACCTGAGGCAGGAAATGTTTCAATAAATATGCTGGCAAAGTATAAAAGGTGCTCACCTTTTAAACCCAGCAATATGTCATGAAATATTCCCTGGAAAACTAAATCCCAATACAAAACAGGTGCTTGTGGTCTTGTGAGTAAGCGTCTGGACTCGGAACATGACAACCTGAGTAAAATCCAACCATCTCATTTCATCTTCATTTCAATATTAATGTGTAGGGTGAACAATTGTCTACCATCACTTTTAGGGTATCCCTTCCACCCATCCTGGTAGCCAAATACTTGAGCAAGCTTGCCAACCTAAAAAAAACCAAGGGGTTGGTTCCGCCCTCTGAAAGAAATGTTACGCTGTCCAACCACATGTGTCCTCTACTTGTCACCTGAAAAGCAGCCACTAATAGGGGGACAATAACTGCCCCATTATCCAGGATTGAAAACAACTCTTGCCACATTGTGGGCAAATACTCATGACTTACTTGCCCTCTCATAATTTCCCCTCCTCACACCAATGGCTCGCTTCATACAGTCCTTCATCTATTTTCATATTGCCTGCTTGACAATGGATGGCAATATATGTTAAGTGCATTGTCAGTGCCTTTGATCTTTCAATCTTTATTCCTCTGTGCATCTTCTTTGTCCCAGTACGTCATGTACTTCTTCATCTCAGTAGAAGTCAAGTCCCTGAATCTACAGCAGTACATGGGTTGGATTGTTATAGGACTGGGATTTACAAGGTGCAGAGGTGTACAGGGTGGTGGGTGAGGGTTAAAATACTGTGTCTCCCTTGGATGCTCGTCCTTGTCCCTAGAGAGAGAGTCTCTCCGTATGAGATCCTCTTGCTAAGTACCACCCCCAGGGGGACTATCCGGTAGCAGCCTCACCTCCCTGGGCTTATGGCAAGGAGCTCCCCCTCAGGGAGAAGTGATGACATCCAAGGATTTGTCACACTTGGTAAAAGGGTTACTCTCCCTTGGATAAATTAGTGATGGCTTTTTTTCTGACCTACACCTGATTTCTTACAGCTCTTGCCTCAGTAGAACAAATCTAAATCTACAAAAGAAATGTCTTTTAACTTTAGTTAGTATAACATCCTCGTCGGCTAGCCAGAATAGTTTCCAGATCATCCCTTCTTCTGGGATATATTCTCTGGACCTGGGTAGGTCGGAATTCACAACAAAACAAAGTTCACTCTTTGACATTCCTGTGTTGTTCACAGTCTTAGCTTCATGTAGGCTTTGGGCTTGCTCCGTCCTTCTTGGTTTATCTCTTCTCTCACCCCCTCGTGGGGTTTTGGATCTCTCAGGCTGAGTGGGCCATGGGCCTTCTCATCCCTGTGGTGTCTGCCTTTTTTCTTTTTTTTTATCAAGAGCAGGTCAGACACCCAGCCATCCACTGTAAAGGAACCCTGTACATTGTTAGCATTTTCAATTTCCATTTAATCAACAAGTATTGGGATCCTGGAATGAAAGGGAGGTGGGATAGCTCCTTGACTTGGGCATTCCTTGTTGCCAGAGGGTGGGTCACCCCCAATGGGATCCTGCTTGCCCTGATCGCTAGGTAGGGTATATCATAGCAGGCTTACCTCCCTAGCCCCAAAGAGGGTGGCTCCCCCTTGGGGAGAAGGGACACATTCCCTGGATCTATCATAGAGCATACCAATGATTTCACAGCAATTGTACATTTTCTCATTGGCTGGACACTACCTCAGTTTCAACCTTACTTTCAGAGCAAGATGTCATATGCGAGCTACATTCCTGGTCATGCCCCCTACTTTTGCCTGGAATTCTTTATAACATATGGTCCTGGGCAAAGCCCAGGCGAAGTCTGGCCAAGTCCACCTTTTCTGTCTACAGCTCTCCGCAGATGGGAGCAGCTTAACACAGCTATTTCCATCTAAGATGTGCACCCATTTATCATCCGTCCATATGCGACGCCTGGCAACTTAGCGTAGTCCTCCATTGACAGCACATTGAGCAACCGCATTTGCTGGCTATTATTTTAATCCTATTCTTGTGCTTGCTCCATTGTTCCTTCTTTTTGCAGTTTATATCGTTCGTTAATGCACTATTTCTATTCCCCCTGCACTTTCTGCTCCTTTTAATCTCTGAAACATGCAAACCTTATCTATCCTTCATGTACTTCTCATACTAGTTCTATTGATCTGGGCCTATGGAATGCCAGATCAATCTGTAATAAATCTACTTCGAAGGGATTGTGTCCTCCGATGTATTCCTCATCTTAGATATCTCCTTCCAGCTCTGCTGGCCTCGGAATTTTTTTTCTCTAGAGGGCGCTGCGCGTCGACGTCCTTCGAGTCGACGTCCTTCGAGTCGATGTCCCTCGACAGCCGCCGTATCGACGTTCGACGTCATCCTGCCTATAAAGGCCGCGCGCAGCGTCCGTTGCTCAGTTCCGTTTTTCCGCGCTTACTCGGTGCCTCGGAATACCGTTGCTCGGTTCTTAGTCAGATAATCCTATTTACCTCGAGTTATTCGATCCGTACTCGATGGCTTCCTCGTCGGAACCGACAACTCCTCGATCCGGCTTCAAAAAATGTCGAGATTGTGGGAAAAAGATGTCGTTGACCGATCCTCACAGAATTTGTCTGTGGTGCTTGGGAGCTGAACACCATTGTTCGGAATGCGAGGACTGTATGTCCATGACAGCTAAGGTCCTGAAGGAGCGTAGGGGGAAGCTGAAGAAAGGTAAGAATTTTAAAGCTTCTTCTTCGTCGACGAAGTCGAGACATTCGTCTCCTCATCACCATTCGCGCTCCAGGTCTCGGAGTGGGTCTCATCACTCCTCGAGATCGAAGCACTCGAAGAGGAGACGTCGAAGATCCCCTTCTCCGTCTTCCTCTTCCTCTGTTTCGCCAAAAAGAATCCCTTGCCCCACGAAACATAGTTCCCGGGCTGAATGGGAGGAATTCCGAAAGAATATGATGAGCGTCTTCGAGAAAGCGGCCTCGACCCCCTCGAAGTCTGCCGAGAGCGATGCTCTGGTCGAAAGACACGAAGGTCAAAAACGCCGCGAGTCGCAGTACCCGGCGAAAGAAACCTCTCGAGCGCGTTTCGAACCCTCGAGCAGGACTATGACCTCCAAACCTTCCTCGAAGGTTCCGTCGGCGAAGGTCCCTTCGAGGTCGATGTCTTCGACGCCGTTGTCGAGGGGACCTTCGACACACGGGTTTGTCGACTCGACGCCGGCCTCGACACCGGCGTCGACGCCAAGAAAAGTCACGGTTACCACACATCCAGTGACTATCCCCAGGCCCTCGACGTCGATGGCTTCGATATTGTCGAGTAGAATTCCAATTCTGTCGAGGTCCTCGAGGCCTCCACCTCTGTTTTCGACGCCACGCTCGAAGCCTTCGACGTCGGCGTCGACGACATCGACGCTTTCGAGGCCAATAATGACAAGTTCGGCACCCTCTGCCTTGGAAATGGGATTTACTCCCTTTATGAGTTCAGAACAATTGAGAACTATATCCTCAATTTTAGAAGAGGGTGATTTGTCTGAACAAGACACATTTGAGTTACAGGGACCTGTAACCCCAGTTAGAGAGGAATTTTCCTCTGAAGAGCGCAGATTAAAGGATCTTCATGATTCTTTACATGAGGCAAGTGGGTTAGACACTTCCCCTGAGGTGGAGTTTGCTAAGCCAGACCCGGGGGAGCATGCTGAAACCCCCTACAGAGCCTTAATGGCCAGGATTACAGAGTTCATGGGGTGGTCTGCACCTTCACAATCTTTCCAACAAGATGACTTCACGGATATTCTTGACAAAGGCCCACAAGAGGATCCTGTGGTGCCCTTTCATAAAGCTCTTCAGAGAAAGATCATGACAAACTGGGAAACCCCAGATGTAATACCAGCAGTAAATAAAAAAACTGTCTACAAAGTACAGGGTATCTTCCACAGACCCAGAGTTTTTGTCTAAACACCCATCCCCAGAAAGTCTGGTGGTACAAGCAGCATCCTCTACCGATGTCAAGACGGCTTATCCTACAGTCCCACAGGACAGGGACGATAAAAAATATGATGCTATGGCAAAGAAAGTCTTTTCAGCATGTAGCATGGCGTTAAAGTCTGTTAATGCTACTTGCACCCTTGCTAGGTTCAGCCATACACTTTGGGAGTGTGCTTCTACAGCGGCTGACTGCATCCCGGAGGGAGAAGAAAGGGATGCGTTCCTGAATATTATACAGGACGGTAAAGACGCTATGTGCGAATCCCTCCAGACGGGCATTGATTCGGCTGACAGTATCAGCAGAGCAATGGCGGCAAGTACATCAACCAGGAGATTCGCTTGGTTGAGAAAGTCGGGTTTTGCCCCAGATGTGCAAGCCAGGCTCTTGAACATGCCATTCGATGGCTCTTCTTTGTTCGGGAAAAAGGCGGATGACAGTTTAGAGAAACTGCAAACTTCAAAAGCTGCAGCAAAATCCCTAGGAGCTGCAATCCGTCAGACTCCTTTTCGTCCCACAGGAACCTCTGCGAGGGGCAAGTCCTTTCGCTTCTACTCCGCATTCGGAAGAGGTAGAGGACGACCGGCTCAAAGGGGTCAAAGAAGAACTACCCGAGGTGGACGGGGTAGATATTCTAAAGCCGCAGCAACAGCAGGTGCCTCTTTACCATCGGCATCTGCATCAGCCGCCCCAAAACCACTCTGAGGACTCCCCTCACAGGACACCTGTAGGAGGCAGGTTGACTCAACATCTGACGATATGGCAGGCTATCACGTCAGATGCTTGGGCATTGGAAACAGTCGCCCAAGGTTACTGCCTGCCTTTCCTACGTATACCTCAGAGTCATCCACCGGGGATCAGCTCTCAGAAAGCTCCAGATCCGCTCCTCTTGCAGGAAATTTTGGACCTGCTAGAGAAAGGTGCCATAGAACCGGTACCTGTAGCGGAGAGGAACAAGGGCTGGTACTCCCCTTATTTTCTCATTCCGAAGAAAGACGGAGGACTGAGACCCATCTTGGACTTGCGAGAATTGAACAAATTCCTCAGAAAAGACAAATTCAAGATGGTCACTCTTTCTCAGATCCTCCAGGCCCTTCAGTTCCAGGACTGGTTGGTATCTCTGGACCTTCAGGACGCTTATTTCCATGTGCCTATCCATCTCAAACACAGGAAATACCTGAGGTTCGCAATTGGCAACTCTCACTATCAATTTCGAGTGCTGCCATTTGGGCTGACCTCCGCCCGAGGGTCTTCACCAAGTTAATGTCGGTAGTGGCTGCTAGTCTAAGGAGGGAAGGGATTCACGTCTACCCCTACCTGGACGATTGGCTGATCAGGGCTGTTTCTCCGGAGCAAGCTCAGATCCAGCTAAATCACGTGTGCCACTTCCTTCACAGACTGGGCTTCTCCCTCAATTTAAAGAAGTCACAAATGATACCATCGCAGAGACTCCAGTTCATAGGAGCGATCCTGGATACTTCCCTGGGAAAAGCCTCGCCACCAGAGGTGAGGGCTCAAGATATTCTACAGATGGTTACCAAGTTCCAGCATGCCCAACGTCTCCCAGCCTTTGACTTTTTGAGGTTGCTAGGCCTCATGGCATCCTGCATTTTCCTTGTGCCAGAGGCTTGCCTGAGAATGAGATCCCTCCAGTGGGCACTGAGGACTCAGTGGTCACAATTCTCAGGGAGAATGACAGATCTTCTTCAGGTTCCCGGCAGGGTGGCTCGAGACCTTCAGTGGTGGGCCTGTCAGGAGAACATTCTGAAAGGAGAACAGTTTTGGCAACCCTGGCCGGAGATAACAGTAGTCACGGATGCCTCACTCACGGGGTGGGGAGCCCACGCCAACGACTTGACCATCAGCGGTCGTTGGTCTCTATCGGAGTCCAGACTACACATCAACCTGTTAGAGCTGAGAGCCATCAGACTTGCGATGAAGATGCCAGCTGTACAAGGGAAGAACGTCCTGATAATGACGGACAACACAGTGGCCATGCATTACCTCAACAAAAGAGGAGGCGTAGGATCACTACCCCTGTGCAGAGTAGCGATGCAGCTCTGGTTTTGGGCAATCCAAGAAGGAATCTCTCTATCGGCAGCTCACCTAGCCGGAGAGAAGAACTTGACAGCGGACGCTCTGAGCAGGCAGAACACAGTCTCCCACGAGTGGGAGCTAGCTCAGGAAGTCCTTCAAGAGATCTTCGCCCTTTGGGGAACCCCTCAGGTAGATCTGCTCGCCACCAGCCTAAACAGGAAATGCGACCTGTTCTGCTCAAGGGAATTTCCTCCGAGAGGAGCTCTGGGAGACGCGTTCATAGTGGACTGGGAGTTTCCGCTTCTGTACGCGTTCCCACCGGTCCCTGTCATTCCTCAAATGATCAGGAGGTTGAGAAGATTCCGGCGAACCATGATCCTAATTGCCCCGGATTGGGCCAGGAGAACGTGGTACCCGGACCTTCTAGACTTGTCCATCTGCCCTCCAATTCGACTTCCACTCAGAGAGAACCTACTCTCACAGAAGGGAGGTCAGGTTCTCCATCCAGACATCAAAACCCTCAACCTTCACGCTTGGCTTCTGAACGGCTGAGGTACAAGGATTGGGACCTCCCTGATGATGTTATGGAGGTGTTGCTTTCGGCAAGGAGGCCAGCAACAAAGTCTTTATACCGCTGCCGTTGGAACAGATTTTGCAGCTGGTGTAGAGAACAGAATATCGACCCATTTTCATGTGGTACACCAATGGTTTTGTCCTTCCTACTATATTTGGCAATTTCAGGCCTTCAAGTTGGCACCATTAAGGGCTATCTCGCAGCGCTATCCATCTTTAAGCGTACTGCGGAAGAACCATCCTATTTCAAATTACCCTTGGTAATGCAGTTTCTAAAGGGGTTAACCAATGTACCAACTTAAACTAAACAGATACGTGGGGGTAGAGTCAAAGGCTTCCCAAGCCAATAGCGTGACAGGAGGTCGCTATAGCCTTGCAAAAGGAGCTAGATAACTGCTAACTCAGAACAAAGAATCACCGTGGATGAATAAAACATTATAAATTTATTAAACAGGAAGACATTTTTGTGCCATAATCTGGCATATATGCATACATTAAATCTGCATTGTGAAGGATTAGTATACAGTGGTGACAGTCTATTTTATGTGTTGTTTTATAAAACAACACATAAAATAGACTGTCACCACTGTATACTAATCCTTCACAATGCAGATTTAATGTATGCATATATGCCAGATTATGGCACAAAAATGTCTTCCTGTTTAATAAATTTATAATGTTTTATTCATCCACGGTGATTCTTTGTTCTGAGTTAGCAGTTATCTAGCTCCTTTTGCAAGGCTATAGCGACCTCCTGTCACGCTATTGGCTTGGGAAGCCTTTGACTCTACCCCCACGTATCTGTATACTTCTCAACCCTCTCGAGTCAGGCCCCCTAAAAAAGAGGGTTCGCCCATTTTCTTTTCTCTTCCAACTTAAACTAAGTACTAACTTTCCTGATGGGTACACCTTTCGAACCTCTCCATTCTTGTTCGTTAAGATTCCTTACCCTTAAAACTGTTTTATTAATAGCACTTACATCTGCTAGAAGGGTGAGCGAATTACAAGCTCTTTCTTGTAAACCCCCTCATACAATCTTTCACAAAGACAAAGTTGTCCTGCAAGTGAAGCCTAATTTCCTCCCAAAGGTGGTTTCTGAATTCCATATCACTCAGAAGATTACCCTACCATCTTTCTATCCTCCTCCTCACCCGGGGAAAGAGGAAGAGAGGTTACACAGACTAGACCCTAGGAGGGCTTTAAGTTTTTACATTAGTAGACTAGCCAGGATAAGACAGGCAGACCAGCTGTTTGTAGGTTACACAGGTCACAAGCTGGGGTTACCAATAACTAAGCAGACCATTTCCAGATGGATCATTCTAGCCATTCTGGAATGTTATAAACTGGCAGAGAAGAGCCCCCTAAAAACCTTAGGGCTCATTCGACCAGAGGTATTGCAGCTTCATCGGCCCTCAAAAGAGGCGTGCCGGTTAAAGACATATGTGCGGCCGCTACATGGTCGTCTGTCCATACCTTTACACGTTTTTACAATCTGGATTCCTCCTCCAGTCAAGAGACTAGGTTTGGAAGGGCTGTACTGCATTCTATTCATCAATAGAAGACAGCGTGAAGTCAGTACTCCCTCCTCCGAATATAGAATACTGCTATGGGAGCCTATCTAAGATGAGGAATACGTCGGAGGACACAATCCCTTCGAAGAACAAGTTACTTCTTACCTTGTAACCTTCTTTCGACGGGATGTTCCTCCGACGTATTCCTCATCGACCCTCCCATCCATCCCCGCAGTTATACTTCCCTTGTTGTTGCAGCTTACGCTCCTTCAGGGTGATTAGTCTAGTCCAGACAGTAATACTGTGGGCTACAAAACGGAACTGAGCAACGGACGCTGCGCGCGGCCTTTATAGGCAGGATGACGTCGAACGTCGATACGGCGGCTGTCGAGGGACATCCACTCGAAGGACGTCGACGCGCAGCGCCCTCTAGAGAAAATTTTTTCCGAGGCCAGCAGAGCTGGAAGGAGATATCTAAGATGAGGAATACGTCGGAGGAACATCCCGTCGAAAGAACGTTACAAGGTAAGAAGTAACTTGTTCTTCTGTCTTGGACCTATCATCTTTTAATACTGCTGTTCCACCTGCTTGTGGCGGTGGTACTGGCATTCTTTATCGTTCTTACTATGTTCTTGCTCCAACTGTTCTGACTCTTCCAGTCTTTTCTCCATTTGATTTTTCATATACTTCTTTCTCTAAGTCTTATCCTATTTCTTGTTCTGCGTATCTATCGTCCTCTTGGTTCAGTTGCATAATTCTGTCCTTGATTCCCATTTCCTCTCCTCGCTCCTCTTCTCACCCCTCCTTCTCATATCTCAGGCTCTGGCCTGGATCTAATCTTTACTTCTTCTCTTTCTTCTTCCCCTGTCTCTTCACTTCTGGTCCATTTCTCTGACCATCATCTTCTTTCCGTCTCAATTATTCCTACGTTTCTGGTCTCAGACCCTGTTTCCTCTTTTGCTACCTTATAAAATCGTCGTGATCTACGCTCATTCAATACTTTCTTAGCATGTTTCCTCACGTGCTGCTGCTCTTCCATCTTATTCTTCCTTTGCTATCCCATCTGCTGATTAAGTGGTTTCTATTCTTCCATCTTCTCTAGCTTCTTATTTAGATGCCCTTTATCCAACTTTGCCATTCCACCGTTCTCGTAAACCCCCTTAACCTGGCTATCTTTCAATCTTTGTGCCATCTGTTGTGTTCTGTGTTGCCTTGAAAGATGCTTGCTTAAGTTGAGGTCTGAGGGAGATTGCATTTCTTATTCTTCTTATCATGCTCTTTATGACGACTGTCTTCTCTCAGCTAAATGCTTCTATTTCTCTGATCTTCTGCTTAATCAGTCATCTCATCCTAAATGTTTATTTCAGACTCTCTCACGTCTTCTTTCTCCTTCTACTCCTGGTCACTCCATTGACTCTACTTTATCTGCTTCTGATTTTGCTTTGTTTTTCTCGTCAAATGTGGCCTTTCTTCATTCACCATGGAGTCATCCAGCTTACATCTACCACTAGATTTCCTACTTTGCCTCCTAGTACTACGATTCCTTGTTTCTCTCAAATTTCAAATGATGACACTTCTCTTATGTTGGTCCGGTCGCACCCCACTGCTTCCCTGCTTAACCCTATTCCCTCATCATTCATTAATAAAATCTATCCCTCCTTTCGTCCCCTATCTTACTAATCGTGTTACTATGTCTCTCAACCTCTGCTTTCCGTTCTGCCTTTAAGCGTGCTTCTATCATCCCCTTTCTAAAGAAACCCACTGCTGATTCCTTGCCCGCTTCTAATTTGCATCCTATTTCTCTTCTCCCATATCTCTCTAAACTACTTGAACACCTTGTTTATTCCCAAGTCTCTATTTTTGTTTCTGCTAATTCTAGTCTCCCTCGCTTTCAGATGGGATTCCGGCCATGCCACTCCACTGAAACTGCTCTTCTCTCTGTTCTAAATTCTTTACTCTCGGTGTGTTACCCTAAACATTCATCTCTTCTCATTCTTCTTGACTTGTCTGCAGCTTTCAACACTTGATGATTCTCTATTACTGGCTTCTCTTTCCTCGTTTGGGTTCTGGGTCTGTTCTCTCGTGGTTCAGGTCATATCTGTCCCAAAGGACATTTTTGCTCTCTTGGTCATGGTCTTCATCTGACATACTCCCACTTATCAACCATGTTCCCCAAGGCTTGCTTCTTGGTTAATTTCTCTTCTCCCTCTATACCTCTCCTTTGGCTGAAAGTATCTCATCCTTTGGTCTATCTGACTATTTCTACGCAGACAACACTTAGCTCTGTTTGTCCTTTTCATCTTTCACTCCTGAAGTTCACAATAAACTTTCAACATGCCTATCAGCCATCAACTCCTGGATGTTGGAACATTTTCTTGTATTCAGTGCTGCGAAACCAGAGGTACTTTTCTTTCCAGCTAATACAATTATGTCTCCTCTTCCTCCTTATTTTATTTTGTTTCCTCCCTCTCATCTTCCTATTCCACCCACGGCAACCTGGCACTCTGATTTATCTTTTAAGCATCGCATTTCTTTATCCTCACGTGCTTGTCGTTTTCATGTATATAGTATTCTTAAAGCGTGTCCCTTCTTGACTTTCAATGCCACTAACATGCTGATTTCTTCTCAAATTTTCTTGTGACTCTTGCATTGTTCTTTTTTGCTCTTTGGTCTTCCTCTTACTCGGCTTGTCCCTCTGAAATCTGTTTTCAGTGCCGCTAATTTGTCTTTTTCTTCTTGCCCCACGTGACTCTATTACTTCTTGCCTCGTCTCTTCTTACTCTTAGCTAGCTCCCATTTCAGTCTCGGCTTAAACTTAACTTTCGGTTTCTTTTCTTTAAATCTCTCCATGGCCTTGCGCCTGTCTATCTTTCCACTCTTGTTTCATTCTATACCCATCCCGTTCTCTCTTTTCTCATTCTAATTTCTTCTTGTTGTCTCCCATCCTCCCTGTGCTCAGTCACGTTTTCCCTCCTTTTCTTTGTTGGCTCCCTTGCACTGGAATGTCCTCCCTCTTTCCCTTCATTCTATTTCTTCATATTCGTTATTTCGTGTATCACTGAAGTCCTATCTTCTACATTCTGATTGGCAAGGCTGACTGCCCTATCTTATTTGCATTTCCCAATTTGTATTGTACTCATTTTATGATCTTATGTACAGCGCTTTGGCTTAAGGTGCTATATAAATCCCAAATAAAATACAAATGCAGGGGAAACGTGAAGGGGTCACCATTCCAGAGGCCCCAGCACAGACGGGAAGCCCATAGCCACTGGGTTGCAAGGTAATTCAGCAGGCATGGAAACACGGCCGAAATGCAGTCAGAAAGAAGGCCCAGACCTCGATTCATAGGATACAGCATGCAGTTGGGATGGTCACGCAAAAGGCAGAGCTTCCCACCATATGGACCACAGTTGGGTGTAAGTGATGCCCAGCAATCACACAGTGGCGTCCACCTGAAAGAGGTGAAGGGCACGCAATGGAATGCACGACAAAGCAAGAAAGAGCTCAAGCAAGATGGTGGAGTACTTATCTGCTCAAGTAGAGGACTTATGCTGTACAGAAAAGCAGACGGGCCTGGATATACTACATGTGGATATATCGGGCAAGACAGCAGGGATGGGCCTCAACATGATTACAGTAAACACTATAGGCTAAGGTCTGGTGTGTCTTTTCCAACGCAGTCCCTATAAAGAACAGCAAGCAGAGTTTTCATGCAGATGTGAGATTGGAACTTGGTCCTTGGCAAGACTTCAAGCTGACGGCCACAATCTTTTAGCAGGACAATAGATAGAAGTTCAGAGACAGAAGAGCAAGATGGATGTCCAAGGGCAAAAAAGTGTCGCCACCCTGAGGTAAAACTGGTCATGCATTACCCTAGGCCAGCTGTGCCTCTGTGTTCTTGTACAATGGGTAAGTAGTCAGAAAAGGACCCAATGCAATTTCATGCAGAACACAAATTAATCCGAAACAAGCTTAGACGCACCATAACCCCCAAAAGATATAGGGGGCCTAGTGAGGTTAAATACAATAACATTCCAAGAATCACTAAGACCAGGTCAACAGTGCATTAAGGGTCAAGTCATTCAAAGCACAAACTGGTGTGAATGCACACAACAGCATGTATTGTATTAAAGAAAAAGAGCACCATGGTAACAGGTAGGTCGCAGGCACTCGGCGAAGGCCACAATGTTCCCAGATTCGGCATGCCTTAATAACTGGTTTTATGAAGTTCAAATTGATTTTCTGTTATAGAAAAGGTTTTTTTGTTAAAAGACTTTTCAATACTGGAACTGGACCTAAATAGGAAGCAGCCAGGACAGCTAGTGCTTGCCTTTTTTTTAAAAAAAAAATGCAAAGAGCAGTATAGGATGTTACTTGAATGTTTTCTCTATTTAGCCTATTTTTCCTTAACAATCCATCATTAACAGGTTGCCATATTTGTTGCCCGAGCCAGCAATATATATCCACTTTCATTTATTCTGAATTTGGGACGTAAAAACAAGATTCCTTGGAACTTTCAACACATGATGATGTTCTCAGGCAAGTATAATTCATGTCACTGTGTTCCTTTATGTAAACTTTCCTTCACTTAGCCGTTGAATTTGTGGGTAATTTTTCTATGATATATGACACCCAATGCGTAGGCCTAGAACTGTGAGATTGCAGGCCATGCTCTGAGGCTGTGCTTTTTCTGGAAGTTGGCGCCTTACAAAACTTCACAATAAATAAATGACATTGAAGAAGACAGATAGCAGTATCCTTTGAACAACAGAGCGATCCACAGAAACTGGGAGATACACACACACACAGGCAATAGCCATCCACCGTTCTAATGGAAGAATGCAAATTTAAGAACACTACACAAAAACAGGTTGTGTAGGGAAATGGCATGGTAGGTGTGGCCACAGTGAGCACGTTGACAAGTGTTTTTCCCAACGTCATAAGCCGTGTGTTCTTTTTTTCTCGCTCTAACCAGTCTGCCTCTTTTTTTATGCAGTGTGCTGTTGATTTATAGCTAGGCTTTCATTGATATGATATGATATGGAATTTGTAACGCGCCTATACACAAGCGTTTCAAGTGTTTCAAGGCGCGACGAGGCAGGGAGGGGGAAACGGGGGAAGACAGACACCGATCCTACTAGGCCACGTGTCATTCAGATCGCGCAAGTGCAGGGGAAGGGGCAAGGGACAAAGCACAAGGGGAGAGGAAGGGGCAAGTGCAGTACAAGGTAAGTATATATAATAAAATGAATAGGGCCAGCTGGTGGCAAGTGCAAGGTAAGTGCAGACAAGTGCTGGGAACGGGGGCTGTAGGGATACAGAGACAGTCCCGCAGAGCAGGGGTTGCCAGCGAGGCAGTGCAAGTGCAGAGTGGCTGGGCCCAGGACCGAGGTCGGCGAGAGTGGCCCAGTTGCAGATTCGGTGCAGATTCAGCGAAGAATTAGCAGGGGAGAGGGAGAGAGAAAGCAGAAGCAAAGAGGAAGGTTTTGAGGTGCTTCCGGAACCGTAGATGGTTCTCCTCAAGTTTCAGGGAGGCAGGAAGGCTGTTCCAGAGGGAGGCCCCTGCGTGTGTATAATATATCAGACCGCTGAATAGTGATTTGATGGTTCTCGTTTGAAGCAAAAGAAATGACCGAACAGAAACGAAGACAATTGTCAGCGCAGTCACATATTGATGTTTAATGTACCCGGCAACACTCAGTGTCATAAAACAGAGTGGATTAATGGATTTCAGAAAATGGCATTGAAAAGTTAGCGATGCTTTGAGCTGTGTGCGATCGTATTCATAGATCTAAAATTAAACAGTGTGTATATGTTTTATGCTTGTTACAAGCTCTGCATGTGTCATTGCTTCTTTTATGTCACTTCTCTGGTGGTGCTCTAGAACCCTTCGGGTTTGAGGAGAGATGGTTTGAGGCCTGAGACAAGACACAGAAAGTGTCCCTTTTGTTTTCCCCTATCTAATTAACCTTCATACTGAACCAGATTGGCTGACGGTAGATGATCGAGGGGCCCTGCCCGTCGATCGAGCAGTGATCATAGACAATCCGTTAGCGGGAGCAGAGTGCCGACTGAAAAGCGAACCACCAGTAGTAGGAACCTTTTAATGCTCCTGAGGAGGAAAGATCCAACAACCAAAACCAAGGTAATGGCAAAAAGCAATGGGGTGCATAAGGCGGTACTTTGTAGAGGAAAAGACCTGACAACATGAACGCTGTGTCCTACGAATGACCAGAGAAACAATGAGGCTGTACAGAGTAAGGCACCATCCAACATGGGACCACATTGCCGTATCCTTGCAACTGTATAAACAGTATGCCTAAACCTTGAACTCTGGAAAAGTATTCAAACAAAGACCATGGTAAAATTAGGACAATGTACAAGCACATATTAAAAGGAAAGAGTAATGAAATTGCTATTGCCATGCCAGTTGCAGTGCACTCACCCGCGAGTTTCTTACCTTTCCCTGTAGAACCAGTTATTCCCTGGCTTGAATGGAACGAGTATTGGGTAAATTACCTGAACACTGTAGACTATGAACAGCTGTCCGCGGACAAAAATACATTGTTTCTTCTACATGCATAAGGTCCAGAGGGTCAAGGAAAATATCGAGACATATCAGCTTTAACTGCAGAAAAGGGTGCAAGAGGCATGCATGTGTACAAGAACTTGAAACCGTTGACGACTACTATTTACCAAAGACAATCATAGCAATCAACAGGTTTACTTTTTTAGATGTTTCATGAAAGTAATGAGATATGTCTCAGATGTGTGCTCCTTGGCTATATCTTGCAATTTCAGCAATGACATTGGTGTTGATGAGTTGATTTGTAACTACCTTATAATTCATATCAACAGCACCCAACACAGGAACAGTGATGGATGATTGGCAATTGTGATTGGTCAAGAAAAGGAGACAGACCAAAATGGTGGTTTTTCAAATGTGTTTCTTTATTCTATGCCTATTCTACGGGTTTCCCTACCTAAGACAAAACTATTTAGATGATAGTCCAAAACGAGGCTACCTGACCCTACCACTAAGCAAAACAACAAAAGAAGTCCAGTATAATGACTCCCTTCTCCTGGACAGGCTTTGTCAGCTTCAATAGCTTAATTTCAAATAGTTCCTGATAATTTCCTGAACCAGTTCCTTCAATTCTTCTAGAGGACTCTTCCACCTGCTGGGTGTCCCCTTTTTCTTATGAGCAAATGTTCCCTGGTTTCTCAATTTAGGACTTTTACCCTTATCCTCAACAGTAACTTGCAGTGTCTCTATAACTTGCAGTGTCTCTTTCACTTTCTCTACTGGGATATTGTAATCTGTGTGTTTCACTTGTCTTGCCTTGGTACAGGATCTAGTATGTTTAACCCCAGCAGTTATCTTCAGACTTAGTACTGGGACGAATATTATTGGCATAGTAGTTATCTTCAGTCTTCTTAGTAGTGGGGCGAATTTGATTAGCCCAGTCGTTTTCTGAACTCTTCTTAGTACTGGGATGAGTAGTTTTAGCTCTGTAGTTATCTTCACTTTTCTGAGTACTGGTATCAGTATGATTGGCCCGTGTTTATTTTCAATCCTCTTAATACTGGGACAAGTATGATTAGCCCAGTGAATCAGCACTCTTCTTAGTACTGGGGCGAGTAGGATTACTCCACTTGTTACATTTGTCTTTGTAACTGTAACCTGTTCAGTTGTTGCAATTATAGTGTTCGGCCTGCTCCCTGGGTCTCCCGCTCTCCCCGCTTCCTACTTTTGAATGGGGCTGTATCACTGAGTCAGTATTCAATCCTCCCTCCTAGTGGGTGCTCTCACGGCTTTGTGGATAAAATACTTCTGCGGTCTCAGCAGAGTTTAAGGACCGAAAGGTCCACCTCTCCTGGGCCATGCCACCGCTTCTTCTAACCTCGAGCATGCACGGTACAGCTTCCTTCCCTCTCTGTTGTCTTGACTGAGGATCCCCCGGGTTTCAGCTGCTGCTTCTTCCTTGTCTGTTGAAACTCCTGGACTCCAGGTTCTCGGGACATTAGTCCTTCTTCCCTTTCAACTTGCCATAGATGGGTCCTTCCCAGCGAAGGAACATAGTCCTTTCTTCCTTTATCTAGAGCACTCTTCATTACTTGCTCGTCGTACTTCCTCTCCGTATGGTTATTTTCCAACCATTTAGCAATCTTTAGGAATTATTTGCTCCTCTTCTCCTCAGTATTTTTGGCTTCAAGGTGCGTGTTGTGATAAACATTACTATAGCAAACAGTGGTTTGTTCAGGCTGATATGTCTGAGGCCCTGATGGTATGAGGGATTCATATGAAAGGGTGTTAGGGAGTACCTTGACGGAACGGGAGTCCTTGTCCTCAAGTTGAGTCTCTCTGTGTGACGTCCCCTTTGGTGCCATGCCTCGAGGGAATATCACGTAGTGGGCTCACCTCTTTAGCCTCAGAAGGATGGGCTCCCCCATGAGGAGAAAGCGACAAGACCCCGCCATTCCTCACACAACCCTTCACTTGAAGAAACGATGGTCACAGCTAAAAAGGTGGACCATACGTTAATGTTCCAAAGCCATGCAAGAGAACAAGGTGCAGTAAAGAGAACCTTGAAGAAGAGAACAGATGAAGTACAAAAGATGAAGCAAGAAGAGAAAAAAGCGATGGATACTGAGAATGCTAAATGTTTGAGATGCGTAAGACAAAGACATATAGCAAATTCTCATTAGTGCTTGGCGTTGTACGTGAAATGTCTGTGTGCGGAATCAGAGGGCATTTTGCGGCACTATGCGACCATAGGAGAAGAATGCCATTATTGACAGAGATGAAGAATTTGGATGAGGAGCGCATCATTTTGATCTAAAGCAATGCAAAGAGACCGGATGTCCTCAGATGTCCTATGGTGTACCATGAGGGTGGAAGGAATACCCTAAAAGTGATGGTGGACAATTGTTCACCTTATAATATTGAAATGAAGATGAGATGAGATGGTGAATGAATGTGTAAATGAAAAGTTGTGAAAATCGGACATAAGTTACCCTGGTTGGGTTTGAAGGATCATGCATCACCATGCTTGGAACGTTTCAAGCATTAACAGAGTTCAAGGGTAGAGTAGGCGTGGTCAAAATATACATATCAAAAAAATGCATGGAAGTTTTGGAATTGAAAGATCAGGCTGCATTAGGAATCAAACTAGACCCAATCAGAACAAATCCTATGTTGTACATAGAACAGCAACCAACAGAAGAAGTGTACCCAGAAGTATTTTTCAAGAAAATTAGCTGTTTTATAAGATACTCACACAAAATAGTTTTGAAGCCTGTCGTTGAACCTGTCTGTCCTAAAATGAGGACAATTCCAGTATGTCTGAGAGACGAAGTAGAAGAGGAATTAAAATGACCACTGAAACAAGACACAATTGAACAAAATATCTCTGCTGAATGGATTAGACTTATACTGGGGCTGAAAAGAAATGTCAAGATGTGTGCATGCGTTGGCCTCAGAGCATTGGAGTAGTTGGAGATCTCGCAGCGCCAGTGTTGCGAGGGGTCTGCCACCCCATATTCAGGGGGGCCACCCCAGCATTCACTCTGACAAAAGCCAGGCTGATGGCTGGGCTGGAGCCAACTGTGGCCATCTGGCAACACAGCAAGGTGCCCCTACTCCTCCCCTGTGCACATCAGACTGTCGTGCACAGGGGTGCTGGTGTGGAGCAGCTGTGTATCCAGGCTTTTGGATCCTGCCCTCCACTCAGACAAGAACAGGAAGCTTTGCTCCAATCTGCATGGAGGGCGGGAGCTGGAGGCATGGAAATTAAGCATCACGGTGTGCCGAATGCAGGAAACGGGTACCATTTTTTTTTGGGTGCATCTGTGTACTGTTTGTATGTGTGTATGATGCATGTGAGTTGGATGGATATGTATGTATATATGTGCTCATGCATTTGGACAGTATGTTTGTATGTATGAGTATGAGTGCATGTGTCGTAATGTGAATGAGAATGCAATGTGTTTGATTGTTCTTGGTGGGTGTGCATTTGGAGAATGCAGTGTGAGTGAATGTGAGAGAAGGTGTATGGGTGAGTGACTGCTAGTTAAATGGGTATAAATGGGTATCTGGCGAATGCAGTGTGAATGTTATGGGTGCGTGTGTGAGTGATTGTGAGAGAAGGTGCATGGGTGAATGGTTATGAATGTGATTGTGTTGGTGTTCTGGGTGGGTGCTCATGTGAACGCAGTGTGAGTGATTGTGACAGAATGTGTATGGGTGAGTAACTGGCGGGTGAATGGATATGAATGTGATTGTGTGTCAATGTTCTGGTTGGGTGCTCCTATGAGTAATGCAGTGTGAATAAATAAGAGAGAAGATGTATGAGAGAATGACTGCTGGGTGAATGGGTATGATGGTGATTGTGTAGATGTGAATGTTATGGGTGGGTGCCCATGTAGGAATGTTCTGGATGTGTGTGAGATACTAAATGTGAGAGACGGTGTATGGCTGAGTCACTGGTGGTTGCATTGGTTTGAATGTTATTTTGTAAGAATGTTCAGGATGGGTGAGTGTGGAGAATGTAGTGTGAATGTGAGAGAAGGTGTATGGGTGAGTGATTGGTGGATGAATGGGTATGAAGGTGATTGACTATGTCTGAATGTTGTGGGTGGATGCTGTGGGAAACCTGAAGGTGTCCAGGTGGCCAGGACACGGCCATCACTATTGGACCCAGTTACTGGGGGTGAACCAGTGTGGGAGGATGACCTGGATGGGGGGTCTTCGGGGAGTGGAAGTGGGACACCGAAGTGTGAATTGTGGTATCCCCTTCCTTATGACACCTTTTCCCCACCCTGCCCAGTAGAATATTTAAAACCTCTACCCTCCCTTTTCCAACAGGAACACTTTCTCACACCATGAGCGACAACGGAATAATACCAAAGCCGTTTACCAGACATGTCCCAACACAAGGGTCAGGCAGAGTCAGGCAATTGCCGACAACTGCACACACCTGACTGTTAAGATGGATTTCTGAACTCGGACCTGGAGGGGCCGAGGTTGAGAAGGTCAGCCTAGTTTCTTGGAACAGGGTAACCTCTGGACAAGCCAGAGCAATCAGGGTAGCGATGGCGGCGGTCAAGACTAAGTCTCAAGAGGGGCGAGGGTGGCTGAAAGACCTCAATGAGCACACAAAGCAAGGACACTTACAAATTACTCCAGACAGGTGTTATATTAATAATATAGACACATTTATTACAAGGCCTTTGTAACATAGACCATAGCAAAGAATCACAATAATACTAAAGTAAACCAACACATCACAATCAATACAATATATATACAAGACCGAGGGGTCTAAAGAGTTATGAGCACGTAATATGTAGACTACCTAGATGGGGAGGAAAACAGGCAGTGCTAGTAATCATTAGACCCAGCTCGACATCAGAAATACACCTAACTAGGAGGAAGTCTGAGTCCTTCGAAGAGAGGAGCCTTATGCTCAAAAGTACCTGCACGCGCTGGTGCCAATGGAGAAAGTAGGGTCTCTTCAAGGGTCTCAGGCAGTTCAGGAAGGTGAAAGAAGCGATGAAGAACAAGTCCCCACTACTCAAGCAAGGCCTCCACTTGTGGGCAGAGGCAGGGTGAGAGTGCGGGATAGTCGCTATTTCACAACAGCGGTAGAAAAGAAATGGGCTCCTGCACGAGGGGCCACCGGTTGGGGTATGGACTACTCACCGGTCCCCGACGCAGGCATACCCAGACCTCTCCAGTTCAGTTCACGTTGCTGGCAGGTTCAGATGCGATAATCAGGGCGGCTCGACACCGTGTAGCAGGATGCAGGGTCGAGGGTGTCCCAAATGCAATTAACGTGCACAGGTTGTTACCACAGCAGGGCAACACAGCAACCACGTTTACTCTGGTCCGGGCGCACTTGTCTCACTTCAGACCTGAGAATGCCAAGTGTACGAAATTCGGTGTGAGGGTGCCGTGGACACAGAGCAAGCAGTAGGCCAAGTTTCGAGGGCTTCCCCAAAACAGCGGCGGTGACAGAGCAAAGCGTCCTGCGTAAACTGGTCAGCCCACTGGTTGGCCCAGGGACACTTCCAAAGAGGCTTACTTGCAGGGTTTGATGAAGGTGCCGGGAATAGTTGATCCCACTATTCCAATGGGTCAAAGCGCCTTTGCAGACCTTCTAGGACGATCAGATGAAGAGGGGTCTCGCAGGACGACAGCAGTTCAGGGTGCCAAACCACAGCAGGTCACCAGCGGTTCCTCGACTCAGCTTCTTGTTGCAGGATACTTGGCTCCTTATCCCTTGTTCAGTGTGAACTCAGGAGATCGACATGGTAGTGGTATTTTCAGCCTGCTCTTATCCAAAGTTCCCTTCACGCCAAAACGGAGAGGACCCAGTGGGAGATCTGCTCACAAACACTCACACCATACGTGGACCTATCACGGACCACGGTGGTCCCAGGCATTCAGGACATTCCAGACTCTCTGGCACCCAGGATGTGTATTGGGAACAGACATCCCAGCCCACATCCTGGAGGCACACAAAAGGCATGCAGAAGCCCGCGAAAGCGTTGGGTTTCGCGGGAAAGTGCATGACCAAATAAGGACGGACCCGGATCGGCTCGACCTGGGGAAGGTGAAGGGGCAAGACGGTCAGATGACAAGACAAAGAACCTCGTGGCATGGCAATTTGGAGCCAGGCCATTCATTTGTGCCAAACGCGGTAAGCGCGGATAACATGGAAAAAAGGGTTCAAAACCCAAGGGAAACGATAGCTGCCACCAGTCCTGTCCGTCACACACTTGCACAGTTCATAATAAGTCTAGCGAGAGTTTCTAGGGTCTTTGGAATGACTAGAGATCCAAGAGCGCGGTAAAGTAAGTTACAGTGCACTCTTGTTTCATGTTGCACAAAAGCTGCAACATGAGTAAAGGACTAAGGGAAACAAAGTCTCCAAGTACTGACTGTCTTAAGGGCATGTCAGTTTCCCCATAAGGATTGAGCGAAAGCCCAGAGGAGTGCGGTGGAAGACTGCGCTTCTCTGGCAAAGTCTAGATCAGGGTGTAAAACAGCAGCAAAAGGTTTGGGGGATGCCACATGGAGGGAAAATTACATACAATAATGAAATCTTTCCTAACACGGACTGCCCTTTCCCTTCCACACTGGGATAAAAGGCAGAGCACAAGAGCACACTATGAGCAAGGCTGAACGCACGAGGAAGCAGTTATTCCAGGACAGCAGTTCAAACGGAGGAGAAAGGCAGTGAGACCTGAAAGGACATCAAGGAGGGAGTTGCGCTTGCCCTTTTCAACCCAGACCTGCAAAGCCTCCGACTAAAGAAACATAAGACCGGAGCTGGTGAATGCTGTGACAGATGTCAGTGGTACATGGAACCCTCCTGCATTGATAGCCAGGGCAGGGTGACGTGGTTGCCATCATGGTACCATTGTTGAATAAAGCAGCAAAAGAAACAGCAATGAGTTGAGCACAGCGGGTGAGTCAGAAGAACCTGATAGTGGGCCGAACTGTGTTAGACTCAAGGTTGCATTGGCAATATTAAGAAGATTAAGATACAGAGGGTTTTTGTGAACCAACTTGGTACCAGAGATAGAGTGGTCCGGTCATTCGAAGGTCTCTGGCTGGTACCCTTCTCCTGATAAAAAAAAGAGACTTACTGAAACTCCAAGTACCAAGAGGCCATAGGGAAGGCCGACGCAAAGTGTCAAGGTGGTCATGCAAGGGTCAAGCCAAACCCTTTGTACAATTGAAAGTTCTTGACACATTGCAGAAGTTTTTTTAATTGTGAAATTGTGAACCTGACTGAGGGAATTGTGAAACAGGCGTTTGCACCCGGCTGAGGGGAATTCCTTGCGAACTGTGATTTTGTGAAGCCCGCTCTTACTATAGGCTAACAGAGTGATCTCTGTTTAAATTGGCAAGTGCTTTGGGAGGTTGACGTTGAAAGAAGGATCAGAGCCCGGCTGAGGGGGGTCCAAGGGTGAACGGTAATCACCCGATGTAAAGGTTAACATAAGGGAATTTTGTTTTGTTGTTTTGGCATATTGGGCCCTACAAAACAAGAGACTGCATGAGAAGAGACTTGGGCACAGAAGATCCTGATATAGAGAAAAGGAACTTTGAGCTAGTGCCAAAGAAGCCCAGGAGTGTACTGTGCTCAAGAGTCCCGCCTTGCCGATGCTAAAAACGTGGGGAAAGGAGACCCCGGCCATAACATCCTGACTTATCATTTTGTGAACACTTCTTTCTGTTCTTGAACATTATTCCTCGCTATTTTGTAGCATAGCGGTAAGGATTGGCAATAGTTTTTTTTTTTTTTTAGTATAGGCCCTTTTTATTTGACCAAACTCCACTAGGACTGTACTCTTATCAATTGATGGTCGTAGCTTGCTCCCAACTTTGATTTCGGTTTAGATGAGGTGTTTATCTCACCCATTTTACAGTTTAATAAACATCATTGAACTGTGATCACTTGTGTCTGTCTTGCTTTGATACCATGCCTTTCTTACAGTGCTCATATGGTGAATGCAGCATGAATATCCTGTCTGTGTGGGTGATTGTGAGAGAATGTGTATGGGTGAGTAACTGGTGGTGAATAGATATGAATTTGATTGTCTGCCAATGTTCTGAGTGGGTGCTCCTGTGGAGAATGCAGTGTGAATAAATATGAGAGAAGATATATGGGAGAGTGACTGCTGGGTGAATGGTTTGAAGGTGTTTGTGTATGTGTGAATGTTCTGGGTGCGTGCTTGTGTAGAAAATGCAGTGTGAATGTTCGGGGATTGTGTGAGACTGACTTTGAGAGAAGGTGTATGGCTGAGTGACTGGTGGGTGAATTGGTATGAATGTGATTGTGTGTGAACGTCCTGGGTTGGTGCCTGTGTGGAGAACTCAGCATGAATGTTCTGGGTGGATGTGAGTGAATGTGAGAGAAGGTGTATGTTACTGGTGGGTGAATTTGTATGAATGTGTTTGTATGTGAATGTTCAAGGTGAACAAGAAACACTTGTGTACAGGTGCGTTACAAATGGCTTATCATATCATATTGTATGATATGAGGGTGGGTGAGTGTGGAGAACACAGTGTGATTGTGAGAGAAGGTATATGGGTGAGTGAATGGGGGATGAATGGTTATGAATGTGATTATGTGCATGTGAGTCACTGAAGCATCGTCGACATTTCCTTAAAATTACATGACATGTTTCACTGGCATTTATGGGTGAAAGAAACATGAGTATTATTACGTCGCTAGACAGGCATTTCGGTGCAGCCAGTGCAGCCAGTGTAGCCATTTCTTACGGTGGCATGATATTTATTTACTGGGTATCTTTAAGAAAGCAAGTATGATAAGCTTTATTACATGGCTAGAGTGGCATTGTGGTGCAGCCAGCCTAGCTATTTCTTACTGTGGAATTAATTTTATTTACTGAGCATCTGTGATCAAGAACGCATTAAAGAGTTCTTGCCTGTCTATACCGGTTTAAATTGGGGCCAGTTTCAACATGTTTTCTTATTGTGGCATGGCATTTTTAATGGCAAAGCCAAAGGCGAATTTTCTTACTTGGGGCTACTGGCATGTATTGGCAGAGCCAGCTTGGACATGTTTTCTTATATTATCATGACTGAAATGATGTGCAAAGCAAACATGGGTATGTTCTTATATGGGAATTCTGGTATATAATTCTGTAGCTAGCATGGAAATGTATGGGCACTGCCAGGGTGACTTTTCTTTTTATACTGGCATATAACGTGGGGAAAAGCATAAACATGCATTTGTAAATGCTCCTGTGCAGTGTTGGTGACTTGCAGCTATGAGATTCTTTCATACATTACCCTACAAAACCGATTGCAAACTGTCTGGCTTTTTACCCAATTTTTCACAGAAAGTGTTTTGTATAATGCACCATTTAACTCATTATTCAAGAAAGATTCTTGTGGAGGGAACCTCCTCCCCCCCCGCACCCTCACCCCTGAACCCAGTTTTGTGGATTCTGGCTCCCTTGCTACGCTCGGAAGCTCTTGTATACTTGTAGCCAATATTTACACCCCTCCAAATAAAAAAAATCACCAGCTTCCACTGGTGTATTGTACATCTGGGTACCAGGGGCCAGGAACCACCCTTGTTTCTATACCAGGTACTGGATTTAAAGTTTGATTAAAAGACATACTTATATCTTTCACCCAGATGCGTCGCCATGTTCATCATGGGCGTTGCGCATGCATGGTTGTCTAGGCCGGCCCAGAGTGGCGAACCTGCACTTTGTTGAGAAGCTTGCGGGGCTAGGGGACCCTGCTAGCCATGATACATTTATTTCACGCCACTGCCTTAGAGATTTCAACAAAAACATTGTAGTAGATTGCTATCCTATACCTCTAATAGCTGAAATGTTGAATTGTATCCATGATGCAAAGTTATTTGCTACGCTGGAGCCTTCGGTTCCATATCACCAAATTCGATTAACAGAAGATAGTGAGCAAGTCACTGCGTTTATCAGACCATTTGGATTATATCAACACGGTAGGATGCCTTTTGATTTGGCATTGGCTTCTTTGGTGTTCCAGAGGGTAATGGTCACATACTTATAGACATTACTGTAACATTAGTATATCAGTTTCAAATTTTAGTGTTTGGAAAGGGACATGCAGAGCATGATTGCTGTCTTTTCAAAGTGCGATACGAGTTTTACAATTGAGTAGTAAATGCAAGTTAGGGCATTAGAAGTTGAATGTTTAGTCCATTTGATCAATGGAAAGGGGTAATGACCCAGGTAGATGCTGTGAAGGTCATAAATAAGTTGCCCTATCCCACAAACAAGGATAAGGTGAGAGCATTTCTAGGGATGCACAAGTATTGCAGCAAATCCATTATTGGTTTTGCAGAGTTATGTTATCCTAAACAACATTTGTTAAAGAAAGATGTAGATTTCTTGTGGGATGAACAATGCAAGGAAGCTATCAAGAATTGGAAGAGTGGATCAGTTCAGCACTACATTTAGGAGGATTTGATGTTAAAAAGATGGTTTGCATTACTCTTGAGAGTATTAGGTGCAGTTTTGTCCCAAGAATACATGGGGGAGGACAGGATCATTTGCCACGCCTTGAGATGGGTATCAGATATCGAACCAAGATATTCTGTAATAGAAAGAGAAAAGACTAGCATGCATATGGGAGGTTGAATACTTTAGGAAGTATCCATGGGGTAAACGTTTTGTCATAAGACTGACCATGCATCATTACTTCAAGTAATTTCTTTTAAAGGCATGTTAAAAGCGACACTGAGGATAGCGATGTGTTAGCTACAGGAGTATAATTTCAAAATTGTATGTGTGCTAGGAGTCAAAAATAGTGCCGATAAAATGGCTGCCCATGGACTGGGAAACGTAGTCCGTTCTCCCTTTCTGTGGCGGGCACAGTAAACAAAGAAAATGACCACCATGGAATGGGAGAATGGCTACACTAAGTCCCTTCTCCCTTTCCATGGTGGCCATTAAAAGAAATACAAAAAGGTAAACAACAAAATGGCTGCCATGCAAAGGGAGAACAGGACAATGGATGAAGGATTATCAATCAGCTAAGACTTGGAATTCCACCAATCAGCGTGAGCAGGTAAGTGCGAAAAATGGCGCACCGGGTACTAATGTGAATTAGAGATTCATGCATCTAACTTAAGGTAGAGTAGAAAAATGCATCATGAGTATCGGCGCAAGTTACTATGTGTTTTAAACAGTGCCCAGGCTCTTCCCGCCCGGTGCAGCTTTAAAGGAAAGCACCTTGCGACATCTGGAACACGTGCTGCCATCTTGGTTACTGTGGTAACCATTGTTGAGAAGATCGTTCTACAGCAACGGTCGTGCGAAATTATAGTGTAACAGTTGTTACTTACCTTGTGCCAATCGCGCACCGGAACATATATATTTTTTCTATGTAAGAAGCGCCCTATGCAAGCTGTAAACCCTCCGACCTATAAAAAAAAAAGGAAAGAGTGACATTTTCCTTTACGGGAAAAAAAGTGCAAACAACACTCTTTTGGTGAACAAGACAACATCCTATTATAAAAAAAAAATGTACAGGAAACAAAACCCACAGAAATATACCACCGGAAGTAACACCACGTTAAAAGAAAAAGTCATTGAATATATTGTTTTACAAGCAGCAAGGCTATGCCAGGTGTGCCCCCTCCAAATTACTTCATGGATGTTGAAGGAGAACCCATCATACCGTGGAAGAGATGGAAGAAACGTTTTGACCACTATGTACTTGCAGCACATGGATTACATTTTTCTACTGAAAGAAAAATGCCTTGTAAAGCACTGTTTAGGAAACCACGGCCAATAACAATTTGAAAATGTGCCCCCATTGTCAGAGGATGAGCCAGTGGGTCTCACAGAATATGAGAAGTGTATAGAAATGCTCGACAAACATTATGGAAAGTCAGTAAGTTTCGTTTTGGAAAGGTACCACTTTTGCAAAAGGGAACAACAAAATGGAGAATCAGTAGAACAATATATCACTGCTCTCAGGGGTCTGGACGCCTCATGTGAATTCAGTAATACCCTAAATGAAAGACTAAGAGACCAGTTCATGCTGGTATGTAGTGATGAGGAGGTGAGGGAAGCTCTATGGGCCAAAAGTAATCCCTTGATTGATGAAGTAATTAGAGTGGCAAAAGAAATAGAACACACACACAAATGTGTGAAAGAATTAGAAGAAAGAACTGAATCAGAGGTGAAGAGAAACATGTTAGTTATGGAGGTCTGAACAGTACAACCCAGGAGGACCGACAGGAAGAAACAAAGTGTCAAAAGGGATGGAGCTAAAAAAAGATTTGGCAAAAACAAAGAAACAAAAGAAGACGACAGAAAAGACAACAGAAAGAGATGTTTCCGCTGTGACAGTTTGTTTCACTTGGCGAGTAGTGATAAATATCCAGCCATCAAGGCCTTGTGTAAAAGATGCAACAGGAGAGGACATTTCAAATCCTGTTGCAAGACCAAGCCTGAAAACAATGTAGATGAGTTGTGTGACAATGAGGATGAATGCACATGCCTGGTAGATAGTACGATTGATGACACTGCCATGATGATGCTGACATTCAAAAACCCATGTCCACCATTGAAATTGAAGGGATAGATAATGGTTTGATAATTGATTCCAGAGCAAAGTATACTTCGCTCCCAAAATCTGTTTTTGACATCAAGCTTCAAAGAAATGTTTTTCTCAATACTGTTGATATCAGACCTGTAGCATATGGAGGGAAAAGAACAGAACTAGAGGGTTGGTTTTGGGCTAACATGAAATTTAAGTATAGGCCAGCCACAGGCAAGGTCTATGTTTCAAAAAAAGGGTATTATCTACTTTTAAGTTGGTCACATCAGAAAAGATTGAATATTAAACTTGAACCCAATGCTGAAGAGGCAGTTTATGCAATAGAAAATACAAATGATCTGTGGAAACATAGGTTATTTTGTGAAGAGTTGGGCAACCTAAAAGGTTTCATGCACAGAATTAGATTGACGACTAACTCAGTCCCAGTTGTACAAAAAGTGAGGGCTGTACCCTTAGCGTTATGGCTGCTGTGAAGGAGAAATTAAAAACGATGTAAAAGCAAGTTGTGATTGAAAGAATTGAAGCCTCGGAGTGGGTTTCTCCTTTAGTAGTGGTACATAAACCAAGCAGCATATTAAGACTCTGCATTGACCTCAGGTCTGTAAATCGATGTGTGATACCCGACAGACACCATCTGTCCAAAATAACTGAAATGTTGGGAACCATAAATGGAACAAAGGTTAGGAGTACCTTAGACTTGAAGTCAGCATATCACCAAATTGTCCTAAATCCGTCCTCCAGAAGTATTACAGCATTCATCACACCACAGGGCCTGTTCCAATGTTGGCGCATGCCTTTTGGTTTAGTGTCTGCAGCATCTGTTTTTCAGTGCATTATGTATCAGCTTTTCCATGACATGAAAGGAGTCCTGTGTTTACAAGATGACGTTTTGTTGTATGGAGAGAGTTAAGAGGAGCATGATGTGCAATTGATAAACGTGCTTGATATATTCATGAATGCAGGTCTAGCCTTGAGGAAAGATAAATGCAAATGTAGCCGGTCCACAATTCAATATTCCGTACATGAGATCTCTGCATGAGGCATTAAACCCAAAACGAATTTGCAAAACATTATTATACATTTTCCCAGCCCTATAGATAAGGAACATATGGTATTATTTCTTGGCATGGCTGAATATTATGCCAAGTGTATTCCAGGTTAAATCTTGTAACATGTGAGGATTGGCTAAGAAAGGTGTGAAGTTCCTGTGGACTGAGCAGTGTCAACAAGAATTTCAGGAGGCCAAATTGGCCTTATCAAAAGCACCCACTCTGAGCAATTATGATCGAGGCAGGCACAGTGTTTGAACAATGGACGCAAGCAATCATGGTTTAGGGGCTGTTATATCTCAAACGTGTGAAGGCGCTGAGTGCACTGTTGCGTTTGCTTCGAGAGTTTAGAGAGATGCTGAGAAAAACTACTCCACTATTGAAAAGGAGATGTTAACCATCAAATGGGCCATTTAGAAGTTTTGTTCCTTTTTGTGGGGTGTGAGATTTACGGTGAGATCAGACCACAAACCTCTGAAGGAGATCCTTATGTTGAAGGGTTTGGGTAAGGTCTCATCTTGCATTCGCAAATGGGTTACAAGTTTACAGGAATACAGTTGGGTGATAGAGTATCTTCCAGGTGTTGAGAACAAGGCAGCAGATTGTCTCTTAAGACTTAAGAATGTGTTAGAAAATAAAGGGGATAAGGAAGATAAAGAGGATCAAGTTTTTAACTCAACCAAGAGGTTGTGATGGAAACTGAGTGGCGCGAAACCATGTTAACAGATGCAGTTATGGTAAATGTCAAAGAAAGGCTTGAAAGTGGCTCGAGGAGTAGTGAAATTAAGAGGTGTGATTCCCAATGATATCATGCATGTTTTCGATGAGCTACTTATTAAAGATGGATAGGTACTCGGGGGTGACGCATTGTTTCCTTCCCTAGGAATTCAGGGTAGGATTTTGGAAATGGCACATGAGGACCATCATGGAATAATGTCCAAAACTAAACAGTTACTAAGAACGGACTACTGGTGGCCTGGTATGGATTTACAAATTGAGAGGGTCATCTGAGAGTGTGCGGACCGTGAGACTGCAGCCAAAGGGGGTGTTGCAAGAGTAGAGCCCATGACTTTGATGCTGATTCCTTCTTTGCCCTGGGAACGGGTAGATTAGATGTCATACTACCCATGAGATCTCAAGGTTTGCTCACGTATTGCGTAGTTTTTGATGGCATGCTTTCATATTGGTCAGAAATGTCCTGGGTGCATGATGTGGGTACCAAGGAGATTATTACATTTCTGTATGAAATGTTCAAGAGGGAGGGCTATCCCACCACCATTGTAACGGACAATGGTGTTCAGCTCATTTCTGACCAGCTTTATATATTATCCGGAGACCAATGGAATGGTCGAACTATTTAATAGAGGTATTAAGGAAAGTATCTGCTATTTCAGAAGGGAGAGATTGGAGAAAGGCTGCAGAAGACACTGTGGTAGCTCATAGATTCTCCCCTCATGCCACCACCAGTGTGTCGCCCTTTGTGATACTAAGAGGAAGGAAGGTTAATACCAGGGTTTGCCCAGCATGGCTTGGAAGAGCATGTTTGAGAGACATTGATTTGGATACCATCAAAGGAAATATTAGTAAGAAGCATGTGTATAATAAAACTTTGTTTTGATGTTAGAACTGCCACAAGGCGATGTACGGTCAAGAGAGGTGATTGGATGCATTTGTACAGGACTCTAGTGTCCACAAAGTGAGGGATCAATCACGACAGTGTGGTGTAAAAGGTCGTCCATTACGGCTCAGTAGAAAGCTTGCATATCTGAGAGACTATGGAGAATAGATGTGCACTCAAGAAGGTTTGGTTCCATCTGGAGTGTTACCTGTCACCTTACACACACAGGACTGCCTCTCATATTATTCTTGTAATTTTAATTGTTTTTAATTTTGTCTTTTGTAAATAGATCACCCAATTTCTGTAGCATTGTCTCATTTTAGCTTTTCTTTCATGTGAATTTCTCAGTTTGGAAAACTAATGAGTTGTGTACCATTTTACCATGTGTGGAATGCCAAGCAGAATGTAGGACTTGGAACATACAGGAACAAACGCAAAATCTTATTCAGTTGAGAGGGAGCCATCGATGTATCCAGTGGGGTTTATGTGACGCTCCTAATAAAGGACTAATAATCACTTGTCAGTGTCCTAGATCCTTTCACACAAAAGAGCCAGTCCATGGGCATCCCTGTGCTGAACTGACCTAACACTGCCAGGCGATGGAGAGGACCATCACCCGCCCCCACTCCTCCGCTGATGCTCCTTCCCTTTGCTACCGGAAGTAAACACAGTGTCTCTTTATGACTTCCTGGAGCTGTAGGAGTGCTAGATCATTATCATTAGGGTCCCCTGCTCCCGTGGCCAAAAGGGGCCAAGTCTCTGTATGCTCTTTGTCCTTCAGGCCCCCAAGCGTACAATAAGGATAGCTATTTGAAAGTGGTGCAAACTTCTCATTCTGATGTGTTGATATAGTTCTCCCAATATGCTTTCCATTCCCTCCAAAGAATGGCTGGCTCTCCAGCCCAGGTTCATGGCCTCATTGAGGGCCATGACGGAGGTAACCAGCTGGCATGGCTAGCACTTAAGTGATTTTTTTTTAATTATTATTTATTTATATTTTATTTTGTTTATTGTGTTTTGATCAAAGCAATGATTAAGTGACTATTAACAGTAGCACCGCGGCTAAAAATACGGTGTGGTAATGACTAAAAAAAAAGAAAGAAAATCCTTTTATGAAAATAGGTTTGCGCACAATCATCCAATCATGGATGACAATTTGCCCAAACAAACATTGCCAACATGGAAACGAGAAAAGTGCACTCAGAAATGAGCCCCTTTCTTTTTCCCACGGTGGCTACTCAGGGCAAAGGAATCCAGCGTTGCAGGAAGAGCTGGTAAGTGTGCATAATGTTTTGTGTTCCTTCGGGGCGATGCTGGGCTGGGAAGAGCGCGAGGTATGCAGCCGTCCGAGCTCAGAACATGGCCATTGTACCAGATAATAGCACCCACGTTTCCAGGATCCTGATTGGCTGGCGGGGCCGCTGCATCTGCTAAGTGAGCTTACACGAATCACTGAGCCGGTAACCTACTGCTGCAGACGCTGTCTGGGAAAAATACGTTTGGCAAATGATATTATTGATTTTACATAATAAACATTAAAAATTATATTTAAATATATAGTTTTTAAAAAATAGCTGTACCCATGTTCCAGTTTTTAGACCGGTACCCATTGCTGCGATCAGAAATACTAAATTTGGAAAGACTATTTACAAATCTTTTAAATAATAGCACATTTGGTTCCAGTGAAACTGTATGCCTCTTTTCTAGACCACTTCAAGTGCATTGTGCATTAGTCTAGTGGGCACCAGGTCTTCACTTCTGCTAAAAGGGAGTAATGTGTCTTTTTTTTTTAATACTAAGCACAGTAGGATTCTGAGAAAAGACAGAGGCGTAATCCTCAGAAGCAACCTGATTTGGGGGTCCGCATAGGGCAAGTTGTCTCTTCTTCAAGCATCCTGCACAAGTATGGACCCTGTCCACATTCATTTTGGTTGCTTTGATATATGATATGATATGGCATTTGTAACACGCCTATACACACGCGTTTGAAGGCGCGACGAGGCAAGGGAGGGGGAACAGAGGGAGACAGAGACATCCATCTTACTAGGCCAAGTGACATTCATATCGTGCAAGTGCAGGGGCGCGGGGAGGGGAAAAGTGCCAGGGGAAAGGGGAGGGGGCGGTGCTGTACATGGGATCCAAACAATAACAAGAAGTGCGGCCTGCAGGTGGCAGCTGCAAGGGTAAGTGCAGGCAGACAGCAGGTGTCCTAAAGTGCAGGTAGGGGGACCAGTGGCGTCGCCAGGAATCAAATCTAGGAGGGGCACAGAGGGGGCCAAAGACAAAATTAGGGGGGCACAGACAAAAGTAGGGGGAGAACATGCTCGTATTAGGTAGGGGGGGGGGCAGAAGGGGTGGCACAGGGTTTCACAGGGGGGGCCCAGCGACGCCACTGAGGGGGACTGTAGGTGTTCAGATAGAGACCCAAGTGCAAGGATTGCCAGGAGGCAGTGCAGGTGTGCAACTGGGTGGGCAGGGACCTGGGCCGGAAATCAGAGGGTAACCGGGTGACCAGTACAGTATCAGGCAGGAAATCAGCAGGGGAGAGGAAGAGAGAAGGCAGAAGCAAAGAGGAAGGTCTTGAGGCGCTTCTGGAACCAGAACCTTTGTTCCTTACCATTGGTCTTGTCAAAAAGGATGATCGCTAATGTATGTATAACTTAAAGTAAAAATATATGGCTGTGTAAGGCAGACTCTCATGCCCCATGCTGAACTCTAACACATTGCATTGTGTTCGTTATGGGCCTAAGGCAACTACCTCTCAAGGCAATTGCTGTGCTCATCAGCCCATGTGGGCGGGACAAAGACTGATATGCAAATGGATATTTCCCATCTGTGAAAGGTACAGTGAGCAAAAAGCGATGGCTGCGTACTCTCATAGTGGGGAAAAAAAACACAGAACAGGTTATTATGCCACGTTCATTCTAGAGAGGGGCGGCTGCTACCTTGTTTGAAACACATTCTGGGATTGCGACTCTGAGAATACAATAGCATCGCCTCCCTATTGCTCTTGAGATTCTCAGCTGCGACTGATGCTTTATTTATATTAATTGCATTTAGTTGTTCGCTTCCTAAGCCCTCGATGACACACAGCTCCTTCAAATAAAGTTTCCAACGTGTCTCTGATGTGGGCACTTCAGTGATTAGAGGCCTTTTATCTTCAAATACATATGAGAAATAGCTAAACACTCACACGGTTCTCCCTTTTATTGTTCATTCAACACAGACCTGAGGAAACATACATTTTTGTACCTGCAACTAAGAACATCCACACAATCATGACAATACCCTCTCAGGTTTTATATTCATAAAAGCGGGCATACAAAAACATTGTATGCAGGGTCTGGGTTCAGCTGTTCTTGTTCATTTGAAGCCTAGAGGTCTTGAGAAATGAAAAGAGGAAACCACGCAGAGCAATTAAAATAGCCACAATTATATCAGGCCCCCAAGGATATTGCAGTGCAACAAAAGAAGCGAATCGTGGCATGGAGCACTGCATAATGCGCACAGCGGTTAAAGTGAAGTGGTGCTGTCTTCATATGCAAGTCGACTGGTGCCACAGTTTAATTATATTGCCAGGTGAATGACGGCTCCTGGGTATGCCTCACCGCAGCCGTAGGGTTAGGCATTTGGAATTCTGCAGCAGTACTGAGTCGCATATCACATGGTGGTGAGGAAACCAGAAAGTGGTCAAGGAAATCGGTTTTGATATTTGTATTAAGATGAAGCCACTTTTACAAGAAGTACCAGCAAGAGGCGATGCGGTCTACATGAAGCAAGGAATGCACACTCAGTGTTGTAGAGTGGCACCGTGAGGGTGCGTCGGCACCTCGGCTCACAGAGAATGCCCCTGCCAACCTTGTGACCATGAAGGCAGGTAGACCGGGCAGTCGTGATAGGGAGACTTATTTCAGCCTTTTCTTGATAATCAGCAGATGACTGGTAGTACCAGTAAGAGGGGAAGGAATACACACTTAAGGTTGCAGAGGCACAGTGCACCGTGTGTGTGTCTCTGCAGCTCAGCTCACTGAGAATGCCCCTGCCAACCCCACGGCCATACAGGCAGGCAGACCGGGCAGTGTGGAAAGGGAAACTTATTCTGGCCGTCCCATGAAAATTAGCAGAGGACAAGGTTCATACTGTACTCCTGTAAATGCCTTGTGCTAGCCGTAACCCTATGGAGTTGATGTCTAGCTGGATGGTGGCTCAAACAGGACTCAACCGTGCCCTAATCCTGTACTGTGGTGTAGTAAGGCAGAAGTATCTGGATCTGATGTCCAGAATCCGTGCCCTCAAGTGGTGAAGTTGAAGCACTTCCATTGCCCAAACCCTTTCTGGTTCTGGCTTCCATTGTGGTCCTTGCACAGGAATACATTAAACAAATCAGAACTTTGAGCTAGGAGGTCAGTACTTTCCACTGACTGTAGGGTAGCCCTTCCAGCAGCTTAATCAAATCCCCTGCAGGATATGTTCTGGCTATGACTGTCTCCTTCAATTCCACCCTCATATCTCTGTTTCCAGACTCGGCTTCTTGCAAATAGGTTTGCCAGCTCTGTGGTTACCTCCTGGAACCCGAGAAACTGAAGACATGAACATTCATGAACCACTTTGATCTTTTTGATGGGGGTATTCTATCCCCATAATTGCATTCATATGTTTAGACTTCCACATTTTAAGTATTAGATTTGTATGATTTCCTCTTACAAAAAGAAAAAAAACAACCTACCTAAGTCCTAGAAATGGAGAACAACTCTACTTAAACTGCATGCGATGGCCAGTGCTTATGTTGGTCAGAGAAAATTCCAGTGTGTGCACCGAGGCAGATGAACACAAGGATGAGAGATGGAAGTTCAGAATCCAATGGCAGGCAGAGCGTGTCTACAATTCACGGTCATGGGATGCAATGTCTAGGTCTAGGTCAGTTCTCGAGAAATGATCATCAATGGGTTTAGAAGTCTCTTCAAAGAGTTAGGTTTGGGCTATCTGTGTGGATGACTGTGCCAATGCTGCCAGCAAGAGAATTGGCAGGAAGCCAGAAATAGAACATTTTTTTCGGACACCATAGACAAAAGCACTCGGAAAGCCAACAGTTTGTACTTTTGCGCTGGCTTGAGATAGGCATTTTCCTAGAACTGTCATAATGGTACCTGGCCATTAGAGGGCAACAGCTGGCACTTGTTGTTAGTACCTGGGCATACTATGGCACTGCCTGGAAAAGGCCTGTCTAATTCCCATGCAAGAATCAAAATGGTGGACTTTGCCAATGCTTCTTTTTAAAAGGAATTTGGTGCAACACACAGGTTCAGGGAGACAAATATTGCTTATAAATCAAGTGGCTGAAGGCACAGTTGGTTAAGATATTTGTTGTACATCAAGACCTGGTTTGCAGCTCTAATTTTGCAGTTTCCTTGCAGAGGATTGCTTAGAAATAACATTGGCATCCTCTTTAAAGCACTCGGCTATCTAAAAGAGATCCTGGGAAGGGATGGGGAGGGTGTTGTTTTGGGGAGAAGAGAGGCAGATAGTGAGTGGTGTAAGGAAGACGTGGCATCCATAGTAAGAATGACACAAGTAACCACAGTTCACAGGTTTATTTAACTTCACCAAGGTTGTGATTAACGCCTATCTAATCCTAAATCTCCAGATGGGAGAAACCTATGACCATAAAATAATAAAAATGCAGTCCTAGTGGAGTCTCGTCAAAATTAAAGGGCCTATACTAAATAAAAACTATTGCCAATCCTTACCTCTAAATACAAATAGTGTGGGTTAGTGTTCATGAAAAAGAAAAGTGTTCACAAAATGATATGTCAGGGTGTTGAGGCTGTTGGCCTCCCTTCCCCACGTTTTCAGCATGGGACAAGGCGGTACACTCGAGCATAGCACACTCCCGGGCTTCTTCGGCACGAGCATACAGTTCCATTACCAGCGTCATGGCCTTCTGTGCCCAAGTCTCTTTACTTAACAAAGTCTCTTGATTCGGAGGGCCTGATATATCAAAAACAAAACACAGTTATTTTCCTCCTTTAAGTACTCACTTCAGGTGATTCACCATGGTTCCCCCTCAGCTGGGCTCAGATCCCTTGTTATACCACAATTGTTACTTTGGATCCCCCTCTTCCATACTCAGACCCCCTTCTCCAATGTTGAGAGAAGATACTTTCTCGGGTGACTCACGGTTCACCCTGTATCCCACTCAGCCGGGCTCAGATCGTGGGGAAGCCCCAGGCTAAAACATCCTGACTTATCATTTGTGAACACTTCTTTCTTTCTTGTAAACCCTATTCCACACTCTTTTTGTATTTAGCATAAGGATTGGCAATAGGTTTCACTCAGTATAGGCCCGATTATTAGACGCAATACCACTAGGACTGCCTTATTATTATTTAATGGTCGTAGCTTGCTCCCATCTTAGATTTAGGTTTAGATTAGGTGTTTTTCTAACCTACCTATAAACACCCTTGAACTTTGATCACTTGTGTCTTTATATTCTTGATACCATCAGAGCTTTGAACCATGGACATACTGCTGCATAAATGTTGCATATTGGGAACACTCTAACCCTCTTCCCAGGGAAAATGGTCCACAGGCGATTTGAAACTGCTGTGGTTATTCGAATATTGTCATAAAATGTCAAAGCTGTTTCCAATGCATTCAAAATCAACAGAATGGTGATAGGGTCATGGTCGGGTGAATTATGACCTTGAACGACTTGACATAATGTCATGAGGAGATGTCAACTAGGACACAAGCAATATAAATAAACAGTCCCATCCTTTATAAATTGTTCTAATAGGATAACAGTCCTTATGTCTACCATTTAGGGCTCTTAAGCCAATTCTGAGCCATAACTGAACTATCTCTAAAACTAGACAATGGGCCTCATTACAAGTATGGTGGAGTTGGGAAAAATTGGCGGTAACGGAATTACCACCAATATTCCCACTGCGCCATACTACGAGTATGGCCCTGGAGTGGAGGATGTACCTCCAGCAGCTGGTAAGATAGCTCAGTGGGTTGAGCGCTCACTGCTGCGATCTGAGCGTGATCTGCAGGTTGCAGGTTCGAATCCCAGCATGTCCAACTCAGCCTTTCATACTTCCGAGGTCAATAAATGAGTACCAATTTCAGTTGGGTGATATTGTATGTAAATATGTGCTCTGTAAAGCGCTTTGGATTAAGGTGCTATATAAATAACACATCATTATCATAATGTTGGAGGTAAATCCTCCAACTGTAAGCCAAAATAAATCCGCAAAATCTGAGGTATTACCGCCACAGAATTACCACTGTGGTAATTCCGCCCAAAAAGGCCCATACAGTCCTACGGACTCATAAAAAATTGGGATTTACTCTGCCACCGCCAATTGTAATCCGGCAGTAATTACGCCAGACCAAGTTGCGCTAACAGTAATTCAGCTGGGCGCCCAACTCGTAATGAGGCCCAATGTCCTTTTTTCTGCTTTTGAAGTCCTGATTTTATTTATTTATTTATAATCATTTATATAGCGCGGCCACTAACGGGGGCTTAAGGGCACTGACAAAAACAACAACCATGTCCAGATCAGAGAAACCAAGTAAGGACAAAAGAGAGCCAGGAATCAGAAGGGGGATTTAACTCAGACACAAGTTTCGGAAAAGCACATTAGTTAAACAAGTGAGTTTTTAAGCCCTTTCTGAACACTCCATAGAGGTTTCTTCTCTAAGCTTGCTAGACAAATTATTCCAAACAATAGGAGCTATTGAATAGAAGGCTGCAAATTTGACCTGTGAAAGTCTGCAAACGGGAGTGGTTAACACATGCCTGTTATTTGATCTAAGTCTATATTTGTTAGTTTTAATCAACAGTTTATCCTTAAAATAGCCAGGACCGGACTTTTGTATGCAGTTAATAGATATTGAAAGCAGTTGAAACTAAATTCTTTCCCTAATAGATAGCCAATGTAGTTCCCTTCTGGCCTCTGAGATATGATCTGATCTGTTACGGTCTAGAACGACTCTGATGGCATTACTTTGCAGTACTTGCAAACTTGTTCACATTGCAGTTGGATATACCGATCAGAAGACTGCTCCAATAGTCTATTCTCGAATTTATCAAGGCCCTTGCTAGTCTTTCCCTACTGGTTTGAGATAAGAAGATAAGAAGGGATGGGCATGGCACAGTAATTTGATGTAATATGTCGACGAGGCCAAAAGGCTGTTGTCCTGCACCTTCATATTAATATTACAGTCCATATAGACTCCCAATGTCTTGGCCTTTTTTTATTTCAGTAGGACAATCACCAATTAGAAGTTTAGTGTATTTAAATTCAAGCTTCTGAATTTTAGGAGTACGAATATCAAATGCCACATCCCCCTCATGAAGAATGTCAGTCATTACTTCTAAGAGTTCAAACTGTACATTAAGGTCCCCATCACAGACGCATCAACTCACATTTTCTTTATCAGTAAGATTTTCCAATGTATGTGTAATAAAAATGCAAGTTGAGCGCAGTATGAAGGAGTGCACTTACAAGTTGCGAGAATAGCACTATAAAAGGGGAGAGGGGCTCTTTCTGATATCTGTGAAATTAAAAGCTTAAAAAAACGAATCCATAAATCCTGGGGCACAGGTAAGTATAATTATGCGTAGTAGTAGAATGAAATGCAGTAAATAAATGTGTGCAAGCAATTTGTTCGCGGAAAAGGCCACTGTGGCTGGTTGATTAGTACAAAACATGCGATACCAGGCCAGCGGTGGAGGTTTACGATTTTGGATATTAGATTCATATGCATTGTACTAATGCTTTGGCATATAATTATGTCATATTTTATATTGTTATAAACTGTTGACGTCTGTGTTTGTATGTGTTATTATGACAACAGTTGATTTAAAGCTGAACGAAATGAAACAAACCTTAATAGAGCTTTAAACACTTAATTTCCCTCATGTGACAATGTGCCCTGCCTGTGCTGGGGGTAAGTGGTCATGGGGGCTTTGGGCAGCAACCCGTGGTGTGATGCTGGGAGCAGCAGCGGGGGATATTCCAGACCACCCTACCTTTCTCTAGACTAAGGCAGAAGACTATCACTGATATACATCTTTAAATATTTAATTTTTAATCAGAATTTAATTAGAATGAGCCAATTAACTTGTATCCCATTACATAATGTTTTCTTTTAGGCCGGCCTAGTTTGAGGAACAAATCTGGAAGCATATTAGTAACTCATGGATGCTGTTGCAGCATAGAGACACACATACCATCCAAATGACACTGACCTGGCGATTGGATTGGTCCAGGTTTTTGCTTACTGCAGAGCAGACGTATTGCAATCAGGTGAGTTCAAAAAAGGAGAACCACTGGTCACTTCTGTCAAAGCCACAATAAGCACAGGCATGTGTCCCCCAAACCAAGTAGGACCCATGGCCGTCAATTGGTGGTGGCTAGGGGTCACACCTTCAACCCTGGCAACTCCCATGCAGCCCTTGGCACTGTCTCTCTGACCCCTGGATAAGGGTTGCAGACACAGAGAGAAACCAAACGTAGAGAACTCAGGTAGGAGCCCTATTCACATTGATTTCTTTTTGAAGTCACTCTCACCTCAGAAAGAAAATATTTCTGTTACGTTTTTCCAAAACTTTTAGAAGTCAGAGTCTACTGCCCCAGCCCCAAACATGGATGCAGGCCACTGTCTACTTTGCTCTATGCATGACAGGAACTGTTTGTGTCTTGTGTGGAGCACAGAGCCGAAGTCCTGACATCTGCCTGCAGAGGATGAGTCCCTTGGAGCGACTCATTCCCTGAAAAAGGTATGAAAATTAAATTCTTTGAAAATGTCTGCATATGCGTTCATGCAAGAGTGTGGGCATATGTATATTATGTTATGGGTGTGAGTGAGTGTATGATGTATGGACGGCTGGCTGTGTATGTCTGTGAGTGCATGGTGGATAGGTACATACGTGACTGGTGTCTGAATGTGTGTGTGTGTTTGTGTTTAATGCTGGGCTGAGGAGCTGTATTGGCAGAATGGGTGGGACGGAGAGGAGACATGTAGGGGCGTATATGCATATTATGTAATGTGAGTGTATGATGTAAGGGTTGATATATGAAACACACCTCCAACAATTGATTCTGCGCCACACTTAAGAGAATACAATTTAGAAAAATGCTTGTTTAATAGTCAGAAACATGGTCTGGAAAATAAATCACATTTGTGCCCTTAGGTGACACGTCTTTCGGCAGAAAGATCATTGCCTTTTTCAAACCAGGGCTTTCTGAATCACATAGGTAAAACAACACTTGTACTATTAACCACACATTTATGGTGATGTAACGGTAGTAATGTATGATTCAGTCATTAACATGTTATTTGAAATAATATTGTAGACAGAGAGACGGGAAGGGGAATGGGAATGGGAAAGGATTCAGAGGGGTAAAGAAAATGTTTAGAAGCACATCTTATTTAGTACAGAGACTAGAAATGAAGAGTAGGCATAAAGGGTAAAAATATAAACTGTCTCAGACGCAAATCAATGGAGAATCTGCCACATTGGCACCTCTATTTCAAAAGTTTTCACATTATGCAAATACTTAATATTAAACAAAATATGGTGGGATGCGTGTGAAATACTGTGTTTTAAGGTTGGTGTTAAAATACAGATTGTGGTTCTCGTAAGTAGTGTGAAAAGAATATTGGTGAGGCACGATTATACTACTTGGCTTATAGTTGTCTTTGAAATACATTGTATAGAAAAAATAGTAGTAAAAAATAAATATATATATATATATATATATTTATATTGATCCATTACCTGTGTGAGGTTGGCCTTAGTATTCTACCATGATTAATAATCAACGTAATAACCAAGGTCAATCCCGCTGTTAAGAAAATAATAAGAATCTGGTTTTAGTTGAAAAATACTTGTTGTATGTCTCATAACTTAAACACACATGCATAATGAACATTTTAGCTTCCCAAACGTGTACAGATGAATAACTATGTGCATTGAACACACCAAATATAAATACAAAAAGCTATGTCATTTAGAATGGCAGTCTGTGTGCGTTTCAGCACAAAAAGATTGCTGTTGGTTGCCTGCCGTGTTACGCCTGAAGAAAGTAACACACAAGTGCTCGTGCAGCCGTGTGAACATATAATTTGCAAGATGTGATTATGAGGTGTATACTGAATACCAGCTTTGAATTACCGTCACTGTTAATGCGCAATGTAATGCGCCGAATTATTAGACCTAACGTATCTGTTCAATACCATGCATTGAGGAGGATTGATCGTTCGCTTCTCGAGAGACATTATAAAAAAGTACACGCGTATGTGAAAGGCATAATATGAACTACAACATACCTCCATATGCAGGTCCGTGCAGTGCGGCAGCTGTGGACCATCCCGGCACTGTGCCGGCGTTTAACTAGTGTTATTAGTGTTGTGCTTGGTTGCCGTGGCAACATCTGGAGTCCCTCTTCACTTTCAATCCCCTGAATTAGATAGACACCATGTTTTGGGGAATCATGAATGTTGGGCACTGGGAAGTTCTGAAAAGTCCTTGTTGGTAAAAGAGGAAACAATAACACTAGTGACAGTGCAATATTCCTATGAGTAAAACTAGTGGAACAAAATCAATTACCCACTAATATAATAGCATCTGTGAATACGCAATGAAGAGATGTTATATCGCATAGGTGTATGAAGTAAAAGGCAAGTGCCTCACCAAGTTCACGTTGTGTTTGGGTTGTGATTTTACATTACGTATAGTTTGGAATTTCTTTGTGTAATTTTTAATTATACATTTTATATTTTGCATTTGTGTGTTCCTTGGGGGATACCAGACTGTGTATATTAGAGTCGTGTATCAAAATCATTTAGTTATCAAATGTAATTATTGAGGATAAATAATATGCACTGAAATACGATCACATTTGAGTTGAGATTGAATCAGATCTCAACAAATCTAAGACATATGTCTGATGTTGGCCAATCCAACGTGTTAATTTTGGATTGTGAGCAAGTGAGCACCTGAAGATTGTGCCAGTGTGCGAAAAAGTGATATAGCATGATGAAAATAAAAATGAAATAAAAAGCAAAATAAAAAACTTATATTGTTCAAAAGCAGAAAGATACTATGCAGAAATTATGCTTTATAAAAAACAATACCTCTCACTGTCCGTGTTCAAGCCTTGTTTCAAAGTTCGTAAATGGCAAATCAGGCGGGCTTCTGCTTGTCGTAACATAATTTCAAGGTTCTCGCCCCTTTTGCCAGGCTGATATTTTTAAGACCAATGAATCGAATGTCTCTCTTCTCATCCAACGGGTGTGCCTGTTGCCAGTGGTTCGCCAAAGGCAGCATTACATTTTGACTGCCAATTTCTGAAAGATGTTCACGGATCCGAGTCTGAAGTTCCCGGATCGTACTTCCACTGTAGATTAAATTGCATGCGCAAATTATAGTGTATACCACACATTTTGTTTTGCAATTTATATTTTGATTGATTTTGATCTCTTTGCCAAATTTGTCCCGAGACTCTGTCGTTTTTTCATGCGCATACTGGCACATTGAACAGGTGCCACACTTTCTGAACCCAAAGTTTTCCTTATTGAGCCGTAGTGTGTTGGTTACTTGTGTCTGATGGAAGGAAGGAAGGGCTGTCATGATTACATTTCAGTAATGTCATGTTTGCAATGCAGGTTCTCCCATTGTCTATGGACCAATTTATTATGTGTTCAACACTTTGGATAAAAATATTATCTTACTGAAATTATAAAATAAATAATAATAAAAAAGCATATATTTGGCAGAGTAAAATGACCCCGTGCAAGGGTCTAACCTAACAGTACTTACGTTCCCAGTCAAAAGTCCAGTTCCCTATGCAAACATCCAAGATTGTCACACCCTGGAAGCATTTTTCAGTTGACTCACTTTTTCTTGGTGTTAGAAGAAGCTCCAGAAGATGCATCACCCTCTTAGTGATGTTTCTCTTTCGCTCTAAATTCTGGTGGTCTCAGGCCCAACACCAGAATCTGAGCTACATCCCCCAGCAGGCTGATCAAAATGTTTCTCCTTCTCTATGCTCACTGGTCCCTTACTCGCTTCTGCATTATCGCCCAAAGCATGCGCTTTGCACCAATATGTCGTTGAAAGCTAAACCTTCTCAGGGACTGGGCTAGCAGGCCGAGTTATTTGGGCATACTGTTGTTAGGGACAAACTCCCTCATCACTGTGTTCTTCACAAATCTCTTCTTGTGCTTGTGTGTTTTGAGCTTCTGCCCTTTGGCCTCATAACACCCTTAAAGTCTTCTTCTGGGTTATTGGGGAGTGGTGGGGATAGGGGGCTTAGGGGGTAGTTCCTTCTCTACCTCCCATATTGTTCTTCTTTCTTCTTCTTGCAGACAGATTTTATCCATCAGCTGTGATGATTGGATACCAAGGCTTGAGCCTCATTATTCCATCTTCTCGGGTTGAGTGTGTAGTCGTGGGGTGGATTTCTTCATGGTCTGTGTGGATTTGTCACAGTAATGGACTCCCGTATAGTGCATTTCATGGTGAGGCATAAAGTGAGGGCTTTGCAGAAGTGTTGGCTGCAGCACTCCCTGCAGGGTTGTAGAGGGGAGTCTGAGTGAACACTGGCTATTCCCACCTACTGCCTCCAAGGTTGCTTCACTTAGCAGGTTGTTTCCCCGGCTCTCAAAATCACTAAACCCATGTCTAGCACACCCTTAGAAGTGACACCATCACATGGTTGATACTGCTTTGTGTTCTTTGGTCTTTACACCGAAACTGCTTGTACGGTCCCTTTCAGTTGGGACAGCGTGCTGACATTTACATGGGTGTGTGACAGAATCTTTAACTGGATTTTGAGACGTGGCTTTCCTTGTACAAAGTATTTTTTTCAAGTTTATGGTGTGACAAATCCTTGGATGTCGACACTTCTCCAAGAGGTGTGGACCCCCTTCCCATGAGGCCAGGGAGGTGAGGCCATTAGCCGATAGTCCCCCTAGGGGTGTTAATCAGCAGGAGGATCTCATGGGGAGATACTCCCCCTCTAGGGACAAGAACAAACATCTAAGGGAGACTCAGTATAATACCCAACACCCTATACACCTCCCCACTTTGTATACCCCAGTCATATTCCTAAACCACCCATGTACCTATTTAGGTCCATAGACATGATTTCCACTGAGATGGGGAAGAGCATTGACTACTCAAGGGAGAGTGGTGATAGAAGTACTGGGACGAGGAGGAGGTGCAGAGGAATAAAGGATGAAGGTCCAAATACAATGAAAAAGGGACTTAAAACATAATGCCAAACAGCTGATATATAAATAGACAAAGGACTACATGGAGAGAGCCAACCAGCCAGCAGGAGAGGCAGTCCAGCCCGGGTAGTTCAATTATAGGACGCTAAGAAAGCTGCGAGCAATCTGCTCCCCAAGTCTGGAGGCTGGGAGGGTAATCCTTAATCTGAAGGCATGGAACGAGTCTTGAGCAATGCCGGGAGCTGGAAGGTGGAGGTGTAACCTGAAGTGGGGGGACCGAATGGCCACCCAGTAACGCTGTGACCGCCAGCAACATCCTGCAGCAGAGCCATGTAGGAGCGCACAGACCAGAAAGAGACAGTGCAAATCAGGACCTGCAGACCTGTCAAGAACCGGCAAAGAGCTCCAGAGAAAGAGATAATGGGAGAATGAGAAAGGCCGGGTAGGGACTGGGTCTGACAGCAATAGTGAAATAAGCGAGGGAGTGCCTCAGGAGTCATCTTCCTTGCACAGTGGTTGGTGGCATACCACTACTGAAGATAACCATAATAGAGAGTGCCTCAGGAGTCAACCTCCTCAACGCACTGGTTGGTCGCAAACCACTGTTGAAGCAGACAGTAAGAGAAAGTATATAGAAAGTACATTTTCTCGTGGCAGTACCTGGCAGGAGAGTGAACCAGCTCTTCCAAAACCAAGTCACAAAGAAGTACGGCTCTGGGATCCGCGCCCACAAGAAAAGGAGATTGCAAACCATTCCCTGCATCATGGTACTTGGCAGGAGAGTGTACCAAGTACTCCAGGGGGAAGAAGAGAAACCCTCATCACAATTGGATCTTTGCTTTATGAGAAAGGTAAGGGGAAGGAAGTCATACCGCCGGGTATTGTGAACTATAAAGTAGAGCCTGAGAAAGGCCAGGGGAAGGGAGTCATTTCCCCTAGTGGAGAACTTTCAGCCAGAACTGTGCCAGCTAGTCCAGGAGGAGGGAGTCATTCTCCTGGACCAAGAAATTTGATGCAACTGTTTAGTTTAGTTATAAGTGTAAGGGACAGCGATAGGGACATTTTGACACAGGACAGTGGACTCTTTAAGTTACTAAGACATCCTGACAGACCCATTAGCACTTTATATAGGGAGAGGTAGGTTTTCTCTGTATTTTCATCTCAAGAAAGTCTGTAGTGATCACTATGCCAACTATGTGTGTCGCCTCCATCTGCACCCTTACAATAGATAGACCTCTCTATGTGGCATAGATGTGTAAGCTGATATGTAGGATTTTTAGAAAGTCAGCCCACAGATGTGTTTGTCTGATTGACTGAACTTTGTGCAAGGCTACAAACCACATTCCTCGATATTTGAAGATGTTCTATAATGAATAATTTACTTTTTCATGGTCTTTGTTGAAAAAGCAATTGACATATGCAAAACAATATTTTCTGAACCAACTAATCACAGTTCCACTAAGCCAAACCCAGCACGCGTGCTGTTTTTTTCAGTGATGTGTTTATTCCTGGAAGAGTATTAAGCTTTTCTCAAATCTCTAATCCACAGCTTTCAGCAACAGATTGCTGTGCAGTCGTTTTTCTTTAGAGAATGGCTAGAACTAATTATATTTGACATACTTTTGGATTGTTTAAATTGGCCCAAGCATTTTACATGAATATCGACGGAGTGATTCTAAAAGCAGAAGTTTAAATGTAAGGGCAGTGATGCCAGATTTATTTCAAACAACCGTCTGCATGCAGAACAATAAGCCTGCGTGAAACTACACCGTTAAAATTAAGGCAGGATTAATATTAAAAGAGAGCCAAAATGAGCCATTGAATGTGAAATGTTATGTAAGTGCACGAGGCTGACTTTCCAGATTCTTTCAGAATACTCTGGCAGGGGGCAGTTGGCTAGAATGGATCTGAATTTAGCAAGCCGAATGCAAGTGTGGTGTATAGATCGATTTAGAATGCTTATGGCTTGCATTTCATAGAAATGATATCCCTCAGAACGTTGCAGGAGTCATTGACTCCAACCCGGGATTCACTGAGGGCTGTGCTCCCTCAAGATTCTCTCTACAGGGTCTTCCATGTCATCTGGAACATGTCTCTGAGCCCTGCTACTGCCACCGCCCCATCTGTACCCAGGATGCTACTGCCCGCTGTGGCCAAGGACTTCTTTCTTGACTGGTTCCGCTGCTGAACCCGCACCCATTTTCACCCGGGCTGCTCCTTGCAGATGCGGCCCAGGAATTCATTCAGTATCAGCCCCCTCCTCCCCCCACCACTGCTTACCTCGAACCTGTATCCCTGATGGCAGACACGACCCGGGGCCTTGAGTCCACCCTCTGATACGCTCATTGCTGGCCTGCACCTGCCAGATATGTCCCGGCCTTCTAAATTCACCCTAGCCTCTAGCTCTCATCTCTCTCTAGATGTGCTCCCTTTCTCCAGTCCATTCCCTGCAAATCCCCCCAATCCCCCAGGCAAATGTCTTTATCCTCATGCTTTTAAGTCCACCCCCCTTTTTTAATTCCCAAATTCGAGATATAAAAGCTTTATACCTTCTGTTATGTGTCTTTCTACCTCATTAAACTCTCGGACTGCACTTGGGCTTTTAACTCATTCTTCAGAGCTCAGAACTCCCGGTACTGCCAAGCTTAATTACAAGCCTTAGAATGTTGAAAAAGCGTTCTCATTGAGCAGTCTATGGGCTAAATGAACCAGTATATTCAACAGATTAGTTTGCAGAGTCTGCAGTTTGCTCAGAATGATGCATTATAAGTCTAGCGGCAGCCAATTCCCTTCAACCGCCCAGGTGTATTTATATTCATGTCTAGGTTCTTATAAATACCACATATTTATATGAGCAACACATGATGTCATCAATGACATTTGTGATGGCATCTTTGATGTCCTAGGTGTTAGTCTTAGTAATGCAAGTGGTGGCGCGAGTTATGGTTGCTTCGCTTAGCTGGGGAATTTTGAGGTTTTTCGGTTTTGCCTATAACCATAACGTCCCTGTAACAATGTTTCTCCATTGAATTTCATAGGTTTTTTTTTTAGTGCAACTTAACCACAACGTCCCCTTTACTAAGTTTTTCATTGAATTTCATAGGTTTGTATTAGTGCAACTTAACAATAATGTCCCTTTAACAAAGTTTTTTCATTGAATTTCATAGGTTTTAGTAGTGCAACTTAACCATAACGTCCCTTTAACAAAGTTTTTCAGTGAATTTCATGGGTTTTTACCAGTGCATGCTACTTAGCCAATTAGCAATATTTGTGTCCAATTTGCAAAGTTTCACCTTAAAGCTCTTCCATTAACCACCTTGTTGCATCATTTTTAACACGTCTATACACTTTTTGCAATTTTTTTAAATACTTTTGCATCCGTAGATGTCCAGGAACGTCTGACTTAATCGCAGATCTTTTGGACAGTGCCACGTGACCATACGCTTGCGCGTGGCATGGTGACGTGTTTGCGAAGGCGTATGCACTTCGTGATCGGATCCGTGCTTCGAAGACAGTTCGGAACTGCATTTTCTACTGATCTAGGAACCTTCAACTTCAAAATTTTCCTTGCACAGCCCCTACACTGTTTCATACTCACTATCCATCACCAATCTAGTGCACAGTACATACTAGGAAGAATGTTGTCGCATCAGTTATTGCCATCCCTCCTCCCCAAGAGCCACCACCACCAACAGCTGGAGGACCTTCACAACAAAAAAGCGCAGTACTTTCAAAGACAATGAAGAGGGCCAAGAAGATCAGGTAGAGGAAGTGCCTACTTCTAGCACCAAGATCAAATCATAGGTGTGCCAGTTCTTTGCTTCTGTTGGGAGTGTACCAAAGGCTAAAGCTACCAAAGTGAAATGCACTGAGTGCAACTCAGTCACAGACTACCTGGACAGTACTCCTACGGGACCACCTCCATGCACCGCCACACCAAATCCAATGACCGCAATGCTCTCAGAAAGGTTATTCCTTTCTCGGCAAGTAGTAAGCTGTCTTCGTCCACCTCATCTTCCTCATCAAATACTGTAACAACACAGCCTGATGTCTGTGGGCTTTGGCGCATTATAAATAAATAAATGAATAAATAAATAAGGAGGGCTACAGACCATTATCGTCCATTGCAGCCCCTGAAATGGGGGATAAAGGCCATTAGCACCCCTGTTTCCCAAAGCGGGAACCCAAGGTGCTAAAACATAGATTTTTCTTCCTATAGCGGGACGCCAGTGGCGTCCCGCTGTAAGAATGAAGGAAAATCCTTTTGCAAGACAGCCAACATGGAAAGAGAAGGCAAGGCTCCTTACACAGCCCCTCTTCCCTTGCCATGGCAGCCTGCAAAGCCCTATCAACATATTACCACAAGCACTTTTTTTCCCTTTCAAACCTATTCTACCTTCGAATAACTTTACCACATAGCCGGTCCCCTGTAGACATAGCCACTTTAACACCATTTTTCATTCCTAGCAGTCATGGCCAGTAGCCAGATTGTCCGCGTCATGACCTTATGCCATGACCCAGACAATCTGGCTACTGACCTATGAGATCTGCTAACACATTCATGCTAGAGACTCCTAGGTTCAAACGATCAACATCAGGAGGAACCAGCTTTCCTGTGAAAGCTGCTCAATGCTGTAATAAGCTACCACTCGATCTCAGACTTGAACAACCCTACCCTAAATTTAGACATAAGATACTCAAATGGCTGCACGCCAATGACACATAACCGACCTACACAACCCAGCCCTATCTAACCTCTGCATCCGTGAACTATTCTGCACTCTAGGTAACTGTGCCAGCTTGATCATCCATGAGGCTGCATACGCTACATAGATATGATATTGATTTATAAATATGATTATAAATATGGCTGCATATATGTCTATATGGATAATATGTTAGTGCCCTCTTGACATCCTAAACTATGCTCTGCATTCTTATGTACTTTTGCATCTGTGTTGTATATATTTTGTGCCATTTACTGTAACTATTTTTTCATCTGTTTTGTATATATTTTGTGCCAATTACTGCAACAAAGCTTAAGACTTCCTGTGTATATTTCTACGCCCGGCTACGCAAGGGTTTGGTGCGCACTACTAAATAAATAAAACAAACAAACAAACGGCCACAAGCTATACCTCAGTCACCAAAGGTATATGACAATTTTTTGTACCTACATTATGACACTTGTCAAAAAATAAATCACGGGCACATTTGCAAAACCATGCTTTAATGTCCTTGCCAATGCTCCTCACGAGTTTGCTTGAAATCCACCCATGTTTTATTTTTTAAAAAGTGTCAAAATGTATGTACATACAATAGTCATGTAACTTGCCCCACTTGATAAAATCCATTCAGTCTTTACACAAACATTGAAGGTTGGGTCTATAATCTTTCTCAAAACTTTTATACACATTCGCCAAATAGCAACAAAGTTATAATCTATCTAAAAATGTTGAGAGCCCCCCTCTAATTTCACCCCCTCTTGAGAAAATCCCACCAAACTTTAGAAAACCATTTATATCTAGATCCAAAATCATTTTGCCAAATGTTGTGCAGATTCGTCAAATGACACCACATTTATATGCCTTTAAAATATTTTGGGACGCCCCCTCTAATTTTGCCCCCTCTTGACCGAATCCCACAAAACTTTGCAAAACCATTTAGGATTAGTTATAGAATAAAATGACATGCAGTTTCATTGAGTGGCACAAACGTTGTAAGCCATCCAAAAACTGCTTTTCCCCAACCGTGTAATGCAGAAATACGGTCAGATGTCATAGGACATCTGAAGTGTCTGTGAACACCACAGGACTGCCCCAGGACATCTGGAATGTTTGTAGACTTTCGGGGGGGGGGGCTAAACCATCCATTTTATGGCTTCTTATGGCCATAGCCAATCCAATCTTCACCCCCCCCACATGCCCAGAGATTGTTTGTTGAGTTTGACAAGTGCAATGCTGTTTTTTTTTTATGTTTTCACTGCGTTGTCCGTGGACCCCAAAAACATCTGTGAATCCTAGATGGCGGGCATTTCAGGAAAACCGACGCATTTCACGTTTTCTCACCACCCAATCAGTGGCCACGTCCCGATGTCTGCGGACCACACAAAAGTCTGCTATTTTTCTGGCGAATCATAGGCCAGTCCACGGACCGTACAGGTAAGTGAGCCAGCAGAGCAGACATAGATATCACTATTTTCTTTTGCCTTACATTTTGGTCGTTTAAAAAAAACATTACTGGATGGATTTAGAGCAAATTAACAAAAGCATGCTTTCAGGACCAAGCCGCCACCCCTGCCGCAAATTTGGTGAAAATCCACCGAGCGGCTTTTGGGCTGTAGGCGTGATGGAATATTTGTCTCCATTCAGTCTATGGGGAAAAAATGTTTGGGATCCCCCCTATCACTTTGCCCCCCCTTGACCTAACCTCACGTAACTTTGGAGAAACATTTAGAGTGGACCATATACTTTTTTTGCAAAGTTTGGTGAGGATTTGTCCAGGGAGAGCGACATCATAAGACGCCCAAAAAAAGCTCTTCGTATGGGTTTAGCAACTTAACCATAACTACATGGCTGCTACCGCAGGCCATATAATGTGTATATATGTTCAGTGTCCATTGATCAATCTTGACAAAGACAAACTGACGAAGCATGTGTTGCCTGAAGGGCTGAAGTGTTTAATTGTACAGCAAAAATTATATTTAACAAATTATAAACGTTTATCTTGCTGAGGATACATCTGATTATTTAAATCATGACTATTTAGGCAAGCACATTAATCCAGAGCCAGCCTGTTTTTCCTTACTTACCTCTTGAGGTTGAGAGTAGAGCCTCTTGGCTGTGGCTGTGCAGCAAGCCCCATTGCATGTTATTACGTCAAGCGCACTGAAAGTTGGAATTACTCACCTAACTTAAATCTGCTCTTGTGGTATTGCATCGAGGTCTTCTTCCATCTTGCTGAAAATATAATTTCCTCTCTTCATTCACAATGCCACAGATCTTCTTTTCCTCTGCTGCGTATCCATCTTGGTGAATCCATCTATTTGTATGTCTTTCTGAGGCACTACCAATGCTGGTGTATTCAGCTGTACTAGAGAACATATGCCCCCCCCAGTTTGGTGGTAGTTGAATGCATGCCTTGCAACCACAGCCCCTTATAGTGGTCCATTAGTACTGTCGCGCCGACCTTCATAACAGGTGTCTTTGATGTTGGTTTGCATCCTTTGTTCACCCCAACCTTTACTGGACCATCATTCTGGAAACACAGGGAAGCATTCTCGAGTGGTATTATTGCCAAGGGCCTTTTTCATTTTCGTCCCACGTGAGCAGTCTAGCACTCGCTGCCTATTCCTTGAGACATTCATTGTTCTCCTTCTGTACCACTTCCACTAAAACCCTCAGGTGTGCGTGTGCTTTCCACCCCATCATCCCTTCTACCCATACTTCTCCTGTGAATACTTGTCCACACACCAACAGTTGAGGTCTTTCCCAGCACCCTTGAATTTCCCCTACTTTTTCCCTGTTTTCAGGCATTGCAACTCTGTTTGTTTTACTACTCTAGCTTCCCCTCCGTTTGGGACATCCAGTATGTATTGTATCATTTTATCTGAGCTCCAATATTCTTCTATCATTGCTTGAGCCTTTATATAGCTGTCCTCATAGGGAAATGTCTTTTGTGACATCCATTGCAGTATTGCCCATTTCCCTTGAAACTGGCCTCTTGTGGTACAGAGCGCTATGTGCATAAGGCATTGTGCTCTGGCTGCTGGAATTTCTGTCGCTACAAATGTCCTCACGGCACTCATGGTGTAGGGGATGGGAGAACACACGTAGCAGCTCTCACATGATGTGTCTCTCCCCACCTTGGTCATGTGCTGGTATTAAATGTTATTGGTGATGTGGGCCGAATTGGTCCTATAAGCATTCACATGTTCAAAATTGGTGTTTTTGCTTTGCTTAAGACTTTTTACTTATTGGGCAGTGCTGGTGACTAGCTCAGTTACAGCTGCAGTCTTAAGGGAATGGGTGTAGTTTTGGCACATGCTTGAATGTGTGTGTAGCATATTGCAGCTCTTTGTTGTGCAAAGAGGGTAAAGAGATGGAGACAGCAGAGAATGCAAATATATCAATACAATAGCTCTCGCAGCAGTGTCCATGTGTTGCATGTGTATGCACGCCCTTGCCCATGAGCTTGGAACTGATGTTTACCAAAATTCACAATCATTGTTCTTCGTCGCTAACTTTCTAGCAAACAAATTGTGCTAATGTGGCAACAAAAAGTCTCTAAAAAATGAACTGAACTTTAGGGTTACTAAGCAAGGCAATAGTAGGCACTTCACTCATTTTAAGTATCGGATAGCTGTTTGCAATATGCGTAAAGAAAGCATGAACACATATTTTTACTGGCAGCATTTGGCTCATGCCCCTGTAAATTCAAAAGTGCTTCCCTGTTTTATTGTGCAGGTATAAAAATACTCATAGAAAGTCAGTTCATATAGGTTTGCCGATTGCTGAATGTAAAAACAAACAGTGTGCCTAAACTATTTTTCTGTATGCTCCTGTCTAGACCTGGTCCTGGATCATTTCTGAATTTGTTGCTCTTCTTCTTCTTGGGCAAATGGGGTCTCACCTCTGCAGGGCTTGAAGTCTCCCAGATAATTCCCAACCTTCTTTCCTACTAACTTTACAGCTTTCGCAGTGGCTCGTTGTACAGAAAATGGGCCATTAAATCGGGGCTTGTGCCAGTTTCTGTTAAAGTTTCATAAAAGGATTAGATGCCCTGGGGAAAAGGGAGGGGCTGTAAGCAGTTCTTGTGGTTCTACTGATGCACAATCTTCTTCATTCTTCTTCTACCTCCTCTGCCGAGCCTTTAGCTGTTGAGAAATAAAAGAAGTACTAGCCATCATCGAAGTGAGATACTCATGCATTTCATTACCCAAAACGGTGGCAGCATTCTGGGCATCCGTCAGTGCTATAGTGGGAGGAGCAAATGGGAGGCGCATGCATCGTCCTGTCACCACCTCATGGGGAGTTAAATGGTGATCAGAAGCAGGCTGATTGTGCAATGTGAACAGGACTATGGGTAAACAATGAAGCCACCCCTTTTTCAGAGTCATTTTCACCTTTGCAAGTTTTTTAGCAGGCGGTTGAGGCATTCGCAAATTCCCATTCCCAGTAGGATCGTGATCTTCTCGAACACTTTGTTTACGAGTGCAGTCTGTTATCAGACCAGAAGCATTTGCACACCCACTATCGTGGAAATACCTCTCTGACAAGAAATCTCACTGCACAAATGGCATCGGGGTGGGTGCATAGACCGCTTTGATCCATCGAGAAAATGGGCATACGACCAGTAGTGTATACCTGTAGCCATTGCAATTCTAGGCCATGTCCACATAATCTATATGTAAAGGCTGGGGTATGTCTCCTCTCACTACTCTCAATGTGTGGCCTGCTATGAAACTTAGGCACACAATACAATTATACATGAAGGAGACAATATGCTCCACCAAGTTAGGACAGAACCATTCTTACGCTATCTGCGCTGCAAAACTCTCTTTACTTGTGTGGGTCGGTAATGAAGCTGTGTTAATGCTGTCAGCAGCAGTGTGAGGGGCATGACTAGCTTTCAGGTGCTTATTTGTCACCACATTGCATCTGTGGGGGATACTGAACACCCCCTCCTTATCCACGATTCATTTAATGGGCAATGAGTTAGACCCTTCTTGCATTACCATCTTACGTGCTTGCGTGTGTCTATTGAGAGGATTATCGAATTCACTTATCTCTGGAAAGTATGCTGCTTTTGTGTTTCTGTGTCTACTGCTTTGTTGCCATGGGAGACGTCCTTCCCCCTCGTGTGGGCTTAGCACGTCACCACTGCGATGGTTGATGGGAGTTGTAGTGCATCTATGAATCCACCCAATAGGGCCACGTGCTGCACTGGTGCGCTGTCAGCACAACAGAAGCACTGCCTTTTCCATCATAACAGTTCTGCATCTACTGTTGATGTCACATATGCATAGTCAGAGTACACTTTAATCTCCTCATCCTGATGTGTTTCCTGTGTTATTATGAGTACTACCAATTCTGCTGCTTGTGCTGAGAAATGCGAGGGTAACCTCGTGCTTGCCACTAAATCAAATATCCGATTCTACCTCAACTTTACCCTTGCCGTCCCAGTATGTCATTCCCCTGATGTCTGGTCAATCATTGAGGACCCGTCAATAAAGAGTACATCCCCTGACTCTTGTAATGTCGTCATAGTGTTCTATGTATTTGTTGCCGTCATGTACATAGTCTCTCTCCTCCACTGGCTTTGCTATGAATGTCTCTGGGTTCACAGCGCTGCATCTCAATACTTTTATTGCTGGGCTTGAGATGATCACCTCGTATCCAGATGTTCTTTGTGTGGTCAGTGTGCTTTTGGGTTTCTCAAGAATGGCAAAGAGGGCATGCTCTACATAGACATTGTATTAGAGCCCATGGTGATACTTGCCGATATTTCAATTGTAAAGCAGCTGCCGCGAATGCTTGTTCACAAGGATGATGGCCTCACATTACTGGATCCAGAAACTTACTGTAGTATGCCATTGGTTTGTGCCCCAAAGTGGTTTTCTGTGTGAGTACCGCTGTTCTCACTATTCCATTTGAGTGCGAGTACAATAAAAATTCTGCACTGTAATCGGGGATTCCAAAATTGGGAAAGTGCATATTGCCCTTTTCAATTCATCAAATGCTTGTGCTTTTTCACCTGTCCAGTTTAGTTTGCGTCACCCCTCGAAGTTTTCTTAAGTCCATTTAAAAGGGGTGTAGTCTATGGACTGTAGTCACCCAGGCCCTACGATAACTGCAAAGACCTAAGAATTGATGCATCTCCCTCACAGTCTTTGGCTGCGATATTTTTATAATCGCCTCTTCCCTTTCAGAGGTTTACCTTCCTGTAATATTAACTGTCCAATGTATAAAACCTCTTCCTGGCAGTATTGCAATTTTGTCTTGTCCACCTTGTATCCCTGCTTTGCCAAGACTGCCATCAACTGCATTGAGGAGTTTTTTCAACACTGTTCCTCTGTCCTACTACATACCAGAATATTGTCCATGTATTGGATCAGTAAGCGGTCCAAATGTACATTCCCCATGTCCATTTGAAGGACCCTATAGAATATGGAAGGAGATTCACAGTACCCCTGTGGTAACCATGCATGTTTCTGCTTTTTATTTCTATATAGAAATTAGGTCAAGTATTGTGATTCCTCATGAAGTAACATTGAGAAGAAAACGTTCTTCAATTCAATCGCTGTGAAATGTGTGGCTTTTGGTGGGATGCTACATAATATTGTCGCTGGATTAGAAACTAAGGGAAACTCAGGTTCGACAATATTGTCCAGAGGGGGCCAATCATGTATGGGTACTCTAAGGAACTCATGGTGGCAACAGTAAAGACAGACATAATTATTAACAGTTGAAGGGTGTTTATTAAACTGTATATGCAGGTTGGAAAAACCCCTGATCTAAGCCTAAATCTAAGATGGAAGCAAGCTTTGACCAACAAATAATAAGGCATTCCCAGTGGTGTCTTATCAAATCAAAGGTCCTATACTAAGAAAAACATATTGCCAATCCTTACGCTAAATTCATATAAAGGGGATAGGGTTCACAGGAAAGAAAGAAGTGTTCACAAATAATAAGTCAGGATGCAGCAGTCGAGCCTTCCTTCCCCATGTTTTGAGCGACAAAGTAGGACTCTGAAGCAGAGCATGCGCTCGAGCTTTCCTAGCACAAGCTAACAGTTCCGTTCTCAGCTTGGGAGGGCCTTTGGTGGTTAAGTCTCTTTTGTACAAAAAAGTCTCTTGCCTCTGAGGACCTGATGTTTTAAATAAAATAACAAACAAAAGTTCCTTTCAGCTTGCATGTTGGGTGATGCCTTTTCACCCTTGGATCCCACTCATTCAGGCTGAGATCTACAAAACGTTTTCAATCAGCATCAGGCTCCTATGTAATCAAGCTTCTCGCTTCTGTGGGTCTGACGAGCTCTCAAAATATTCATACATAAAGTCAATACGGGTTCCAAAGTTCTACTTTGATTGTCTTTACTTGCATTTGGATGATAATTCTTCACCCCTGGGTTCCCCCTCGTTGGGTCTCAGAACCCTTTCGATTGTTAGCCTCCCTCAGCCGGGTTCACTATGGCTTTCAACACAATCTTCATCTGTAACATTCACAAATCTTAATGTCTTTTCAAACAGTTCACTGTGGACATCCCTCAGCCGGGTTCACGCTTGTCAACTAACTGTTAATCCGGACTTCAAACTTCCTCCCAGGTTGGCATCCCTTGGTCATGTTCACTGTTTCAAATTTACGATGCAGGATTCACTTCCCTTAGTTTTCACAATCATCTGCCGGTCAAAGGCTTTTGACTGTACAGATGATTTTACTAGACCCCTGTATGACCACTTTGACCCCTTCTCGCCTTTCTCCCAAGGCCTCCTGGTTATGATAGTTCAACAACAGGGTAATCGCCCAGAGTTTCTCAAGTGAGCTCCCACGTGGTGCTTGAATCTGCTCTGCTGGCTTTCCCCTTGCGTACCAATAGTTTGTTGTACTCTCTTTAGTCAGCTGGTTGGTACTTTCGTTCAACACAGTTCAGTTTCTTATTGGCTCTCCGATCGACTCACTGGCTGTGATGAACTGCTTGGCTTTCTTGTCTGTGGAGTCAAGGCCAGTACCATTGGACCACGCATCTCTCTCCTGCTTGGCTGTCAGCAGAGGAGGCACCCGTGTACCATTGACATCTGCTGCAACACACGCTAGCTATTGTTTGCGGTCTTACTTTTACTTCTCTGGAGGTTTCACAGGCATCTGTCGATAAGGGCAAGGTCACTTCTCTCGTTGGAATCCTCTCGATTCGTGCCGTCTTTCTCCTTCTCTTGAACTGCCGTGCTGAGTTACCTCTCTCGTCGTGCGGTCTGCCTTGCTCGTATTGTGCTCTCATGCTCCACCTTTTATCCCTGTGGGGAAGGGAAGGGCCGTCAGGTGTGTGTGATTCAGGTTAATTGCCTAACTTTGCCTGACTCTTGTGTTGGGACATGTCAGGTAAATGGCCTTGGTGTTTGTCCGTCGGCTCTTGCAGTGTGCAAAAGCATTTTTGTCGGAAAGGGGGGGGGGCAGAGTGTTAGAGTATCCTACGGGGCAGGATGGGAAAAAGGTATAACAAGAAGGGGGATACTGTGTCTCACCCTTAAGTGTCGCACTTCCACTCCTCAAGGACCCCCATCCAAGTGATCCTGCCTCACTAGCCCACCCCCTCAAACTGGATCCAATAGTGATGGCCATGTCCTGGTCACCTGGATGACAGATCATTGTCAAATAATAAGTGAGACACCTTCAGGTTTTTCACAGTACACAGCCGTGTTGCACTGAGACTATGATGGTACTAAGATTCCCTGTTGCACTAGCGCAGAAATTGTCTCAAAAATGCCTTTGTCAGCCTCCTTAGACAGGGGCTATTGTTTTGCCCTCAATAAGATCGCTTGACACCTCTGCTAGATCTTCCTCAAGAAATCATGCTTTTTATCAAAGCCATCGTCTGTGGGACTTCCCTGTACTTCATTCTCATCCAGTAAATAATGCTCATGAGAAATGTCTCAATATCTGAATAGTCATCCCGAAACAGTTCTTTGTCTGTCAAGTCAGTCAGTCAGTCAGTCTGTGTCCATCTCCTACTGCGATTACTGCTCTCCAAGCTCTCCCTGTATCATCAGTCCCATGAATTACCACCCTCTCTTCCCTTACTATAACTGTTTCCAGTTCTAATGGGAGACATGTCCTTCCTCCCTGTCCAGTGGAATTCCTGGCCTAAACAAAGACTTGTCTGGTAAACAAAGTAGTTTAACCTGGATCCCCAGGAGCCATGGTACCATAGCCTGGGATCTATTGGCATCCCCTCTGTACAGTCTGGCCACATAATGCGCAAATACATTCTTGTGTGTTTATATGGTGATTCCCTGGGGTAGAGCACACACTTCCCTGATCATTGAATGAGATTGTTATGTTGAGCTTAGTCATCATGTCCCTTCCCATTATGTTAACTGGTGTCTGTGGGGAATATAACAGTGGCATAGTAATATCATGCTCTCCAACTGAGATTGGCAATCTGTCAGTGAATGGAACTAAATGTGTGGCCCCAGAAAACCCTTGGGCATTCATGGCAATGCCTGAGATCGGGTATCTCCCCTCCCTAACACAGGACTTGCTGGCTCCCGTATCTACAAGAAAGGAGAAAGTCTTGTCACCAATGGTTACCTCCACTCGTAGTTCCTCTTTTGGGTCGGGTGTAGCAGAAAGGACTGAACACATCAGGTCAGTCTGTGGGCTGTCCTATTGTGGGTATAGGCTCATCCCTATTTGGCTGGGAGGATAGCTCAGGAGCAACATGCTCGCATTGAAAGCAAGACAACGCAGAGCAGCACTGGTTCAATCCCCAGGTCTGCACTTAGAAACCTCTGGGTTTAAGCGTGTTATAAATAACCAAAAATATAAAATCCATGTCCCTGTGAAAGGGTTCCCTCCCACTATGGTAACACAACAAAAACGGTTATACTAGGAAGGTAGATATTTTAGGTGCATCATAAGTATGCTAACACATTGGTCAAATGGAGTGCTCACACTCAAACTCAGAGAAGAAGGGGGGGGCCACCCAACTCAGCGTACCTATCCCTAAGGAAGAACACCCTGGCCCTGGCGGGGGGTCTATCCCTGGGTAGCGCGTGGTGTATCGCCTACTAAATAGATATAGAGGAGGAAGCTGAACAAATGTGGATTTATAGACTCAACACTCACTCTGAAGGACTGAATGAACAGATCCAATGGCACGAACTAGCAGTATTATCTTAAAACTGGGAATCTGCACAGGACCATAGTTGCCCCGTCCTCCAATTCACGCTTCTGTTCACCATACCCCTAAGCCACACCACCCACCCCCCGTTCGTTCGAGCCTTGTCTTGAGCCTCTCTCTGAGCCTTGGCCTTTTTCTGAGACCACATGAGCTGTGCATTGCTTGCACCATGTTCCCCTCCCCTGTTCCTTCTTCTTTTTTTTCCCCTTCTTTCCCCCCCCCTCCATCGTCCTCCTCCTCTTCTTCACTCCCCCTCATCCCCTTCATTCATTTTCTTCATTTTTTTCATTTTCCAACCAATTGATACCCATCATCTATCATCTTGAACAATTCCTCTGTCAATTTCTTCATTTCTTTATTCATGTGAATTTTTATTTGTTGCACCCTGTGGCCATTCACCACTCATATTAATTAATGGCCCTATAGAGTCTCCCCTGGTAGCTACGCGTTCGTGTATATTCAAACAGAAAGCCACAGCACCATCTAGCCCTTACACCTGCCGCACCATTGTTTTCCTGAGTGCGTACTTTAGACAGGCACTCAGGCATTTCTCATAGCCTACTCCACACGCCCCTGGCGTTAGCATGGAGACAAGAGCGTCACGGCGACGCCAACGAAAAAAACGTGTTTCAAAGTGCTTTTTATAGGCGATGGGCCTTATTTTTCCCAGTAGCATTCGTCCGGAGCTGTACTACCGAACACAGCACACGGACCCTCTGGAGACGAGCAGCAGCCCTATTACAGGTCCTCCAGCCTTTCCCTGGCTGTGTTTTACCTCTCCATCCAACAGTGGTCTCTCCAGACGAATTGTTTTCCATCCCAACCTTAGTGACCCACGGCACCAGTAAAGTTATACACTTTGGAAAGGAAAAAACAGTTGACCTGCCCGGCAGGTTGTACCTACCCTCTAGATCAAGCAGCTCCAAGGTCTAATCCACACCTTGTTGAACATTGCTCAACCGTCTGGAGAATACCATTTTTTAATTTTAATTCTCTGTTCTCTCTCCCCTTGTTTGGACAACATGTGTCTGTCACTGGACACAGCCACCAGTATAGAAGGTTGAGGGACAGCTTCCTCCTCTATATCTATTTAGTAGGCGATACACCACGCGCTACCCAGGGATAGACACCCCCGCCAGGGCCAGGGTGTTCTTCCTTAGGGATAGGTACGCCGAGTTGGGTGGCCCCCCCTTCTTCTCTGAGTTTGAGTGTGAGCACTCCATTTGACCAATGTGTTAGCATACTTATGATGCACCTAAAATATCTACCTTCCTAGTATAACCGTTTTTGTTGTGTTACCATATGTTCTCCTTGTTAACGGTTTAAAAAGGACGATCACGGTTTTACCGTGCACTTTAGCTTTTCAAGCATTCCCTGTTGTTTTCAAGTATCCCTCCCACTATGGCCACATTCCCTAGCCTTGGTATGAGAGTCTGTACTGCACTATCAACATTTATCGTGGATACAGTGTTCTGTCTAATTTAAGCAATATTTATCCTCCTTCCCACTCATTCGGTAGGTTTGACATTCTGTTGTCCGCCTTATGTCTCCGAGTCATCCCCTCACCCCCATCAACTTTGCCTGCAGCTTGCTGCTCTCTTTGCACTCATCAGTCATGGTTCCTACCATCTGATTCGTTGGCTTAGCTCAACTAAGTGTCTTTTCACTACTATACTCGGGAGGTGCATACACAGGGTTAGTGTAACCTGCTGCTGCTTTTAATTCCTTCAAGGGGTAAAATCCCTGTCCTCCTGTTGGTGGGTCAGTTGTCTGAGGAGGAGGAGGTGTAGCGGTGAGCGGTTCGCCCCCCACATCATGTTGGTTGAGCATCCACTCCATTATCCACCTCCCTGGAACCATAGCTCCAGAATCGCTAATCTGTTGCTCAATTTCTTTCCCTTGTATGCGGCATGAAAGTATGTGGTCATGTGTTGCAGCACATATTTCGAAAGACTTCCTTCCCGGGGCCATGTACTCGCCATTTTGCCCTCTGTGTCACAAGTCCATTCTACGCTATAATTGTATATCTTATCTTTATTTTGTGGAAGATACTTGCGCAAATTTCTGAGGGGAGTGTCCTCCATGATGGCACGTCACTTTCTGACTGCCGATACTTACTTGACCTCAAAGCTGGATGTCTGTATGTTTCAAACAATGCCAATCTTATTTTTACAGTTCGTGTCAACAACAAATCAACTCTTCTGAAATGCATCAATTCCCCGATCTTTTCCACCAGTCTTTCCGGCTTCAACACCATCGACAAGGGCGCTCACCACAAGCCAGCCACACTCTAACTTCTGCCCTTAAAGGCCAAACCAAATCTCCAAGTGCTCTCAGAGCACTACCCAATGATACTGCAATGTTTTCTTTCTCAACAACCTCAAATTCGTGTGTCTTCACTCTTCAACCATCACCTTTCACCGCTACAAAACAAAACCTTTTCCCCTTTTCTTCACCAACATCTCCCCGCCCCACTGCAGGCCGACAACCTCCAGCCAATGTGCTATCTCCTATTCACAACCCTCTTCTGACATCATCAACTACTATGCATGCCAAACATATGAGTGTACTCTTAAACAACCACAATGACATAAAACACTCCAACAAAAATATCCAATGGCCTTCTTCCTGCTTTTTTCACAGGGGATTAATCTCTTAAACTGCCCACTCAGGGGCATACCCCTTCTACAGGGTAGCATGGGATAACCTTTTCATCTTTGTTTTTTTTATTCTTTTTATTTTTTCTGTAGTATTGAACATGGTGCCACCTTCCGTAACCTAAGCTAATGCCTACAAACAGGTATTCTTTCTTCATCCCTATTCTCAGCTAACAATGGAAAACAGAGATTCTTACTTCATCTGTAACCTCAGCTAACGCCAGGAAACAGGGATTGTCTCAGGAGGATAGCTTAGGGGCAACGTGCTTGCCTTGGAAGCAAGACGACATGAAGCAATCCAGGTTCGATCCCCGGGTCCGTGCTTAGAATCCTCTGGGTATTAAGCACGTTATAAATAACCTATCATAACCTACCATATCATATCATTCTCTCATAAATAACATAAATAACAAGTCACAATACTATAATTCCATCCCCACTATATTTGTCGTATTGCTGGACTCATACTTAAACTCCATGAATCTGCTGAAGCACTCAGACACCATCACCCCCACAATCTGCCATTCTGCCTTCCAGTCTGCTGGGCATCCCACGGGGAGTGAGCAGGAATTTCACCAAGAGGGCTCCTGATGACCATCTCGGTTCACGCGTGATTAACATTCCGGTCCTTGCGGGTCGCGACACATCCCTTCAGGCTCATGTCAGGAAAAAACGGTATGTTGTCGGGGGTCTTGGCGAACTGTCCTCTGCTACCACTTGACGTGCAAGTGTGGGAAATCCCCCAATATAACAGCAAGAAGGCTGGTACAGAGGAAATCCCCATGCCCAATAAATGGATAAAGTCCACAAATGTTACTAAACCACTGTTTATTAAGAGATCTCACAAACAGGGACAGATAAGGACATCTCAGAATTGCCAATGATCTCTCAGCTCGTTACAGGCTTGTCAACAGGTTAACAAGGGTTGTGACATCAAATATTAGACGTTATTCTACAAAAACCCAAGGCAGGCTGGGGTAGGTTAGTGGGGCAAACTACATATAGGATCTATACAGGTTAGTGTTTTGATTGGTTATATTTTATCTGGTGGCTCCACCTGCGACCACCTCCAGAATGCTGCAAGTGAAATGATGTTATGCTAGTGTGTTGTGAGTGGCTGCTGCAACAAAGTGTGAACTGGCATGGAAGGCAAGCAGGGATTGGTCAGTGAGGGTCTTCTCAGCCTTGGTACCTTGGACAGTTGCCAGCCCATGAGCAACAATTCAAGATGATGAGAATGGCCCCAAAGGTGCTGTCTCTAACAATAAAGTTACCATCTTTGATCTTCTAGGTCTTGAGCTTAGTACATTTAGCTTTCATTCAAATTCTACTGTGTATCATCCATCCTAAACTGGATGAGAATGAAGGTCTCTGTCTGGCTTGAATGAATAAGTTTTGTCCTCCCATCTCAGATCACGTGTGTGGAGACCACTGGCTTGATTTTCTTGTTCAATATTTACAAGGTTTTTAGCATTTATACATGCAGGTGTTATACCTTTCCTGTCATCTAGGGGTTTTTTCTAGCTACATTTCAGTCATGTCCAATCTGATGTGGTGTGTCTCTGTCTTTCCAGCAACATTTGTTTCTCTCCTAATCTAAGAATACGGTTTCTTGTGTCTGGCTTCTGCCTTTGTCTGCACCTGTGTTTGTCGATGTGAAACTCTGCCTCCCTTAATGGCTGTGGCTAGATTATGTACACCGGCTGCATGGACAGTCTGGTCTGTGCTTTCTTGCTAAATTAGCGAGTCAGGCCTCTCACTGCGCTCTCGAGCCTTCTCAGTGCTTTGCGTTCACTCCAATGCGGCTGCATCTTCCATTTTGATTTACATGGCCACTCATATTAGTTGCATTCAGTGTCAGCAAGCTTTGTGTCTTATTTTCGTGTGTCTTGCATTTCAGTTTAGCGAAAGAGTATATGTCCTGTTATCCAAGAAAGTGAAAAGCATGCTCTTCATGTCTAATAGCAGTTTAACCTAGGTGTCTCTGTAGCTTCATCATCAGGGTAGGGTTTGCATGGTTGTATGAGTGAATAGTGTTTCTTGCATTACAGTGTTAATGGGGAACAGGGGGTTGGGAACGATGCAAAACTTTCCTTTCTGTAACGTTGAGTTGAGAGTGGGACGGAGCGCTCAGGGCCACATTGACCTGTCTCTCTTCCCTTCATATTTCTTTTGAGGTTTATTGGAAGGTATTTTTTACTTTTGGCAGTTTTTCTAAGAGCAAAGCCTCTAAACAGACAAAATATCACACATGTTATGTACCATCTGCTCCATAAAGGTGGCAGTGTCCCTCATAGCAAATACATGCACCCTCTGTTATTATGAAGTTGATGGTTCTATGTTTTCTACAGATTTGAAACAAAAGACTCTCAAACACCAAGGAAGACAACCGTAGAGGTCAGTATAGCGAGAAGAGATAAAGTAGGCTGGCACTCCCTTCATAACAAGATTGAGGCAGAGAAATGCTATCAAAGCGCTCCCTTTTGTCTGTAGATTCAGGCCTTCTCCATTCTATCATATTTGTAGTCTGAGCACTGAAGAGAAAGGATATCTCTTCTCAAATAAAGAAAAAGACAACAGCTGCTTTATCTCTGAGACGGATAGAAGCACTGATTACAAGAACTATGCCATTTTGAGTACTTGTTTGTGAGGTCTGGGATGGTGACTAACTTATAGGTGTTAAGTGGGGTCCAGCTCCTACTCTTGATCAGATGTGGTTCCTGAATTTTTGCCGTTATTGGCCTTAAATCTTTCTCATCATTCAACCCAGTTTTCTCTTCTTTTACATTAAGGACATTTAAAACTGCATATGCTTGAATGCATATAATATCTGCCATTTGATCATACTGCAAGTTATTCGAGTTTTCAAGTGCTTTCCGACATAAGGCATTGAGAATTCCAGAGACAACCAGGTCAGTCTAAGCCTTCCTCCTCTTCTATTGAGGAGGTAGAGGCAAGGCAGGTTCTTTCAAGCCATCACTTCTGCACCGAGAGGCAAATGTCAACATATTCTGGCATGAAATCTGTTTACTGAATGGCAAAAAGAAATGACTTCTTACCGCTCCCTTATAGGGATCACAGTAATAAGAAGATAGCAGCTCTTCTTCCTCAAATAAATGCAACAATGGCTCCCACAACTTCTTCAGTGTCATTGACAGTAGTTGCTGGGCAAGGTAGAAAGGGGGTCAAATACTCTGCAGTCCATGCAATGCTTGATCCCCAGTGCACTCTGCTCTGTCATACTCTCCTCAATCTTCTTTAAACACTCACCCTCAACTCCTTGTTTTCACTTTTGCTGGATTTCACTCTGTTCTTTCTTCTCTGGCCATTCCTCCTCATCCTCTTTTCTGCCCCGTGTAGCTCACACTACCTTTCCATGCTGGAATGTTGCACTCTTCTATCTTCATATATAAGTTGATTTTGAGCAAGTTTCATAAAACTTCACAGTAGCAAGAACACCTCTCATGCCTCTCCTTCTCTAGCACGTGTATTCCCAGTCTCAACCACTTTCTGTACTTTGCTCCTTATCCTCACATTCTTCACTCCTTTACCTACTGCTGTCACTGTCCTCACTATCATCACTTCTATGAGAACTACCCTCCTCAGTTGCACTGTCACACACTAGTCCTTTACCTCTCTGTGCACCTTCCTCACTCTTCAGGGTGATTACCACCTCCTTTCTAATGCTTTTCACTCCCAGGTCTTTCATTCATCTGTGCACCACCCTCTTCTCTACTACCCTCATCCTTAAGCTCCTTATTCTCTCAGTGCCAATTACACTTCACTGAGCACAACTAGCCTGTCTCTTACCCCAGCACCTCTCTTAGGATCTTGTGCTCCTGCCACTCTGTTGTTTCTGGGGCTTTTGCTCCAGTCCCTCTCCTGAGCTCTTGGGCCCATAGCGCAATCCCTCTCTTGAGTTTGTGGGCTCCAGTATGACCTTTCCTCCTAAATCTCTCCTCTAGATGTTAAACTCTGTCTCCTCTCGATCTGGTCTCAGTTCCAAAAGAAAGAGGACTGAGAACCAAATATACATTTAAGTGTTTTGTTTTTTTTTGCGAATATGCTTAAACTAATCATAAAATGTCAGGAAGTTTCTCAACTCAAATGCTAGACATGTTAGGATACCTGTGGTCGAAGGAAATGTTAAGGCAGTCCGGATGATATGATGCCTCAAAGTAAAGTGGTAAATAGTGCTGAAAAACATAAAAAAAGTAAATAGTACTTCACAAGCCCAACCCCTAAAATGAGGCTTCAGGTTGGGGGTGTTTAAAAAAAATAATAATACCCAAAGGTACAAGCCTCCCCTCTTTGCACCAAAGGATTTCTTCACAACAATGTTCGGTGTTCCAATGGTCAAACAAATCAACAAATTGCCAAGCGATGACATCTAAAAATCCCTAATTTCAATAAAACGGTACTATAATGTCCAAAACAATAGTATCTTACCACAAGTCTTCCTGAATGATGCAGAGGTTGGCATTCTTTCCCAGTTCTCACCTTATTCTGGGAGCGGCTTGTCTCCTCAGTTCCACGTCCTTCGGGCAGAAAGCTTTTTTGGAGGTTTGGGAGGTTTTTCCAGAACGTTGTCTTCTACATTTTTTCCACTGCTCACCGGGAGGTCTTGCTTGCCCTGTTGGGGTTTATTGGTGAAGTGGGGCCCTTGGCCTAACTGTCCCCTTGTTCCTATGCTGCTTCCCAGTGCTGCCTTTCTTCCCTATCCTCTTCCTATGAGTCCCTTCCTGACCCTCTGCCCCTCCGTAATGTTGCCATTTCAAACCTTCTCCCACTACTATTTCCCCTTTAGCCAATTGTGATCCTCCAGTACATCCCTATATTCTCTCTCTCTTTCTCTCTCTCCCTCCATCTCGCCCCCACCTTCTCTCCCCCTCCTCAAGGTATTTCGCTTACTTCTTGCTCCTTAAATAACAAGTCTCAGCTTCCTTTCTTTCTAGAGGTTTTTTTCTGTCTTCTTATATCACCAAACCTCTCCATCTGACTGATCTCCATGTCGGGCGATTCCTCTCCACCGCTTTCTCATATTTCCCTCTGACTTCCTCTGTGGTCTCTCCACAGCTGTCTATCCAGTGTTACCCCTCTCTTCTCAGGTGGTACCCCTAGTATTAGCACCAAGATAATACCCCTTTCCTCTCTCAGGGTACTCCACAGAGCTCTCCTGTTCTAAATTATCTCCAACTACCCAATTGGTACCCCTTGTCTCCTTCCCCAAGCTGGTAGCCTTACCCCCTAGGGATACTCTCTATATACCAACCAATTGCTCTAAACTTTCCCACATTTCTCTAAGCTTACCACTGAGCAGGGCTTCCTCCCTCCACTGCTTTGCCATGGACTCTCTGTTTCCCATACTTCCTGGGGTCTGCTGCTTTCTATTGGACTGCTTCCCCCCATGTCTGTCTTCCTGCTTACAAGCCCATTTGCTTGGGGTCTCCCAAGATCTGCCTTCCCTCTTTAAGCTTTTCCCAGGACTGACAAAGTCTGCCTTGTGGCTGCTTTTAATCTGGTGCCTGCTTCATTTCTAGGTTGGTTTTCATAGGAACAGATTGCATCTGTTTGATTAGGAACGTTCAGTCTCCTGATTGGGACATATGACCCTGGTCAAGTTGAAATTTGGACGGGCTGGCCCACATCAATATAGAGGTCAGATGTCATTTTGGATTTCATACTGGCCTCAGTTATGTGTCCTCACCCCATCCCCTGAGCTGATCTCTAAGGATGCCTGCTACTTCCTGGGAGCCTCTGTGTGACAAGTGTGTGTGTGTGTTTTCTTATTGGAGAAACTCTCTAGTGAAGGGGGGGGAATGTTAGATACATTTATGCCTTCTATCAGGGAATTCCGATTTGAAAATTGATACATTTTATCACCTGCGATGCTGGCCGGGAAGAGAGCACAAAGCCTTATACTTTCAAAGTAGGGTGGTGATTGTGCTCTTTCCCTCTGCAGAAGCAAAACATGATACTTTGTATTCATGGGTAGTTTTAAATGAGTGTCCCTCGTCTGGGATGCTCGGGGTAGTTTCTTTTCTTTTTCTGGTGGAAAAAAATAGATACAACAGCTTCACATGTGTTTTCAGAGTGTTTTCCTCATGCAGAGCTATTGTTAAATAAAGCCTGGCAATCTCCTTGCGCCATTTAAAGGGAGACTGTCTATTTGTGTTTTTAAAGGGGCACAGCACACTTCTAGAGCTTTCTGCTCTTTTGAGTTCTGGGGCTCACCAAAGAGTGCTGGTACAGCCACCCTGTGATCGGCACCCACCCTTGAAAGAAATGTCTTTTCATGCACCCCCTACATTTGCTGGAGGCTTTCTCTCTGCTTTTCCATATAGGGCATTCAATTTGGGAAGTTCCACAGAATCAGGGTAGGTTCCGAACACCGCCTAACCTCTGGTAGTTCTTCATCTGGTTTGCATCTCTCTTCCTACTCAATCCATAATCTCTTTTTATGTGGTGGTTTCTGCTGAGGGCTTTGCCTCTTCTCTGGGTTTATGGTTGGTTTCAGCTTGCTGTGGAGATAAATGTTCAGCTTCCTTGCTAGTAAGGGTTCTCTCCTTTTTTACAGTCATGTCTTCTGGATCCCCTGGGTTCAGTTCTTCAGCTCTGTTTCTGCCACAGTCTTATTTTTGTTCCTGGTCAGTGTTTCAGATTGTTGCCTGGTCAGGTCTTCTTTAGTTTCTGGCAGGAGTCTTTCAAGAGTGTGCTGTGAGAAACCTAAGGCAGTCCTCACATCTACTCCCATTGAATCCTCTTCTCAGGTGACTAGGGCAAGGCCATACATTTTTAGATCCTGTTCCTTGGGGTGGACGAGCAAGGGAGAATCATCTGGGTATTTCCCAATAGGTCGTTATGGGGTATTGTTATCCCTGTTCCACTGAACAAGAAAATGACAGGAAATATTAATAATCTGGAAGTACCAGAAAGAGGGTGAAGATGAGAAGGGTTAAGGGTGAGGTAGGCGAGAAATGGTATCCCTCTTTTCCTATTGAATACCACCCGAACCCTCCCCCTGCCTTTATAGGCTACTGTAAACCAGCTCCCCTCATTTCCCCACATTGATCACTACTGGGACGAGAAAGAGGCGACTGAGAGCAATGAGCACTAAAAACCCATTTTACCACTCTAGGTCTGCGAGGAGGAAGATGCATGCAGAGTACTGTGAGGGTCAGGCATGTCCCTTTAAATATAGTCAGGAAAACCCAATTGAGAATCCACATCTGCAACCTGTCAAGTGATTGCAGGTATATAAGGGGAAGTCCAGTAAGCAGCAAAGAGTGCAACAGGGAGGTCTGTGTGGGGGAGACCAGCAGGTGACCCTTTTCTTGATTCCTCCCTTAGTGCTGAGACACAATCAGCTGCATATCTAGAAACTGTCACTACCATCTGAGACAGAGTCCAACTATGCATCTGTTGCGCGGGCAATCATTCTTGCTCACTTCGATTACTGTAACATGTTATTGATTGGGGCAAGTAAGAAATGCCTGCATCAACTCCAGACCCTCCAAAATGATGCCGTTTACGTTATTACGGGTATTCCACAGCAGGACCAGATCCCAACCACCAGGCAATCACTACACTGGCTCCCCATCCTTGACTAAATCCACTTTAAGTTGGCCAATCTCGTCCACAAATGCCTTTATGGCAAAGCTCCGGCCTATTTGAAGTCTTGTATTGCCCTTCATGAGACTAAATGTATTCTACATGCATCAAACACCAGACTTCTTAACACTGATAAGGCCAGAAGGGTCATGGGTTTGGGGAAAGCTTTCCCGATGCTTAGCGGCACAGTTTTCGAACTCTCTGTGGAGCACTTTACACCTGGACACAAACATGAACGTTTTGGTCCTCTTTGAAAACCCTTCTTTTTACGTAACACCTTTTTCCCCCCTGACACAATGATTCTTTCACCGTCTATGGGGCATCTTCGCTGAGTCCTGTCTTTATATGTTTTATCTTCATGGGTTTCTGTGTGCCATGATGCACTGCGGTCCCAGGCGCTTTATAAATAAATAAATTAAATAAAAGGCGGCAGCCGTGGTGGCACCTGAGGAGGAGCTAGGATGCCGCCAGACATCCCAGAGGACCTTTTGAGCACAAGGCAAATAGGGCCATTAGGCTGCCACAGGTGTGGGAACCTCCACGTCAAAGAACAAGCAGCTGGAGCTATGACCAAACGGTAAGGAGAGAGGACGCAGTCGCGTCCATGTAGAAACAGTGAAGTTATCGGCAAGTGCAAGCAAGAGCGTGTGAACGGGGCTTGCAGAGGCTGGCCCACCATCCTGAAAAGCAAAATGGAAGCAGCAGGAGCTGCCGGGTCGGAACACCGAGAACAGGTGAGTGTTGGGGAAAGCCACCCAAAAGCCGGGGCGCTCCTAACGGATTGAATACCTAACTGAATGAAAATCTGAAACTAAGCACATTGAATACTGAACTGAATGAAAATCTGAAACAAAGTATATTGAATACTGAATTGAATGAACATCTGAAGCTAAGCCTATTGAATACGGAATTGAATGAAAATCTGAAACTAAGCATATTGAATACCGAACCCAATGAAAATCTGAAACAAAGCACAGTGAATACCGAACCGAATGAAAATTTGAAACAATGCACATTGATTATCGAAAACCAACGGAAAAGAGCATAAGCGTGAAAGAGTGCAACAGCAAAGTGGGGCATGAATAAGACCACACCATAAAGTGAACTTTATACATGAATACAGTGCGGCAAGGCCAAAGCAAGAGGTGTGTGACACATTATGGCCAAGCCAAGAGGCTAACCTGGAAAATCCAGGAGAGTGTAAAGCTGCACACGAATCCAAGAACAAGGAGAAACTAAGTGAATGTGAATCTATGCACAGTGGCAGATGCAGAAGAACCTGTGTGGGCTGATGAGCCTAGCGTTCCTGGTTGCGCAACCTCTAATGGGTGGACTGCGCCTAGGCCAATGAGCCCTAAATTGTGAAAGCCAAAGACATTATTGAGCAATTAAAAATAAACTAGTGACAGGGACACCAACCAGATGGTGCTGTTGTTGGGAGTTAACAGTGAAGGGAAGTATTGTGAACTGTGAACGCTCAAGAAACTGTGTATCGTGAAACAAAACAAGGAGAAGCACTGTAAGAGTACTGGCGATACGATCCAGGAGGATGGTCAGGTTGACCTAGAGTTGTGTTGAACTGTGAAAGACTGAAACAAATAACAGGTACTACATTGACGTTTTTGGGGAAGAGAACCCTGAGACATCATGAACTGTGGTGCTTTAACCTTGGGGAAGGGAACCGTGAGGATGGTGTGGAACTCTGTTGCATTGAACTTGAGAAAGGTAGTCTTGCGACTTTTGTGGAACTTTCTTGAACTTGGGGAAGGGGAGCTGAAAAGGAATCTAAGAGCTGGAAGAAGCTCATAACTTTGTTGATCACTGTTTCTTTTGTTATTGACATCTCTACACCCCTACACATTGTTTAGCTTTAGTTTTGGGGGCAAGGATAGGTTTTAGACACAACAGACTCTTAAGTTGAACTATTTGACTCAGACTTTCCTTAGTTTCATTCAGGTAGGGAAATTTCACCTTAGCACATGGCAAGTTAGGCTTTCTACCAGCCTGACATTTGCTTTAATAAACCTATTTGTTTTGAACTTTGAATCTGTTGTCTGTGTCCTGCTTCATGATGCCTTCACTACATACTGTAGGTTAGAGGAGGTTCAGGCGGGAACACTGTATATACAGAAACAGGATAGATGTCTGCTGATCTATCTGGAGACAGGTAGTCAGAGGAACTGCCGGGCAGGAGCTGGAAGTAAGCAAAGACATTAAGAAAGAAAAAGAGAGCCAATCTGCAGGGTAGTAAGGATTGATCAGAATACAACAGGTGCTTGAATATGATCGAGAAGCTTTAGGGAGATCAGGGAAAACCCTTGGGATCAGTAACAGCATTTTACTATTAACAACTGACATGCATGTGCTGAAGAGACGGATGTACTCAGTGACAGGGTAAAACTGGAGCTTGTATACTGAGACGGGTAAGACTTCAATGGCCTAGGCGTATGCAACTGAAATATTTCCTTCTTAAATGAGGCCAACCCAGCCATACTGTATATGAATCACAGCAGAGGCACAACTGTGGACCACTGTGCAGTGCACACAGAATAGCAGTGTATGTGAATCACCAGGTAAAGGCTAGGAAGAGAAAAGAAGCAAAGAGCAGACACTGTTGAAAGAGGTTTTTTTTGGAAAGTATACCAGCACAAACCTAGAAGGTACACTAGGATGCTGGCACAGAGAAAATCATGGACAAAGAATCAGGACATATATCGTGGACTAGCAGGGATGCAGGCTAGGATGGCTGCCACACAGGAACTGAGAATATTAGCATTCTAGGAATATCTGAAAATACAAAGCACTATTAACAGGCAAAAAAGTCAGTTGCTGTAAACTGTGAATATGTGGATCAGGAAACAGTGGACTAGTTAGAAACAGGACAGTAGATCACTGACAATTCCTCAAATATGTGGATTTAGTAAACTCTGTGCATTGAGACAAGGCACCTAAACAATGAAACGAAGCCTAGTAAGAAAGCAAGCAAGAAATAAACAGAGAATCGTAATACGTCAGGTTGCTGCTAACTGAGCAGATATGTGGAATTGCAGAACAGTAGAAAATGACAATAAAGCAAGAATCTGGGACTGCAAGCAGAAAGATTAAGCAACATTTGCATAAACATGCGGAGACTTAGGGGGCAACTCACGGTAATCAGAGTGTTTGAGGGAAGACAGAAAAACTGCACAGCAAACAGACAGGAGCTGCAGAGAGAAGCTACAGCAAGCAATATTTAGAAGCAAACGCTGGATCTCAAGGAAATGTCCAAGAACTGAAAGGTCCTAAAAGCAGACTGGAAAGGATGCTGCATAATGCAGGAGGGTTCAGTAGCAAGAGTAGGATATTTTCATTATTTTTTTATTTTTTTATTATGCAAGTAGGATATTACAGAAAGCTTCAAAATCTGGTAGGCAGTGACAGCAGACTGAAAACAATGCAGCATAAACCAATTAAAGCAGACAGGTTTTAGTAGCAAAAGCAGGATATCAGGACAGGTACAGCTGTACCCCTCCTCTGTCCCCCTCTGTAGTCCCCCTCTGTATTCTGGCCCTGGTGTATATCGGACTCTTGTGGCTGCCTCTCTTTGGGAAGCTGCCAATAAGAATCAGGCAGTAAGCTGTTCTTCCCAGATGAAACTGAAGAGAGGGTCTCTGGAATGGCCCTTATGACCTATACACGAATGTTGACTCGCAGGATGAAGAATGAAAGGTGCAACTCGCTGTTTGGCCAGTCACCGACTATACCAATGTATCAAAGAAATGACAGGAGATATTCTCTCAGACAGCCATTCAAACCGTATCCAGTTGATGGTTTTGAAGAGGCAGAGGTCTCATCAATGGATCAGATCGACTGACAAGAAGGCCAGGGAGCCAAGACATCATTAGTGACATTACGACATAGCTGCGTTAGCCATAAAGCAAATAGGCATCCATGCATGAAGTTACACAGACATGCACTATACTGACATGAAAAACATGCTTATAACTCGTGTAGGTAGAGGACAGATACATTTACATGATGCTAAGAGAGAAGCTACAGCAAGCAATATTTAGGAGCAAATGCTGGATCTCAAGGAAATGTACAAGAACTGAAAGGTCCTAAAAGCAGACTGGAAAGGATGCTGCATAAAGCAGGAGGGTTCAGTAGCAAGAGTAGGATATTTTCATTATTTTTTATTTTTTTATTATGCAAGTAGGATATTACAGAAAGCTTCAAAATCTGGTAGGCAGTGACAGCAGACTGAAAACGATGCAGCATAAACCAATTAAAGCAGACAGGTTTTAGTAGCAAAAGCAGTATATCAGGACAAGGTTCAAAAGTGGCCCACAGAAGCACAAAGCAGGAACACCTAGTGAAGGCAGTTGATAGAACAACTACTGCTGAAAGTGAGTTTATGAGAGCTCCACGAGTGCACAGCAACGCATGGCAGAACCGATTGCAGTCAGAGGCAGATGTACACAATCAAACCCACTCTATCCTTTGGTAGCTTGCAGCAGCTGAGTGTAATCAAAATGTCTCCAATTCTCGCCAACCTGCTGCAAGTGAATGTAATTAACATCCAGGACCAGAAAACAATCCTTCTCTGCCTATGCCTAATATTATGGAGCCTCCTCCCCATCGGCATCAGACTTGTCCCCACGCTCTTACAATTCAGTAAAGAACTCAAGACGCACCTCTTCAAGGAGTCTCTCCTACTCAACACCTAGGCCATCACGTGGCCCTCCTGCCACCTGACTCACTAGACTCCTCCCACACCTTTCCTACCTGCCACCTGGTACAGCTGTACCCCTCCTCTGTCCCCCTCTGTATTCTGGCCCTGGTGTATATCTGTTCTGCTGTTACCACTGAAAAGCGCTCCATTATGCATTTGTAATGTTGTACACCTCTGTATAGCGCTCCGTTATGTATCTGTATTGGTGTATACCTCTGTAAAGGGTTCTGTTGATTCTCGAAGCTAGGTCAGTGTTCAATAAATACATTATTATTATTATTATTATTATTATTAACATCCCTTCTCCAGCCCTTTGGCTCTTGGAATGCCTACCTCTACCAAATTGCATCAGCTGATTAACCCAGAACCCAGAATAGAACATGAAATGAGTTTGGTCCAAAACTGAGGTGTTAAAGCAGGAAACTGAACGAAGAAGCAATCTGTAGGTCCTATAATGGTAGTTATGCTATATGCAGAGTTCCTGAATGGATGCATGCACCAGTGCATGGATGACAGATGGGCAGGGTCCTGACAGATTCTGTGGGTTTATCCCTGGGCTAACTAGCTAGCCCCGATTTTGGACTGTAGGTCTTTCCCAAAAATCAGGATCGCCAGTGTCTCTGTGAGACTGTCTCAATTGTCAACCACCTATTTCCGGTGTATACACCTTTCTGTAAAATTGTCAATTTTTCCTAAATCAGGATCAGGCATCCCCCATAGGCATAACAAGGGAGTCCCTCCTCAGCCTCGGGAGTTCGAATTGGGTATGCTCAGGTATTATGAACAAACTCACAGCAAAGACAACATCCCAAGTTGTCGGCTCAGGTGGATCCTGGCTGTGCTCTGGGTACCCTCCTGTACAAGGGGCCCCTACATTTTCGGACTCTTGTGGCTGCCTCTCTTTGGGAAGCTGCCAATAAGAATCGGGCAGTAAGCTGTTCTTCCCAGATGAAACTGAAGAGAGGGTCTCTGGAAGGGCCCTTATGACCTATACACGAATGTTGACTCGCAGGATGAAGAATGAAAGGTGCAACTCGCTGTTTGGCCAGTCACCGACTATACCAATGTATCAAAGAAATGACAGGAGATATTCTCTCAGACAGCCATTCAAACCGTATCCAGTTGATGGTTTTGAAGAGGCAGAGGTCTCATCAATGGATCAGATCGACTGACAATAAGGCCAGGGACCCAAGACATCATTAGTGACATTACGACATAGCTGTGTTAGCCATGAAGCAAATAGGCATCCATGCATGAAGTTACACAGACATGCACTATACTGACATGAAAAACATGCTTATAACTCCTGTAGGTAGAGGACAGATACATTTACATGATGCTAAGAACATTAACTTTCTTTCTTTCTTTCTTTCTTTCTTTCTTTCTTTCTTTCTTTCTTTCTTTCTTTCTTTCTTTCTTTCTTTCTTTCTTTCTTTCTTTCTTTCTTTCAGAATAAACCCCTCTTAATTGCAGACAGAAGGGCTTCGTTTTGCAGTCCACTCACACGTGACCCAGCAGGACAGGACAATGCCCATTTTTTCGTGGTGGGAAGAGAAGCTGTTCTCAGAGAGACGGAGACACCAAAACTGCAACCCGCTTGTACTCTCCCAGGATAGTTGATCAGACCAGTAGCAACAATAGGGAACACACAGCCCTCCATGTCCCTTCCCATCACCTTGAAAAGGTACACCGACCTCTGTGACCAGAAAGGGTCCTAGGCATGGGAGGACCCACCCTAGCCAATCCAGAAGTGCAATTTGTGAAGTGGTGTAAAATGTTGCACAGGCCAATGGTCTTCCTGAGACACTGCAACAGTGTTGTTTGCAACAAATTGGACTAAGTCTTAGGTGGAGCCATCTGATACCACAAGCCGGTAGAACCAATAACCCATATAGGTCCCATAGGTGGTTATTCTAAGCTGGCCAACAAGAACACCCTGTAGGTTTTTGGGGTGGGCCTGTTTTTGTGATGTTGCTCATGAATAAAAACGTGTGACACAGGTTCAGGAGCTGAGATTGCTGGAAATGTGTTTTCCTGTATGATCCCTGTCTTTAATGCATAATAAAAGACAGTATACTTTTCCCCATGGTTGAGTCTTCCGTTTTTTGCATTGGGGAGTCTTAATGGGCCCAAGATTTGCTGCTAACATGGGGCATTTTTATTGCGAATCCTCAATTCTACTGGTACACAACAAAACAAATTTGAGTTTCCGGTTCCTGGCCAGTTTCTGTTTGACTTCTCCGATGAGTTGGTCATTTAAGTCTTCCTGAGCTTTCTCCTATTTTCACTCTTACTTTTACCATCTCTTGTCTGTGGTTTCTCTGATGAGGAGTGCCATGCATTTGTCCAGAGGCTTCTAACGTGCTAATTCCACCTGCACCGTCTTTCTTCTTCTTGGTTGTGGGTGGTTAGGGATGGGACTAGATTCAAGGTTGAATCATCATCCTCTTGTGGTTCATCCCATTGATCCTCTGCATGCCAATCTTTTTCATCCTTTTTCCCAGATCTCATAGCAGGGTTGGGTGAGGGCTTGTAGGAAGGTAAGTCTCTGATGTGTGGATATATGGGGATTTGCTGGTCACACACATCCATGTGTGGGAAAAAGTGTAGCTCCTTCTGTATTAAACAGTGTGGTTTGCATAGCTGGACTTGAAGTTCTCCCCAAACCCACTACAGGGTGCTGTACTGAAGCAATTGTGAGTCTTTATCCCTGTGTGTGTAACTGTCTCTGGGTGTAGGCTGACTGAAGAGGTCAAATCATATCCCTCTTCTGACATCACCTGTGGTGACGACCCACATCTGGATAGTGAGTAAATGACCTAGACTGATTAGCCTTCAGTGTGGTCTGCACACCCTTATTGCCACTCTAGTGGTTGAGTACATTTCGATCAATCAGTAGCATTGGTAATCTGCTCTTCTTAGTCTGTTTTGTACTTGTCAGCGGATATACCAAAAGAAGACGTATTCAAATATTTTGTAATTTTGAATTGTCATTCATTTGTCGATGCAAATAGCTGCCAATGCATTTTGGACTATCCTTAGTCCTTCATCAGGGAATTTCTATTTAATTTGATCAAAACCATATAATCATGTCCATCCGGTATAAGAAAAAGATTAAACACATTTAATGTGTTGTCAGATCACCATCATATATTCCCACCAAAGTGCGGTATGATTGCATACACACCGATATACAATGTTCATTCAAAATGTGGAAAAAAAGTCAAAAAACTATATACATCACGAATGATAAAGGAAGAACATGTACAATGAATCATCAAATGAATTGAAAAAAACAATGTAAAATGCAATAAAGTGAAATAAGGTAAAAGATGACAAATAAAAAATATAAGTCAATGTGTCAATAATTGTTTACAAACCCCAATTAGGCCATGAGACATACATTTGAGATACAACAATAAAACAACATAAAAAGAAAAAAGAATAATGCACATCATGTAGGCTCATAACAATAGTCTTATTCCATGATTATTGCTTGTGTTTTACAAATTGTGAGCATGCTGTTGACTCAATCATTGTGGATGCTCATAAATAGCATAGCGACTCTGAGGTGATCTTGTGTTTGTTCACCAAACTAACGAGTAATGCCTTGGTGTTTCACAAATAGTAGGCGTGCTGTTGACTCATTCATTGTGGATGCTCCCAAGTAGCATAGCGACTCTGAGGTGATCTTGTGTTTGTTCACCAAACTAACGAGTAATGCCTTGGTGTTTCACAAATAGTAGGCATGCTGTTGACTCAATCATTGTGGATGCTCCCAAGTAGCATAGCGACTCTGAGGTGATCTTGTGTTTGTTCACCACACCTAACGAAGTTCACCAAAACTGGCAGTCCACCAAAATGAACAGATAAAGTGCCTGAACAATCCCTCCTGTGTATTAAAGGTTTCCAATATTTATGGTGTTAGTGGTGACAACCCACGTCTAATCCTATCTCCATGTTTTTATCATTGTGTGAGCGCCATCATTTGGCTAAATGTATGAACTTGTCCATATGTTAATAGTGAAAAGGATGTAAGGAGCATACTTCCAATAGTACTAAACTTTAATGGAGTAAAATTGTCTCCAACTGTATAAATAAATGGGCACCATAAAGATCGTAATCTGTTTGATACAAAGGATCAATTGATTACACTGTATGTCAAAGATCTAAAAGCGTTTTCAATGTGAAGTGAAAAAATGTGTAAATGGCTGGTGTCTTACCTATACTGGACATAGACAAATGTATGTCATGCCACGAGTAGCAAGAGTGTGATCTGTTTAAACAGAATGAGCGATTTACTATTGAGATCTGTATCGTGCAAGAGACATTACCATATATTGAAAATGAACATTACTAATTGCTGACCTATAACGCTCAAGGGCAGTTGCACATCATATCGCGGGCTGCCGGCATTGCAGGCAGAATGTCAGAAACACGAGTGCGTGTATTTGTGTCAACATAAGGTTTCTATGGAGACCGTGTTAGACATGGAAGATGTCTAGCGCTGGTGTATGTAGGCAACCATCTTGGAAGGAGTATTGCACTCTATTAGAGGTATTGAGTTTGCTGATAATGTTAGCTGCTTCTACATTTTAGACTCTAAATATTGCAGATTAATCATGGCTACTTAAATGAGACTGTGCATAAAATACTAGTCTAGCATTTAGAAATGAAACATATTTAAAATAAACATGTACATATATCAGTAAACATGATCCTCTATAATAGGAGAGCATTTCCCCTATGCTTAGAATTAACCGTTTATTAGTGCCTTTATAGGGTTAAGGGGCTATGTAGTCTGTCGTCTCTACTACAGATAAAATGTTATGACCACTTGTATATGAATGTTCAAATGTTTAGTAAATCAACATAGTTAATGTCCTAATACTGCAGAACGTATAGTTCTGGCTGTGGTGGGCATGTATATTTGTAAGATGGGTTATGCAAGGTAACCAATATAGAGACAATTGATAAAGGAAAATGAGACATAAATAAAAATGATATGGAAGACAATTCACAGATTACGATCTTTATGGTGCCCATTTATTTACACAGTTGGAGACAATTTTACTCGATTAAAGTATAGACAGTTGCACATCATATTCATTTGTATCACTTACTATTCTTTTGATCCTAAGCATCTGACTGTATTATAAATTCTTTAGTGTCTTCTGTGGTTGAAAGCTTTACTGATGCAATAGATTGTTCCTATCGGTGGGTTAGTTGAAATATGTTGTTGATATTTTATGCTCCTGTATGTTGATTTGTACAGCAAGGTAGTGTATGCCTGGGTTACCAATCTCTGCAGTAAATTGGATCCTGGGATCTATTGTATTCATATAACTGACACATTCATTAAGCTGATACTCTAAAAATGTTGTCTATGTAACATACCCATATTTTGATATTTCTGGACCATACTGGGTGATTGATTGAGGATGTGTGTTACTTCAAACCTGTGCATAAAGCTATTTGCATAGGCTGGTGCCATGGTAGCTCCCATGGCTGTACCTGATGTTTGTAAGTAGAACATGTAATTAGAACATTTAATTGTGTGTGAAATAAGCGTTGTGAGAAATGAATTGTAGGAGTACCATCATAAATTCTTTAGAAGCTCCTATAGAGTCTTCTTGCAGGAGCAGTTACTCGACCGCTTCATGACCTTGATCATAGGGAATGCTGGTGTATAAACTGCATACATCGATTGGAAATAAGATGTCCTCATCCGTTAATTGAGTTAAGTTGAGGATTTGTAAAAAGTGAGTGCTGTCTTTAATGTACGTTAATGGTTTTTGTATCAACGGTTGAAGAAAGAAATCACTGTAGGTCCCTAATGGTTTCAAAATACCTCCTGTAGCTGCCACAAATTGTCATCCTGGTGGATTTATAAGACTCTTATGTATTTTTGGAAGTAGATAAAAGTAAGGCCTTTGAGGATGTGCTGTGAATAGAAAGTGGACCCTGTCTGCTTTTAACTTGTGCCACCAGAAATAAGGGCTGACAACCAAAGATACCTTTAAGTGTTGTATTTACAAGCATGCTTAAACAAATACAATTTCAAGATGTTTTCCAAACTCAAATGCTAAAGATGTCAGAATAACAATGGCCGAAATATATAGTAAGGTGGTCGGGTGATAAGGTGCCTCAAAGTAAAGGGATAATAATTAACAAGTCCATGTTTAAGTGAGGCTTCATGTCGGGGAGGGGGAGATCTTGATCAAAATAAAAGGCACAGGCCTTCCCCTCTTTATGTCAAAGGATTTCTGCATGACAGCGAAGAGGTGGACCTAAACATAGCCTTCATTGCTCCTATCCTGCTCACAGCCCGTCTACTGAGAAATGAGAAATGTACATCGCTCATGACCTCCTCCTCCCCTTAATTGATGATGTATCGCAGGTGTGAGAGACGTTATTCACTCAGACAGCCATGACGTTACAGAAGAGACAAGCCTACAATCTATAGAGCAAGTCGACTGACTGCAGCCACATCGGGTCAATGACGACATGACTGACATAATGACATAGATGCGTTCGAAATTAACTATATATACATCCATGCACGAAGATACACAGACATTTTAGTTTATTGCAGATAGACAAAAAGGATATGCTTATAACTAAATTAGGTAGAGGACTAACACACACATATACCCCTTTTGCCGAGCATGAAACCACAAGATGCATAAGAATACATACGGACAGATTGCTGAAGCCTAATGCAACTAGCGGGGACAGCCATGCAAATAAAGATGGATGACAAAGGTACATTGGAGTGCATGGGAGAAGCTTCGAGGATTCGAGACACAAAGAAAGCTGGTAGACTGATCCAGCTGAAGCTTATAGAGCAGACTTCCAGTGCAGTCACCATGCACAGATTGCTAAGGACATATAAGGAAGGAAAGTTTCCAGATAAGCAGAAGGACGGAGCACCTGCGAGAAGCCCGAGCTAAAATCCTCATAATTACAGACAGAAGAGAGCCATTTCACGGTCCTCCCACACCTGACTTGAACATGGTGCACAATGCCTATTCATTAACGCTAGGTAGAGATTGCAGGTCCCATCGGACAGAATACAGGGAGATACAAATGAAGCACAAGTGTATAGACCAATGTTCTGTCGTCTCACGGCACAGGAGATAGATAGAGGAAGGTAATTTATTGGTAACACGCAGCACCTGCAGAGTCGTTCTCACTAACTTGAGTGTTGCACTTGGACTGGTACCTTTCCGAGGTTCCAAGGCTGAGAAGTCCCCGTCTGTCAAATCCCTATTCACCTGCTCCAATGAGTTTATACAACATTGCATCGGCCAACCACCTTTCACTAACTTGCAACTTCGTATTTGATACTTTTTCTGGTGGTCTCCGGAGGAGACACTAGACATGGGTACCCAATGGGATCACAAACACCTATAGAAATGTTTCCATAGCTTATTGACCTATCCAATTGTACATTAGGTTTTTGGGCTATAACAGGATGTTGTGGCGTCAGTAACAACCAAAACCAGCAGACAACCACTGTGAGAAACCCAAAGGTGTCACACCCGCTAGTCCCCGGGGATATGTCATCCAGGTGGCCAGGAAACGGCCATCGCTATTGGATCCAGTTCCTTGGGGTGGACCAGTGCAAGAGGATCACCTGGATGGGGGGTCTTCGGGGAGTGGAAGTGGGACATCAAAGGGTGAGACGCAGTATCCACTTCCTTATGACACCTTTTCCCCAACCTACCAGGTAGGATACTTAGAAACTCAACCTCCCCCCGGCCCTTTCCCGACACAAACACTTTCTCACGGACAGTTCATCATGAGCGACAGCGGACTAACATCAGAGCCGTATACCTGATGTGTCCCAAAGCAAGGGTCAGGCAGAGTCAGGCAATTACTGATAATTACACACACCTGACTTCAATTGCACTTCCCCACATGGATAAAAGGTGAAGCACGAAAGCACACTCTGAGCAATGCCAAACGCACGAGGAAACGGCTGTTCCGAGATGGCAGTTTAAACAGAGGAGAAGGCGCAGAGACCAGCGGAGACGACAAGGAGGGAGTTACCCTCGTCCATTTCATGAGAGGATCGCGACTTTCAAGAAGCCACAAGGAAAAGAAACATAAGACCAGGAATTCCAGCTGACAAGCAGTGTAGCATGTGTCAAAGGTGCACAGGGCCCTCCCGCATTGATAGCCAAGCCCGGGAGAAGCGATTTCCACTGTGGCGCTGTCCTTGACTCCAACGAGTTCATCACAGACAGTGAGTCAGGAGACACTGAAAGCAGACCAGATTGTTTTATGCTCAAGGTTGCAAGCGGCAACATTGTATGAACAAAGTGCTTGTGTGCGATTGAACTTTAAGAAAATCTATTTAAGTACCAGATACAGAGTGGTCTGGCGCTGCATGGGTGCTCACTGGAAGGTCTCTCTTTGGTACCCCCCAGAGCATGTGACTATTGAATGGCGAAATTAAAATGGTCCTGCATAGGGTTAAGTTCAATCCTGTGCGCATTCGAAAGACTTTGATTACATACAAACTGAAATTGGCCTGGGTTCAACAGAGGAGTGCTAATTGTTAAAAAGGGGATCTGAGACCAGAAGAGGGGGATCCGTGGTGAACAGTAAAGCTCACCCACGAAGATATTGTTGTGGCAAACGTGAACCCGACTGAGGGATGCCTGCGAATTAAAGTTGATAGGTACCCGACTGAGGGATTCCTGCTAATTAAAGTTGGTCCAAACCCAACTGAGGGAGGCTAATTGTGAAAGAAGGGATCTGAGCCCAGCTGAGGGGGATTCCGGGTGAAGAGTAAACCGCCCAATTTTTAGTTTCTTTTGAAAAGGAACTTTTTTTAGTTGTTTTGGTGCATCAGGCCCTCTGAAGCAAGATACTTTGTACGAAAGAGACTTGGGTACAGAAGGCCCTGATGTAGGTAAAAGGATCTGTGACCTCGTGCCGAAGAAGCCCATGGGTGTGCTGTGTTTGAGTGACCCGCCTTGTCCTGGGCTAAAAACGTGGGGAAGGGAGGCCAACCGCCTAAACATCCTGACTTACTTTGTGAACACTTCTTTCTTTTTGTGAACATTATCCCACACACTTTTTTAATATAGAGTTAGGTTTGGCAATCTTTTTTTTTAGTATAGGCCATCTTTATTTTGACGACACGACTAGGACAGCATTTTCTATTTGATGGTCGTAGCTTGCTCCCATCTTAGATGTACTTCTAGATAGACATGTTTCCCACCCGATAAAGTTCAATGAACACCCTTGAACTGTGATCACTTGTCTGTCTTACTTTGTTTGATACCATGCATTGCTTGCACCACCTAGACTCTGAGAGCGTGTGGATAATGTTACACTGTTCATGCTGCAATCACTGTCATTTGAACATGTAATAAATGTACTTTAACTTTGCTCTATGGCTGGGTCTTTCGTTCTTGGTGCAGGGGATTTACAGGACCTAGTTCCTTGTGCTTGTACCTTGGGAGGCAGTTAATAGTCCGCTGGCTGCTTTCACAACAGTGCTCAGCGTTCCAATAGTCCTCCAAGTCTCCAAGTGGTGGCAACCATAAATCCCCAAATTCAACAAAAAGGTGCTTTAGTGTCTAAAACAAACATGTCTTACATTGAGACTTTGAAGGATGCCCTACTTCCCTCCTGAATCCATGCAGGGTGGTGTTCTTCCCACGCTCTCTCCTTGTCTTGTGAATAGTATGTTCCCCTTTCCCTACAGTGTGCTTTCTGGTCTTTTGGGCCCTAGGGTTCCACAAAGGGTACTGGTACAGCCATTCTGTGACAGGCACCCACCCTAGGAAGGGGCTACCTTGTCACAACACCCACTCTGATTGCAGTCTCTGGGTTTTATAGGACTCTTTTCTTCCCCTCGGCTTGTCTCTTTTTAAGGTCATGTACCAGAGATCTGAAATTGGTCAGGGGGCTGCAGTTGGTTGCCTCTGCAGTTGGTTGCCTCTCTGAGCATGCTTTGGGGGCTAGGCCGCACCCATATCTTGGAATCAACGTCCCCCTTTCCCTTACTGCATAGCACTGCCTAGAAAGGACAAAGATCCCCTGCTTCCCCAAAATGGGCTCTTTCTACTGATTAATCCCTTTACAGTCTCTTTCAAAATGTCTATATTGGGCAGACACAATTTAAGGGTCCAACCAGCGACCGCATAATTGATTTCATCAACTCACTAAATGAGGTTTGAATTATGTCTGCAACCTTTTGTTAACCTTTAATAGCCAAACAAACCTATGCAGAACCATTACGGAAAACTCCACTATTTCAAGCCACACAAGATGGCGACCAGCTTTCCATCTAGGGATGCAGAAGCAGCCTAACTTTTTTTGAGTCACGCTATACAGAATAATTGAATTCCCACTCGTCAACCAACTTTATTATAGATTTAGAAACGCTATCTAAAAAAGAACTTTCTAAATGGTGGGAATTGAAAACATTAAAGACATATATGGAAGTGGGTCGTATATGTAGAGGTTTAAGAATATGCATTTTTCCTACATTTGAAGAAGAAGATATATCAGCATTCAATGTCTACACTCCTACTCAGGACACACCACCTTACAAGGAGAATCCTAACCACTATCAACACAAATTTGATCAAGCACCCCTGTGGACAAAACGAAGATCTGTAAAATGTAGATCACCACAACTTTATCTGGCAAAAAGATCCCTCCTGATGAGCCACTCGTTGGGAGTAGTGACACACCTGTAGAGGACAAGAGGCTACTAATAAAGAAAGCCTAAGAAGACAAGAGCCTACTAACAAAGAAAACCTAAACAAAGTAAACCTACTATTATTACGGAGAATCATCTTGTGGACAATTATCAGAATTTAGATAATATTAAGGATACATTTGGAGAAGGATAATCCCAATGGGGAAATCCTAAAGCCAATAAGGACAATTATTTTCGAGACACTTATCAGAATTTTGACGACACTAAGGATAAATCTGAAGAAGCCCAACTCTGAATGTAGTAAATTCAGACAACACTATGGACATTTGGAAACCTATATGGTTAACTTGTAATTGCACAATAAATTTGAAAGCGAGACAGCACACTGCTATCAGAGGTTTTTCTTCAAGACATTAGCCACACAACCTACGTAGACATTTGTGTGAGCTGGCGCAGGATTTGAGCCCAGCATTTTTTCAAAATTCCTTTACAGTCTCTGTAACCTTTTTGAATGGTGGCTCTTGGTGAAAGTGGACATATGTGTCATCTATGAGAGAACACTCCACTGGCTCACCCCATCAACACTGCATCAACAGCGTGCACTTGATGCACATATGAACCTCTCTGGTCCTGTGAAATTACTTTGTTTCTACCACTGGATGTTTTTTTGTAACAGTGTGAGTTTTAAAAGTATCTTGTGTGTAAAACTGACTGCCAATAAATCGGTGTGTTTGTTTTGTCTCTTGTGGACTTTGGGTTTGGCTAGGGAGTGCTTCAAGATCTCCAATAAAGTTCAGGGGCTCCATAGCAATTTCTTCTGTGAATGACCCCTGACTTGAGATGGGGAACGAGTGAGGGCAACCAGGGGATCTTCCCCATCCACTCCTGAGCCTATCACCCTCTATTGTGAGAAGGAGCCCTGCCCATTGGTCACCTCACTAATGGCCCCTAAAAATAGGCTGGGGATTTCATCTTGTTACCCATTTTGGACACTCTTTTAATGCCCTCAAAGGTATCCCACCTTTGTCCTGGCTTCAGCTAGAGATTGTGTTCTAACATTATAAAACAATGTACTGCTTCGTACTCTCACAGAAGGGATAGTCAGACTTGTTACTGTAAAGGTTGATTTGCCGCAAGATCATATTATAATGGTTCTGAAGAAAAGGGGTTAACTTATATATTATTTAAATACAGTGTTGGGTTCTTAGCAGGTACTAATGGGATTCTTTAGCCACAGCCTTTTCTGGCTCTATCTCCCAAAGTTCCCTTCTCTCCAGTTGTGCCATGAACCTGTTCCTTCTTCAGTATTGAATATTGAAGGAGGCAGCTGGTCTCCTTTTCATGTAGACTTTATTTTCCGAGAACATAGCCTTCATGATATAGTGGAAAGCAAAGGCCAGGTGCTCAGGTGAAAAACCAGTAGGGAGATCCACTCCCAAGCTAGAAGGGGCAGAAACGACAACACTAAAAACACTAAATCAGTAGGTATATGGCCCCTTGATAAACAAATCACCTCCCTCCAGACCCGCATTTCCCTTTCAACATGTAGAGAGGATGGGTACTGTAGTTCCAAAGGAGGCGTGTTGTGTGCAGTGCCACAGGACCCACCAGTGCCCCAATGTCCTGGGCACCTGAGGGCCATAGGTGCCCAGCATGCAGACCAGGGACCTGACAAGTTGTAAGGCAAACAGTCTTTGGATTCTCTGGATGTCACTGAGGTGTTTTCAGAATGGTGATTCTTTGAGACAGGTTGTGGAGGTTAATTGGGAACAAAACAGTCTTCATGCAACTGTCCCTTGACCATATTTTATTCTTCCAAGCAACAAAAACGTTTTTAATTCTCTCTGCGTCTTTCCCCAGCCCCACTCAGTCTCTGGTTCTCTTGGTCCCGATGGTGCCAAAGAGAAAGAGATTAGTTGCTCTCTGAAATATTTCTGGTTCGCCTATCCAACGTGTTTCGCAAGACATTCTAGTGGATCGTTTGGTGGGTTTTGATCCTAGGATCTTCTGGAGTCTATAAGCAATGATGGACCATGGTTAGTAAATAGCACCAGGTCTTAAATCACTAAAGCTGGAAAGGCATTTTCTGGTGGGTTACACAAAGAGGGAGGCTGGGTGTGAAGCATTAGGGCGTGCTGTCTAATCCCTGCCACTGTCCTTCCCTCAGGATCCTGTCTTATCGGTCTGTCGGCCCCTCTGAATCTCCCCCTTCCCACCCTGACATAAGCTGGTGCCTATGGGGTTTCCCCTTCTCCTCCTTCACGGACTGTGCACATCCCAGGCTCCTAAAATAACTTCTCATGTGTGTACATCCTCTAACCCCTGCAAACCTGGGGTGTTGCTGTCCTTCTCTGTTTTTCCTGCAATCTCCTTGAAACCTCTCAGTTTCTTCTTTCACCTTTGCCCCCGCAGATATTATTTTCTCTTCTTGCTCAGTCTTTCACCACCTCCTCCTACTTCTCCTCTTCTCCTCCTTTCACCTCTTCCTCCATTAACAACCACTACCCTCAAATCTTATTTCCTCCTCCTGTTCCTCTGATCGTCCTTTCATCACTTCTTTCCCTGATCTTTTTCAAGTCTCCTTCTTCTCGGTTCCTTCTTACACCACCTCTTCCTCTTCTGCTCCTTTCAACACTGCTACCAAACTATCATCTTCTCCTCTCAAAACCTCCACGCATGTGCTACATTTGAGCTTCCTTATATATCTACCTGTCTCCTCCCCTGGTTTGGGTTATCGGTGATGGTCTGCCGATGTGATCAGTTTATTTTGTCAGTGCATGATAGATCTTCACAAGCCTTTTACTTCAGGAGTGATAGTTGGATGAATGTTGTTCTCCCACCTTCTCTAGTTTGAGGCTATAAGATGCTGGTCCTCTATGGTGCGTTCTCCCTAAAACTCATGCAAGCATGGAAGCTTTGAGGGCAGGGCCATCTTAAGCCCTTTTGGGGCCCTGGGCACGGACATCTTTGGGGTCCCCCTCCACCAAACTAAAGTAATTAAGGGATCAAGAATACTGGTTGCGCCCTCCACCCGTCGAGCTCACAACCTATAAGATGATATGCTGTCTTGCAGCATAATAAGCATGTTTACTCCCTTTAAGTCCCCTTAGCCTCTTCATTCTTGCTCTAGTCGGAATGATAAACAAGTAGCATTTGAAGACCAACATTAGCAGTCTACGAAGAGGTTACTGTTCTAGTACATACAGGATCATTTTTATCAATAACATCCAGGAAGGTGTGCAGCCTGTAGTATTAATGCAGGACCGTATGTAAAAGGTACATGTCACCCATAATAGACAGAGAACTCACATTAGCTGCCTCAGAGAATGCAAAAGTGCTCATGCATGGACAGAAGAGACCAATTGGAAGGAAGGAGAAAGCTACACATACTGTAGCATGGATAGTGGATGCAGATTGGAAGCTACCAGGAAGGTGTCTTTATCCAGACAGAGATTAGAAGTGGGATATGGTTGTCAAATAGTGTTGCCATTAGATATCAAAGGAACAAATGCCTGTGGTGTGCAATATAAATATGCTCACTATTAAAGTCAAAGCAACCCTATAGCCAGTGAAACCATTAATAAGTATTTTATGAAGATCATACCATGAGAAGGAAATCACTCTGAAGGTTTGACAATTTTGAAAGGTTTAGGGACTGGCAATATTGAGAGGTTAGGCAATACAAAATTAAATGAGATGCCCAGGATCACACATTGGTTAAGGGTCGAAGGAGTAAAGCTGTGATTTGTGCCAACTCTGCAATTTCTGCATTTGAGCACTTTCTTTTCCAGTTCTTACCATGAACTAAAACAATCTCATTTTATAAAAACGGACTTGGAAAGTACACAAATCACATTATCAAACATGACCATTTTAAAACAATATATTATAGAAGGGTGTTATGCAAAATGGGAATGGTTCTAGCTTCATTCTCTCCACCTTCAAGGAAAGTATATAAGTTCCAGCATAGCAATCTTTGTGATATAACAAATTTAATCTGGGTTTGCCTTTTGTATTTTAAAGCTTTAAATACTTCCAAAACAATGGCTTGTGACATTTTCATTTGTAAACGTGCCTAAAAACCTTTTGACTTTTACCAAAAAGCAAACCGCTTTTTGTATCAAACAAGCAGATCATAAAATCTGCTTGCCTGAGGCCTGCAACATATTGTCCGCTCTCTTCTGTCTACCAACCCTTCCACCCAGATGGCCTACATATGAAGAAAGATCAAGTAATGGGCTAAACGATACCAGTAGCATGCAAGAAGGCAAACCTCACAGAAGACAGCAAAGTAATGTAAGATATGTTAGATGATTTGACCAGGACCACTGTATCATCTGCTGGCAAATCCAGGATACAAGCATGAACGCTTTTGTTCCATAGTCTTGAATTTGGATACTTATTCTCCTCTTGGACTAACAGTTTATGCCATCGTTGGAGGCGATTGCCTGGGTTTTACAACACCCCATCTGAACAAAACAATTTCTAGACCTTCACCATACAGATAATATGTTTGTTTTTATAGCAACCCCTATCTGGTGCAGGTGCATTGCTGATAATAGCAGATGTTGTTCTGCAAATCCAAGTACATATGCAGGCAGATTTTAAAACTTCAGACAATGGAAAGGCTCAGCCAGCCTTACTGGAATGTAATATTCTAATGTTGCATTTGAAGACCTATCTCTGCAATGGGTGCTTCACACACTGAACTAACTTCTGAACCATTGTGGCATTCCATTTTTCAATATGCATTTCACTGTTGCCTATTGCACATGATCAATGTAATTCCCACAGGAAGGAAAGAATTCTACTGTAAGGAACACACAAACTATGTATACCGCAGTGAACACAGAAAGCAATACATGATGAATTGATCAAGGCAGAATGTACTTGTCAAAACAGAACAGCAATGGGTTTAGAGCCTCAGCAGCACCCCATAAAATATCCTGACGTGTGCTATTAAAGACTGGTGAACAATCTTCAGATCAGGCAGCCTTTTGGGGCCCCCCCTCCAAGGTGGGGGCCCTGGGCAAGTTCCCCTTTTGCCCTCCCATAAAAACGTCTCTGTTTGAGGGTCGGCCCTATTGGAGACTCTGGGCCTCATCACGAGTTGGGCGGTAACGCCGGCACTAATAGCGCCGGCGTTAATAGCCCTACCACCAAACCTCCCGGCGCTAATGGCACCGGATCACGGGTTTGGCAGAACGGGTATTGCCCATTCCCCACTGAGCCCATTCGGGAATTCCCCATTCCCCATCGGGCTCAATGGGGAATTTTCGCGCTCTTTCCGCCGGCGGATTTCCCGCCGGCGGTAAGAGCGTGAAATTTTGGCGGATTTCCCCCCAGCTCACAGCTGGGGGGAAATCTGCCAAACCCGTGATTTGGCGGACCCTTAAATGGGGCAGTAATAGTGCTACCGTCGCATTTAAGGGTTACCACCAAACTCGTGATGAGGCCCTCTGTCTGGAAACAACGTGTCTGTTACACCATGGTAAGCGGTGCATTCAGTATTTAGGAATGCCGGTTTGAGACATATGAAAAATGTTTCTCCACCTCAGTGTTAGATTTAGAAGGCTTGTGGAGTGTGTGTTCCCAGGGACACTTTCTTTTATTTTGTGGGCATTATTTAAATGTCTAGGCGTCTTAACATTGTTAATGTGGCAAGCCCCTGCCCCCTGACCCAGGTGGTGCATGGTGGCAAGGAATCCTCACACCACCACCACCTGGCCTACATCATGATGCAGGTGGCAGCACTCATTCCCCACAGTCCACTTTTTCCACACTTCTGCGGTCAGGCTGGGAGGACATGGTCACAGTTCCCTGATATAACTACCACAAAAAGAGACACACAGGCTTTGGGCCATGTTGTGCTCTTGTGCAAATTTGCCCTCCCCTGCATGGGATGTATGGGTGCTCCTTCTATCCCCTTTTATTTATTTAATTGTTTGCATTTATAGGAGCGCACACAAACCTCAGTCATCTCGGCGCTAGTTACAGTAAGTGCAGGGGGACATGCTTCAAGTGCAGGCCCACACCTTCAGGTTACACCATACTGGTGGATCTGGAAAACATGCTCTGCAGTGCCATGTCTTTGTGGTGCAGGGGGCACCTGCAGTTGTGCAGGTAAGTAGAGACACAATAGGTGAGAGTGCACAATCTGGCAAAGCTACGCCTCATGGTACAAGGGGCTACTTCCGGTGTACAGGTAAGCATAAGACAAAATAGGTGAGAGTGCACAATTTGGCAAAGACACGCCTCATGGCACGGGGGATACTTCAGGTGTGCAGGTAAGCATAAGACAAAATAGGTGAGAGTCCACAATCTGGCAAAGACACGCCTCATGGTACGGGGGGCTACTTCAGGTGTACAGGTAAGCATAAGACAAAATAGGCGAGAGTCCGCAATCTGGCAAAGACACACCTCGTGGTACGGGGGGCTACTTCAGGTGTACAGGTAAGCATAAGACAAAATAGGCGAGAGTCCGCAATCTGGCAAAGACACACCTCGTGGTACGGGGGGCTACTTCAGGTGTACAGGTAATTCTCAAGTGTACAGATAAGCTTCAGGTGTACAGTTAAGCATAAGACAAAATTGGTGAGAGTGAACAATGATGGTGCAGGCGGCTGCATTGGGTGTACAGTAGGCACAACGGGTAACATTCACATGTCTACGCATTCCAGTGAAGCCCCATCTCAGGCTACATTAGACATGGCAGGCAATGCTGTAGGTAAAGGTATAACAGTGCAGTGGCGCTATAGGTGATGATAACCCACACAGGGTAACAGAGGGCAGGAAAACAACATAACTAGAAACACAGTACAATATGGAAGGCATTTCAGATAACAGCATAACAAGTGTGGCATGTTAGGTCGAGGGCACGTACCGGGATAGCCGCACCACGAAACAGAGGCCTACGTTGGTTGCAGCAGACAAGTAGCGACAGGCAGTGGGTTCTGGATACATGATCAGACATTGAGGTGCATATATGTTGTACTTGCAGTAACATGAGTCTTCTCGTTATTTATGTACATTGGGCGTCGTAGTGTAGAGCTGCGGCATGAGGACGATAGAGCGGGCTGTAGGGGTGAGCTAGTGGAGGAGAGGCTCTGGTAACTGAGGCTTAAAGGAGGATAGGAGGGTGTTGTAACTGAATCAATAGATGGGAACAGCTGAGAAGGCTTACTGTACGTTTGAAGAAGCAGTGGCATAAAATGTGCAGGGGACTAGCAGTCTGATGATATTGGCAGGGCTTCAGATCCAGACAGGGGAAAGACCACCGGCCTTATGAGGGGGTCGGTGTCAACTGCCGGCTCCTTGTGGTAGGCCAGGAAGAAGGATCAGGCAGCCAATTGTAAGCTGGTAGAGGCAGCATCTAGGCAGGAAGAAAGTGGCTGCTGCAGTCGCCGTCATATGGGCAGCCATTTTTAAATGGCCTTGATTGAATGAGCCCAAGAGGGCTTACCCGGCACGCAGGGCTCGCCAAATGGAACAGCACGCAGATGGGTGCATGCATCCACATCTTCAATACCAGCCAGCCCTTCTGTGCCGTGGTGGTGATGGTGTGACCGCATGGCCAGACAGACATCTTGTTTTTTCTGACCCTTCTTACGAGCTTAGCAGTATTGTCTCATGGACAGCCAAATCTACCAGCACAGCTGCCCTGGCTAATCTGCCATCATTCATCTTAACTCGTCCCCGTGGTAAGACCCCTGATATTGACGATCTATGGACCTTTACCTTAACTTGCTCGCCCATTTGCATTACCACCACCTAGCCTATACATATATTGTAGGTACCAGATCATTCTTATCCCACGGGCATACTCTTATTAAACTCTACTCAGTCTGTTCGTCACCAATCTGCCAATATGTTTGACTGTAATGCACTACACAACTTATGTGTGCACTGCTGTAAGAACTTCACGTTGTTTGGATTGCATGTCCTTATTTTTGTACTAATGTGCCACCGCATATGCACCTACAAACTCTAAATGTGCACTGTATCTCGATTTCTACTCAGCCTAGACTGCCTGTCTTCACTTTGCCTCTGCGCCATCGTAAATGCAATCTCCAGCATATGTGTGCATTGCAGCAAGAACCTTATTTAGGCTGCACTGTATGTCTCTACCCTGCCACGCTATCACTGAATTGACAATCCCGCACTTGTGAAGCCCAATAGCCACTATATCTATGTACCCTTAGTATTGCATCTATGTGACCTAGCCGCTCATTGCTCTGCACAGGAATAGTCCTACTAAGCGCAAGATCACGACCCGCCTTGCCTTGACTTGCTTAGATAGACTAACCCTATTGTCAGCCTAATTTGTGCAAACTTGTGGGCTATAATGTTGTCACTCTCTTATGCTATACTATAATACTGAGATTGAATCCTACATTGCTGCATGTTCGACTGTGGTCAGTGCCTCCCTGCCCAACGTCTCAGCCTGCAACGCCCTCTATCGGTACTTATTTATTGCTCTTCGGTCAGTGACATTTATTCTGTACGGCCCCAGCCCTGCACCACATTCCACCTCTGATACCTACCTTGCTGTACTCTGTCCAGAGATTGCCTAATTTAAATGGTGTAATGGGGTACACCTTTAACAGGTCAAACCATGACATTTTTGCCACCATTTTTGTACAGGTGACATTTTTGCCGTGATTTTATCACTGCATATCATTAAATTGCCGTGTTTTCACTATTTTTCATTCTGTTGACCACACAAAATCACAAAGCTAGCAATTAACGGGAGTAAAATATTAAAAGGAAGTTAGAACGTGAATTTTTTGTAGTGAATGTTTAATCTTAGCTGGAACACTTCTTTGAGCAATCAGATTGCCGTCGGCACTTTCTGTACTTGCACATAGGAATGAAAGAGACAGATTTAGTTCTGTGCTGTTTAATTAATAACTGCTGCCATCTATATTTAATGGGGTACTTATTCGGATATTTGCCCGTTTTCATTGCGGCACCAAGTGCCTCATTTATAAAATTAGTTGCATTCATTTTAATTTCCATTTCAGTCTCGTTTCTCTGATTTATTTGCAGGAGTTGCAGATCGAGGAGATTGGAAGTGCATCAATTTAATGCCAGTATGTTAATGCTGTGGTCGAGGTCATAGTTGTTTGTGTTAGTCTATGCTCTCTTTGTTGCAACCCCTGCCACAGAGTGTGCGCTTTGGCTGCTCAAAGAGAAGTTCCACTGGTGTCCATGGCTTTGTCAGTTGACAACAGAGCCCTCGTCCTTGACATTCTGTAAAGTGTCAGTGTGAGAAAAGCAGAGCGCCTAAACGTATTACATTCTAGAGTGAGTAATTGGTCAAATATGATGTATATACAGAGATTAGAAGCGGAGGAATCCAACATAAAGTGCTATATTGGATTGTGTGACTTAATGTTACAACATCTGAGTAGCAATACTGCAGGGCTGGCACCAGCCCTGGTCCACATTCTGTGTACTTCAAGAGCCTATTGTAGTCTGCTGCTCTGTCTGCTGTGTATCTGTGATTTGGTGGATTCCCATACGTAATCAGTGTAACCTGCCTGCAGAGAGTTTCAACATTGATAGGAACATGTTCTCCTTATTCGGTCCAACCAGTTGTAATATCATTCTGAAAAGTTAGATTTCTACTGCTGTCATGAAGCCAGTCAGTCTCCAAAAAAGGCATAACATGAAAAGTGGAGTTCAACCAGAGTTATTGGGAAGTGTACAGCCTTGGGCCAATGAGAGAAATTAAAAAAACAGAAAAGATTCAAATTAATAATTTCTCTCGTATCGCTCCCCCTTGTGGATTTCTCAGGGCTCTCCATATCACGCACTGTTTTTGGATGATGTGGGTTTTCTTGATCGCCCTGCTTTCTTGGCACAGTTGCATGTGGATTCAGTATGCTGGTGAGCTTTTCTCCAAGAAGGATATCCTTGCTTGACTTGTGCCAAACTGTGGTCTTGGAGCAGGGCTCTCCCATAGTTGGCAGAGCAAAAGCACCTTCTGACCTTCCATTGGTTTTCTACTGGGCCCTCATTAACTCCCTCTTCTCGGGTGCTGGTCCCTGGCCCAACCAGCGCAGCCTATATCTCCTCCTTGATGCCCTTTGAGGTTCTTCTACCATCTGTGCCATCCTCTACCTTTTCTCTAGCCACTGATTTCACATGTATATCCTTCACATGATGTCACATGCCTTCATATCAACCTGCTCCAGGGTCCCTCTTTTCAGACGTACAGTTGTCTCTAGCACCTCTAGCCCTCAACACCTCCTTTATTTTCCCAGTATTCCTCCGCTTATTTTCTATTTTCTTCTGCTGATCCCCTACTCCTCTCGCTTCACCTTTCCTCTCTCGCCCCTTACCCTCCGCTCATAATCGCTAACGTGCCATCGCTATGTTTACTTTCTTTTCACTCTCCAGTTTATGATGGTCCTCCTCTCCTCTCAAATGCTCCCCTTCTCAAAGTCACTCCAACTACCTCAAACGGCTGTGTAGTTTTTTCCCCAAAACACGCAGAATTAACTCACTTCCTACCTCCCTTATGCCGAGAGACAAATGAATACATCATTCATGGTGATTGCCCCTCCCCCATCTCCATATATTGCAGGTGAGAGGCGCTTTGCTTTAAGACAACCATCTCGGCATTATCCCAAACAAATACAAGAAGAAATTAACCTGATGTCATTCAAGATGGCGAAAACGAGTGAACTCACTGCCAACTGACACGCACAAGTACGAAAGACATGAAGCAGATATGCACTCACCATGAAGAAATACGAACATTAGGTCAAACCTGCATTTAGACATGAAGAATATTGCTTGCACCATAAAGGCACTATGAATATAACTCAGCCAATGTATATGCTGAAACGAAACGCAAACAATATACACATATAGCGTCCATCTTGTATAAAATGGATGACAGAGACACATTTTGAGTAAACGAGAAGCCTTGAAGCTGTAGGGAGATTCCAGTTGCTGAATTTGCTGAAACACAGAGCCGTGCAGGACAGATAGTGGATGTGTGGCCCCTTTCCAAGGTTACTGTGAAAATAAAGGAGGATTGTATGTCCCCAAAGAAGAGCGGAAGTTAATAATTCCCAAGTTTGAGACATATTTCTCTTAGATTAAGTAAAGAACAAATAGCCTTTGAATGACAGGTGTCAACTAATTAGAAGCCCAATACTGAATAAGGAACGGATAGACCAAGTCTCCTGTGGCCAAAGAGGATAATAACACTCATATTAATATAAGCTAAAATCACGGTAAAAGCAGGGTAGATTAATTTTGGTTTATAATTTATTGTTTGGATTGAAGTCGTTGAGATCTTTTGAGACCTGTGAGCTTACGGCTGTCCCTGCTTCATGTGGATTGTTGAGAAAGCTGGCTTCTGCCATTTACTTTAACTATTTCTGTTATTTGGGTGCAGGATTTCCTGGCCTGTCTGTTACGCATTGTAAGGAAGGCATGGTATCAAACAGTGAAGATAAACACAAGTGATCAAAGTTTAAGGGTGTTTATTGGACTTCAATGGGTTGGTTGAATGCCTATCTAACCTTAAATCTAAGGATGGGAGCAAGCTACAACCATCAAATAATAAATAACGCAGTCCTAGTGGAGTCTCTGTCAAAATAAAAGGGCCTATACTAATAAAAGTATTGCCAATCCTTCTAAATACAAATGGTGTGGGATGACAATGTATGCAAAAGAAAAGTGTTAAGAAAGAATATGTCAGGATAGATGAGCAGTTGGCTTCCCTTCCCTACGTTTTCAGCATGGGACAAGGCGGCAAGTACAAGCTTCTCACACACTCTGGCTTCCCTGCCATGAGGACAAAGAAAAGGTATCAGGGCCTTCTGTGCCAAAGTATCTTTAACATACAAAGTATCTTTAATACAGAGGGCCTGACGTAATAAACAAGCTCTAAAGTTCCTTTCTTCCCAGGTTTTTCACATTATCTCATGAATCACAGGCTGCGCCCAACGGACTTATACACATTAATACCTCCAATATGGCCGTCCAACGCATTCCCTTCTCGCTCCATGCGTTGGACGTAACCTTTCTCTATTTCTAGACCACGCCTTCCGCGGCTCCGCGTGTCTCAATGCTATAGCGATTAGCGACCAGACGTGTGCTCCGTAGCTCGTGGTTCTTCTCCTTTCCACTCCGCTATCCCTTCCTCGAACCCCCCCCCCCTTCTTCTTCCTCCTGGATTCTAGTTCTAGCGAACTTACCTTGCCTCCTGGATTCCTGGATTTGACCTCCTGGAAAACTGAACGCATTCTGGATTCGGCAGAGACACGGACCGCCTTCTTCAAAACCCGATCCATCCGAAAGAAGGCAGCCTCCAAGAACACCGGTAAAGAATGGATTCAGGTGAGAAGGGGGGAACTCCTTGACAGTTTGAGATGCCACCCAATCGAAAGCGATATCGATATGGAGGCTGCCGTGCAGGACTTGATGCGTCGTTTGCAGGAACTATCAACCGAGGTACAGAATCTGAAAGCGGAGAACGCCGCTCTCAAACAATTGGTCCTATCCCAGGATTCTGCTACAAAAGAGTGTGTTATACTGGGCGGAGTCGTGGATACATACGACGGCTCCGCAAAGACCCTTCGTGCATTCCTGTATTCGTGCTTGGTTCACTTTACCTTCAAGCCTTACTATTTTGCGACCCCCAGGGCCAAGGTGGGTTTTATAATCTCTCACCTTTCCGGGAATGCCTTGACTTGGGCCACTCCCCTCGTTAACTCTAGTGATGCCCTCCTGGACGATTATGATGGGTTTATACGTGCCCTAAAAGACATGTTTGACTGCTCTGAGCAGGTCTATAGTGCACAAGAACGCTTGTTTGACTTTCAGCAAGGGGCCCAGGATATGCTCCCGTATGTGACCCGATTTAAACAACTGGCGAAGTAAGCGGACTGCTCCACTGAGGCGAGTTTTACCCTGTTCAGGAGAGGATTGAACGAAGAAATTAAGGATGAACTGGCCAGAGTGGCACGACCAAGCTCATTCCAGGCATTAATGGATCTTGCCATGCAGATTGACTTCCGAATCCAGGAAAGGAAGTCAGAAAAGAAGAAATCCAGGGGAACTCCTTCCAAGGTATCATTTGAGGGTACCCCCAGACCAGAAATCAACCCAGGCCCAGTTTCAGAATCCGAGCCCATGCAGATTGGGGCCTTTTGTGGACCCATATCTCCACAAGAGAGAATGAGGAGAATTCATACGGGCTTGTCCATGTACTGCGCCTCAGATAAGCATTTGGTTAGAGAGTGTCCTTTAGCACCCCCTCGGCGTTCGGGAAATGCCCGCTCCCGATCTTAGATGGAGCAGAGCTTCGGGAGAGAGATGTTTGCTCCACATCCATGCCATCCTTGAACTCTCCTGGACAAAACAATTTGGTGGTACTGCAGGCCTTTTTATCACCATCTACGAATACAAACTATTCCATTTGGGCCTGGTAGACTGCCGAGCTATGGGAATTTTCATCGATCATGAGTGGGTTGATAAACATCAGATTCCCAACATAGTCATGAAGCACCATGCAGCCTGTGGAGGTTATCGACGGAAGACCCCTCACATCAGGACCCCTAAGCTTTCAGACAAAGGAGATCCAGCTTTCAATAAATCACCATCGAGAGCTGATCAGGTTTGACGTTATTAAGTCAGCTCATTACCCCTTGGTATTGGGAATGCCCTGGCTACAGAAACACAACCCATATATCAATTGGTCGGCAGGTTCCCTATTCCTAGGCTCGGAGTTTTGCAGGTCTCATTGTCTATCCCTAGAACCTCCATTAACACACCCAAAGGAACCAACAAAGGAACAACAGACACCACTAATGGCATCCAATGTCATGCAAGTTCCTGAAGTCTACCAAGCTTATGCTGATGTGTTTTCGACTGCCATTGTCCAGGCCTTACCCCCACACAGACCTGAAGACTGCGCATTAGATATGGAACCCTCTGCAGTGATTTCCTTCGGCAGGATGTTCATTCTTTCCGAACCCGAGAAGAAGGCCCTAAGAGAATACCTGGATACCAACCTTCAAAATGGCACCATATGACCTTCGAAATCTCCTGCTGGTGCTTCACTATTCTTTGTTGCCAAGAAGGATACCAAGGAACTCAGACCCTGCCTTGATTATCGCGGGCTAAATCAATGTACCCTCAAGGATCAGTACCCATTACCCCTGATTTCGGATATCCTGGAAGCCGTGAGAGGCGCAGTGATATTCACCAAGTTGGATCTCAGGGGCGCCTACCATTTGATCTGTGTCAGGGAAGGAGACGAATGGAAGACCGCCTTCAGAACACCCTTTGGCCATTTTGAGTACCTAGTCATGTCCTTTGGATTGGCTAACGCCCCGGCAGTTTTCCAACGCTTTATGGATAGGGTGTTCTCTGACATGCTGTTTCTCTTTGTTATTGTATAACTGGATGACATACTGATCTTTTCCAAGGATCCTAAACAACATGAAGAGCACGTGAAGGCAGTGTTGCAGAGACTCCGAGATCATAAACTCCTGGCCAAACCTGAAAAATGTTTGTTTCATGTGACCTCCGTTCACTACCTAGGGTTTATTCTTACCCCAGAAGGAATCGGTATGGACCCTTCAAAGGTAAAAGCCATATTGACCTGGCCCGCTCCTACTTCCATGAAACAAATTCAATCTTTCCTGGGACTCGCCAATTTCTACCGGAAATTCATATCTAATTTCTCTGAGATAGTTCAACCGATTGTTGCTCTCCTGAAGAAAGACACTCCTTTCCTCTGGTCAACACCACAAGATTTGGCCTTCCAGCGTTTAAAGACAGAGTTTACGCAAGCTCCTATCTTGGCTCAACCCGATACTAGCCGTCCTTTCCTGGTAGAAACGGACGCTTCAAATTATGCCAATGGCGCAGTCCTGAAACAAGAATTAGGAGATAAACTGGAACACCCAATTGCTTATCTCTCACGAACTCTGACTCCTAGTGATACACATTATTCAGTCCTGGAAAAAGAATTGTTAGCCATCCGCCAAGCCTTCACTGAATGGCGACATCTACTTTTGGGAGCTAAACATCCAGTTCAGGTCCGTACTGACCACCGAAACCTCCAGATTCTACAGTCTTTGGAGTGTAGGAACAGTCGTCAGGTGCGTTGGGCAAACTTCTTTGCCCAGTACCAGTTCCATATCACTCACGTTCCTGGATCACAAAACCTGATCGCCGACGCCTTATCTCGAAGACCTGACGTCGAACCCACTGAAGACAAGGCATATCCTGAGATGTTTTCCCCCAAGATCTTTGTGTCCCAGGCAGTCAACCTCCTCGAAGAAATCCAAGCCCAAACCCAATCCTCTCATCTGTGGAAGGACAAATCCAAAAGAAATCCTTGGAATGTAAAGGTCCGGGAAGGTTATTTGTTCAAAGACAATCTGTTGGTCATCCCTACAAAACGACTATAACAGAGAATAATGAGTCTCTGTCACAATACCCTACACTCCGGACATCGTGGTGTCACCAATACCCTCAGTCTGATACAAAGGCAATTCTGGTGGCCTAGGATGGGACCCGACGTACGGCAGTACATTCAATCCTGTGTTGTCTGCAGTCAAAATAAACACAATAACAAGAAACCAGTGGGCCTTCTACTACAACCTACATTGCCAACTAGGGCTTGGGAGATTATCGCTACGGACTTCATTGTGGAACTGCCACCATCCCGTGGGTATACCACTATCATGGTTACCATAGACCTGTTCACTCATATGGCTCATTTTACGCCCCTGCGTAAATTACCATCCTCTTCTGAACTAGCAGGAATCTTTCTGGAACACATATTCCGTTTGCATGGACTCCCTTCCAAGATCATTTCGGATCGCGGACCTCAATACATCTCACAATTCTGGAAACATCTCTGTCAATGCTTAGGAATCCAACATGCCCTTTCGTCATGTTACCACCCTCAAACGAATGGAATCACAGAACGTGTCAACCAAACCCTGGAACAGTATCTTCGATGCTTCGCCACCAAGGTCCAGGATGACTGGTCGCTCCTGATACCCATGGCTGAATTCGCTTACAATAATTCTGACCATTCGGCACTTAAGATCAGCCCCTTTTATTGCAGTCAAGGATTTCATCCGTCGGTTCTACCTTCTGTTCTTCCCCAATCTACACCAGTACCTACAGTTGACTCCTGGATCGAAACCCTTGTCAACATACATAAAGAAGCCAAGGAATTTTTGGAGAAGGCCAGGAAACAGACCAAGAAATATGCAGATTCCAGAAGAAGACCTGGCCCTTCTTATGCAGTCGGTGATCAGATCTGGTTGTCCTCCAAATTACTACCCCGACATCTACGGCCTAGTAAACTGGCCCCTCGGTACTATGGTCCATTTTCCATCAAAGAAATTATAAATCCTGTTCCTTATCGGATCACGTTGCCTGAATCCTGGAAGAAGATACAACCCAGTATTTCACACATTCTTATTGAAACCCTACTATCCATCCTCCCAAAACCCCTCCAGACTTCCTCCTACACTGGTCGCTGACCAATTGGAATATGAGGTATCTCGGATTTGTGACTCCAGGTATAGAAGGGGCCAGCTTCAATACCTGGTTGAATGGAAAGGATATCCTCCTAGCGAAAGAACCTGGGAACCTCTCTCAAACATCAAGGCCCCACGGCTGCTCAGAAGGTTCCACCTCATCCACCCGGGCAAACCAGGAGGGAAGGGTCTTCGGAGGAGGCATGCTGTCATGAATCACAGGGTGCGCCCCTTTTGGGCCTCATGGTCCTTGTCACAACGGACTTATACACATTAATACCCCCAATATGGCCGTCCAACGCATTCCCTTCTCGCTCCATGCGTTGGACGTAAACTTTCTCTATTTCTAGACCATGCCTTCCGCGGCTCTGAGCGTCTCAATGCTATAGCGATTAGCGACCAGACGTGTGCTCCGTAGCTCACGGTTCTTCTCCTTTCCACTCCGCTATCCCTTCCTCGAACACCCCCCTTCTTCTTCCTCCTGGATTCTAGTTCTAGCGAACTTACCTTGCCTCCTGGATTCCTGGATTAGACCTCCTGGAAAACTGAACGCATTCTGGATTCGGCAGAGTCACGGGCCGCCTTCTTCAAAACCCGATCCATCCGAAAGAAGGCAGCCTCCAAGAACACCGGTAAAGAACGGATTCAGGTGAGAAGGGGGGAACTCCTTGACACATTCACAATTTCTTGGGTTCACTATTCACCATGTGTCTCTCTCTCCTTCAGGTTCGGACCCCCTTTAGCACAATATTCTCAATTGGTCTCCCTCAATCAGGCTCAGAACATGGATCTTCCTCATTCAGGCTCGGACCCCTTTAACCCAATGTTCTCAATTGGTCTCCCTCGTTCGGGCTCGGACCGTGTAAAAAATCGAAGACTTTCGATTGTGCAATGGATTTTGCTTAAGCTGTCGCAGGACCACTTCGATTCACTTCATTTCTCATTCTCATCTTTTACTTTTACTTTTTATCACTTTTAGCTGGACACCTTACAGAGACCTTCGATTGAGCATGCTCGCGGTGCCGGACATCTCTGTCAAAGTTGTTGTATCTTTCTTTCCTTAGTTCAAACATCCATCAGCAATTCAGCTTTCCTCACATGTGTCATCACATGCGTTACAAATCTTCTTTCTTGCACTCATTATGCAATGTTGCCGCTTGCAACCTTGACTTCAACACAGACCGGTCTTGCATTGGTCACCCCAACTCACCAGCTGTGTTAATCTTACTGGCGCTGCTTTAATCTTGGAGCCAAGGATGGTACCACGGCGGCTGTTACACCTGCCTGACTCGATCGGCCATGCAGGAGGGCCCCGGGTATTGCCGACAAACAATGCAGGATTCTTCATTCTTGTTTCCTGGATTTATGCCTTTCGATCCAATGGACTTTGGAAAGTAATGGTTTAACACTGGAAAGGTCAAAGGTAACTCCCTCCAGAGCGCCCTTCTTGGTTTGCTATCTTTCTCCCTTCATTCAGATGCCGTCTCGAAAACACTGTTCCTTTGTGTGCTTTGCCTCGCTCAGAGTGTGCTCTCGTGGTATGCCTTTTATCCGTGTGGGGAAGCTTAATGGAAGTCAGGTGTGAGTGGTTACCATTAAATGCCTCACCTTGCCTGACCATGGTAATGGGACATGTCAGGTACAATGCTCGGGTGTGAGTCTGTTTTCTCCCAGAGCGGGCTGTCCGTGTGAAAGTGTTCATGTAGGGTAAGGTGGTGAGGGGGTCGGGTTCCTAAGCATTCTACCGAGTAGCATGTGACAAAGGTGTTACAGGGAAGGGGATAACGCATCTCACCATCAGGTGTCCTATTCCCTGAACACCCCTCACCCAGGTGATCCTCCCGCACTGGTCTACCCCCAGGAACTGGATCTGAAAGCGATGGCCACGTCCAGGCCACCTGGATGACAGATCCCCGAGGACTAGTGGGTGAGACACCTTCTGGTTTCTCACAGTATGGACTGGGGTTTACCAGTCCCCTCTGTACATTTATATATGTATTTGGCCCTGCCCTTAGCCTTAGAGAGGGTTCTAATCCTTTTTTGTTTCAGGTGAAAGCATTTCAGACATGTGATCAGGGATTGGTAGTTCCCTGCGTTTTGGGAGTTCTCTTCTTGTTTAACATGTCATGACCCTGCCCTTTCTGTAGCTGGCAGTCTAGACTTAAGTGCTGTCCACCATTTTGGATACTCAGTCATCATAGGCAGTAGAGGTTTGAGGTGCAGGAGATGCCACTGCACAATGCTCACCTGCATTCACTGATCTGAATCTAAATTGTGTGAGTTAGCAACATTTTGGGTAAAGAGGCCAGTGGTTTTAAATGTGCTCCCTCTTGCTCTGGGCAGTTCTGCAGCACTCCAAGCAGTAAATGGCAACACACAATTTCAGAGAACATCTACATTACGAGTTTTCTCATGTGAGGTTTAGGTTGGGAATGGCAAAGGCTATGTTTGCTTCTCAGCCCTTCTTATAGTACTGCAGTCTCTTAAAATGACAAAATCCCATATGCTTGTTTGATAAGCCCATGCCCATAATTTGTGGAATGTTTGGATTAGCCAATAGCTTCTGCCCATGCTGCTCCTTGGTCGAGCATCTCGCAGCTTGTGGCAGCATCTGAACTCATTGGCAACCCCACCAATTTCCCTCAAGCATATGCAGGGGAATTAGTCACATAGTCCTAATGAAATATAGGCTGTTCAGAGGACCTTGTTACTTAAGCACTTTCTCCACAGTCTCTATCCTGCCACAATAACCTTTTACCTTCTAGTGGGTGTCACAAGGTCTCTAAGCTGACTTTGTCAAGAGGGGATGGAGAGCCCCCTCTCAGCCTCAGGTGCAAGGCCTACCAGGGTGTAAACCAGAGCCAGTCCTACCCTAGAGGGTGATGGACAGTTGGCAGGGCCCTATTGCCTGTCCTTCTCATAGTGCCATGCTCCTTGCAGAGAAGTCTTTATGGGAGGGCAACAGGGGCACTTGCCCCGGGCCCCCACCTTGGAGGGGGCCCCAAGAAAGAGTCTTATTAAAAAAAAAAGTCAGTTTCCCTAAGTCAACAAAATTAAGTATCCCACATCAGGATTTTCTATGGTGTGTTGCTAAGGCTAAACTTATTTTCTGCCTGTTGTTGACACGTACATTTTGTTCAGATCTTTTCATCCTGCAATGCTATGTTCACTGTGGTATCCATAGTTTGCATGGCACAACAACTGTAGCATTCTCACCTTCCTTTGGGTATTGTATTAATCATGTGCAATAGCCAAAGTTGAAATACATATTGATACAGTTGAGTGTCCCGATGGTTCAGAGGATAGCTCAGTGTGTTAAGCACTCATTGCAGAGATATGCGTTCACATGCAAGATTACAATACCAAATTCCAGCAAGGCCGACTCAGCGTTTCCAATGTATGAAGTTGTTAAGCCTGCATGTAATGTAGATTGTTCTATAGCACCCTAGGTGTTATCATCACCAATGTACCTGCACTAGATAGTGGTTGCTATAGAAACTACATTCCATCAATATGGTGATGGTCTAGAAATTGGTTTGTTTAGATGGGGAGTTGTAAAACCTAGGCAGGCACCTCCAACGAGGACAATAAAGTGTTAGAGGTGTTTAAGTATCTGAATTCCAGACTGTGGAACCAAAGTGTTCATGCTTGGATCCTGGCATTGCCAGCAGACGATACAGTGATCCTGGACAAATCTTATATCACTGACAGTACTATACTGCCTTCTATGAAAAGGTTTTCTTCTCACATACTGGTGGCATTGTTTGGCCAATTACCTGATCTTTCCTATCATGTAGGCCATTTGAGTGGAAGGAGTTCTAGACAGAAGAGAGCAGACTAGATATTTCAGACTTCTTTCCAGCATATTTTAGGGTTTGCTTATGTGACAACAAAACGTTTTTTCTGCACATTTTTAAATACCATTGCACAAGCCCATGTTTGGGGTGTATTTAAAGCTTTACAATACAAAAGAGAAACCTATCTGAAATCTTTTAAGATCACATCCATTAGTCTGCTGGTATTTATATACTTTTCTTGATGATGGAGAAAATGAAGCTAGAATCATTCCCATTTTGAATAATATGTTTCTATAACGTTTTGTTTTTTTAAATGTATATATTGGGTTATGTGATTTTCATATTTTCCAATTCAGTTCTGTAAATACTACAAAATAAATTGGTATGACCAGAAATTGTGGGTACGATTCCCAGCTTCACCTCTTAATCAATGTGTGATCCCGGGTATCTCATTTAATCTTGTATTTCCTCACTTGTCAAAATTGCAAGTCCCTAAACCTTTCAAAATTGTCAGCTCTTCAGAGTGATTTCGTTCTCAGGGTACGATCTTTAAAAAAGACTCATTCATGGTTTCACTGGCTATATATAGTGTTGCTTGCTCTACAATATTAGTGAGCATTGATATATTGCACACCACAGCCACCTGTTTCTTTGCTCTCAAACGACAGCACTGCTTGAAAACAATGTCCCACTACTAATCTCAGTTTGTCTGTATACAGAGACCTTCCTGGTGTCTTCAATCGTCATCCACTCTCTATTCTTTGGTATGTGTAGTTTGACCCTTGCTTCCCATTGTTCATCTATATCCATGATTGAGCACTTTTGCTGTCTCTGAGGCAGCTAATCTCAGACTTTTCTGGATTATGTGTACCTTTGCCATAAAATCTGTGCCCTGCAGGTATACTATGTCCAGTATACCATCCACGTGGCTGCTATTGATTTAATGTTTGCTGTAGTTATGCTTGAACACAAGTACCCTCGCGTAGACTGCTAATGTTTCCCTTGAAATGCTACTTGTTTATCACTCTGATTACAACTTGGATGAAGAATGTAAGGTATCTGAAAGAAAGTTTACAGGTTCCCCTGAGTGATTGAGAGCCTGAGTACAGTTACCAATAGTATGGGGAGCAGGAAATGTTTGACGGCCCGGGAACTAGCTGGACAGGGCGAGAGGCGCTGTTTGAACAAGAAGCGATTGAGGGCTGCATGCACACCGAGAGCTCCATGTACAATACTCTTGATTCGGAGAGAGCCAGCGAATGTCTCCCTACTTGTTCAACTGCACTAATATGCCGTGCAGGCCCACATGAGAATTGGAATTTACCAGACATTCTAAGTCCTTTGAATGAGGCAATAAAACGAACTGGACCTTGAACAGCATACCCCAAAGACATGCACTGTCATTAATGAAGCAGTGCTGCCCCACAGACTGAAAAGGGATGGGTCTTAAGCCCCCCTTTATATCTTCTGTTGTTTGTAACACTTCACCTGCAGGGGATGCAGGGGAATATTGGCCTGGGAACCATTGAGGAGGGGATAACTAATGGGGAGAAAGAGGGAAATATGAAGAGAGAGATGGAGGAAGGCGCTTGTGAGTTGTTCGGGTGAGATCAGAGGAGGACCAAGAGAACGGGCGGAGGAAGGACAGTTTAGAGGAGTGCGGAACACGATATTACAGGTGGTGTTCAAGGTGAGGTATTGGGTAGTGAGAGGAAGCAGTACTGGATGTTATTGTGCACGTGTATGATTGGTGTGTTAGCAAAGAGTAGGGATTGAATGAGAAGGTGTGTATGGGGAAGTGAAAGAAGGGTTATTGAAGGGAGGAAGGTGGGAAGAGAATAGTAGCGAGGGTAAAACCAATGGCATGGTGAGGAAAGTGTGGTGGAGAGAGAGGAGAGTGGTTGCATGGGGATGAGGGAGTAATAGTGTGGAGAGTGAGCAATGTTAAAAGGGAGTACGATCGGAGCATGGAAGTAGTACTTAGTTGGAGGAAGTAGAGAGAGCGAGTAAAACAGGATCATAGGAGGGACACTAGAAGGAGCATGACGGAAAGTGAGGGGAGACAACGGGCAGAGCAGGTGGAAGGAGAGTAGAATGAGAAGAGGGCGAATCCGAGAGATTAATGGAAAGGAAAAACAAGACATGGAAGGAACAGTGAGTGTGAAGCCCAGGGTGTCTGCCAGGCTAAAATCCTTTGAACCCATGGATTGCTCACTGAGGAAGAAAGAAAGGACTTTTGCCTTTAGGCCATCACCAACATTAATATAGTTATCTAGATAGCAGGGGTTACACATCTCTAGTACCAGTCTGTGGTCAAGGGACGCCCGTGTTGGGGTCGAATTGCCCCTACTAGGTGAGAGAGATTGGGACAGCCATTGGGCACATTGTAAAAAGAAAAAAAAGGTGAACCTTCTCCGCCAGTTATTTCATTCCGCCATCTGTGACATGTGGAATATATCTGCTGAAAAGATTCCAATTTCTGTGCTACAGTACATGGTTGATGAGTGGTAATTAATGACTTTAAGAGACATGTGTCTACTACCCACCAGCATATGGCAAACATGGAATTCTTGGAATAGTTTCTTTCTTGAAATGCCTTACCTCCACACTAAACAATGTTAATGAGCAATAAAAAACACAAAAAACTGTTCTCCCCTTATTCTGATGATTGGGTGATATCAACACAACGTTAAGTCTGCAATAGAAATGATCATAAATCCATATATACACATTACTGTTTTGTTATCTTACATTACTAGATTGTGGTCTCTGCTTGCTTGACAAACCTACCTATAGGCAAGAGACTGATCATGACCTCACAGATGACATCTCAAATGACATAACTGATGAAATTGCATACGTCACCATTAATGACATCAAAGATCACAGAAGATAAAATGTTGAAAGTAGCAAGAGTTTCTGAACTGGTGAGTGGTCTCGTGCTCTCCCTGGCAGGAATATTCCCCTTTGTACACATTTTAGGAACCTTACGTTCTTTGCACACATCTTCAGTATTTGTTAGCAGGAGCATATATTCAGGATAAATGTGTCTTAAAATGTTATGGTACACCAGACCTATGCATAGTCGCTTATTCATTTTGATTGATGAGCCCATTGAATCTGTCATAGAGCTGAACCAATTGATTGCTCACACTGTCGGACTCCTTCACATAAATTCATATCCATCTCTGCACATGACAAAGATGGATCATTGAGTCAAACCCTGCGGTGAAAGTCACAGACACACAGGATCCACCACATGTTATATGCTTTTCATCACAGTGTGCAAATCTTCTGGTGTGATCATGCACGGCAGAGATCTGCAATGGCCCATGCCCTGGCAAACATGGCAGCCATCATTTTGCTGTTGATTTCAACAGATTGTGGCTTCTTTTCCCTCACAAAGAAAATGTTGCACAATCCTTTGCAATAGAGCTGGTATGCTGTGATTAAAATGATGTTCACTGCATACCGGCAGGAGTAGTTAGTGGATGCTGCTTGAAGCCTCGGTGGCAAAAAAACTCCACTGTATAGTGTGAGGGGTCAGAAATGCGAGGCAGACACAAAGGTATAGTTTTCTCAAGATTTTCTATTTTCATTAAATAAAAAGGGGTGAGATAAATGCCTATCTTTTCCTAACCTAACAACGATGTCCTTGCCTAGCAAACTAAAGCTAAAGAAAAATGACCTAGTGTCCAAAAAGTCCCTGCCCCTCACATTAATATAAACAACTAAATTATACAAGGAACATTTGGCTATCTTCAGCTCAATGAAACAATATACCAGTTCAAACTTAAAGGTTCGGAAAAGTACTCCTTGTGACAAGGGTTGGACTCCCTTCCCCTGGATCAATTCAGGAATACCTTGAGCAAAGTGCTGAATCAACACATTTCTGTTTAATATAGCATACAATGGGCCTCATTATAAGTTTGGCGGTAGCCTTTCTGGTAAAACCGGCAGGCTGCAGCCAAACTTCTGAAAATTTCCAGCACCCTTGAATGGGCAATTATCGGGTCATTACGACCCTGCCGAACCCGGTAATTGCCCATTCGCGGGCGCCGAAACCGAATGCTCCCCATTCCCATTGAGCCCTATAGGGCTCAATGGGAATGTGGAGGTTGGATGCACCGGAATGGTGCCGGTGCATCCGACGTGCTCTGCTCGCGGATGCCGTTCCTCCCACCAGGTCAGACCTGGTGGGAGAAAAGGCATCCGGGAGCAGAACTCGTAGTTTGCCTGTCCGATAACTACAGTACCGCCAAGCTTACCGGTATCATAGTTACCGGACCGGAAAACTTATAATGAGGCCCAAATTCTTTTCTATCTACTTCGTCCTTGCAACTTTATAAAGTAAATGGGCCTCATTACATGTGTGCCGGTCCGGTAACAAACGTGCCGGTAAGCCTACCGGCACCGTTGTTACCGGACCGGCATACTACGAGACTGCGGGCGGGTGCCGTCCCTCTTGCCAGGTCAGACCTGGTGGGTGGAACAGCACCCGCTCGCAGAATTTCCAGGAAGAACCAGCACCATTATTAACAGTGCCGGTGCTTCCCTCATCCCCATTCCCATTGAGTCGTTTGGGACTCAAATGGGAATGGGGATTTACATTTTTCGGGCGCCTGACTTCCAGGGACACCGGGGTTGTAATCCCCTGGTGTGTCTGTGGAGCCAGGCGTTGGAAAAATGCACGAGTCCGGAGGAAGCCTGCCAATTTTACAGGCACGGCTACCACCGGACTGGTAATGAGGCCCAATGTCTCTTTTACAAATGCTAGTTCATGAATCCAAAAACAACAGTTGGTTACCACGGTATGCTTCTTTGTGAACACAAGTTCATAAACCAAACTAAGTGTTCTCTTCAGAATGCCAAACCCTTTTCAGCATATATCACTTTCTTCAAATGAAACAGTCTTGTCAGGATAGCATTACAACAACATTTGAGAATGCAACCGTTTTTCAAAAAGGCTGATAGAGCTTTCTTAAAAATAAACACTTTTGTCAGGATATCACAGCAACTACTTTCAATCATTGAGTTAACAGGTTGTCAAAAGGCTGATGTAGTTAATAAGATCTTTCCACCACAACATTTTGCCACAAATAAACCTCTTCAAATCATCATCTTCTTTGCTGGTATACCCACCTGTCAGGACTAACTACTCTGGGTCCTTTCCTGTTGTACTCTGCTGCCAGGAAGCAAACTCCTACAACTACAATCACTCTTAGTGGCAATATGTGTTCCAAGACTCCCCACGCGTTTCTAGTGAGGAGGCCTGAAAAATGGCTGCCTCTTCTTATAGTCTTTTGACTCTTGGCAACACGGGTTCCAGTTTTCTGCAAATTGGACCCTAAGATATGATACTTATCCTCAGATTACTTCTTGGTAGCCTTTTGGATGTTGGTAATGTGGGTTACACATTTCCCCCTGTTGGTGTCCCATATATGGAGAGTTGTGCCCTTGTCACCTCTGTATGGTTTCCTCACCACCTCTTGGCTGTTGGCCATGCGGGTTATAGGTTTCCCCCAAATGGTATCCCACGTAAGGGGAGTTATGCCCTTGCCACCCCTTCAATATTTCTTTACTTGTGCGGCATCCAAAATTGTAGTTTGTCAATAATTTGCCTTTTCAGACCGCTCCAAGGCCAGCGTTAGCATCCAGACAGCTCACTGTTCTTTTGCAGCATCTCCTCTTCACGGTCGGCTGCTGTGGCAGCCCTCCTGCTTCTTGCTTCTTCCTGCTTGATCGTGCCATCAGTGGACTGAGGCTTTTCCCTACAACTCTGACAGCTCTGATGATCTTCCACAGCTTGTCGGACACCGAAACGTCATACGCTGAGTTGGGAGCATGTCTCCGCTCAGCTGTGCTTCTTCTCCACACACTACTTCCTGCTACATGTACTCTGCACTGCTGTTCAGCTTCACTCCTTAAGTTGGCTTCTGCTGGCATTCTTCCTTTTCTTCCTTCTATGGCAGCCCTAGCATCTTGGGCGGCCTCTGCTTCATCTACTCTTTCAACATCTCCTTTCCTCAGGTGTAACTCATTCCTGAATTTAACTGTCCCACTCAGGTACCTTGGCCTTTAACAAATAGACTTCACTGTCTGATTAATAGCACTTTTAATCCGCATTGACTCTGAGCCCTTCTTCCTAGTCCCAGTACCATAGGCATTATGGGCACTAAAGTCCATTTTGGATTGTACAGCAGCAACATTGGCTTGTTCTATTTTACAGTTAGTTAGTTATGTCTGCTTTGTTAATTGAGAGCTGTTAGAGTAAGGAGAGGTTGTGAAAAGGGTTTGTAGTTTAACATTGGGGTGATGATTTCTACTTAAGGCAGAATTATAACAATTAAGAGATGTCATATTTAATTCCTGAACTCCCAAAGTACAAACTTTATTCGGTTTAGATGATTTCTCATAACATGTTCTTTGGGTATGCATATGAGAGGGACCTGTACATTGACAGCATCCCATAAGGTATTTAGGAATTATAGGATTCTCATCCTCGGAAGAAGATGAATGCCTGTCTCTCCCAAAGAAGTCACCACTTCTCCCTGACAGCCGTCTCTTCCCATGTGATCCTCCCTCCAGCCTTCCCCTGACCACATGGGAGTAGACTTTATGCTGGGGTTTAGTGCTGACTCTGCAGGATTCATCACAAAAGTTTCCTCTGCATCCACCATACCTTTGGTGTGCCTCCTGTCTGATGGAGACACCAGAACCATCCCTTTAGAAGTCCAAATGTATGCTCTATGCAGAGCCTGGTCTTGATATGTGCCTCGTTTAGGCCTCCTTCTGTGCTCTGCGTGGATTCCTTAAAGGTGTTCTCAGCAATTGGAGCTAGGAATACCCAGAGTCCTCTGTAAAGCCAATGGGGATAAAGGTTGGTAACAGAAATATGAGCAACTGTGATGATTGGACATGACATGATGATCACATGTCTGCTACTGTACATATGGCATATTTGGAATCACTAGCTGTCTATCCCTACATTACATAATGGCTCATGGAATAAGGGGGGATGGTTCATTTTACCTTGGTAATTCCCCATTTCACTCATCACAGACCCATCTGAGGTAACAGTCATAAACTGTAACTGAATTGGCAATTAACATGTTCAGGGGTGTTGCTAGGTCTGGAAAAGACCCAATTGGTGTATTAAGCATACTGTGGATTTTGTGATAGTGTTCCTGCTTTTGGGAAATTACATTCATGGGTTGTAGAATTCATGCCATCACTGCCTTTCAGTGTTCTGCTGTGATCGTGCACAGGAAAAGTATGCTGGGTCCTGTGTAGGTATGGTTTCCCTATGAATTGTGGTACTTTTACTTGACTCTTAGTTCCATTTTTTAGTGCATTCTAGAGCATGTATTTGTGTCAGACCCTGCGGTTGTCATTCAGAGCCTTGCCGGGTATGGTGCTGCTTTGTACATGCTGAGTTAGAGTGCAGGCCCTCCATGCACAGGGCTGTGACAGGCCATGCATTATATTGAAATCTAATAGGTGTTTGCCCCCCACCTCGTTGGTTTCTTTTTAACTTGAGAAGCCTGTGTGTGTTGTATGATGGTGAATGTGCTTACCCAGCATTCAGGTCTGTTGCCCTCTTTGTGTCTCCATATATGGTGACAGTGCACTGTTTCGTAGGACCATGGAATCATGGGTAGAATCTGGGAAGCGGGTGCAGCCGTGTGTCACAGTGAGGTCTGCATCACAGGTCACCTGTACGTTAAGGGAACATTGTTGTTTCCTGTTCCTGTACACCTCTTTCAATGCCTGCTGGGCCACCAATGTCAAATGCATGTCGTCTAGAGCTATAGCATTGTTAGGGAAGTGGGTTGCTTCATAGCAGTGTGTCTTCTTTGAATTTACCTGTGCAAAGGTGAAGGGATGGGATATGCGTTTGGATGTATGCTGCATGAGCCCGCCCAACACCAGGCTGAGCACGATAGAAACATCAGCTGCGACATGCCATGCAGCTGGACGGTGCCTGTGGTGATAAAGCGCAGCACCAACTCAATCGTCAGCAGTGGTGCCACTGTTCTCATGTTGATCCTACTTTCTAGATCATCCTGTATTAAGGTGAGTAGTTCTGACATGGTCTCCCTTTTAAGGAATTACAGTGTTATTAGCTGTCCACCAGTTAGCTCTCAAGGTGACAGCCTGACCTAGGGAATGGCTGCTCTTCTTGCCAGGCATCTTGACTGCCTTTCTGCCACTTGGTCTCTATGCTGCTGCTGTGCATGCCTCTGCAGCTCTATGTACAGCAAGAGGTTGTGGATCTCGAGGTTTGCTCCTGTTATTGGCAGCATGATGTTCGGAAGTATGTTTGGGGAAGGTGTGGGCCTGTATCTTTTAGGATAGTTCCACAGGCGGAAATAGCAGCAATTCCCAATTTCCCTTAATTCCATTACAACCACTTTTTCCCCTTACCGTCCAATCGGCCTCATTATGAGTTTGGTGGTTAGGTGGGAAAGTTGGTGGTAACTCTGCCACTGCCAACTTTACCACTACGCCAAATTATGGGTTTGGGCATGGAGTGGAAGATTTGCCTCCAGGAAAATCCTGGAGGTAAATCCCCTAACTCACCGCTGCAAAATCGACAGAATCGGCAGAATTACTGCCGCAGAAATTCTGCCAAAAAAGCCCCATTAAGGCCAATAAACTCAAATTAGATGGAGAATTACAAACCACCACCACCACCAACCCGGTAATTTGTTTGGGCGATATTCTGGCAGTTTTACAGCCGGGATCCCACCAGGGATTTAACCAGTGGTAAACAGCGGAACAACACAAACAAAGACAAATTTGCCTTTTCCCAGAGAGGGGAGAGAGAGAACTGTCTAGAAGACATTTAACCGACAAACTACACACAAGGACTATGCACTGTGTAAAGTCATTTGAACGGACCTTTAAGACTGATAATAAGTCTTGTAAGAGCTGAAGAGCACAAGCCCATTCCGAGGCTGTTATGCAAGTCTCTTTTTCTTTGTAGTTAGGTTTTCTAAAGTGGTAGGGCCTGTTAGTAAGTCAGTCAGATACTTTTATTTGGCAAAAATGCCATAAAAGACCGTATAAAAACAATGCAGTTAAATAAATACATAGTTTCATATTCAGTTTAAACATATAGTAAAACCAGTAACTCAAAATGTATGTAACAATCTTCATACAATTAGTAAAATCATAATTCATAAAGACATATCTAAATCAGCCCACAGGAGAGAATACTCAGAGCCCCTGTAGGGCACTTTTGCCATTTAATCCTATACCTCAAAGTGGACCTTTTAGTTTAACATTCTATTTAACATATTTGATAATCCTATTCAATGTGCACTCAAATGTTGTATCAAATGAAACACTGAACAATATACAAGATTTGCAACTTGTTTGGTTGCTAAATATTTCAACCCTGATGAATTATTGCGCAGTTGTGTGCACATAATCCAGATTGCTAGTGTTTTTAGAAAATGCGAGAGCATGAATATAGTTTGGCGACCTGCAGCTTGTAGCATAGGTTTTGGATAATAATTTCTCAGCGTGCTCATCTTAGAACACAAAAATATGAAATGAATCCCAGTTTCTTTCTTAATCCACAAAGGGGACAGATGTCCAAACCTGTGTTGCCCCATGGTTTGGTAAGTGTAGTAACTCTAGCAATGCCCATCCTAAAACTCACAAATAATGCACGTGAATAGAGTGGGGGTGTCTGTATCAAGGAACCTCTCAAAACCAAATTCAGATTTGGATAATAAATCACCACTGCCTAGATCAAGCTTGCAGCTGTCTTCCACAGTTTTTGCCCTTAGCAGAGTAGGAATAGCTCTGTTAATCTTTGGCGCAAACACCTGCTACCATTCAAAGGGTTCTGGCAGAGTGAGGATTCATTCAAAATACTGAGGTTTATTACATGCTTATACCAGTCGAGGCTCATACCCCCATCAAGGGTCAGCTCGTGATACAATGCATCATGATTTTTTCCAAGGCCTCAGTCTGGCAAAGCCCCAAACAGTATAAAATTGACTTAAAGGCCGCCTCCTCGCCAATAAGGGGGACAACGGTTTCCAAGCAAACAATCGCATTTGGGGATCCTTGCAGTAACATTAACAAACTTTTTTAAAAAATGTATTTTCTTTTATATTCAAGTTCATGGTGTTAACATAACCCCGGATTTCTGCCCCAAAAAAGATGTGATAGCCTGTTGTTTATAAATCAGTCGAGCGGGTGAGACTGTTCCTCTTCCATGTTTACTGAAAAAGCCCTTTACTGCTCTACTATATTTTTCTAGGGTAGATCCTGCTTTATCCAGTTAGGTGGACCAAAAGCGATTTTCGTGATGTCTTACCCGTAGATAGTCTTAAAAAACGACTTCTTCAGGTGTGCTCTGAGATATATATTGGATTGCTTTGGAAGTCTAGGTTTGGAAACCATGGATGATAGTGTAACTCTTAATCCTTGCTGCGATGTCGCTAAAAGCAAAGCTTTGTCCGCAAAGAACAACACCAGGTATCTTTCCTGCCCCATATTTGGGGGATCTAGACAAACAGTCAACAGTGCAGAAATAACCTCCTCGATGTGTATATATAAATCAGGAGGGGGGCGAGTATGCAACCCTGCCTTCCCTCTTTAGTAATTTGGAACGGTTCCGTTACTTCCCCGGCTAAATCATAACAAACAACTGCCCTGTTCTCTGAATACAGGGATTGCACTACCGTTATTAGTTGACGGCAATGTTTCTTTTGCTTAAAGATTGCCAAAACAACTCACGGGGAACCCTGTAGAAATCCGTCCTGTAATCAAGACAGCATAAAGCCAAACCTTAAACAGGACTGTATAATTCAGTATAAGTAAGTACAAATGGAAGCTTGGATCTAGTGTGCTCTTAACCAGTTGGAACCTGGCTTTCAGGGTGTGAATTATACTATTGGCATCAGCCCATTGTTGGATGTGTATTAGAATTACCTTCGTAAAGGTTTTCCCATGAGCTATACAATAGTGATATTGGATGATAGTTGGCTGGCTGACCCCCCCACCGGCCTCTGATTTTTGGTATATAGTGACAATCTCTGCTGACTGCCATGACACTGGGACCCTGTTAGTGTTAATACTTGCATTGAAGAGTTTACATGGGACTGGCGCCCAGATCAATGGTTCGTCCTTAAAGACATCAAAAAGCACCCTATCCCTATCCGGGCCAGGAGCTTTTGCACCTTTTTGTGCTGAAATAGCTTCTGTGACAAATCCTGAGATGTCGCTGCTTCTCCCCAAGGGCAAGCCCCTTCCCATGAGGCCAGGGAGGTGAGGCCGCTACCTGATAGTCCCTGTGGGGGTGGAACTCAGGGGCAGGATCTTATGGGGGGATCTCCCCTCTGGGGCCAAGAGAGAACAGCTCGGGAGAGTGCGGTATAACATCCTCACCAAACTCTACACACACCTCCATGTCCCATAAATCCAAACCATTTTCCCAATACCCCCATATACCTGTGTAAATCTGTGACCCTGAGAGATACTGAGACGAGGAAGATATGGGATGATTAAAAGAGAGTGTAACCGATCAGTACTGGGGTGAGGAGGAGGTGCATAGCCATGAAGAGTGTTCAGTGTTATCTGCGGCAAGATGAAATAAGAAGCGATGAAAGACTTGTGACAGGCCTCCACCATCCCAGGAGGAACCGAGGACCAGGAAGCTGCTTGGCCTGGGAAATTCAAGTGGCTGCAGTCCGGGACGCTGAAAGGGAGCTCACAGCATCCCCTGTGGGTCTGATGCTGAAGGACCTTGGCAAAGCAGTAACACGACCTTGCAGGGGAGGTGAACCAAGTGGTCTGTAACAATTACACGTACTGCAAAACGCCAGAAGCTGCGGAGCCGCTGCAGTCCTGGAGAAGCCTGTGCAAGCCCAGAGATACCCGAACAGAGCAAAGACAAACCCAGAGGCAGAATGGAGCTCACGAGAGAAGGTCATAAATGTAGGGGAGTAAATGGAGTAGCCGGTGGGGGTGCCAGAGTGTCTGGGTTACTGCACACCCATAAAGAAAGGAGAGATCTAGAACTCAGGGGCTGGGAGGCAAACCCTGAACTAGAGAGAAGTGGGGAGAGCCATGAGATGAAGTGGTTCCCAAACAGGGGTATAGAGCAGGCCCCCAACCTTAAGGGTGCATATCAAGAAAAGGACACAAGTCATCTTCCTTGTGGCAGTACATGGCAAGAGAGTAAACCAATTCTGCAGACGCAAAGAAGCATAGAAGTACGGGTCTGGAACCTGCACCCTAAACTGAAGGAAAATACAAGCCATCTTCCCTTTGGCAGGATAGTGTACCAAGTGGGCCACAGGGGTCAACGAGCATACCAATACATGAACTCTATTGCTGAAAAGTCTAGCAGCAAGAGAGAAGCCAGGGGAAGGGAGTCATTCCCCTTGGGGCTGTGAATTGTGAAACAAAGTGTCCGAAAAGCCACGGGAAGGGAGTCATCCCCCCTTGGGGCTGTGAACTGTGAAACAGAGTGTTGTGAACTGTGAGACAAAGTGTAAGAAAAACCAGGGGAAGACCGGCATTCCCTCTGGTGCTGTAAACTGTGAAGCAAAGTGTTGTGAACTGTCAAGCTAAGTCTGAGAAAGATCAGGGGAAGAGAGTCCTTAAGCCCTGAAGGGAAGAAACTGTGAACTTTTTTATACAAAGTATTACAAGATCAACAACCCACTGTTTGTGAAGTACTAAAACCAGGGGAAGGGACTCCTTCCTCCTGGCGAAGAACTTACAACCAGAACTGTGCCATCCAGCCCAGGAGGAGAGAGTCCTTCTCCTGGACCAAGAACATTGGTGCAACCCTTTTAGTTTAGTTATAAGTGTAAGGGACAGAGATCGGGACGTTTAGACACAGGGCGGTGGACCTTTTAAGTTATAAAGACATCCTGAAAGACCCATTTGCCTTTTAGTTGGGGCAGGGAATCCCCTCATATATAGGGAAAGGTAGGTTTTCTCTTTATCTTGACCTTGAATAAAGGTTTATAGCAATCATTATGCCAACTGTGTGTCACTCTCCTCCTTCTGCACCCTTACACTTCGTATACCTCCTTCATTCCTATCTGGAACCCAACCTCCATAGTCTCTGGTGCTGGTCTAAGACATTCATCCATTCCTCCACCATACCAGCTAGGAAAATGGCAGTGCCAGGCATCAGATGTAATATTACACTGAAGAGCAGGATCCCCTTTAACCATATCCCCGCTAACCAGTTTCCAAAAAGTCACACTATCATGGCTTTCATGGGCTTCCAGAAGGCGGGCCCCTTCTGACCTTATGTATGTGTCTTTCTTATCGTTGACAGTTCATTTGTAGTTGGCTCTACACGTTCACACAAGAGCTGTGTCAACCGGAGGGCCAGAAGAAAAACTATCAGCTCATAATTATTTAGCTGTCCTACAATCCTGATCATACCACTTTACCTTTAGGAGCGTGTGGTTCTTCAAAACCCTCCTGGGGCGGGCAACACAAGGGAGAATGCTGTTAAAGACTTCACTAAGCTCCTGCATCACTTCAGGGTCAGAAATCCCATCACCACAGATGTTCTCAATATATTGCAGGACCGCCCCATACATTCTAGGTTTTGCATCCTGTTCTAAGTGTTTAGCCCATTTAACAGAATGCCCAGCATGACCGATCACAAACATTGCCTGCATGCTGCTATCAACTTTCATTGCATCCCTGGCTTATCCCAGAACTTAAGGGAGATTGTTAAAGGCCTATGATCACTCTCACTGCAAACCAGAATCTCAAAGTGGGTGACCACTTTCCAATCTCTAACTAGCACCAAATTAAAATCCATAAGTGAGGAGCTATTCGGGCCAAAGAATCTTTTGCCAGCCAGCTGGTCTTTGGCAAAACCGTCCATTACATGCTCTCCATTCTAGAGCGTAAATGACTCTAACAAGGCCTTACTATGTGTCTTTTTAGGATGGGCACTAACAAGTGAAGGTATTTCAAGAGCCTCATCCTGGTCCTCTCATGTTCTCTCCAGATCTTTCAAGGGCTCAAATTGGAGGTTAAAATATCCTGCAACCATCATGTGGGTTTTGTTGGTGTCCATCTTTTACCACCGGCACAAGATGCTGGAGATCCAGAAGATCTGTGGGTCGGATGGCCATCTCCCAGTTCATAGTAGGGTCCACCGGGATGAGAAGGTCACCACATGGTCTGCCCCTTGTACCTTTCTGGGGTGCAATATGATAGGATTGACACCCTTGGATGTCTACTTTGTCCATTGCCCAAGTCTCTTTCAGCAACTCTAGTCGGTAGCTTCTAACTAGGTCTCGCCAGCTGGGTTCATCCAGATGTTTCAATAAGCCTGCTATATTCCAAGACAGAAGTTAGTAATTAGGTATTTGTATTTAAGACTCTTTATTTTGGACTACAATGAGCACCCTTTGTTTTTTTGTTTTAGAAGGCAGGGAATTTCCTGCATAGCGATAGGGCCAGTTAGGCATTTATTATTTTTATCTGAAGAAAGCAGTCTACATCATGACCCTTTATAGTCCAAACCCTTCTTCTGGTTCGCTGCACCTGTTACCTGCTGATGTTGCTCTGCTTCCAGAAAACAGGTCCTGCGCCTCCTGTGGGGGTGTACTGTTGCTGGCTGCATATGGTGGGGAATCTGGGACTGTCGTGTCTGCTGACACTGCTCCTCCTGTTTGCTGCTCGTCCTGCTTTCTGGTGCTGCAGCTGCAAGAAGGTGCTTCTACAGGAAGTTGCAGCTACAAGAAGGTGCTGCTGCTACTACTCCTCTCCCATAACCTGGGCATTTGTCCATTAGCTATGCCATTTGTATCAACCATTTCTCATTTTGCAAGCCCCTTTCCTTTCCCCTCCAGTAAGGTGCTTCATGAGACATTTCTCTTGTTTTGGCATAACAAGGCCGCAGATTTATTTTTACATATACATAACCACTGCAAACCGGTATTAAAATTAGATCCAAAAGGTGTGGCGACTGCTCCTCGTCCTGCTTCCCCCTTTACCTCCATGTTGAATTGCAGGCACAACTCCCCCAAGGCCTTCGAGCCTGAGAAACTGCCTGCCCCTGCAGGTCTTTGCGGACTGGGGGAGCGCCGTTTGTTGGGGGGAAGTTGAGCCCCAATTGCTACCGCCAGACACCCCTGCCGTTTAGGCTCCCAGGAGGCGCTGTCTAGAATGGGCGAAGCCCCTTCCGGTTTAGCAATGGCTCATTCGGAGTCTTTGTCTTATCATAGGTTGCCACAACCCGCCTGTCCATCCTGCGACAACGACGTCCAGGTTTCATCATAACTGTAGGGTGGGAGGGTGGGAAAACGAAATCCTCCGATTTTGGCGGGCGCCCGGCTGCTTGAAGAGCTGCAAGTGTTCCTGTGCCGGGCGCCCGCCGCTTATGTAGCCCAAGCTCCTCCTTCTTCCTTTGTTACCCTTTGCGGGCTTTTGTGGGCTTTTGGCGCCCTTTCCTCTGTTCACCTTGCCGCCCTCTCCCCTGCCCCTGTGGGGGGAGGGACGAGAGAGCGGAAGGAGGAAGGCCCCTGCCCCGGTTATCGGGGTGCCTCCTCCATTCTCTTCGCTCACCCGTTCGTCACCTTCAGGAGAGGTGTGGTGGAGACTTGGAGGTAAGGCTGCATTTATATTAGGCAGGCCCACAAACAAGGTAGCCAATGACGGGATACAATTTTGCACGCAAAGCGTATGCTTTCGCATTCTCACTAGTGTCGCACTGCGAAACGTAGAGAGAAGAGAATGCATGAACTGTGTGTTGGCTTGGTTCGCATTGTTCCTGAAACACTGCGCCTGCGCACAAAACATATTTGGAGTGTGAGCCATTCGGGGGCAACATGTATGAATGTACCAGGGGGCCAGAAATAGAATTGGACAGAGGCACCGATGTGCGCGAAAGCGAATTGTGCGCCCCACGAGAAATACAGGACACACATGTTGGGTAAACAATGCACCCGAAACCCGATGTAAAGCGCATGAGCACACTCACGAATGGATGTCCCGCCTGGCCCAAAACTGAACCCGAACCCGAAATGGGCAGAGTGACACGAAAGCTAATGGTTCGTCCCGTGCGAAATACAGGATGAACACGTTCGAGAAATATCCCGCCCAAAAGAAAAAAAAATAACTGTGCTGCACGTGTGGGCAAAACCACTCAGCGAAAAAAGGGGTTCACTGTAAGGGGAAGGGAAGCTGGTGCACGATTGGAACATTTTGCATTTGGCGGCCCGGCGCATGGATGTGGGAATTTAACAATATTACCCACCTATTGGTGAGGTACCGGATGCGAGCTATGACTCTGAATGGAAGCAGAAGCGCAGGAGCGACTGGAAAATTCAGCGGCAAGTGACATAGACACCGCACCTTGGAGGCACTGGCAGGTGTGTATATATAGTCCTTAGGGGAACCCACAACCCTGAAACCGAATAGTTACGAGAGGACAAGAAAGGCTCATAGAGGATACAACAGAGGAAGGTGGGAGATTCTATAAAACTGTGTATTTCCCGATGCACTGTGGATGGGCGGCAGGACACTGGCTCTGCTCGCAGTGCTAAAGTTACAAGCTCTGTAATGTTATAATGCTATGGCAGCATGACTAGTGCAGGTGAGCACCGTTTAATTTTAGCTCCTCTCTTCGAGTAAAGACAAGCAAGAAATTAAACTAGACGTGAGCCCTGCAAGGGATGACACAACCTTGTGGGGGCCTTGTCTTGGGAGGATAGCTCAGGGGCAATGTGCTCCCCTTGGAAACCAGAAGACACGGAGCAACACCGGTTCGAGCCTCGGGTCCGTGTTTAGAAACCTCTGGGTATTAAGCGCGTTATAAATAACCTATCATATCATATCAATGCTCTATGCCCAAGAAATCTCTAGTGAATGGCTGGACTGAGTTGCAACACTTTGCATTCCATAAGCAGGCTAAGCCTACAGCCATACTGACGACTAACAACCAAGAGGGTGCCAATGGGGCAGCTGCCATCACACAATTCAGATAATGGCAGAACCCGAGTCTGGCCAGGCAGATTTAGGTGCTAAAATCGATGGAGTGTTTACCAGGGTGTGTATACTACACTCTACGTTTAATGATCTCGCTGCATGCACTAAAGAGGCAGAGAAGTGAATTACAGAAGATATGAAGGTTTCAAAAATAGCTGAAAATACAAAAAAAGGCTTCAATTAATTGCTGGAGAAAGTTGGAGACATGGAAGGATGTTCAAGATACCTTAATGTACCATTTCTCGGCATGAAAGAAGGAGCTTAAACAGGGAGAGTGAAAGAAACGAATACCTAAACTGCTGCCCAAGATAACCTTATTTTCCCTTAAGCCAGGCCCAGCCCCATTATATTGAAAGTGGCAAATTGCAGAGACAGTGATAACAGCTTAACAGTGGCTAGAGAAATAGGTGACGTAAAATTTGAAAATGCCACCTTCTTGCGCTTCCCTCAATTTAGGACTAGTATGCAAGAGAGACACAAACAATTGGAGACTGTCAAGAAAGTCCTCAGGAGTAAGCAGTAGTGGAAGTGGGAGAGCAGTTGGGAGCGGTGCTGCTCTACTTTTGGATAAATTAAGTTTTACCTAGCTGAGGGGGAAAACTCTCGCCTGGGAAGCAAGACGATGCGTAGCAACGCAGGTTCGATCCCCTGGTCCGCGCTTAGGAAACCTCCGGGTATCGAGCGTGTTTTAAGAAACCAATTACTGTTTCTATACTTTTATTTTAAAACAGAAACAATTCCGGAATGGCTTCGTTTTAAAATAAAAGTGTAGGAAGAAGTTGAAGCTTGCACTTTAGTGCAATGCACGGAACATTCCCTTAAATAGCAGGTGTGTTTGTTTGGGGGTTTGGATTGTGTGTGGGAGGGGGTGCAGCGATGGGGTTTGTGGGCAGGGGGGACAGGCCAGAAGGGAACATAGTTACACTACTTCTTTTCATACAATGTGATCGCTTGGGGCAAGAAAAGGATCTGCTAAATGATTTAGCCAGCTAAACTGCGCATTGTAGCTGTTGGAAAAGCATCCTTTCTGCTTTCTGCTGGCCCTTGCTGTGGACTCCTGCTTTCTCATGTCTGTATCTTGAAACGTGATCTCATGTATGTTTCTGAACGTGGAAATGGATGACTTGTGCTTTTCTTGTTTTTAAAGGTTTTGTATAAACCAATAAAAATAAAAAATAAAATAAAAAGCATCCTTTTTTTCTGACCGCGAATAGGCGATACATGTTGTTGAATCAATTCCGGGGATGCCGACTTTATTCTCATTTATTTATTTATTTATTAGATGTATTCATGACTTTTTTATAACACCCAGATCCACGGGTATCATAGCATTTGGTACAATGATAAGAGAAACAGTGTAAAAAGGGCAGTCATATTTGCCAAAAGGCCGGGTATTGACCAGCTGTTTTAACGTGGTGTATGATTGTTTGTTTCTGATGGCTGCAGGGAGCGAGTTCCAGAAAGCGGGAGCGGAAACACAAAAGGTAGCTCCTCCAGCTCTTTTGCTCTTATAGCGGGGCAGGGGTGAGCAGAGAGATGCTCAATGAACGGTCAGGGACTTTTTGAGATAGACTGTTGTTGAGGTACGGAGGTGCCTTTTTGTAGACAATAGTCAATCCGAGCCTTGATTGGTTGCCAGTGGGCCTTGGGTGAGAATGGTGAAACAGATCTTGCCCTCCCTACAACTGGCACCACGCACAGGAGCATGAGGCCAGAGGGGGGCCTCTGTGGGCGGTCCAACCCCCTAGGTGGCCTAGGGCATGCTGACACTTTCCATACTTACCTCACCCCCAGGTACAAATGCTGTCCAACACATACATAACACTATATACAGTCTCATACTTATCATTAACCTACTCTATAGCTACTCAGGACTATAAACATGCCCCATAATATACATTTATATACACACCAGAAAAATATAAACATGCACTGTACTGCATCACATAGCGGTGACTGCTGCAGCCAACTAACCCGTTCCAGTACCTTTATGGTGCTGTTATGGCAGTGATTGATGTCGGTTTACTCTGGATGCAATGGGGCTGCCTCGCCATTCTGTTCTCTGTTGGTGGTACCCCATCCTCCACATGGGGCACCATTCACGTGGTCACTACATAGTCATGGGTGGCCCCATGCCAAGGTTGGGGCCTGCCATGATCGCCATTGTGCCCACTGCACCATCTTGGTTTCAGGGGGCATCCCCATTGCTAAGGCGATGCCAACATTGTCACTGCCGAACCCATTTTGCACTTGCGCCCCCCCTTCTCTGCATCAGAGGGTCACTGCGGTTGGGATGCTGTTCTTCGGGGACCACTGGCTAGTGTGCGGGAGCTCCTTGCTTAACCCGGGTTGCCCGACAAAGCAGCCCAGGACTTACCCGGACTCTACCTTCTTGGGATATTTTCTTCACCGCTCCACTCTCTGGGGCGTAGCCAACTTAATCGTTGCTTCACTTCCCAGGCCTTGCATACACGGCACGGGAGGACCTTTCTGCAGGGCCCACCTTGTCGGCCACAAGGTGGGCCAACAAGGGACAAGGCTGGGCTGCCTGGTTGGGGCTGGCATACACACGCGACCCAGACTGTGCAGCTTTTGATCTTCACCTCTGGCGGCACTGAGCATGCTGCCCAGGGCATTTTTAAGAAAGACCTGTCCCATCTGGCACCCAGGGCAGGCCAACAGCCGTCACAGTTGGCTGCTCGGGGCACACAGCCTGGCCCCACGGTAAGTACGCCCGATCCTCCAGCATACGTGGCCTGGACAGGAATTCTCTATAGACACTGGGGGGGGGGGTGCTCGACAGCCCTGCAGGGAGTTTTCTCTTTATTTCATATTCTTTCTCTTGCCCTCTTTTCATTCTAACTAGTCCATATCAGTTCTTCTTTTTTAAACTGTTAGAATATGTTCTCCCCCGCCCAACCTATTCTCTGGCAAGGGAGGTCTGTCCTTTAGTTTTTTACTTTTCTAACATTCCAACCAGCCCTATAGCAGGCTGGATGGATCAGTCCAGTAAAACTCCAGTCTGTGTGTGTCTGGAAGGGGAGACATTTTCAAAGTTTAGCATGAGGTTCTATGGTGTCCAAGCCTGGGTATATGGGTGCTGACGCGACGAATCTAGGGAATTCGTCCCTTCTTCTCAAGGGGTAGCCACCCCCTTTGGGACTAGAGAGGTGAATGTTCTACGCAATACACTCACTAGGGGACAAGGCAAGCAAGATCTCACTGGTGGTGATCTCCCAAACCCCCTTAAAGGACAGGGCAGTCCTAAACATGGATATGGTTACACATCGATTTAAGAGTGAATTCTCATTGTTTGTGTTGCATGAGAGTTGAAACATGTTCTGGGAACTAAAGCCCTTCAGTAGGGAATGTCTTGACTAATGACCACCACTGTGTTGGACCTTTTGCAAGAAATGAGGCACCACTTCTGTTTTCTCTCTTGCTACATGGGAACAGAAAAGGAAGCAGGATTTTTTCCTGGAGAGGAGGAGCAATAAACCTGAGACAAACCGCACACAGGAAGCGCCTTTGCCTTGGCTCAGGCATATCATACCTGGAGGCAGGGCCACATCCAATACGTGGTGGTAAGAGGAATTCCAGAGCCAGTAGAGTGGTGCCATGCCCAGGGAGATAGGACACCCAACGATACAGACTCTAAGAGAGTGGGAGACCGAACCAGATGCAAGCTGACGCACCATGCTCCTGAGCAATGCCACAGGAGAGGCAAGGAGCACAAGGTTGCGGCTTAGATCTCAAAGAAGTCACCACACCAGTCCCAAAGGATACTGCCGGCATCCAGGTAAGTGGACGGCATTGAGGCAAGGGAGGCGGGTGGTTAGATGCACTGCAACTCACATACGCCCAAAGAGCCCCAGCAGCCCATGAGCGATTTAGCAAAACAGTGACCCTGAAGGGGTTCTAGACACCGCACCTCACATAGAGCCAGTGACCCCAAGCAGCCCACAGGAGGTTGAGTGACCCAGCAACCCTGAACGGGTTAGACACACTGCCCCTCACGTACGGCCACTGAGGCTGAATCACACACGAGCAACTAAGGAACTAGGGAACCCAGGGGTGGTAAAAGCAGCATTCGAATTACACGCCCAATGATCCCAGCATCCCAAGAGAGGCTGCGAAGAGCAAGACACCTGAATAGGCTGAGAATGTTGACCAGCAGCAGAGACGGCTTCTCGAGCTAGATAAAGAACTTTGTGAAGAACGTTGTGAGATCACAAGGCGCCTGTTGATGGGTGCTGGGTGTCCCTTCTAGATGGTGTACCAAGAAGAATACTGAACTTATTTAATTTTGAATTGTGTTCAAGCTTGCTGAAGGCGACAGGAGTTCTTCCCTTCAGAATTATCTAGAAACCAGACACATTGTCTAAAAAAGATAGAAGTTCTTTTAAAAACGTTTTAACATCCAACCAAGCTTGCAAGGGGGGATAAGAATCCTTCTATTTTGGGACATTTAGGAAACTGAGATTTTGTCGAGAGACCGAAGTTGGTTTGAAATGTGAGTTTTGACAAAGGTTGCAGAGGGAGACAGGAGTCCTCTCCAAAGCATAAGAAACAATGACTTCTTTTACAGACTATATGCAAAGACTGAGATTCCACACATAAGAGGGTAAAAGAAGTGGATCTACCAAAGGGGCTTGGGGTCAAGCGGTGCCAGCCATCCTAAATGAGAGGGGAGCAGAATATTTCCCTAGGCCGATGTGTGGTTCATTATTGTTAGTGGTAAGGTAGGCAATAGGACAAGGCTAGGTTGAGGACAGAGGATGATTGTTATTTTTGAGGATATCCTGCCAAGCACCTTTTTTTATTTTTTCTAGCATAGGCAACCACAATTTGTAGATGTATGGCCAGGATATGGATTTCTTTTCTTAAATAAAAGCCAACTAGAATAAAAATGTCTTTGTGTTGGTCTCCTATGTCTGGCTTAGCACAGTGCCTGTTTCGAGAACTCTATGGGTGGATGAAGGTGGGTGATATTCATGATTAACAGAGGTGAGGGAGCCCCTCTACCGAGAATGAACATGGTTTAAATAACCTGTTCTTTGCAGTATAGCCTACTCAGGAGAACGTTTTAGCTCACTGAACCTTTCACAGAGGAGATATATCAGTTTGCATATCAGTCTGGTCCCACCAAATAGGGCAGTCCAGCACCGAAATGCTAGGCAATTCTCGGATCAAGAATACCATCAAGAGCAACATATGCATGTTCAGCCTTGTTGGGCCTCATCAGTGAGGTGAAGCTAAGCCTCCCTTAGGTACAGTGAGCAAGGGGTCCATGTCTGGATCACCCTCTGCCTAAAATGAGCACGGTTCAAATAACCTGTTCCATGGTGTGTACTCCACTCAGGAAGGTCTACAACAACGTTTGAGCTCACCGAACCCTCCACGTGAGCTCACCGAACCCTCCATGGATGAGAAATATATATCCATTTGCATATTAGTCTGGTGTCGGACAAAGGGGCAGGCAAGCAATGACATGCTAGGCAATTCGCCTCTGAACAAGTTTACTATCAGCAACCTCAGACACGTGATTCTATGTGTGGCACACTAGGGAGACGTGTGTGGCAGGTGTATTGGCTGGACATAAAGTGTTTATTTTAAATGTACATAATCCCAATTTAGAGACTGCTTTGGTTTTTCAGGATTCGGTCCCTGTTGTTAATATACATCTTATTTCTGTCATTCTGTAGAAGGGTGATTTTAATTCAGTCCTGGATTAGACTGCCCACGTGACATTGCAAATGCTAAATCTAGGGCAGCAGAAGCGGTGCAGCAAATTACTGTATTCCATTGTATTATTGATATATGGCAGCTAATCGTTAAAATGTTAGAGAATGTACCCATTACCCCAGCATACATGATTACCTGCATGCATAGACGATAACTTGACATCAAAAGTGGCAATGCCATAGGTTAAGTAGTGTCAGATTATTACCCATACGTGGTTGTACCACAATCCAATAGTGTATTATTAAATTACTGACAGATCGACTTTTATCCTCTAGTTGGCTATTTAAATCCCAAGACTTCCTTTGTTTAAAAATGGTATTGCTACAGCAATTGTGGAATTCTTAGAATTCAACGTGGGTTCTGTCTCTCGAGTTGAAATGTTCTGGGAAACCATTAAAGTACTCATTTGGGTAATGTATATTTTCAATTAGATTGTCATATATGAAGATATAGGGAGGAGGTTAAGTAGGTTGGAGGGTTCCAATAGTAATTTGCAAAAACAATATGATCAGGAAGAACGCCAGGGATTATGGGGGAATATAGCTAAGATTTATCATGGTTTTAATGGCACGGCCGACTCAGATGGCATTTAAACAGACGTGCTGCTGCTCGCAAATACGGTAGGGACGGTAGTCCTGGTCAGTTACTGACATGGCTGGTTAATAGAGAGTGCAATGACTCTGGCATGGTTGAAATCCTAAATGACAGTTGTGTCAGGATTCTCAAGTCATTTAAAATGAATAAAACATTTCAGGATTCCTACACTGCCCTCTCTAGTTACAGGACATCATGTACTGACACAATGATTGAAATGTTTTTAAATCCATTGGAATTATCTTCAGTTTCACCTAAGATTAAAACCAAGATGGATGCCCCAATCGAGAGATTATAAATGATGAAGGCCATCTGTGAATGGCCACTGGGAAGGCTCCAGGGTCTGATGGGCTCTCGTTTGACTTTTATAACGCTTATTCTGAGGGACTGGTTCCCCATCATCTCAATGCGTATTATGAGGCATTTGAGCTAGTCATGTTACCCAGACCACTTCCAATGATACATTTAGACAATACAATCCTTACCAATGTAATCACTAACAGGATATAAACATAGATCACTGCTGAGATTTGTCCGGACCAATCGTGTTTCGTGTCAAATAGGTCTGGAGGGTATTTGCCATGATTGTTCAACACCTTCTGTCTCTTAAAACAATAGGTACAATGGGTAATTTACACTATTCAGGGGGATTATGCCAAATTTAAGGAAGATTGGGACATGGTTTTGGACTTACTTCCAAGGACTACCGAGAACAATGGTGCCCTTAAAGAATCTGGTTGTTTGATGTTTTGTAGATTTTGGCCCAATGTGTACCTTGCTTTGAGACATTGGACGATATGCCTTGCAGCGATCCGGAAAAGGCGAAGGGTAGGGGGCGGACAGGGGTTGCAGGGGTGGGAGGGGGGGGGTTGGGGGGGGGGGGGGGGGGGGGTGTGTGTGTGTGTGTGTGTGTGTGTGTGTGTGTGTGTGTGTGTGTGTGTGTGTGTGTGTGTGTGTGTGTGTGTGTGTGTGTGTGTGTGTGTGTGTGTGTGTGTGTGTGTGTGTGTGTGTGTGTGTGTGTGTGTGTGTGTGTGTGTGTGTGTGTGTGTGTGTGTGTGTGTGTGTGTGTGTGTGTGTGTGTGTGTGTGTGTGTGTGTGTGTGTGTGTGTGTGTGTGTGTGTGTGTGTGTGTGTGTGTGTGTGTGTGTGTGTGTGTGTGTATATAAAAGGATGGGGATTGTTAATGTTCAAAAATGCTTAAACGGCAATACAAGAAAATATAAAAACCAATAGCTGCTTTCATTGATGCTGAGAAGGCATTTGGTTAGGTGGAGTGGAGACTCCTTTATAATTCCTGAAAGGCTTTAGAATTATTTGTTTTGAATATTGAGCTGATTGCCATTACACTTCAGCAAGGACACCTGCCCAGAGGCATATGATGACCTAATAATCGTATACCTCGATATACACAGATGGCATTATACCTCACTGACTAGACACTTCATTTCATCAACCAAAAGGTTAAGATTAGCTCCATGCAAGTATATTCAAGATTGACAATAAATTGGGATACATCTGAGCTTCTCCCATTGACTGCATCAGTTGCCAAATCACTGATTGATATTGGATTTCGATGGTGTCCCCCTTTGTTAAGTATTTGGGTATCAACATTGATAGGTCAGCTGGTGACCTTTACAAACGTAATTAATCTCCATTAGTACAAACACTGCAGGGGTGAGCTGATTAGTGGGACACCTTGCCCTTATCACTAGCTATCTTGTACTTATGGTGGCCCTGAATCATGCTGTTCCCATCTTCATTTTGTATCCTGGCTTGCAACATTGTGTTACTACTGACATCTGCAGTTGTATTCGCTCTTGCTTCTCCACTCTTTTTGACTGCTTACTCTCTGTCCTCTCCTCCGCTCTCCTTTCCCTATCTGCTCCCCTCCTCCCCTTACTTTCTTCTATGCACTTACTCTATCAGAATTGTCCCTGGACTTAGTATGATAGCAACCTCGTCTGTCGCTCCGCCACCCCCTTACTGTTCTCCCCCACCTCCCTCCAGCACTATCTGAAACGTTGTCAGGCCTAGTACGATAGCCGCTTGTTTTGTTCCTCCCCTCCCTTTCTGCACCCCTCTCCCTCCCCTTTTGTTTTTCTCCAGCTCTACCAGAAATGTCTTCAGGCCTAGTACGGTAGTCACCTGTCTGTTTCCATTTCCTTCCCACTCTCCCCCTCCCTTCCTTATCTATGTTTTAGCTCTTGCACTATCTGAAATGTCATTAGGCCGAGTACGATAGTTAATTTCACATCCTTAGTGTTCATGCCATTGTATTTTCCCTTGTTCCCTGCCTTGCCTTGAAGCACTTTGAAACCCATTGTGTATAGGCCCTATATAAATAAACTATCATATCATATCATATCATATCATGATATTATTTTAGTGCTTCTAGTCATTTCAGGCGATTCCAGTGGCACTTACACAAGTATTCTTTACGGAGCTCAATACATTTCTCTCTAACATCGTGTGGGCAGGATTCCTACTGTAAAATGGGAAATGATGTCCAGACAATATGATTAATGTGGTTTTGCTATTTGTGATCTCTTTTCATACTAGTGGGTGTCATTAGCCCACTTTGCTCACTATTGGTTTTCTGGTGAAGATTGTTTCCCCCATACAGATTCCAAGAAGTTGATTGGCTTTTTGCATTAGAGGTCTCTTTTGTGGGTTCTAATTGTAATGTTCCTCATGTGGATGACAGTCAGATGTACGCAATGGGCATGGGAGGAAATTCATAGGGCGATCAGAGACAGGATTATGTTCTCTCCAACTCTGGGGGTCCCCGGTCCTGACATTTTCAACAGCACCTGATTTGCATACATCGAGGACCTCCGCAGATATTAATACTTTGGAAGAATTGCTGTTTGAGGGATCTTATCCTACAATGGAGAATCTCAAAATACTTGATAAATCCAGTGTGTGCCTACATGCCAGACTGTCCTAGGCCCCCTGCAACCTGTTCGATGGCCCATATTTTGGCTTCTGTATTATCTAACTCCCATTTAATACGTGTGTTGCATAAGCAATATAAAGCAACAGTAAATGGCCTGATATTAAGGTGACACGTCACTGTAATTCAGAGCTAGATGACCCCTTGGTAGAGGAGGACTGGATGCAAATCGGTGCTCTAATGAGAAACATATCATTGACTCGTCGGCTTTCACTGATTCACTTTAAAAATGTGCATCAAATATATTATAAGCCGCAGAGGCATTGCTAGGGGGGGGCTAAGGGGGCTATAGCCCTGGATCTTTTGGTTGGAGCCCCGGATAGAATATCAGGAGCTACAGCCAAAAGGCTAGCTAGCCCCAGTCCCAACAGTTCCGACATTAGCGTAGCCCCAGGTCTTTTTCAGACCTAGCAACACCCCTGATAACCCGTAAAATAGGTGAAGGCCTAGGACACAGTTGGTGTCCACTAGGGGTTCACTCTCCTGCCTGCCGGCACATTGATATGCATTGTATATACACCAATAAAAAATAATTATTTTTTGCAGAGGGGCGTCCTGACCTCTTTTTGAATGTAAAAGGATGTAAAAGGAACTTGGGATTGGTACTAATGAGGCCCAACTAGGCCGAAACACGTGTCTGGGGTTGCTGTTGGGGCTCTTGTTCAAAGGAGGATTGCCACAGCATTTCGGTGCTGGACTGCCCAAGTGGGCGGGACAAAGCCTGATATGCAAATGGATAGTCCTCCTTTCTGAAAGGTATAGTGAGCTAAAACATGTGGCTGTGGGCTCTGAGTGGGTAGATTCCCACAGTGCAGGTTATCATGCTGTATTCTTTACTGCAGAGGGGCGTCCTGACCTCTTTCTGAATGTAAAAGGATGTAAAAGGAACTTTGGATTGGTAACTCTAAGTTACCTAGGGTTTTCCAGACGTGGACCCCTTGCTCACTGTGCTCAGAGAGGCACAGTCCCACCTCACTGAGGAGGCCCGTCTAGGCCGAAACCACCTATACGTTCCTAAAAAGCTGGTAGTGTAGGGGTAGCTTAGAAAGTCCCTGAGGGTGTCTAGATCCTTAGGATGACCGCCTTTAGTTTATCCAAGTGAGCCTGCTTAAAAATTAGGCATCAATATTCTGTGTATACTAATCTTGGGTTAGGGACGCCTGGGTCATGCTGAAAAATGCTGTCTCGGGGAGAGGGAGGGGGAGAGGGAGAGGGAGGGGGAGGGGGAGAGGGAGAGAGGGAGAACGAACTGCGCAACACAGGATGCAGAAGAGGAGGGGGGGGGTCACACCAGTAGGGAACACAAAAGAAGAAGCACAAGCAGGTCCACACAATAAGGGGGAGTACAAGAACACTGTGAGCCAAGAGCAAGGGGGGGACACAGAGATCAATTCAGGGGGGGACCAAGTGGACAGAACAGTAACCAACAGAAACCAGTAGCGGAAGTGGGAACCTTGAGGCGGAAAAACAGACCTAGAAAGCACAACAGTGACCAACAGTAGAGCGGAAAACTAGAGGGGAGAGTGGGTCCTTGGTTGCTTGCTGCAGCTAAGGGAGAGCCCAGTGTCCAGTGTTTTCACTGGGCTGGCTCACTTTGCTCCCCCATAACGGGTGTCGGGGTTGGCACCACACGCCTTGTATGAGCCACCCTTAGAAAAAAATAACATTGTGAGAGAGAAGCCATTGACGTGCACTACATCAAAAGTAACAAAAATACCAAAATGAAAATAATGTGAACGAAAGAGAATTAAAGGGCAAAGAAACTACTGGCTTTCATCAAACTCACATTGGGTTTGAAAAGGGTGAGGAGAGAAAAAAAGTGTTTGATCATCCAACAGCGATAAACTATTGTTGCAGTACTCCCCGAAACAGCGAAGCACTGCTTTCATCAAATCTTACGTTATAAAGGAACTACTATTGCTGCATTCTGGGAAATGTAGTGAAAGTACCAAAGCATCCAAAGGAACATTGCGAGAGAAAGGCCTGAGGCTCCATTTACAGTGAGTGCAGCAAGAGCACCAACAGTACCAGAGACATTGGGAAACAAGAAGGTGTAAAACCAGTGCTTGTCATTGAGGTCGGCTCTCGGAGGATCCGAGATCCGGCACCAGATATGGAGCCGGATCTCGGGATCCGCCTAGAGTCAGCCACCCAAGCCCATGAACGCGCTGGAATAGTTAAAAAAATAAATAAAAACAATTAAAAAAAAGTGCCCACGACGGCAGCATTGCTTTTTACCGCGGCTTTGGCACTGGCATATAATGCACAATGCTCGTACATGTACGAGCATTGTGCATCACACAACAGTGCCAAAGTCGGCGGTAAAAGGCAATGCTGCCATCGCAGGCGCTTTTTTTTTTTTTTTTTTTTTAAGTATTCCAGCATTGCTTGTCCCGACCCCTCTAGACCACGCCCCCTCTGGCACCGCCCCCACACCCTGCAACTTTTCCCCCACCCCAGCCCTTGGGTTTGTTGTGTACTGCGTACACGAAGTATCTTGCGCGAGCAGCTACGGGGCCCGCGCATGCGCGTTAGTTTAATAAAGGCGGTGCCCGGCAGTTCGCGCCGGAGACCGGAGCCATCACACGTCTCCGGGGTGTCTTCCCTGCATGTATGGGTGCGTGTGGCTGTATGCGTGTGTGACGGCTGGAGGCCGACCCCCAGCACATACAAAAGTGTTGTGGCTTGTGGGATCCCCCACCACATTTTTTCCATTTGCACCACTGTGTAAAACAAAGCACTGCTGTGCCTGTGATTCTGAAAGCAGCCATCCCAGGAAATCACAATGTAAATGGCAAGTGAATATATATCCCTATTATCATGATGTCGGGCACCTTCTTTAGATGCCACAGCCGACCATGCTGTATAACGCTGAGAAAATGGCCGCCAAGGCCCCATGATGAGTTTGGTGATAAATCGGCGGCTTTACTGCAACGTGTCTGCTGTTAGTGTCACGTGGCATTGCAAAAGCAATACGAGTGGCTGCACTGTGGTTTATTTGCCCATTTTTGGAGTCCATATGACTCCAATAAGTTTTTGAGCGAAGTGGGGGATCTACCTCCAGCTTTCTGTTGGAGAAGAATCCTCCACTTTGTATTGTATTGTTTATTTATATAGCGCCTATACACAGGCAAGTGTTTCAATGCGCTCAAAACTCTGATTTCTGGGGTGCGGTAACGCAGCGGTGAAGTGTAGTTAGCAGAGTTACTTCCACTTCACAGTCATTTTTACTGCACCGTAAAATGTGTAATAAGGCCCGTTGTGAGCCGTGTACGTGTGCAGAAAAGAACGTGGGCGAGAATGCGTTTCCTCCAGTCCAGTGCCCTCTCGTTGTAACAAGCCATTGTTTTTCGCTAGTTTGCTTCCACAACCACAGCTGCCGCCTCTATTACTGTATAGTCTGCCTGTTACTTCTGTGCCCATGCCATCACTTCCCCGTGTAAACAATAGTATTTGCACTCACCCTGGCCTGCGTTCCAGTTTAGCATTACCACGCGGCGGCCACTGGGTCCTATGGCTGGCAGTTGGATACTGAGGCCTCTATTGAGATCTCAAGTATTGCTGCCGCATCTTGGGAATCGGTAGTGATGTGCACTTGTGTCTACTTTTCCCAGTTGTGTGTTTTTTAACTAGTAGAATTCATAATGATTATCTCAGCATGTTTGTCGAAATTGACATTGGACACCCCTGTTACTGTGCAACCATGACAGTAATTACTCACTGCTGCGGCGCTTACTGTAAATACGTAGGAGCGTGTATCTATAGGTTTTGATGTGTCATAGTGTTGTAAAAACAGGTTGCCCTGTCACACGATGCAGTGGTACTCAAAGGCATTGCACTGTATGGACGAGTTATTCTGATAATACCTTTTGATGCATGCAATTATCAGAATCTACATTTGGAGTATCACTCACATCATAGCAGCATATAAAACACTCGATTTTTAAAAAGCTGCAGAGAATGAATCCTTTTTTTTTTCTTAACATCAAGTGGCTTGGCCTGTGGTTTATGGGAAATTGGCGGTTAAGCGGCTCGCACCAGCAATGCACCTTGGTCCGGCGGAGGCTGTGCTTACTCAGAGGGGCCGCTATTGATTGCCACGTGGGAGCCTCCATGGCTGAGCTCGGCCTCTGCGTGTGGCGTCCTCCGTCTGGAGACAGTTTACTGCGGTTTTCCATTACACCAAACCGAGAGACTAACACGCCGTCATTCACGGCTTTCCACAAATGTAAACTCCTCTTCAAGAGCTAAATAAACTTCGAAATTATGTAGTGGGCGAAAGCAGACTGCGTCCGCTGGCTTCAATCTGGGGTGGCGAGACATTAATAGGTATGTGGAGATTTGGGTTTTGGGGCAATAATATATATATATATATATATATATATATATATATATATATATATATATATATATATATATATATACATATATATATATAGGTACATATATATATATATATGTTTATATATTCACAGAAACACTTTGGTAAAAGAACGTTAAGGTTAAGTTGTACTAATAAAAGCCTATGAAATGAATTGAAAAAACTCTGTTAAAGGGACGTTGTGGTTACAATTAAAACCGAAACCCCCCTGAAATTGACCAGTTAGGGTAAGCTAAGAAACCATAATTCGCACCACCACCGTGCACGGCTAAGACTAACACCCAGGCATGGGCGTAATTTCAAGGGGGGGGGCAGGGGTGTTTGTCCCCCCCAACTTTCATGGCACACCATTTTGTCCCCATTCATTTAGCTGGGGCACCTTTTCATCAGATGTCATGTCCCCCCCAACATGTTCAGCAAAGTTACTCCACTGCACCCAGGACATAAAAAATGATATCTCAAATGTCATTGATGACATAACATATCTAGGCCACAATTGTTTTTGTTCACTGACATATTTAGGTCAGGTGTTTTTGTTTATTGACAGCCATAAAATAGACATTTATAAGGTGCTATATATCTAGAGGTTAACCTTGTCGTATGTTCTTAAAGTACTTAAATTAGGGTTTAGTCTCAGCTCATGGTGCACTTACATGGGGAAAGGATCAGGCCTCAAACACACAATTCATTTGTATACATGAAGATAAACTTTAATGTTATTGATATTATCAGGTGTTTCATGATACATCTCCCGATCACCCCTGACATATTGTTACCAATATTATAAACACAAACCCCTTGTAAGGACTTATCACAATTCATTTCATATGTGATGTCATCAATGACATGTGTAATGTCGTCTTTGATGTCCTGGGTGTTAGTCTTAGCAGTGCACGGCGGTAGCACGAGATATGGTTGTTTAGCTTGCCATAACTGGTGAATTTCACGGGGTTTTCGGTTTTACTTGTAACCATAATGTCCCTTTAACAGAGTTGTTTCACTGAATTTCATAGATTTCTACTAGTGCAACCTTTATTTGCTACAAGTTCCTTATATTGTACTGACCCCCAATGTAGCAGCTGTAGAGTCTGCGGACAATCCAAATGTGTGTGGATATCAGGCAGCATTCAGAAAGCCCTGAGGCACACGGGAGAACCAAAAATGTTGCACAAACAAACACACAGATGAAACAACATTATGTATATTTACTACACCCAAATATACCTTTTTGTACAAAATGATCATTTGAACATTTACAAAATATGTTTTCATTTAGCACACAACATAATAAATGCACCAAGCACAACACATAACTTTCCACCTCACAGTGTCACCTCAGTACAACTCTGCATACAGACTCACATACATCAGACACTTATTTGAAAATAAGCTCTTACAAAATAGTAAATACACTGTTTTTATTTCTCCATTATTGCCATTCTTTATATAAACATGTCTCATAAGGAAAAAGCACTATTTTTTCATTTTGAAAGAAATGGCAAACACACTTGAGTGGTTAGAGGAAAAATCCCTAAAAGAAGAAATGAGTGATGATAACATCTCTATTTTATTTTTTTTTTTTGTTCATTTATAACACGCTTAATACCAGCGAGTGGTTTCTAAGCGCGGGATCGGGATTTGAAAACTGTATTGCGCCGCATTGTCTTGCTTCCAAGCTAAGTGCATTGCCCCTGAGCTATCCTTCCTCCTCTAATGGTGTACACAACATCTTTTAATTGAAACAAATAATGTAATTTGTACAGACCTCACTGAAATAAGATTTTTTTTCTTACAGTACATAGTTTTCATGTAGAAACCACGCCCCAATTTAATTATACACAAACCCAATAATCACATACAGAAGCCCCATCCCCAACCGTACATAATGAAATCATGAACTTGATTGCAACATTAGATGAACTAAGTGATGACTTTAAGGAACTTTTACATTGTGTCAAAAATCATTTCATTAAAAATGTTGACTATCACTGTCCTTCTTGAACCTGTCCCCCTTGCCCCAGCTATCATTTCCATAAAATTCCCAAAATGTAAATGAAAGACGCTATGATGAAACCTCACTCCCTTCCTTCCCTGATCATTATTGTACAGAAATTCCTAATTCTCCCATTCATGTTTCCCATTCCAATACCCCATCCTTTCATAAATGCATTTATTTATTATCCTATAAATGTGTTGTATATTTTTATGAGATATTTCTTTCTTTTTTTTAAAAGCCCAATTAATAGTATGCGGACTATGTAACTGTCCGGGGCGTCTGCACTCAAAATGGAGGTGCATCCGGACATGTCTGTTCTCGCTTGACGCACTTTTAATTAGTCTGCAGACACCGCAACTGTTCTACATACATCCCTGCACATGTGCCCTGCGTCTCCTGCCGGATGGGTGTCCGCAGATGGCCGTCAGCGGCATGGACTACCCCGAATGTCATCATGTGATCGCACCCATGCAGCGTGATGGACTGACTGCAGACATTGTTTGTGCTCCAATGACAGTTTAAAGCTGAATTTTCAGTCAATCTAGGGTGGTTCAAGTTGAAAGTTTACCCTTCCAGAGCTTTTAGACCATATCTTAGTTAATCTGGCAACTTTTTACAACTTTCCAAGGCCTATTTTTGACTCAGTAGTCCACAAACAGTTGCAAAGTCTGCAGACAACTCCTCTAAAGGGACCCACCCATTACTTTTCTTCATTCTCAATCTGGCTAACCAGGAGAAAGCACCTGCTTTGCAGATCTGTTTTATTCAGCTTCTCATTTGCTCTAATGGCATCTGTTGTGGCCATTCCTTCTCCCCAGTCACCACCACCACCATCATCATCTGGAGGGCCTGAACAGGGGAACAGGCGCGGTGTTACAGATCAGGATGAAGATGAGGAAGTCCCTATCTCCAGCACCCGAAGTGAGTCCTGGGTGTGGCAATTTTCCACCAACGTTGGGGATGTACCGAAGGCTTGGGCAGCCAAGGTGAGATGCACTGATTGCAAAGTTGTACTCAATCGCAGAAAACCTGGGCTGTATTCCTATGGGACCACCTCCATGCAGCGCCACACCAAATCTAACCACCTGCGTGCTCTGATGAAGGTGGTACCTTTCCCTGGGAAAAGTAGGTTGACACCCTCTATCCCATCTTCTTCAACTGCTCCTGTTACCACAAAGGATACTCCTTTGGAGCAGAGGATCCCAGCAGCTGCCTTGCATGCCATACAGAACACTGTTGACCCTTACCTTTCGAGGGTCACAGTAATATGTATGTACTGCGATGCACCGATCTGTAGGGGGGAGAAGTTTCAGAGTGCTTTTGAGGCCGTGGTCAAGGAGCACTAGAAACACTGCCCCTCACCTTAAATTTAAGGCCTGCCCAACATCTTACTCTGTCCACCTGCCCCTCCGTCACTGTGGTTGGTTACCCTTCCCTCTGACACCTTACCTTGCCTCTGCTTGAAAAAAACACAAAAAAACCCCAAACAATACAAAACCAAAAAAACACAAAAAAACTGTTTCTTTAAGAGCCACCTTTTACAGTAAAAAATAGAAGTGAGAAAAAAAGTCACAGGCCCCTTTGCAGTCTGCATAGTCCACAGTCAGCACGTTAGTCTGCAGACATAGAGACAGTTCCAGGCATCAGATGGGGCAGGAAAATCATTTTAATCTTTTTTCACGCAAAAAATGGTGGCTCTTAAAAGAACCATTTTTCTCTTTTTAATTTTCTTATTATTTTATTATTTTGTTTTATATACTAAACTAACAAAGATTCTACACAACATAATTATTTTTTGTTACTTTAACAAAAAGTGCTTTGTATTTTTTGTGTATTTTTCACAACTTCTAACAAATACTTGAATCCATACTTTGTTTCACAAACACTGCTTCAATGCATTTTGAACATTTTCAAGAATAATCAGCTTGCCCACATCAGTTAGATGGACTCTATCTCCCTGATAAATGTGGACAATATCAAATTAATGTTCTCATTATGAAAAGATGTCATGCCAACAAATCACAAAAAGCACACACAGCTATATTATTGTGTCTTGCTTTTTCCGTTTGCAGACAAAATAAACTCAAATGCATCCGAATTTGTCTCTGAGCAATGCGAGAACATCTAATTTTTGAATTTGGAAACAATTCTGTCAACTTTCCAAATGTATCCTCATTGCAAACTGCAATGAAATTCCAGTAACGTACCCCAAACTGTCCCTTCCACAATGTACAACAATGATGTCCGGATGTTTTAAGTGAACCATATTCTTACAAAACCGGAGTAAGTCAGCCCACTTCATTTCTCGCACCCTATACCTTGACACTTCAAATTCATGGAATCCAAGACTTTCTGCCAATCCACAGGGCTCAGAATATACCTTCAGCCAATAGATCAAAGAGTCCCCCAAAATCCATACACTCTGCCTCCTCAAAGACACAGCCATAGCCATAGCCATCTTCAGTGCTCTCACCAAACAAAACTCCTGCCACCCTCTCTTCCTGTACACCACACCCAGGAAACCTGATTGGCTGGCCCCCGATGTCCGAGGACACCACTAATGTCTACGGTCTCCGCAGTCCCATTTCCATGCCAGGCACCCTCAAAAGACCTCTATGTGGCACGTGCCATTTGTGGACAACTGCGTTGGTTGTGGACAGAACGTCAAATCGAAGGGGCTGGGGGAGTTTTAACTCCATTTCAGTTATTTATTCTTTAATGTTGACTCGGAAAAGAACCTGTTTTCTTTGTTTTTTTTATGTTTGTTAACAAACACCACATTTCCCTTTTCTTGCTTTTATGTACAGTAGTACTGTACCCTTTTTTGTTTGCATTCTATGACTTGCAATTCCACTTTTACCATTATAAAACTTGGACTACAAGTCCCAGAATGGAAACAAAAACAGGACTGGACTCGAACATTTGAAAGCGTGACATTTATATTGAATGAAAAATATAAAATGCTGTGCGTTTAAAAAGTTTCTTTTTAAGAGCATTTTCATAAAAGTGAACAAAATGCATATGTGCATTTATAGCAGCACTGTGTGTAACATATTTCTTAAATGAAGAAAAAGCAGATGGAAAAGATGTGTACACCATTTTTAAGTGGCACCTGATATGTATACATTGGGAGTACATGCACACTGCCTAACACAACCCATTTCAATCCGTAGGTGCTTATCCAGTCCTGTTATTTTCTCTGCAATCTATAACTTGTAGTACAAGTTTTATAATTGGAAAAGTGCAACTACAAGTCCCAGATTTCATACAAAAAACTAGCACTACATAAACACCTATAGATTGGAATGGATCATATTGGCACATATGCATGTACTGCCAAAATATTAAACTTGCACATGGCCAAGTATCTCTTGGTAAGAAAACCTTCACAACAGTAGGTATAATATACACACTGTTGCCACAACCACTTCAGGGCACTATACTGCATATGTCAAAAAATAAGTGGTTGGTTTGACTGTAACCACACCTCTGTTACTCCAAAATATAGGTTACCAGCAAATCTAACAAATACCTACTTAATATTCCTTCAACCTAAATGTACTCACTGAATTATAGCACAATAAACAGTTAGAATACGCCACAGGTATACAACTACTTTAAAAATACCCTGAGCACTATCCTCAATTGTACTGCAATCATAAATACCACATCATTTCTACTCCCCCTACAGTACCTATAATTACTGGCCACAACCACCACAACATAATTAAAGAATATAACAAGCACATAACAAAACTGGACCTGAACCCCCTGTCATTGAAATTATGTCTGCGGACTACCCCGGTACCTGCACGCCCTTTTTCCACTTATAAAAATAGCCCCATATCATCTTTATTCCACTCCCCCACCCTTGCCAGACCCTCTTTCGGCCACCAAATAACCCAAAATGTGTTTTCCAGACTTTTATCCCACTGCGCTATCCGTAAATCCAACATGGCGGCGTTAAAAATAAAATGACACACCTCACGCTTTCCACCATCCAATCAGCAGGTGTGTCTGATGTCCGTGGGCATCACGTTGCTCCCTGATTGGCCCAGAGGCCAGTTCGCAGAGCGAATAGGGAAGTGAGTCCGCGGACCAAACCCAGATATCAATAATTTGTTTGACCTACTTTTTGGCCTTTTTTAACAAAACGACCGGATGGATTTGCACCAAATTTACAACAGCAGGCTTTCGGGACAAAGCGCTGCTCATGCGCAAATCTGGTGAAAATCCGTCCAGTCCGTCAAGTGGTTTGGGCTGTAGGCGTCCATTGCATCTTGGAGGAAAACCACACATTTTGGAATCCCCTTATTAACATTGCCCCCACTGCATGAAACCTCACCAAACTTCATAGAATCAATCAGAGGGGGCCATATACATTTTTTGCAAACTTTATTTTGCCATGTCCAAGGTGGGGCAAAGTTATAAGCTGCCCAAAAAGTGTTCTTCCTATGGGTTGAGTAACTTATCCATAACTACACGGCTGCTACTGCATGCCGTGTAATAGTGAGGCATTCATCGCACAATATTTAAGTTGGGTATCGAGTTCCATAGGAAACCCGAACATTGAATTGCTAACAATTTATGACTCACCTGATGGATTTGGCTGATATTTTGCAAACTAAAGTTTAACAGTAGTCAGTAGTCATGTAGTCATGTTTTTTAATCACAAAAATAACATAAACTCCATTGCTTATTAGTGGAATGCTTTTTAACAATTTTGTGCATTCACCATTCAGCAATTGATCGTAAACATATTAACAATATATTAACACTTGCAAGAATGCGACTTAACATTTGTCAGTCTACTCATTGATGATATAGGAGTGTTCCCCATCTGCTAGCAGGCAGAATTGGACCAGGTATGAAACAACTTGGGCACAAAGTGTTGACTCGATTTTCGGGAGGGGTTTGGGGTTAATGCCGTCCAGTAATAGTTGAAATATTTGACAGAGAAGGAGGTGCCACTGCTCCCAAAAGTATACCTATATGGCCCATTGTTCTTTGCAGCAGAGAGGCTTTATCAGAAATGTTAAAGCTGACATTTTTTTCCCGATGTGAGATAACCAGGGTTATTTCCTAAATAACCGGGTATAGCCAAAAACGAAAAGTGAAAAAATGCCATTTAGAGGAGAAAAAAGGATGAATTGCATCAGGTTAGAGGTGGGGAGAGGGAAAGAGATCACCATGTGAAATTGGGGGCGGGAGGGGTGAGGGTTGCTGGGGACCAAGTTCAGAGCTCAACCGTTTTCTCATAAAGGGGGATATTTTCGCATAACCGGGGATATAGTAGAAAATGGATCAGGAATGAAAATGCATTGCATGAATAATTGGGGTTATTTTATGAATAACCAGGGTTATTTGTAGTCCATTACTGTTAAAGGGGTTATACTAATTAGTTTAATGGGAAAACGTTTTTTTCTTTTTGAAAACAAAAAGTTGGGGGCGTGGATTAGCCCCGCACTGAAATGGCTGGCGGCAGTGCCTTAGCACATCAGAGGCCAACCCACATGAGGAAAGGTATCGGCACATGACGTTGGGCCTTGCAGTGGCTGAAGTAGGCTTCACCATCTAGTGACCTTTTGTTTTATTGCACAATCTATCATTATCCGTGACTCTTTGGCCTCATAAAGTAAATAATATTGCTATTTACTCTTTGTTTTTTGGTCGTTTGAGCATTTTTTATGTGTCATATTCATTAATACAGGTAACAAACTCGTTTTTTTTGCCTTATTCCTTTTCTCTTCCTGTCAGAACTTGGAGATATGTAAAGTCTGTCATCTTGTTTTAAACGCCAAGTTAAATGTTTTTTTTCTTTTTTGCTCAAATGTCCGTACATTGGTCCTGATCATTCTGGCTTCTGGGAAGGGTAGTCATAAGGTGCCTGCTGCTAAAGATATTCAGACTGGGGCAACTTCCTCTACACATAAAAGGCCACAAATGGAATCGCCTTCCCCACTGGTTATTCCAGATCCCAGCATGGTTATGTTATTGCAGGAAATACTATCACGCAAGCCCTTTATGGATGCTACAGGGCAAAAGCTCCAACATTCAGATGACAGATGGTGCGGTTTGAGAACAGAACGGGAGAGATTGAAAGCAGAATTAGCACAGTGGAGGAAAAATCCCCCAGAATACTGCACCTTGAAAAAACAGTCAGAGAACTACAAAAACATCATGAGAATTTAGAAAAAAGGGGCAGAAGCAATAACCTTTGTATCTCTGAATTGCCTGAGGGAATTGAGGGGAGTGATATCCTTTTTCTTCAGAGAATGCTTCCTGCTCTTCTACATATCACAGCAGAAACTGTTATTAACATCCAGCGAGCATACCGTATTGGCCCCACCGTCGGTTCTCCGTCAACGCCCTAAACTCCACGCACATTGTTCTTTTTAATGCTGGAATACACTCAGTTACTACTCATCGTCACCAAAACCAAAGAAAGGAATAATGGATGCAATAAAATGCTATAAATCATATGTTTAGTATTCCCGCTTTTTTGTAAAAAGGAATTGCGGTCGCCTTATTTGGTGAAAAGTTCTAGTGATAAGTTTCGTCTTGTCTACCTCATGTTCAAGCTAAATCATACACTAGAGAGAATAGCCCATTGGAATAAAAACTTGCCTCACATGCTGTTAACTGGTTGTCATCAATGTAATAACTCACTGCAAAAAGAAACCTTGCATCATCTGGTAGTATACTGTCCATCTCTCGAGAAAGGGAGGAGAAAGATGTTGGGTCATTTTGCACCTTTGGACTTGGTGATCTCGCGTGAAGTTTTTTGGAATAGATGCATGAGTGGAAACAACGTGTGTTTTTTGCTTGCATTATATCAACTTCTGCTGATAATCGAAGAGGTTCTTAGTCAGAAAAATGTACTTTTGCTAATTGTTTAACTGATGATTTTTCATTTAATTGAATTATATGCTTTACTTATGTCTTGGACAAAATATTTTAAAAGTTATACAGACTCAGATGTATTTTCTTGTTTTTAAGATGATGCAAATGTTGAAAAAAGGAGGCTTTATGAAATTGTATAATTGTGGTAAATCTAATGTTTAAGCTGTATTCTATATCAAACACTGGTTTTGTTTTTGCTATCATAATTGTAAAAGTTTGTTGTCAAACTAAAAACAATGTAATCAAAAATAAAAAAATAAAAAGAAAGGAACAATTTCACGTGGAAAGGCAACAGAATATACATATCTCAAGTTGTGGCCAAGAAAGCAGCACAACCAAGAAAATAATTTGTATAATTTCGACCGGATTCTTAAACAACTCAGTTTTAGAAAAGGTCTCTACCATCCTTGCTCCTTCAAGGCTACCTTTAATGGGTAGCCTTTGATTCCCTACGAGACGGCTTGATTTCCATTCCTGTTGCTGTTTCCTTTCGGAAGCGTCCGCTAGTGCGGCGCGGCTTGATGGCTTTGGGTCCTTTTTTCCAACTCCCTTAGGCAACCTGCTTGCAGTTGCTGTCACAGCGCCCAACGCGATTGTAAAGTCTCGGTGGAGTGCTGGGCATGGAGGCACAGTCAGGGACGTTAGAGTTTGGCTGTTTTGGTTCTCCCAGCACAGAATGGTTGTAAACGGTGGAGCGGAGAGGCAGGATTTTTCTACGTTTAGTAAGCCCTGATTGCTGGTGCATTGGGCTGCGGCCAGGGCAAAGGGTTACAGAACAGGGTTTTTCCCCACTGTGGATAGCGCACATGAGGCAGCAGTGTAACACAGGTCTCATGTTAGTGGCGCCTGGCTGAATTTCTTGCCACTCTTAAAGTTGGTCTGTTTGGGCCAAACTTCATTTGTTACCACCCTGTCTTTTGGTTATATCTACCACCCTTATTAGAATGCCCGTTACTAGAGCTGGTACATATAAAAATACTTTGCATTCAACTGACATGTTACACTCCTTGTAAACCCACATATCCTGGAATTATGGAGACTTCTAACCATGTTGATCATGGGCTCCCCCCCCTCAGCCTTTACGGGAATTGTGTATGTCCCTGCGATGCCAGGTGACTGTTGTATAATGAACATCCTGGCTAGAAGTACTCAACAAAGACAGTGCCTACAAAACGAGAAAAGGGAATTAATGAGTGATGAATCTGGCCAATTAACAGATTCCCTGATCATCAATAAGGATGGGGAAAAAAGACTGTAGGATTGCCAGGAGACAACAAAATGTTATAATAGAACCCTCTGAGACTCTCCAACTACATTATCTAAGTCAGCCTAAAGAGGACATCTCTGAACCTCAAACAGGGAAATCCATCTGCCTAACCCTAGCAGTAAGCAATACAATGTCCTACTAAAAGCATGGACAATGTCATCACTGAAACCTTCTCCAATTCCAACGTGGAGGAAGAGGCAAATAACGCTACTAATAATTGGCAGACTGTTAAGGAGAGAATTATATGTGACCGTACCAAATGTATGAACGTTATGGACTTTTCTGCCTGAGTATATTCTTAAGATAATTACTCAAGTAGTCCGTGTGGACAGAGAATGTCAAACAGATCCCTATATAACACAGTTAGCTGCCAGTAAGGCAGAGGCAAGTTGCCAAAGCAACATGAAACCAACAATCAGTACAGTGGTTGCGAATGCAATATCCTCTATAGGCAACACTAGGCTGATGGCCGTAATTTCCAACACAGCCATGCTGGATGACTCTATAACTTCCATCTGTAATGGAACTACATACTGTCCAAAATCACTGGTTTCTAGATGTTCCATGATCAACCCAACCTGTCCTCCATTGAGGAGAGCTTAACGTGTTAGAAAGACTTCAATGCCAGATATTATGGATCCATATGTAAAACGATTGGTTTCGGACCAAAGAAACATGGTCATTGTGAATGTTAATAAACCCAAAAGACCTGAACCAAGATATGACCTTTTGAACAATGTTTTGGCCTGGTTACGGTCGAATGCTGGAGGGAGTTGGATGAGGAGACAGGACTTTAGATTTTTGCAGAGAGTCCAAATTACGGAATGGTCCTTGATGAATGATCTAGATTGTATTGTCATTGGATGTGGCTGTAGTAATCTCCCACTCTTCCTGAGCTGTTGTAACGAATTGGGAAAGCTGACATCTAATAGCAATCTAAGAATTGTAACTGACTGGCTTGTTCAGCATTTTTTCTTATTCTGTACTGTTTGGCTGTTCTTATTAATGTTTTATGTTTTGTTTTTGTATTTGTTGTAGAACTCCGAGGGCTATGGGCGAGTTGGCACTTAATAAAAATTGACTACTAATTATAACAATAATAGCAGAACATCTGTCCTTGATGATCCTGCTGACCTCAAGATGTTTATAGGGTTGCTAGAATCTGACAGTATGGATACATCGCTACCATCCAACCTATCAGCATTTGTTTCCAGAATTAATCTTAATGTTGTTTTGGACTCTTCTTCTCCACAATCTTGGGTGTGGCGGCGTTCAGTGATTTTTCCTGCATTGATCCTATCCGGGCAGCAGGCCGCTTTGCTACCTGCTCTTTCTCAGGGCCTCTTTTGTATAGGCCCATCAGGTGCCGACTATTCCTAAGTTTTTCCCTCGCCCCTTTTTTCTTCTGTAACTTCGATTTTTTTTAAAATATATCTCTCCTCTTTTTTTCTCTTCTTACTGTCATAAATTATCACTTGTCTCATATTCTTTAATCTTTGTATCCATTCATGTCAAAGTTCACATCTCCCGTACCCATTTTGTGTTCTGCCAGTATATGTTGTACTCTGCTTTTAAGTGCTTTTAAGAGCATTTCAGTGGATCAAATGTGTGGCTAATTCAGTCTGTTAAGATGTTTTATGTATGTGGTTATGTACAGTGGTTATCTGACATTCTCTAATCATCTGTAATGATGTTTAAGTGTACATCTTAGAATGTCAAGGGTATCAATCTAATTAAACATCATAAGATTATATGCCATCTAAAGAAATACAATCCCTCAGTTGCTTGTATTCAAGAAACCATCTATCCCTACCTGAGTTACTGAAGCCTAAAACATGCTGGGTACAGGAGGTGGTTGCAAGCCCTGCTGATGGTAAGAACAATGGAGTTGCAATCCGTATTAACACAAATCTTCCTCATAAAATTCTTCATAAAGAATCTGATATTAAGGGTAGATGCATCTGGGTGAAATTACAAATCGGAATTAATATTATTTCCATCATGAATGTATATGGGCCAACCAACCCTGACCCGGGGTTCTGAGATACCATTAAACTAATTGTCCTCCAGTCCAATCTCAGAAACCTCATTCTGTGTGGTGATTTCAATAATATCATAGAACCTTTCATTTACATTTATTTTTAAAAGCTCCAGATCCCCCAGATTGTTCATAAACTGTTTGCAGGAGACTGCACTATGCGATACTTGGCAGTTGTCTCATCCTACTGATTTTGAATTTACATTTCATTCCCTTGCCCATGATACACTATCTCATCTGGATTATATTTGTGTGGCCAAATCCCTTTCTGGTGCTATAATCAACTCCAAAATTGCAAATATCATCATATTTGATCACGTCCCAGTTATTACCACTTTTGATCTACTTGACATTCAAAAGAAATCCAACAGATGGAAATTCAATAATTCCCTATTACAAGAGGTGCAGTTGAGCAGTTGTTCCTCACCTTTCAACAGCAGTGTTTTTCACATAATCTGGACTCGGATACGTCAACGATTAACAACTGGGATGCTTTCAAAACCACCTTAAGAGGTCACATCATAGCATATGTAAGCAAGCAGCATAAGGAACATAAAAAAGATGTGGATAAACTTTGCAGAAAACTCACGATTCTGGAGAAACAGTATTAGCAATCTCCTACTGAGACCACTCGTCGTAGTATATTGGCTTTACGCTTCCATATTTTTAAATTTTTGTTTAAACTTTATTATATCACACAGATACATCAACCCTACGAGCATGTTGATCCCGACATTTATACATTATTTAACACAGTGAAAGAATACAAGAGAAAAGGTGGAGGGAAACACGTACACATCATAACATTTCCTCTCTTTCAGCTTTATCAGCCAGGTATTGTTTATATATGGTCCATATGTTTTTAGGTCTCATAGCTACTTGCAATGAGCCAATATACATTTCTTCGTTGTTGTTCGCCCATATCATGTCACTGTCCCAGTCACTCTTAGTGGGGGGCTTTTGCTTTTCCATTTTAATAATATCGCTCTCTTGGCTAACATTAAACTCAAGTTCAATCATTTCCACCAGATTGGCTTCATCTCCCCTATGGCCCCCAGTAGGCACAACATTGGTGACCATTCAACAGGTTCCTCAACCATGTCATTCAATGCTTTGCATATCTCCTCCCAGTACCTCCTCAGTTGTGTGCATGACCAGAACATGTGGTAAGTGTCAGCCGTCTCGGAGCCACATCTTGGACACTGACCTTCAATGGTTGGATATATTTGTTTCAGTTTGACTGGGGTGTAATGCAGTCTATGTACAATCTTGTAATGAATCAGTTTATATCTGGCATTGCAGGATATAGATTTGGATAAGGCACATATTTGTGACCACTGGTTGTCAGTGATAGCTTGTCCCAGGTCATGCTCCCACCTTTCTTTGGCCTTATGTGTGTCTGGCGGGTGGGTTTGAATGATGGTCTTATACAGTGTCGATGCTGATATCCTACCCTTCTCGGCTGTAAACATATATCCCAGGCCCAGGTTTATCATTGGTTCAGCTGGAAATTCTGACCATGTTTTTGCTATCGCAGACCTCATTCGCATGTAGTGCAGCTTATGTTTCGGCGTATCTCCCACTATATCTTTTAGGGCTTCCCATGTCACAAACTGCTTATCACTGAATAATTGCCCCCACTGCATAACTCCTCTTGCGCTTCAGTGTGTCACCACTTCTTTGTCCATAATGGGTGGTTTGCCGTGGGCGCCCCAGATTGGCATGCTCGGATGGTACAGTGTTTCTGTGGCGTGTATATTGACTATCCTTGCCATGCTGTGGATGTAACCTTTGTGGGGTCAATAGTGTTATAGTGTTTAGGGCATGACAATGTCAGGTCATGTAGTAATGCAGCTGACTTTGGTATTGGGCCGTCATTTGAAGGTTATTTAGGGTCAAGAAAGTCAGTCGCCCATTGTGCCGCATAGTGTGCTTGCGCTGCCAAGTAGTAGATCTCGAAATCTGGCCCCGCTAGGCCACCTTGCAGGAATTGGTCCGCGAGGACCCTCCACTTCAGTCTAGAATGACCACCCCACACCAACACTTTGCAAGCGCTCTCTATTTTTGCAAATAGTGCTCTCCCTGGCCACACCGGTAAGGTGGTAAATAAGTAGAAGAGTTTGGGAAGAATTATCATTTTTATCAGAGCGATTCTCTCATTCAGTGATATCGGCAGGAAATTCCAGCGTGACATTTTGACGCATGGGGCCTCAGCGAGGGGGTTATAGTTCAATGCACGAGATAGTTGTGCCGTCCTGGCCACTTGCACCCCCAAGTATGTAATGTGTACTGGGCTCCAGACAAGGCCATGCAGATCTGGTGGTTCTGTCATTGCCTCTGCAAGGGGAAAGACTTCTGATTTGGCCGAGTTTAGCTTCAGGCCCGAGTACCTGCCAAATGTTTGGACCACTGCTAGGACCCTACCAAGGGTATGTCCTGGGTTCTTTAAGTACAACAATATGTCATCGGCATACATCGTAATGATATCTAATTTACCACTCGTGAGGTTTTCCGTATTTACTATATCGGGCCCTGAGTAGATCTGCTAGGGGTTCCATCACTAGAGCAAATAGAAGGGGGGACAGTGGACAGCCTTGACGGGTGCCCCCTAATAGTTCCAGCTGTTCTGATAGTGTACCGTTTATACTGATCCTAGCATAGGGGCGCGTATAGAGAACCTTGACCCATTTAATAAAATTGGGGCCGAACCCATAATTATGTAGGACCCTAAACAGGAAGGGCCAGTATAGTGTGGCAAAGGCCTTTTGCATATCTAATGAGACAGCCACTGCTTGTAGATCTTCAGGTATTGCTGCTATGATTTTGTGGCAGCGTCTAATGTTCATTGCCGTGGATCTGCCCGTTATGAACCCCGCTTGGTCCTCATGGACCATGTATGGCATTAGTGGCATTAATTGTGTGGCCAGGATCTTTGCAAAAATCTTAGCATCCGTATTTATTAACGACAGCGGCCTGTAAGAGCCACAGTCTTCGGGGGGCTTCCCTGGTTTGAGCAGTAAACTAATGACCGCTTCTCTGGTGGTTTCGGGTAGCTCCCCATTTTCTAAGGCTTCAGACCAGACGGCTAGTAGTTTGGGGACCAGAAGTTGTGCGCACTCCTTGTAGAATTCTGTCCCAAGGCCGTCAATGCCTGGGGCTTTCCCATTGGGCAGTGCCTTTATGGTTTCAGCTAGCTCTGTTTTAGTAATCGGGTTCTCTATGGCCTCCCTAGTTGCATCAGATAGAAGTGTTGTTGGTATCTCGGCTAAGTATTAATCTATTTCTTGTTCCGTGGTGGTACTCTGTGGTGAGTAGAGATGTTTGTAGAAGTCAAAGAATGCCCCCTCGATCTCTACTTGGTCTGTGGTCACCGTCCCATCGCCCCTTGTTATACATGGTATACCCGTTGAGCCACGTTCCCCCCTCACCATCCTAGCCAATAGCCTACCCGGGCGTTCCTGTTCCCCATATCGCCGTGCTGCTGCTGGCCTGTCAAAGTAGCGAATTCTGTAGTCAACGGCTTCAGTCACCGAGGAGTAGAATGTGTATGCTTGTTTGGTACCATTTAACGAGCGCTACACCTCCCTGAGTCTCAGGTCAGCCATATGTGTTAGTATTTTTTGGGCCGCCCTAGTAAGTGTTCTCGGCTGATCTGATGTACAATCTAGTTGGATGTCGAGAATAGTGTTTATATCACCCCCACAAATCAATTGGGCTGTGGGAAACTTAGCTAATTTCCTGAACAGTGTGGAGTAAAAGTTAAGATAGTCAACATTTAGCCCATATATGTTTAGGAGTAGCATCTCTCTATCTTGAAGTGTGGCGTGGACCATGACATATCTACCCTGAGGATCACATTCAGAATCGAGGCAAGTGAAGGGAATAGTTGTATGTATCAGGGTTGCTACTCGCCTTGCTCGAGTTGAATATGATGTGTAGTACTGGTGCGTGCCCCAGTTAGGGGCCAGATTTTCAGCATGTTGCTGTAGCAAGTGAGTTTCCTGTAGAAACACTATCTTGGGGCCCAGCCTAGCAACATATGCCATAATTTTCCTTCTTTTTATCGGGGATACCAGCCCGCGAATGTTCCAGCTCAGCATAGTGATATTTTCATTGTTCGTCTTAGCCGTCAACTTGGGACTGCATCAAGTGATGTGACTTCCTCCCTCCCCACCATGTGGGCATCTGTCTCTTTTCGGAGTATCTGTGTGTTTTTAACTGTAACACCCTCCCTACCAAACTGGTTTCCCAACAAACTTTCCCCTAATCCCACCCTCACCCTCATAGTTACCCAAACTTTAACTATGTCCATATGCCCAACCCCTTTCCCTCCCATATCTTAGATGTGCACCCGCAACAGGGGGGTTCCGCTGCAACTTCCAGGCCGAACCTCTTACTGTTTTTGGCGTTGCGGCCGGTCTTGCTTGCTGTTACTCGAGCACATATTAAATGGTGGGAACTTATTAGTTCTTTTTGACTGCAGATCTTGTTGATGTTTGAGGTGTTCCTACGAAGGGGTATCTTAGCCCCCTCATCATTGTTCTCCTGTCGTGTTATGTTCCCATGAACATTTCCGGGTATCAGGCTTCATCCCCATTCGTCGGTTGTTGGGTTGGTAGTGGGATATTGGCTTCAACGAAGCTTGCGGCTTCTTCCGGGAAAGGGAAGAAGTAGGTTTTATTTTTATGTTGCAGCCTCAGCCTGGCTGGATATAGCATTGCATAGGGAATGTTACGCTTGCGTAGCAGTTTCTTGACCCCGATGAATGAGCGTCATTCTTGCTGTACTGCCAGCGTGTAATCTGGGAATATACGTATGGTGTTGGCCTCCCATCTTAGTTCTTGCTTTTCTCTAGCCGCTTTCAGTACCAGGTCTCTGTCCCTGTAGTTCATCATACGTGCTATGATGGGTCTTGGGAAGGCTCCAGGCTTGGGTTTAGGGGCCAAAGATCTGTGTGCTTGCTCCACTATGAACATGGGTGACCAACCTGGGCCTCCCAAAAGGTCCCACAGTAGTTTCTCTATTGCCTGCTCCATGGGTCCCTTCAATGCTTCTTCTGGCATACCTATTATGCGTATATTGTTGCATCGAGATCTCGTTTCCAAATCCTCACACTTTATTTGACTGTCCCCAATTCCTTTGCCATTGTCGTCACAGTGCATTTTAGCGCTTCTAGCGCATCCTCGGTGTCACCAATTCGAGTCTCGGCCTTTGTGATGCGACTAGTAGTGTTATCTAGTTGTGTCTTGATGGATGCTACGTTGGCCGGGATGCCATCCAGTTTCTCGTTGAGCGAGGTGAATCCCTGCTGCATAGCTGCAAAAACTGCTTGCAGATCCATCAAGACATTTGCTGTTGGTGTCTTTCCCTTTTTTTGGACCTAGGCACTTGGGCATCGTCGTGTAGTAGTTCTGGGGCTCAGTGTTGTGCCTGTCCACTAAGTGGCAGATTGCTACGTTATGCCAGGGTTGCGTGGACAGTCTGTTTTGATTCACTGGACACAATGAGGAAGTAGTGTCAGTGAGCCGTTTTTACCTGCACCCTTCCAGGCGATATCAGGACCGGTGGTGTCACTGTTGCATAGCGATAGTCTTCGCCTTCTTGGGGGCTATTGACACTCTGGTCCTCATTACGACCCTGGTGTTAAGGGTTTAACGGCGCCGTAAAAGGTGTCGGCGCCGTTAAACCCTTAACGCCTGATTACGAGTTCCCTTTGCAGGACTCGACCTTAACGCCTGCTTTTAGCAGGAGTTAAAGTAGGGTGCCTCAAAGGGACCTTGGTGCTCAGTACGGTGCCGCAATTTGCGGCACCGTACTTAGCGCCTTCCCCATTCCCATTGAGCCCTATGGGGCAAAAATGGGAATGCAGAAGGGCCCATGGTGAATGGGGAATTAACGCCCCGCCAACCTTAGAATGGGATGGTAATTCCGCCATTCACCATGGCGGACCCCGGCATGGACCAATGCGCTAATAGCACCATGGTTTAGCGCCGGGGTCGTAATGAGGCCCTCTGTGTTGCACTTTAGTTTGGTGCGAAGTCTCGCACTGTGACAACTTCCGTAGAAGTTATGGTTGTGCTTTCCAGGCTTCCCACTCAGGCTCGCGCAGGATGATCGTTACACGATTTTGATTTAGGCGTGTATGTGTGCAACTCTGAGTAGTCTTGGTTATGATTCATGTCGCCCAGTCGAACACCGGTGCCTGCCACCTGGGGCCTGTCTTGAAGATGTAACTAATGGGGTGTTGATGTGGGAAGGTTATTTCAGGCCTTCCTGCCCCATTGTAATGAATCTAAGTGTCCAAATCTTGGTAAAGTGCGCCAGGTCTCAGAGGGTGGGACCAGCGTGGCCTGCTGCATAGGTGTGTCTTTACTGCCTGTACCGGAGATGCTGTGCTAGATGAGTTCAGGAGTGTCTTTGCTTTATAGGCCTGCGTTCCTCCATGTAACACTTGCAGGAAAGGCCCAACTGCTGCAATGTCACCAGCGCAGAGTCTTTACAACTGACTTTATCCTGTTGGCAGCCATGCCTTTGACTGTTTGAGGCGTAGTGTGGCTGTGTCACCCTTGGTGTGCTTATGGTGATGTATTAAGGCAGTGATCCCCACACGTGGACTGTGTGTGTGTATGCCGTTGGTTTATCGTGGTGGGCAAGCGTGTCAGTTTGCAGCTTTCATTTCTAGTTGTTTGCGCCTCCCCAGCACTAAGCCACCCATGTCTCTGGGCAGAACACCCAATGCAATGTTCAGGCCATGTGGGGCGCGGATTGGTGGGGGGAGCGGATCACAGTACCCCTCCTGCCACGGTATGCTCCTGTACTGCCAAGTGTCCCCGGGTGCCCGCCCCCCCTTCTCCTTACTGCCGTCGCGTTCATACGCCTCGCCTGGGGGGGGGGCGTATTTACCTCCTCGGTGCAGCGGGAGGGCTTGGTGGATCTGCGGGTGCTCTACGTGGAACGGACCGCCCGTGACTTTTCAACTTCGTGCGTCCCTGAGCACAGATTGCAGTGGCTCAGAGACGTCTCTCCCACGACCGGGCTCCTCCTCCCGCGCCGCGGGTGTAATGGCGCGATGTGCTCGCTGGTCCGTCGTAGCAGTTGCCGCGATATAACTCCGGAGATAGAGTTTGTCCACAGTCAAAACTTGGGCGATATGTTCTCACAGCTTTGATATCTACCTCAGATAAATTGCAGGCAAAACCGGACCAATTTGACAGAGTTGTATGTAGTTGGCCTGGAGTGGCCGAGGAGCTCACACAAGAGCAGCCATCTCGCTTCGCACACAACAGCGCCCCCCTTTACGCTTCCAAATTAATAAAAAGTTAATGGAACAAGCATCTGATGTCATTCTGAATATAAATCTAAAATATACCAAATTTCTAAGAAACCCAGCAGAGCACTTGCATCTTATCTCAAAGCTAAAAAAAAAGATAGAGCATTCATCTCCCATTTTAAAATCAATAGTGGTATGACATTTACTGATACTGATCCAATTTTGAAATCTTTCAAAACAGTTTATGGTAATTCCTTATGCATCTGAATTAATCTGCCCTTCATCTGAACTGGATTCCTTCTTTAACCACATCAGAAGACGTTCTCACCCCAATGTTGATCTTCAATCCTTGGAAAATAAAATCACTACAGATGTGATTTCTCATTTCATCAAAGATTTGCATAGAGGGAAGGCTCCTGGCCCTGAAGGCTTGTGTATGGAATTTTTTAAATCACTTTTCTAAGGGTATAACCTTGATGCTCTGTTTGCTTATTTCTGCAATAAAGCATCCTCTTATGGCTCCTTTATAGAGGCACTTTTGATTCCCTTTCCCAAGCCCCAGAAAGATGCTGATCCCCCAGAAATTATAGACCCAACTCCCTTATTAATGTTGATTGTAAAATCTATTGCCAAAGTTTTCTCAAACAGAATAGAAACTTTCCTCCCAAAATCAATTTATAAGATTGAGTTGGCCAAGGGTAGGAATATTCCATACTACTAATATAATAATGTATAATAATGTATAATAATGTTAGACTGGTATTTGATGTTTTGCATCTTGTAAATAACGACAAAATGGATGGAGATGGTTATGCAGCTATTGCCTTGGATGCTGAGAAGGTATTTGATCGAGTGGACTGTAATTATCTTGTCCACGCACTTCAGTCGCATGGATGTGGTAAAGGCTTTATGTCCCTTGTTAAACCCCTCTATTCGGACCTTAGAACCTTTGTCTATATCAATGGGCAATCCTCCCCCTTTTTCTTTCTCAAGAGGCGAACTAGACAAGGGTGCCCCTTGTTCCCCTATCTTTTATATTCTGTCTCTTGAACCCCTACTGGAGCTTATTAGAAATTATACACATATCCCTGGTATCAAAAGTGGTGAGTATCATTCGTTGGCAGCCCAATTAAACTTAACATGGAGATTTTACTTGGTCGGGTTCAAGAACTGACTTTAAGTTGGTCCCCCTTATACTTGTTCGGGTGGGGACGTCTAGAAACGTTATAACCTATTATTCTATGTAATCTACAGTTGCCCCAGTTTGCCTCCCTTCCTCCCTTTTTAAATCCAATAACTCTTACCTGGTCAGTTTTTTTGGGGAACAAAGAAAAATAAAAGAAATGCTTTAAACAAGCTTAATGTGCCATATGAAATTGGCGGGGTTCGATTTCCTGACTTTAAATGTTATCATAGTGCATATTTATTGAAAAAAGTACATATATGGTTCTCACCTACTGATGATAGTGATATCCCTGCTTGGCTCATCCTAGAAAAGCACATGGTTGCCCCAACTAACTTAGATGATCTAATGTACATTTCTGGTCACTTTTCATCTAGATTCTTTGGCCCCACTAAAGCCTCCTGTTGTGCCCGACAGGGTTTTCTCTTCCATCTTCCCTCCCATAGCTTCTCGTATTTGTGGGATAGTAAATCAATCACTGTTTATGGAAAAACTATGTGTTGGAAGCTATAGCTAAGCAACGGTATCAGGTATTTTCGGCCAAATGTTTCCCGACCTGATATGACCTCCTTTCATGACCTTAAAGATTCATTTTCTCTCCCTATGGCAGACCTTCACTTCTACAATAAACTAATACGAGCCTTGATAGTTTGGATTTAAATGTTAACAATGAACTGATGCCTGATCCCCTGAGACTACAATTTTTGGTGATGGGTTCCAATGCTAGAGCTGCTAAATTGTATAGATTATTGTTGCACAGTAGACCATTGAATGTAAAGTGGGCTTCTGAAACTCAATGGGGGCTGACTGTGGGGTGGTGTTTGATGAAGAAACGTGGATTAGAATTTGGTCTAAAGTGAAGCATGCATCTTCCTTGGCCGACATCTCTCAGAATATATTATTTTTCTTGCAAAGAGCATGTATCACTCCGGTCAAATTACATAAGTCTAACCCGGGTGCTGATGGAAAGTGTTGGGGGCTCATCAGTTGTCTGACGGTATCCCGGTGGAAATATTGCTGGGATTCCCCCAGCACAAATAGCATTACTGCTACTCGGTCTGGCACTATTAGCGCTGGACCATGAGTACCGGTACAGCGTTAAGTTAACATTCCCTGTTGGATACATTGGCCCCAATAGGGTTGGGGGGCGCTATTACCGCCGGTGGTAAATGCTCCAGCAGTGATAGTGCCAAAAACAGCTGAAAACGGGCAGTAAGGGCACATTTTTACTTCCAGCAAAAAGCTGGAGGTAAAACTCCAACTTACCGCCTGACTCATGATTGGGCCAACACTTAAACATGATGGTATTAGCGCTACTGCCACATTTAAGGGCTAAGGGCCACCTCATGAGAGGCCCTTGGTCATGTAAGAGCTCTTTTGGGTAATTTAAGCATATGTTTTTTAAATGCTCCTATGATCACACGTTCTGGTCAGATGTCTGGATACAATTAAGAAATATTTTTAAAATTAACACACCCATGTTATTCGCAGACATTTTATTGGGCAACATTGCAAACAATACAGATACTCTTGTTGGTCCAGGCATTCTTTGTGACCTTGTCATTGCCATTGCCATCAAACTGATTACAGCAAACTGGAAACAATTTCAGAGTTTATGTGCTAGAAGTTGGTGGAATAGGTCGTGGAGGTTCCCGGAGGAAATCCTGTACAATACTATACTGGTGGAATCGATTAAGGATAAAATAGTGATATTTTGCAGAAAACTATACAGGGGCGACTCTCCAGAGGGTGTTATGGAATGCCTTTAAGGCAGTCCTACGAGAAGACCTAATAGCATTGAAGCACAAAGGGATATGCAAAGAAGAAAATGGGAGGAGGAGCTGGAGGGGGATTTGAAGAAAGCGCAGAATGAACTGGTACAAAACCCTGGTAAAAAGACGAAAATAGCCCTGAGGCATATACAAGGGCAACTGGGCCGATACAGAATAAGAAAGCAGAAATAGCCCTATTAAGCCTAAAGCATAAGTACTGTATTGGTGCCAACAAAGCAGACAAATTACTGGCAAGACATTTCTGCAAGAAGGTGCACAAGAGTACCATACAACAACTAAAAGATAGCAATGGTTAGATGAAAACAACTAACGAAGACCTGGGTGAGATAATGGGAGCTTACTATCAGTTCCTCTACCAGTCAGAAGCACCTATGGAAGATAAGCAGAAGGCATGCCTGAGCAGCCTATGACTCCCCCCCAGATCTCGGATGCATATAAGGAGGTGTTGGAGGAAGACATACAAGAAGAGGAAGTTCACCAGACTATCAAAAACCTCTATAGGTTGAACAGACCTCACAACCTACTATTTTATACTGGTGTATCACTTAGGGAAGCAACGAATAGATGACCTTTACAGTAAGTGAGGAACATGCAAAAGTGCTGATGGGGCAGGAATGTGGTTCTGGACTATGTATAGTGTGGTCGTCAGGAGTGTTACTGTGCGGTGTGTGTTTAGGAGGTGATCATTGAAGAGGCAGGGTTTTGTTAAATTACTGAGTTACATCAGGGAGCAAGTCTGATGTTGATGGTTATGAGGTTGTTTCTTCTTTAGGGTAAATTCAGAATGCGTATTTCCTGGTTATTTCTTGTTTGCATTTCAGCTGCTCTGGTATATCAGGTCCTGACTTCTGGCAATTCGTACACTATCATAGAGGGCTTGCTATCTGCCAAGTAGCTGGGAGTGTGCATGGTGGCAGCTTTGCATGCAATGCATCCAGATGTGAAGGTTTTGCAGGCTTGTCGGGGAAGACAGTGAAGTTTGATGAGTCTGGGCGTTATGTGCTCAAATTTGTGGAAACCTTTGATGAGACAAGCGGTGGCATAGAAGATGCTCCTCATATGGCTAGTTGGTAGGAGGTAGGCTGGTGATCAGGGTGTTTCCTCAAACCATGTGAGATATGCTAAGTGTCTGTACAGTGGATCTGAAGCTGGTGTCCAGTAGGGGAATTTCATTTTGAACAGGAGGTATAGTTGTTACCATGCTGTCTAATTTTTCATCACACTGTGTTTTAGAGATGAGGTGGTGGTCTATGTGGAATCCCAGAGATTTGGTGGAGGGTTTCCACTATGGGATGGTGCCCTTGAGGTACATGATAAACAACCAGACTTGCTGGGGCTCAGTTTGAGCTAGCCTCCCGACATTCAGGTTTGGTTCAGGGCAAGGCATTCCTGGAGTTGATGTACGTCCTCAATAATTATTTTCATGTTCAGTTCTCTATTGTCTGCATATTGGTGGATGTGGAGATTGGTGCCTGTGACAAATCCATGGAATCCATCGACTTTACCCAAGGGGGATCCACTCCTTTTGAGAATAGGGTAGCTGACCCTGCTGAGCCCAACACCCCATAGGATCCCACTGGTAGTGACTCCCCCACCTTAGAGGACAGGCTATCCCTTAACAGTGATATGTGTTATCTGCCCTTGTCCCAGGCAGCTAATGCATTTTTGCTTATAAGGGGAATTGCACCAGACAGCTATAGAAATGTTCATTAAGAGGTAGCTGGTATGGTTTCTGCCCCTTTAATGTTACTCTCATTGAGTGAAATGGAGGACTTGTGGACTGTTCCCAGGGAGAAACATAAATGGCATATGAGACCGACCAGGAGAGGAAGAGCAGGAGAGAGGCATGCGAACCTGCAGAGACGAGATGCATATAAGAGCCCGTCGCCCTTCGGGGTGGAGTCAGGAAGCAGTCTGATGCAGACACTGTGGAGCACAAAGGAGTGAGAAAGCCCACACAACGCTGCTCCCTGGGACCAGGTTTGGAGCTGGAGAAGCTCGCCCCCACCGACGAGAGAAGACGCGACCGGAGGAACCGTGGTCAACCATCATCGGCTGGAGCCAACGCTGAAGCCACGTCTCAAACCCACAAGTCCATGCAATGATGCAGAAGAAAGAAGAGCAACCACATTCACACTATTGCCTCTCTGGAGGGACACCACTGTAGCAATCCAGGCACATAGTGTATTCAGGAACTTGGAGGAGATTGGGCAGACCCACAGATATCCTGAAGCAGGGCAAGACGCTGTATAGCGTGGGCGGCAGTTCCTAGCAGTCGCCCCAATTATTAGCAGAGGCCCATCAAAGACTCCCAGCCACAAGAACAGGAGACTCAGCCATGGGACAAAGTTTGCTGTCTTTTAATAGTAAAACAAAAATGACAGGGATCACACCAGTAAAACAGATATTCTCCTGAGCCCTCGTCTTCTAAGCGTGTGCCACCAGGTTTTATCCCGGTGTGACGTCACAAATTCAGGTTCCAACCCAAAAATGGATAGCCATGTCTAGGAGCACCTCCTTAGGCCATTCCTGCTAGTATCAATCTACAGTGTTGCAGAGAGACCATTGGCCTAGGCAACAAATGATCCCACTATGGAAGGCAAATCTGGATTGGTCAGAGTGTGTCCTCCCATCCCTGGGACCCTAGACAGTTACCAGGCTGGGTGTACCTTTTCAAGGCAATGGGAAGGAACATGGAGGTGCAATTCTCTGATCACCTAAGTCTGTGAGAGTGCATTCAGTTGAACATCCAGATGCAACACTTGTAGCTTCTTCTCCCTTGACTCGATGAGAACGGCTCTCCTTGTATACCTTGTTTGAATGGGCATTGTCCTGTTCAGCTGGGACACTTGTTCCGAGACCACAAAATGAAGCCCTCTCTCCTGTAATTCTAAGGATTTTAGCCTGACTTTCTGCAGGTGGCTTATTGTCTTGGTAACTGGAACTTTTCCACCTCGACTTGTCCTTAGCTGAATGCCTTATTTCTGGTCGTCTCTGGATACTGCGATCGCGTCAGCCTTTCGTTGTACTTGAACCCTGTCTCTCCATTGCCATCCATTTCGGAGACCTATGTTAATAGCAGTCAAGCATGTACAAGCTAAATATATTAACTCTTTGCATCTTGCAGTTTCAGCTTTACCAAAAGATATGAACACAACGATATGTACGTGTATCTGTCCTCTTACCTACATGGGTCATAAGCATGTGCTTTGTGCCTATATGCAATAAACTAGTGCATGCTCATGTAACTTCATGAATGGATGAATATGTACTTCATGTGTAATGAGGTTATGTCGTGATGTCATTGATTTCTGGCCTTGCAGTCAGTCAACTCGCTCGATGATGTCATTTCCATATCGTCCAAGTCATCTATTGGGTATGGTCTCAACGGTTGTCTGAGTGACTGGCACTTCTCACATCTGCAATACATCAAAGTTTGTTGTGATAGGGCTAAAAGTGGGGCACATCTGCTGTTTCTTTGCCTTTGTGCTGAGGATTGTGTGGGGGCCATGAGGGTTAGATTTGCCCCCCCATCTCCAGTCCCTCCTCTGGTCGACCTGTTGACCACACTATCTATACCATTCTCTTGGTTCATCTGTAGTTTCGGGAGCCAGACTTTTGTTATCCCTCCATGATGTCCATAGTATTTTGCATGGTCGTGTAGGCTCCATGTCACGTAGCTGTAGTCTCCATCAAAGGTTGCACCAAACCCATTTTCCCCAATAGTCACAGGTATTGTAAGGAGACTGGAACAGTGGTCCTGTCGGGAACAAGGGACACCGCACCAGTTGTGTCTTCAGTCCATTGTGTCTTTGTTTCTTCATCTTCTTCAGTCTCAACGTCTATTACCAGTTTCATCCCTAAAGTCTTCTCAGTTGTCTTTCTACACTGCCTAATTATGATCTTTATGACACAAACTGTCAGCAAAACTAATATCCACGCCGCTGCCAGTACTTTCAGTCCATTGGCCATCCATGTTGGTATCCATGAGAATATGTAAGACAGCCAACCTTCATCCTTTCCAACATTTTTCATTTCTGCCTCCATCTTCGTGTGAAGTTCAGAGAGCCTGGTCATGGCCTCTGTCAAACCCATGGCCTTCGCCATTGGCTGGAACCACAGCAAGAAGACCCGATATTGGCGCAAGCACCCCCCTCCATGACTGTGAGGAGATGCAGAACGTATCTGTTCTGGAGGGCCATTAGTCTAACTGCTCTCAGCTCCTCCTTGATGGCGTTGAAAACCTTCACAGTTGAGTTTGTCTGCATCAGTTCCCACCATGTAATCTGTAGCGACTTGGCATTAGTGTTTGTTTGAGATGCTGGAGCGATGGATGCAAAGAACATCTCACTTCTGCTGAACAGGCTGTGTTCTGGTGGTATCGCATCCAAAGACTTTTACATGTCTGATGATGCATAATTTCCCCTCTTCGCTCTGGTCAATTCCACAGATCTTGTATTTTTATGCAATCCATTTTAGGGAACCCTTCCACTGGTATGTCCTTTTGTGGCAATACTAAGGCTGGAGTGTACGGATGTATGAGTGAACATATTCCACTCCAGTTAGGTGGCAGCTGCAGATATGCCTTCAATCCGCAGGCCCAATAGTGTTCCATGAGTACAGCATCCAACCTTCATGCAGTATCCAGTAATATTATCCCCATATGTATGGTCGCTATAAATATGGTCACTGGGAAAAGGCTGTTGGTGACCATATATATGGGGTCAAGGTGAGCTGGGTTGCGGGGGTGACCTCCGCTCCCCTTGAAAGAAAAAAAGGTTTTGGGGTTTTCAGGGGTCACCCCTCACATGTTCAATGTGATAATGTCCATGCAAACCGTGGCTATTTTTTGGTGACATTTTTGTCAGATCACATTTTTGCAGGGACATTATCACATGAAACCCTTCATGCCTGGTACTCTCAATCTGCTTACATCCTTCATGTTCTTAAACCTCTACTTCGCCATCATTCTGGAAACATAGAGCTGTTCCCTTGAGTGGTATGATGGGCATGGGCTCTGCTTTGTTTTTTACCCAAATAAGCAGTTTTACACTTGCTTCCCATTCTTTGAGGCACTTGAACCGTTAGGAGAGCATGTGCTTGGCTCCCCACCACTCCTTCCTTCCATCTTTCTGTTGTGTATCCTGGCATTCTTCCTATTTCTGTAGGTCCTGTCTGCACCTCCCCTTTGCGTGGATCCTCGGGTATATACCCTATGCTTTTATCTGTGTTCCAGTAACGGTCCAGCATTTCCTGGGTCTTTATGTAAATATCTTCACACTGTGGGATGTTTTTACCCATGCATCCGAGCCCTACCTCAAAAACTGTGCAGTACTGGCATTGAAAACATCATGATGGCCAGAGCTTCCCAGAAAATGCCCAGTGAAAGGCATGAAGAATAGGCTGCCACCCATTTTTGCCGATGTTATGGGCACAGAAGGGCACTGCCTAAAAACACCATTGGACTACCCACACAGTAGCCTGAAACCATTGGGAATGGCAATGCTGATTGCCAAAAGCAACCTAGAATTGTGGGGAATTCATTTTCTTAAATCCCAAAAATGGGTGCATTACCAGTACTCACCACTATCAGAAAGCCGGCGTTTTAAAACAACACCAGACTTTTTTTTTTTTTGTGTAAAACTGAATAAATGAACCCAAAGCAGGCCAAAGAAAGACTTACTGAGGGGTGGATACAATGTAAAGTTATATTCTGAAGTGACTTGAAGGTTTATAACAAGACTGGCTGAGCTGTGGATTTCAGCAGTTTAAGTAAATTTGGACTGAAAGACACTAAAAATCTAAATGTTTAAAAGAAATGAGTGACCTACTTTTGAGTGTCACATAGGTTGCAATTGTTTAAATGTCGTAGTTTTAAACTTAGAATCAGCATTCTAGCTGCATATGTAAAAATGGTTAGTTTTATTTGAATGCAGAAAACTGGGTAACTAAAAGTGACATTAGCTGGGGCCTGGCTTAAGGAACTGAATTCTGCCCATCAGCTACCCCCGACAGGAGTTGAGACTTGCACAACAGCTGTGTTCCCAGGCCTAGCTGCCTTTTGCTGTTCCCACCAAAAGGGATATGACACTTCTCTGATTGAATTACCTGGGCTCTGCAGGAAATTGAACAAAGCCCTGTCCTGACTCAGGCAAATGTTTTATTGGTGGGAGTCGTAAATGTGGCTTCCTCCTGGAAGGAAAGGGGAGGGGCACTGCATGTGAGAGCAAGCTGGCTTGGCAGAACTGGAAAAACCAGAAATTCAACCTTGTGCTGGGGGGAAACCACACCCCTTTGGGGCCAGAACATAACTCTAAAAAGATGGATCATTCATAGAGCGGACTTGTGAAAATTATTTAAATGATACCATAATTCTTGTGATTTTTCTGCCCACATTTTAAGAGGTTTTTAGAACCGGTGGTATGATCTGGGGGCAAGCTAGCAGTTAAGAGGGTATTACTTAAAATGTATGCATGTTAAAAATCTGACACTTCATCAATTAATGTCCATACTCGCGCACATGTGTGTAAATTTGGGTTAATGTCCGATATTGCAAAACCAGTTAAAAAGTGCAAATGTTGCCATTTCTGAAATCAAGCTCCCAGGAAGAGCAGATTTGGACAGGGTATACCTCATGTGATATGTGATGGGTGCATGTAATTTTAAACAAATGTGTACCTGTGCAAATATGTCTTTTGGGTCAAAATATAGATTGTGTGTAATTTGACAGGGGTCGGTTCTCTGTATCATAAACAGACCTCATCATGATGACACTTCATTTCATTCCCCCAATCAAGGGGAAGAGGATGAAGTGGCCAATGACAAGTGGAGAGGGGTAGGGTCTAGAAAGCTAGCCTCTCCACCCACTTTCAAAACACATAAAAGCAGACAGTCAGGACATATAGGGACATTCAATTCCATTTGCTGCAACGCGCTCTGCCGGACCACACAACATCCAGAAGATACTAGATTCAACACTTAGACTTTAAAACTCCAAAGAACTTGATTCAGAACTCAAAGCAAGGGCCTAAACCCACAAACTGAGAACTCTTCTCAGTGGGCCTCAGCATCCAGCAAACCTAACAGCGATAGCAGCATCCAGGAGCCGTGCAGATCAGCGCTGGGTCCAGAGAAAGCTGTGCAGAAAGATCCAGAAGCAGTGCTGTACCCAGAGAAAGCAGAGCAGTATCCAGAACCAGAGGCAGAGCAGAGCTGACCCAGACCGCTGTTCGCAGAACCAGAGAGCTGACCCAGACCGCTGTGCGCAGAAACCGTCCGTGGCGAGTGAAGAAAACCTGTTGACCAGATCCGTGGCGAGGCCCATTTATTTCAAAAATATATTGTGAGTACCTAGCAGAACTGTGCAGAACCAATCTCTTAGTTAAAATAATATAATCCAAGCTATTTTAATCTAAGTAGAACTGCCTCCTAACTGTCACCTGTCATTTGCAAAGCTGTCACCTGTCATTTTCTAGTTGCTAGCTGTAACTTGTCACTTTGAACTTTTAAAATTTCAAATCTGAAAAATGACCTTTACCATATCGCTCATATCTCTGTGACCGTTTGTCTTAGAGACTTGCAGTAACTTTCCTCTGAAAGCTGGGAATCTTGGCTTTTCAACGAACCTAGAACCGCATTCCTATTCCCTATACTTTTGCCGCAATCGCGAAAAACGCACTCGCGAATTTGCCGCAATTTGCAAATTTCTCGATGTGTGAAAACAGCAGCTTCCTTGTTTTCATTTGCCAAAAATTCGGTTAACCTGCCAATCATTCCTAGAACATTGCTAAAGTAAGCCTGAACTAATTTAAACCAACTAATCCTCAACCTGAACCTCGAGAGGGAATTAAAATCATTTTAGCACATTTTCCAATATATTGCTATCACATGTTAAAGCATTTTGAGCCTGTGTAAAACTCATATCTATTCTCCTCTAAGCTTGCTGGGAAACTGGAACTCTGTATTACATTGTGATTGTATACCTGAACCGTGTGCTCTTCCTTCCATCTCCTTACATTATATAGGGATAGTCATCCAGAACGCATGAACTGGACATAAAGATATATCAATAAGGGTTTCCATTCAGTATCCCAGACTAGGCATTGACTTAGCTGTAGTGTTGAATTGAATCCTCTTACAAATTGGGGGCTCGTAGCTGGGGATTCCGGATTAGATCTATCACTTGTGCAGATTAATACAGTGTGCCAGCTGACCAGATACACATATCCGGTCGGATCATCACGCTGTGTTACGCTGTAAAGCACTCTTCAAAGGAACGCTCTAAGGAAAAGGTCTGTTTTGCAAAAATAAAATACAAACTTCTGTAAGCCAGGAAGGAACTCAAATTCCAGAATGACGACCTTGGTAGATATGAAAATAGCCAGAGAGCACTTCTTACATAAGCTATTTGTGAGAGGTGAGTGGACTCATCAGGACCAGACGGTCTGGTTGCAAGCAGTCGCACCCCAGATCACGGAAACAGGGTCAGATATATGGAGAGACCAGGGTCCCTTACATGTGGCCCTGAGTGAACTATATATGTCCTCTAAAGCCAAGGATGAGCACAACAAGATTGCCAGGGTAGCGTCATATTTATATTTACATGTGGGAGCCATGCAGGACAAATGTGCTGAAGGCCAAGATCTGGCGAGTAGGCAACTGCTGGCATTACAGAAGGCCCAATCTGATCTGGACTCTTCTGAGCAGAGGCTGCAGAGGAGCCAGGAGTCAGAAAATGATAGTAGGCAGTATATCATTAAAATAAAAGAGGACATGGATATACTGCAACAGGAAAAGGCTGACCAGGATACTAGATTTCTGGCCCTGCAGAAGGAGCACCAAGACAGTTTGGACTCCTTACTGCAGAGCCAGAAAAAGCTGGAGCAACAATTAGACTTTAACAGGGCATGCACGGAGCAGGTAGCCACCCTGCAAAGTCATCTAGATAGAGTGAAGGCAGAGAGCAACAAGCTGATTTTGAAAGACCTGGATACCCAGGCAGAGTTTGATGAAGAACGCCAGAAAGCTGGTGCCTTTCAAAGGCAGAGGGACGACCTGGCGGCACAAATGCAGGCTCTTAGTCAGGAAAGAGACGCCTTAGGCCAGGAAGTCTGCCATTTAAAAAGAAAAACAGAAGAAAATCACTTGGCCCTCGAGGGGCTGGGTGACCTCCAGAAAGAACACCAGAACTTGTTAGAACACACCAGGAGGGTGGAGGATGCTCTGGCAAGAAAGGAGCAGGCCAATAGGGACACAGCTCAGGAGGTAACCCTCCTGCAGCAAAGACTGGCCCAGTGCTCCAGGACCAATCAGGAGGCACAGAGAGAGAATGAGGCTCTCTGCCAGCACAATGATAGGCTCCAGCAACAGGTAGCGATGCAGGAGAGACTGATAGAGTCTAGTAAGGCCTTAACTGAGGAACTGAAGGCGCAGGCTCTTGCATTGCAACAGGGAGCAGGGGCGGATAGAGATGAGGTTCGCTGGGAAAGAGAAACTCCTGAGCATAACCCCAGGAGCCCTAGTACCAGAGGCCTTTATCTCCCTGTCCCTGGACTCTGCCACCCCCATGTCCCCTGGCACACATGAGAACAGGGCCACAGGGATGGCAGATTACTATCCAGCCAGAAGCATGGGGCTCATAGGCCAGTACCACCCAGGAATGGAGGGGCGGGCATCCGGGTATGGGCACCCAAGCACAGTGCAATTTGATGGGGAACCCCAGGGGAGTAGGCCCATTAAGGGCATCCTGAAAACCTCTGCCCAGTTAGGTCAGTGGTGGGGGGTACCCATCAAAGCCTGGCAGCAAGGAGGGATCTGAAGACTCCTCTGAGCGGTACAGGACACAGGAGACCAGGTCCCCACATTCTGCCAGCCATTCCCAGGCTCGCAGAATCCGGGAAAACCTGGAAGAACAGACGGGAACCTCTGGGAGCAGTGCCTCTGAGTCAGAAGATGAATGGACCAGGGTTACCCGGACCAAAAGGGCCAATAAAACAAAAAGGGCCTTGCTTAAGGACCCCTTAAAGCAGATTAAGGCAATCAGGAGCGTCATCACGCCTTATCATAAGAACGCCAAGTATTCTGTTTGGGAGCACTTAGAGTTGTTTGAGCAAATGATGGAGACTTTCCATTTGAAGGACAGCCAAAGCTGTATTCAATATGTAAAGTGGACCTTCTCCCCGGAATACTCCAGTTTCTTTGCGGGGCTGGAGGACCAAAATCATTTAAGATGGTCCACCTATAAGGCGGCCATCTTGAAACATTTTTCTATTTATAGAAATCCTCAAGAGGCTCGCAAGGCAGCCTACAATTTACAATGTGGGGAGGATCAGGCCCCACAAGAATTTGTGCAGGAGTTAAAGCGTGCTTTTGCACAGACCACAAGAAGGGTGCGCACGGGTAGCAGAGAATTTATTAATACGTTTTTCCATGCCTTGCCCAAATACATAATGACCCAGCTCGTGAGGGATTTTCACGAGAAAAGATCTTTAGACTGGGTCATTGAACAGGCGACCCGGATCTATGAGGTGCAGAAGCCAATAGAAAATAAAAATAATGCGCCCAAAAACCCCAAAGCCAACAACACCCCTGCTGCTGCCAAGGTGGCAGAGGTAAAGGTCACCCCCGTTTTAGATTTGGAGATGGGGGGGCCTAAAAACCTACCTGCACCTAATAATGCTAGGCCCAGAAGGTCCTCGGGCCAGTCACAGACAGGGAGCCAGGCAGGCAGCCCCACAAATGGGGTCCCTCGCTCTCCTGATTATGTAAGCCCCCGGTACAAGGGAAACAGACCCATCCTGGGTTATGTGTGGACTCCTCCAGCCCAAGGGGGGGGATCCAGCCAAGCACCTAACCCAGAGAACTTCCCTCCCAACTTCTCACAGGAGGGCAGAAACTCACCAAACCCTGGGCAGAACTTCTTCCCCAGGTATCCACCCAACTTCCAGCCCCAAAATCCTCCACCCTTCTTTCCCCAATTCCCTGAGCCCAGACAACCGAATCCGGGAGAGGGGAGGCCAAGGGTGGAGGGGTATCCAAATCTTCCCAACCAGGGGTACTACCAAAGAAGGGATAGCTACCCTTCCCGGGATCAGCCCAGGGGAGAAAACAGGGCCCCGTATCAGCCTGAGCGGGTTTCCCAGTTAGAGCGCCAGGTTCAAAACATGGCGCGGGATCTGGGTCACATACTGAGGGCTCAGCAGAACCCTCAGATCGGCATGCCGGCGCAGAACGCACCCAACTCTGGACCTGGTGCTCCAGAACAATGACGCGGGTAGCACCCCGATAACTCACCGGTTCCCAGGGAGGAGGCACAAAGGGAAGGGGGGTGTAAAGCCTTGGAGGAAGCTTCCTTCCTCACTTGTAAACAGCCCCTGGAAACCCAGGAACCGGAAAGAAAATCTCTTGCCCCTGAAAGTCTGCCTCCTAAGGAGCAGAGGGGGGGGTAGGAGAAACAAAAGACCCAAACAGACTCAGTTTGAGGAGGAGGTACAGATCTTCCAATTTGAGGGAGAGGGATCCTCAGAAGATCCTGGGAAAAGGATCTTCTCCTTCAGAGATGGGGGAACTCCTCCCAAGGAAAAATGGGCCCCAAGGGATTCAAATCCAGACTGGGGAGATATGGAGACTGAGCTACCGCCGCCCATCATCTCATCCCAGAACCCACCATACCAAAATCCCCTGGTTCAAACCCATCCTGATGACTGCCTCCAAAAAGGGGGGGGCGGCCCAGAACCAGAGCCAGGGGAACCCACAGTGGCTCTGATCTCCAGTTGCCAACTTTTTCTTTCAGATTCCCAAGGCTCTCCGCAGAATTCTGCCCAAATCTCTTCGCTAGCGATGTCCAAAACCAGAAAGTTAGCCCACCAGTTGTCCAAAAATGTGCATTATCTGTGCCCCCTTGAGGAGAAGGAGGGAAGATACTATGCCCCGGTATAAGTACAGGGGCAGGGTACAATTTTGGCACTGGTGGACACTGGATCTCAAGCTACCCTTCTGTCCAGAAGGGCCTTTGACGAACTGAATGCAGGAAGGGGAGAGAATTACCAAATTCCTCTCACCTCTCTTCCTGGACAACTGCAGAACTTTGACGGGAAGGAAATTCCAGTTGAGGGGACTGCAGACTTGGACATTAAGATCGGGCGACACAAGGTGAAACACCCGGTCATAGTAGTGACTCCAGAGGGCACCCCTTGTTTACTGGGGAATGACCTCCTAAGGAGGTTTTCACCCTTAATAGATTGCGTAAACAAGGTCCTCTGGACCCAGACTAGCCGACCAATAAAATTAAAACAGAGTGTCAACCATGTTAGTTTAAACGGCACCTGCCACATGGTTGAACAAAAATCTGACCAAGTAGAATTTCACTTCCAGAATAGCCAAATTCCAGACGTGACAGTAATAGCAGTAGGACAACAGACTGGTGATGGAGGGTCCTCTCTATTTCTGAAAATCAACCTTCCTTCCAGTCTAAAGTGGTACTCCACGCTGGAAGGAAACACTCTGAGATTCTATACTAATCCACAATCAGAAACTCCCACTCCTATAGTCCAGAAAGATGTGAAATCAGCTCAGAGCCTGGCTGATATTCAGCAAATTGGAGAGCAGTTGTTCATCCCTGTCCAATTAAATGATGGGAAGGACTCTGTTCTCGCTCGAGTGTGTGTGAACAACGGTAAGAGCTTCATCAGCGAAGCCATGTTCCGCCAACTCCCAAAAGATCCAGCCATTCCCACATTCAAACTGATAGACAAATGGGAAATGGACCTGGAAGCACCTAATTCCAAACAGCTCCTGCCAAGCAGGTGTATTCTCAAAATCTCCATTGGCAACAAGAGCATAGTCCATAATTGTTGGGTCGTGCGAGACGTCACTGCCGCCTTTTACTTAGGCAGTGACATTCTCAATCGCTTTGCCATTAGTTTGGACCTAATAAACTTCAAAGCTTGGTCCCGATTAGCGGATAATCCCATGGGCTTTGATGATCCAGAAAAAGCATTTAGGTCAGCTCAATTGCTACCTTATGCAGTTGAAATTCAGATCAAAGAGGAAGTCACCATCCCAGAAAGGACCCGACAATTCTCCCTGGAAGTGAAAGCTAAAAGAGGACAATATTTGCAAAACCCTGATGCTTACATACATCTAAATGCTTCTCTCCAACAGCAAGGGTTAGGGGTAACCCCAACACCAGTAGTCAACATAGAACATGACACCATTCTAATAGAGGTGGATAACAGCGACTTAAAGAGTATTACTCTAGCCGCAGGCACCATTATTGGAATGGCGGTTGATGACCGACATTTTTCCATTGATTTAGGTAATGAACTGTTAGGGCCAATCCCCAAGGACTGCGTTGACAGTGAGGACAATACAACACCAGACAGGATTTTTACCCGGCATGGGGGGAACTTCCTGGTGTACACTTCCTGCCCCTATGGTAAGGAAGATGTGACTTGTGACTTCAGGAGGGATGAGGTGATTTTCCAGGTCCATGAGGGCTGCTTTTCCCACCTGAAGCCTCCGGTCCAAATCAGCACTCTGACCAGGGACTTCTCTACCCAGCTGGAGGAGGCCGCGGAGATAGCCAAACCAGAAGTCTTTCCAGGCTTCAGGCAGATGGTGGAAGAGATAGTCAACCTAGCTGATGCCTGTGTGACTCTGGAACAAAAGCAGAAGTTGAAACAAGTTTTCTTGGATTTCCAAGATCTCTTTGCGGTAGACTCATATGACTGTGGTCGCACTGACATCCGCACAACAACAATCCCCACGGACCCTGGCATGACTCCTGTGTTTGTGAAGCAATATCGCTTGCCTCTCGCATCAATGGAGTCCCTTACTGAAATAATTAAGAACCTGGAGTCCTGGGGAATAATCCGCCCAGTCCACAGCACTTTCAATAATCCGGTGCTGGAAATATTGAAGCCAAACGGCCAGTGGAGACTCTGCGCCGACCTTAGGGAGCTCAACAAATGGGTCCATACTTCCCGATGGCCTCTTCCCTACATTGACCAAGGGCTGGCCCAGATCCAGGGGTCACAGGTATTCACTGCAATAGACCTGACCAATGGATACTGGACCGTGCCGGTCAGTAGGGAGGACCAATACAAGCTGGCTTTTACCTTTGGGGGCCAGCAGTATACATGGACCCGGACTCCCTTCGGATACCTTAACTCCGGTAATGAGTTCAATATTTTCCTACATAAGGCCATGCCCGACCTGGGTGCGAGGGGTAACCTGGCTTATGTAGATGATGTCCTCATCAAAAGTTCATCTGTGGAGGAACACATAGCGGAGATCCGTTATGTTCTGACGCAGTTGAGGGCCGCCGGAGCAAAACTTTCCTTTCAGAAAGCACAGTGGTATAGAACCCCTGTTAATTTCTTGGGGCATGAGATTACTCCTCAGGGTCTCTGTCCCCAGGAAAAGAAAGTGGAAGCACTTCAGAAACTGAACTAAGGAACTAAGGAACTAAGGAGCCTCCTTGGACTGACTAATTACAGCAGAAAGTTCATTGAGGGCTACGCAGAGATCACCAGACCCCTGATTCATCTCCTGAAGGGGGGGGTCAAGTGGGAATGAGGTCCAGAACAATCCGAGGCAGTAAGACAACTCAAAAGAAAACTCTCACAAGCGCCTTGCCTAGCTTACCCTGTCAGAAACAAGGAGTTCTTCCTGGAGACGGGGTTCTCTAATACGTGCTTGACGTCAGTATTATACCAAAAGCATGACAAGGTCAATAAAGTAATCTCCTATGCGAGCAAAACTTTATCCTCTGTGGAGGAAAAATTCAACGATTGTGAGAAGGCACTCCTGGCAACGGTGTGGGCATTGAAGAATTACCGCCCATTTATCCAGGGGGAACACATCATAGTGGAGACTCCACACCAGCCTCTGCAATATCTCCAAAGTGATAGAATCCGGGCTGGAAATGTGAGTAATTCCCGAATTACTTCCTGGATTCTGTCAATGCAAGGCTTTCCTGTGGAGGTCAGATATGGCCAAAACAAGAAGAGTCCCCTCGCGCAAGGTCTGGCTGACTTGCATGATTGTGCCAGAGAAAACTGTCTCGAGGACGAAAGTCTAAAAATCAAGGACCACATGGAGGCATACCTTAATTCCCCACACAAAGACTTTGAAGAGGACAAGTGTGAGGGAATGCCCACTGTCTATGTGGATGGATGCTCTTACCATGTTGACAACAACGGGGAAAAAGAACTGGTGGCCGGCGTAGGGAATGCATGGGTGAAGGAGTTCCCAGAACCCTCCGCTGGGTACAAAATTGGTCCCCGAAGTAGTCAGGTGGCAGAATTGATGGCTGTGCATCAGGCCATCCTCACTGCTGTCCAGCATCAACTCCACGAACTGGTCATAATCACAGATTCGGATTATGTACGGAACGGGTTCGTGGAGCACCTGGTTAATTGGAAAACCAGAGGCATGTTATGTGCTAATAACAAACCCTTGAAACATGGGAAGTTGATCCAAAACATTGACGATCTGGTCACCTCGAATGAGATGACCATCCATTGGAAAAAGATCAAGGGTCATTCCAAAGTAGAGGGACCAGACAAAACTGGAAATGACTTAGCTGATCAGCTGGCCAAAACGGGGGCCATCCAAGGGGATCTAATTGAGATTGAGTCCCTGTTGGGGGAAATCCAGGTCACTGCTATCACTAGGTCCCAGACAAATGCTCACAATGATCTTTCAATTGCACAATGGAGTAAGGAGACCCCTGATGCTGATTTAATTACAGCTCAGAAAGGGGATCCAATAATTGGTAAATTTTACCAGCACATTGAGGACCCTGAGAACTTTCCCCTGACGGATACCGATTACATTGGGAAAGAGGACCTAAGAGTGTTGATGAAATGTCCAAAAATGTTCCGAATCCAAGACGGTTTGCTGGTAAGGAAATCCAAAGCTGGCCACGATCAGTGGGTGGTTCCTACCTCATTCCGAAGCCTGATGTTAAGTCACGCCCATGATGCGGCCACCGCCGGTCATAGGGGGTTTCACACAACATTGGAAATCTTAAGAGAGGTTGCATACTGGCCACACATGGGGCAGGACCTCGACCAATACTTGAAGGGCTGTCTTGTGTGTGCACAATTTCAGCCATCATCCCTCACGCACCGTGCGCCTCTCCAAAAGAGGGGGATGACACTGCCATGTTCAGATTTACAAATCGACTTTGTAGGCCCCGTGATTCGCTCTGCTAGGGGGAATAAGTACATGTTGACTGTGACATGCTTGTTTACCAAGTGGGTGGAATGTCTCCCAGCCCCAAATTGCAAGGCAGAAACTGCAGCTGCCCTGATGATTAACCACATCTTTTCCCGTTTCGGTCTACCTCAAAGGATTGAGTCAGACAGGGGTAGCCACTTCACCAGTGAAGTAATGACAAAGATGTGGGAGATACTGGGGGTCAAAAGGAAGTTGCATATTGCTTACCGGCCAGCTTCTTCTGGGGCAGTAGAGAGATATAACCGAACCATTGTGAGCATACTAAAAAAGTTTGTGGCAGATTCTGGGCCAAGTTGGGATATCCGATTACCTCTGGTCCTAATGGCCATCAGATCTACCCCTTCATCTGCAACCAAAATGTCACCATTTGAGTTGATGACTGGGCGCAAGATGGTGCTTCCTCAGCATTTGCTCTACAGGACCCAAGAGCAGACCCTAATAAATGCCTCCACAACTCACGAGTATGTGGAGAATTTAAGGAAACACCTTCAACATGCTTTTGCTTATGCTCAGCGGAATCTAGAAAGATCAGCTGATAGCATGAAGACCCACTATGACCTGAAGACTTCCAGGAAGGAATATCAGGTGGGGGACCGGGTCTATCTATACAATTTCCAAAGGAACCAGGCCAAACAGCGAAACCTTTTGCCTACATGGAAGGGACCCTTTGAGATTATAGACAAGATCTCCCTTGTGGCCTACAAGATCCGCATCCCCAAAGGCGGTTTGGCAGAGGGGGAAGACAAGTGGGTCCACATTAACCAGTTGAAGTGTTGCCATCCCAGGCACACTCTGCAACAACTGGAGGAATCCTCTGGAATCCTAGGGGGTACTGTCTCAGATTAATTCAGTTCTAACTTAAAATATCCTACATATCGCCTATCAAATTCTGAGTTTCTCAATGTGGGTGTTTTTGTTTTTGAATGCAAAAAGAAATGTGCATGTTCATATGTTTTGACTATAAATTTATATGCCACCCCACTATATCAATGGTGGGGGAGAAATGTCCATGAATAGGTATTGCCGCTCTTCCTTTGTCGTCCTAGGAGAAAGAAAACCTGGAGACGGGCCAAGCAGGACGATCCCTAGACCGGGAGCAGAGACGCAAGGGGCCCAGTGTACCGCCCGATACTCCCATCAGGACCGGCGAGGACAACCGATCGATCCGACCGGATGGAGGAAAGGATGCTGAACTGTGCCATCTATTGGAAGAAGATGAGGAAACATCCCAGGTCTTGCGAGTCCCATCAGTGAAACAGAATGGCCATCGCAAGAGGGGGGCTTGTGGGATGTTTTTACCCATGCATCCGAGCCCTACCTCAAAAACTGTGCAGTACTGGCATTGAAAACATCATGATGGCCAGAGCTTCCCAGAAAATGCCCAGGGAAAGGCATGAAGAATAGGCTGCCACCCATTTTTGCCGATGTTATGGGCACAGAAGGGCACTGCCTAAAAACACCATTGGACTACCCACACAGTAGCCTGAAACCATTGGGAATGGCAATGCTGATTGCCAAAAGCAACCTAGAATTGTGGGGAATTCATTTTCTTAAATCCCAAAAATGGCTGCATTACCAGTACTCACCACTATCAGAAAGCCGGCGTTTTAAAACAACACCAGACTTTTTTTTTTTTGTGTAAAACTGAATAAATGAACCCAAAGCAGGCCAAAGAAAGACTTACTGGGGGGTGGATACAATGTAAAGTTATATTCTGAAGTGACTTGAAGGTTTATAACAAGACTGGCTGAGCTGTGGATTTCAGCAGTTTAAGTAAATTTGGACTGAAAGACACTAAAAATCTAAATGTTTAAAAGAAATGAGTGACCTACTTTTGAGTGTCACATAGGTTGCAATTGTTTAAATGTCATAGTTTTAAACTTAGAATCAGCATTCTAGCTGCACATGTAAAAATGGTTAGTTTTATTTGAATGCAGAAAACTGGGTAACTAAAAGTGACATTAGCTGGGGCCTGGCTTAAGGAACTGAATTCTGCCCACCAGCTACCCCCGACAGGAGTTGAGACTTGCACAACAGCTGTGTTCCCAGGCCTAGCTGCCTTTTGCTGTTCCCACCAAAAGGGATATGACACTTCTCTGATTGAATTACCTGGGCTCTGCAGGAAATTGAACAAAGCCCTGTCCTGACTCAGGCAAATGTTTTATTGGTGGGAGTCGTAAATGTGGCTTCCTCCTGGAAGGAAAGGGGAGGAGCACTGCATGTGAGAGCAAGCTGGCTTGGCAGAACTGGAAAAACCAGAAATTCAACCTTGTGCTGGGGGGAAACCACACCCATTTGGGACCAGAACATAACTCTAAAAAGATGGATCATTCATAGAGCGGACTTGTGAAAATTATTTAAATGATACCATAATTCTTGTGATTTTTCTGCCCACATTTTAAGAGGTTTTTAGAACCGGTGGTATGATCTGGGGGCAAGCTAGCAGTTAAGAGGGTATTACTTAAAATGTATGCATGTTAAAAATCTGACACTTCATCAATTAATGTCCATACTCCTTGCGCACATGTGTGTAAATTTGGGTTAATGTCCGATATTGCAAAACCAGTTAAAAAGTGCAAATGTTGCCATTTCTGAATGCAAGCTCCCAGGAAGAGCAGACTTGGACAGGGTATACCTCCCGTGATATGTGATGGGTGCATGTAATTTTAAACAAATGTGTACCTGTGAAAATATGTCTTTTGGGTCAAAATATAGATTGTGTGTAATTTGACAGGGGTCGGTTCTCTGTATCATAAACAGACCTCATCATGATGACACTTCATTTCATTCCCCCAATCAAGGGGAAGAGGATGAAGTGGCCAATGACAAGTGGAGAGGGGTAGGGTCTAGAAAGCTAGCCTCTCCACCCACTTTCAAAACACATAAAAGCAGACAGTCAGGACAGATAGGGACATTCAATTCCATTTGCTGCAACGCGCTCTGCCGGACCACACAACATCCAGAAGATACTAGATTCAACACTTAGACTTTAAAACTCCAAAGAACGTGATTCAGAACTCAAAGCCAGGGCCTAAACCCACAAACTGAGAACTCTTCTCAGTGGGCCTCAGCATCCAGCAAACCTAACAGCGATAGCAGCATCCAGGAGCCGTGCAGATCAGCGCTGGGTCCAGAGAAAGCTGTGCAGAAAGATCTAGAAGCAGTGCTGTACCCAGAGAAAGCAGAGCAGTATCCAGAACCAGAGGCAGAGCAGAGCTGACCCAGACCGCTGTTCGCAGAACCAGAGAGCTGACCCAGACCGCTGTGCGCAGAAACCGTCCGTGGCGAGTGAAGAAAACCTGTTGACCAGATCCGTGGCGAGGCCCATTTATTTCAAAAATATATTGTGAGTACCTAGCAGAACTGTGCAGAACCAATCTCTTAGTTAAAATAATATAATCCAAGCTATTTTAATCTAAGTAGAACTGCCTCCTAACTGTCACCTGTCATTTGCAAAGCTGTCACCTGTCATTTTCTAGTTGCTAGCTGTAACTTGTCACTTTGAACTTTTAAAATTTCAAATCTGAAAAATGACCTTTACCATATCGCTCATATCTCTGTGACCGTTTGTCTTAGAGACTTGCAGTAACTTTCCTCTGAAAGCTGGGAATCTTGGCTTTTCAACGAACCTAGAACCGCATTCCTATTCCCTATACTTTTGCCGCAATCGCGAAAAACGCACTCGCGAATTTGCCGCGATTTGCAAATTTCTCCACGTGTGAAAACAGCAGCTTCCTTGCTTTCATTTGCCAAAAATTCGTTTAACCTGCCAATCATTCCTAGAACATTGCTAAAGTAAGCCTGAACTAATTTAAACCAACTAATCCTCAACCTGAACCTCCAGAGGGAATTAAAATCATTTTAGCACATTTTCCAATATATTGCTATCACATGTTAAAGCATTTTGAGCCTGTGTAAAACTCATATCTATTCTCCTCTAAGCTTGCTGGGAAACTGGAACTCTGTATTACATTGTGATTGTATACCTGAACCGTGTGCTCTTCCTTCCATCTCCTTACATTATATAGGGATAGTCATCCAGAACGCATGAACTGGACATAAAGATATATCAATAAGGGTTTCCATTCAGTATCCCAGACTAGGCATTGACTTAGCTGTAGTGTTGAATTGAATCCTCTTACAACACAGGAAAGTTTTCTTGGACATCCAGCTTAGTGTGGCATGCTTGCCTTGAAATCGTCCTCTTGTGGTGCATAGCGACAAATGCATGAGTCATTGTGCTCTTCCTGCTGGAATTTCAGTTGCTACGAATGTTCTGGATGCACTCATGGCATAGGGGATGAGAGAGCAGACATAACAGCTCGCTTTTGTCGTTTGTTTCCACAGCTTGGCCATGTGGCTATACCACATGTTAATCGATATACGGGCCAAATCAGTTATGCAGGAATGTACCTGATTAAAATCTGCTCCTGCACTGTGCCTGGCTCTTTTTACCTTTTTAGCAATGCCTGTTGTCTGCCTAGATATGGCTTCCGTAACAGCATGGATCGGGATTATGTGAGTAAGGGTCAAAGCTTGTGCATGTGATAACCACTATCTTCATGGAATGAGCAGTGTAAAGAATGTAGCGTAGGCATGGTATCACAAGTATTGACACTGACACAATGGATACAATTTGTAAAAACTTTATTGATGATGTTGGGGTTAAAGAAACTCCTATTCTGCGCTATAACTAAGATAGGAGTAATCTCGACCATCAAACGATAAACAAAACTGTCCTAGTGGAGTCTGTTAAATCAAAATGGCCTATACTAACAAAAACCTAATGCCTGCCCTATCTCTTGTACAAAAAGTGTAAAAAGGAGAAAATGTATGCAAAAGGAAAAGTCAGTAATCAAATGATTTTGTGGCTGAATCAGCTCTCCTCCCCACGTTAGATCTCATGAGGAAACGCGATCCTTGGTCGAAGCCAAATCCATCACATTTTTTCAGCCGAATTTGGCTGCAAATGTATGTGGGGTTGTGTAAGGGTAATCATAAAGGCGGGGGGTGAAGGTGCTGTGGGTGGGATCTCCCCCACATATATTTGCGACCAAATGGCTTAAAAGAGGAAAAGAATTTGGTGGATTTGGATTCAACCCAATCCCCTCGATGAAATAACATAGAACCGCAGCAAATCACTACAATGGGAAACTAAAGTAGGAAAGAGGTATAGCAGCAGATACAGCAAGGAGCAGGTGTACATATAGGATGCACCTATACAGACCTCTCCCCCTACCCCCCAAGATATAGTTTCAGTGATTTCCAAATGTTACCACAAGAAAAATGATATATTGTGGCACAATCCCTCACTAGCCTAAAAGGTTCAGAGCCAGTTAACCTGCATTGTCACATAGTAAACCTTTTACCCTATTTAGCAATGCCCCGTGTCAATTTATCCTCCTCCGTAAGAGCCAGTGGATACTTTGCTTCACCAGTTGATTCTATTCAAAGCAGGGGTCAAGTCCTAAAAACCAAAAGTGGGGGGCTCATCAACAAACGCAATGGGATGTGACGCCGCCAGAAATTAGCATATTCAGGTGAAATATGCACATTCCATTAAATGGGCTTTACATAACCACCCAAATTGCACAGGACGGATGGCATTTGCCTTTAACAAAATCAACACACAAAACCGGGAGGATATTTTCCTCTATTAGTGTTTTTGAAAACGTTAAAAGGTGTATATATTTTACAGAACCAATGCAAATGTTTTCCATGGTACCTGCAGTACCGAAAAGGGACATTTCACCTTTAGTTGTTTGCTATTTGTTATTTGTTAATTTTCATCAGGTTATATAGTGCAGTGGTGAAGTGTCTGGCCTGCAAACCTAACGACTGTGGTTCAATCGCCAAAGGCTGGGTATAATTCATACATTTAAAGATGACATTCAATATTTCTCATTTTAGCTGGGGGGGCTGAGTCCACCCTCTGAATAAAAGTGGGTGGACTGCATCCACCCGCGTGAACCCTCGACTTGAGCCCTGATTCAAAGGAAGTTTAATTATGTGAAGCCATCACACCATAATTACATAATTCATTGACATATAAAACAAGCAGATACAAATACGTGTAAAAGTCCACCATCAACATGGCCAGATATACTTTTTAGGGCTGGTGGCAATAAAGTTGCAGAAAATGAGGCATCATTAAGACCTTCTATCGTTACCTAGATTATTGCCATGTAAAGCATATTACATGCAAAGGTCTCCAACTCCAGGCCTCGAAGGCTGGGTTCATGCCAGATTTTCCATACTCCCCATATTAATATTCATGAGGTAAATTTGCATACAATTATTCTAAATGTATGCACATTTTTCATCATGAATATTAATGAGGGATATCCTGAAAACCCATCAGAATTCCGGTCATGGAGGCTCAGAGTTGGACAGCATAGCACATAAAGGCCCACCTACACCCAAACAACTTAAAAAGTAAAGGCATCCTCATGCTCACGTTTCATGGCAGATGGTGTTGTAAAAAAAATCCTTAGCTGGCCAGCCCTCGAGTAGGAGGTGAAACGTCCTCATTCAAGAACTGCTTCCTTCATAAACCACATGGAGCCTCACGCATACAATTTGGTGTGGATACGGGAGCGAGTGTGAAACGTCTTTTTTTTTAAAACACATTTTTTATGTTTTGAAACATAGAATACAACGCAAAGCAAATCATAAAACATAACGATATTGGGTGTTTTTTGCAGGGCCCATATAGATACCAAGGAACTTGCATTCGGAATTTAACAGAGACCAGACAATTGGGAAAACATTGTTTTATAATCAAGGTGCTTCTTCTTAATCCGCCCACCTCACATTGCCCCATATTTTCATACTTTTTTCAGGGCAATCCCGTGCGTTATACACTCTCTTTTCCAGGGCCATGCACATGTCCATTTCAGAAATCCATTTACTCTGTTTGATGAGTCCAACAGCGGTGGATATAAACAGTTTCTCATATCGGTTAAAAGTGAGAAGCAACAATTTTCGGTCTTCCGGGATCGGCAGTCCCATGAAAGAATTTAACTTATCGAGACATATTTCCTCCAAAAGTAATGCATTTGGGGGTATTCCCAGATAATCTGCAGAAAAGTACCTTACGCTCCCCACATTGGAGGCAACAAGCGTGGTCAATACGGCCCCACTGGAACAATGCAACGCAAGTATAATAAACTCTGTGGACTATTTTAAGTTGAATAAGCCATATCTGGCAGAAATCCCAATTTTCATCGAAACATCAGTGCTCCACCCATTCTTCAGATTCAAGAGTGTCTACATCCCTTTCCCATATTGACTTGAGATTGGACTGCTCTGTGAGGAGATTTGCCTCCAGAAGGGATCATAAAGGGATATCTTGCAAACCCTGGAATTGGACGTTCAGAGCATGTGATAGCTGCACGTGGTGATATCGTTCGATATCCAGAAGACTGAACGGGGCTCTCAATTCATCAAAGGGAACCAGTCTACCCTCTTTCACCACATCCAAAAGATTTAGTAGGTTACATCTTTCACATGCCCTGAAGCAGGCAATTTGAGTAACTTCAGGCAACTGTGCATTGCACCACAGAGGTTAATTCAGGGTCGCCCTGCTTCCCCACCCCAAATGTTGATGTGACTTTGTCAAAACCTGCATAATTTGTTGTGTCAACGATGATAGCGACATTTGCCCTGGTCCACTTTAAAGTATTCGAGTAGGAGACACTCCCCGCATCCACCACCATTCCGCTTTAATGTGTGGAAGTAAGGGATTCCCATGTATCCAGTCATTCACCCCTGCCAGTTGACCAGCCCAGTAATACCGCCATACATTGGGTAGCACTATGGCCCCCTCCTATAAAGAACGTTGTAGTGTTGCCAATGCAATGCAGGGTTGTCCGCTGCCCAATAAAAGGTTTCGAAGAATGGCTTCAATTTGATCAAATTCAGATTTAAGGTTCTGGACTGGGGTGTTCTGAAGTATGTACACATTTCTGGGTAGAATTAACGTTTTGAATAGGGCCACTTTCCCAAGCATGGTTAACGGGAGAAATTTCCAGTGAATTACATCTTGATTAAACCTATTGGTGATGGGGTGGAGGTTTGCCGGTATAAAATCTCTAAGGTCAAATCACACCTGTATGCCTAGTGGCCTAGAGCCTGTGTTCGATGCTTGATATGGCAACTTTAGCGGATGGCTCAAACCTCTCCCTGAATCTGAAAGAAAATAGTCTTTTGCCAGTTAATCCAGAGTCTGCTGATAGTCTGGTATACATTCGTAGTGTGAGGGATCTATTGGAAGGCGAGCTGTGGGTCCCCTATTTATACAAAAAGGTTATCTGCGTACAAAGAGACCCTATCCTCTTCCCCAGACTGCCACCTGACTATGTCTGGCCTGTGCTTAACAGAATTGCAAGAAGTTCAATAGCAAGCGTGAACAGCAGAGGGGAGAGAGGACATCCCTGTCTCTTCCCCCTCTCTAAGGGGAAAGCCCTAGAGGATACCCCATTGACATTTACCTGCATGATTGGTGAAGCATAAAGCAGGCAAATTCAACTCAAAAAGTTCACTCCGAACCCCATACGAGTCATGACCTCCCACAGAAAATTACACTCAACAGAATGAAAAGCCTTTTCAAAATCCACAAAAGAAGAGCGAGCTGGTCTGCGAGATCGAGTGCCTGAGATGTTGCCACATGTAATATCTAAATGTTCATGCGGGTGGAATTATCAGGCAGGAATCCGCACTAATCCAGGGGAACCAGGGAAGAAATCGCCTTGCTCAAGCAGTCAGCGAGCACCTTCGCCAGGATCTTAAGCTCGCCATTTATCAAGGAGATGGGCTTATAAGAGGCACACAACTCCGGTGGATTGCCTGTTTTGAGGATAACTACATTACAGTCCTTTCTAAGATCGGGGGTTGGGGGGAATCCAAGTGTTTCTACAGTGTATAAACCAATTATGCATGTGGGTAAAGATTAAGTCACTGACTTTCTTCCGAAACTCAATCGGGAATCTGTTCGAGCCCAGGGTTTTTTCCAGACTAAAGGCGAGATATGGCAGCAGCGATCCCCCCATTTGTTATGTTGGCTTCCAGGTCCAGCACATGCTAGTTTGTCAACTGCAGGAGAGTAATGTTGTCTAGGAAGCTGAGTCCCCCTGAGAGATCATGGCCTTGCCGAGTGCGGAAAAGCTCCTCATATTAAGCAGCAAAAGCTTCTGAGACCTCTGCATCCTCAGTGACCCTATACCCCTATTGCCGACTAGTTCACTCACGTGACTGTGACCTCCCTCCCTCTTTTCACGCCACGCTAGCATTTTCCCTGCTCTGTCACCCGCCTCATAAGCCTGTCTCTGTTTAGCCCAATGCTCCTGTCTTGCATTATCTAGGGCAATATTCCTGAGCTCCTCTTGGGCTCTGAGGAGAGCGTCCTGTGTATCTGGAGATCCTGTCTCAAGAAAGTCTTCTGTTGCAATCTTCTTCAGCCTTGCGTATTGCCTGTGCATTTACTTTCTTTTGTGCCAATACGAGAGAACTCATCTCACCTCTGAGTACTGTTTTGTAACCCTCCCACAATGTCAGTGAGTTATCCACTCTCCCTTCATTAATGGGAAAATATTACGTTGTTGAGCTTATGGCCCTTTAGGAACGTGCATGTAATGTATGGCACATAGAATAACTCCAAGTCCCAATAACCGAACCAACTCTGGAAGATGGCAAAGTACTGTTTTATTAACAATTATCTAAAACAGGGAGTTTACAACAAACATCAATGGACGTATGCTCAGGTTCTCTCAGCGATCTTTACATATACAATTGCTTGTATATCAAGATATGTCAGAGGTGACATCATACTACGTGGCAAATAATGAAAAACCTATCAATGGTCGGGATTGGCTAAGGGGAACATTTAAGTACACATTCTATAGGAACTAGGATTGTGATTAGCTGTCCACTATCAGGTGGACAACATGTGCCTACCTAGAAAACATGTCATCTTCAGAAACATTAGATACACAGTTTCTCATTAGTTTTCAAACTATAAGGCATTTCAATATATGGACTACTACGATTGGTTGGCATGCTTGTGCCATGTCTGGAACATTCGGTTCATTTAGCAGCACGTAAGTCCAGACCCAGGTACAAGGAGATGGGGCATGACACTACATCCCCACCCAATTAGCCCAGCATCTATCATCACCCATGCCTTCTGCCATGAAGATTGTCTTTGAACTTGGCCTTGCAAAGTATCCTTCGCTTTAGAATACATGGGAGTGGGAGCACTCTATACTTCACATTCACATTTGTCCAATATCCTTGGGATTCACTTCCCTTTCTTTCACAGTGCTTGTAGATCTAAGTCTTTCAATTGTACAGGGATTTTGCTTGACCCTGTGTATGACTAATTTGACCTATTTCACTGGCCCTCATACAGCCTTCTAGTACTTGTAGTTTCTTTCATATGGGGCTTGACCACAGTCTCTCGAGTTAGCACCCACGTGGTGCCGCTTTCCCTCTGTAGCTGGTCTCCCCTTCACACTTCATCAGCTTTGGTTCAAAACTTGCCACTTTGTGAGTCTCACTCATCACAGCCCGGTTTTCCCCTCGAATCACCAGCTGTGTCGAACCGCTTGGCTGTTGCCTTTCTGCAGTCAAGGCTGGTACCACAGACGTCGGATCTTCCCTCACTCCTTCTTATCCGCATAGGCTTGCCCCGTGTACCGTTGACATCTGCTGCATGACATTTGCATGATTGTTCACGGTCTTAGGCTCTCGTGCACGAAGGGACGAAAAGGGCAAGGTCACTTCTTTCCTCACCACCCTCTCGAATCCTGCTGCTTTTCTCCTTTGTTTGATCTGCCGCATAGTAGCCATCTCGTCAAGCTGTCTGCTGTACTCGCCTTTCTTGTACTGCGCTCGAAAAGGAAGGGCCATCAGGTGTGTGTGGTTCAAGTCAATTGCCTGACTTTGCCTAACCCTCGGGATGGGACATATCAGGTAAACAGGCTTAAAAATGTTTTGTTGTTTCTGTTGTGTGCAAGTGTATGTGTCGGAAACAGGGAAAGTTTGAATTTCAAAGCATCCTATAGAGTCGGAAGGGAAAGAGGTGTTGTATGGGATAATTTAATTCATATTTGGGTTGCTCTTGGAAGGGTAGGTTTTGGAGCGTTTGTTAAATGGACGAGAATGACCAGGATGAAGAAAAGAACATAGATGATGGTGGGATTTGTAATTGTCGGTCACTTTCGAATGGGAGTTCAGAAAGTGACAATCAGAGGGACGGGATTGGTAGGGTTTGTGGAGTAAACAGGAACAACTGGGGTTGTGACATGAACAAAGGGGATTGTGGGAATCTTAATGTTTTGTCTGATCAGGATGGGAATGCGGAAAGTAATAATCAGAAGGACGTGAAAAAGAATGGTTGAGAGTCTTCGAGTAGAAAGCAAGAGTAGAGGAGGAACCAAATGCCTCTACCAGAAGTCCCGTCCCAATGCTTGTATGTTGGGAACTGGAAATAGTGACGATCACAACACCTATAATGATGCCTATAACACGAAAATCCTTTGAGACAAAGTATCCATTGAGAAGACCTTTCTTCATGTAGCCACGAAGAGCTGACAGTCCCTTGACAGTGATCTCCGAAGATGTGTGAAGATGAAGGAAAGAGAAGACTGGAGACGTTGCATGAAGTAAAGATGACGCGCCACGAAGAGATGCAGAGACAGAAGCCAAATAGACTGTAGAGAACTTGATGACAAAGTAAAGGATCGATTATCCTTTTATGTGCGGAGTGAAGATTACACATGAATAAAGCACTGAAGAAAATGCAAGCCGTTTTATAATTGTACAGATGATGTAACGCAAGTAGACTAAGTATTCATGAAGGCTGGCTATACGTAGTGGATAGACTGCAGGCGATGCCGCCATTATATAGAATCTCGATGTTCCACGTCGTGTTTTAGCAAACTAGGATGCCATGAACAGAAGGGCTGAAAGTGTGGCGCAGTACAATAAAAACAGCTGACGATGGAGGAAGAATCGAGAAGGCCTGTCTGGCCCAGTATCAAGGGATGGGGCAGCCAAGAAACTGGTTATCTATCATGGAAAGATACAATGAACGTGAGAAGCGAGACGAGCGCCTGTTAAGGTGCGACCGAAAGACTATGATTGCCAAGTTTTATTCATTTTAATAGTATTACATTCGAAGGAGCTCGAACATGGTCTCCTGTCACATGGTCTAGATGGAAATAGACTTTAGGCAAGCTACACTGAGATTTGAAAATAAGAGCATGCTCACACTCCCTTCTATTCAGAGGAGCAGTGATACTTTGCAATGCCAAGTTCAAGACAATTTGCATGGCAGTCGGCTTGAGTGATGATGGATGATGGGCTAATTGGGTGGGGAGGCATGGTCAGTCCAATCCACCAGCACCTGTGGAATATTCCAGAAGGGTACAAGTGTGCAACCAATTGTAGAGGGCTGCATAGCAAAGAGCCATATAGTTTGAGACCCAATGAAACGTTGTATATTTTATGACTCTAAGCAAATGGGTGTTGCAAGGTGGTTCAGAACAGCTTTCTTTTCCACCAATGGGCAAAAAAACTACATTTCCTATGAGCCTGTGTGTTGTCTGTTGGGCCGGCACGTGCACAGGCTCATTAGTGCTACTTAGTGGCTCCTCGGCCCCTGCTGTCTGTTGGTGATTTTTGGCTTGGCAGGCACAGGCCGGAGGAGAGTAGGTGTGAAGGCATTTATGGAAGCTATGGGTAGGACCCTGGCCAGGCAGTGAGGTGGCGTGCTTCCCAGAAAGGTTCTGTCCCTCATTGGGTTCGTAGCATAGTCATGGCGGTTAGTCCGTCCAATGCTGGATAACGCTTTGCCTGGGGAGGTGGTGGAGAGCCCCCCCAGGCTTCAGTTAAGTGCCACAAGGAGTGTGTGTGTGTATACAGTCATTGATTGAGTGCAACTCGCACGGGTGTAACTCTCTGATCCTTATTCGCTGCACCTTGATTGAGAGCAGTAACACGTTAATTGAGTGCCACACGTCTATGTTCTCTTGCTGAAGGGAGCCTCATGAACACATGTTGGGTAATCCGCAGGAAGCAGAATCCTAGCGGACTGAACAGGAGGACGTTGGGGGGCATTTTCGCATAAGAAGCAGAGAGACGATTATGTGTTGCTTGTTGCTGCTTGCTCTTGTTCTTTTCATGTTTGTGGCAAGCCGCTTATGTTCTGTGCATTTCCAGGAGTAACCTTTGCCTGAATACAGTACAAGAATGGCTGGAGTTATTCAAATGAGAAAGTCACGTTGCTGCAAGATACATGTTTTTTGCCTTGTGCTTTTGTCTAGTTCATGTTGTACGCTGTTGCAGTTATCTATGGCCATTAGCAACTCATGTTTGCACTTATGTTTGTTGCTGGCAGGGAGGCATGCATTAATTATGAAGCTATGTTCTAAGCAAGAAGAGTGTTAGCTTATGTCAGGAGGTGTACCACAGGTTCCAGACAAGTGTGCGTTAACAGGCTGTTTCTTTCTCTATATTCCCCTTACCTACCCACAACCTCTCCCTAAACCCTTCACCCTCCCCCCATTGGCTGCCTTGAGGTACCTATATATGCTAAAACCAGGAGCCTATGCCAACCAAGGTGGGAGGGGTCAACTGCATTTGGCTTCTGTGGCTAGGAAGGAGTTGGGTGATACTAAGGGTTTGACAATGACAATGAAGATGACTTGCACAAGGGGTGGGCATAGCTGTCCACATGACTGTAGCGGCCCAATCACGATCCTATCCCCCATAGAAAATATGCCTAGATGTTTCCCGTTGTCCTACCACAATCCTACTTAGGTTTTCTTAGTTTTCCATGTAGTATGATGTCAATGATGACAGGTTTTACTATAAAATGTATTTTTTATTAAATGTTAGGAGAGATTATGCTGTGAGACGTACTTTGATGTCTGTTGTACTCCCTGTTTTAGACAATTGATATTAAAACAGTCAAAGCTTTGCCAACTTCCTGAGTCGGTCTTATTGGTGTACGAGTAAATTCTGCATCCCCATCCATCCAATAAAGCGTTATTTCACTTAAAAGGACCTACGGTTCACAGGGATTCTGGGAGATGTGGTTTTCAACTCTTGTAGGGTTTGTGTTCTTAAGCAATTTTCCAGATGTGTTTTGTTTAGCAGATTTTAATATGGGAGATTTTATGGGAGAAAGGGGACCAACTGTGGCACAGCCCACAAAAGTCTCAGGGACCTCTCCATCCTCATCTTCTTCCCCGGTAACATACCGCCTCTCACCTGGGGTATTACCTCAAGCCTAACTAGTCCACCCCCAGGAACTGGATCCAACAGCAATGGCCGTGTACAGGCCACCTGAATAAGGGATTCTCATACCCTCAGGTTTCTCACTGGAGTCTGGAGACACCAGGTGTGGGGGGGCCATGTGTACAATGGTCACCGTGCGGAAGATCCCTTTTGAAGTGTAAATGGTGTTTGGCACCTTGAGCATTCCCATCCTCCCAGCCTCCTTGCGAGCATATGGCCACAGGTGCGAACTGCCATTGATACTGGAGGGGGGATGGATAGGCAAGAGGTGAACGCAAAAGGCCCGGAACACTGCTGAAGGGACACAAACTTATGTTGATTGCTGGGTCGGGGTGTTGAAGAGGTGAGTCTGGAGGATCCCTTTGAGTTGTACATGGGGTGTGGCAGCTTGAGCGCCCCCACCCACCCACTACTTGGGGGGGATGCTGGATGGGGATGTATGGGGAACAGCGGAGCACAAACCGGCACCAATCATTCTTTCATGACCCTCCTAGATGATTGGGCGTGTTCTTGACTCACTGAAAAATTCAAATAACTATTTGCATATGCTCATTTGTATTTTATTTAGTTTGGTAATGTTGATGGCACAAACAAACTACACATTGTATACTTGAGGTTGCAGCACACTGTGTGAAAATCCCCTGTACTGTCCGCTGTCACTAAAGAATTTGGCGCGAATGGCTCGAACGACACAGGCGGGTATTACTCGCCGAACGCAGAATCCAAGCCTCCCATGAAGCCACTATGTAATCTAATGCTAGGCCACCAGCCTGTACCACTTGTGAACAAGAAACATACATATTTTAATTGAATGAACCAGGTAAGTGTACAACCTTAATTGAAAATGCATCTTTAAAGTATCCACACATTACAGAACTGAACACCCATTCAAGGCAGAACGGTTTGGACCATAGAGAAATATTGTTTTTGAGTCGAAAATGAAAGACACGTGAGCGATGAACACTCTGATTTGCAATAAGTCAGAGAAATGTATTAAATTTACAGACTAAATGTATTAATCAGTGATCGATCAAAGTTACAACAATGTAGGAGAACAACATGAAATCTTAGTTGTCTCAGTGGTTAAAATGACATCACATCTAGAGTACACTTACTCGTTACTTGGATTGCGAGGGCGAACTATTGCACGAAGTTCCTGCATAAGCACCATCATAATCCTTAACACAGACCTTGTGAGGGAGGCTGCCCTGAAGTCATGCAGCTCGGTAACGCATAGCGGTGGTGTGTTTTCTTTGGCTATGTAGGCCGAGTATCCAGAGTTTCCTTGGCAGCAGCAGTTCTACACCTCAAGTTGGCATGACCTCACAACGATTGCAGGTACACCAGGTGGAAACGTCTTCCATGTGACTAGGCTCAAGCTCCGGTGATTCATCTTCCCAACTATCGTCCACTTCCCCATCGTTTCCGCTTCTTTCTTTTTCATTTAGTTCCTGTTTGAAATATGCAGGCTAGTACTGGTAGGGCTGTATTTTTACCATAGTTCCTGAACATTGATTAAGTACAAAATCCACAGTCAGAAAAATGAAAACGTTTTTGTTTGTATGTATGAACTACAGGTAAAGAAGGAGAAGGAAATACATTGCAATGTTAAAAATACCCATAGAGCAAATAAATGCACAATTGGCACAAACTATGACATTTCAAAATTATATAAGGTTTGGTGAAGACATTATATGACAAATATTTAAATAAAAGTACTGAGTTAAATCAATTCTGCTAGTGTAAGTACCTGTTCACGGGGTGTCATACTAGAATGATAGCTGAACAGAGCCGAAACGAGTCGCTGCAAATCAAAACTAAATAAAGTGAGACGATTGAAAAAGCAACTGCAATGTTGTCTGCTCAGAAAGGGTCTGTTTAGACTTGTTGAGGACAGAGGCGTCCTGGCATTTCCATGAAGACGCGTCAGTAGCTTGAACACAGAGAATAATGACACGAGACATGCATTGGCATTGTGGAAAGGGGTGTACGCATCTGGTGATGTCAGTTTGATGGGTGGGTGATCTGTATTCCTGCCGAAAGGGCACTTGGACCTAGGGCAATGCATCAACGGATACGATTAGCACAAGAGGGCTGCGTCCAACCTGTTGTTTTTGCATGTGTAAAAGTGAGGAAAACTGAGGTAAGATGCATAGGAAAAATGTTTAAGATCGATTACAGTATGCTTTAAAATACATGCCAGAACGATGGGGACAATAACATTTTTGAGCAAACTTCCCCTTTAACCTGTGCATACTTTGGAAAGTTCTACCCTTTCTCCCCTCTGCTCTCCGCCCCGGTTTGTGTCCTCTCATACGTCTGGCTCACTGGACTACTGCAATGCTCTATATCTTGCGCTTTTCTCATCCAGCAATATCAAGAACTTCAATACTCGGCTGCCAGGCTTGTTTTTGGGGCCTTACATTTTTTCTCCACTTCCGCGATCGTGAACACTCTGCATTGGATGCCAGTGGCCAAGCAAGTTAAATTCAAGGTCCTATGTATGGTCCATTGGGCTTTTTTATGGGAAAGGGCCTGAATATCTTGCAGACACATTTTGTCAGTACATTCCCTCACATTCTCTGCACTCTTCCACCTATCTGCGCATCATTGTGCCCTATTTCAAATTCACTCGTGTTGGTGGCCGCTCGTTTTCAGTAGCGGCAGCCCAGTTATGGAATTCCATCCATCTGTCTCTTCCGGCGACGGTTGACCATCTCTCTTTCAAACGGGCCCTGAAGACTCACCTATTTACAGTCTATTCCCTAGCAATCCCCCTTTGCTTTCAGTTCCTAACCTTGATAGTGGCAGGATGCCCCAGTTGGTGTAGGTGCACTCTGTACATTTTAATAATATAACATAACATACCTCTGCTCTCTGTCCTACCACCTCCACCCACCTTCTCTCCACCCCATGTCCTCCTCCACTGTCGCTCCAATGTTTCACATTCTTCTGCCTCCTCCGAATTCTGATGCTACTGCCTTCTTTTCCGAACCCTTTACTACTACTACTATACCTTCTCTGAAGTACTCCTACTCTCTCGCTTCTGCACTAGTGCTGATACTGCTCCCACTTCTTCACACTCCCCTCCATTGACTTCCCAATACTGGTGATGTTACTTCTCTTCTTACTACTTCTCCTATCCACTACCACTCCTCTCATATGATTACTCTTCCCAAGCTACTACTACTACTCCTCTTACAATGACTACTCTTCTCTCAACCACTACTACTGTACTCTCCACTAAACTCAGGAATATATTGCCCTGCTCACGCTTCCACTACATTAACTAACTCCCAGCCCCGTCCCACTCCAACATCCTTCTCTTCTTACTTCACTCTCTCATAACATTCTTTCTCTGTCACGGCTTCTCAGTTTTGGCATTTGTGGAGGAGTGGGACGTTCCGCCATTAGTGCACCACCACGTTATTCTACGAATGGATAGCCTCCTCTAGTCTTTTCCAATATGGCCACTGTTGCAACCTTTTTAACCTTCTCTCTGGGTATGACGCTTCCCCTCTTACTGTTCACCTCCCGCTTGCTTGAGCTTCCCTCTCTTGCGTCCTCCGGCCTTTGTCGGCCTCTCCCTTTCTGTCTTTCTGGACACTTACCTGCTTGCCACTTACCGCTTGCTTGCGGTCTAAATCCTGTCATCCTGTTCTTACCTGCCATCTCTTCTGCCAAGGGTTTCCGCTCTACCTGTGGATCGTCCTTTGACCAGCCAGTGCTCCCAAGCCTCCTGCTTTATTTTCCCCTTTGCTTGGGTGTTCCAGGGAGTCAGCCTCTTGCCCAGCCTGTTTTCAGGCAGGCATAGTCGCTACTCCTCGTGGCAGGCCATACCTCTACAAGGAGCGAAATACTTCAAGGAAGAAAAAGAACAAGAAGTCAATCCACACAGACTCTTCCCTGCACACCCCTTCTGAAGGCTCAGATGAGGACCTAGAAGGGGTGATTGACATTGTCTCTCACACTAACTACTGTCCAACTCCCCTACTCCTATGGGTCACACTATGTCTATTTCTCTATCCCTCACACCTGCTATAACCCCCCCTACCCACTCTCTGCAATACACTACATACTGCAGATAACACTTTCTCTCAAATGCCTTAGCTTTTCTGTATTCCGCCACCAACTCCTCAACACTCTGCCATCCACCCTCCACATTGTCTGTTTCTCTTCAGCTCCTCAAGTGACCTCACTCGTACTACCCACACTCTTCCTCTCTTGCTGTCAAAAATGGCCGGTGGTTCTGTGCCTTTCCCTTTCTCCTATTGGCTGCAGCGCTCACCTGACTTTCTGCACCAGCCTGTTTTTCCCCACAGAGGTGTGTTATAGATGCTTTAAAAAACCATCTAAGCCCCTCTTCCTTTTTCAGCACAGTTTCATAGACTGACTCTGGTGTTTTCCTGGCTTGCTGTTGAGTTAAAAGTTTGTTTTACTTTGGTTGTGGTATGTTTTGTGGTCTTCTGAGGTGTTGGGTGCTGTTGGTTTGTGGTGCTGGTTCACAGTAAACTGCAATTGCTGTATTTCAGGTGGTCGTCTTGTTAGCTTCTGGTGCAGGATTTTCTCTTTGCTTGCTGTTGCACTGTGGGAGATGGAGTCCTGAAAAAGAGAGAGACTAGTGGATAGCAACTGTATTAAGAGGATTTGGAGATTAAGGGCCTCATTACAAATTTGGTGGCAATCCTGTGTAGATCCACTGGAATACTGCCAAACAGAATTACCTTTACCGCCACTTGGTCTAGTGGAATTACCGCCAAATTACAGGTTGTGGTATGGCGGTGTTACTCTCGATTTATGGAGACCATAGGACTGCATGGAAATGTTGGTGTTATTACCACCAGCGGTACGTCCACCAGTGGTAATTCTGCCATTTTGCCAATTTTTGGCATAGGTTTTTCCTCCGCCTCACCACCAAAGTTGTAATATGGCGGTATTGGTAATGCAGCTGTAATCCAGTGGTAATGGAGTTACCACTGCATTACAACAATTTTTCCCCACACCGCTGTACTTGTAATGAGGCCCTAAGAGTGGTATTTGGGATAACATTTTGAGCACATGGGAAAAGATTTTTCATGGACTGGGGACCACCCCAAAATCCCATTTCTGGGGCACGGCTTAGGTCTTAGTTAGTTTCCTGCCCCAAGTGGAAAACCGGACTCCCTCCCAACCCTGCACCATTTTACAGGGTCATGGCCCTAACCCTATCACAAGGTAAATAGCAGTTAGGAGGAAAGGGAATTTGCCTTATTCTGGGACTTCTAGTGGGGTGGCCATGGGGGCCAGGGATCTGTCTAGGCTAGTGTCTAATAGCTTTGGGGGCAGTCAGTGAAGGACCCCATTGTCATCCACACTCCGACCAATCCACTGGGCAGGTAAAGTTGCATGCTGGGGAAACGTGCTACTGGGACTACTTTGTTAACTGCCTTGCCAGGAGCCCTGCAACTTCATGCAGGTCATTGTGACCTCTGTGCAACCCAGGCTCAAACAGATGCAGACCTCATCCTCACCAGAAACTATTAAAAACATCTAAAGCACCAATTAAGCTTACTGTGGCTCTGCTACAGTTCACAGATGCACATGCGCAGACTCACACACAGATAAGAAATCCAAGAGGGCGAATAGCCTTTTAAAATGGCAGTCAAGCTGCCACTCAGTTTACACACCAAGACATACACTACGCGTTTGGGGAGGATACAGGCCTGAACACCCAGATGAGCACAAGAGAATCAGCCACCAGAATGTGAAAGTTACATCACAGGAGAGGAGGCATGGGAATTTGGAGAAGGATGGATGTGTCAGGACTGTGAAGGGAGTTGGCGATGCAGTGGAAGGAGTGTGGAGAAAGAGGAGCAGAGCAGTCTGGAGACATGATGGGGAAAAGCAACATCAGGAGGTGGTAGGAGAAAGACATGAGGCTGAATTAGGAGAGGGACATCCAGAAGTTTCAGGGGAGAGTCATCACAAAGTGCTAGGTGGAACACTTAAGGAAGTGGGCAGAAGAGGACATCAGGAGGTATTACGTCACAACATCAGGAAGAATTTGGAAGCCAGGAGAGAGCACCTGCAAGATGGTATTTAGCAAGAGCAGGAAGGAACGAGAGTGCATGCTTATCATGTGGTTCCTCTGTGAAAACTGGGGCCAGTAACCTAAGTTGGCTCTGTCTACAAATTGAAGAAATCTCCAGCTGTATCTGTATCCATGGTTTCTGACAGAGACGCAGCAAGGCCTAGAGACTTTTAGGAAGGTTTGGAGGTGGTCATATTCATTGGCGCCTGGTGAATTTATTCATTGGAAGAGAGTAAATATTTGTCACAAATATGCGGCAGTGACTGAGCATTGGGAGGAAACCCAAACCAAGCAAGGGAGGTTCAGTGGGGTTTCCCATAGAGAAATTGTATTGAATAATTGATTAAAATGTTGCATTATCCAGAACACTTTCAATAAAAAAAATTGTGTATAAATGTAGACAGTTTGCAATTTTAGGGTAATTCGGTGGAGGTGCAGCACACAGGAAGTTCACACCCCTAAGAAGGGTTAACCCTGACCGTCCCACAGAACCTTAAAGAGGCTGATGCCTGATCAACATTCAGAGTAGCCCAGGCACCCAGGAGGCAAGGAATAGTAAGCAGTAGGACATTCTGACAACTTTTATGAAAGCCAAGCAAGTCATCCAATCAAGCTAGGAAACAAGGGATGGACACCTAGAACCCCAAGACTCAAGGGAGAGAGGGAAGGACTGTTGTAAAGTGAACCTGAGAAGTTTGTGTTTTGCTGAAAACCCCACCACTTAACCTTTACTGTCTGTTGCTTGTAATAAAATCATTGAATCATGTAACTTGGCTTGAGTTAATGCATTGATCCTTCGGAGTGACAGAGAGCAGTAATGCACATTCTTCCCAGACTTCTTACTAGGCTGATAAAGTGGATGTTGGCATGGAGTCCTACAGGGAAATACCGCGATGTTTACAGCAATAGGTTGATCGTTTTTGTACAATCGTTACCCCTTTTTTAGTGATGGCTGCCTCAATTAAATACATTTGTCATTATGAAATGACACTGCTGCATTCTAAATATGATAGGAGCTGTACAATTTCAGCAGCCCAATGCCTTTTTGAGTCTCATATTGGGCTACCAAAATGGGCCACAATGTTGGTTCATGGACAGATAAATAATATTTCCATATGTGATTTTCTTCTTAGGTTTACGTGGTGCAATTGCATTTGCTCTGGCGATACGTGATACAGATTCTCAACCAAAACAAATGATGTTCACAACAACTCTGCTCATAGTGTTCTTCACGGTATGGGTTTTCGGTGGTGGCACCACTCCAATGTTGACATGGCTTCAGATCAGGTTCGTACCCTTCCATGTAATTAACATCTTGCAATCTAGTCATGTGGAGCAGTATTGTAATTCATTCAACACAACCTATATTGTTGCCTCTGTCTGTCATAGATCTTTTATGCCTACAGCTATTTAAAGTCAATAACTCGTAGAAAGGAAACTTTGGGCTTGATTACGAGTATGCTTGTCTGGAAAAAGGTGTTGGTAACAATGTGCACCGGCACCTTTTCCGGACTGGCATACTCGGAGTCTGCCGGTAGGGACAGACCTGCTAGTAGTTCAGACCCCTGACAGCAGATAATTCACTGAAGCACCGGCACCATTAACAACGTTGCCAGGGCTTCCCATTCCCATGGAGTCCTTTGGGACTTCATGGGAATTGGAATTTACTGTTACTTTGCCCCCCGTAATATACAAGTAATACCAGGATACCGGTTGGTGAAACAGTAAGCCGAGGCTAGTACCGTCGGCTTAATGGCAACTTTGTGATGACCCCCCCCTTATCATGCACAGTTCCAATATTTGACAGTACATTTTGTAGCTTTTAATTTGATAAAACAAGAGAATTTTAACAGGTTTGTGACTTTTGCACATAATCAAAGCTGTTGAAAATAAAAATAAGGCATTCATTGAAAAGTTTTTAATGTAAAAAAATAATGATGGGTAATGTTCAATTTAACAATATGTGAAAACATGTTAAAATGCGTTGAAGTACTGTAATTTTAGTCGTCAACTATTTACTGTTTTAAAACAAATTAAATTAAAGAGGATCAATAATTAAAATAAGGTAAATATCATTAAGCAGGTGCCATTTCAATCACTGCATAAATGTGTGATGTTATCTACCATTCTTTCAAAAGGAGTTATATTAATATGTTGTGTTTAGTAAATTAACTTCATACTGTAACCTTACTGAGTAATCAAAAATATCTCTTTGGGGTTTCCTCTAGGACTGTGGAGTTTACTATTTTGAAAGCAGATAAATAATGCAATCTAGTAAAATAGAAATTACATGATAAAAACGAATTTGTTGATATTCATATTGTACTGGCTTTCATCAAAATTAGGTTGCTTTATTATCCATACAATGTTAATCTAAACATTTCTTAATGGGTTCTTCATTTTCACTTGATCTGTAAAGGCTTCTTTAGTTTTGTATTCTTCAGAATCATCACATAGAGCCAAGGTTTGTATTGCAGCTGGACAGGAATATTGACATCCACCAGTGTATGAGACTGTAATGACTGGCATCAATTAATCCCCTGAATGTGTCGAATGCAGGTACACAATTTAGTCCAACCCTGCGACTTTGATTTTGGATTTTGATATTTTAGCATGTTTAGCTGGTTCTGAGTTTGTTTCCATCTAGGCTGCCATGATGTATTCAATGGGTAGAGGACAAGAATGATACAGCGATACAATCACAAATGTGTGGATGGTTTAACAACCCATTCCTTTTCATAGAAGACAGTCTTCACGGTTGTAATGGAATGCGTTTCCAATGTTTTATGTTTTGTATTGTTTTCGTAGGTGGATGTAAAATGTCCTTTCTAATTACTGACAATATCACAATTAATGTGCAAAGAGAGGTCTGACCCCCTCAAACAGTTAAGGAAATCCCCAGGAAATGTTAGAGTGAGAGAACCACCTAGGTCAACAGTAGACTTCAATGCCAATGTTTTCATAAGTTGTAAAAAGGCTTCTATCAAAACCTTCAATATACATTATGTAAACCCTCTTATTGTGATCCTGTTATAAGCACATTCCCATATCACAGATTGTCTGTCTTATGAAACAGTCTTGAAACAATCCATACAACTTTTAATCATGTATTACAAGATGTCCTATAAAAATATGCATAAGTCTGTTACTAAATAAGCATTTTCAGAGTCTTCATCTTTTCGTTTGCATTATTTTTTCTTTAAAGAGAAAATAGTTTTCGTTTCACCATTTGTTCTTTGTAGAAAACATCTATATGTATATTCCAATATGAAGTTCTACACTACATCTCCTGTAGGTAATATGTATCAACTGACCACGTTATTTCTGGTCTCTTTATTACCATAGGACATACATCTAGTAAACATTCTAATGATCCTGACATGCTTCAGTCCATATACTTTTTTCTGAGGACTTTCCTCAGGGCACACCTTTTTATGCATACACTTCTATCTTCTTTTGGGTGTTTTCGCTGGATCTTCAAATGCTGTCACCCTACCTATTGATCACATGTCAGAAGACAATCTATTAATAATTGTCTATACCTTAAATGCTATCATTGTATTCACATATTAATACATGTGTTAGGGGGTCATTTACCTCTATAAGGTAATTCCTTGGAAATTATGCTGGTCTTATGTGTAGGAAAATCATATAGGTGTCATTACTGGCTGTGATTTTAGAGCACAAATTAAAACTGACAATTCAAATACGTGCTCTTGTATCTAGTTTGAAAATTTAACTCTCTAGTTCATTTGAGTATTTCAATATATGTCCCTGTGCTTTACTTGGACTTTCAACTGGAATCTGTATGCGCATACGTCACCATATTTATATTGTATTAGTACCCGGCGAGGGTCAATCAGATTGTAACAATCAATCTGATTGGCCCCCGCTGTGGCTTTACCCGAACAGGAATCCCTCTCCCCACTAGGTTCCTTCATGTCCCGGCGGCGGGGTGTGGCAGCCACTCAGCCAATGAGGAGGCTCAAAATGTGGGAATCCCCGCCTCGAGCCACCACGCTGCTGCAGGCTGCCATCTTCCTGCGCCAGGGATCGAGGTAAGTGTTTTCCTTCCCCCGCACTCCTAATCCAAACAATCCCCTCCTAGCCCTCCCAACCCCACTTATCTTCTATTTGGTCAATTTTGGGAGCAGACACGCTGGGAACACTTCAGTCCCCAGCGTGTCCGCTCCTGATCGTTAAAATATACAGTAGACATGGCCAAACGATGTACAAACTGCTCAAGGTCAAAGACCATGGCTAGTGACCTATTTATATGTTAGAATATATAGTGGACACAGCCAAAGATTGTGGCCAGTGGCCAGTATTGTGCTAAAGTCCATGGCTAGTGCTAATCCGGTTGAAAGCTGTATCCACTGGTCAAGGTCAAAATCTATGGTTGGTAGCCTGTTTGTGCATATGGATGAAGGTTGTGACCACTGTCCATAGCTGAAGGCCATGACTAGTACCCATTAATGTGTTAAAATATATTTGGCCATGCACATTGACCATGGCTGAAGGCCATGCTTAATGCCAGTTACTCTTGTAATGTAATCAGTGATGTCATAAGTGATTTGATCGGTGATGTCATCATTGTGGTCATAGTCTGCACAACAGGGGGCGCAAAGTTAAGGTGGCTTTATCTGAATTCCCAGGATTTTGTTGCTTTAAGTTCTCACCTTAACGTCCCTGCAACTAAAGTTTTTTCCTTGAATTTCAAAGGTTTTGTTATTCCATACATAATTAAAATGAATAAAACAGACCTACTCCTTAGATGAAGGTGCCCAAGACAAAATAGCATTGGACTTTAAAAAAAAGTAATGAACACCAGAAAAATAACCTAAGAGAGGAAATGTTCCAAAAAATATGCTGGCAAAGTATAAAAGGTGCTCACCTTTAAAACCCAGCACTCTGTCATGAAATATTACCTGGAAAACTAAATCCCAGTAACAAAAGAAGTGCTTGTAGTCTTGTGAGTAAGCGTCTGCACTGGGAACATGACAACCCGAGTAAAATCCTGGTAGCCAAATACTTGAGCAAGCTTAGCAACCTAAAACAAAAAACTAGGCGTTGCCTATGCACTTTGGAAAAAGGTTACGCTCTTCACCCACATGTGTCTTTTACGTGTGCCCTGAAAAGCAGTGACAATCAGGGGAAAATAACTGCACCAGTGTCCAGGACTGCAAATTTTCTTGCAACATTGTGGGAAAATACTCATGACTTACTTGCCCAATTTTCCCATCTCACCTGATGTCTAGCTTTCAACAATACTCTGCTTTATAAAGCTAGCTTGAAAAGTACACAGTACACGAAACACAGTGTGACTCAAATATATAAATCCTACTCTTACGTCTCGTCCCCTTTCCTCCATACTGTATGGGCGTCCCTTCCAAGGGACGGGAGACGGAACATTTTTCACCAGAAAAAACCTTCTTCCCCTTTAATTTTAGAGGCCTGTGGGGGCGTGTCCCAGGGAGCATGCGCTGCCCTGACTCCACCCTCTGGTGGCGCCACACCTCTGTCCCCTTTTCCACATCGACGGGAACGGGCTCAATTCACCAGGGCTCCTGGGTTTGGCTTCAGCCATGTAATTCTATGCGCGGATAGTTCTTCTCTTTGTCTTTTTTTGTCTTTTCTATCATTCGGGTACTCGGTCCTCAGACGGCACACACCTCCCCAGCGCATTTTGACTCCTACAGGGTTCAGCAGGTGTCCATCCTGCAACGGGCTCTTCCCAACTTCAGACCCCCATGCACTCTGCCTACGTTGCCTTGGCCAAGACCACGGTTGGCAATAATGTTCAGCGTGTGACTCGCTGTCCTCGAAGGCGCTGAAGAACAGACTAGCCAGGTGGAGGAGCTCTTCCAGAGGTCGACTCCAGAGGATCTCAAGACCTTCGTGAAGCATCGGACCAGGCCCCAGGTAGGGCCGATGATTTCCAGCGCACCCCACAAGGTAGACTCCTTCCCAGGGACTCGCCAGTGTGGAAGGGACCGGCCAGGTCCTTCTACCGGTACGTGCACCGAGGCTGCTACAGCTACCAGCCTTCGGGTGGAGGGGTCCTCGGATCCTCCCGGACACAGAGTCAAGGGACTGGAAGGTTCTTGTAGCGGGTCTACACCCGAGGGGCTATTCCCTTTTACCGGCAATAAGTCCGAGGGGCTATGCCCTAACACCGGCAATATGTCCGAGGGGCTACGCCCGAATACCGGCAATACGTCTGAGGGGCACCTAAATGCAACTCTACCGACCCCCAGGTCGAGGGTGCCGCACCTACCGGGCCGAGACCCGAGGAGCAGGGTAGGCCTTGTGATCCACACTTCATTTGCACCGGGCAACTTTCCTGTGCGTCCATATGGACAGGGTATGCAGCGGCTCCAGCAGACCTGCCTCTACCCCGTCAGTACCCCCTGCCACCTCTTGGGCCAGAGAGGAGGTGCTCTTGGAGAAGTTTCTCGGCCTCATGAGGTCTCCTCAGATGGGGGTTATCATCAAGGACGCAGTCAGGGAAGTCCTCTCCACCATGCTAGAGGCACCACAGAGCCCTTCATCATGCCCCCATGCCCCGGCGCAGCCACTACCTCCGGCTCCACAGCCAATTCCGCCTCCTCAGCCTCTGGCTGCAGTCCCTGTACCCCAGCCTCCAGCTCCATCTAACCCTCCTCCTCCACAGGATCCTCCTGATTCGCAGGATACGGATAGGAGCAGGATCCCGACACGCCATCCACAGCCAGGGCCTTCCATGAACATCTTGCTGGCCTGGCGGAGTACCTGGGCCTCCCCCAACCTGAGGCTGAACAGCCGGCAGAGGAGGTTTTGGCTGAAGTCCTCACAAGGAGCCCCTCTGCCAACACGGGGATTCCACTGCAAACCGATGTAGACTCCCTGCCCAGGAAGGGTTGGCTCAAGCCCCAATCATTCCAGCCGGTCAACCGATGCCTGGACGCCAAGTACAGGCTATTGGTGTCATGAACCGTCGTCTACGTCCTTTCTGGTACTCCTGGTCCCCGACTCGCAGAGGATTGCATGCAGTATTCCTTCCAACATGGCCGCTCGGAGCGGAACGCTCCGGATCAGTCTATGTGTTCCACGCTGCTCATCCTACAAGAGAGACATGCCCCCGCGGCTCTGCGTGTCTCAACGCTACCGCTACCTGTAGTCGGACGTGCTTTGCCAGAGTTCGATCAGGGCTCTCGCTTGATTCCTTGTTGCCAGCTCCTTGATTCCCTGTCCTATTCCTACCCTCTCCAAACTCCTGGAAATCCTTCTACGCTAAAGTCACAGTCCTCCGTGCCTCCGAGCGTAACTTGTTTGCTTCCTGGTGTTAACCTGGACTTTCTGAACATTCCTGGAAACTGAACCGTTATCCTCACGCTGGACGTCGAAGATCAGCGTTCGGGTCTATACAAATCCCGGACTGTAAAAAAGAGGAAATCCCAGAAGGTCGCAAGTACTCAACAAAAACAGGTGAGACGGGGAGAGACTTGTGACAGATTGAGACGCCTTAAAAGCGATACAGATACAGAGATGGAAGCCGCCGTTCAAGACCTCATGCGAGGCATGCAGGAGTTAATAGAGGTACAGAACCTCAAGGCAGAGAACGCTGCGTTAAATCAGTTAGTTCTATCACGTGATTCAGCGACAAAAGAAAGTGTGTTGTTGGGAGGAATAGTGGACAAGTATGATGGTTCTTCCAAGACTCTCCGCGCCTTCCTTGATTCGTGTCTAGTTCACTTCACCTTCAAACCCTACTATTTCTCCACTCCTAGAGCAAAGGTGGGTTTTATGATCTCACACCTCACTGGAAATGCATTGACTTGGGCAACCCCCCTGGTCAATTCAGGCGATGCCCTCTTGGATGACTATGATGGCTTTGTGGGAGCCCTTAAGGAAATGTTTGATCGCCCAGAACAAGTGTACAGTGCTCAAGAGAGACTACTAGAGTTTCAACAAGGGTCCCAGGATATGCTCACCTATGTTACTCGTTTCAAACAACTTCTAAAGGAAGCAGACTGGTCTCCAGAAGCTAGTTTTACTCTCTTCCGAAGGGGGCTGAACGAAAAAATAAAAGATGAGCTAGCAAGGGTGGGCAGCCCAAGTTCCTTCCAGGCTCTTATGGACCTATCCTTACAGATAGATTTCCGAATCCAAGAAAGAAGAGCAGAGAAAAAGAAGTCAAAGGCGAGTTTCCAAAAGACCAGCACGGAATATGCTCCTAGAGCAGAGCCTACTGTTCCTTCTACCCAGGACCCCGAACCTATGCATCTAGGAGCCTTCCATGGACCCATTACCCCTCAAGAAAGGATGCAACGGATCCATACTGGTCTGTGCATGTATTGCACCTCCGATAAACATCTGGTGAGAGAATGTCCTATTGCTCCTCCACGGCGTTTGGGAAATGCCAACTCCCGATCCTAGATGGAGCACAGTGTCGGGAGAGAGATGTTTGCTCCATATCAATTGCATCTTGAACTCTCCTGGCCAAAATAACCTTGTGGTTCTTCAGGCCTCACTATCTCCTTCCAAGACAGAATCCTACCCCATCCTGGCATTAGTTGACTGCGCAGCCATGGGCGTCTTTCTAGATCAAGATTGGGTCACTGCTCACAACATTCCACATGAAAGCCGAGTAACAATGCAACCAGTAGAGGCCCTTGATGGAAGGCCTCTTTCCTCAGGACCCATTACCCTTCAGACTAAAGAGATTCTACTTTCTATTAATCACCATCAAGAGAGGATCAAATTTGACCTCATTAAATCAGCCCATTATCCGATGGTTCTCGGAATGCCCTGGCTACAAAGGCACAATCCTTACATCAATTGGGCAGCCGGCTCACTGTTTCTTGGATCTGAATATTGTCTGGCTCACTGCCTATCCCTGGATACAGTACCAAAGCCTTCTGAAGACTTTCAAGAGAACCAACAAAGTCCAGTCACCGTTTCTAACATCATGAGGATTCCCAGAGCCTACCAAGCCTTTTCTGATGTCTTTTCAAACGCTATAGTTCAAGCTCTACGTCCTCACAGACCAGAGGATTGTGCCATCGATACCGAGCCCTCTGCAGTGATTCCTTTCGGCAGAATGTTTATATTATCTGAACCTGAAAAGAGGGCTCTCTGAGAATACCTGGATACTAACCTGGAAAATGGTACCATACGCACTTCCAAATCTCCAGCTTCATTGTTCTTCGTTCCAAAGAAAGATACCAAGGAACTCAGACCATGTTTGGACTACCGTGGTCTAAATCGGTGTACTCTCAAGGACCGTTATCCCCTACCCCTCATATCGGATATCCTAGAAGCAGTCAGAGGTGCAGTAATCTTTACTAAATTAGACCTAAGGGGTGCTTACCATCTCATTCGTATAAAAGAAGGTGACGAATGGAAAACAGCCTTTAGAACCCCCTTTGGCCATTTTGAATACCTAATCATGCCCTTTGGACTTGCTAATGCCCCAGCAGTTTTTCAACGTTTCATGGATAGGGTGTTCTCGAATATGCTATTCCTCTTCGTCATCGTCAACCTGGATGATATCTTGATCTACTCCAAGGACCTTCTGCAGCATGAAGAGCATGTTAAGGCAGTCCTACAACGATTACGTGAAAACAAACTCCTGGCTAAACCCAGGAAATGCCTATTTCACGTCACTTCTGTTCATTACCTAGGATTTGTCCTTAGTCCAGAAGGAATTGGAATGGATCCTTCAAAGGTAAAGGCCATACTATCTTGGCTGGCTCCCACTTCCGTGAAACAAATTCAATTTTTCCTGGGACTTGCTAATTTTTACTGAAAGTTCATCCCGTCCTATTCTGAAATTGTTCAACCGATCATTTCTCTCTTGAAGAAAGATACCCCATTTCTCTGGTCTGCAGCCCAAGACAAGGCATTCCAACAATTAAAGACAGAGTTCACTGAAGCCCCCATCCTAGCTCAACCCGACATTAACCGGCCATTCCTAGTGGAGACGGATGCCTCTAACTACGCCATAAGAGCAGTCCTAAAACAGGAATTTGAGGACAAATTGGAACACCCCATTGCTTACCTTTCACAAACTCTGACTCCCAGTGAGACTCATTATTCTGTCTTGGAAAAGGAGCTATTAGCCATCCGCCAAGCCTTTCAAGAGTGGCAACATCTACTCCTGGGAGCTAGGCATTCAGTCCAGGTCCGTACGGACCATCGAAATCTTCAAGTTCTACAATCCTTGGAGTGTAGGAACAGTCTTCAGGCCCATTGGGCCTTCTTCTTTGCACAGTATCAGTTCCACATCCATCATGTCCCTGGATCACAGAATATAATTGCTGATGCCCTTTCCAGACGTCCTGACTATGAAAAGCCTGAGGATCGGACCATTCCAAAAATGTTTCCCCACACTATCTTTGTTGCCCAAGCACTCACCCTCCTGGAGAATATCCAAGGCCAAACTCAACTTTCGGACCTCTGGAAGGAGCACAAGAGAAATAACAGATGGAATCTCACAGCAAATGATGGATATTTGTTCAAGGGCAATCGCCTAGTTATTCCCACTCCTGGACTGAGACAAAGAATCACAAGGCTATGTCATGATACCTTACATTCGGGACATTGTGGAATTACCAACACTCTCCATTTAGTACAAAGACAGTTTTGGTGGCCGAAGATGAAGGATGACATTAGGATCCATGTCCAAACGTGCGCCGTTTGCAATCAGAACAAACATGATAATAAGAAGCCGGCCAGACTCCTACTCCAACCAGCAATACCAACAAGACCCTGGGAATTAATTGCCACTGACTTTATCATGGAATTACCACCCTCTAGAGGCTACACAACAATCAAGGTCACTATTGACTTGTTTACTCATATGGCTCATTTTACACTCTTACCCAAACTACCTTCCTCATCAGATCTTGCCGGAATTTTCCTGGAACACATATTCCGACTTCATGGGCTGCCTTCCAAAATCATTTCATACCGAGGATCCCAGTACATATCTCAGTTTTGGAAGCAAGTGTGTCGTATTCTAGGAATCCAACGTGCCTCATCCTCTGGCTACCACCCAGAAACCAATGAAGCCACGGAGTGTGTCAACCAGACTCTCAAACAATACCTACGTTGTTTCGCCACCAAAGTTCAGGACGATTGGTCACTCCTAATACCTATGGCCGAGTTTACTTATAACAATTCAGATCACTCAGCTATCAAGACCAGTCCCTTCTTCTGTAGTCAAGGATTCCATCCATCTGTCCTACCCTCCGTACTCCCACATCCTACCCCAGTGCCTGCAGTAGACTCCTGGATCGAAAACCTCATCACAGTCCATAAGGAGGTTAAAGAAAACCTAGAAAGGGCCCGAAAAGATGTCAAACGTTATGCTGACTCTAAGAGAAGATCCCTATTCAGTAGGAGATAAGGTTTGGTTATCCTCGAAGCTCCTTCCTAGACACCTGCGCCCTAATAAACTGGCTCCCAGATACTACGGTCCCTTTTCCATACAAGAAATCAGCCCAGTGGCCTTTCGACTTCGGTTACCTGAATCTTGGAAAAGGATTCATCCAGTCTTTCACACTTCTCTGCTAAAACCATACATTCAGTCATCCCGAACAGCTCCTATATCTACCCCTGTTATTGTAAATGATCAACTGGAATACGAGGGTTCCAGGATTTGTGACTCAAGATATCGACGAGGTCAACTACAATAGCTGGTTGAGTGGAAAGGTTACCCTTCCAGTGAGCGTACGTGGGAACCAGTGTCAAACATGAATGCGCCGAGATTGGTTCGACGATTTCATCTGATCCATCCGGGCAAACCCGGAGGAGCTGGTTTTCAGAGGAGGCATACTGTCATGAACCGTCGTCTACGCCCTTTCTGGTCCTCCTGGTCCCTGACTCGCAGAGGATTGCATGCAGTATTCCTTCCAACATGGCCGCTCAGAACGGAACGCTCCGGATCAGTCTATGTGTTCCACACTGCTCATCCTACAAGAGAGACACGCCCCGACGGCTCTGCGCGTCTCAACGCTACCGCTACCTGTAGTCGGACGTGCTTTGCCGGAGTTCGATCGAGGCTCTCGCTTGATTCCTTGTTCCCAGCTCCTTGATTCCCCGTCCTATTCCTACCCTCTCCAAACTCCTGGAAATCCTTCTGCGCTCAAGTCACGGTCCTCCGTGCCTCCGAGCATAACTTGTTTGCTTCCTGGTGTTACCCTGGACTTTCTGAACGCTCCTGGAAACGGAGCCGCTATCCTCACGCTGGACGCCGAAGATCAGCGTTCGGGTCTATACAAATCCCGGACCGTAAAAAGGAAGAAATCCCAGAAGGTCGCAAGTACTCAACAAAAACAGGTGAGGCGGGGAGAGACTTGTGACAGATGGAGGGGGATACACTCATGCTCTCGACCCATCCTCAGCCACACTCCACGGTAATCGCTGCGGCATCACTATACTCCAAGCCTCAGTCGTCCTCAGCCTCCTCCTCTGCGGCATTGCTAGGCAAGGAGGAGAAGGTCTTGGAGGCATATGGCAAGAAGATCTACTCCAACGCCTCCTTGCAACTGTGTCAAGCCAATGCAGATGCCATGCTGGCTGCCGCCAACCAACGGTTATGGCGAGAAATTGCAGACTTCCTCCCGGAACTCCCCACCCAATGCCAGTCACGCTGTAAGGCGGGACTAGCGGAAGACAAGCTTGTGGCGCATGACCTCATGAAATCCACAGTGTCTCATATCGATACCTCAGGCTGTGCCATTTGCATTGCCATGGTCATGAGGAGAACAGCCTGGCTGCGGGCAACGAAGTTCAATCCGGATGTCCAGGAGCGCATTCTAGATCTTCCGTTCGAGGGGGGGCCTCTTTCACTCCTCTACGGACGAAGAGCTGGACAAAAAGGACAACAGCTCACAAACAGCAAAGTCTTTATCCATTCTTACTAAGACCACGCCCAAATCATACACCCTATCTCAGCAGCGCTCGGAGAAGGGTCGTAACTATGGAGGGTGCCACGGCTTCCAGGAACGCAGATCCAAGCAGCCGGACCGCTCGTCGTCTCAGAACCGGCCCAAACAACAACAAAGGGGGGGTAAGGGCTTTTTCCAGTCCCCCTCCTCAGCCTCAGAGGGAAAGAAGGCATGACACGCCCCGTCGGGTCCATTTGTCTACGGTGGGGAGCAGACTTGCTCTTCATGTACAGGTCTGGTGCCAGAATTTCGCGGACCCCTGGATCCTCTCCCTAGTATCCACGGGGTACCGCCTTCCTATCCCATCCTCTCCTCCCTCCTCCCCTCCACTCCCAAAAGTTGGGACAGCAACACTTTTGGCAGAGATCCGGTCGCTGGTAGAGAGACAGGCAGTGGAGGAAGTTCCAGCCTCACAGCGAGGGTTTGGCTTTTACTCTAGGATTTTCGCCATTCAGAAGAAGAACCAGGCAGGCCTGAGAGTTGTGCTGGACTTTTCCACCCTCAACCTCTCCTTACCCCTGCAAAAATTAAAGATGGTTACGCCAGCTTTTATAGCGGAGACATTGGACAATGGAGACTGGATGTGCTCCCTGGACCTGAAGGATGCATATCTACATGTCCCGATTTGGCAGCCCCATCGTTCCTTCCTATGGTTCAGGATCATGGGCTACCATTTCCAATACAAAGTCCTTCCGTTTGGCCTCAACTCAGCCCCCAGGTTCTTTACCAGACTCATGAATGCTGCTGTAGAGGCCCTCCTCAGAGAGCAGGGCCTCCACATCTACCCATACCTCGATGACTGGCTCGTCAGGTCTACATCTCCGGAAGCAGTTTGCCACTCTTCCCAGGCCCTTATGAACACACTTCACAACCTGGGCTTCTCGCTCAACCTCAAGAAGTCACAGCTGCTCCCTATGCAGACTCTGACATTCCTGGGCTCATTTGGGACACATGCTCCGAGAGGGTCTTCCCATCAGAAGACAAGATCTCGGCCATCAAGAGGGCCACCGCCCACTTCCTCAGCAGAGAGGTGACCTCGGCATGGTGGTACCAACATCTCCTGGGTCTACTAGCGGCGGTTCTGTTAGCCGTGCCGCATACGAGACTAAGGATAGAAGGATGCAGCTGCACATTGAGGCCTGATGGAATCAAGAGCGGGGCTCGCAATCCAAGACGATCAACGTTCCTCCATCTCTCCTCCCGGACCTAACTTGGTGGTCCATGGAGGGCAACCTACAGATGGCCACCATCAGCACAGACTCCTCGCTCGAGGGCTGGGGAGCCACCCTGGACGATATCTCGGTCCACGACACCTGGACTAGGCAGGAGCAGGAATACCACATCAGTTGGTTGGAGCTGAACGCCATCTGGCTAGCTCTCAAAGCATTCCTACCACTTCTCAAGGGCAAGGTTGTCCTCATCCAGACAGAGAACTCGACCAGCATGTACTACGGCAACAAACAGGGAGGCACCAGACACCCTCCTCTGTGCTGACTGGCGATCAGCATGTGGGAAAGGGCCTTGGAAAACAACATTTTTCTCTCGGCAGTCCACCTCCCGGAGGAATCCAACCTGGAGGCGGACAGGCTCAGCTGGCTGGGAGCAGACAATTACGAGTGGCAGCTAAACGACCTCGTTATTCATGAGATCTCCCCCAAGTGGATCTCTTTGCCACCTGGCACAACAAGAAGTGCCCCCAGTTCACATCCTGGCAGGGTCAGGGCACCGGCTCTCTGGGCGACGCATTTCACCTCCAGTGGACCGGCATGACGGACTATGCCTTTCCACCCATTCCCCTGATGCACAGGGTACTCCTCATCATTCTGATTGCTCCATGGTGGCCGGCAAGACCATGGTTTTCGGAGCTCCTCAGCCTATCGGAGGTGCCCCTGAAACACCTCCGGACGGGCCCAGCACATCTTCTGGCACAGCAGGGAGGCAGAATCATCCACCCCGCACCAAGGAAACTAGTCCTCACAGCGTGGTACTGGAGCAGGTAACGCTTCGTCACCTTAGCCTCTCTCAGGCCATTCTGGAGATCATACAAGGCTCCAGGAACGAAGCCACCAGGGCCCAGTATAAGAGCAAGTGGATCAGGTTCTGCCACTGGGCAGACTCCAAGGGAATTGACCCCTTGGCCTGCAATTTGTACGACGTGCCCTCCTTTTCAGCGCACCTCACCAACTCGGGCGAATAGGTCGACACCTGCCGTACATACCTTGCAGCCATTGGGGCTTACAGGAACTCAGAGGAAGGCATTTTCTCCTTACCCCTGCAAAAATTAAAGATGGTTACGCCAGCTTTTATAGCGGAGACATTGGACAATGGAGACTGGATGTGCTCCCTGGACCTGAAGGATGCATATCTACATGTCCCGATTTGGCAGCCCCATCGTTCCTTCCTATGGTTCAGGATCATGGGCTACCATTTCCAATACAAAGTCCTTCCGTTTGGCCTCAACTCAGCCCCCAGGTTCTTTACCAGACTCATGAATGCTGCTGTAGAGGCCCTCCTCAGAGAGCAGGGCCTCCACATCTACCCATACCTCGATGACTGGCTCGTCAGGTCTACATCTCCGGAAGCAGTTCGCCACTCTTCCCAGGCCCTTATGAACACACTTCACAACCTGGGCTTCTCGCTCAACCTCAAGAAGTCACAGCTGCTCCCTATGCAGACTCTGACATTCCTGGGCTCATTTGGGACACGTGCTCCGAGAGGGTCTTCCCATCAGAAGACAAGATCTCGGCCATCAAGAGGGCCACTGCCCACTTCCTCAGCAGAGAGGTGACCTCGGCATGGTGGTACCAACATCTCCTGGGTCTACTAGCGGCGGTTCTGTTAGCCGTGCCGCATACGAGACTAAGGATAGAAGGATGCAGCTGCACATTGAGGCCTGATGGAATCAAGAGCGGGGCTCGCAATCCAAGACGATCAACGTTCCTCCATCTCTCCTCCCGGACCTAACTTGGTGGTCCATGGAGGGCAACCTACAGATGGCCACCATCAGCACAGACTCCTCGCTCGAGGGCTGGGGAGCCACCCTGGACGATATCTCGGTCCACGACACCTGGACTAGGCAGGAGCAGGAATACCACATCAGTTGGTTGGAGCTGAACGCCATCTGGCTAGCTCTCAAAGCATTCCTACCACTTCTCAAGGGCAAGGTTGTCCTCATCCAGACAGAGAACTCGACCAGCATGTACTACGGCAACAAACAGGGAGGCACCAGACACCCTCCTCTGTGCTGACTGGCGATCAGCATGTGGGAAAGGGCCTTGGAAAACAACATTTTTCTCTCGGCAGTCCACCTCCCGGAGGAATCCAACCTGGAGGCGGACAGGCTCAGCTGGCTGGGAGCAGACAATTACGAGTGGCAGCTAAACCACCTCGTTATTCATGAGATCTCCCCCAAGTGGATCTCTTTGCCACCTGGCACAACAAGAAGTGCCCCCAGTTCACATCCTGGCAGGGTCAGGGCACCGGCTCTCTGGGCGACGCATTTCACCTCCAGTGGACCGGCATGACGGACTATGCCTTTCCACCCATTCCCCTGATGCACAGGGTACTCCTCATCATTCTGATTGCTCCATGGTGGCCGGCAAGACCATGGTTTTCGGAGCTCCTCAGCCTATCGGAGGTGCCCCTGAAACACCTCCGGGCGGGCCCAGCACATCTTCTGGCACAGCAGGGAGGCAGAATCATCCACCCCGCACCAAGGAAACTAGTCCTCACAGCGTGGTACTGGAGCAGGTAACGCTTCGTCACCTTAGCCTCTCTCAGGCCATTCTGGAGATCATACAAGGCTCCAGGAACGAAGCCACCAGGGCCCAGTATAAGAGCAAGTGGATCAGGTTCTGCCACTGGGCAGACTCCAAGGGAATTGACCCCTTGGCCTGCAATTTGTACGACGTGCCCTCCTTTTCAGCGCACCTCACCAACTCGGGCGAATAGGTCGACACCTGCCGTACATACCTTGCAGCCATTGGGGCTTACAGGAACTCAGAGGAAGGCATTTTCTCCTCCTCCAACCCTACCTTCAAGAAACATCTGACCGGTCTCGCTAGGCTCTACCCACCCGTCAAGAGACTGCACCCTGTGTGGGAACTTAACATGGTCTTGGGCACCCTGGCGCACAAACCATTCAAGCCAATGGCATCCATGGACATTAGGCTGGTCATCATCAAGACAGCCTTACTAGTCGTTCTTACCTTGGCTCGCAGAGTCAGCGACATTCAGCCGCTGGTCGCCTCTGAACCATATACCACCTTTCACAAGGACAAGGTAGTCTTGCGGACGAACCCGGCATTTCTGCCCTCGTTCAAGGTTCAATCTGCCTTTCACTTGAACGAGGAAATAATCCTCCCTACGTTCTTTCCCGATCCCAAGGACAAAGCACAGAGGTTGCTGCACTGCCTGGATGTCAAGCATGCACTTAAATTCTACTTGGACAGGACCAAGGGCTTCCGCAAGTCGGACACCCTGTTTGTCACGTTCAGCGGTTAGAGGCCAGGCTATCGGGCCTCTAAGGCTTCCATATCCCGCTTGATGGTCTCTGCCATCAAAGAGGCGTATGAGGGCCAGCACAAGCCGCTCACGTCCAACATGCATTCCCACATGCAGTCAGGGCCAAGGCAACGGCCATCGCATTACAGCGCCATGTCCCTTGGCAAGTCATAAGCAGGGCGGTCACTTGGGCCTCTCCCTCGGCTTTCTGCAAGCATTACTGTTTGGATGCCGGCTCTAGATCTGATGCGGTTTTCGGACACGCAGTTCTCCGGAACCTATTTGCTTAAGGAGGGTCTCCTCGCCACCCTGGGGCTACAATCAGTTGTGATCGTCCATAAAGTATGGAGGAAAGGGGACAGGATGTAAGTTATTATAAGTTACTCACCGTAGTGACTAACATACTCTTAGTCCATAGTCCCCTTTCCTCCATACGTTCCACCAACCTCCCCCCTAATAATTCTGGTGTCCTTAGGCAATGTTAAATCTATTGTTGACGCATCAATGGGGACTGAAGTGTGGCACCGGAGGGCAGAGTCAGGGCAGTGATGATCCCTGGGCCGCGCCCCTGCGCTACTCTAAATTTAAAGGGGAAGAAGATTTTTTCTGCTGAAAAATGTTCTGTCTCCCGTCCCTTGGAAGGGACGCCCATACAGTATGGAGGAACAGGGACTATGGTCTAAGAGTACGCTAGTCACTACGGTGAGTAATTTATAATTTATAGAACTATGTTAGGCAAAAAGTGTACAATTGTGGCATTATTCCCCCCATCTTGACTGTGAGACTACAAATATCAGAATGCAATTCAGAAAAAGGCAAAAAAGTTGTCTCTGAGTACAAAACTTTCGAGGACAGACAGTTGCACGGTTTACAAAATAATAATGCAGATGCCGTTTGTTATGAGATATTTAAAACTTTGAGAAATTACAATGTTTTTAGGCAATGCGCAGTGAGATTAAATGATTTGCCATGGAGCACACACTTTGATTAAGCAGCGTTCTCAAAGCGGTACATCCCTTTTCGGCGCCATCATTTTGGCGCGGGCCGATTTGGCACAGGCATTTTGCCACAGCGCCCATTTTAGAGAGCCCTTTTTGGTGCAAAAGACATTCCTGCACCGTTATTTTGGCACAAAGGATGTTTGGACTTGGCTGACATTGCAGGACAGGACTGCACTGCAACAAACCTTGCCACCTCCCACTTGCATTGCTTTTCTTTTAATGAAATCAGTTAAATAAAAATAAAAAATACAGCCTTGAACCGTGGTCTGCCAAAGTGTCAGGCTCAGCATTTAACCACTAGGCCCAATGGCCTGGTGCTTCATGGGCATGCATTTCATACTTAAGCCTATAATTTTATATGTTCAATGATAAAAGGCTAAAAGTTGCATCTAGTTTATAATGTTGCAGTAAATAAATGTTTCATGTTTAATAAATGTTCAATTCTGCAACGACGGTGTAATACATGTCCCATCTTGTTTTATAAATGTTGCAGTAAATAAACTTTTTTCACGTTTAATCCATATTACAAAATGCAAAGTGCCGGCAAGTTCATGCTAATTGTGATCTCTCACGCCAAAACATCCTTGCGCCGAGAGGTACAAAATGCAAAGTGCCTGCAGGTTCAAGCCGCGCCAATTGCGACATCTCACGCCAAATCATTCATGTGCTGAGAGGTTCCTGCCCCAACTGGCTGCGTCTAACTGGGCGCGCCAAAACAGAACCTGCACCGAAACGGTCACGCCATAATGGCGTGCACCTAACTGGCCGTGTCGAAATGTCCTGTCCTGTGCTCCAAGCCCCTTCTTTTATGGACGGTCTCTTGGTGACTGTTGTGATACATCGCACAACCCCAACTAACCACATTTAAGCAGCATGGAAATGGGAAAGAAATGACCAGCTGCAAGAATTACATATATCTAGGCACTTTCTGCACCCATAGCGAAAGTCAAAAGCTGGCACCCATGAATATATGCACAGTACAGATTAGCTTTAAAGTGAGGAAGGGTGCAGCCCTCTCAGGCCAAGTTGCTCTAAGTGGTCTTGTAACGTTGCCTCATGTATTAGGCACCATGTCCTGAGGGGGCTTGCTTTTCCTTAGTTTGAAGCTTAGCAGGATCAGTACTGGTTATTGCATGGATAGGGGACTTTGATCACCAGTGATTTTTCACCCTCGATGTCAATGTAGCTGTAAAAATATCTATTTCTTATTGTGTATAAAACATTGCAGGCTTTGAGAACTCACAATGTTTTTAGTGAATGCCTGTGTAAGGAACGTACTTGCCGAGGACCACACACTTTGGTTAAGCAGCGTGCTACAAGCCCCTTGTTTTATGGCCAGTCTCTTGGTGAGTGTTGTGATACATCACATGACCCAAACTACCCGTGTTTAAGCAGCACAGAAAAGGGTAAAAAATGATTGGCTGCAAGAATAACATATGCCCAGGAACTTTCTGCACCCATAGCGAAAATGAAAAGCTGGCACCCATGAATATATGCACAGTACTGCTTAGCTTCAAAGTGAGGAAGGGGCCAACCCCCTCAGGTCATGTTGCTCTAAGGGGTCTTGTACCTTTGCCTCATTTATTAGGCACCATGGCCTGAGGGGACTGGCCATTTCCTCAGTTTGGAGATAAGCAGGATCAGTCCTGGTTATTGCATGGATTGGAGACTTGGGTCACCAGTGCTTTTTCACCCTGTATGTCAATGTAACTGTAAAAATATCTATTTTATTGTTATGTATAAAACAATGCAGGCTTTGAGAACTCCCAATGTTAATGCCCTGTGCGATTAAATTATTTGCTGAGGATCACACACTTTGGTTAAGCAGCGTGATACAAGCCACTTGTTTTATGGCCGGTCTCCTGGTGACTGTTGTGATACATGGAACAACCCCAATTACCCACATTTAAGCAGCACAGAAAATAGTAAACAATGATCGGCTGCAAACAATTGTGTTTGGGTACAAAACCTTAAAGGGCTGACAGTACCACGGTTTAAAAAATAATAACACGAATGCCGTGTGTTAAGAGATATTTAAAACTTTGAGAACTCACAATGTTTTTAGTCAATGATCAATGAGATTATATTATTTGCCATGGAGCACACACTTTTGTTAAGCAGTGTTCTCCAAGTGGTGCACCCCTTCATTTCGGCTTGACCTTTTTGGCGTGAAAGCCATTCCGGCACCGTTATTTTGGCACAAGGGATGTTTGGACATGGCTGACATTTCAGCCACGTCTAAAGACTCTCATGCAAACTATGATCGCAGGACTGCACTGCAACAAACCTTGCCACCTTCCACTTGCGTAGCTTTTCTTTTAATTAAATTAGATAAATAAAATAAAACATACAGCCTTGAACCCTGGTCTGCCAGAGTTCAAGGCCCAGCATTTAACCACTAGCCACAATGGCTTGGTCCTTCATGGGGCATACATGTCATACTATATTTTAATATTTTCAATGATAAAAGGCTAGGTATGAAACTTGTGAAAATCCAAACAATAACATCATTGTAGCATAATGGTTAGGTGCTGCGTCTCGAACTCCTTAAGGCCAGGGCTCTCGGATAGCAGTGTTCAGCATAAATGTGTTTTTTTTTTTATTTCCTTTTTTCTGTTCTATAAAAATGCGGATGGCGTGTGTTATGCGATATTTAAAACTAAGAAAACACACAGCATTCAGGACCGTGGACTGTCTACCATCTATGGAGTAACGGGGACCGGCCCTGCTTAGTTTCAAAGTGACGAAGCATCCAGTCCCCTTAAGCCATGTTTCTCTAAGTGTTCTTCTTAGGGGGTGCCATATATTAGGCAAAATGGCCTTAGTGGGCTGACCCCCTCCTCCCTTTGAAGCTAATCAGGGTTCGTCCCAGTTACTGCAGGGATGGGAAACCCACTAAACCCACTGTTGCTGTAAAAATACATATTTATTTTATTTTTTATTATTGACTGGGAAACTACAAATTCCAGAATTCAATTCAGCAAAAAATTGTCTCTGAGTGCAAAACCTTCAAGGACTGACAGCAGCACGGTTTAAAAAAAAATAAAAATATTTCAAATGCCCATTCGGTTGCCCATCCAGGCAGTAACCGGACTGACCCTGCTTAGCATCACAGCGGGTCTGACCCTGCTTAGCTTCAAAGCAAGAAAAGGGGCAGCCCATTCCTCTAAGTGGTATTGTAAATTTGGCTCCTTTATCAGCCAACATGGCCTGAGGAGGCTGGCTCCTTCCTCACTTTGAAGTTAAGCAGAGTCTGTCCTGTTTACTACATGAATGGGATACCTGGGTGGCAATTGTGTCTCAGGAGGATAGCTCAGCGGCAACGTGCATGTCTTGGAAGCAAGACAACACGGAGCAACACAGGTTCGATCCCTGGGTCTGTGCTTAGAAACCTCTGGGTATTAAGCGTGTTATAAATAACCTATCATCATCATCAAGTCACTGAATGGCCAAGGCTTTCTGCCTTAGCCAGTGATTTTTCACCCCCAGCGTCAATATAGTTATAAAAATATCTTTAAAGAAATGTAACTGCTGGTACCGTACTACACATACCTGTGGTTATCTGTAGTCCTTTGTAATCTCGGATATAGCCGTGAAAATCGGCAAAACTGCCAGGAAAAAAGGCTTCCTTGTACTCCCCAGACAGCCTCCTCATCTCCTCTGCCCTCCCCCTTCCACCCCAGAGCATACGCTGGTTCTGTAACGCAGTTTGTTTTCAGATGGTGGCTATAGCCGAGGCTACAGAAAGCTTTGTGTTGCAAACTCGGTCCCTGGACCAACTCCCAATTTTCACTCAGTGCTTTCTAGCCACCCACCCTACCTCACACTGATGGCATTTGTATGTTTATTGACCTGCAAATAGCTTTCCCATGACCTCGGTTATAGCCGTGAATATCTCTCACATCAAGAAAAAAAAAAGATGGCAGTCATTTCATTTCTGAAAACCATGATCCTCCAATGCACCATGGGAGATATCACTAAATATTGGGGAAGGGGCACTCCCTTCTCCATCAAATTTTAAAATAACTACGGCATGGAATAACCCCAAACCATGCATGGATCGCGAGTCAACCCTTCGTGCTCAAGTTGTTTCAGGTCCTGGTCCAAATCCATTCAGCGTTTTTTTTAGGCTGTGCGCTTTGGCAAAAACGTACCTTTTTTGTCTGTGGGGAAAATGAATGGGAAGTAGGCCACACTTTTGGGAAAAACATATTTTTTTATGCTTAATACCTTTTTTTATTTTTTAACAAACCTTTACGAAACTTTGCAGTCTGTGGAGGCCCACAGACTTTTAATCACTTTCAAAATTTTGGCCAAATCAGTTATTCAAATCAAAAGTTATTAACAGTAGAATGTTAAGGGGTTCCTATGTGTCTCAGACTCACCTTAACTGTAGGGAAGCTAACACTGCACTATAATATATATATATAATTATATTTGTGTTTGAAATTTGATTAAAAGATATGTGTATTGTTGGATTAATTGAGAACAACTGTGAATAGTGGCTGGCAAGAAAAAAGGATCACAGCAAGAGGGTTGAGATAGTGAAAGTATAAAGTAAGAGACAGGTCTGACACCATGTTAGACAATTGAATATAATATGATAAACTGGTACAAGATATTACTGCTCACATAGTTTCAAACTCCCATAGACGTTTTCATCAGATGGCAGCATTCATAAGGAAGTTTGACCAAATAGTCTATGCCTTAACAAGTGCAGCTCAAATGTGGCTTTGGAACAAGTGCAATCAAATGCACAGTGTGTATATGCACAGAGCACTGCTAAGCAGATGCAAATTAGGACTTTGTACTGATCTGTCTTAATTAATGATTCATGTAGAATCAGTAATTTATGCAAGCCTTCCTCTATAAGACTGTGTGGCATTGATGTCAGGCAACGGTTAGAGGCACATTATTGTACATTACAGTAATGATCTCTCGAAGTGTAACATATTCCCCCAAGAACCCCTAAATATTCAGCTAGTGCCATCTATTTTTAAACCTGTTTAATAGACTCGGTTTCAATAGTCCAAACCTTCCGTTTACATTTTGGTGCACATCCGGATCTTCACAAATATTGAATGCTATAATGAATATGCTGCATTATTCGAGCAGCTGCTTCAGTGTGGTTTAAAACCAGATTATTTCTATATTATGCCAATTAAAAGCAATAAGGTAGGTACATGAACTAATAAAAATGTGGTAGAAATTGAAATACACATATTAACTGCTGCATGGTTCTGTGGTGTGCCTGAAAAATAACGTTGTGTGCTTATCCCAGGAAATCCTGCATGTTATGCACTCAATAAATGTTGCACGATTCCTTATTAGCACACAGATGCCATTATTGGTCTCCTGTTATTGAATCGGAATGCTTGAAATGTTGACAATAGCATTCTGAGCTCGGGGGCAGCCAAGCAAACAGAACGCATTTCTCTGATCCGAGAAACCGAAATACAATTTCCCAACAAGATTTCCTTCCACAAGACACTGCAACAATCAATTTCCCAAAGTGAAAGCTAAAACATGGACAATTCTTTTCTCTTGCGCATAGAGAAACCTGTATGGAAAGCATGGTCCTTGTAAACTTGGTTGAACTGGAAAGGTTCTAACATGACCATGCATTGCGTGTATTGTAAACGTGAAGAAAGACAGCTTAGTACATTAAAAAGTATTCAAGTAACAAACACATTGGGGCTCGTTATGAGTCTGGAGGTATAAGTTGAAAGTGGTGGTAAAAGAATTACCGCCACTTTTACCATACTGCTTAATTATGAGTCAGCAGTAATTCCACTGCTAACATATGGCAGAGTTACTGAAATCATATGGCGGAATTACCGCTGAAATACAAAACAGTATTTCCACCATATTCCAAGTTGAAATATTGCAGAAAATGGGCGGTAATTACGCCAAAAACACATGAAGTTACCTCCATCTTAAAGGTGGAGGTAAATGCATACAGGTGATGGAAATCAAGTCACAGGTGCTCCCAATCCTCTCTAGAGTACATAAGGCAGGCACTTTCCGCAAACATACTTTTCAACACCATGTTGTCAGTAGCTGTTGTGGATTTGTACCTTGAGCTGCTCCTGCTCCGCATTGTACTGCAGAGGCTTGAAGAGCAGCTCATGGTACAGGGTGCAAAGAGTGGGAGGAGGAGGATATGCCATGTATGGCAAGCACCCATACCCCGGGTCAACCCCACACCCTGGATCTTGACTGACAACCATCAAATCGCCTTGTACCGACGGAACATGGAGACCATAGCTGAGCAGCTCACTCTGATCCAGGATGAACTTGAGAGCAGGATCGACATCAGTACAGCCTTGCCCCCGGTGCTGAAGCTCCTGTCAGTCCTGCATTTCTTTGCAACTGGCACTTCCAGCATGCCATGGGCATGCTATATGGCATGTCCCAGCCCACATTTTCCAATGTGCACATGCAGGTGCTGGATGCACTCTTGCGCCATGTCTCCTGGCACTTCCCACAGGACATGGACAAAAATGACAAGTTGCAATGCATTTTGCCCTGACGGGCTACTTACTGTGAGAGGCCAGAAATGAGAGACAGACAAAAAGTTGAAGTTTTCTTACGGTTTGCCATATTTGTTGAAATTAAATAGGGGGTGAGATAAACATCATCTGTCCCTATCCTAACGAGAATGTTCCTACCTAGCAAACTAAAACTAAAGAAAACATGACTTGTGTCCAAATGTATATGACTCTCACACTAACATACACAACCAAAATACAAAAGGCACATATGTCTGCTTTCAGTTCAACCAACAAATGCAAAAGTTCAAACTTATAATTCCCACAGAGCAATCCTTGCATCCAATATTGGATTCCTGTCCCCTGAATCAGTTCAGGAAGACTTTTGAAAAGAGTTTAGTTTCAACAATGTTGTATTCCGTTCAATGAAAAAATGTCTTTGCGCCCAACATGTCTTTCAAATGAATAAAGAAAATGTATTTCACAAAACACTTGTTCAGAAATCAAAGCAACTGTAACTGTAAACGTTTTCTTTCCTCAGCACTCTCTAATACAACCAAGTTTCTTAGTTTTTCTCGCCTGTCAGGATTCATAGTTCACACAACTTTGTTCCTTCTACTGGTTTACTCACCTGCCAGGATTAAAGATGGTTTCTTCTGCCAGTGGCAATGTTTGTTCCAAGCTTCTCCACATATCATATGAGAGGATGTGTACAATGTTCGCCTGTCTTTGTAGTGTCTTGACTGATGGCAAAGCGGGTTACAGGTTTCTCACAACTGATATTTTACGATAGGAGAATTGTGCCCTTTTTGCCCTTCTGTTTTACTTGTTTGGTAGTTCAATACAATTAGAGTTGTATGGGTTTCTGGATTCTGTCTCCTCCCCTATAACAATTAACATATCTTGAGCAGAATCTGTTTTATTTAAACAAATTATACCTACTGTTTTAGTCCTTAATGCTACTTACATGTCCCTGTAAAGAGAATCTCTCTGCCCCTGGAATTAGCTGTCCCTAGTTGGGCGCTGGTGCGTCGCCTATCTAGGTGGGGGGACAGCAGATAGCTCTCCCTATCCTAACTCACTACTTTCCTGATAATCTAAAATGGTGCACACTGTGTGGGAGTCAACAATCCTCTTTAATTGTGTTGCTGCCACTTAGTGTGACTTATCATAAAATCACATATGCGGCCCAGTACCCAGTGGTCTTAATATGTTTCAGCGGGGAAAAACAGTTTGCCGCTTTCTTCAGGACTATAGGTGGTGCCTAATGGGGCACTCTATATACACATAAAAAGGACAGTCACATCATTCAACTTTCTTCCAATTGCTTTGTCTGGAGAGGGCATCTTCCACATTGATGGGACGTCTCATTAGTACATCTGCTCCCTACAAGGGAAAATACATATATCTTGAACCTCAAATGCATATAACTACTATTATCTGTATGATCTTCTTCTTGATCAATCTTACCGAATTCCGTTGCCTACTGCTGTAGAACATCGGTCCGGTCTCTATACTCTTTCTGAAGGTAGTCTTGGGTATCTGTTAAACAAGTGATCCAGGGTCAGGTTTTGTCCTACATCATATATTTTTGTATCACTGTATTTAAGGTGCCTAGAGTGTAAGTTATGCAACACTTACCCTTTTTGTCTCTGGGCAACACACTCAGGAACTGGGGAATACGATGAGAAAACAGGATATGTTAATGAATATCCAGTATTGAGACAATCAGACAAAAAGTGTAAGTGTTGCATAACTTACACTCTAGGCACCCTAAATACAGTGATACAAAAATATATGATGTAGGACAAAACCTGACCCTGGATCACTTGTTTAACAGATACCCAAGACTACCTTCAGAAAGAGTATAGAGACCGGATTGATGACCTACAGCAGTAGGCAACGGAATTCGGTAAGATTGATCAAGAAGAAGAGCATACAGATAATAGTAGTTATATGCATTTCAGGTTCAAGATATATGTATTTTCCCTTGTAGGGAACAGATGTACTGATGAGACGTCCCATCAATGTGGAAGATGCCCTCTCCAGACAAAGCAATTGGAAGACAGTTGAATGATGTGATTGTCCTTTTTATGTGTATATAGAGTGCCCCATTAGGCACCACCTATAGTCCTGAAGAAAGCGGCAAACTGTTTTTCCCCACTGAAACCGGTTAAGACCACTGTGTACTGGGCCGCATATGTGAGTTTATGATAAGCCACTCTAAGTGGCAGCAACACAATTAAAGAGAATTGTTGACTCCCACATTGTGTGCACCATTTTAGATTATCAGGAAAGTAGTGAGTTAGGATAGGGTAAGCTCTCTGCTGTCCCCTCACCTAGATAGGCGACGCACCAGTGCCCAACTAGGGACAGCTAATTCCAGGGACAGAGAGATTCTCTTTATAGGGACATGTAAGTAGAGTTAAGGACTAAAGCAGTAGGTATAATTTGTTTACTTGTTTGGTCTTCAGAATCTGCTTTTCGCTTCAATTGGCACTTTTGAAGCGCCTCAGGATAACCTTTGCTGTTAGGCAAACTCACCAGCTTTTCCTGATGTCTCCATGTCATTTTGGGATTCTGCAGTGCGGTGTTACTGCAGTCGGGACTTCGGAACACTGTCATGCCCTCCTCCAACTCCCCGGTCAGCTTTCTACCTCTCTGCCGGTAAAGGTTGCTGCTCTTTGGGATGATGGTGCCGTTGACAGCTCTTCTGCGGCTGTCTACGTCTGTGCAGCATGTCCATGGAGTTCTCCTGGCTCTGTCGGGTCTCCTGACACTCCGGCTCTCTGGCACATCCCCCAGCCACATGGGAGTACCGCTTGCCTTCAGCTGGGATTCCTTTTGCGCCCCTATGTTCATCGACGATTCTGCTTCCCGCTCCATGTTCTCTGTAGCGCCACAAGAGTTCTCCTTCAATTCCTGCTTCCTTCACCTCCGGGTAACTATGTTCCGCTTGGTTGATGGAAATAACAACAAATAGACCATGTGCTTATCTTAGCAGCACTTTTGATCATGATCAACTCCGTGTCCCTGTTTCTCGTTCCAGTGCCATAGGCATTATGGGTGTTGAAGTCAATAATGACGTTACCCTTTTCAAATCACTTTGCCTCAATTGTTTGTTAGTTTGAATTTACTAGCACCAAAAGATGTTACAGCAATAGTAGGTGCAGTAATAATGGGTTTAGGATTCTTACCCAAAACAAAACAATTACAATTAGGGGACATTAGATGAGACCTAGAGATCCCAAAAGAGGAAATCTTATTCTGTTCACAGGAATTCCTATAGACTCTTGGTGTTTTGTCATGAAATGGACTTTCACAGTGACATCATTTCATTAGATATTTGGGAATCAGAGGAGCCTCATCCTTATAAGAAGAATACTGCGTCCCTCCCAAGGGAGTCACCACTTTCCCCTGACAGCCATCTCCTTTCATGTGATCCTCCCTCATAATACCATTCCCAGGGTCAGGATCAGGTAGCGGCTGCCTTCCCGTGGCCACACGCGAGGAGACTTCAGGCTGGAGATCAGTAATGACTGCAGGATTCATCACACTACCGACATGCACACCTACACACAGGACTACAGGAACCACAATACAACATTAGACATCCCTATACATAGAACGACATAGTTCAACACTGCACAAATTAAATGCAATACTTGCAGACGTAATGCCATGTACTCAGGCAACCATGTATATGTAGCCATCATGGAATAGAGGTAGACAACACAAATCTGCAAACTAATCACCCAGCAGGGCACATGCATGAGAGCAACGCACAGGCACAACACAGGCACCATGACAATCACACACACTGAAAGTGATGAGTGCTGGCTGTGAGCTGGGTGCATGGTGTCACACGACAAAATCAGTGCACCCCGATAGTGATGGACTCCACATGCAAGTACTGTGATTGGAAATCTGTATTGCGACAATACCTGCAAAAGGCCATCGTAAAATATGACATATCCACAATCCTCCGTGGCTGACACCTATGACCTTTGCCTTTGCATGTGACTCTGGATACCACCAGCTACCATGGCCGATGACACCTGTGCAGAATCCACAAACGCCACAGGAGTAGGCCTACAACAGGCACACTTCCAGACCATGCTCTGTATCTAGCAGACCTTTGGCCAGTTAAAGGCTTGTTTCCGGTACCTACACCAAACTGAAGGGGCCTTAATGTACAGACCAGATTGTTCTGTTCCATACTGCACAACATGTGCCTCAGGTGGAATATCTTTCTGCCCCCGGATGTGGACTTGCCACCCCTAGAAGAGGAGGACTCACTGCCTGCGGGTGCTGTGCTGCCATGCACTGAGCGTGAAGAGGATAGGGATGGACAATTTTTTTAAGCACATTTAAATTCGCATGCTATGCACCTCTGTAAATTTAGTCACACTATCAATTAAACACATGTACACAATGAGTAATGTCCCAGCATTGCTTCAAGTGAACTATTGTTTTAATTAGGATAGTGAACACACCCTCACCACCTACCTCCCCAATCCCCACAACACCATCCCCAACACACCCTCTGGACCCACCTCCCTTGTGCCTATATACACAGTACTATGTACAATCACTTGCTTGGCTTTTTGCCCTTACTAGTCTCCTCCAGCACCTTTGGAGCCTGATGGCATGCACAGCGGGGCTGGGCAAAGACCTTTCTGTGAGGGTGGGGAGGTGGACTAGTCTGACTTAGGACCCCGGATGCATGTCGGGAGCATGCTGGCCGGCATTGCCTCTGCAAAAGCTGACATGATCTCAGCCATCTCCCACACCCTCTGTCTCACAACAGTCAGGATGGCAGGTGTAACAACTGACTGTCATTCATCCCAGTCCATGGCCCTCGATATACTCTAAAGGTGCCCTGGACACAGTTCCTGATGGTCTGCAGGTATTGGATGTGTGTGTTCAGTAATGTTTATAATCGCACCTGTTGCTGTTCAATGGTGTCCAGCCGCCTCCACACTGTATCCTGTGACACCTGCACTATGGTTGTAGGCTGAAGCAGGGTGAGCTGTAAGACCTGCCACCCACACTATCATCCGTGTCATGCTCAGACTCCAAACCACGCTGGCCATCTGGCTGGTCGTCCCGCTCATGTGACAAGATGGTGTCATGGATCAGTTGTGTGGGTGCAGCTGCGTCTCTGTCGCTACTACAGTGGGCAGCTTCTGGGTGGCAGTTGCAGGTGCCAGGAGTGCAGTACCTGCAATTGTGTCAGCATCGCTGCCATCAGGTGCCATGATGGCGCTGTCATGTGTCTGCCGAGCTCTGGTGTGCCACTCTTGCTCTTACTCCTCCCCTTTCCATTGCTGGACAGTGCTGGGGTGGCAGCTGTTGGTGTTGCTCAGGAGGCCCGGCCATGGGAAGTAGATGGGCCTGTATCCTCCTGTTGAGTCACCTTGAACCCGTAGAGAGGACAAAGACATGCTGTTACTTATGCATACGTGGGCTTGCTAGTTACATATGCTACATGGTCGTGGGCCATCATACACATGGGGTCTGATGGGTATGGTCGATTGCAAACCAATGTGTATGGCCAATGCAAGGTGGGGGTACTGTCTGCTGAGCGTGTAAACCCCAATGTCATGTGCCCTTTGCCTCTTCTGCTGCCAATGTGGCCAGTACATGCGGTCATGCTGGGGTTCTATATTGTCACTTGGCCTTTCTCAGCACACAAGGAGGCTGCACAGGCTGCACACAGTTGCATGTGCTCACATGCTTATTCATACTCTTGTGCATGAGTATGTGCACAGTTCCCCACCTACCCTTGCATACAGGACCGGCCTTGGTGCTGGCAGTGCCCAGAGACAAAATGGGTTTACCCCCCACTCCCAAGGGTGAGGAGGTTGCAAAATGTGGGGTTTCCATGCCACACCAGCATGGAGTAGCCTTCCAAAGGCTGCCCAGTGCTGGTTTGGCATCAGTGCTATTTCGTAATGATAAAGTCCCTGCTGCAACATGGGAGCAGGCCGCTTTCCATTTCAATAGGGAGCCTTCAACATGCCAGCTCGGGGGTGCCCTTGTAAGACACCTCTGAGCTGTCGTGTCAAGGAGGGCTGATGTGGTGACCCGGACGACCGCCAGATACCCAATGCCTGATCCCGGCTCTGTATGCATACGCATAGGGTGGCATTCCCTTTGGGTGCATTGCCATGTAGTGGCACCTTTCGCTGTCCATTGGGCTCATCTATGCTGAGTGAGACATATTTGGGATGCTTGTTTGGCCAGTGCATAATTCTCCTTGACTGCTGGCGCCGAGCTCTGCACTCCCAATTCCCTCCCCTCCAGGTGGAGGATGGAGCTGGCCTTCTCCTCCTACAGGGTCAGGACAAGGGGTCCACGATGCTGCCTCCTGTGGCTGATGAATCCCACCAATGTTTGGACAGGAGGCTGTGGAACCACCACTTCCTGCAATTTGTATCATTTCTTTATTTTTATTAATGTGTTATAGTTTACAAGGAACTTTTTACACATAAACACAGTAAACCATCAAACAGAAAGAAACATGTTACAAACAAAGCACGCTTAACACCAGAGATTGGTTTCTAAGCGCAGGATCGGGATTCAAACCTGTGTTGCACTGTGTTGTCTTGCTTCCAAGACAAACGTGTTGCCCCTGAGCTATCCCCCCTCACCAAATATGCCAGACCAGATGGCTGCCTTCCTTTGGCCAAATGTTTTTTGATGCCGGGAGCCATACAACTCCTCTGCATGGGCCACCACCTCATCAGTGTGGACCTGCAGCTCAGTCCCACTGAACATTTGCTTCTTAGCCTCAGATCAGGCATCTTCGTTTTAGATTTGTTCTGAGACATGTTTTCCCCACCTTGTGGGTCTGTATGGCTTCTGGAAGTGATGGATTCAGGGCAGGTTGAATTTTTCAAAATGGCACCATTGTGCTACCCGTTTCGGCAACGCAGCTATTTCTGCCAACAGTAATTCTGGTGGCAGAATTAATGCTGAGCATACAGCGGTAATGGTAATTCTGCTCTATAGGGGTGGTATTACCGTTGTGGACTCCATTTTGGTGGTAATTTCGCCAGACAGATTTACCATTGCGCCAATAGTGATTGCGAACTCCCGGCAAGGTGTAATGCGACAGTGATTCCTCCAGAGACCACAGCGGCAATGGGAATTCCGCTGAATTACAGCCAATCTCTTAAAAAGGGCCATTGTTTTTATTTACTTTATTCACTATTAAATATAATTTTCGACTTCATCACCACAATTCTAAAACCAATATTGATATTATTACTATGTGCTATTTGTCTCAGAGACCTCAGAGTCATCAATATCACTTAGGATAACACGCTTTTCCCAATGTATGGTCCTCAAGGACTATTCTGTGGTAATGAGCCCTTCCTCGGTCTATAAGTCTATATTAATTTTTTTTTGTGAAATTACATTGAAATGTTATGCTTATGGGTGCAGAAGCCACACAAAGTATTTAAAAACAATAAACCAGACACGTGCTTTTAATATATGATTGAAATGTTGTCAAAAAGCATCATTCCCATTATGGTGTAAATACTATACATCTGACAAAATCCTGTTACTCTTTGTTACAGCGATGCCTTATGTAATGCATGACAATTTCTTTATAGGGCCAGAGTCTGATCTGTTCATGCACGTTTAATGTACACACCTGACGAGTAAAACAGTAAAAACCAGTGACGCAAGCATTGTGAATACTGGCCTGGCGAAGGCAAAACTGAATGAAATTGTACGAAACAGTATAATTTCATTAACTAATGAGGAATGGTCCTTGTGCTTCAGGTTGCTTCCTGTCTCTTGAGTTAAAGGGGGCACTCCGCTAACCCTATTTCCTAATTATTGCTGCTGATGTTGCACATTTTTAGAAGCTCATTATGCTTTAAAGCGCCACAGTTGCTACCTGGATGCTGGCAGCTTGGTGTGCATTAGCAGTCCTTGCAGTCGGTAGCACAGGACTCTGAACATCAAATGGTATCTTCCCAAGTGTGAGCACATTTTAGGTACCAGTGAGTGCTGGGAAAAGACTGGCTTCTGAAAAGAATGTTGATAGATGAACTCTCTCTCACCTCCAGCACTGCTGCCGGGGACACAGCAGACCACATGAGTGCATTTCAAACCTCTCATCTGTGTTTGCTGCCAAAGATCAGTGTAGCAGCCTTCGTTTTCTTTCTTGGTCAACTTAAAGTACGCATCCTGAAAAAAGAGAAAGCTGAAAGTTGAGAATCTTTGTCAGCTCTCCATTCCAAAGAGTTTTTTTTCACTTAGCCAGTTTTTCAGGACGTGTTAATGGGAGCCATAGGTCAAGTTAGTAGTGATCAGCCCGTTTGACCGTAGTTTTACCCTACTGACATTTTTCACTGTCCTTTTCTCTGACGTACATTGCAAAAAAAGCATGTGTTATGTTGACAATTGTGTTTTGGTTTAGAGGGGCGGGATGGGGCGGGACAGGAGGCGGGGAGAGAAGTGACAGGGTGCGGGATGGGCGAGTCAGTACGTGTTGGCAACTGAAAGAATAAAGACGTGTGTAGAGCACTCCCGGCACCGTCTTATTCTTTAGTGCGCAGCGTGGTGCGCAACCCATGCCAGGCCATCCATCACTCAGGACACACACAACACTGGCGATGAAGGATGTACAGGGAGTGCAAACGGACCCAGGTGGCAGACGTGCACAGTGATACTGCAAAAGTCGGCGGGCAGAGAAATCGCCTGGCCTTCGGGCGGTTAAGGCATTGCCCCGCCCTCATTGGAAGGTCAACTGATGTCAGAAAGGACCAGAGGCCGCGGCGGTGATACGCCCACAATCAACATTGAGTGGGAGAGAAGGGGTGAAGAGTGAGATGGTGCTTGAGCCTCATGGTGGCCGTCTCCAGCAACATCTCTTCCCCGATAGCTCTGAGGCAGCTCTCGTGTAATTTCACGGTGCTCATGCCTCGTTAGGTGGCCGTGTATGGAATTCAGCAGAGCCACACAGAATTTAAAGGGACAGTGACAAAAATAGGTTAGCAATGTCCTTTCAAGACATCCCCAGGCAGTCAACCAGGACATTCAGCAGGGGTCAGGATGCTCCACCGGCTACAGCTCCATATAAATTTCCTGATTTGTTAGCCGTTCAGCTACCAGGAGCTTTTGATGTGTCCTACACAAGCAATATGGGGCTGAGATGGGCCAAATGGATCAGGGTCTTTGATTTGTACATGGGGGCCACAGGGCCCGTGGATGAACAAAGCCAAAAATGCCTTCTGAATTTGGCAGTTGGACCTGCAACAAGGGATATTATCGACGAAATGCCAGCAACGTCCATTGACTAAATTCAGGACCTGAAGGGTGCATTGTCAGCCTACTTCCCACCGCATACCAACGTAGACTATGAACGTCATCTATTTCATAGCACGAAGCAGGAAAAGGCGAAACAATGGATGCCTACGTCAAGCGCCTGCGAATAAAAATGAAGCACTGTGATTTTGACAACTATTCGAACACGGAGGCCCTGCGTTCCCAAATCACTGCGAGTTGCAAATCCCAGACATTCAGGTGCAAACTACTCCAGAAAGCCTGAACTCTCAATGAAATTGTAATGCTCGCAAGGGCAGAACTGTCAGTGAGGGCATAATTGTCAGTGGACACACAGGTTTAGAGCTTCAACACAGCCACACCTGCAGAGACCATACACCGGCTACTAAACGACCGTAGACAGGAAGAACCCTTTTGCTATCGGTGTGGGTATGAGTATCCGCACGAGGGAACCTATCCAGCAATAGGACAGAGGTGCTCCACATGTGGTGAGGAAAGATACTTCAAGTCAGTATGTCGCCTAGCAAGAGAAAGAGAGCGAGACAGAGGGCGGCAGTCCACAGCTCACTACAGACCCAGGACCCCCCCTCACAGCAACACAAGCATCTCAGGCAACTGCCCAATCTCAATATAGACCAAAGTACACAGAACCAAAGGAGCCAGGATCGGTGGATGACAATTATAGGAAAGACAGGAAGGAGAGAAGGAGATACGTCACACGCCCAAGACCAGACAGAAGATCAAGACGACACATGCGATATCTGGTAGGACAGTCCCCTTCAGACACCAACATCAGTCCATCAGAAGGTAATCAGAGGAAAAAGGGCTATGTGAACGCATTGGGCAATTCAGCTGCAATGGAACACAGCGCGACACTGCTAATGCGGCTGAATGAAAGGCCAACAGAGTTTTTGATAGATACAGGCACCACAGTAAATGAGATAAGCGAACAGATACACAAGGAACTGCAGCCCCCCCAAAATTCAAACCGGAAACCGTCAACATATACCCTTACGGGGCAACATCTCTCCTGTGAAGTGTTTAGGACAATTCAAAGGTACATGCCTCTACAAGTCACAGGAAAATAAAGTACTCATACATGTGCTTGCCACGGAGAGTGAAAGCGGATGCATAATCGGCTTCAAGACAGCCATTGACATAGACCTGATACATGTGCTATACAAACTAATGGTGCACAAATACATCGACCCTGTACACATGATCAATAAACTGCATCCAACCCTTTTCAAAGGAATAGGAAAACTACACAACAAACAAATTAATCTACACATAGACGAAGATGTCCCGCCAGTAGCACAAGACTTCAGGGGTATACCAGTGAATATTCAATGGAAGGTAGAGGAGGAACTGTACAAACTACATCAACAGGACATAATCCAGTCAGCCACGGGATCCACAACGTGGGTATCACCCATCGTCCCAGTCCCAAAGAAAGGCTCAGATGCCACCCACCTGTGCATGGATATGAGAAGACCCAACCAGGCTATTAAAAGAGAGAGAGGCACATGGCACTGCATAACACGGACATGATACACCTGTTAAATGGCACCACAGTCTCCTAGACCTACAAAAGGGCTATCACTAGCTAGTGTTGAGCCCAGAAAGCAGGAACATCACCACTTTTGTCACGCACCTCGACCTCTGTAGATACAAAAGTTTGAATTTCAGCATGTCCTCTGCCGCCGATATCTTTCTGACGGAAATTTACAATGTCATTAAACACATATCTAACTGTATAAATTACAGTAATGACATTATAGTGTTCGGGACCGATGTAGGGAAGCATGACAAGACCCTGTCCAGGGTGTGCATGGCATTGGAAGCGGCCAACCTCACCCTCAATCAAGAGAAGTGTGAATTCAGAAAAGGCTCTTTGAAATTCTTCAGACATATATTCTCTGAGAAAAGCATGACTCCAGACCCAAACAAGGTCACAGCACTCCATGAGACACCGCCACCAACAAATGTTTCCTAGTTAAGATCGTTCCTGGGCCTTGCCAATTACTGTACGCAGTACATCAAGGACTTTGCCGCTGTCATTGAACCACTTCGAGCATTGACCAAACAGAGCGCCATGTTCAGCTGGTCTGAAGAGTGGCACATGCTGAGAACATGTCCTATTTTGACGCCAGCCGCAAGTCAGGATTGACAGTAGATGCAAGCCCAGTCGGGCTGGGGGGATCATAGCCCAAATCGACCCAGATGATCCAAGTCGCACTCACATTGTTGCTTACGCAGCCACAGCCTCTCGACTACGCAGCAGGCATACTCTCAAGCGGAGAAGGAAAGTCTTGCTGTATTGTGGGCGTGCAAACACTTCCATCTTTTTCTTTATGGAAAGCTATTTAAAGTAGTGACAGACCATCGGGCTCTAGTGTTCCTTTAAGGCAACCCCCAGGCCAAGATGCCTCCCTGGATAGCCAGATGGGAACTCTGATTACAAGACTACTCATTCGAGATAGTTCACCAGCCTGATGAAGAAGAAAACCCAGCCAACTGTTTGTCCCATCATCCGAGGAGTGGAAGTACACATGAACCGTCTGTAGCAGACCGCTATCTCCGGTATCTTATCCAGCAAGCGATACCCAAGGGCATCGACCTATCTCACCTCACCCAAGAAATGGAGGCGGACATAGCATGTCGAATAGTGTGTGAGGGACTCAAGTCTGAGCACTGGAGTAAAGCCAAAGAGAGGGGTTGCCTCGAGTCAGTGAACATCAGGAGAGAGGTGGACAGACTCAAGATGGTGATCCCGGCCTCTCTGAAAGGGAAAGTGGTGGAACTTGCCCATGAAGGGCACTAATGAGTCATCTCCACAAAGTGCATGTTGCGACAAATCGCATGTCTAAGCTACCGGAAGGAGTATCCGAAGCAGTTGCTGCTGACTTCTTTGGACCCATCAAAGGGGGAAAATACATGTTGGCCATAATGGATGAATACTCCCGCTACCCGGAAGCCCAGCTTATGTCATTGACAGCAGCCCACCACGTCATCCCAGTACTGGACCGCATCTTCAATGCATATGGCCTTCCCCGAAGGGTAAAAACAGACAATGAGTGCCCTTTCACTGGCCAGGACTTTGCATGGTTCAGTGGATAATGGGATTTCGCCATCAGAAAATTACACCGCCCTGACCACGGCGAATGGCATGATCGAACGATTCATGGCAAACTTCAAACGGACACTGCATGTCACGTTGACAATTGTGTTCCGGGGTAGAGGGGTGGGATCGGGCGGGACAGGAGGTGGGGAAGGAAGAGACGGGGTGCCGGATGGGCGAGTCAGTATGTGTTGGGAAGTGAAAGAATAAAGACGTTTGTAGAGCACTCCCGGCTCCGTCTTATTCTTTGCTGCGCAGTGTGGTGCGCGACCCATGCCAGGCTGTCCCTCACTTGGGAGACACACTACAACATGCAACTTAGTGACCAGTGCAGAAACAACATCTGCTCTCACTGATGGGTGCAGAAACCACATTTTGCTCTGTGCACATATCAGTGCTAAATTGCCTTTTCCTCGTGCAAAATTCCCCATCACAGTTGTGTACATTGATAACCTCCTATTTCTGCTTGGTGCTCTCCCCAGATCCATGACATTGTTGTTATAAGGCCACGCGGCCTTGCATCGCAGTAGCCCCTGGACCCCCCACAGACCGATACTCACATGGGTATTTCGTCCGGGCTCCGACTGCTCTTAGACGCGCATGCGTGGGAGTGCCCCTTTTATTCCCTATGGCGGAGTTGCGTCACTCCGTCGCAGGTGTTGCGTGACCACGCCACTACATTCCTCCTTTTCCTAACAATTAACATAACATGCACACTAAAACTATCAACACTTTAAACACATAACAGCGATGCAGTTAAACTCAAAAACACACCACACCAGTCTCTGGCTTTTCCGGTGCAACATCAACAACATGTTAATCGTCCACTACTTAGACCTTCAACGTGACGAACAGCACCCGGATTCCCGTTGGGAGTATCTACTACCTGTGCTCCCTCTGGACTCTTCTTCTATTCCTGGGCCAGGATCAGTTGGTTCCGACGGACTCCACGCTTCACCAGTATTTTGGTCGGCCTCACTCCGCACCAGGCTTAGGTCGACTGGTTTTCTGCCACTAAGTCTCTTAGAAAACTAGAGTTCCTGGTCACTGTCGTCCTTCCATCGGATGCAGTCACCATGGATCGTTTTACTCCGACCACATCCAGCAGCTTTGGGTCATAGGGCAGCAAGATCTTGCTTCCGGGGGCCAATTTCCGACGAGCACCTCATAGCCCAGAGATATGTCTGGTGGTTGCAGTTTCCTGCTGATTTTCTCTCTCTCATTGCGCATCCTTCGCTCTTCGGCCACCTGCTGTTCGTCAATCACTCCTGGTGCTCTGTCCTCACTGCCCGGCAAAATCCCATGCAGGTACCTTATGAACAGGGCTTCTGCAGCTGCAACTCCTGTGGAGCAGTGCGGAGTGGCCCTGTATTCCCTCAGAAACTGATAGAGCACTTTACGCAGGGATTGCCCCTGCTCATGAGCGATCCTGAACACTTTGTTCAAAGTCTGCATGAAATGCTCAGCCCCCCATTCGTTCTGGGCCACAATAGTGATATCTTCCTGTGCTTGACGCTGCACTCCTTCAAGAAACTTGTAAAGCCCTATCCGTGAAATGGTGGGCCATTGTCGGTGCACACTTCTTCTGGGAACCCGTGAGATGCAAAAACCTTCTCCACCATCGGTACAATGTTCTCAAATGATGTCAATTCAACAAACTCCACCTCTGTATATCTGCTCCATTCGTCAATGGCCACTAGGAAGTGCAGGTCCCTCCCCACTGAACCAAAGCCCATGTGCACCATCTCCCACGGTCCGGTTCCGCTGGGCATCGACTCAATTTGGGTCTCTCTCTGCACGGGTTCTGCAGCCTGACATCACACACAGTTACTCACAAACTCATCCACCAGAAGTTCCAAGTTGGGAAACACAATCTCATCCTTAATCGTGCCTTGGCCGACCCCTGATGCCCATAATGCGCCAGTGTTATCACTTTAGTAACCAGCGCCGACTGCATGTCCATCCTCTGACCTCTCAACAGCAGCCCCAATTCCCTAGACGACAGTTAATTCCTCACTTTCCACAGCTGCTCCAGTGATGCCTTCGCTTCCTGTGTGTGTTTGTCCAGCCCCATCAGTTCCCACTTCCATTCTCCTTTGTTGAGGGCCTGCCGGAGCAGGTAGTAACATTTGTCTCTGGCAGAGCTATCTGCCAGCTCTTGCACAGAAATGGAGTTTGGAGTGTTGGATTCCACAACCCGCCTGACAAATTCCTCGACTTCCATCTCTCCATTCCCAGTCTCCGCTCCAGACCTCCCTGGAAGCCTGGACAGGTAATCAGTGGCATTGTTTGTCCCTGGCCGGTACAACAAGCGGACATCGTATTCCAACAAGGCCAGCATCCAACGTTCAATCTGAGCCAGTGGCCTTGACGACGATCCAGCCATGACCGGTACCAACGGCTTATGGTCGGTCACAACCATCACCGGTCTCCCCAGCACATAGAGCCTGAAATGCGTGCACCCCCAGAGCACTGCCAGTGCCTCCCATTCAATCTGGGAATATAGCCGCTCAGCATCCATCAAGGCTCTGCTCGCAAACGCCACAGGCTGCACTTCAGCCTTCGAGTTCTGCTGGCTCAGCACCACTCCAAGTCCAAAAGGTCTTGCATCCACCACAATCTCTGTCGCTATAGCTGGGTTGAAAAACGCCATAGTGCTGTCAGCCGTCTTGATCTCTTCAAACACACTCTGTTCCAGTGGGCCCCACTGCCAAGCGCACTCTTTCTTTGTCAGATTTCGTAGTGACTCGGACAAAGTCACCAGATTCCAGATGATTCACCCACAGTATGTCACCATACTGAGGAAGCTTCTCACCTCCGTGACTGACTCCGGTGATTTTGCCTCTTTGATGTCTCTCACTTTTCTGGGATCCGGAGACACGCCTCCCTGCTGAAACACAAACCCGAAAAACTCAATCTTTTCCTTGAAGAATTCACATTTTTTCTTGTGGAGGATGAGTCCCAGTGAGCTCATCCTCTCAAGTGCCTTCTCTAGCCTCTCCATGTGTTCAGTCTCAGACCCGGCGAACACCAAAATGTAATCACTGATGTTATAAACCCCGGCCAGGTCACCCAGCACTTCACGTATAATGTTCTGGAAAACCTCTGTGGCCGACGATACGCCAAAACGGAGTTGCTTATATCTGTATAAGCACCTTATGAGTTGTGAAAGTTGTAATATACCGAGACTCGGGGTGCAGCACCACCTGATGATAGCCCGCCTGCAAGTCCAGTTTGGAGAAAAACCTTGCTCCTTGTAATTCTGCAATGATGTCATTCATTGTGGGAGTGAGGTGCCTTTCCCGCTTTATAGCCTTGTTGGGCAGATGCATGTCTACACAGATCCGAACTGACTCCAGCTGTTTCGGCGTCCATGCCACCACTATACGTGACACCTACAGGGTCGGCCCCTCTACTGTCTTAATGATGTCCATCTCCACCAGGTGTTCTATCTCCTTGTCCACCTGGTCCCTCAGATGAAATGGGACCCTTCTGTGCTTAAGGACCACAGGGTGGATGGATTCATCAATATGCAGTTTAACTGGTCCCCTGCCAGTTTTCCTATGCCCACAAACACCTCTTTGAACTTGCGCAGCACCTCGTGAATGTCTTCCACGTAGAACATGTATGCAAAGCTGACAATCTTGAGGGCCTCGGCCACGGCAAAACTCAGCAGAGTGTCCTTGCTGACATCAGTAATGAAAAATCTCACCTTGAAGGTGTTCGGCCCATGACCCACTCTCGAGACGAACGCCCTTTTCAATGGCAAAGTCTCTTTACCATTGAAGGTGAAGATTCTCACTTTCGCCCAGGCCAGAGCCCACGGGCTTGGCAACCCCTCATAATGTTGCAAGGCCATTACACTCACAGGTGCGCCTGTGTCTATCAGTACCGGAATCTCACATCCACCCACAGACATTGCACATCTCAGTTGCCTCTTCTTCTTGTGCTTGAGGTCACTGAGACTGGAGATGAAGAACACATCTTCCTCCTCATCATCTGGGCAGGGTTCATGGTTCAGCTGGTCTTCATCTTGATCCGTCTCGGGAAGCGTCTCTGGGTAGACATGCCCATCTTGGCAGGGCCTCTGGGTGTGACTACTGGCCCCGGGGCTTTGCACATGCGCGCAAAATGGTCGACTGACCCACATCTCCCACACATTCGCCCTTTTGCAGACATTCGACTCTGTGCGGGAGGTCGTATCCGGACAGTGTGCAGTGAGTTTGCATCTCTGGTTCCCTGTCTCTTCTAGGGCCCATTCCACGCCAACCGCCCCTGATGCCTTGCTGGCGCCCTATCATGCAGACATCCTACAGCTTCACCATCTTAATGGCCTCATCCATTCTGGAAGCCCTCGTGTCCGCTAGCTCAAAGGATCTTGCCAACTCTAGAATCTGCACCCGGCTGAGCCCCGGTTCCCTTAGGATCTATTGCTGTATCTTTCCAGAGGCACACCCCTGAATTAACTAGTTGCACACCATCTCCTCCTCATTGTTCCAAGCGCATGTGGCCGCCAGCTTCCTCAGCCTGCCCTGGAAGGAGTCAAGCAACTCATCATCCCTCTGCTTGGCTGCGCACATTACAAACCGCTCATAATCCACGTTAACCAATGGAAGCCAGTGCCCCTTGCTGACGATATACATTGAGCATGGCCGGAGCACCTGCGGCCGCCACCTGGTCATCCACCATGCTGGCACAGAACCCCACACAGCAACATCACACTGTGTGTACAAGCACCCCCCAGTGAAAAGAGGGCCGCAACCCAGTGTGACCGCCTAAGGATCTGCGTAAGAGCTTCTCTGTAGACCAAACAGCAGGCACAAAATGTCCCAAAAAGTTAGGGGGAGAAGACAAAGAAAATCTCACAAAACACCCATTACATGTCAGGAGAAAAAGAGGAAAGAACATTTTTTTTTTAAAAAGTATTTTAACGAACACTCTCAAGTGCTCCCAAAATTGTTCCAGAGGCACACGTGCCCTTCATTGGCTGGAAAGCCGCAACCTCTTTCTTGCCAGCATTACAGGGCATGTCTCACCTTCGCCTCGTGTGCTGACACAGCTGCCGAGTGGATCGATTGTTCCCTTTTGATGTTTGTCAGCTCAGCTAATCCAGCACGTGGGCAAGTATGAGTGACCTCCTCGTCACCATTGTTATAAGGCCATGCGGCTTTGCATCGAGATAACCCCCAGGCCCCTCCACAGACCGACACTCACACAGATATTCCGCCAGGCTCTAAGGCACAGGCGCGGGAGTGTCCCTTTTATTCCCTGCAACGGAGTTGCGTCACTCTGTCACACGCGTAGCGTGACCACATCACTACAATTGTGTGCATCCATACACAAGTGACACAAGACAGGGAAGCAGCCAAGGCATAAGTTGTTTCGGGAGATTAGTTGATAGTCACTGCTACATTGAAGGGGAACACAATGTACTCGATAATGTCACGTCAAAAGTAAATCAGAAATGCGGGCCCTATTCCATTGAGAACATGGCTGCCCACCTGAGAAGTACTGGTGGTGTTTCATAAAATATACAGCAGCCCCTCGGATTCGGGTCACTTGGAAGCAAAGCAATGCATCTAAGAAATGCTAATAGTAGAGTAAGACTACGTTCCATTCCCACTGGGGGTATTGTAGGAGGAAATCATTAATTTGGATGAGACACTTGTTACAGTAAAAGTTTCGGAACAAACCGATATTGTTGCATACACTAGCTGAGGTCGTAGTGGATGGGGTGAACCATGGGCGATCCAAACCATAAACCCTAAAAACACCAGTACTGCTAGAGGGAGTTGAACTCAGGGCTGGAGCAGTTATTAATATCTCTGGGTCTTCATGTTTATTGGAACACCTGGATCCTGAGGATTTAGAGAACTGTCCGCATAATGACTTAATCTACGATCTTTCAATCCTGGCACCAATGGTTTGACGTGAATTGGCAAAACGCATGCCCTTCATGCGACAAAAGGGATAGTGTTTGTTTGCATAGAAAACCAGCTAATTTGATGGGTGGGTGAATCATCCCTAATTTTATCAGAGAAGACAATAACATGGGGAAGGGGGCAGTTTGGTGCAACAAAAGATCAGGGTAGCCCTAGGACCCACCCTGTTTGGGAAGGGTGGTCGACCAGTGGCCCTGATGTAAATCAGAATGCCCACGAAAACTCAAACTCTGGAAATCAGGTTGTGGATGCATTTTCTTTACCCATGCTGTCATGTATACTCGACGTCATGGAGAAAGGACATGAAACGCTCCATATGTACTGCCGGAGGTACAATCGGCGCTAAAGGATTTGAGCAGCAAAATGAACTATCCAGAGGGTTTTATTATGGCCTCCAACAGACATGCAAGCACTGTTGCACTTCCCTCCTCAGAAGCTTTAGTTTTATTGAACAATGCCACAGATGTTCATTAATTGCCCAAATCGGAAAGGGCATGGGAAGTGGCTGTGGTTTCGGACATTACTAGTTTTGAGACTGACGTTCTTGTTCCAGCAATTATGGCAGTTTCCCTGTCTCAAATTCATAGGACATCTTCTAAGAGACATCTGAAAGTGTTTCCTATAAGGGATAGTCTTTTTGACAAAAAAGTCCCAAAATATTAAAACAAAAACTAACTGCTCTCTTAAATTCCTTTGTCATTTAAATTCACGATTGGGGGTGTATAGTCCTCCTGGCCAGATGGAGAGCATGCAGCAAAGACTGGTAATGTCGAGGGACCTGCCGCAGCAAACATTGATGTAGAAGACTTTTTGGCGCAGGGCCGGATAACCGGATTGGTCCAAGGTGGGGCCTCTGTTCATAACCGTTTAATTGACGATATTATAATTTCTAAGGATGCAGAGCTGATTAAAAGTCTTCCAATCAATCCTAGCCCAGTGAAGAGAATTAAGGTAGGCACAGTAGTTCGTTATCAAGCTAACACAGGGAGTAAGTCTGTTAAAACCAAGTCCAAAATCTTTTCAAGACGGGTGGTGGGGAAAAATGCTATTGCTCATTTTTTTGAAACTTTATATGCCCCAATAAATGAAAGTATGACAGATCTGATTTGTGCAGTCTTATGGTTCACCCAGACGAGATGGAGAATGACAGAGAGGGTTTCTTCTAATTCGATTTAATAACAAAGCCAAATGTGCATGTAGGAGCTGTTTCCCATGTTATTACTGATAGGGGTAATAAAACTGCACAGTCTGTACTGCCAAGTGTTTTTGTTGAAAATGCTTGGGAGGGAGTCTTTAAAGGAGTTGCTGGGGATCAACCCTTTGAGAGAGCTATGTCTGTCCTGATGGGGTATGATTTGAGGCAGACCCATCAATTAACCAGATCAGTTGGGCAAGCTTGCAAAGAAGGCAGAAGAGTCAGAGATCATTACGATCTGGCTCTCTGCTTTTTTTAACTCTAGAACCCAGACGTACTAAACCTATGAAGCTGTTAGTAGGTAGTCAACCTAGTCAAAACTTGGGTGACTGCCGAGAGGATTGGTGGGGTACCAAAGGAGCGGCTTTGCGGGGGGGTCAAACTTGAGGGCTCCCACTTCAGTGGACCTTAAGCAATCTGCTGACTGGAAGAGGTCCTTTATCAATGTCCTGAGCAGGTCCGACCAGAGGGGAGAGGCGGTTATGCCGGAGGAAGATTAATTAAATCATCAGCAAGTTTTGTCATTGTTTTTGAACGAGGTCCCCAGATTAAGACTTACAAGGTCATCGGATATCAAACGGCTGGAGTTTGTAGGTCATCAACAGCTAGACCTACCTAGGGTGCACCTTTTCTCAAACCTGGTTCTGAGTGGTACTGGAAGAGGCTCATATGTTACATTTGTTGAGTTATGATGTGTTTGAAAGACAAGGTTCAATTATGGAGACAGGTTCCAGAGTGTCAATTGACAAGTCGGTGAAAACCAAAGAGGCCGAGGTAAGGCCCCCTTTGAGGATTAGTTTCGCCCAGGATTCAAATGCTTAAAATACTGTCCATACTATGGGTGGGAACAGTACAGGTGCTCCTAAGAGAAATGGTGTTGATTGGTCCTTGATTGCGAGGTCCCTGCACCAAGTCCCAAATCCAGTTGAAGTGTGAAGTCGGCCTTTAAGGTTGCTTGCATGGAATACAAGGGACCACTCCCATCTGTTGTCTTCTTCATTTGAAAAATCTTGTGGTGCAGATCATTAAATTATTTGTTTTCAAGAAACATGGTTATAACATACGTCTTTGATGGATAGGTACGCCTTATGTGGTGTGAATGCCCTAAGAGGCCGAAGGGTAGGCCATTTGGTGGTCTGTTGTGTGCTACTAAAAACAACATTGGCCTTACTACAACACACTTGGCTTCTGTGTCTCCAGATCTATTGATGGGGAAACTTGATGTAAATCTGACTTTTTTAGATGCTTGCAAATCTTGCATTTTAATTCATGTATATTTTAACCCTGCGAGATGCACTGTAGAGGTTTCTTTAACAGTTTTATCTGATTTGTTTGCACAGTGGTCAACACATTTTAGTCTTCGTTTTATTGTGGCAGGTTACCTAAATAGTGAGTGCCCCCTGTAAGATTGGTGGTTGTTCACGGAGAAAATGGGGTCTGTTGATTCAACAGGAGCTGGACATTTGGCATTTACAGATTCTGAATGGGTGTATCTTGGGTGATTCGCCTTCAAATTATACACTTACAATAATACAGTAGAATTTGACATTGGATTCTGTTTCTGTTTCTCGTGAGCTCTTCCAGATATGTGCTGAGATGTAGGTCATCAGTAAGGATATTATTGATCACAATCTATTAGCCATTGTTTTTTCAGTGGAAATCTGTCCACCTCGAAGTCATTATTCTGGGGGAGAGCCTCAGGAAGTGTGCGCAAAGAATACAGCCATAATATGGAAGCCCTCCCAAAGCCTTAGATTTAATAAGGGTGTGGCCTCTCTATTGTTGCATGATGCTGGTGACTTTACTGATCTGTTAAATTATATATCTATAGTTCACAGTCTTCTAGACAGTTTTTGGAAAAGGTTAGACCATGGCTGTGTCGGCCGTTAGAGGGAGCATTCACATGTGTTTGACAACGCAGTAAAACACATGTGAATGCATATGGTCTTTAGGAACTCTCCAGACGCTGATGTGTTATCTGAAGGCATGATCAGCAAAACAAGTGTTACAAAATTTGATAAAGTGTCATAAATGTATGTTAACTCAACAGGATTCCAAAACAATGTTGAGGGCACTATCAACAAAGCAAGATAGCTTGATTTGGATGTTGGTTAAGTCACTGGGTACCCAAGTAAGTTTACAATTGAATCCCATTGCAGAGGCTATTTGGGTAAATCACTTTGAAAAATTGAACAGCGCGGCGGCCGATCCCAGTAGAGGAGGACATTTTGAATTGTATAAACAAGTGTAAGCTATCAAGGGCCACAGGGGTTAACGGATTGAACGTTTAAATCAGATCCTGTTTTGTGGGCTAAAGTTTTGAGTGACTTATTTAGAAATATTGTTTGGACAGGGCTCATCCCTCATGGGCCGGCGCTAATATTTTAATATTTAAAAAGGGGGATAGACTTAATTCTGGTAACTATCAACCAATATCTCTGTTGGATGCGTGTAGCAAATTGTTCTCCACATTATTACTAACGGATTTGGAGGCGTGTATCAGGTTCGTCTTAGGAAGGAGGTGGGGACCTCCCAGAATTACTTTTTATTAATGCTGATGTCAGAGCAAATTAAGAAAAAGGGTACCCCTGTGTATATTGCCTTCTTGGATCTGGCTCAGGCCTTTGATTGTGTGAATAGAGATAGGCTCTGGGAAATGATGCAGGAAAATAAATGCCCCTCACATCTTTTGAATATTTTGATTGCCCTGCACTCAGGCACTTGTTTCTGCATCCGTCTGGACCAATAAGGGAATTTTAGTAGATGGATTAAGACCAGTCAGGGGTTGCAACAGGTTGTGCTTTAGTGCTGCTTTCATTTAATTTTTATATACAAGGCATTGGTCAAGCTTTTATCAACATTCGTACTAACCCCCCCCGCGGCTGTGTCTTGTCTGGGTCCAGTATATGACATATCCAGACGGCCGTGTTCTATTTGATTTTATGGCCATAGGGCTTCAACAAGGTCTGGACTCAGTGCATTATTTTCTGAAAGATTTGGATTTGTACATAAATGTGCGCAAAACAAATGTGTGAATTTTGAAACCGAACCTCCGATCACACATAAAAGGTCTCTCGTTGAATTTTAATTTGGTCATGTCAAAATAGAAAAGGTAGCTGAGTATATATAATTGGGCATCACGGTTCTCGATAGCGCAAATAAGCAGGATACACTTTTAAGCAAAATGGCTCAGGCTAGAGTTGCCTTAATTCAATTGAGATTGATGGATAAGCGATATGGTGCATATTCAATCCTTCCTTTGCGAAATGTTATCACAGGAAAATCCTTCCAAGGATTACCTTTGGGGCCCAAACACATTGGGATGGTCTGAATTAGACCAAGGTCGAGGCAGCTATTTGGAGAAGAACATTAGACATTGCAAGCGGTGTACCAATAAATTTGATCAGACATGAATTAGGCCTGGTTTCTATAAAAGCCTGTGTGAATTGGTAGGTATCACAGCTTTTTACGAAATGATTATGCCCTCCAATTTATTTGTTATTCTTGTTGTTACATAGACAGTTGGAACTCGAAACCTGTTAAAGTGCTGAAGAGTTTGGTCGACACATGCCAAAATTATGTTGGAGGGGACAGGCTGTTTGTTGGAAGATCTGATGTATGCTAAAATTAAAGTGAAACAAAAACTATATGAATTGGATTGGATAATAACTAGATAAAGGATTGCGGACTATCACCAATTTTATTGTTCATTTTATTATATTAGAACTTTTAACTATTTACCGCTGTATTTGTGCAAACACCCATTTCTGTTTTTTGAGCTGCGTTTTTAAAATTCAGGTTAAATTTGTTTTTAACAAACAAAGTCTTGGGCGCCCCCATTGAAATTGCAAGAAATTAGAGGTAATCTAGATTTTGTCATACCGAGGTTGAAACTCTGAAACATCTGGTAGTACTATGTGAACATTTGTCATCTGTAAGAAAGCAATTGTTTGCTAGATTTTTTTAACATGATGTACTGTTATCCCAAGATTATGAATGGAATCGAATGATGAATTTAAATTAAATTTCCTTATGTATTAATGTTTTCAATTTTAATGGTTTGGTTTTAAAGGCTGTGTGATTATATGCCCAGCATACATTCTGTATGGTATATTTAATGTATTATGTATTTTGCTAAAGGTTGAGTTGTCAACCATACCGCAAATACATAAAGAGTACAAATATGTCATACGTTTAAAACAGAAATGTTTTTGTAATGCATATTTCTTTGCATATTCTAGCACATTACAAGATCTATTTTTACCTCTTCAGATCACTCAGAAATCATTCCTCTTCACTATGTGAACTACTTGTGCAAACATATTTCTGTAGAGTTGTGTAGGTGGAGGCTTGTGGATTGGCTCGAATGTGTCTGTTTCTTTTATTTTTGTTTGTTGTATTTTTACTCCATACTTTTAGTTTTTGGGTGTATTAGCCTATTTGTGGGGAGTGAACGTGGCTTACACCCTTTGCTTTTAGGGCAGGTGCCACAGTACTTTTCTGAAGTCCAGTGAGTCTTGTTCTAATAATGCAGTTTAAACTATATAAGTGCCGGTGCTGCAGCAGTCCGCCAAGAAGCAACCGATGGAGGAGAATATCGGGTGATTTCCGAAATAGGTAGTTATTTGGCTTTTTTCTCCATTCCCTAGGGAAGTCACATGAACATCAATGAGCCAAAATGGATCCATAGTAAAGCTCAAAGATTTCCCCTCAAATGTAAACTAAACTAAGCTTTGCACTGCATAATGCCAGTTGATTTGATTGCTTTGCTCTATACAGTGCAGCACCACACACCAACTCATATCTAGGCACAAAAGAAATCCAGGTATTTAAACGAACTCCGTACAGCAGTACGTGCCTAAACTACAAACCAAAAAGTGGGGTTTTGATAGCCTCCCTAAAGCACACAAAACTGCTTAAGTTCTGTATATCCAAGGGGAGAGAATTCCAAAGGTGCGTGTTATGGCCAGCAAGCCCCCATCATTGCTAGTCTTAACTTGTAATCTGGGAACCAGCTATAAATGTTTGTTGGCAGAGCCCAAATCCTGTCCTGGAATGCAGTGTCAGTTTATCCGATAAGAATGATGGAGCCATGCCATGGTTGCATTTAAAAACCGAATATAGAATTTGAAATATCACTATATCTAACTGGAAGCCAATGAAGAGATCAGTGAAAATGAGACATAGGGGGTCTTTTACTTTACCAAACACCAAATGGATTGCAGCATTTTTCATGTCCTGGAGAACATTTATATGGTATGACGGCAATCTTGAATAAAAGGTATTGGCACAGTCGAGTTTATCAGTGTTCCCATGATCATGTGATGGGAATCAGGAGGTACATATGGATAAACCTTTTAAGCTGCTGAAGCGTAAAGTAAGCTGCTTGAGTGACAGTGCTAACTTGGGTTCAAAGGTTGAAGTCTGAATGCAGACAACTCTCAGGTTTCTTACCCAGAGAGAGACAATAATAATTAAACCAAAAACCGTAGGAGGTTCTGCAATTCTTTTGATCTTCTTTAGTAAGTGGCGATTGCCCAGCACCAATACCTGCATTTTAGCAGCATTAACTTTTAATTCATTGATTGCAAGCCAATAAACAACCTTGATCAAGGCCTCTGATATTGATTACAAATTGTCTCTGGGGCCTTAGACACCCTGACAAATCTGTATGGTCTAGATATATGAATTGAACGTGAGATATGGGTCTCAGAAAAGATCAAAAAGAGGGAAAAAGGACATATTGAGCTAGAGATGGACCAGGAAGAACCTTGTGGAATCCCACATTTCAGAGAGACTGAATCAGAGCGGATAGTCTCCAATTGACTCTGATTTCACAATCTCAGAAAGGAACTGTGATCCCCCCACCTACATGGGCCACATAACTAAGTCGATCATTCAGTTATTCAGAGGTGAAAGGGATCGATAATGAGCATGTCTCAAGACATCATCCCAAACCATGATATGATATGATATGATATGACATTTACAACACGCCTGTACATAAGTGTTTCTAGGCGTGACAAGACAAGGAGGGGGAAACAGAGGGAGGACAAAACAACAATCTTTCTGGGCCTTGTGTCATTCAGATCGTGCAAGTACAGGGAAGCATAAGGGCAGAAGTGCCAAGGAGGGTGGGGGGAGTGGAGTAGTGCAGGTAATAAAGTGCATCCAGCGGGTGGCACAGAACAGGAATCAGAAAGTGTAGCCATCTGGTGGCTCATAAGTGTAGAGAAAGGGGAGGCGGTGCAAGGTGCAACTGGACAGGCAGGGACCTGGGCCCAAATTCAGAGGGTGGTCAGGTGACCAGTGCATGGATCAGAAGGGTCTTCAGCAGGGCAGAGAAAGAGTGAAGGCGAAAGCAAAGAGGAAGGTCTTGAGTAGGTGGTTCTACTCAAGCTTGAGAGAGGCAGGGAGGCTGTTCCAGAGGGAGGCCCTAGCCGAAGAAAGAGATCTGCCCCCAACTCTCATCTTGGAAAAGCGACTGACCCTCAGAGAGTTGGAGGTGGATGAACAGAGAGCTCAAGAAGGAAGATGTTTAGGAAGAGAGAGTTGGTGGTAGAGCAGGCCCAAGCCCCAGAATGCCTTGTGGACAATGAAGAGGGTCTTGCACTTGATCCTTGCTGCCACTATGAGACAATGAAGAGATTTCAGAGCTTGAGAGATACGATCCCTGTGCTTTAGGACAAGGAAAAGTCTTGCAGTCCTGTTTTGGATAAGTTGTAGAGGACGGAGAGTAGAGGCAGGACTATTTAGAAAGAGGCTGTTGAAGTAGTCCAGCCTGGAGACCGTAAGCTTATGGCGGAAGTGAGGAAAGGAAGAATACTTCTGAGGAGGTGCAGAGGATAGCTTGACTTCGAAGATGTGCAGAGAGAAGGAGAGGGTGGAGTCGAAGATGGCACCAAGGTTCTTAGCCTCGCAGGTAGGAGAAAGAAGAGAGCCCAGAGTGGATGGCGAGAGAGAGAGAGAGAGAGAGAGTGAGAGTGAGAGTGAGAGAAAAGGAGGGAGCTGGTGTTCCAATGAGGAGAATCTCCGTCTTACTTGCATTAAGGCAGAGATCATGGGCAGCACACCACTCCTGAATTGCAGACAGACAGTCTGGAATGAGAGAAGGAGTAGAGGTGGCTGAGGGGAGCCTGAAAGAAAGCCGAGTGTCATCCGCATAACACTGAAAGTTGGAGCAGAGAGCAGCAATGCAGTGGGCAAGAGGTGCCAGGTATTGTTTGAACAACCATGGAGAAAAGTTACACCCCTGGGGAACACAACAGGTAGAGAGAGCTAGAAGAGAGGAAGGACCCCAGTTGGACCTGAGAGGGTCGATCAGTGAGAAAAAAGGTCAGCCAAGTCAGGGCCTGATCAGTGATACCCAGGTTATCACAGAGGCAATTGAGCAGGATGGCATAGTTGACCGTATCAAAAGCAGAAGAAAGATCGAGGAGAATGAGGAAAGAAGAAAGGTTAGAAGTAAGGTTTGAGAGCAGGTGATCACAGATGTTCAGGAGAGCCGTTTCCGTGCTTCTGGCCACTCTGAAGCCAGACTGATGGTCATGGAGACAACCAACAGATTCAGTGTGAAGGTTAAGCTGGGAGATGGCCAGCTTTTCCAGGAGTTTGCCCAGGAAAGGAGTGATGGAAATCGGGCGATAGTTAGACAAAGAGGAATCATCGGCAGAGGGCATCTTTAGGAGGAGCTGCACAAGGGAGCGCTTCAGGGGGAGGGGTAGGTTCCAGTGGCAAAAGAGTAATTACAGAAATAGGCAAAGGCTGGAGTAAGGGTGTCAATGTGGTCCTTGATGGTTTTGGATGAACAGGGAAGATTTTGTTGTCACAAGACTTTCATTGATCAGACTGGTCTAGAAACGTTGTCAGGGGTGAACAAGGGAAAGGAAGAGAAGGGAGGAGGGGGGGTTCGCCAAAGGAAGGCCAAGAGTGGAGGAGGAGGATGAAGAGGAAGAGTGGGTGGACAGGATGTCCTGATCTTTAGTGATGAAATGAGAAGCCAACGCCATACAGAGGGCCTGGGAGGGAACGGGTGAGGTAGAGACTGCAGCAGGATTGGCCAGCTCCTTGCAGATTTTGAAGAGTTCGGCCAAGTTGTTAGATGCCGCAGAGATGTGGGCTTGGTTGTGTGCTCTCTTCTTGGTAAGGACAGAGAGATTGTACTGCCTTTTGGAGCAGGCGGCATGCCGAGCTTTCAGAGAGTCCACCTGTTGCCCTCCACATCCTCTCAGCCACACTGCACTTACATTTAAGGGTGACGAGATTGGAGTTGTACCAAGAGTTGTACTTGGATTTGTGCTTCAAGCAAATCCTCATGACAGGGGCAAGTATATCCATAGTGTCAGAGATAGAAAGATGAAGGTTAGAAGGAACTGTGTCAGGATGTGAGTCAACCAAAGGTGCAGAAGCAGGAAAGTAGCAGCAAAAGCCTCCACTGATACACGCTTCATGGGTCGGATGACCAAGAAAGTAGGAGGCAGTACGGGTGTCGGCTTGGCCTGACGGGTAGAGAGAGTGAGATTAGAGGAAAGGAGAAAGTGATCACTCCAGGAGAGAGGAGTGGTGAGAGGGTTGGAGAGGAGGAAGTCTGAGGAGATCAGAACATCCAGGGTGTGCCCTGCAGAGTGAGTCGGGTCAGAGGGAACAATAGAGAAAGAGAGAGTTGCAGAGGTTGTGACAGAGCCCTGCAGAAGGACAAGAAGCATCCATATGTATGTTAAGATCTCCAAGGAGGAGAAGTTTCGAGGTAGAGGCGAGGAGGGAGGATGAGACCTCCACCCACTCAGAGAGGGAAGAGGCTACCTGGTCGGGCTGCCGGTAGATAGTGGCTCCAGTGAGAGAAAGGCCAGGAGAGAGAGAGCCTGCAGATTAGACATTCAAATGAGAAGTAATCCTGCATTGGAATGATAGAAGCAAGGATCCACTCTGGGAAGATCAGGGCTACACCCCCAGTTGGATGGTTGGTTCTGGGCGCAGAGAGGATCTTGTAGCCTTAAGGAAGGAGAGTGTTAAAGCTTGTGACAGAACTGGCCATGAAACAGGTCTCGGTCAGACCGAAAACATCCAGATCGAGTTCTTCCAGGGGACGGAAGATGTAAGAGGAGTGGTTGACAGCTGAGGGGAGTTGAGAGTAGAAATGTGGAGCAGGTTTCCCCCTTTGAAGGACTTCCCTGCAGGGGTACAGGTCAGAGGATGGGCAGAAAAGGAAGGAGGAGCGGGCAAGCTAGCCAAGGAGGAGGAGGAGGTGCATGCCAGAGAGGTGACGGAGGAAGCACGCAACAGGTTGGTCGGAGAAGCAGCAGAGGCAGCCGTAGAGGTGGTAGAGAATGTAGGAGGCAGAGGAGCCAGAGAGGGAAAAGAAGGGACAGCAGGAGAAGAAAGGAAGCTGATAAGGTGCAGGAAACGTCTATCAAAAAGGAGGAGGTTGGCCTGAGGGCTTTGGACCAAGATGGTGCCGTTTAAGTAATCATTAATGATGGTCTTGGAGGAGCGGAAGGGGGCCAGAAGGGCCTCCCGTCTGGTGCCACCATTAATGGGTGAAGTGGAAAAAGGAGAGAGAACAGAGACAAGACCGTATGGGGGGCTCCATAGGCCTGGAGAGGGAATGACAAAGAGCATGTCAGTAAGGGTCTGTATGGAGGAAGCACTGGTGTAGGTATCGGCAATAGGGAGGCCTGGGTTGGAGACCAGGATATCCTTTTTGAACTGCTTCTTACCACACTTAGTGAGGACAGGATAGTTGATAGAAAAGCAGTTAAAGATAGGTGGGACAGAGAGCACCATAGAGGATGTAGAGGGAAAGAGTGGGGTGGAGGGGAGGACTTGGGAGAGGCAGGCACGGGGGAAACATTAGAGCAGGGGGGACACAGAAGGAGGAGGGGTGCAAAGCAGACAGAACAATGACAAAAAACCAGATGCAATATATAGACAAAGACTGTTATCGGTGGTACCTAGATGTAAAGAATGCACACAGCAGTGATGCAATCAGTACAATGTAAGCAAACAGCGAAGGAGAAACAAAAATGAAAAGAAACCAAACTATCACTTAGGGCACCTACAGGTAAGGAATAAAACAGTAGGGATGCAGGCAGTGCAATGTTAGCAAACCACCATGGATAACAAAAACAGAACAATCGACCAAGGGTACCTAGCTGAAAAGAAGGGATGATGGCAGTACGATGAAAACAAACAATCATGAATAGCAAAACACCGAAAAACAGAACAATCGACCAAGGGAAGCCTAGGACAAAAATGATGAGCACAGGGATGCAGGCAATCATGGGGAAAAGACCACAGAACAGTACACAATAGGTATGGGGAAGGGGGCTGTGTAAGGTGAAGGGGGCTAGGAAAGGTGGAAGGTGAGGGCCCTCGGGGAGTGCTGAGGTTGCACGGCCGGCTGAGTGGGGGAACACCAGCCTAGAGTTGCAGGGGAGGGCACACAGCCTAAGATGCGAGTGAGCGCATGCAATCTAGGACTGCGAGGGAACGCACATGGCCTCGGATGCCAAGAGAGCATACGCAGCCTAAAATGCGAGTGAGCGCACGCGATCCAGTAAGGCAAGGGAACACATTCCAAAGCATGATCAATGCCACCTCTGTTCCATGTTTAGGGTGAAACCCAGGTTGGAAATTATCCAAGATGTCTTTATCCTGAACAATCGGCTGTAGTTGAAAAGTGACCACCTTTGCAGAATCTTAGCAGGCCAGGGACCCGAGTAATTGTATGGTAATTGATGAGTAGTGAAAGACCCGAGGAATTCTTCAACAGAGTGGTACGAACAGACTGTTTTAGTGACTTGGAACCTCCCCTTAAGATAATGAACGCTTGGCAAAGTCAGGAACCCAGGGGACAATCATATCTACATGTTATTTAGCCACCACAACAGGCACACTAGCCTCAAGGTTACAAATGGGCTTCAAAGCTTTCAATTGAGCTAAGGTTTCAGAAATGGAAAACATTTGAAGAAGGGGACTGCCTGACATAGGGGCCAATACATATAGGTCATTCATTCTGCCTTTTGAGGAACCTGGTGAATACAATTGTGAATAGTTTTGGCTTTCTCAATAAAGAAGGCATTCCATTCATGAAAGCATTCCTGAGAAGGTACAGTATTACTGTACATGCATGTAGGAGAGACGTGGATAGGGAATTTTGTGCCTCAGTAGTATTCATCAAAGTAGATTTTGTTGAATTTATTTTCATCTGATTTTGCCGCAGATATATGTGTGGGCGGTGGCTTAGGAGAATAAGTAATGTAGGGAATTTCAGTGGGGGTTGTGCGCGTCTCCCCCTGCATATATTTGGGGCAAAGTCGTCCTGTAAAACCTGTTCGACGAAAAAGATTCAACCAGGTCACATAGAACCGGAGAGAGGAAGGACTGGATAACTTTAAAGTGTTCTCTTTGTTTAAACAGTTTTGAATTTTTTAGTAAGAGTCTTCTTTTGGCGTGCAAGATCAATTTCCTGAAAATCATTAATAAGGACTTTAAATCAACAGGGTCAGGCGTGCATACAGACTGGCACCATTTGGTTTCAAGCTGTCAACGTTTGATTTCAGGGATAAAAGGTTCCTGATTCAACCATGGTCCTGTGTAGAGCTGAGATGTCCTTCATTGTAAGGGTTGACTACATTGCTGGCACCTTCCTTGTAACCCCTTTTCCCCATCCTACCCCATAGGATCTTCATAATCCCTCCCCGTTTCCGACACAAACACTTTCTTACATCATGAAAGACAACAGACTAACACCACAGCCGTTTACCTGACATGTCCCAATACAAGGGTCAGGCAGAGACAGGCAATTGACAATAACTGCGCACACCTGACGGCCCTTTGCCTTCCCCACAGGGATAAGAGGGACAGCACACTTTGTGCAAGGTCAACCTCACGAGGAAGCAGCTATTCGGGACCGGCAATTCAAACGTAGAAGAAAGTCGGCGAGACCTGAAAGGATGACAAGGAGGGAAGTGATCTTGCCCTTTTCAACCTAGACCCGCAAAGCATCAGTGAAAAGAATAATAAGACCAGGATTTACAGCTGGCGTGCAGTGTAACAGATGTCAACGATACCTCAGGCGAGGAGGCACACTTGCTACCATGGTACCGTCATTGACTCCAGAAGAAAGACAAGCCAACGGGTTCAGTACAGCCGGTGAGTTAGAGAGAGCTGATAGCAATCCCGGACTGTGTTGAGCCCAAGGTTGCAAACTGCAACATTGTATGAACTTGTGTGTTTTGAAGCTTCAAAGAAAGTCCACTGAAGGACCAGCTGCAGAGTGGCCAGGCACCACGTGGGTGCTCATTCGAAGGACTCTGGCTCGTCCCCTTTTTTGAAACTACAAGTACCAGGAGGCCCTAGGAGAGGCCAGTGTGAGGAGTCAGAGGGGTCATACACGGGTCAAGTCAAACCCCTTGTACAATCGAAAGTCTCTGACACATTGACAAGAAGGAAGGTAAAGGGAAGGGAATCCTGTATTGTGATAAAGCAAAGTGAACTGTGTAGTTGGCAAACGTGCACCCAGCTGGAGGATGCCTGCGAATTGGGGTGAAGCATAATACACCTGTGAACATTGTGTCGACAAGGGTGAAGCCGATTGAGGGATGTCCACAGTGAATGGTTGTTTAAAAAGACATTAAGACTCTCAAATCTTGCCGATGCTGATATTTCGAATAGAAGGCCCTTGTGATCCCGACTGAAGGAGGCCCATATTGCAAGAAGGATTGGAGCCCTGAGCGGGGGATCCTAAGGTGATGAGTAATCGCCCCATGAAGATTTATTGAAGGAACTTTTTATTTGTTGTTTATGTCACATTCGATACACGTGTAAGAGACTTTGTGTAAAAGAGACTTGGCCACAGAAGGCCCTGATATTTTGGAAACAAACTGTGAGCTTGTGCTGGAAAAGCCAAGGAGTGTGTTGTGCTCAAGGTTCCTGCCTTGTCCCATGCTACAAACGTGGGGAAGGGAGACCTCAGCTATACCACCCTGACTTATCATTTGGTGAACACTTCTTTCTTTTCTTCTGAACATTATCCCACACTATTTTGTAGCATCGCGGTAAGGGCTGGCAACAGAGACTTTGCAAGGGAGGGCTGAGGGTGCTATAGCCCCAGGTCTTATGGTTGTAGCCCCCGATAGAAGCTGAGGGGCTACAACCAAAATTATAGCTAGCCCCGAGTACCACCAGTCCCGGCATTAGCTTAGCCCCTAATCTTTTCCAGACCTAGCAACAGCCCTGGCTGGCAATAAGTTTTTTAGTATAGGCCCTTATTATTTGACTAGACTCCACTTGGACTGCATTATTATTATTTGATGGTCGCAGCTTGCTCCCATCTTCGAATTAGGTTTAGATTAGGCGTTTATCTCGCTCATTATACAGTTTAATAAACACCCTTGAACTGTTACCACTTTTGTCTGTCTTTACTGTTGCCACCATGAGTTCCTTACCCTACACGAGACCGCAACCTGACTTGCATACAGTTTCTCCTTATCTGTGATGTCAAAGCAAGGTGAACAAATATGATTTGAAGTGATCCCCAAAGCAATGCCAGCTGTTGTGCTTAATTCCAAACATTTGTTGCATCACTCTTCACTGTTGCATAAGCCACACAGTGTGGAATGTTATACCGAGATGGTGGTCGCAAGCTTGCTGCAACTAGAGATCCATGGTATACATCTCACTAATTCTGCTCAGTTTGGCTGAAACATGTCTTGGGCGCTTTTGGTCTCATGATGAAAGGATTGTGCCCTATTAATATCGTTGTGTGCCCCCAAGCCTGATTTACATATGTTTTTTCCCTGCCTGTAAAGGCATGACAGGCTTGTGCTTTAGAGTTTGGAGGTTGTCCCCAAGCAATGGCAGCAGCTGTGATTGATTCCCAAACTTCCATGCATTATTGTTTTGGTGTTGCACCGTCACTGAATGTGTCCTTTCACCGTCAAAGAAGCATTTCAGAAGAAACGTTAATATTTGGTGTGCCACAACTAGTCACTCCAGGGACTGCCATGTTGATGACCACTGGTATCTTGATGAACCTTTAAAATAATGAGCCGTACTTAACAATTACATTCGATCTTATGTTTACAACAATATATATATATATATATATATATATATATATATATATAAGATTACTGTAATAAAAAGAAGTATGATTCCATATATGGCTCCTGTTTACAAACAGTTTAATGTTTGTGTGTTGTGAAAAAATGTAATGAGTACTTGGCCTAGTCTGTAGTCCTTTGTATGTGCCCAAAAGACGTTTTGATTTAATGCAAAATACCCAAGAGCCCTCATCTGTGCTGTTTGTCGCCTCCACGTTTCTGCTAGGCATAATTTGAAAGAGTAAAACATAAAATGTCCTGACTGTTCTTCTGTGAATGATAATCTATCAGGAAATAATGTGTATGGTACTGTAGGTTTGATCATATTCTTTGCTTTGACATGTGTAAAATTGTTATTACAAATACAATAAATACCGGAAGCGATCATTAGAAATGGACATTGTAAAATTGTATGAAGAGCGAGTTTGCATTTAGTAAGAAATAATTTCAAAAATAAATACATTTTTCTGCGACTTTTGTTGCAAGAATAACCACTATTATGCCTCTCAGAATGTCGTATTTGCTTGAAAAGGGTCACATTCAGATAAAAACAGCCGTATATTTCTCTTGTGAGTACCAAGGCAATGTTTTATTTTGTGTGCTGTTTGCACAAACATTATTGAACAAAAAATAGAAAAATACATACAGGGGTGAGGACCTTGACATTTAGTCCGCTGGTGCTTTACACAAACCCGCAGAATACATGCACCCCGCAGAGCATATTGGAGTCCCCCTCAGTGAGATGGTGACATTCTAACATGACATATGCAATGTCAATGTGTGTCTGAAGTTCCTGGAAAGTCCCGAACTTGGGTGATGTCTCTGTTGCTGCTTCTCTCCTTCTACTTTTGACTATAAAACAATCAACCCCTTCAAGTTTATTTCTCTCATCACGCTGAAAGAGTGGGGGTGAGACAATCAGGCTGTCATGGAGGGTATTGTGGAAACTGCCATAAAAAACAAAATAGCAAGAGTCAGTGAATCAGAACAATTGCACATTGGAAAATACAGTCCTAACTAAATTCCAAGAGACATAGGGCCTCATTCCGAGATTGGAGGTAGTCATGGCGCTATTTGCGCCATGACTGCCTCCAATAACGGCACCGGTCTCATTCAATGGGGACTTACTGGTGTAGTCCGACCTTTGTGGGACCGGTAAATCCCCATTGAAAAGAACATTCCCATTTGAGCCCCCATAGGGCTCACTGGGAATGGGGAAGTAGCTAATAACAGTACCACAATTTGCGGTACCTTTATTAGCTTGGAAGTCCCCTAGCGGGTCCCGTCCATAACGCCTGGTAAAACCAGGCGTTGAAGGAGGGACCCGCTAAGGGAACTCGTAGTAGGGCGATAAGGGATTACCGGCACCGGTCTCCTTAACGGTGCCCGGTATCCCTTACTGCCCTACTAGTAATGAGGCCCATAGAATCATAGCCATTGCAAATAGGGCACAGTAGACACAATAAAGTCCCAAGACGCCGGGAACGATAGAAAGTAATGGCATATTGAGAAGTACACCACGTAGAATTAGAGAAGGTGCCTATTGCGGTCTGTTGTCCAGTGAGAGCTAAAGACCCTATGACATATCCTGGGAGAGCTGTAGAGAAGGTCAACTACAAAGGCTTTGAGAACAATAATCCATACAGAGCTAATCCTGACAGTTTAATTGGACAAATAAAAAACCCTTGAAATGTTCATAGCGTCAGCTTTTTAATGATATGGTTTCTGCAGACCGACATCCAGCTGATGGTTGCACTTGGTCGTATTCATTGTTAAATCAGTAAGTAACTGAGAGAATAGCCCCGCAGTGCCATGATAGGTGGTTTTAACATCTCTGAGACCGCTTATTAACTATTTATGTGATGCATACATGGATGAGTGTCTAAAGCGGCTGCATAACCATCTGTGCTGCAAACACATAACCTTATAATTTATGCATTAAAGATTTTTTTAAACTACTTGTAGATTGTATTTACTTTGATATTGTTACTTTGATATTGTATTTGTAATCTGATGCCTTCTTTTCAATAAACAAAAAAAGTGATGAGACCACCTGCTGCAAGCAGCAATTCACACTTCTTGCATTCTTTCAGTTTGATAACACTGTGGCAATAAGACCCGAGGCGGCGGGCCAATACCGCCCCAGGTAATACCCCCGGGGCCGTAGTTAACGAAGCCCCGGGGGCATTACCGTGGCCGGTATTGGCCCGCCGCCGAGGGTCTTATTGCCATTAGCACCCCGGCCCGTTAGACCGGGGTTCTAATGGCATTTTTTTTTCTGTTTCGCTTGTTTCGAAACAGAAACAAAAAAAAAAGACAAAAAATGGCCGCCGGGAAAGGGAAAACGTAGTCTGTTTTCCCTTTCCATGGCGGCCATCGGGAGCGGATGTGCTGGCAACACAAGTGTTCCCAGCTCGTTCGCTCCCAAGACCAGATGATAAAAGAAGGTAAGTGGGGTTGGATGGGCAGAAGGGAGGGGGAAGAGGAAGGGAAATAAAAAAGTACCGCAGTTTCTGCCGGGGGACGATGGAAGCCTCCAGCCATGTGGAGGCTTGGAGCAGGGATGGCCCCGCTCCGAGTCTCCACACGGCTGAAGGTTTTCATAGTCCCCCGCCGGAGATCACAGGATAGAAGGTAAATCGGGTCGGGTGGGAGGTGGGAGGTGGGAGGAAAAAAAAAATTCTTACCCGAGTCCCCGGCGAGAGACGAAGGAAGCCTCCAGCCATGGGGAGGCTCGGAGCGGGGATTGCCCCGTTTTGAGCCTCCTCATTGGCTGAGGGGCTCGCACGCCCCTCGCCAGGAACAGAGTAGCCGGCACGCACGGCGTAAAAGGGAATACCGTGTGGTATGGCTCGCAAATAAGCCACTCACCACACAGTATTCCCGTTGCGCCACGCGTGCCGGGTGCTAATGTGCATTATTGATCATCATTTTCTATAAATACTTGAACTTCTTTGTCAGTTACCAACCCACACTGCAGCAATAATTAGACATCAAGACAAGCTGTAGGGGTGTATGGAGGATTCTTGTTCTCAGAATGAAGGGCAGCTCGAGCCAGCAAGCTTTTGCTATAAATGTTTCTTCTCTTTTGTTCGTCTTTAACCCTTTGGTAGGGATTTGTAACTATCTTTGGACACTTCAATTATTTGATTTCATTTTCATTTTTTAACAAGATCTGTCACTTACGCAGTCTTCAAATTGGAGTGCTGGTTCAAGACGTGTCCCTCCTAAAGTGATGGTTCCTCCTTCTCAATGCATGTACTGTCATTTCCCCTGAGCAAGAAGCATGCATGGTGTGCCTCTGGGCAAGGGATTGTCATGAAGACGAGTAGGATCAACACGAGGAAGATGCAACACGTTCAGGGCCCAAATCAGCAAAGCTATAATGTAACATTTCAGTGAAACTGTAGGGTTTCTCTTTCAATGAAATATTACAAACATTTTAGCTTATGAATATGAATTTGGGTTTCCTCTCTGGTGTAGACAATCATTTCAGTAACTCACAGTTCTGGGGGAGTTTAAGTTTTCCATGCAATTCTTGTCTACTTGATTCACCAGCCTGGTGTTCTGCTTCTCAGTGTCTTCTGTCTCTAAGTACACCACAAGTTGTGCTTGTTAAGGGCACACGTTTGGGTATTTTAGTTGTCCCAAATATCCTTAGAACACATCGACTCTTGAAAAAGATTCCATGGTTTTAATGGAGTCCAAATAATGGCCAACCTTCTCTTTCACTCATCTTCCCCAGGGTTCCCTCCACCCTACTCCATTCTTCCCTAAATCCCAAAGTGGTCACTAGAGATTGGTAGCCCCTACTGACTAAGATCTGGCTGGCTAGAGGTGAAGGCCTAAAGGCAACTGCCTTATCCCTCATACTTCCGCTGGGGTCTTCTAGGTAGATTTTAACTTGGGTCACACAAGAAGAATATCAAAAGTGGTGCCTTTGAATCACCAAGATCTCACTCGATTATTACCACATATGCTCTCATACTCCTTGCCCTGATATTTTTCCTTCCTCTCACTTTCTTTTACTCTTCTTCCTTCTCTCCTTCCCACTCTCTTCTTTCTCTTCCTCTCTCTGTCCCCAATGTTGTTCTGTCTTACACAATACCGCACCTCTCTACTTCTCTTTCCTCTACTACTCTCCACTCCCTCTCTACTACGTTCCACCTCTATCTCTGATGCACTCTCCTCCCACTACTCTATAATACACAGTCAGGGGCTTGAGAGCAAAGACATACCCTCAAAGCTGAGGGGAGAATAGTGCACAAGAGACAGGAGTGTAAGGCAGCCTGCAGACAAGGAAGGATAGGCAATAAATACAGACAGGCAACAAAAGGCAGTGGACATGAAGGGGCGGGGAATACAACCAAGACAAACACGTTAGGGTCCCACTTGGGGTGTACGCGGAATGGGGGAAATGTGCTCCACTGGTCAGGGGAAATTCTAAGCTTCTGAGCTGATTATTATTACAGGGGTCCACTCTGAATGCTCATGGAAAGGAGCAGCATGAGTGGGACTCTTTGTCTGGACCCCAAGGCATGAACAATGAAACAATACGTTTACAAGACTTGAGCCAGTATGGGTCCAGCATGACCGGAATAGTAACTGCCCCTGAATCGGGAACCAGCACACTGTTAAACATATATGGCACAATGGACAAGAGTGAGAAGTGACAAAGGAAAGGGACAGAGATTGCCTGCTGGGGGACCCAACAGCCAAACTCTGAACAAAGGAATAACACAAGCACAAGTGAGGACAAGAATAGTAACAGAAGAATCCGGGGAAAGAATAGGAAATCAAAGTGAGCAAGGACCAGGATGGCAAACAGGAAGAAAGAGTCTTACAAGAACTCAAGAATGCAAGTGCAGGGGTACAGGAGCCTGAAACTGCAGACTAGAAATTAAGGACCGGAATCCAGGAACAGCGGACTGAACTATTGACCATGAACATAAAAAACTCAGGATCAAAACTCTGGACTAAGATAACAAGGACTGAATTGTAGACTGGTAACGCAGAATACAAGGAACTGTCCCTCTGGACTGGAATAACAAGAGCAGGACTGCAGACAGAGACTGTAATCTAGGCAGCTAAATCCAGATAACATGGACTACAGGCACAGAGCAAGGAACTGCAGGCATGGAACACAGTGATTGGTGGTAGAGAGCCAGCGGCTGCAGACAGGGAACAGAGGACTGCAACCAGGCAGTGGCATAAGGGCCACCCAAAATCTGTAAATATCCACTCAGCAGCACTGTGTGGGCATTTACAGACGTTAATGTCACTGCAGTGGGCCCAACTGCATTAGCTTCAGGCCCCATTTGTTAGCCAATCCTAGCTATGCCTCTGCAACCAGGGAAGCCAGGCTGCAAAGTAGGAATCCCAGGAGTACAGGACAGAAGGCAGGGGAGTGCAGACAGAGTTGTAGAGCTGCAGGGCAGGGTGAACAATGCACTGGAACAGGAGCAGGTTCTGGAAACAGCAGAAACAGGACACAGCAGAAATCGAAGGATCAAAGGACAAGGGGCTTGCAGCAAGCTCAATGCAGGAGCCCTGTGATTCTGCAGGTAGCTGCTTAATTACTGAACAGCTTTGTCCCAAAGCAGACTTGTTAGCAGCACCTGGGGCACTACTGCACCTGAAAGTAATCTGCCTCCTCCCTCTCTGGTCCGGGGACAGCAAAAGCAGCACTGGTCTCTAAGGCGTTTGGGCATTGTTGTTCCAAGACTGCTGCATAGTAATAGCCAGTAAAGACAACTGACACAAGGTACATTATGGGATATGTAGTTTGTGAAATTAAATAAATAAGTACCAAAGTAGTGCAAACCGAAAGTAAAGATACAAATCTGAATAGGTATTGTCCGGGAGGATTATGGTGATGACTAATAATCCACAATTTGTGCCAATGGGTGTTCCAGAGGCACGGGCGTAACATACCTACTCCTACCAGAACTCTTCACAGCCCCCTCTATACTACAACTCTCTACTGCGGTCTCCTTTCAGTACTCTCCACTACACTACACCACAGCTTCTCTCACAGACACTCTCCTTTTGCTCTCTCATTTACCTTTCTCACACAGACACTCACTTCCCCTACTCTTGCACTTACCTTAAACTCATACTTCTTCTGTGCCAACATTATGGTATAGAGGGCAGCACATGGTCCTCCTGACCACCCGATCCACAACCCCTCACATTGGCAGGGGACTTTGTCAGAGGCTACAGGACTAAAATGAGCTACATTGGGGATCTGCAAACAAGTGTCTCCAGATTCATTGGATTACAAATATTATCAGACTGAAAAGACAATGGACATTGATTTCCTGGTGAGGTGACAGTGATGATTTCATTTCAGGGAAATTATAGTCTTCTTTCAAATGTATTGATCAGTGTCACATATGGGCTCAAATAACAGGAGGATTTGTGTTTAAAGGGTTTATTTTCACAGTTTGAAAGCAAATGTTGGGTCTGTTCGATGATGCAGAGAGGCCAGACTAAGGGAGTTTGCTGCTCTAGTCGCTCAACCTCCTGTGGGATTTCTCCTCCCTAACCCAGACTTCTCTATTCCCCAGCAGTATGTTATTCACGGTCTAGTGATTGGTATTCCCTAGTGTCTAAGTCTATCCTATAATTCTGGTGATGATCTAAAGGCTGAAGCCTTTTCTAACATACTTCCTAGCCTGATGATGTGATGTGCAATGCAGCGTCCATTCACTAGTGCTCTCTTTCTCTCTCCTTACCCTGGTGTTTGCCATCTACTCTTTCTCCTCTCTCTGTCCTCCCACCATTGATCATCCTAGGCCCTCTCCTCCTGTGTCCCTCCTCTGTCCCTCCATTGTCTCAGCTCTCCTCTTATGCAGCCTCTCTTCCCACTTCCCTCCTCTGTCTCCCCCTCTTATTACAGTCTCCTATCTCGCCCTCTCCTTTTCTGTCCATCCATCTATTCACACGCCCCCTTTCTCTCTTCTGTTACCCCATCCTGTTCTCCAATCTCCCAACTTCACCTGCTTCTTCTCTCCTGTCACCCGCTGCATCTATTTTACTCCTACTTTCTCTCGTTCTCCAATGCTTTCCCTCTCACCTTATAAGGTCTACAAAATTCCCCTCTCTATTCTTACTCACCGCTCTCTCTACTAACGTCCAATCCAACACACACTCCTACAAAAAACACTTCAATTTCTCAAGCCTGGCACCACTCTCCCTTACACGCAATGTATTACCTGCACTCTCATCCAACACTTCCACCAACACTTTAGCACTCCTCTGCACTTTCCTCCGTGTGATGCCTGGTCTCGCAGTCCACCAACTTTGGAATAGGATCTTCTCCAGTGCGGGGGAGAGAAGCTTCCGGAAATCCAGAAGAGGAGTCTGCTCCAATGATGGGAAGAGGAGTCTCTCGAATCCCAGAAGAGGGCTGTGCTCCAGTGAGGTGGAGAAGTGCCCCACTTACCTTCAAAAGAGCAGTCTGCTCCAAAGAGGCAGAGCCTTACTGCAAGGTGATCTCTGTAGATACAAAGGTAAACATGCTCTTTTGTGGGGGAATTTTGCATACTCAGAACATGAGGAAAATGAATTGATGGAGTCAATGGTCACCACCCAATCATGTACCAGGGCAATAAAGGAGCTCTTATTCTTCTGATGCGCCAATCTCAGCTAAAAGAACCTGCATATTACTCTTAAAACAGATAATTGAGTTAATATTTGCTTCCCTCATGTATTGAAGTCACCATATAATGAGTTGTCCAAAGGGTGCACAATTTTGGAATTATTAAAAACTGTCTCCAGAGAAATAGTACCCTTAAAGTGGTCAAGCAAAGCTCATGTCGCATAACAGAATTGGGTATTGACAATGATAGACCCAACGCTTGCCTCCACATCTTTCACTGGATCACATTCAGAAAATTCCACAGGTCGACTAAACACTTATCAAGACCATATAATTAAATCGGCTCAATCTTGTGGAGATAGAATCACAAGACAGGTAAAAGTGAGAATGAACACACCTTACAAAAGAGACATTTAATTTGTGAAATTAGTGGATGAATCTTAACATTGAGGTTCTCCTTAGACCCTTGCATCAATGCCCTATTTGACGGATTGTATCCCACATGGCCTAGTGATGAGACCTTCTCAATTTTATCTCTGAGCTCAATGTCCAAAACATTGTCTTTGGTTTTGACAACTCAAAAAGATGACAACCTTTGATTTAGTTCCACTTAGGATCAAGTTATTGGATAATGCATATTGGGCAAATAGAGTCACCTTATGTTGGAGGCCCATAGCCGTTCTATCGAAATGAATAAAATAATCAGCAAAGGCTAGACAATCTAAACATAGATTGCCCATCCTAGCCGATGATATGGGTGGCCCCTGCCACAAGGAGTCTACATCGCTCACATAAAGATTAAATAACATAGGCACAAGATTGCACCCCTGTTTCAGGCCAACATATGAATCAATATGACCAGAGAGAGACCCTTCCCGGGTTAAACATATCCTCATAGTAGTATTGGTATGTAAAAGACCAAGTAACTGCACCAATTTGGGGGGTATATTCATTTTTAACAATTTGGTCCACAGAAGTGAGCGAAAAATACGGTCAAAAGCACTCGACATGTCCAGAGAGGCCATGTATACAGCACCCACCTGGTTGTGCTTCACATTGTGCATTAAATGGGTGAAAACAGTTGCATTCAATTAAGTCCCCATACGTTTCCAGAAACCGACTTGATATCTCGAGAAGGCTTGAGACTGTTGTATAGCAAGATTTAAATTGCTTGAGAGTAGCATACTAAAAAACTTGCTAATAGCATCAGTTGATGCTATCGGCCTATAGTTAATTGAGTTGTGAGGATCACCTTTTTTGAGAATGGGAATAATAATAGATATGCTCCAAGTCGGAGGGATAACATGGGTCCTAAAGATTTCATCAAATAGCAGTTTGAATAGGGATCCCCATAGAATGTGAGAGTGTTTCAAGACAAAGAGAGGGATACCGTTGGGTCCAGGAGCCCTGGAGGGTGTTAGTTGGTTAATTACCCCAGCAATATCCTCCTCAGACCAAAGGCACCAACCCATAATTATATCACCATTATTGGGGTCCTTCCGGTCTCTGAAAGGCTCCAAAAGGGAACCATTCTTGTGCATGAATGGGAGAATCCCTGTTTGATCGATTCAACCACTCTTCATTTCACTTCTAGAATGTTAAAACTACCAACAATCAATCATCAATGTACTTGTAGCCATTTTTGCCCAGTAAAACTTAAAATCATCCCAACAATTGTGATACTGTCGATTGGCAACCCAGGAGACCGGTGAGGTTATACAGAACAACCTTTGGATAACCCATTAGGTGGAAAGGGTTAAAACACCTATAAAATAAATCCATAGTTATATGGGCAGTTAACTAATAACCCAAAAGTGATCTGCAGCCAAGGAAAAGAAAAAGATATGTTGAATAAATATGGCTAAAAAGGCTTCTTTGAGCCCCAAAATATTGAATGAGTCAAATATTAGAAAATGGAAACTTAAGCAAAGTGCCAGGGTGAAGGCATCTGAGAGTTGTGTGCAGCTTGTTTCCGTTTCAGTTCATCTTTGTAATGTATCTCTAATTCAAAAGTATTGAAGCAAGCATTCAAATTCAGAATTTGGAAACATTGATGAAGTGTTACTTTTTAGGCACACAGTGTAGAATTACAAACTTGGCCTAGCCATTTAAGTTTCTCTTTGCTTTCTATCCCAGGCGGGTGAAGATAACTATGGGTCAGCACTGCTCTCCAGGCCCTGTATTTAGGTCTACATTGTTGTAGCCTTTGGTGAAATTTCAGGAATTCCTTCCCAACTGTCTGGAACAGCTGGTTTACAAAAGCGAAGTCCCACCCCTGTTTTCCTGTTAACCAATTAAATTCTAACAAATTATGTCATTCATGTAAACAATAGAAACAGTAGTACTGGCCATCCTGTTGGTTAATAATTGAAATTAAGCCAATTTTATCATTATCATTTGATTACATACGAATTTGCATGTTTGGACAAGATGGACCTTTTGTGAAATGGTGCAAAATAAAAATGTTATTCATAACGCATCATTTTATCTATGAGGTTGTCTCATTAAGCATTCCCACTTGGATGGTGTGTTTACATTAGCATGAATATTTGTCTTTTTTGCTTACATAAAATCAGATACGTTTGGAGTCCATTTTACGCTTGGGCTGCAGTTTGCAATTCAATCTTTTCAAAATGACCAACTATTATGTTTTGAATTGCCACATACAATGTTGCTATATTTTAATAACAATACTGATAATGTGATCACATGCTCACTATAGCAAAGCAGAGGGATCATGTGTCTTGACAAACAATTTTATAATGGGCCAACTTAAGAGTGAGTTCTGTTGGTTAGGCCAACTTTTATCTTGTACTTTTCACTTTGGAAAAATGCATTTTTTAAATGCACAATTCTTCATGTGGCTTCAGTTAAAACAGTTTTACCCTATCATATATTTTGAATGGTTCAATAATGTTTGGTTAATTATTCACTTGTTCTTGAGAAAGGCATCTTCTGTCAAAGTCAATAGCATATAACACAGTTAATGACACAAGTATGGGAAACATCCTGATGCAGTTACAAATTGGATAGCCTGGATGCTAAAAAGCAGGTGTGAGTGAACCCTTAGTCAACATAGCAGTGGTATAGACCTTCCATTCAAAGACACAAGGCAGATAATCCATCCCAGTGTACGGAAGGCATGTCATCAACAGTAAGGCCAGACACAAGGGACCACAGTTCAAGGGTGTTTATTGAACTTCAAAAGGGTATGAACAAAGAAAACACCTATCTAATCCTAAATCTACAGATGGGAGCAAGGTACAGCCATCAAATAATAATGCAGTCCTAGTGGTGACTTGTCAAAATAAAAAGTGCCAATACTTATAAACCTATTGCCAATTCTTACCTCTAAATACAAATAGTGTGGGAAACAGTGTTACGAAAAGAAAGAAGTGTTCACAAAATTATATGTCAGGATGTTCATGCTGTTGGCCTCCCTTCCATACATTTTCAGCATGGGACAAGGTGGTACACTCGAGCTTAGCACAGTCTATGGCTTCTCTAGCACGAGGATACAGTTCAATCATTGGCATCACGGCCTTCCATGCACAAGTATCTTTGCCTTTCAAAGTCTCTTCTTTCAGAGGGCCTGATGCAACAAACAAACAAGTAATTGTTCTCTTTGATTTCACAAGTACTCAATTTCTCAGGCGATTCACTATTCACCTCGGATACCTCTCAGCCGGGCTCAGATCCTCTTAACACAATGCTCATAGGATATTCACAATTCACTTTGGATCCCCTCTGTCAGGCTCAGATTCACTTTAACACATGCATTCAATTTCTCGGGTGATTTACGGTTGAGTTTCTAAGTATCCTACCTGCTAGGATGGGGTAAAGATGTTACAGCGAAGGGGATACCGCCTCTCGCCATCCCACTGCCACTCTCCGAATGCCCCTCAGCCAGGTGATCCTCCTGCACTGGTCCTCCCCCAGAAACTGGATCCAAAAGTGATGGCCGTGTCATGGCCCCCTTGGATGACAGAGCCCCAGGGACAAGCTGCACCGCCAGCACACAAGGTAGCCACTCATATGGTTACTGAGAAAAACATAGTGTAGAATGTACTTGGTCTTGGAGAATCAAACTCTCAGAGATCAGATGAAGTGTTTACAGTGCTATTTCATATATTGCAAGATCCATTGAACTGAAATGACTAAAAAGCAAAAATGATGAAGCAAAGCTAAATTTGGCTTCCAAACTCTTACATTCTTTTCCATCATTTCAGTTTTATTGAGTATTTTAAAAGTCATTATTATTAAAATAGATGTTTTGAAATAGTGTCCCCTTGCAGTAGCCTGCTGACTCACGGAAGTGAACTTGATATGGGAATGTGAATAATTACTACATGGTCTGCTTTTTAGCATCAGTATTTGTATTTTTTTAAATTGTTTGTGTGTTGGTTTACAAGACCAATCTTTCACAAACGAGAATTACAAACAAGACAATAAAATTAAAACAGGACATTTACAGAAACAGGACCATTACAAAAGGAATATGTTTCAAGATTAAAAAGTTATTTAAAAAACCCTATAAAGGCCATCATCAAGTTGCAGTATTAAAAAAATTATTTAGAAACCTACACATTTTTAAAATCAGTGAAATGTCACCCACGTGTAGCCTACTCTAGAAACTTTCACCAGCATCTTCAGAGTTTATAGTCATACATTCACCAAAAAAGTAATTCTTTGATCGTCAAAATATGAACAATCAATTATGAGGTGCTTTAAGGTTTATTTTCTTAATTTTCTATGCACCATCGACTAATTCTGTGTTCACTAAGAATGACCAAACTGGAGTACATGTGTTCCAGAGTAGGTAAAAGATCAAATTTAAATTTCATATATACATATGTATGTTTTTGACAAGACAAAAGAGGCAAATATTTAGATATTTTCTCCTCTTTCTTTTCTTTGTAATTTTCACATAGTCCATATGAAGAGAATACGATTGTAAAGCATCAACCGCCGTACACCCATCGTTTCCATATAACTTACATTTTGTTTTGATTGGACTATTGGACAATTCACTTATTAATGTTCTCAAGTAATACATTCATTTGCAGAGCAAAATTACATAAGGAATCCCCCTTGGTTCAAATTGATATTTATATTTGTGAAAAGTCCTAGGTAAGTGATCCAAGATCTTACCAAATAGGTCACGTTTCTTCCACAGTACTAGTGATTTGATTGAAGTTAGATCTAGCGCATGATTAATACTACTGTTAGGAATTCAAAGAGGTAACCCAAAACTCTTTTCCGAATAATTCCTTCGAGAGAATTTAAAACAGACCCAAACTCAGAAAAACAAATCTCTAAACAGTAAATTAATGAAGGAACAACTTTCTCACAATAGTACTTTCTTAACCGAGTGATAGATAATATGCAATATAACCCATACACCCATTTTAATTGGGCTATCATAGGTGGAACTCTATCTTGTAGAGCCTCTTGGTGTATTTAGTGCAGTAGAATATTGGTGCACATAAAATCCCAGATAATTCAAACACTTTAGCAATGCCAATTTTTGGTTGCCCTCTCGGCAGGTCATATTTTTCGGGATTCTTTTATTTGGAAAGTTTAAAATCTCTGATTTTGTTCCATTCACTATCAAATTATTCTCTGTTGCATAAAAATGAAATACAGTTAACTTCCTATGAAGATCTATGGCAGTAGGATCGAATAGCAACACATCATCGAAATAAGCCAACCAATGCAGTACTAAACCCGCCATCTAACCGATAGGGCAAGAGTCTTTGTCCAAAGAGAATCAATATCAGAAAGATAGAAGTTAAAAAGCATTGGTGCAAGGATGCATCGCTGCCTAAGGCACGAAGATGTGCCAATTGTTCAAGTTAGATGAGGTTCTGCAGATAAACATATTCACATTTTTGTGTCTGTCATAAGTAGAGTAATTAGGTGTATCCATTTCTCTGGAAGGCCCCACAAGCACAATTTCCAACACTTTCGATTATGATTCACCCTGTCAACCACACTGGTCATATCTAGATTTGTGATGCCAATAGGAGGAGGATTAGGATGTCTCGCCTGTGCATTGTGATGAGACAGTACTGTACCATTTAGGGATGTTCCCAGACCCTGTGGAAGCCCCACTTGGGATTTCCAGAGTAGTTTCAGTTTTTCAACCCAAATATCCAATTCCTTAACGATTTACGAAGCAAGGACTTGGTGCATCAAGAATGGTTATTGGGCGGTAATTAGCTGGTACAAGTCTGTCTCCTTTTTTTGTAGATCAGCATAATATAGGCTTTGTTTCCAACCGGCAGGGAGTACTTGTTTGTTAATGATCTCCATTAACAAATCATGCAGGGGAAGTGACCATAGAGATTGATTACATGTCAGAATTGTGGGGGCCAATTTGCCTGGACCAGGTGTTTTAGAGGGGTTCTTTTTCACAATTTCACTGTACACGTCGGAAATGAAAAATAACTCAAAATCAGGACAACTGTTCAACCAACGATAGGTTTTTCTCTTTTTAAATGTGTAGTGATCTACCCAAATAGTCTCAAGAATAATATTCATATGCACTGTTGAGGTATGGGATTGATTTTTATTTGCAAGATCCCAGAACCATGCCGTATTTTTGCACTTAAGTGCTTTAAGAATCCTCTGGCTATCCGCATCGTAGAACTCAGCTTCCATTCTCTTTGTTTGTTTTTTGTACAATTGTAATATCTTTTTCTGCTCTACTAGAAATGTCGGGGAATATGTATCATATACTTTTGCCTTGTTCCTAATGGAAAGTTTGTTCTCTTTCATTGCTTGGGCAATCGTGTCATTATATGTATGCAGAGTATGTCTGTGCAAAGACATTTTCCCTTTATTACTAAGACACAGAAGAATCTTAGCAATGACTTCCGGGTAGCCATTAACGTTGAACACAGGAAAACTCTTTGACTCATCGTTCTCCTTCATTAAATTCTTGAGAACTTCTTTTTATTTTTGTATGCAGCTGAAGTTCCATTTTTATAGAACTCACCCTATTATTTAATGAGAGAAGAGCCAAAAAGGGTTCCTGTGTATAATGACGAATTTGAGGTGAACATTTTTTCAACTGAAAGCTGTTAGGGAGAATTCTCCAGAATGGCTAATTTCCCTTACCTACTGAGTCCCTCAGCAGCTTTTCTGGATTTCTAGGATTCATATTTTTCACTTGGTAAGAGTGTGAGCCTTTTTTCCCACTCTTACATGTGTTTTGCTGAGTGTTTTACATTTTTGTGTTCAGAGACTGTGGAGCCTCACCTATTCCATAGGCATCATCTTTTTACTGTGTGTCACACAGCACCTTTAGTGCAGTGACACAGGGTTGTCTTTTTCAGACTTCCCACTTTAAACTCCATTTTTCTGGGACTGACTACTGTCTCCCAGAACATGTAAAGTTGCCATTGACTTGTTTTAAATCCACAGACCCAATACAAAATATCTTCCATAGAGTACTGGAAAGGGTTAATAGTCATCCATTTTTGTTGTTTCTCATGGAACATTAATTTGTTCCCCTTTTTTAAAGATTTTGCTGGTGGTAGTGGTATCTACCATATTTTTCCTACCGCGGTCTATGAAAATAGCCTTGGTACTGTTTTAGGCTAAATTAGTAGCCTCGAACTTTAATCCGCTGGTTCCTTTGCTCGCCGTCCTTTGGCAGGCTTCTGCTCAGAAGCCCTCCTTAGGCGCTGAGAGTCTGGGTGGGCTGAATGTGAGAGAGGGGTTTTAGGCCCCCTGCACAGGGTCTCCTCAGAGACCCAAGTCACACTCCTGTTTGATTGGCTAGGTGACTGTCCCGCCAGGACAGCCACCCTGCTATGTGATTGACAGCCAGGCTGTGTGGATGAGGGGAAAACTGCATATAAATCAGGTCTCTGGGACTTGAAAGGCAGAGTAACCACTGGATCGAGAGAACCAAAGAGAAGCTTAAGGAAGAGGACCACTACCACGACTGAACCTCCCCGTGAAGCCCTGCCGCGGGTCCGAATCTCCAAACTTCGACGACAGAGAAGATCTGCAAGGAATCTTCTTCCCTTGAGCTGGTGGGATCAACCAGTTTGCCAAACACCAAGCACAGCCTCCCTCCCCTGGTCGAATTTGCTGTGCACAGCTGCAGTGAATCGGATAGCCAGGAGGACCAGACTCTGTTTGGGTTTTAAGGAGCGCACCTTTTATTCGTCGCTTTGCTCTGCTGCTGGTTTCTTCCCTGGGCAGTGCAGGACCTGCCAGTCTTCCTTCTTCATGTCAGTCTGACAGTCGCTTCAGGAACCGTGAACCTGCAGGATCTGCCATGAACTCTGCCTCAGTTACAGCATTCTTCTTCTCTAAAGGTACTGTTCAAACCTGGTTGTTCGTTCCATCCAACCGCAGTGAAAGTGTTTTAAATCTTTTGCCAATCCAAGGGCTTGTCCTTCTCTACCCTTTTAAGTAACTTTTCTTCCGACCAACTTTGTTTCAAACTCTTTGCAAAGACTTAACCGCAAACTACTCTAAGCTCTGTGATCCTCTGCAAAGACTCTGAACCATTAACATTGGCCCAGGCCTATTGATTTGAATCCTCACTGTAGCAAGCCTTTTCTAGATTGCCCTGCCTACTTACTTTTGGTGCTGCTTAATTTTCTATAGCCTTGTCTTTCACTCCCTTTAAAATTGCTAGAGTGGCATTGTGCTCACACTTCATTTTGAACTTAACTTGTCCAATATTCATTGGGTGTTGTGCAGTATATTAAGAGTGTGATTTTTCTGCTGCTTTATTTAGTGAACTTTTTTTACAAATGAATGTGTAAATAAATGTATATTCTTTTACTCAGAAACCTTGAGTCAGTGTTTGTTTGAACCATAGTAATTGCTGTCCTTTGTGTAACGTCTGATACTGCTCACTTTACTCTTGGGATAAGTCTGGCTGCTCAGCCATCGCTACCACTTTACTTTGTAGTACAGGCTTGTACCAAAGGGGAATTTGTACTGTCACTTGTAGTCTTGATTGTGTGTGGTGTTCCCAAAGGGTACTGCATATGATTCTACCTAATAAAAGCTAATACGGCAATTCCATGAAAGAAATGGAAAGATTGCGACAATTAGGACAGTACAAGGGTGGTCATTACAAGTCCGGCGGTAACCCGCGGGTCTGTTGCACCCTTTCTGTTTGTGAGATCCCGGTGCCACCGGAACATTACAAGTCCCAGCGGCCCGGGATATCGGGCGGCGGAAAATGTTAGTCCCAGTTCCCAAGGAGTCCAACAGGACTTGCACGCCACAGAGCCAGTATTCACGGTTGTAGTATGGCGGTCTGGAAAGGGTGTTGGTACGTTGCTACCGGCACCCTCATTTCCAGACCGCCGTACTTGTAATGAACCCCCTAATGTCTTTTGATAAAAAACGTGATCAATCCGAGATGAGGGCCCTGTTTCCATGTCACAACATCCATGGGATATACTTGAAATGACGGTAACAAAAGTGTAAAGTCCCAAGCTGCCATAAAATTATTACAAAGCAAAAGTATTTGTATTATGACTGCCATTATTTCTCACCTTTGATTATACAGGCTAGGGTTGATGGGAATTGTAGAACAAAACGTCTGGAGAGCCAAATATTCCAGACCCTTGAATCTGAGTGAAACAGTGTTATTATCAGGACTAAATAAAGTGGTCTTGAATAGCACATCTGTTTTTGGTGGCCTTGTGACTTTGTAAAACTGCATTATGCTCACCCTTGGGGCCACATCCTATGCCCTTGTAAACTCATCTTCTTTCCAATGGATTGAAGACAATTCTATAGTTTCATTTATTGTTCTTGTTTATACAGCGTGATTGTCAGTGTTTTTGTACAAATGATGTGCAAGTGGTATGAGATACAAATAGTTTGATAAACATATTTAGAGTCTGGGGCACACATGCCACTGATATCAAAAACAGGCACACTATGTTCCCCTAGAAAAATGCAAAATACTGAGAAATGCAATATATCTAGAAAGATATATTACCTACGGATACATTTAATCCAATATTAAAGGCTTTGGCTTTTCTGTAATTAACATGCAAGGGAACAGATCAATTCTACTTACTTGGCCAAATCAGTGGTTCCAGTTGCCAGAGATTTAATTATGCAAACAACCTTTAACTTATCCTCTATGCTAGTGTCCACTGTTATACTTTTGTTGAATTTGTTTCCTGTACTAACCTAGAATTTAACTCGACCAAATTTCAGTGAGTGTTTTTATGCTTATTACCCTGTAACGTCTGAAAAAAGTAAAACTTTGATGTGCTTGATTCAGCAAACCCATTACAATCTTTTTCAGAAGAAAACGCAGCTGGATATGCAGGTGGCCTAATCCTCATATAGATTTCATAAAAGTGTTTTACAACCTTTGGCATTTCCAGGCTGCAGATTTGTTTTAAATATTTATGTAATAGTTTTTTTTAACGCACCTAATACCATACCTGAGCTTGGTTTCTAAGCGCAGATCCGGAATTCGAACCTCTGTTGCTCTGTGTTGCCCCTGTGCTATCCTCCGTTCACAGATTATAAACCCTTTTTGCAGCAGCACAGATTTCCACATCTGTTGTGGGTGCCTTTAGATCCATTCACTATTAAAATAAACAATTGTAATTGATTGTAATAGTTTGATGGCTATCATCAAGACCCCTGTATATGTTCAAGGTTGTTTTAAAATATGTCGTTTTCCAGCTTTTGTTGTGTATGGCAATAGTAATATTTCCTTTTCACAATGCTGCAGCATCAGGGCACAGGATTCTGGAATGAACAATCAACTGATTGAACATCACTTTTTTCATTGGTGGTTTGCTGTGGGGTAAAACTTGGTATTTGTTTGTTTTTTAGAGCACTCTCATGCCACCACTCTCCCCCGCCTGCCCCCTGGGCTTCTGGTATGTTCTAACCCACTACTCTATGCCCTGCAACATCACTGTGCGCTGCTTGCATCAGAAACGACAGAATGAAAGCTGAAAAGCCTTATATGCGCTAAAGATTGCTGAGAATTGCACAGGGAAACCTGAAAAAGAGTCCGCCAATCCATTTTTGCCTATGTCAGTGGTAACAAAGGAGACCACTGCCAAAACCTATCATTGGGCTGCCCACAGAGTAAAATGAAACTGCTTGAAAAAGCAGTGCTGCATTGCAAGGGAAACACAGAACTGCTTTAAAATCCGTTTTTTCCTTGGCTGTGGAAAGTGCAAAATAATGATTCTCAAACAGCAGAAAAGATCCAACATCCTTGTTGGGTGTTGAACATCACTTTATTTAAAGAATCCACCAAGCACAATGTCAGCAGAAACACATTTCATCATGAGAAAATCCACATTCAAAGGTGCTTGCTTGGAAAAATATGTTAAAAATGGGCGCAGTACCGCCGCTCGCCTCTGTCAGAAGCTGGCATTTACTTAACCTGTCATTTAAACTTGTACATTAAAATCAGAGTGTGGAGAAGAAGAGACTTCCCATCAAAAGCAATATAGGTTGTACAATTCAATCTCTATGTTTGAAAAAGGCTGGAATTAAGAGATTTGTGGCTATATTTGTTAAAAATGTAAAATGTATTTTAGAAAAAGACTATTTTAAACAGGGTTGTAAAAGTGAGTTCAAGCCAGCCACACTGGGCTTCAAAGACATTCCACAGTTTCTCCCAAACAAAGGAATCTTCCCCCACTGCTCTCTGCTGAGGAACTGTCAAAGGTGGGGGAGGAGGACTTTGGCCTGTTGCTCTGACAGGAGACAAAAGACTCCCTTGACTGAAAGGAAATGCAAATTTGGGCATCAACAGAAACTAGCTGCTGGCAGGAAGAGGCTCAGGTTGCTTTTGGCTCAGCCAAACCTTGGTGGCGGGGCTACACTGAAATGTGTATCTGGAATTGGAGAAAATATATTTTTGAGAAAAAATGAACCCACACAAACTGTGCCAAACTTGTAAAAATCTGGAATGTATAGGTTGTTAAAATGAAAATGTTGCTCACAAGTAGAAACTACTCTGGAATGTGTGTGGTGTTCAGAGACCGGACCACGAAAATGTTGATATTGTTGCAATTGTGATAATGCTAGGAATATGAAAATGTACAGGATTGTGCCCAGATGTTATGCGCATGTATGTGGAAAAATGTGCACAGATCTGAGAACTGGGTAACAACCAAAAGCACGCAAAAACTGTCATTTGTGAACCGAAACTCTTAAGAAGATGGGACTTGGACAGATATGTGCCTTATTCAATTTGGGATGTGAATATGTATTATTAGCAAGTTGGTGATATTGCAAATATGCTTTTATGAAAAATAGATTTTCTGTGTAGAAACAAAGGGGAGGTTTTTCCCTGGACCATAAACACAGCATCATCATGACACATCATGACACTCTGGTTTCCTTCTCAAATCAGGAGAGAGGGAATGCCTTAACCAATAGGCTTCTTAGAGGGTTGGGCTTAGTATAATCAACCTAACCACCCCTTTGGGAAATACCTAAATAGGGACTGTTGAGGACCTACAGGACACACACATTCACCCATCAACTGATTTACTGGCGAAGCGCTCTGCAGTAAGAACCTAGATCCAGACTCCAGAACTCTGAAAGCAGAAGGCCTAATTCTAAGCTGAACCCTTCTTAGCTGGCCTTTAAAATCTTGCAACCTGATTTTAACCCCATACTTCCAAGGGGCACACCACAAATTGAAAAGCCGGGCTGTGCTGTTTCTGGTTCTTGCCAAGAACCCTTGCTAGAACCCAGAGATCCAAACCAGCAAAGCAGAGCTGTAACCCAGAACCAACCCATCAGATCCAGTACAAGAAGCCATGCAGAGACCAGAGTGCCTTGCTGACTGCAGAACCAAGCGCCTGAATCCTGTCCAGTGGCTAGCAGATTCCACTCCAAAACCCTTGACCAGATCCTGACTGGCCTATTCCAAAACCATAGTTGTGAGTATTTAGCATAGAACTTTCCATAGCCAATCTCTTATCTTTAAGTAATCCTATCCAACCCATTCCCACATATCCAGAACTGCATTGTAGAATCAATCTCTTTTGTCTTTCCTTAATCTTTCTCTCATCCATATAGTCCTGCGATAATTGTAGTGACAAATCATCTTTGCGCTAATATATATACGCGGAAGAAAGGCAAGTGTCGCAGCGGGGGGCAAAGATCAGACAGAGGTGCCTCTGGACTGGTGGCTGTACCATTGGTATCTTGCATCTTCATATCCCCTTAGTGCAAAGCCAATCCTTGTTTGTAATCTTCAAAAGCGCATCTTTCATTTGAAATCTTGACTCTTTTTTAAAAAAATCGACCTTTACTAAAACCTTCATAACTTCTGAACCGTACATGCTAGGAACGAAATTTAAGTGTCGAATTGAAGCTAACATCCTCAGCTTTCAACCTTATAGTGTTGAGGCAATTGCGCTCAACGCGCGTGGAAAGGTTTGCCGCAAATATGCATTTGGCTCAATTTCATCCCATATAAAACAGCTATTTCTTGCATTCACCCTCTGAATTCAGTTTCCTATCTATCAGTCATTCAATAATCATTGCTAATGTTTACCTGAAGCTATCCAAAGCAGCTCCCACTAGTTTTGAATCCTATTTAGAGATTTAAAGTCATTTTTAGCATTGTTCCCATTCATTACAAGCCACATTCAAAAGCATTGACCCGTTTTAAAATAATTCCTGTTTTTCTCTAAGCTTGCTGCGGGTATTGGGATTGAAACTGCATTTGTAGAGTGTGTATTCCTGAAACCTGTTTTCTCTCCTTCCATCTCCATATTGCATATTAGGGGGGATTGAGTAGTATCAGGGAGAAAGAGTGATAGCACTGCATTTGATCAAACACAAAAGTATTATTTTTGTGCTGCATTAATTTCCTGTCATTGCATTACATTGAACCCACACACAGTTTATTCTATGCCGCATTATTATTCTTATCGATACTCCTATTGATTAAAGAGATTGTTGATTATAATATCACCCAACGTTGATCATTGTATAAATATTAATAGTGTGATATCTAGATATTGTTAAAATTCATAAAAGTGTGATATATATCTTGTTCAAATCCTTAAAATAAATCTTTTAACTTTGCAAAACAACCTACTTCTTCGTTCAGTGAGACCGAGGGGGGATTCAAAGAGAGGGGCGTGATATAAGGGTACATCATTGAGAAATAAAAGAACTTTAGACATAAAAATATATAATTAAGGGTTCCAGCTGGGCATCTCATGCTAGGCATTGACTTAGGTGGAGTGCTGGGTTCACACCACTTACAGAATGCTGGTTTATGGGGACAGCGCAGAGGTTGGTAAATGGAGACACAGGCCATATACAATCTGTGATTGTGTAACATTATATACAACTAGGGCTTTGCTCTGGTCAATCAGACTAAACTTTTTTCCTAAAAGAAACTTCTGGAAAATGTAGTAGTCCAGTAGCTATCCACTTTTGTGCCAGAGAGCTTTGTACAGATGACTTTCAGGATAATTTCAGGCCTGTAAGAGAAACTGAAATGTATTTGTAATATAAGCGCAATACGCCCATGGGCCTCATTGCGCTGACAAAAACATACAGTAACACAGGGAGCTACTCTTGGGAATGGGAGTCCTTGTCCCCTTGAGGGGAGTCCCTCCGAGTGACATCCCGCTTTTCCAAACCCCCAGCAGGCTCACCCCCTTAACCTCAATGGGGGTGGCTCTCACCTAGGGAAGAAGGCACGGAACCTCCAGATTCATCACAAGAGAACAAGGGATTGTGTCGGTGTACTGAAGAGACATACTTATTGATAAAAGGAGGGTGTGTTTCTAGACATATATTGTACAGCCTCTTTTAAAGTTGTGTCCCCGGGTCTGGAAATGACATCCCCAACAGTGCTTCTGCAGGCATAACCAACATGATTTATATAAAGATCAACAGCTTATAAAGATCAACAGCTGACCAAGGTAATCCCAGGAGCCTTACCTATCAGCCAACTACACCATCTGAAAAAGTATTATTGAAATGTGGGAAGATGTATGGTCAGGGGCACAGATGCCATGTTTATGTTTGAGCTTATTACTGATCAGAGTAGATATAGACATGACTTAACAGCACCCGGGATTGACAAATGGTCATCAGTTGACACTATGATGAAAGGCAAACTGTTTCGCAAAAGGGGGACCAAAAATTAATGAAAGAGACATATTTATATCTCTTAAAGGTGGAACGATTAATAGAGAAAAAAACCTTAACACAGTGCACACGCTAAGGTAATCCTTGGGAACCTTTCCATCACAAACGTGGCTATGTTGTGATCCATGCTAGGAATTAGTAAAAAGGGAAAGTTTTAAAGCCATTTTCTAGGCCCATATGAAGTAATGTGCCTCCAGTCTAGATATGACCAAGACTACAAGTAGGTAAGGTAACTGCTACTTTATTTCTTAGGTCCTTAGTAAGTAGATGACACACCACAGCAAGATACTTGGTAGCAAGAACATTGGTACCCCAGACCCTCATAAACCTCTCCTTGCAACTGCCAGCACCAACTGACTAACTCAGAACCCCAGAATCAGAACCCTCTCAGAGCCACACCAACACTCCATGTATGACATCACTGCAGACCCATATTACAGGACCAAGTGACTTCACACCCAGGAGCAAGTACGCCCAAACCCAAGTTGCTACACCATACTACAGAAATGTGTACTAGAGACAAACCAGTATTAGGTGGGGCTACCACTGGGTGGAGAGTGCCACGATTATAGAAGTCTTCCAATGTTGGCTGGGGTCTCCTGCTAGATGATTAAAGCTCAAAGGCCAGAACATCTTGTGGACAACATTTGTAGACTACAAAGGGACAGTGCCACATTTGCATTAGTGTGTGCCTCAAGCATACCCTGAGCCCAAGCTCACCCAGATCAGCATATGAAGTTGCTGCCACAGACCCAGTGGTGCCTGGTGAGGAAATGCCATTACTTACACCAGCCTTTTAAACCTCTAAATCTTGGTGGTTTCCTTTGAGTGAGCCGTTTTCCTTCCTGAGAGCCACGGCATGTGGTGGGATGCCAAGGGACAACACCCGCTGCTGAGGAAGGTCGAATGGTCCTCTCCGCTTTGAGGGAACACAGCACATTCTTCATGCACCTTCCCCAAGTGACCAAGTGAGTGCATTTCCGCCCAGCAAGACATTGGACCAGTAACCAGACTTTAAAAGTGCCTTATTACCTCGGCCGGGTGGGGGTACTTACTATGAATCATACTCCAACTAGGTTTGCAGTCCAGGCAGGAAAGAGAACAGCAATTCTTCTAGAATAAGTGACTTTTGTCTTTCCCTGTGGGATCAAGTGTGTACCGGGATCACGCTGTCAATGTGTGTGCCAGTGCATTTTTCTTCAATCTTCTGAATTCCTTTGAGACAAACTTTGTAAGATCCCTAGATGAGGTTGTGGCCGTTCTCACCATCTCTGCTTTAGGTCTGGAGACGGTAGTGGGGTAAGGGAGTGGTCATCTACACCAGTCCTGTTTCTCATGTGGGATATCCATGACCAACTGTATGTAGGCCAACCACTCTGTACTTTCTGCCCTCCTTGATGCTCACCCTCTTCTGGGTCCTCTCTTTTTCTCTTTGTAACTCTCTTATTAGGCTATTCACAAATTCCTCCTTTCAGTCTTTGATCACCTCCTTCTTTCTGTGAGGTGTCAGAAATGTGAGGTGGACAACTTTGTAAAGAGTTTTCAACTTTAGCCATTTTATTAAATAAACACTTTTGATAAACTCTTCACTATCCAAACACTGACAAGGATGTCCATGCCTAAAATACATTAAATGAAACACTCTAGCCAAGGGATATCTAAACCTCACATGTATACAGCAATCAAAGCAAAAAGGAAATATATGGCAATTCAATTCAACAATATATATCACATTGTGATCAATGTCTCTTGTCACTGTCTGGGCAAACGTTCCTTCCCCAGATCAAAATAAAGCTTTTCTCCACAGTTCAAAGGAAAAACAAGGTAATTCGGTTAAACACAAAGTTCCAATATACTTTTCAAGTTATCGTATTTAAGTTCACAAATTTCCGTTGCTTCAATAAAGTATTTTGAGAATTGTAACTTTTCTTCAATCAGCTTTCACAATTCTTCCACAAATGTCACAAATCAACAGGTTGTTCTCTATTAGTAACACTCTTCAGCACTTGCACCTTCTACTACCTGGCTTAAGCTTTCACCAGGTTTCTTATGGGCAATGTGAGAAACTCATGGTGACAACAAGTAAGACAGGCACAAGTGATTAAAGTTCAAGGGTGTTTATTGAACAATGAAAGTTGTATGCAGGTTGGAAAACTGCCTAATCTAAACCTAAATCTAAGATGGGAGCAAGTGTCAACCATCAAATGAAAAATAAAGCAGTCCTAGTGGCGTTGTATCAAAATAAAAAGGCCTATACCAAGAAACCTTTTGCTAAACCTCACAACTATTCCAAAAAGGGGTGTGCCATAGTTTTCAAGAAAAGAAAGAAGTGCTCTCAAATAATATGTCAAGATGCAGTAGCCTGGGTCTCCCTTCCCCACGTTTTGGACATAGGGTATGTTGGGAGCTTGGAGCACAGTACAGTTTTGGGCTTCTCCAGCACAAGACCACCCTTCCAATGGCAGTTCTCAGGACCATCGGCAGCCAAGTCTCGTTTCCTCTGAAAGTCTCTTGCCTTCGGGTCTCAGTTGTTTTAAAAAAAAAAAAAAAGGTCTTTTAACAAATGAAAGTATGTTTCTGTAGTTCAATAAGGGTGATAGTTTCACCCATGGTTCCCCCTCTTCTGGGCTGACCATTCTCATCGTACTCCTTAATATTATATCAGTTCCTTTCTTAAAGTTTGAATGATATCTTTACACCTGTATCTCCCAGCTCTGACCCCTCTTGACTGCTAGTACAGTCTCTTTTAACTTCTGCTTTGGGGTGACAATTTTTACCCCTTGGGTCCCCCTTTGCTGGGCTCCTACCCATCTCGATTCTTAGCCTCCCTTCATGTGGGTTTACTATGGCTCTCGAGCAGGCTGATAGTGGTTCACTCCTGGGTTCCCCTCTTCTGGGGCTGACCCCTCTTTACTTTTAATGTTCGCTTTTATACAATTCAAAGGATTTGGGATTCACTTCCCTTTCTTTCACAGTGCTTGTAGATCAATGTCTTTTGATTGCACAGGGATTCTGCTTGATCCTCTAGATGACCTATTTCGGTGGCCTTCCTACGGCCTTCAGGTACTTGAAATTTCTCTCTCCTGTGGGGCTTTACCAGAGTCTGTTGAGTTGGCACCCACGTGGTGCCGCTTTCCCTCTGTAACTGGTTTTCCCTTCTCACTTTTAACATTTTAACAGTTTATATAAAGTTCACTAACTTTGGTTTGAAGCTTTCCACTCCTGCGATTGTTACTCAAAACAGCCTGGTCCTCATCAGTTCTCCCTTCAACTCACCAGTTGTGATGAACCGCTTGGCTTTTAGCTTCTCTGGAGTCAAGGCCGGTAACACAGGCGCAGGAGCTTCTCTCGCTCCTGCCTATCGGCATAGGCTTTCCCTGTGTACCGTTGACTTCTGTTACAGGACACTTATGGAAGGTTGCTGCATTGTCGAGAATGACCGGGATGTAGAACAAACCATATGGGATTGCGAGAAAAGTAGTGTTCTGTCGTATTAGATTGGTTATTTGGAAGATGGCCATCAGAGGGACGGGATTTATAGGATTCACTGGGTAAACAGGAATAGCTTGGATCGTGAAATGGACAAAGGGGATTGCGGGAATCCTAGTGTTTTGTCTGATCAGGTTGGAAGTGTGAAAAATAATAATCAGCGGGATGGGAAGAAGAAGGATGGGGAGTGTACGAATGGAGACTGGTGAAACATGAATTCTGGGAATTATGCTTTTTGGGTGCAGCCAGGTTTGGAACCTTACAGGATTGGTTATGTACGGATGGGTTGTTGGATCTGGGCAAAAGGGATCTAATGGGAGGAGGGGAGGCAGATGTAATACAGCCTAAAAATGTTTCAGATATCTCTCCCTCCTCTCCTTCTCTGGCACAATACTGCATCTCATCTGGGGCATTTTCCCAAACACAACCCCGGGCTCCCGTGTCCAGGTGATTTCCTTTCGCCCCCAGGGCTGGGATCTAAGCATGTCAAGCTTCTATTGGTCACCTGAATAAGGGCTTCTCGAGGTTCGCCTGCGAAAACACCCTCAGGTTTCTCACAGCAATCACTTCTTGTCCTACGGGTATACTTGCCCGCCCATCTACTTCTTCAACAACAAGAACAGAAAAGAAAAGTGCTTCAATGGTAACTTAAAATAGAATAAAACATCAATAGTCTGATTTGATAGCAAAATATTAGCAGCTTTCAGGGAATAGAACATTCACATTGATCCACATTAGGAATGTTCTACAAACCAGGCACCTCTCCCCCTTGATAGCTCATTCCAGAAAGGCAGACTGTTTGCAACCTTTCTTTCCCTTCTGCATCAATAACAAAAAAGTGGTTAGGATAACGTATTTTCCTGCCTCTGCCTTGACTGTGGCAATGTAAGTTTAAATTAGGTATTATTTTCCCAAGACATAAACAGTTACTTTTACAACCCTTGGGATCCTTATAATTTCCCTCTGGCCTTTGGTAATATATGTCTTTAAATTGCCCAGCTTTCACTTTCTTGGGATAGTTTCCCCACCAGGTTGCTGGGATTTCCATAAACTTACAAAATCAATATCTGTTACTTTGTTTCACTGAACACCACTTTCATTGCTTTCTGCTAGTTTGTTATTCAACAACAATACCATTTTCATTCATACACGAATGACTTGGCTGGCTTGGCACATGCAAACAGCATCTGAGTGTTCCGCCACTACTTGCAAGTGATGGACTCACTGGGTAAGCTGCTTTTGCTCTGTGCTCGCTGAGCTCTTGTAGTCTTAGCTTTTCTCGACCTGACAAACAGGTTCTTTTAGTCCACCCATGCAGCAGCCAAGAGAACATGTAACCTCTTGTACTCCCGAGAGCCTCTAGTGCAGCACAGCCACCTGAGACCTCTCAGCGTCCTCTGCAGCGCCTGCTTCCCGCTGCGCGAACTGTGCACAATGCGCTGTCTGGAGTGAAGCATTGTTCTTTCATGCTTCCTGCTGTGCAACCTCTGCAAGGGCGATAGCAAGAGGCACAGACCCTCTCAGGACCCACAGTCCCCCGTCTTCTCGCTCCTCCTGCTCCCCTCTAATTGCAACGTGTCGCACAGCATATACTGCTTCTTCTGCTTCTGCTTCTCTACTTCTACAGGCTGCACCTGGGGGGCATTTAAGCCTCTCTTTCTCCCTCAGGTGTGGGTCATTAAGGTAAATGAGCTAATCACTACAGTGTTGTTCCCCTGCATCCCTCTTCTTCATCCCAGTATTGAGGGAATTATGGGACTTAAAGTTCTGAATAACAAAATTTGTTTTCTTAACTTAGATTTTGATCTCTCTTTTCAATAACCTTTACTAAGGGAATATTATGTGAATCAGTCATCAGATTGGTGGGGAAAGAGGAATATAGGTTTTTAAATGATTGTAGCCTTTACAAACCTCCTTCCACAACATTTTTGGGAGTTAGGGGATTTTTCAATTGTCTGATTTCCCTGAATTTGTGAGAGATGTCTATCTGTTTTATTCATACAGGGTTTCTGACTAATTCCACCCACACTAAGTGGGTTAACCTGTGCAACAGAAGGGTTATGGTGGCAATAAGCCATTATATATTGTGGGAGTTGAAAAATGTCTCCTTCAAAAGAAGGCAAATACTCTGCCTTATCCCATGGATTCCTCTCACCTCCCTGAGCCTTTTCTCCTTCCATGTTATCCTCCTGCAAAGCACCCCCTCAAGGTTAGGATCAGGAAGCGTCTACCTTTCCCTGGCCAGCTGGCAGGAGACTTTACGCAGGGATTTAGTGAGGGATCCCTAGGATTCATCACATTTCCTTCTTCATTCTTTTGGGCACTAACCTCTTCGACCCTTTGGGAGACTCCTTTCTCCCAAACCACGTCTGTCTGTTCATGATCAAACTCTTCTATGCCACTTTTGGCACCACAATTCTCCCAGGAACTAGCCTCTCCTTCCTTCACCCTTTTGGCTTCTCGCTCTTCCCTATTTGTGCTCTCAAATAACTGATCTATCCTTTTGCATCTCTTTTCCTGATGTTCTCTTCTTCTTTCTGTTCTCTGATGTACAGCTTCTTCCGGCTCCACCTATTTACTTCCCAATAGACATACTTGTCTGCTGTGAGGAACATGAGGGCATCCTCATTTCTTTTCCCCTTGGATCCTCCTCTCAGGTGGCCAGTGAAAGGTCATTGCTTTTGGATCCTGACCATGGGGGAGGATATGCGAGGGAGGATCATCTGGGTGGAGGGAACTTGGGGCGTCAGGAGAGGACATCCTTAGGTGAGCCATGGTATGCCCCTTTCTCTTTTCACAATCAACCCTCTATCCCTCAAGCCATTGTAGGCTGCTGTCAGCCCTTTCCCTTTACTACCCTTCAAACTGTCACCCAGAAACACTATCTTGACACTGGGATGAGGACGAGACCAACTAAGAAGAAGCAGAATTGCCTATATGAACTAGTGAAACATACTGATATCCAAAGAGCTGGGAAATGTCCTGAGGGCCTGTATTGTTTTTGAAAAGCTGGAAGATTTAAACTTGCGGGGAAGGAAACACAGTTGCCTAGTGAACTGCTTTGAACTTGGGGAAGGGGAAGCCGATTACAAGCCAAGAGCTGGAAGAAGCTCTGAACTTTATTTTGAACACTCTTCATTTTGATGCTGACACCCCTAAACATTGTATACAGTTAGTTGTGAGGGCAGGTATAGGTTTTGGACAGAGACGGACATTTGATTTGGACTTCCTGACACAAACTATCCTTGGTTTTCTTTAGGTAGTGAAATCCCACCTTAGCATAGGGCAACTTAGGCTTTACTCCATCATAACGTTTAAGTTATTAAAGCCTTTTGTGAACCAAACTTGAACCTGTTGTCTGTGCCTACTTCATGATACCTTCACACGGATGTCTTTCTCAGTCCATTTACTGATGTTGTTTGCTGTTCCTCTCCTTATACTCTTCACTTTCTTTCCTCATATTCTGCAGTGTACCCTACAGATAATCACCTCTGCTCACCTCTTGACCTTCACCTCTATCAGCCCCTGAAATTCACCAGTGTCTTCCACTGGGGTTCATTACGTTTATCCTCTCTAAAATCAGTGCATACGAAGTGCTCAAGATCACCTCTGTCCTTATCCTGATGTTCTCCCTCTTTCACCTCCATTCTGATATATTCTCCCACTTTCGCTCCTTGATAATCCCTCCTGCTTTCACCTCTATCCTGATATTGTCCCTCCTTGGTCACTACTCTCACCCCACATGCATCTTGTTTCTGCTCTTTTGACTCCTTGGTCTAGTATCCTGTGCCTCCCCTCCAGCTCTTGGGTTCAATTATGGCAGAGTCCCCGGGACCTCACCTGCAGTCTCATTGGTCTTTCTCAATCGCTTGACCTCTGCATCAACCTTATCCAAACAAACTCCTGTCTCCACTCTCTGGTCTTCAGCTCCTGCTCTGAAAACCCACAAACTGAGACTAGGGTTGTGGGCATTTATATGGCTGTGGCCCCATCTTCCAGCCTCCCTCTCTTGAAAAGGGACTGAGGTGTATTAGCTTGAATGGGGATTCACTGTCGGGCTCTGCCCCTCAGGATGGCTTACAGCTCTTATGTGAGACTTAGTTTTAGCTTACCCTCCTCTTGGGTGGTACCCTCGGTGCCTTCCGCACCATGGCTCTGCCTTTAAGCCCTTCTATGACATTAGTGAACAGATGTGTGGATTTTCAGGCAGCTGGTGCAAGGACTGACTGATGACCCCACCGCCGGAGATAGCTTCCAGTTCTGATGTGAGATTTCAGTCAGGAGAGTGTGAGGAACCCGAGGGCATCCTCCCATCTACTCCCCCTGGATCTTCCTCTCAGGTGGCCAGGGAAATGCCATCGCTCTTGGATCCCGACCCTGGGGGTGGAAACGTGAGGGAGTATCACCTGGCTGGAGGGACCTTGGGAAGATGAGAGAGGATGTCTTTATGTGAGACATGGTATCCTCCTTTCCCTTGTCAGAATGAACCCTACACTCCACCTGCCTTCATAGTCAGTCTTTTCCTCTTTCACACACACAAACTGTCCCACAATCGTATTCCTTTACGGCTGGGACAAGGAGGCGGCAAATGGGAGTTATACCCACTTCCATTCATTCATACCACTTTGGTACTGGGACAAGGAAGAGGGCTATGGAGGAATGCCATTACAATGGCCAGGCATGGCCACTAATAGATTCAACTATGGTCAGGCAAAGGGCTTGCACCTGCAACCAATTAGGAGGCTTAAGGTGCATAAAAGGAGAGACCGGCAAGAGCGTGGGAGAAATCTGCCTGGTGAGAAGGACGCAGCAACCCTACATGGAGCAGGCTGGAGAGGGGGCGGCAAAAGGGATGCTGTGTGTTGCAGAGGGGTGAGAGAGACACCAGGGCCCAAACGTGCCACGAGAGGGTTGAGACACCTGCCGTCGCCTGTGCTGTGTGTCCACAGCCAGAGCTGAAGACTCCAGATTGCTGCAAACCGCTGCAGCAAGGTTCGATGGATATTGATATTGATATTTTATTTCTATTGCGCTTGTACACAAGTGTTTCAGAGCGCGACAATGCAAGAGATGGGAACATGGGAGAACAAAACAATGATCTTACTAGGCCCAGTGACATTGAGAATGTGCAAGTGCATGAGAGAGGGGGAGGGGAAAAGTGCCTGGAAGGGGGAGAAGTAGAAGAAGTAGAAGAAGTGGGAGAAGTGGAAAGTGCGGAGCAAAGGAGAAACAGATTAATAATAAATTAAATAATAAAGGCAACAAACGGTGCTAGTGCAGCCAGCTAGTGGTAAGTGCTGGGTCTAAGGCAGCAGACAGGGTAGGTCTGATAAGTGCAGAAAGAAAAAGGGGGCAGGGGGAATTTATGGGTACATATATTTTATATCTGTACCCATACCTCTCTGTAAGGAGGTTCACAACATGCACAAGGGGCACAAGAGATAGCCAGGGAAGAATAAGAGACACTTGGAGGAGCGGCTGCATACTGGTGAGTGAAGGAAAGGGTACACTCATACTGGGGGGCTCCATGGGCTGGAATTGGGCAGATTGAAATGCTGATCGAACTGAAACGCATAGTAATTGAGTTTGAAGAACGAATAGAAGAATTTTTAATACCGAACAAGCTGCAAAGTACTTTTTAAAGGCAACAGGTGTTATTGAATATCTAACTAATGAAAAGATATGAAAATTATATGAAAATACTGTGTGAGTGAAAAGAAAGTGATGTACAAACGCAGTGAAAACCGGTAATATGCATTGATGGACAATGTGAAAGTATGAACAAAGTGAAAGCCAGTAATGAGCACTTAAGAACCAAGTGGAAAGCAAGTGATGAACACTAATAGGCAATGTGAAAACAAGGTGGTAGAAAGGAACAAACACCAAGGAGGGAGTTGTGTCAAATTCACGTTGTGGCATAGCCAAGAGGCTGCCAAGGAAAAACTGAATTTAATGTTGACCAATGACACAGGTATAGGGAGAACACCTGTGTTGGTAGGAAGTCCAAAGAGAACATATAAGTCCAACAAAGTGCCAAGGGTTATCGGTAACCCCTACTTGGAAACAGTCAAGGAAAGTCAAGATACAGAAGCTGTTTTGTGTAATAAGTGCTGAAGTGATTGAAGAAAGGAACAATCTGTGTGAACTATTTTAAAGCCTGAATGGTTTCAAAGCTGATCTGGAATTATTACTGACAGCTGAGAGATTTTCAATCCGGAAGAGCTGTCTTCTTGGGAAAGGGAACCCTGAGACTTTGTGAATTGTTTTGAACTTGGGGAAGCGAACCCCAAGGCATTTTTTGAACTGTTTGGAACTTGGGCAAGGGGGAAGTTGAAAAGCAAGCCCGGAGCTGGAAGTAGCTCAGAACTTTGTTAGAACACTTTTTATTTTTTTGCTGACATCCCTGCACTTTGTACATCTTTAGTTGTGAGGGCAAGCATAGGATTTGGACACAGACAGTCTTTTGAGTTGAACTTAATGACACAGACTATCCTTATATTCCTTAGGTAGGGTATATCCCACCTTAGCACAGGGCAAGGTGGGCCTTACTCCATCCTGACATTTAAGAAGAATATTTTGTAGAATAGTGAATCTGTTGTCTGTGTCTTACTTCATGATTCCTTCACAGTAGTCACTCCTCTCATGCAGTCCTGTAAGTGGCGTAACACAAAGTGTGCCCCCTCCTGTGATCCAGGGGGTCCCCAAGCTCCTCAACAAAGCACAGGCTGTGTTACAGACTTCCGGGCCATCCTGAACCACAACGTGCACGATAATGATGCTGCTGCTGGAGCATGTTGCACACTGCCCTAGGTGAAAGATGTAAGCATGTTTTTTTTTTTAAATCAAACCTTACATTTTTCACCTAGAGTAGAAAAAAGGGGAATGTTCCAGGCCCCTACCACCGACGTGTGCCAGCCAAACCTGTGCACTGCCAGTAATAATATGTGCAATAATGATACCATAAGAAAACATGTTCATGCTGGCTCTGCCAATATATGCCAGTATCCCAATGTAATAACATACTTGTGTATGCTTTTCGCTTAATACCAGTTAAATATCTCATGCCACAGGAAAAAAACATGTTATTGCTGGCTGCACAAATGCTTCCTACCCCTCACACTGTAGGAAATTCCTGTTGACCTCGGCCTTATTGCCAGTAAAATAAATGAAATGCCATAGCAGGGAAGCATCATCTCTTTGCTATCTGTCTAAATGCCTCTCCTCCCAATGTAATAACACTCATGTTAACTTTGCTCTTCACGCCATTAAGAAAACCATTGCCTAAGTAAGTAAATGGCTGCACAACTACTTCCTTCACCCCACCCACAATGTAAGAAAACTCATATTGACTTTGCCCTAAACACCAATATAAAATGCAATGCCACAGTAAGGAAAGCTTTCCTTGCTGGCTGCAAAAATGCCTTCCCCAACCATGTAAGAACACATAGCATGTTGGCTTTACCCTTAATGCCAGTGAAAAATGCAATTCAACACAAAAGAGGTGATGGCTGGAAGGTTTTCATATTAAATGAACCTCTGCCATTGCTCTGCGTAACCCTCCAGACCATCGTTATTCACCTGCCAAGCCATTACAAAAGGGGAAATACCATATGCAAATCAGGCTTGGTCCCTTGCTCACTCTGCCATAGGGAACCAAGATGCACCAAGATGCAACCAGGAGGACCAATAAGATCGAAACATGTCTGGGGTTGCTTGTGTTTCCATGCAGAGCAGACCTGGCCTAGCAGTTTGCGTTGCGCTGCTACCAATGGTTGCAGTACCTGACTGATTTGCATATGGCTGGACCCCTTTTGAAATGGCGCAGACGGGCTAAAAGACAGTGGTGTAGAAAGTTGCCCAGAGCAATGACAGTGGTTCAGATTCATTCAAAACCTTCTACTCATCACTTTTGTGGTTATAGTGAAAAATACCATGCCACAATAAGGAAATAATTTCTTGCTGCACAAATGATTCCCCCGATGTCAGAACACACATCATGTTGGCCTTTCCCTTAATGCGAGTAAATAATGCCATGCAACAGTAGGAACATGCCCAGGCTGCCTATCCATTGTGCTATATCCCAACCCCCACACACCTCACCCCTCCTCCACGAAATAACACTGGCTTTGCCCAAAAAGGGCAGTAGAACATGCCATCTTACTATAAGCAAACATCCATGGTTCAATGTCCCCTGGGCTCCAGCCTCGCACACACGTTCACCTGCCAGTCAGTCACGCATACAGCTTCTCTCAATTATTAACACACGCACCTAGAACATTCACACTGCATTCTCATTCACACTGCATTCTCATTCACACTGCATTCTCATTCAAATGCACACTGACACCCCCATACATAGGCACCACACTTCATTCTTTCAGACACACACTTACACATGCACCCGTACATACACACACAGAAAAAAGCTTCTCCTTACCAGTTTGCCGAACAGCTCCTGATTTGATGCTCCTCTCCAGGCCTCTGGCTCCAGTTCTTTATGCAGCCAAGGAGCAGGGAGCGCTTCCTGGTGCCTGACATTGCACGGCAGAGCAGGAGCACCTCCATCTTGCTGCCACCACTGCTGTTCAGCTCGGGAATTTGATGCACTCTGACTTCAGAAAAAGAAATGATTTCTTTATAAAGTCAGAGTGTTGGAGGCCCCCCTTTGGGACACTGGAATTGGGGCAGGTGGGGCCCCCACTACTATGCTGCCTGCGTTCTGTCTCTAGTGGTCACATGAAGGGAGGGTTTACCATCCTGTTTCAGGTCCCTCTCTTTCCCACGGTTTATTGCTATGGGATTCCTGCGCTTGCAGGAGGGGAGCTGAGCGTGCGCTGATCATTCTACAGTACAACCATTCCTGGATTTTGCTCAATAGGGCAGGTGTATCTGTGGTAGCATTGTGCCTGTCCCCTGCCCTGCGACTGGGGCGACCAAGTGGAAGTGACAAGGAGATCCTCCCCGTCCCACCAGTACGCCCATTATGTTAATGTTAAAGGATATTTGTACCGCATACTATCACCTCCGGAGTGGTTCCCTGGTACTCTGGCGGATCTGAAAAGGGTACAGGGGTTAAGTTAGTGGAAGTGAGCGGGAAAGTGCAAGAGAGCAGTGATGAGCTGTTGGCAGCCTCAACACTGTTAACACTGCTCGCTGGGCTTGGGGTGCTTTCCGTTCGGTAGCCGTTGTGTGCTGTTGTGTGAGTCTATGTGTGGTTTGTTTTGTTGCTGCACTGTAGTGAAGTTTGTGCGGTTTGTTGTGCTATAAGGTTATGGCTGCGTTTGTTTAGAGTTTGAGAGGTGCATGCAGAGCGGTGAAATTGTTAGTGTGTTGGTTCTTGGCATGGTTATGTCATGTGCTCCATTATTGTGGCACTTGGCGCTCTTTGTCTCCCCACTGGTGGTGGCCGGAGCTAGGCTAGGGATATTGGCACATTGGATATTGGCTGTGCGCTCAGCCCATTGAAGTGAGTGATACAAGCAGGGCAAAGAACCCCCTCAACCACATCTGCCACTTAAGTGGGAACATGTGGACTGGAACACTAGTGATATGTCATGGCTCATGGTTCACACACCACGGTCCTTTGAGTAAGGAATGTGGGACCCTGTAGTATCTTGGGAGGATTTAGGTAGACCTCTAAACACCCACATTTTGGGGTTTTCAAGTTCCACATACCTTTAAAACCTGTTTGAAATTTGCACGGAAATGTTCAAGATCGCTCTGGAACACAACATGAGGCTCCCGAGAGAGTAGACCTACGGGCTCTTAAAACGTGGTTCATAGCTATACTGGAGCCTGGCCAGTGTCCACAAGGTATTGGGGGGCATGTACATCTTTCTTTTGTATTTCCGGCGCTCTTGTTCTGGTAATAGGAAAAACGAATGCAAACTGCTTTCATCTTTCTTGGATTGATGCTGGTGGGGGGAGATGGGGGAACTGTGGCCAGGGGGCAGTGTGGATATTCAGCTGGTTTACACCCCCAAAAGTGTGCAATCAAATTGTGCTGGTCACCGAATTTTGTATCTGGTGGGATTTTGATGGTCACTTCTAGGGAAGTTTGCACATTGCTAGTAGTAACTGAGTTGTGTGATCTTTCTCTATACAAACATCACAAAGATTTTCACTGGAATTAGTTAACATTTATTTTAACTACCTCCTGTGAAAGTCAAATGCCCTTGTAAAATTAGCCCTGCTTTTATTGTTTTCCCGCGGTTGGTAACCTATTTCCGTTTTTTCAGAATAACTCATTCGTATAACATACCTTCTCACCTTTGCAGTTGGGCCCCAAAGGTTTGCAGTGACACTGTTGAAAATACACGCATTTGCAGGATTGATTTGTATGTGTGACACACAAGAGAGAATCGTGCATCCTCAGGGCAGACAGACAGCGGCACTCTCGCTTTATCAGAATAGCAATTGGTTTGGTGTTTCCAAATAAGCGCTGAGCACAAAGCACAAGTAATTTTTAGGGTATTTATTAAATAAATCTGTTATGTCCTCTGGTTGACACGTGTTTCGGCATTGTCTTTCTCAAAACCAGACATTGGTTGTCATAATCCAAATTTGGCTTCTCAGTTTATATCATCATTCTTCATAATCTTGTCCCATCATATGCAGTCAAAAACGCTGTTTTTTTACCTACTAAAGGGAGATTTCTCTGAGAATGGACAACTGATGGCTGGTTTTGAGAAAGGCTTAGTGCCGAAACACGTGTCAACCAGAGGACATAACAGATTTATTTAATAAATACCCTAAAAATAACTTGTGCTTTGTGCTCAAACTCCAGTTTTGGACGCTCCTTGATACTCTGAAAATGGAGACTCCTGACCCCTTCAACACGATTCTGCTAAGCTCACAACGTTCTGTCTGTAGTTGCCCAATGTGGTGTTCTAGTTGAGTAATTTGGATGCCCCAACAGGATGGGAACTTTGGATTCCTTGGCCTCTTTTATTCACCCCTGGAGGGTAACTCTGCAGTGCTTGTCATTGTGTTAGCCCCGCGTGAGCTATCCAGCCTCCCTGGCCGTGTGCATGAAATAATGTGTCCAACCCCTCCTGGGATCCAGGATCTCTTAGCACCTGGCGGGCTAGTCAGCTTTGTTAGCCTATGCGTACTGCAATGTTCTCACACCCTCTTGAGTTCCTAGTTCTTCCGTCCTCTCGTGGGCTACTCGGCCTCGTTGCCCAAGTCTGTAATGCAAAGTTCTAACCCACTTGTGGAGCACCTGAGACTATCACTGCCCTCCTCCCCTTTCGTTGTACTGGCCCGTACCTCGGTGTTGGCAGGTGTTGTTAGCGTAGCTTGTTGAAGGAGGTGCTAGCGCCAGTGGCTGCGGAGCTGCACCTTTGCGCTTGTTGGCTCTCTTGCAGGAAACTCTTGTCTCGGGATCAGTGCTCGGGAGCCCAGATGCATCGCATCTACGGCAGTTCGGTCTTCCGCTTCAGGAGACTTCTGATCATCAGTGTTCTGCAGGTTCTGGAATTCCTCTGCCTACCACATATCTGAAGTAGTTCTGCCACCACGAACAAACCACCCATCGTAGTCTTCCACTGTCCATCGGTTGGCTCTGGCTTACTCCACTTCTGTACGTACAATTGGGTATCCTTGAAGGTTTTTCTGTAAAACGAGAGGAAACGGAATTGGTTCCCTGTATCCTGAATAAAGGTGAACAGAGTGGAGTCAGCGGCCAAGCCGTTCTCAGTTGAAGGGCCCTTTACATTATAACATGCTTCAAGAGAACCCAAAAACAATGCAGCTTCTGTCTGAAGGGAAGATGTAGTCACAGCCTTACTCTGGGATTCCTTGTTCCGTTAGAGGCGTCACCACCAGTGAGATCCAGCTTCCCCTGACCCTTAGGGAGTACCTTGCGTAGCGGGCTCACCTCTTTAGATCCAAATGGGCTAGCTCCACCTTGAGGAGAAAGGAGGTACTCCGTGGAGGCGTCACATTACTTTGTGCCTGCCATTTCCTTGTTACACCAGTATATTGTATAACATTTAGATTGATGTTAAGATATTGAATACACAACAGCATAATGTCCAGAATGCAGCTGGTTGGCTGTCTTTGGCTTACGGAAAGACCAACCAGCCACCAACTCAAAAGCATTCATTTGCTTCCAGTACTGGCTGGCATCTCTTTCAAGATCTTATGCCATGTCTGGAAGGCATTAAACCATACCACCTAAAATATCGAACACTACTGCCCCAAAAGTGCCCTGCATCCAGCAAAGGGGAAAGGCCTACTAATCCAAACAACGGTGTATAAGGGGGGGCAGAGGAGTCGCTGCAATTTCTTCCTGCCTATGGAATAAACAACCAGAAGCCCTAAAACTCGCTTCCAACGAGCTGTTTTCCGTGCAAAACCAAAGGTCCATCTCTCCCAAAAAGAACATTGGAAACCAATGATGGAATCTGCCAAAGCACAAATAATTAGGTTATGCGATGAGTGTTCTACAACAGAACATAAACACATGGCGTTGCAGAAATGGCAGCTGTGCGAACATGCTGCTATCTGAGTGGATGGAAACCCATGGCAGGGCCTGATGCCCCAGGCGACACCTGGCAAGCGGAGCAATGGGAAAGAGCCACAGATGCTAAGAAACGCCAGAGTAATCATAACTTTAATCATAATGTGTAGGAATGAAGCTAGTATTGCCCACATCCTCCTCTCGGGAGGATAGCTCAGCGGCAACGTGCTCGCCTTTGAAACAAGATGACACAGAGCATCACAGGTTCGATCCCCGGGTCTGTATTAAGCGCGTTATAAGTAACCTATCATATCATACAGAGGTGCCGAGTACGCCGGTGCTCCAGGGCCCGGGCACCCGTCGGCAGAATGAAGTCGGGGCTGAGCCCCCCCCCCGGGCCGCAGAGAAGAGACGCAGTATGGATGGCCCTTTGTTCCATCCATACTGTGTCTCTCTCTGGCGGTCCGGGTAAAATCCGGTTAAAAAAGGATGTTTAGAATTGAGGGACAGATGCAAAGCAAGAGCCTCTTGCTTTGCATCTGTCCCTCAATTTCTAAAGGTGCACAGATGTAGAGGTACACCCAACCCAAAACGATTTTTAGAAATTAAGGCAAAGATGCAAAGCAAGAGGTTGCATCTGTGCCTCCATTTCTAAACATCGTTTTGGATTGGGTGTTTTTGTACATCTGTGCACCCCTCCTAGTAAGAGGGGTGCACAGATGTAGAGGTACACCCAACCCAAAACGATTTTTAGAAAGGGGTGCACAGATGTAGAGGTACACCCAACCCAAAACGATTTTTAGAAATTGAGGCACAGATGCAAAGCAAGTCTGTCCCTCAATTTCTAAAAATCGTTTTGGGTTGGGTGTATATGTTCATCTGTGCACCCCTCTTGGTAAGAGAGGTGCACAGATGTAGAGGTACACCCAACCCAAAACGATTTTTATAAATTGAGGGACAGATGCAATGCAAGAGCCTCTGTCCCTCAATTTATAAAAATCGTTTTGTGTTGGGTGTACCTCTACATCTGTGCACCTCTCTTGCATTGCATCCATTGCATCTGCGGAGGGAGGGGGCAGGGAGAGGGCAAATGAGACTGTTTGAATGTCTCTGAGTGTGCACGTGCTGCGGGTGAATGCTATGGGCGGGGAACAGAGGCGTTGAGGGAGGGAACTCACCTGAATTCTAAGGAAGAAAACAGCGTGTGAGAGGGGTGGAGTGTGGGGTTAGGTGGGATCACCTTCTTGGGAAGTTTGGCGGGGAGGCGGGGCAGTAGAATGTGATAATTCGGCATTTTGAAGACCACACAAATCGGCCAAAATAAATCGGTCTTTTTTTTATTTGTTCTTCAGAATGCGGTATTATCACATAGAACCCAGTATGGACCTTGTCATACTGTTATCCTTGTTCAGTGTTATACCATTCAATGGGACAGTACTTGCAGGTCTGCTGTAACTCTAATGGCACAGAGCTATTGGGCTTCTATAGAGACAGTAACAGCACTTCCTAGCAGGAATGTGTAATCTATATGAGCCAGCACTTTCTAGTAGAGCTAGCCATATTTGAAATGGGGCAATGCTGCTACTCCTCATTTAGCTTGCTATACTCTGATGGGGTAGTACTGCTGTTTCCCAACAGGGCTTCTATAATTGTTGAATCTTCTCAGCAGTAATACTATGCTTTTGTTGAGGCAATACTAGTTCATCTTAGTGGGGCCGCTATACTTTTAATGGGACAACATCAGCACTTCTCTGTTGAGCTGCTACACTCTTACAAGGCTTAGCACTTCTCAGCCTATTTATTTATTTTTATTGGTTAATTATAATGCACGTAATACCCAGAGGTTTCTAAGCGTGGACCGAGGGATCGAACCTGTGTTGCACGAACCGAGGGATCAAAGCTGTGTTGCGCGGACCTAGGGATCGAACCTGTGTTCCTCTGTCGTCTTGCTTCCAAGGCGAGCACATTGCCCCTGAGCTATCCTCCTGATCTGAATTACATTTAATGATACAGAACCAGAACTATTGAGCAAGTCTAATATCTTCATCATCATCAGAATAACTCAACACTGTTGTGGTTATACAAGAGCTAAAATATGTAAAGGGATGGAATTACTCAGAATGTATTTTTGTAAATTCTTTATTTGTTTTTGCTACCAAATACCTTTACAAATATCAAAACATCTTACTATAAAAGAAAACCATTCATTCTTTGGTTCTTCATCTCAGTTACATCATGTATAGAAAAACATAACTTAATAAAGAAAGGTAATAGACCTAACATATAAAACATTACATTACTATATTATTAAAAAGTTGAACAGCAGATTAACTTCATCCATAAGTTAGATAACCAATTCATTCAATTTCATCACCTTCAATTACAAAAATAGAAATATCTAATAATTGCTCAATAGACATTTCAGATCAGATAATAGAAAACAAGAGTGCCAACTCATCTATTAGTAGTTATTTCATAGATTCTAGTTCATTGCGATAAGATTTACCAGCCTTACAGTTATGAGTGTAGTCGTATTCGAGGAGCCCCACATACATTTTAACCAAATCCAATTTCTGGCAAGCGTAGATTTTGCTTGCAAAAATGAATTCATTATTTTACATCGATCATTTTCAAAATATGAACAAAAGAGAAATAGATGTTTTAAAGATTCTTTTGTCAAATTACAGAATCTGCATATGTTATCAGGTGTCTCCGTTTTATCTATATGCCAGTACTTGCTCCTTACCCTTGTTTGTAACAAGTCTAGTCTAAATAGCATGTAGGTTCTGCGTGCCTCTTTACTTGGACACAATATTAGATAAGGTAATCGTGGTAATTGTTTGTGGCAGTGTTTTGCATATCCTGCATAAGGTGAATATTGCTGAATCTGCATAATACAATCCACCCAATCATATTAAAAAATGTTCTTCTTTACCTTTACTTGAAGCAATTCAAGGTCTGGGACAGACATGTTCATTTTTTCTAGTAATGAAACCATACAAATTTTGTACTGTGCCATAGACGGAGGATGGTTAGTAACAAGCATTTGAATTAAACCATTATATAGTGAATTGGTAGGTGGAAATAACATTTTAGAAAAATGTAATAATAAACGCCAATTATATCTTGCAGAGAGTGAATTGAGCCCTAATTTGTGCCTAAGAATTGCATTAGGAATAGACGCAGGTAGACCCAGGGTATGTTTCCAAAGAGAACCTTCTAGTTGTTCAAGAAAGGGGCCTATGTCGGCTAAAAATAATTCCACTCCGTATAGCATGATCGCCTCCACTTTTTTAAGGTAGAATTCCAATAAGGATATTAGTGAAAACTTGCATATTTTATGAAAAAAACATTTCATTTGCCCCTTCATCAGTAACAATTTCACCATGAGAAGCTCTTTCGTTCTTTGAAGTGAAATATTGTTTGTTAATATGAAACCCAAAAAGGGGAGGTTCATTGATAAAGCTATAGGAGTGGAGTCAATTTTCCATGAAAAGTGGCAAACTTTTTTCCTATTACAAAATACAATAATGTTCGATTTTTGGGGATTTATAGTTACATTATAGATGTTACAATAATGTAAAAAGCTTTCCAATTTCATTTGAAGACCTGCTTGTGTTCTATCAAAAAGCAAGATGTCATCGGCATAAGATATCCAAGACAATGTCAAAGACCCAAGACGAACAGCAAAATATTTTTCTTTATTCCAGATCTCATCTAGATCAGCCAAGTAGAGATTAAAAAGAAAGGCTGCAAGGTTGCAGCCTTGCTTGACCCCTATCCAACTTGAAATCGCATCAGTTAGGGATCCTGCGTGATTCATTCTCACTTTAAAGTTGGTATTAAAGTGAAGCATCTCTACTAGGGTGATCAAACATTGAGGGTACTTGGCTTTGTGCATTGTTTGCCAAAGTTTGCCTCTTATGACACTATCAAATGCAGCTTTTAGATCTAGAGATGCAACAAAGATCAGACTTTTTTCAGGACAATGAGCAGAATCAATGATATGAGCAAGAATGCTAGCGTTAAGGGGGGTTCCCATACATTTTTTAGCCCTACTTGAGCCATGCTTAAGCAACAGTTGACACGGGTGAAAGTTTCCAACTCTTGCAAAATCAAAGATGCAAAGATTTTTGCTGCTTCATCGATGATGGCAACTGGTCTGCAGTTGTTCGGATCGGATCCCCTTTTGTGAAGAGGAATAATTGAGGTAAGCCATGATGGAGGAATCATTTTCAAACAAAACATTTCCTGGAATATCTCACAAAAGATGGATGACCAGAACATTGGATCATCTTTAATCAGGCATGGAGGTAGTCCGTCTGGTCCTGCACATTTAGACCCTTTCAGTTTCTGGATTGCATGTAAAACATCTGTTGGACCCCAAGGACAACTATGTGGAATTAAATGATAATCTGGCCGATGTTCAAACGGTTTGAACTCAACAGGAAGAACAAATTAATTGAGAAAAAAAGAAGTCCAAGTTGTACTGCCAATTCCTGAGTCAAAGTCTAGAGGCTTCTTCTTATCTATAGATCTAATAATCGCCCAAGTATCTTTTGTCTTCCGTTCACATAACAGATTAAATCATTTTTGATTGTTTTAAATAATTGAGAGCCCGGATTTGAATCGCAGCTTGCTTATATTTAGATATGATTTCTTTTTTTATCCTTATATATTCAGAGATATTGCAAAGCAACTTGGACTTCCTTGCTTCTCGGAGTTCAACATTTTTCTTCTGTTTAAGTGTAGCTATTTCTGGAGAGAAATACTTTTCATCATTGTTGACTGTGTTTCTCACTACCTTATTGTGAGCAATTGTAACAAGATGAGATGCAATCATTTGCATATTCCATTTTGATATAATTTCACTTTCAAGGCAATTCCTCCCTTTGTTTTTCCATAAATCTCTATTTACAAGGGCGTTGAATTTTCTACAAGTAGAAGGCAACCAGTTAATAGATGATCTAGGTCTATCAATTTAAATTAATTAATGTAAGACAAGTTTCTTGCTGTCTCAATTTCAGGTGATTGACAATAGATGTTGTAATCATTAAATGATCACCTAAACGAGTTTCTACAGTACAAGTTTTTGTTAACATGCCAAATAATTGTTTAGAGGAGAATATATGATCAATCCAGGAATGATGCACCCCTCTTTTCCATGTGAAGGTCGCATGATTATCTTCAGGTTGAATTATGTACACATCCCAACAATTTAAGAAATGAAGAAATGTTTTGTAATGAATTTCGAAAGTGTGCTGAATTTCTAATAAAATTACTATTCGCTGTCCAAAATGATGCATTGAAGTCACCCCCAATGAGGATTTCAGCATAAGGCGTGTTGCTATATGCCTTAATGAGAGCATCATATAGGATTTCACAAACTGTTTCAGTAGGATATGCTATTGGATTCCAGTACAATGAGATTGTAAATAAATGTTCACTATACAAAGAATCAATTTTTATGTCCATCAATAAAAACATATCTGATTCATATACATGATTGATAGTAAAATTCAATTTGATATCGATAAGAATTGCAAGACCTCCTACGGATCTACCTTCTGCGCCTCTGGTGGCCCGATGAATACAAGAGAAAAACCCATCAATTTCAATATCTGCTACCACCATGGTTTCCTGAACCAGCAATATGTGAGGAAGAGAATCTTGGTTTGTCTTATCCCTCCATTTCGCTAGATTCAAAAAACCACAGCAATTCCATGATGCAACCTTCAAGTCATAAATTTATGATGGAACATGTGGCAGATTTATATTGGATGCTGTTTTAATTAGCGGTTCAAGCCATTTTAAGCCATTTAAAGCATTTGTGAGCGCTAGAAGTTGTTCCATCATATTTCTGGATGTATCATAATCTCCAAAAGAGTTATAACCATTGTTATTAACAGGTGTAATAGGAGGAGGTAGAAATTCTAAGAAATCCATTGCATCAGTAATGTTTGAAAAAGCATACATATATAGACCAAGTATTTTTAAGTCGCTTTCGTGATCCCAGATCAATTTTGCGATTATTGGGGACGACATCCTAGAAAGCATTCGGTTGTTATTCTCATTTGGTAGCCAAATCCATTCAATGTCATTTGTGACAAGGCTATGGAGCGAGGGAATCTTAAAGAGGGCATTCATTAGAAATGATCGATTAATTCGTACAGCCTCATTAATGTTTTCATCACTCTTCCATCCTATGGTGTTTTTCATCTCATTCGGAATTGAATGGAAGGTATGTGATGTATTCAAGTTGACTGCCTCAGAACAATCCACTGAAATCATTTCAGTCTTGTTATCATCATTTCTCTGTTCGTCCATGTTTTCAATAACCTTGTGTGGTTGATTTATCAATATTACCCCTTACTGAGCCATTATTTTGGATTGCAAATTTGGCGGGCACATCAAAATCTCCTTGGAGGGAGATTGAGGAATTGACGACATTATCTGCGTAGATGCAGTGTGTTCTGAGTGATGTTTGAATGCCTGTTATTTTATCGGACCATTCTCCCTCCCCAAACTTACTCTATTTGAGTTTGCCTCAGAAAGAGGGAGAGTTGATTTAGATTTTTCAACTATTGCGAGATGGTTCAAGCATGTCTCCTCAGTATTCTGGGACAATGTTTTTTTTTCCCACAGATCCCTCTTTTTCATTATTTTTATCATTTCTCAAGAAAATATCAATTTACTTCACTGTAATATCTGTGAAAAAATAAGTTAGATTTGGCTGTCTTAACCTGGGTGAACTTGGATTGTGGTCTTTTTGCGTTGATGGATTTGCTTTTAAAGCAATCACTTCCGAATCATGAATCATCAAATTAGAGCTTAAATTGGAATTTACTGCCTGTTCAGCACATTTTCCATTCCGGATAGTGGAGCTAATCTGCAGCACCCTTTTGCTTTCCTCATTCAGCTCACTCAAATTCAGGATTTGCTCATGTAGCGTAACTTTTTGTTAGTTATTACCTTTACTTGGTTGATTCTTATTGGAGTCGGTAATTTCAGGGGTTTTCTCCATTGTAGATTGTTCTACAGTTAAAGCACTTCCTTTGTCTTTGTGTCTTCTTTTTAAGGCTTTCTGATGGTTTTTCTTGGCTTTTCTAGAGATAAAATAAAACATTTCTCTTGCATCTGTTTCTTTCTCATGAGTTTCAAGGAGTTCTTCTTGTTCGATAATATTAATAAGTATGGAAGGACTGTCTGGAGTCTCTCCATTCGTAATCAGATTTGTCTCTGATGCTTCAACAGGAGCAATCATCTCCTGAGATTTTTCTTTAGAATTCTTCTGCACTAGGGTTTTTTCAACCTGTAATATCCTTTCGTGTTGTAATCTTGCATCCTCCATATGATCGATGGCTCGCTCAAAGGTTTGTTCATATTATCCTTTGTATTAGATCTTTATCTCAGATGCTTCAACAGAATCAAGCATCTCAAGAATTTTTTCTTTAGGATTCATCTGTATTAGGATTTTTTCAACCTGTAGTATCCTTTCATGTTGTAATCTTGCTACCTCCAGATAGTCAATTGGCTCATTCAATGGTTTGCTCCTGGAATCCTTCGCCGTATCATTTTTATGATGTATTATTTGCACGAAAGTAACAGGAACACCATTCTTAAAAAAGAGGGGATCGACCGATGTCTGAGCTCACTTATCTGTTTTTTCAAGCTCTGGGACTCTATTTATTAACTCTTGTTTTACAATTAGTGCCGCTCTTTCTGGGCAATTCAGATGATATTTGTGACAAGCCTCCTGTGCTTGAATATAACCTTCTATTTTCATAAATTTTGCAGTGTTGGCAATCATATCATTTTTTAGCTACCGCAATAACAAATGAGAAAGTTCATGCCCTCGATCTAATAAGTTTATAATTCTCGTGAGGACAGGGAACACTTGAATGTTTTGCTCAATCAACTCCTTTTCCCTGTTTTCTTGCGTGAGCGGAACTTCAGAAAGGTTTGAAAAATTAAAGACTAGTATAGATGTGTTCAAGTTCCTTTGTACAGGCAAGAAATGTTGAAGATTGGTTTCTGTCGAATACTTCGCAGTAGGAGAACTAGTAATGGGAAATTGTAATTTTTGCACAAGTTTGGACTCTTTTTGCTCTCATTTGCATAGACTAGTAGGTTCTTTCATGTTGGATTTATGAAAATATACATGTTCCCTGTATTTCCCATTTGTAGCTACAGGCGTCGAAGGACCAAGGGACAAACGTACTCTCTTATCAAGATCTGCCATGATTACAGGTGCAGGCATGGAGATATCTGCTATAGGCGATTGCTTATTTTCATGTATCTCAGCAGCAATTTTGTAATCCATGTGCGAATTAATTGCTCCCGCAAACAGATCTCGCGTTATATCTTCGCTTGCTTTTTTTAGTGAGAATAAATCTTTTGCAAGGTGTTTACTATCTTGTATCTCCTGGTTAGCAACGTTCGCATCAACAGGTATCATTTCTTCAATGTGCGTAGATATTGAGAGAAATGAGTGTTTCCCGTTTAGAGAAACAGAAGGGCTGTTTATTTTTTTTTTGTTTCATTTTTTGGGGATTCAAGATTCGGCTGGGTTTTGGAAGAGCAATCCTTCCGTTTTTTATCATTTCTAAGAGTGGTCTCCATCGGGTACAAAAGATGAAATCAAATTCCTACTACAGTTATGTATACTTTGTTAGTTATTAGTCAATTAAATCATTAGGGAGGTTTGCTTTAAAAAGTTATTAACAACCTCCCCCCTCAACCAATAACACACCCTGCAAATAGGAAAAAATCAGAGCACACCCTCAACCAACCTGTCACCACACCGCTGAATAGCTTGAAAAAACTATCTGCTGTGCAATTAAATAATTTACTTCCATGCTCTCCACACCCCGCGCTGTGCACCGTGAACAGTAAACAGTCCTTAAAGTACTTAAGGGTGTGCGCGCGGGTGGGCTGCTTTGTGGGAATATAACGTGGCCAGAAGGGGGCGGCAACGCCAGGAGAGCGGTGTCCGTGTAACACAGAGTCCTAAAATGAATTAAAGAGAAGAAGGTTTCAGCGGACAGATGCAGAAAAGTAAACAAGTCTGCTCTCTGATTGCAAGGCTCACAACGTGCACAACGAACACTGCGTGCACAAACACAGCACAAAAACAGTCACCTTCTTTGATTTCTTTGAGTCAGGCTTTGTGGTGCAACTTGAATAGATGTACTCCCATCGGACGTTTGATTGCACAGCAGTAACAAAGCTGCAATGAAGAGATCCGAGCTCTGCTGGATTGAAGCTCTTAGTTCCACATGATGTCAGCCCGCCGCACCAGTAAACAGTACTTAAAGTACTTAAGGGTTACTCAGAATGTAGCAGCACTATTCAATAACCCAAAGTGCTTTAAGCATAGTTAATGTGAAAATACTACACTTCTCACTGTTGGCACAGTACTGCCTCTTCTCACAGAGGCTTATACACCTTTTATGGGGCAACACTGCTCCAACCTACTGGACAGCTTCAATCTTAATGGCACTTATCAATAGGGCTGTTATACTTCAATAGGAAATGACCAGAACTACCCACAGGGAATTGCATACTCTTGATGCCACTGAAGCAGCACTTCCACCCACCACAGCTGCTTTATTTTTAATGGCACAGTGTGTGTACTTCTCAGCCACTCTGCTTTACATTTAAACAGACCGAATTATCATTTCTCTGCAGGACTGCAACACTATACCATTGTGTTCTGTATGTTGAGTGCTTCTTCACCACCAATGTGGATTCATGGCACTCCCCCAATGTCTAAATAGTATATCTGGCTACATTCCATTGGCAACAGGCATGTCCCGAGCTGCCTGCGCTCCAGAAGCTGCCGCTCAGGATGTTGGAAGCCGTGATGGGGCAAGGGATTGAAGGTTCAAGCCTGTAGAATAGAAGAATCATCAGGGTCTTAAAACCTGCTCATTCATTCTGCAGTGAGGGGCCATTGGGCAAAATGTGCCTGATCCCACATACAGGGGGTTGTTACCCCTTTATCTCTCCTGAATGAAAGAATGAGCTCTCTCAGACACAAGTTATCACCCCTGCACACACATTGAATGAATATGCTATGGATCTATAGATCGAGAAAACTGAAGTGAGAATTCAGAGTGTTGTAACAGAAATATAATTGTCTTCCCAGATGGGAGACTGACTCCATTAATATACATGGGGTCACTGAGATGACCAAGAGTGAAACTGTACATTCATGTGAGATTACCAGCAACAGGTGATGCTATGCTCCAGGGAGTGAGGTGCCCACTCAATATATCACACTGTTTAAAGGTTTGAGACCCACCCTGAAAGCTTGCCCAAAGAGCCTTGGCCAGAATTTTACACTGAAGAAGTGAGCATGTGATCCGGGGTCTGCAGCCCAAACACACGCAGGGGAATCCCATGATCCCACTTGCAAGATTTGCACCAAATTAGTGAGAGTGTGCTCCAAGGTAGGAGGCACACGCACAGTCTTTTCGCTGAGGTTTGACACACTCACAGGATGGGACGGCATTTCATTCTCCCATCCTACTTGTGTTGCTCTGCCTTTTTAGGGCTACTACAACCTGGATGATTATAGAGGGGTGGAGTAGGGGCAGTGTTGGCCTACTGGAATGCAACTGGAAGGCTGAAACCTCCTTCTCCCTTGACTTTAGTGTATGCAGTACAAGAGCTAACCAATGATTCCACTGTTCTGCGCCCCCCAACCCCTCGCACCAAGTTGGCAACTACGTGCAAATGCGGTCATATAACTGCTGGTGGTGTCACTTCCTGCTTTTGGGCACCCCCTGGGAAATGCATAAGTCCGCTCCCCTGATATCATACCACATGAAAGGGCAACAACTCCGATCTAGCCCAGACTCGGAAAAAACTCCTTTGCTGGCACCCCAGCCACCCTTTTGGGCACCTGTAACAAAGAAGACAACGAGAAGGAATATATCTATCGCTTGAAATTTAAATTTATTAAGGGAGGGAGCTGTTGAAGCAGATGTAACTCAATATTGTGACGCGATGATGCCTTTCGTAAACGTATTTATGTTTTTGTCGAAAGTGCCAAACACCATCGCATGATAGCTTTTTAGCACTCGGAGGAACGGTAAGGAAAAGGACAGGGCAGGGGGCCAAGAAGAGGAACCGAGCGTATACTGCAGGGGACACGCGGGTCTGTTGGGCTCGCTGAGGCGCAGGCGCAGCGGCAGAGCGTTTCTAGACCAAAGAGCCCTTTGCACTGAACTGGTCTACCTGCATAGTGTGCTAGTCTTGGTGCAAAGGAGTCCAAAGCACCATGGTGGGGGGGGGCCCCTTTGACTACGTCCTTTTTTATTCAAAACATTTCAAGGGCCTTCATTGCCACATGGGCTAGTCAAAGCACTATTGGACAATTACTCCAAAAGTCTCCTGCAAGAAAAACTGCTTTTCTATTTTACAGTGAATTTTAACATTAGCTTTCTAATTTATACTATTTGTATTTTTTTCAGATGTTTTCCAATGCAATTTTGTGGTTTAACAGCTGCTGCTTCCTGAAAAAGATACGAATATACTGAACATCACTGTTCATGTTTTCAGCGTTATTAATGCCATTGCAGTCACCGGGGATCTCACTATGTGTGCACTGTGGCTTCTAAATGAGATGTTTACAATGGATTTTACTTTCATTTCATAAAGTAAATTCATCTTTAGCCTTACACAGACGAGTCCCTCTCACATTCAGACAATGTTTAGTTTACATGTCTGAAGGGCGAGCAGTCCAAGCAGCAGCCACCAGCTCCTACTGATAAACATTCAAAGACCTTCAAAGGTTTTTTTCAGAATAACATCTGAGCACAGCTGGGTAGCTTTCAACTCCTGCCATGGATTCCACCAGGGGGTTCCCAATGGCCATCTGCTAGATGACAAAGAAGTGTGCGTGGTCCATCATGTCACTAGGAACTCCAAGAGGGGCTACGCTCTGTAGTTGACAGCTACTCATTTATGATTTTTCTGTTTTTTGTATCCTCTCCACATCCCTTTTCTCCCCTACGCGAAGTCCCCGTGGACCAGAATTGCACGATGTGTAGAGGGCATGTAGGATCGATTTACATCATAAAAATAAAAGACCTGGCAGAGAAAATTCTGTATCCACCTGCTGTAAAGTCATTGCAGTTGATTATCAGTGCATTAATGCTCTCCCGTCACATCACAGCAGGAGGCTACAGCAATCAGAGGGGGATGGGCGCTAATGGTCCCCGTTGAAGCCAAAAACAACAAATACATGTGATTACTTTGCAACTTCAAGTGTCTTTTTGTTGCATGATATGAAATGATATGACATGGCATTTATAACGCGCCTGTACACACGTGTTTCTAGGTCCATATGTCACCAATTCAATTAGTCAAATGATAGTTATAGCAGCATTTGTTATGATGGGACTGGGGCAAGACCAAGCAAGAAACTTTCAGAACATTAAACACTGGACTCCAAGCAATCAAGACTCTACTAATTAAATAAATCCACATCCTTATGTATTGCAAATGCATCAGCTGGTGTATCCTGAAGGTACTAAAACAGGGAAAAGGCCCCTCTAGCTCACCGGCCTGCAGATGTCTTTGTTAGGTTGTCTGAGCTCCGCATCCTTCTGTGTGGGGGAAGTGAGCCTCTAGCGACTGGGTTGGTCAGGCTTCTACACGATGCACCTCCCAGAGGGTGGATGAGGAAGCATCCCATCAACTCGCTGTTCCCTAGGCCTATAGACATAGAAGGGCCTCATCCAGTGTTAGACTTTGATTTTTTTTCTTGCAGGACTTCATTTCCCAAGAAGACTTGGAAGACCCACCTGTAGCCAGGGGACCGAAACAACAATCATCTCTGACTGAAAATCATTAATTTCGTAAACGCTTGGCTTTTGCGACTCAAAGCGAAACTATCCTCAAAGTCTACCTGGACGACAACGAGAGAAAGAAGGCGTGTGCAGTCTGCATCCCTGTGATCCCTGTGTAGTTTGTGTCTAGTTACAGTGGTGAAGCTGAAGAATGTGTCATGATGCCTACCCCCGGGCCTCAGGACCAAGCCCATCAGCTCCGGAAGCAGGCATCCAGATACTTACTAAAACCCCAACAGCCCCGGCTGGGGGCTGTGTGGGTTCAGTCCTGGCGCCTTAGGCGCCAGGCTCATCACGGAAATCAGTCCTGGCGCCATAGGCGCCAGGCTCATAGACTTTACTTACCTGATGCAGTCCATGCTGCTAGTGAGTCCAAGCCAACGTGAGGCCTGGATGGGACTATTTTTGTACAGGGACTATTTTTTACTCAGGCGTGGTTCTAGGGAACTTCTTACCTGGAACTACTTTGGAGGCTATTTAAACCACGCCCGAACAACAGCACACGCTTTCCGTTATTCTGAATCCAGCAGCGTAACGCTCACCGTGCCTGCAGTCTGCATCCAGTCTTCTGCCACGCCCGCCTCGAATCTGGAGCTACTAAAACCAAGGGGAAAGAAAAGGACAAGATTAGAAAATTGACTATTTCGAATTCCTCACCTGATTTCGGATCCATCTCGCCTCCGGACCTGGAAAGAACATCATTTCAGTATGCGTCGCATCTCCAGCTGCAGCGCCGCGCCATACTCACCAGTCCTCGCAGCATCTTTCGATTCGGTGCTGCCTCTATCATTTCTTCGCCGAACTCCGGGACCTGAGGGACTAAAGAAAACAACAAGGTGAGCCGAGAAAACCAACAAAATAAAACACTTATCATCATAGATTTACCTGATTACCACCGGAGGCATTATTCTATAACTCTCCACATTTTCATGTGCCGCACCTGCAAAGAGAGAGAAAACAACACGTTAAATAAACACTGGCAACATTTACCGGACGGCGTCGGGTAATACAGACTCTTACCTGAGCGCCACCAACTGCCACGAGAGGCATCTTCCCACGATCTTAGTTGCAAGACAAGGAAGGAAGAGGGGAACAAGAGTGAATCATCTGACATATTGAACTCTATGAACTTGATACTTACCGAACCTTGCCAGGAACCTCAGAGTCAATACTCTCCGGAACTCTCCCACGCCTTCAAACCAGTGAAGTAACTGGCATCAACGTGCCCCTGCAATCCACGCAGGATGGAGAGATCATCATTTAAAAACATAAGGTGAGGTTCCTAAAAGGGGATATCGGAGGTGACAAGAAGGGAGAATTAGAACAGTGGGAGGGGGCTATCACTCATATCCACGGGTGGCTAAATCCCTTTCTCCACTTGCAGGAGAATACTTCTACGGATCAAGCAGACGAGATTAGGCGGGCCAGTCCAGACAGTCATCTCGGCACTACGCATCACGTTGGTGGAGACCGCAGCTGTCCGGGTCCTATCGACGCCCCTGTGGGAACCAGGTAAGCGTAACAGAATGCTACAGCACCAGACTGAAAGAGAGTCCATGATGGTGCTGTGCCCATACCTACAACACCTTGCTGACCCTCGTTATAATTGGATCTTTAATATTTGCTAATTACCCAATAGTCCTGATCCACAGCTATAACATATTGTGGGTGATTAAAGAATACCCCAGACATAGCCAGTCAGACTTGAGACTTCATACTAAGATGAGCAATAGCCTATTATGAGTGAGCATAGAAGCTGAGCCCACATTAGGAGAAAATTAAAAAAGGCTGGGGAAATTCAGAGGAAAAATTAATCCTGACATAAGTAGACATGCCTGTGAATGCGCCTTTGCTGGACAAGAAGAATCCTGCAGGCAGGATCCAGCGGAGAAATACCACCTGGAACAAGACTGTAACCATTTGAAGAAACTGGAAGAATCAAGAGAGCTAGGAGTTCGTGCCGGGAGGCCTTGGAATGAGAATCTGGCCAGGGTGCTTGGAACATCGCAACCACACCTTGAGGGCTTTTGAAGGCCAAAGCCTGAGATCATCCACCATCCTCCCAAGCTAAATGGGAGAGGGACTGAACCCTTGGCAGGAGGGTGAAATAACATCATCTGCCTGAAAAGCATCTCAATCAATTGAGGGGGTTGGGGTGGTTGGAAATACCCATTACATAAGTTGAGAATCCTGAACAAAGCCACAGTCTAGGAGAGAGCTGTTGAGGATCCTTAATCAAGCAAAGGTCTAGCAGAGACATGTTGAGACTTTGAGCAAAGGCAAGGTCTAAGTGAGACCTGCAGAAAATGATGGCCAAAGCAAACCTCACAAAAGTCTGTTGAGAAACCTGAGCAAAGCCATGGTCTAGGAGATATCTGTTGAGAATCCTCAATAATGCTAAGCTTTCAATGAGCCCTGTTGAGAATCCTGAACAAAGCTAAGGTGTAGGGAGACCTGTTGAGAATCCTAAAGAAAAGTACATTCCAGAAGAGACCTGTGAATAATCTTGAGCAAAGCCAGGGTCTCTGAAAGACCTGATGTAACTTAGAGGAAAACATAGAAAGAGGTGATCCTCAGGAAACTACTATCAAGTTCAGGAAGAGCCTGAAGGAGAAAGAACCATGAGATCAGATCCTTGGGGGAGGTCTTGGAAGAGCAAGGTGAAAACAGAGAGAGCAGATTAGAAGACCAAACTGTGAGTAACGGCTACAGGAGCCTTCCCGAGAAATACTTAGGTTTGTTGTATTAGAATAGGACTGGAATTTGAAGAGTACGTTTGTTATCTTTGCTTTAAGCCAATCCTTGTAACATTTATGTTGGCAACGTAGAGTACCCTGGATATGAGACTTGTTAAGATTGGGAGTTTGAAATTAGCCTTTTAGGGGACTTTTACTCTAAGGTAGGGTGTCTCTGGGAGAAATAAAAAACTTGTGAGGATAGGTTGCAAACTTTTGAATTTGGGTTAGAACCACAAATTGTGCCAGGCACCTGAAGGAAAATCTCCCTTTCTGTTAATTCACCTTACAAATCGTTTGCTTTAGAGTAAACACTATTGTTTGTAGTTCTTTACCTTAAAACATATAGGGCCTCATTACGACCCGGACAGTAAGGGATTACCGGTAATGGTAAGGGCACTGGTTCTGGTAATCCCTTACCGCCCTATTCCGAGGTCCCTTTGCGGGTCCTCCCTTAACGCCTGGTTGTACCAGGCGTTAAGGGCAGGACCCGCAAAGGGACTTTGGAGGTAATAACGGTACCACAATTTGCGGTACCGTTATTACCGCCTTCCCCATTCCCATTGAGCCCTATGGGGGAAAAAATGGGAATGGGGAAGGGCCTTGGTGAATGGGGAATTACCGCCCCCGCCAACCTTGGAATGGGGCGGTAATTGCTCCATTCACTATGGCGGAATCGGTAAGGTACCGGCGGCAACCATGGCGCTAATAGCGCCATGGTTACCGCCTGGGTCGTAATGAGGCCTATAGTTGTGTATCAAATCCCTACACGCATTTACTTCATAAACAAAGACCAACTTCTTTGAACCACCAAAAGAGTTGCCCCATGAATCATTGCTCGGCCTATCACACTCCTGTGAAGATAGTAAGCACATACCCAGGGAGAATTGAAGGAGTTATCTTGGGGCTCCTCTGACCCTCTAGCAGTGCTGGCTGGTCTGGACCATGAGAATTATTCTTGGTTACATTTGCCAGTTCTTTCAAGCAACTCAGTTTCATGCTTATTGCATTACCCTCACTTCTGACCAAATAAAATATATCACCCATGACATAAAAAAGACTGCTAGACAGTAATCTCAACATGTTACAGCTGAGGAACCCTTTTCAAAGGATGTAAAGAAACAGGAACATACCGATATGTTCTAGATGCATTTTAAATGATGATGTTAAGAAATGCTGCACTGTGTATTGAATATATCCTTGGACTTTGCACGGGTGCTTATAAAATGCTGCCTCACAATTCTGGCCTCCACACTTCAAAGGTTTCCCCAGCACATCACACAAACCATGCTCCCACCAACATTAGTACTCTCTTCCAAGATACCGGAATCTACCATCGGTGGAAAATATCACAAGATGTCTTATTTTCCTTCCTTCTGATTAGCATTCTCTCTGATGCAAAGCAGATCATTACACACACACCCCCACTTAAGCAATCACATTTCCGGGTTGTCCAGAATCCTCACAGGTGTTAGGAAACATTTCCATTTCATGTGTAATTTTCCCTCCAGTTGTGTACCCCCCCAACTTTTTGCTTTGTTTAAACACCATAGTCTGACTTTACCAGAGGAGTACAGTCTTCGCTCCACTCCCGTCGGCTTTTCGTTCACTTCTTATGGGGAAACTGACATGCCCTTAAAGACGGTCAGTACTGGGAGACTTTGTTTCCCTTAGTCCTTGTCAATGTTGCAACTTTTCTGCAACATGTTGCAAGTACACAAAGTCCTTTACAGTACACTGCACTTGGGTCTGCCTGTCATTTCTAAAGGCCCTAGTTACTCTCGAAGGATTTTTTAGGAGAAGTGCAGATGTACCTTGGACGGGGCTGATGGCAGCTTATCTTTTAGTGTATTTTTAACCCTTTCCTGCCAGGTAAACCGTGATTACCGCATTTGGCATGGTTAGGTGGCCTGGCTCAAAAATGGCCACGCCAGAAGGTTCTTTGTCCTGTCCTGTCCTTTAGCCATATTGCCACTTCACCTTCCCCAGGTCGAGCCGACCCGGGTCAGTCCTTATTTGGGGATGCATTTTCCCGCAAAGCGCCAAGCTTTCGCGGGCTTCTGCATGCCTTGAGTGCACCCCCAGGATGTAAGCTGGACTGTCTAGTTCCAATAAACATCCTGGGTGTCAGAGAGTCTGATGTGCTGTGAATGCCTGGGACCACTGTGGTCCGTGATTGGTCCACATATGGTATGCCTGTATGTGAGCAGATCTCCCATTGGGTCCTCTTCGTTTTGGCGCAAAGGAGATTTTGGATAAGAGAAGGCTCCAAACGCCCATACATGTTGATCTCTGGAGTTCTCACTGAACGAAGCATAGGATCCAAGTATCCTGAAACTAAGAAGCCGAGTTAAGGAACCACTGGTGACCCGCTGGAAGGTTTGGCAATCTGAGCCCGCTGTTGTCCCGTGGGACCCCTCTGCATCTGGTCATCCTCGAAGGTCTGCGAAGACGCTTCAACCCATTGGAATAGTGGGACCAACTAGTCTCGACACCTTCATCAAAACCTGCAAGTAAGCCTTTTCAGAAGCATCCCTGGGCCAACCAGTGGGCTGACCAGCTTGCGCAGGAGTTTTGCCCTGATAGCACCGCTGTTTTGAGGAGGCCCTTAAAACTTAGTAGATCGCAAGCTCTATGTTCACGGCACTCTCACACCGAATTTGCACACTTGGCGTTCCCAGGTCTAGAGTAAAGTGAGTGCGCCAGAACTGGAGTATACACGGTTACCATGTCGCCCAGCCGTGGTGACGAAATTTGCAAGTTCATTGCAGCTTTGGTACTCTATGCCCTGAAGCCCGCTACAGCAGAACTGGCCTGATCCATCCACCAGGAGCAGAGAAATCGCCACTGTCCTGTGTGGGAATCAACCCTGTATCTACGTCGCTGAAAACCGCAGAACCGCAAGATTGCTGCAATTGAACCTGCAACCGAAGTGGACTAGAATGCCGAAGTTTGGTCCAGAGTGTGCCGGGGGTCGTTGAGTAATTGCAACCCTTACCGGTGGCCCCTAGCACATCCATCCATTTTGACGCACACGTGGCCCCTAAGGACCCCTCTCATGTCCACTGCTAGTGCGAACTAGCAAACTATTCCTGACCTCTGGAACCTGTTCTGCCCTGTTGGGGAGACCCTCCACGAATAGTGGGGATGTATTCTTCATCACCTCACCCACCTTCCTGATCTGCTACAGACCATTGAAAAGACCCTGTTTGCCCATCTGCATTACCGAGTGTGCCAGCATTGCAAGTACATTTGAGCAATAAGCTCCACTCTTCTTAGGGACTGGACTGCCTTTCCATTAGGATTGTGTTTGATGGAGAAGGGACTAAATACTATTTGCACTGCCTGCTTCCTTCCCTGTTTAGGTTGTGGACCCATTTGGTGCATTCATCCTTTAGACCCCATTGGTCTTGTATATATGTGTATAGATAGGATTGCATTGGTTTAATCGTATTGCTGTGATTTTCTTACTGTGTGTTGAATTCCAAAGGCCTTGGAATAAATTAATTTGTATTTTTGATATATATATATATAACCTAACTGGGAGTGATTTGTAAGTGTCCTTTACTCTGTGTGCTCATTGAGGCATTTCAGTCACCCTCACCCCTCCTGAGACCTAGTCTTGAACGCCGCCAAGCTACATTGATTGGTCTGGCTTGTCCAGAAGGTTACCCTGTTCCAAGAAACTAGGCTGGCCTTCTGAACCTCTGCCCACTAGGTCAGAGTTCAGAAATCCATCTTAACAGGTTTTCAGGATATCCCTAAAAAATGTGCATACATTTAGAATCACTGTTTACAAATGTATCTCATGCATATTAATGAGGGGTATCCTGAAAATCTCACATGATTATGGCACTCGAGGCCTGGATTTGGACAACCCGGCATCTAGCTGAATCCCATCATGGCTCCCCACTCGGTCTAGTGCTATGCACCCCTTTTGTACTTCCGCTTCTCGCTCCACTGCCTGTTTTACTTTCTTCCACCTCCACAGATTATGATCTAGTTAACCCTGATGGGGGCCAGGCATGTCATTTCACCAAGATGCCAGGGGTGGCAGAAGTGAATTCACATGACCCTTGACCTCTGATGACACCAACGGAAGTGATGTAATTTGACCCCACCCCAAAGTGACATCACAGGAAGCAATGGAACACAACCTTTCACCGCTTGACAAAACAGGAAGTGGCATCACATAGCATTGTTCCTAAGTACACCACAAATAATATGGTTACAATGTCACTATAATGTGATATACATTTTATACAAGAATGGATCACCATATGTATCGTTAATATCAGTTTGTATAGGCCCATATTACCAAATTACTGTGAATGCAAGCAGACATCCAAGGCCAAATGATGATGATGTGTTATTATATAACACTTATGCTAAAGTGCTTTATATAGAACAAATATACTTACAATACCACCCAACCTGTGTTTGTACTCATTTATCGACCTCAGAAGGATAAAAGGGCTGGGGTGAGGTGTTTAAGAACAGACTAAATCAGTGACTCGCCCCCTGAATTGTGCCTGAAATAAACCTTTAATGAGTCTAGCAATTATTGTACGGAATTCCAGAAAGACAAAATATTTGTTAATCCTATTCTTTCTTATTTAGGGTCACTGCTCAAAGTGTTACACTTTTGGTACCCCTGTTTTTTTAAAGAGCGCTGAGCAAGAAAGCCAGCCACTCCAGAAACAAAGAGCCACATGGCACTGGCCACAACGCAGGAGCTTACATTTAAAAAAAAGAAAAGTTTACATTTTTTAAGACATTTTTTAGGGGTAGTAAGGGAGATCACAGGGGTAGCAAGGGAGACTGCAGGACCTGTGGCCTGGGGCTCTGTGGAATACTTGACAAAAGCTTGGTACCGGCGGAACAAACTCTTTTTTTCTGCAAACTGATTAAGTATTTATAAAGTCAAGTCCAGTGGATCCAACTTTTGTACTCTAATTTGTTTGATACCATGTGTGACCCCTGGCGGTCCCCAGATGATGTCCCTGACAGGGGCACCACATTCTTCAGGCAGAGTAACAATGTTGTAAGGTCACTACGGTGGTGATTGGTGCAGTATAAAAACATTTTAATCTAGAGCTCCAATGTTTATCACTCTCAATCTGAAGCAGCTTTATCTTTCGAGAAAATAGTATCGGGGTTGACTTGCCCTGCCTCACTTGAGCCTGAAGGAGAAATAACTGTGAGATCAGATCCAGATGCCAAAGGTTAAGATGTATTCAAAACCTTCCAGCCATCACCTCTTTTCTTTGGCTATTGTCACCCCGAGTGGGATGGCTATACCCAGATGTGTGTCCCGTGCCTGCTGGGCGTAGAGACCCAAGCTACTCCTCACTGATGATGCCCAATGAGGCTGAAGCATGTCTGGGAATGCTTGTGGTCTCCTGCAGAAGGGGTGTGACCAAGCAGTTTGGTCTGGACTACTGCTTTTTGGGTGGACCAAGCCTGATTTGCATATGGTCTTTCCGATTTTGGAATGGCTTGACAGGTGAAGCACAGTGGTCTGTAGGGTTGCCCAGAGCAATGCCAGAGGTTAAGATTTATTCTAAACCTTCCAGCCATCACCTCTTTTGTTATGCTATTTTTCACCCCTAGTGGGACATGTATGCCCAGACATGAGTCCCGTGCCTGCTGGACCGAGAGACCCAAGCTACTCCTCACTGATGATGCCCAATGGGGCTGAAGCATGTTTTGGGATGCCTGTGGTCTCGTGCAGAAGGGATGTGACCATGCAGTTCGGGCTGGACTGCCCCTTTGGGGTGTGACCAAGCCTAATTTGCATATGGTCATTCCCCTTTTGTAACGGCTTGACAGGTCAAGAACAATGGTCTGTAGGGTTGCCCAGAGCAATGTTAGAGGTTAAGATGTATGCTAAACCTTCCAGACATCACCTCTTGCGTCAATGTCAGTGCTGATGCTACTGCTCTGGGCTCTCTAGCAGCACGCGGAAGCCTATTGTGGGCAGAGCGGCCTGGCTAATTTCTATAACAATGTTAACGCCTGCACTTTGGTGGGCCAATGGGGGAATCGTGCTGCTCACGATGCCTTCCACGGGCTAAATGCCTCCTCCTCCTAATTTCTGGGATGCTAATGGTGTGTCGGCTGTTTCAGGCAGAGAAGACTGAACGCATTATAACATAACCTGTAATTCGTCGTTCCCTGAGCGTTCTTGTTGTGCACTCTCGCTTTGCTTTCAGTGCAGGCCGCAGCATGGCCTATTATGCGATGCTAATGCGGCCGATAAGGGGCTAATCTTCGGTAGCTTTCTACATCAGGACGCACAGAATGGAGGACGCGCTTTCTGAACTCAAAGGCCCATGGCTGGTGGCTGTGAATAGAATGAGAGATGCGCCCTTTGCCGCCTCTCAGTACCTGACTGCAAGGAGCAGGGTATTCATGTCACATCCTGTATCCTTTCAGGCAAAGCTGATGGCACAGCTGTTCCCACACACTTTGAAATGTGTAATGGATGTAGCAGCCAGCATAGCAATTGAAATTGACTTTGTAATGTCTAATTGATGTAGCGCACAGCACATCAATCCTCATAGAATTTAATATGTAATAGGGCCAGGGCCTAAGTGAACGAGCGCCCGCAAAAAAACAACAACATGGCAAGGCAAAGCGATGCTTTTGGGGCTGCTTCCGCATGCAAATAGATGCTCCACAGATGTGCACCACTTTCCTAGCGCATTTCTTTTTCTTCTGTTGTCGGAGTTGTACAAAGAGGGCCTGGCAGGAAAGTGGACAGCCGTGCAGACCTGCCACTTGCTCATCCGTAAGAATGAATGCCATATTACGTTAGCCACTAGTGCTCCAACGTTTGATATGCTTGGTTGTCTCAAACTGAACATGCAAAAGCAATGTAGTCTTTATTGTATTACTCGGCTGTACTTTAGTTTGTGATTGCTGCTCAAGTAGTTATAGTAAACCATATATTTTTTTATTTTTTTATTTATTAGTCTTAGGTTATAAGTATAACCTTTTACTAAATACAACTGAATCCACAACAATAGTTCATTATCATAAGTGTTGTTTATTATTGTATGCATCTTAGTTTATCGATAAATGCACCAATTTGTGTATTATAGTAGTAAATAATGTTAACTTGAAACAAAACGTTAGTACGCCACGCAATACATGCAGTAATTGTATCATTGAAGCACAAATCCTAATAAGCAATACAAATCCAGAGAGCGCAATATACAGCTTGTTGTTGTAGCCTTTGCTGACTCCTCCCACTGTTCCATTAATAAGAGACGGTGGATGTGGAGTGCCATCCTTCAGGCTTGCCAGAGGGAGATCTGCAACCCCAGGAAGTTACCAGAGTTTCAATTGTTTCAAGACACACAGGACCTGATTACGGGATCTATGGTAGTGTTATCTTATGCTATTGTGAGTTAGACTGCGCACTGCTGCCATTTTCCTGGTCTTCAGGCACCCTGGCGGATAAGGAAAGGGGGTACAAGGGCTTAGTGGGATTACGGGGTAAAATCACAAGAGAGCAGTGATGCGCTGTTGGTAGTTTCAGTTCGCGAAAAACAAGTCACTGTGTGCTGTTTTTTAGGTTTTTTTTAGTTTGTCGTTTCTGTGTGATGTTTGGTGCATGAGTGCGCATGGGGTGATATTTGTGCGATTGGTTTAGTTTCCTGTTGTGTCGCGGAGTGTCTGCAGTTTGCGGTTGATATTTTTGTTGTTTTGCGTCTGAGGTAAATGTCTGATCTGTTCAGTGTTTGAGGGTGTGTGCAGAGTATTTAGAGAGTTTTTAGTAGAGCTAGTGGGCAGTCGTCTGAGTCTTTTTCTGCAGGTTATGGTGATCCGACGAGTTAGTATTATTCTTTGGTGAAAGGATGCTTTATTTCTTTGAGCGGCCCTGTTTCGGGCAGTTAGATTGGTGTCTTCGGTATTTTGTGTCGGTGGTTTCCTTCTACGATTTATTTTACTTTTTTATTTATTTTATTGGGCATTTATTACAGCACACAAAACCCAGAGGTATCTAGGCGCTAGTTGCATAGAAGTGCTATTGCAGAAGAGAAGGAAAGTGGCATATACAACCTGGTAAGGCGTCACCACAATTTACATTGAGTTGCATTAGGCATGCATATAATAGGAAATATTCAATAGCGAAATACAGCTGGAGAGCTTCTCCCCATCTTACGGGGAGCTACATCAGGCATGCATTTAAGGACATAATCAGTGCAGAAATAGAGCATGGACGCAACTCCTCAATTTACGGGTAGCTACAACAGGCGTGCATTTAAAAGGCAATAATTGGTAATGTAATATAGCTGGAAAGCTTCTCCTCATCTTACGCGGAGCTACATCAGGCATGCATTTAAGGACATAATCAGTGCGGAAATACAGCTTGGATGCAACTCCACAATTTATGGGTAGCTACAAAAGGCGTGCATTTAAAAGGCAATAAATGGTAATATAATATAGCTGAGAAGCTTCTCCTCATCTTACGGGGAGCTACATCAGGCATGCATTTAAGGACATAATCAGTGCAGAAATACAGCTTGGAAGCAATTCCACAACTTACGGGTGTTGGGAAAGATTTCTTAATTGTGGGTAATTTTCCTTCCATGTGGCAACCCCTAAACTTTTTGCTGTTGTTTTCACCATGATCTAGACTTTGCCAGAGAAGTGCAGCCTTCTGCCGCACTCCTCTGGGCTTTCGGTCCATTCTTACGGGGAAACTGACATGCCCTTAAGACGGTCAGTACCGGGAAACGTTGTTTTCCGTAGTTTCTTTATCATGTTGCAGCTTTCGCGCAACATGGCACAAGAGGGCACTGTAAGCTAAGTTAATGCTCTCTTGGGTCTCTAGTCTTCTACAGGCCCTAGATACTCTCTTTGGATTTTAAATGAACGGTGCAAGTGAATCACAGACGGGATTGGTGGCAGCGATCGTTTCTTGTGTTTTTGAGCTCCTTTTGGCGTTTTAAGCGCGTTTCTCGCGCTTAGCCCAAAATGGTGGCCTGGCTCCCAAAATGGCCAGACCACGAGGCTCTTTGTCCTGCCCGCTGACCGTCTTGCCCCCTTCACCTCCCCCAGGTCGAGCGACCGGGGGCCTTCCTTATTTGGGCATGTATTTTCCCACGAAACACAGATGCTTTCGCTGGCTTCTACAGGCCAGGTGTGTGCCTCCAGGATGGGGGCTGGGATATCTGGTCCAAATACACATCCTGGGCGCCAGAGAGTCTAGGGTGGTGTGAATGCCTGGGACCCCCGTGGTCCGTGATGAGGTCCACAGATGGTGTGAGTGTTTTATGAGCGGATCTCCCATTGGGTCCCCTCCGTTTTGGCACGAAGGGAACCGTGGATAAGAGGGGGCTGGAAACGCCACTACCATGTCGATCTCCTGAGTTCTCACGAACAAAGGAATACAGGAGCCAAGTATCCTGCAACCACGAGGCTGAACCGAGGAATCACTGGTGACCCGCTGAAGGACTGCTCCTCTGCACTGCTGTCGCTTTGTGAAACCCTTTCTACCTCTGATCGAACGAGAAGGCCTGTACTGGTACTTCGACCCTTGGAATAGTGGGAACAACTATTCTCGGCATCTTCACCATCTCCTGCACGTAAGCCTTCGGAAGTGTCTCTGGGCCATCCAGCAGACTGCCAGCCTACCCAGGAGCCTTGCTCTGTAACCGCCGTCAGGTTGTGTTGTATTACGAGTCCTTGTCACTCTCACATGATTCGTACACTTGGCATTCCCAGGTCTGAAGTGAGTAGTGTACATTGGGCTGAAATACACACAGCCGCTCCGTTGCCCTGCTGTGGTAACAAACTGTGCGGGTTCACTGCGTTTGGTACGCCCTCAACTCAACTTCTGCTGCTGCGGAATCTACACGACGACGAGACGCCCCCTGCTCCTATCTGAACCTGCCAGCACTGAAACTGACGCGGAGAAGCCTGGGTCTGCTTGCATCAGGGACCGGTGAGTAGCATCGCTAGGAACTGGTCGCCCTCCTGCAGGAGCCCAAAGCTTTTCCCCGCTATGTTTAACAGCACGCCTTTCCGTACTCGCGCTCTGCTTCTGCCCACAATGGAGGCTGCGCTTGAGTCGCAGAGCTCTGTTCATCTTCATTTGTTCACCGAACTAAACTGCCTGATTCCCTTGAAGAGACTCCCCTTTTTGCCCGTTGGCACCAGCGTGTGCAGGTACTTTTGAGCACAAGGCTCCACTCTTCGTAGGTCTTGGACTTCCTTTTAGTTAGGTGCCTCTGAAGGCAGACTGGGTCTAATTATTATTCGCACTGCCTGTTTTCCTCCCCATCTAGGTGGTCTACACATTTCATGCGTCTAACTCGTTAGACTCAATTGTATTTGTATATATATTGTATTGGTTTGGTATGTGTTGGTTTACTCGAGTTTTATTGTGATTTCTCGCTACGGTCAATGTTACAAAGGCCTTGTAATAAATGTGTATATATTTTTAATATAACACCTGCTTGGAGTAATGTGTAAGTGTCCTTGCTTTGTGTGCTCATTGCGGGCTTTCAGTCACCCTCAACCCTCTTGAGATCTAGTCTTGACTGTTGCGATCGCTACCCTGATTGGTCTGGCTTGTCCAGAGGTTACCCTGTTCCAAGAAACTAGGCTGGCCTTCTGAACCTCTGCCCCTCCAGGACAGAGTTCAGAAATCCGTCTTAACAAATTGGTGTACAGCGGTGGTATACGACTGAAGGTATCCAGTGTTGCGCACAAGCGAAGGCATTTCAAGTTATTCCTAACAGGACATGTAGTGAATTGTCATAGTATAACTTTTAAAAGGCCATAGTCCTATCTAACAGTATGGAAACAAATACCTTGTTAACTTTAAATGCTTCTAAATCCGAAACATTGAAAAAGATGTGTGCGGAGAGAGGTGTCTCCCCTCAAGGCACCAAATTGGATATGATCCAAAGAATCGTGGCGTGGCAAGAAGCGCAGCTTGATGCTATAACTTCTGAGGACAGTGCGGAAGCAGGTGGGGCTGCTCTCACTGGTAGAACCGACGGTTCTGCCGCTGCACTGATCCACCGCGACCATGAGGAAAGGGAGGATGAGATGTTAATGTTTCTTCTGCCAGTGTCGATGGGGAGGCCATGCTTGAATTCAAGAAGCAAGAGCTGCGGTTTAGGCAGAAGGAGCTTGAGTTCAACATAACCAAACTAAGAATCGAACAGGCCGAAAAACAGAAAGACAGGGATCACCAGTTGGAACTGGCCAAGCTTCAGGTTGCAAATGGATCCAAGGGTCCTGGACATGGGTCTGGGGCCTCCTCTCATTCACGGTTTCCAAAAGATCTGCTCAGTATGTATGAGGAAAAGAATGACATTATGGACTGGCTGAATACGTTTGAGTATGCATATGAAGTTCAACAAGTTGACAATGCTGATAAGATTGCCTGGTTACTCAGCAGACTGCCCCATTCTGGCTGTAGTGCCATTATAGAAATGTCGAAGGCTGAGCGAGCGGATTTCGCAATGTTAAAGCAAACTCTCATTTTAAAGTTTGGAAAGACTCATTCCCAATATTTATAACGATTCCAAGAGTATAAGAAAAAAGAAGGTGGTATTTGGGTATCTTATGTAACCAAATCCTTAAAAAACTTGACTGGCTGGGTCGAAGGTTATAAGATTTCTACCTTTGAAGGCATGATAAGTCTTGTCATGCTGGAACATATTTTTGCATCTTCTTCCCCAGAGCTTAAGCAGCATTTGGCCGATTCGAAGGAGATAGATCCTAAGAAGCTGTCCATTGCCGCAGATTTATGGGTGTCACATCGAGTGTCCCATAAGGACAAAACTCATCCTGGTAAGCAGGAGGAAGGGAAAAAGTCCAAAGATAAGGAGGGTGGAGAATCTGATAAATCTTCTTCTCAAAAGGGCCACAAAAAGAAAAGTAAGGATAAGACACAAGAGAACTCACAGGGTAGTGGAGGTCAGCCTCCGAAACAGAACTCGGGTTACAGTAAGCCTCCCTATGTAAACAGACCCAATGGATCTTGTTTTGCTTGTGGAGCAACTGACCACGTGAAAGGGGATCCCCGGTGTAAGGTTAAACCTTTGGGGGTCCACTCCGCTAATCTGGCCTTCTTCTCCTACGAGGAAGAAGAGATTACAGGAGCATCCTTCTCCTCCGACTCCTTCCCCAGCGGGATAGAAGCTGAGGTAGTTTGTTTCCCTGGGTTCCTGGGAGCCTTAAGTCGCAGAGGCTTATGCTAGGATTCCAGATAATACCAAGCACTACTTTAAAGACAGTGTTCTAATCAATGGAGTGGATACTCCAGCTCTTAGGGATAGTGGGTGCAGTCGAACTGTAGTGGATTCTACCTTGGTAGACTCAGAGGAAGTTGCCAGAGCTACTCTGATGCCCACTAAGTTGGCTGATGGCCCACCTCGCATGTTTCCAGTAATACCTGTAAATCTTACTTTAAATGGTACAGCAGTCAGGATTCCAGTGAGCATTCAGAGAAACGTCCCAGGAAAGGTCTTGTTAGGCAATGATCTCCGGGCTTTAGGGCTCGTAGGAGACACTGCCGACAGACCCTGCACACAGTCTCAAACACGGGCAGCATTAGCCAAGACCAATACGCAGCCCCAGCCGAAGGGGAAACCCAAGGCGAAAGGAGTAAGCAAGTCAAGACGAGGGAAAGAGAGCATTCCCCCGAACTCGCCTACCACTGCGGTGGAGGAGGTTGGTCAATCGCCCGGGCCTGACGAGGAGGTGGCGATGCCTGAAGTATTTGACCCCAACGACCATCCGGAACTAAAAGACTTGTTAGTAGAAGGTGGTCCTGACAGGGAAGAATTCAGTAAAGGCCAACGTGAGTGCCCATCTCTGGAAGGCCTAAGGAGACAGGCCTGCTCCCTGCTTGAGGGTGAACCTCCTGGGACGCATCGGATTTATTGGGAAGGTGGACTCCTGTATAGTGAGCCCACAGAGTCTACGGAAGGAGACCATAGGAGGTTGGTGATCCCCCTTGCTGTAAGACCCTTCCACTTGCAGTTGGCGCTTGAAGTGCCCCTTGCTGGTCACCTTGGTATTAAGAGGACCAAGCAAAGGCTATCCATGCACTTCTACTGGCCCAAGATGGGGGTGCAAGTAGAAAGTCACTGCAGGAGTTGTGCCTCCTGCCAGTTATCTGGTAAGAGTGGCTCAACAATCCAAGCTCCATTGGTACCACTCCCAGTAGTGGGAATACCATTCGAAAGGGTAGGTATTGACATCGTTGGTCCCCTTGACCCCCAGATATCCTCAGGCAATAGGTTTATCTTGGTGCTAGTCGACTATGCTACCAGATATCCTGAGGCCATCCCATTGAAAACTGTAACTGCCAAGTCAGTTGCAAAAGCGTTACTTGGCATCTTTACTAGGGTTGGCTTCCCTAAAGAAGTTGTGTCTGACAGAGGCAGCAACTTTATGTCAAAGTATATGTAGGCTATGTGGAAATAATGTGGGGTCACCTACAAGTTCTCTTCTGCATACCACCCCCAGACCAATTGTCTGGTGGAACGTTTCAACAGAACGTTAAAGAGCATGATTTGGGCTCTGGAAGAACCTCAGAGAAGGAAATGGGATCTTCTTTGACCATGCTTACTGTTTGCCTACCGAGAGGTACCACAGGAGGGTGTTGGCTTCAGCCCCTTTGAACTTCTGTTCGGTCATCCTGTACGGGGACCCTTAGCCATAGTCAAAGAGGGATGGGAGATGCCCACTCCCCCTGTTACTACCAACGTAGTAGATTATGTGCTGGGGCTCAGAAAATGGATGGTACTCCTGATGGGCTTGGCTAGTGATAAACTGAAGGCAGGACAAGCGCTGGTGAAACATTGGTGCGACCAGAAAGCTTCCCTCATCAACTTTACACCTGGTCAGCAAGTCCTGATCATGAATCCCATAAGGCCTTGAGCTTTACAGGACAAATGGTCAGGCCCTTACACGGTGGTGGAGCCCCTGGGTGAGGTTAACTATTTAGTGGACCTTGGAAGGCCTGGACAGGCTCCAAAAGTGTTCCACGTGAATAGGCTGAAGGCTTTCGTCCCAAGAGCCGAATCGCAGCACTGCTACTAGCTTCAGATGTTGAGGAAGAGGAGTCTGAACCTCTCCCCGACCTGTTCCAAAGCGGTCCTTCAGATAGCTCTTTTGAGGGTGTCCGAGTGGCCCCTCACCTGACTTCTAATCAGCAGGCTGAGGTGAAAAGTTTGCTTAGGCAGTTTTCCCCCCTGTTTTCACAGTCGCCTGGTTTGACACCTTGGTGCAAACATAACATAGACACAGGAGACAGTGTACCTACCAAAAGTAGGGGATACAGGATGTCAGACAAAGTACGGTCTTACATTAAGACCGAGGTCAACAAGATGTTAGACCTTGGGGTGATTGAACCCTCTAGTAGTCCTTGGTCCAGCCTGGTGGTTTTGGTTCCAAAGGCAGGCACTTCTGAATTGAGGTTCAGCGTGGATTACAGGGTTCTGAATGCTGTCATCAAGACAGATGCACACCCCTTGCCTCGAACAGATGAGCTGGTGGATACTTTGGGTGCCTCCAAGTACCTCAGCACGTTTGACCTCACTGCTGGCTTTTGGCAAATAGCTTTAGCAGAACATGCCAAGGAGAAGACAGCGTTTTCTACTCCAGATGGCCTTTACCAATTCAGGGTAATGCCGTTCGGGTTGAAAAATGCACCTGCCACTTTCCAGAGGCTTGTGAATCATGTGTTGAATGGGTTGGACGAATTCTGTCTTGCATATCTGGACGATATAGCAGTTTTCAGTGCCACCTGGGAAGACCATGTGAAACACCTCAGAATTGTGCTCCAGGCTCTTCAGAAAGCACACTTGACCATAAAGGCTAGTAAATGCCAGATTGGACAAGGATCAGTGGTTTACCTTGGACATGAAGTAGGTGGAGGGAGGATACAGCCTCTTCCCAGTAAAGTACAAGCAGTACAAGACTGGCCTACCCCCACTACACAGACCCAAGTGAGAGCCTTCTTAGGACTCACGGGGTATTACCGCAACTTCGTGGCAGACTATGGCACCATAGCTGCCCCTCTGACTGCCCTCACCACTCCGAAGAAACCCAAGAAGGTAACTTGGACTGATGAGTGTGAGAAGGCCTTCAATGGCTTAAAAGACTCCTTGTGCCAGGCCCCTGTCCTCAGGGCCCCTGATTATCAAAGACCTTTTATTTTGTGCAGACGGACGCCTCTGACACTGGGATAGGAGCTGTACTATCGCAAGTAGATGAGAAGGGTAAGGAACACCCTATTGGTTTTATTAGTCGCCAGCTTAAGGACAGAAAGCTCAGATGGTCCACAGTCGAGAAAGAATGTTTCTCTGTTGTGTGGGCCCTACGGAAGCTGAGGCCCTACCTCTTTGGGACCCACTTCACTGTGCAAACTGACCATAAGCCCTTAAAGTGGCTAATGAACATGAAGGGAGAGAATCCAAAGTTGCTTAGGTGGTCCATAAGTCTACAAAGCTTCGACTTCACTATTGAGCATAGGCCAGGTGTCCAACATAGCAATGCTGATGGGTTGTCCAGAATGTTTAACCGACCTGAACACGAGATTCATCCAGGGGTGGCTTAGTTCCCCCTGTCCACAGTCTGGGAGGGGCGAATGTTAGGAAAGATTTCTTAATTGTGGGTAATTTTACTTCCATGTGGCAACCCCTAAACTTTTTGCTGTTGTTTTCACCATGATCTAGACTTTGCCAGAGACGTGCAGCCTTCTGCCGCACTCCTCTGGGCTTTCGCTCCATTCTTACGGGGAAACTGAGATGCCCTTAAGACGGTCACTACCGGGAAACGTTGTTTCCCGTAGTTTCTTTATCATGTTGCAGCTTTCGCGCAACATGGCACAAGAGGGCACTGTAAGCTAAGTTACTGCTCTCTTTGGTCTCTAGTCTTCTACAGGCCCTAGATACTCTCTTTGGATTGTAAATGAATGGTGCAAGTGAATCACGGACGGGATTGGTGGCAGCGATCGTTTCTTGTGTTTTTGAGCTCCTTTTGGCGTTTTAAGCGCGTTTCTCGCGCTTACCCCAAAATGGTGGCCTGGCTCCCAAAATGGCCAGACCACGAGGCTCTTTGTCCTGCCCGCTGACCGTCTTGCCCCCTTCACCTCCCCCAGGTCGAGCGACCGGGGGCCTTCCTTATTTGGGCATGTATTTTCCCACGAAACACAGATGCTTTCGCTGGCTTCTACAGGCCAGGTGTGTGCCTCCAGGATGGGGGCTGGGATATCTGGTCCAAATACACATCCTGGGCGCCAGAGAGTCTAGGGTGGTGTGAATGCCTGGGACCCCCGTGGTCCGTGATGAGGTCCACAGATGGTGTGAGTGTTTTATGAGCGGATCTCCCATTGGGTCCCCTCCGTTTTGGCACGAAGGGAACCGTGGATAAGAGGGGGCTGGAAACGCCACTACCATGTCGATCTCCTGAGTTCTCACGAACAAAGGAATACAGGAGCCAAGTATCCTGCAACCACGAGGCTGAACCGAGGAATCACTGGTGACCCGCTGAAGGACTGCTCCTCTGCACTGCTGTCGCTTTGTGAAACCCTTTCTACCTCTGATCGAACGAGAAGGCCTGTACTGGTACTTCGACCCTTGGAATAGTGGGAACAACTATTCTCGGCATCTTCACCATCTCCTGCACGTAAGCCTTCGGAAGTGTCTCTGGGCCATGCAGCAGACTGACCAGCCTACCCAGGAGCCTTGCTCTGTAACCGCCGTCAGGTTGTGTTGTATTACGAGGCCTTGTCACTCTCACACGATTTGTACACTTGGCATTCCCAGGTCTGAAGTGAGTAGTGTACATTGGGCTGAAATACACAGGGCCGCTCCGTTGCCCTGCTGTGGTAACAAACTGTGCGGGTTCACTGCGTTTGGGATGCCCTCAACTCAACTTCTGCTGCGGAATCTACACGCCGACGAGACGTCCCCTGCTCCTATCTGAACCTGCCAGCACTGAAACTGACGCGGAGAAGACTGGGTCTGCTTGCATCGGGGACCGGTGAGTAGCATTGCTAGGAACTGGTCGCCCTCCTGCAGGAGCCCATAGCTTTTCCCTGCTGTGTTTAACAGCACGCCTTTCCGTACTCGTGCTCTGCTTCTGTCCACAGTGGAGGCTGCGCTTGAGTCGCGGAGCTCTGTTCATCTTCATTTGTTCACCGAACTAAACTGCCTGATTCCCTTGAAGAGACTCCCCTTTTTGCCCATTGGCACCAGCGTGTGCAGGTACTTTTGAGCACAAGGCTCCACTCTTCGTAGGGCTTGGACTACCTTTTAGTTAGGTGCCTCTGAAGGCGGACTGGGTGTAATTATTATTCGCACTGCCTCTTTTCCTCCCCATCTAGGTGGTCTACACATTTCGTGCGTCTAACTCGTTAGACTCGTTTGTATTTGTATATATATTGTATTGGTTTGGTATGTGTTGGTTTACTGGAGTTTTATTGTGATTTCTCGCTACGGTCAATGTTACAAAGGCCTTGTAATAAATGTGTATATATTTTTAATATAACACCTGCTTGGAGTAATTTGTAAGTGTCCTTGCTTTCTGTGCTCATTGCGGGGCTTTCAGTCACTCTCACCCCTCTTGAGACCTAGTCTTGACGGCCGCGATCGCTATCCTGATTTGTCTGGCTTGTCCAGAGGTTACCCTGTTCCAAGAAACTAGGCTGGCCTTCTGAACCTCTGCCCCTCCAGGACGCTGTGCGTACTATGCATCCCACAGGGCTTCCAACTTCTGCTACTTTCACGACACGACCTCCCGCTTTCAATCTAGCAGCACCTCCATCTCGTTCCACCTGCCTCAGCTGCTGCTTCCACAGCTTCTCCCATGGCTTTCTCTTAAGGGTCTGCACCTGAGGGGGTTTTAAATGTTTAAAAGACCTTCTTGGGTGTGGGTCATTAAAACAACTAAACTGCGCATTATAGTTCTGCACCTCTGAGTCCCTCTTCCTCGCCACAGTACCTAGAGCATTATGGTACTTGAGGTCCCTAATGTTCTTGTTCCATTTTGCATCATTTACTTCCCTCTCATTCAATGATTCATAAAATGCATCTTTAGGAGAAGGTTTTGAAGGAAGGGATGGGTGATTCTTAATTTTATAAATCAAACCTAAAATGAAATTAGAATCATCATAAGCAGTGGTATTAGTTTCCTGGTCCATACATGCATCATTCCCACATTTACCAAAGGGTTTTTCAGGAGAGAAGAGAGAGAGAGCGAAGAGAAAGAGAGAGAGAGAGAGAGAGAGAGAGAGAGATATGAAATAAATAAAAATATGTAAGACCCCAACAGAGGGGTGAAATCAGATGTCCCAAAAGGTGGGAGAAAATAGTAATCTACCTGCAAACCTAGCAGTTGGTTGGGGGTCATAGCCCAACTTTAAATTACCCATGGGGAGGGGGGGGTAAATAGCCCTAGGTTTAATGTGAAGGGCACCAATGTCCTTTGTAATGAGTACCTTGTGTGGCAAAGCCAGTACCTCCACTGGCACTACTCTGGGCTTTTGCCTTTCAATTTGAAATCGCAGCTGGAGATAAAACGGCCACTATGGGACCTGGGGCTGCTTGCTTTAACGTGGACCCGCGTGCGCGAATGTTCCTGCGACTGCAGGGGTTTATAGGAAAAAAATAAAGCGGACTGCCTGCTGCTCCTGTTGCGGGAGGCAGGCTTCGTACCTGGCTGTGGAGAGCCCCAGGAACTGCGATGAGGAAGAGGTGATGAATGTGCCTTCCCCTGCGCACCTGCCGCAGAGGGTGGGCTGTAGCTCCCTCGCCGTGGCTGGGGAGCAGGGAAGCGACCTCCCACCCTCTGATATGTCAGCTGTATCCATGCCAACTACTCGCAGCCCCAGTGATTTCATTTGCACCAGCTGAGTGCAGGTGGCGCTCTAGTACTACAACACCCAGAATGCCCCTGTCCCAGCAGCACTACGAGGCCAGACCAATAGCAGCAGGATTTGTGGGGCCCCTAACTTGCATGCATTGTGACATCCCAGCAAATGAATTCACGGAATGAGTCTAATATTCCAGGAGATCTTGGGACGCTGTTTTTTAAAGTAGCTACCAGAAGTAAATCAAGAGACCTGTCCGGCATATGAAGGGTCACTGTTAATATTATGAATGTGCGATGTCATGCCTTAGTCTCTTTTTTGCACTAGTGGGCAGTGTGAGCAGAATCCGTTTTGAGGAGCTCTAAGTTTGCTGGGCCCCCAATGAGATAAAACGATTTGCACAGGAGCACACATTTTGGTAAAGTGATGAACTGGAGGGATTGATGGCAGTCTGCAACTATGGCTCTTGAACTCATCTCTCCGGCTGTAGTTGTTGGGAATGTTGTTTGTGACCCATTCTCCTTTTCGCAACTTTGGCTTCAAGACCGCCTCTAGCCTTGAAATGCATTGTGTTTTGCTAAGAGATGCTAAGTGTTGCTTTTGCAGCAGTTTCACGATTGCCTTTATTTATTTTTCCAAAAGCATTTATTTTAAACAATAAACAGATATATAACAGACAGTTTGACGACAGCTGATCATGAAGCGAGTTAGAATGCAGTATGAAACAAGCCCCACCCTCCCCACACTCTTCTCGGACCACGCAATGTCGCTGTGCGCCCAACGCCTCCGGTTATTGTGTACCGTTCCCTCCTGTCTTTGTCTTGCCTCTTGCACTGTCTGGGTGTCGCTAGACCGAGTGCAATGTCTAGTCTTCCCAATCTTACTGTTCATGGCCCGTGGAGCGTCTTTGTCTGCTCTCTTGTTCCCTCCCTTGTCGTCGAGCGCTTTTGAAGCACATTGTGTTTGGGCTCTGTGTGGACGAACCATCATTCATTTATGAATTTTAACCTGCGCTCCCTCCAGACAGAATTATGAATGTTAGCAAATGCCACCCATCCCGCACCCTAAGATCGAGCTCTGCCCTCCTTCTAGTGATTCCAACCTCAACTCTGGCCGGATCAGAGGATCCGCCTCTCAACCTTGGCCCCAAACCTGTTAGAACTCGCTCCCTCTCATATTGTCAGAATGTACCAAAGTATTAACTGAAAAGGATACAATACTCAAAAGGATACAGGAGGTAGGGTCTTCCGGATCCCTGTTCACACGATTTGATAGTTGTGAAGTCAATTGAAGACCTTCCAAATGATACAACCCTCTGGCTGATAAAACAGGCAGAGCGATGGATCACTGGAAAGGGCGTGGGTAAGGTATAGAAAGCCAGCCTAGGACAAATTAAAGTATCATGAATAACTGCTCCAACCTGAGTATGATGAATTAGATAATGACAGGAATGTTCACACTGACCTTTAGTTTAGGGTAGAATAATCCAGAAGTCTCTTGATGGAATTGAATGAAGAACAAACGACAAGGAAGGGAAAATTAGTAAGGGAGACTTATCCCGAACGGAACGAGGCTCACGCTAGATACGGGTTGAATTCACCACAGGATAGCGTCCAAAAGTTCAGTTCAATGTCACCTTCCAATAATCCTTGAAAAGCTTCCTTCCCACTATAGGGATCAATCCTTCTGTTAATTCCACAGATGCAGGAGTTAGAAATAGCGCTCTTTTTAAGGAAAAACAAAGTACACGCGGTTATAAACAGCCGCGAAGAAAATAACGTTTGAAGACAACGTGCGCGTGTGGATTTTACACGCGGGCAGGATTCGCGCAGTCTGGGCCAGCCGCGTGTGAAGACAACGTGCGCGTGTGGATTTTACACACGGGCAGGATTTACGCAGTCTGGGCCAGCCGCGAGTGAAGACAACGTGCGCGTGTGGATTTTACACGCGGGCAGGATTTACGCAGCCATGGCCAGCCGCACTTGAAGACAGAGAGCGCGTGTGGATTTTACACGCGGGCAGGATTTACGCAGCCTTGGCCAGCCGCACTTGAAGACAGAGAGCGCATGTGGATTTTACACGCGGGCAGGATTTACGCAGCCTTGGCCAGCCGCACTTCAAGACAGAGAGCGCGTGTGGATTTTACACGCGGGCAGGATTTACGCAGCCTTGGCCAGGCGCGCTTGAAGACAGAGAGCGCGTGTGGAATTACACGCGGGCGGTGTTCCCGCAGTCCGGAACAGCCGCGTTTAGAGACAACGTGCGCGTGTGGAATTACACGCGGGCAGGATTCACGCAGTCCGGGCCAGCCGCGTATGAAGACAGAGTGTGCGTGTGGATGTACACGCGGGCAGGATTCCCGCAGTCCGGACCAGCCACGCTTGAAGACAGAGAACGCGTGTGAATTATCACGCGAAGGAATAGCTCCAGGAATCAGCGTGTGGCGGAACACACGCTATTGAAGGCCCAAAAGTAGCTGTAGAAATATGCCAGGATGCAGATCAGAGGTTCAGCTACACAACGCCAATAGATTCGATCAGAAGCAGCGAGTGAAGTTTCTACGCTGCTTAAATACGTAATACCGTAGTTCACGTGACGAAGCAAAAGTCACGTGAAGTTAGCGACGTGAAAAGTGCAAACGTCGTTTTCCCGGTAACGTATCGAATAACCTCCATTTGGAATAGAATGGTCTAGCTGTTCTACGAGCGTAGCGTCCAGCATGCATGACAGTGCCATCCCCCAAAGGGACAACCTCTCCCCTTCTTGTGTGAAAGCGCTTCAATAAAGCAGGAGCATGAATATTAGAAAGAGGTTCCCAGGACCTATCTTCGGGACCATAGCCCTTCCAATCCACCAGATAATATGGTCTACCAGAACGTAGTTTCATATCCAGTATGTCTTGTACCTCGTATTCATCTGAACCCCGCACAGAAATAGCAACAGGCCGTACAGGCAGTCTAGTAGCTTCAGAAAATGGCTTAATGAGTGACACGTGGAATAGAGGATGCACTCGCCATCGTTGTGGCAAAGCCAGACGTACAGCAGCAGGATTAAGAACTTGGAGCACTACATACGGACCGATGTATTTAGGCAACAATTTCTTTTTGCATGGAATTCTTAAGTTCTTAGTGGACAGCCAGACTTTCATACCAGCCTTATAGACAGGTGCGGGTACTCTATGAGCATCGGCATAGAACTTGTCACGTCGTTTAGCCTGCTCCAATTGCTGCTTCACCTTTCTCTGTAATCTCTTCAGATCACAAAAAGTACGGCCTGCGGCAGGCGTGTCCAAGGATAGACCGGAATCCAGAGGTATTGATCGGGGGTGTTGTCCATAGAGAGCATAGAACGGTGAAGTGCCTATGGCACTATGATAAGAGTTGTTATAGGCGAATTCAGCCGCCGGCAGTACCGTGAGCCAATTCGATTGGTATTGCAAACACAGACACCGCAGATATTGTTCCATAGTACAATTGACCCTTTCAGTCTGTCCGTCAGTTTGAGGATGATAAGCACTGGACATTCTATCATCAATCAGTAATGCAGATGTTAAAGCTCTCCAAAAGCGTGACGCAAACTGTGAGCCCCTGTCTGTAATGATTACTGATGGTAGACCAAAGAAACGAAATATATGTTGGATGAATAGTTCAGCCAGAACAGCAGCAGTTGGTAAACCAATACAGGGAATAAAAAGAGCCAATTTAGTGAAATAATCCACTACGACCCATATGGTATCATATCCCTGATTTTGGGGGGAGTTCTACCACAAAGTCCATAGATATCATGTCCCATGGTTTGTTAGGGACAGGTAGGGACTGGAGTAAGCCCACTGGTTTACCAGGAGTATTTTTACATTGGATACATACAGAACAAGAAGATACATAGTTTATAACATCTTTTGCCATGGATGGCCACCAGCACCACCTTTTGAGCAGCTCCAGTGTTTTCTTCCGTCCAGGATGGGCTGCAATCAAGGAATCATGATTCCATTTGAGGGCTTTATTCCGCATTGAAGGAGTTGGTAGATAAAGTACTCCTTGTGTGAATGGTAAACCGTTATGTACGTCCAGATTCATATCCTGGACTACTTGTGGATGAATTTTTACCCACTCTTGTACTTCGGTTTTTAGGGATGGTTGAACCGAACAACTACATATTACATGATCTGCCAACAGCTGAATCTGTACTTGTTTTTCTTCCTGCGCCTCTTCACTCATACGGGACAAAGCGTCCGACTTAACATGTTCTCGGGCAGGACGATAGGTGACCTGGAAATCGTATTGGGCAAAAAAGACATGCCATCTGGCCTGACGGGCCGTAAGGCATTTCATGGATTTGAATGCTTGGAGATTTCTATGGTCAGAGTACACCAACACCTGTTGTTTGGCCCCAAGAAGATGATGACGCCATTCTCGGGAAGCATCTTTGATAGCCAGTAGTTCCCGCTCAGTGACGGTGTAGTTCCGTTCATATGAGGCGAGTTTGCGAGAGAAGAAAGCCACTGGGTGTTCCTCCTTGGTTTCTGTGCAAACTTGTGAGAGTACTGCACCAATAGCGACACTGGATGCATCCGCCTCAACGACAAACTGGCGATCAGGATCCGGATGTTGAAGCACGGGTGCAGTGGTAAATGCTTCCTTCAGCATTTCGAATGCTGCTTGGGCATGTTGGTTCCAACAGAAAGGAACTTTAGAACTAGTTAAAGCCGTCAAAGGAGCTACTGTTTTGGAAAAGGAATGGATAAATCTGCGATAGAAATTCGCAAAGCCTAAGAAAGACTGTAGTGACTTGACATTATGCGGAATCGGCCAATTCAAGACGGCCTTTACCTTGGAACGACTCATTCGAGCACCTAGATTGGTAATGTCGTAACCAAGGAATTCCACTTCCTGTGAATGAAAGACACATTTTTCGGCTTTCACATAAAGATGGTTCTCCCTGAGTCTTTGTAGGACTGTAGAAACATGTCTGACGTGTTCCGATAAAGATGATGAGTAGATCAGAATGTCATCCAGATAGATAACCACAAATTGGTCCATTATGTCTCTGAATATATCATTCATGAAGAATTGAAATGTGGCGGGAGCATTGCACAGACCAAAAGGCATCACCAAATATTCGTAAAGACCATACCGTGTCTTAAAAGCGGTCTTCCATTCGTCGCCTTCACGAATACGAACCAAATTGTATGCACCTCGCAAGTCCAATTTGGTGAAATAACTGGAAGTGCCTAATTGATCCAATAGAACGTTTATTAGTGGTAAGGGGTATTGGTTTTTGATGGTGATATCATTAAGTGCCCTGTAATCAATGCAAGGTCTGAGATCTCCCTCTTTCTTAGGAACAAAGAATAGAGGAGATGCAGCAGGTGATTGTGAGGGCCGTATAAAGCCCATTGCTAGCGCTTTATCAATGTATTCTTTTAACACAACATCTTCTTTAGGTGTTAGTGAATAAACACGGCCTGTAGGAATTTTGGCACCAGGAATCAATTCGATAGGACAGTCGTACTGTCGATGAGGAGGTAATTGTTCTGCCTGGCCTTTATCAAAGACATCAGCATAATCAGCGTATTCGCATGGTATGATATTGTCGCATTGATGTACAACGCTGATAGTTGAATCCTCCACCATAGAGGCCAATATGTGTTGTTTACTTGACACCTCCTGACTGGTAAAGCAATGTTCATTGCAATGAATCGAAGGATATTGGAGCGATCCCGAAACCCAGTCAACAGCAGGATTGTGAAGGGTTAACCATGCAAGACCAAGTATGATCTCGTACTGTGGAGCAGCAATAACATCGAAGATGATTTCTTCTGAATGATTATTCGATAACGTCATCTGAACAGGTACCGTCTCCTGGGTTACCATACCAGAAGTCAAAACAGATCCGTCCACGGTGTTCACCGTTTCAGGTTTTTTTTTGTTTACAAGGGGTAAGGAACAGTTCTTGGCATAAGTGATGTCTATGTAATTGCTGGTGGCTCCAGAATCAACCATGGCCTTGGAAACCACTTCTCGCTCATCACAACGTAACGTCACCTGAACTATTACAGGTGCATGTTTAGGAATGGTACTGGAGTCCGATGAAACACTCGACATAGGGACTCCTGCTATTGTCGAGTTTTGGCGTTTCCCGCACGCTTGATGGGTTTTTTAGGACATGTTGCCAATAAATGCTCGGAAGAACCACAGTACATACATAAGTGGTTTTTTCTTCGGTTCTCCCGTTCTGCATTGGACAATCGGCCTCTCACGGCGCCAATCTGCATGGGTTCAGGGTCGTTAGAGATGACTGCTGGTGTCTCTGACCGCCCCGAGACTGGCATGAAGGGCTTTTTCTCTCCCTTTCGAGCATTCCTTCGGGCGTCGATTTGTAGAACCAAATCGAGCAACTCTGGAAAACCCGTAGGAACCACAGGAACTGTAGATAAGGCATCTTTCAGTTCTTCAGAAAGACCCTTGTAGAAAACAGCCGTTTTCTTGCTGTCAGGCCATTGGGTTTCCGCCGTCAGTTGATTGAACCGGGCAACGTAAGACATAAGGGGTTGGCTGCCTTGTTGTAGGTTAAGCAACTCTAAATCTGTGGCTTGAGTAGAGTAACGCATGTCAAAGACTTTACTCATAGCAGTCAAGAGATCGTCACAATCGTACAACAAAGGGCTATTTGTTTCCAACAAAGGGTTAGCCCAAGCAGCAGCTGTGCCCCCTAAATGGGAAAGCACGAAGGCTGCTTTTGTGGTTAGATCAGGAAAAGATGTAGGACGGCAAAGAAAATGGAGTCGGCACTAATTTACAAAGGTTCTATAGGTTTTGGGATCACCCGTGAACCGTTCCGGAGGGGCCAAGGGAAACTGAGTGGGCATAACCACATTAATAGTTTCCTGTGGGGGTGCCGTAGTCCCAGATCCAGATGCAGTAGCCATCGGCACCTGTGCTCCCTGAGGACTACCATGTAGGGCGTCTTGCATAACGTCCATACGGTGCCGTAACATGTCCTGTGCTGTAACCATTTCATTTCTCAAATCGCTGATCAACTGTGTCAAAACAGCTAAAGGATCCGTACCCTCCATGGCTTCTGATTCTGTCAGAATGTACCAAAGTATTAACTGAAAAGGATACAATACTCAAAAGGATACAGGAGGTAGGGTCTTCCGGATCCCTGTTCACACGATTTGATAGTTGTGAAGTCAATTGAAGACCTTCCAAATGATACAACCCTCTGGCTGATAAAACAGGCAGAGCGATGGATCACTGGAAAGGGCGTGGGTAAGGTATAGAAAGCCAGCCTAGGACAAATTAAAGTATCATGAATAACTGCTCCAACCTGAGTATGATGAATTAGATAATGACAGGAATGTTCACACTGACCTTTAGTTTAGGGTAGAATAATCCAGAAGTCTCTTGATGGAATTGAATGAAGAACAAACGACAAGGAAGGGAAAATTAGTAAGGGAGACTTATCCCGAACGGAACGAGGCTCACGCTAGATACGGGTTGAATTCACCACAGGATAGCGTCCAAAAGTTCAGTTCAATGTCACCTTCCAATAATCCTTGAAAAGCTTCCTTCCCACTATAGGGATCAATCCTTCTGTTAATTCCACAGATGCAGGAGTTAGAAATAGCGCTCTTTTTAAGGAAAAACAAAGTACACGCGGTTATAAAGAGCCGCGAAGAAAATAACGTTTGAAGACAACGTGCGCGTGTGGATTTTACACGCGGGCAGGATTCGCGCAGTCTGGGCCAGCCGCGTGTGAAGACAACGTGCGCGTGTGGATTTTACACGCGGGCAGGATTTACGCAGTCTGGGCCAGCCGCGAGTGAAGACAACGTGCGCGTGTGGATTTTACACGCGGGCAGGATTTACGCAGCCATGGCCAGCCGCACTTGAAGACAGAGAGCGCGTGTGGATTTTACACGCGGGCAGGATTTACGCAGCCTTGGCCAGGCGCGCTTGAAGACAGAGAGCGCGTGTGGAATTACACGCAGGCGGTGTTCCCGCAGTCCGGAACAGCCGCGTTTAGAGACAACGTGCGCGTGTGGAATTACACGCGGGCAGGATTCACGCAGTCCGGGCCAGCCGCGTATGAAGACAGAGTGTGCGTGTGGATGTACACGCGGGCAGGATTCCCGCAGTCCGGACCAGCCACGCTTGAAGACCGAGAACGCGTGTGAATTATCACGCGAAGGAATAGCTCCAGGAATCAGCGTGTGGCGGAACACACGCTATTGAAGGCCCAAAAGTAGCTGTAGAAATATGCCAGGATGCAGATCAGAGGTTCAGCTACACAACGCCAATAGATTCGATCAGAAGCAGCGAGTGAAGTTTCTACGCTGCTTAAATACGTAATACCGTAGTTCACGTGACGAAGCAAAAGTCACGTGAAGTTAGCGACGTGAAAAGTGCAAACGTCGTTTTCCCGGTAACGTATCGAATAACCTCCATTTGGAATAGAACGGTCTAGCTGTTCTACGAGCGTAGCGTCCAGCATGCATGACACATATTCATCACACCCAAGACTATATGACGTTCCGCATAGCTCTAAAAATGTGGCTCTCTCCAAAATATCAGCTACGACCTCAATGTCATCACTGAATACGCTTATTAATTCACTATTAAGCAACCGCATGCCTGAAATGCAGAATATCGATCTCCTTAGGTCATAAATCCACGCAAACACTCTCATCCCATATCATTATGATTACTCTCTACTCTACACCATCACACAATTAGCATGCAGCTATACCTCTCTATCAGTTCGGCCTAGCTGATGACATACGAACGTTACCCCATGAACACCTCATCACTCTAATAAAACGCAGTTATACCCCATGACAAACCGGCCTAGGTGCACACATAAGCGTCCCACATGCCTATCGCATCCAGAATCCAGTCTTGGTGTCCACCCGCCAGTCTGCACACATTCAACCGACATCAATACCACCACACCTAATGCTAGGATGCAGCTACCACCAGCCAAATACAACAGCTGCTCACATAACCGGTGCACCCAAGCACCCTTCGACACCCTACTCTCTCAACTGACCGGGACTATGGTCCCATAGGGCGTTCAGCCTACCTGCGCTTTGAGGTCATACCAATGATATATAGAGCACTATATAAATGCCAAATAACGTAACATAACAAGAGGGGGAAAACAAAACCAGCTCCAATAGTCTGGGTAGTGGTCACAGTCAAGAAAGGACCCAATTTCCACCCGTCTCCCTTGTGCCAGAATGCGGTGCAGTAGTGTGCCTATCTCTTACCTTTTGCCAACAAGTGCTGGTCTGGCTCTCTTTGATCACCACAGGACCTGTGCCGAGGAGGCACAGAGCCCTTTCCGCATCATGATGGAAGGGCAACCTCCACCAAATGATTTGCTGGCCGGCCCAAGGAGCCGGAGGAGCCTGGGTGTGCATCTCCCCAGCTCACCCATCACAGCCCCAAAAGTGGGCCAATAGAAAACCGGAGGGGTGCAGAGAAGCAAGAGGGGTTTGGGTGCAGCGCCACAATGGGATGCTATCTGACCCAAGCAGGGATTTCTACCATTGGGAAATTCAGACTTACCTTTTTGGAACCCAATACAGACTGACATAAAAACAAAAGAAACAAAGTTCATAATATTCACTTCTTGTGAAAATGAGGAATTGAACCCAGAATGGCCATTTAATAAGTGGTGACAACAACTGCTAGACTGTTGAAACCACAGCTCTCTACTAAACTAAACAAATAATTAAGTTGCCATGAGCTAATCAGTATCCGTAAAGAAAATGTATATTTAAAGAATTCTGATCAAAATAAGATTGAAGTAGGAAAAATAATCGATTGTCATAAAACCTTACTCATAAAACCTTTGTAATATAAAGTGTATAAATTACATCATTGAACTGAAGGAAAACACTATCATTGAAATTACCCAGTCTAACAGCAAAGTCAAATGATGCTGTACAATAAATACACTTCTGATTATACAAAACATGGTTAATTGCATTGTTCATTCATTAGATCCAGAAATACCATTCCAGAACCATTCAATCCAGAAACATTATGTCCGTTGAAGTTGGTTAGCATTACCACCTCCAGGAGGTTAGATAATACCTTTTATACAATGTAAAATCACATCTGATTAATTTGAAGACATACTTGTTTACATAGGCCCACAACTGATAATTTACGGTCATTGTCTAATGTTCGACTGGTGTTAGTTGTGCCTTACCTTTGCTTTTCTTGACGTTTGGTCAATATAATAGATTCCACACAAGCAACAAATGCTATATACAATTATAGAACTGTCACATGTCCCATAGTCCTTCAAAATTATTGTTTTGTCTTTTTTCAGATAAACAACTGTATTACCTTTAGTAATAATATTGTAAGTAACACATAAGAACCCCTCTTTTCAATGGGTAAATCCTCAATTTAGATTTAGGTGAACAACACTTAACCAGAAAATCCTTCACATTCCTACTTTTTTACATTTTCAAAAACGGGATGTTCTTGGAAAAGTGAATTTACAGTTGGAGTTTGTCCCACTTTGTGTTGAACATTTGAAACAAATACTATATTTGAAGAATCTGTCTTAATATGAAGAAATCACTTCCTGTACGAAGTTTCTCTTTCTGTTGGGCCAACACAAGTTCAGGTGATGGATAACCATGCTCCCTAAACGTTTTCTTCGCAATTTCAAATTGTTGTAAGTGATCCTCATAACTGCCAATTAGCTTAACCCTATGTAATTAACTATATGTAAACCTTAGATGGTACTTGGTGGATAGAAACTCAACCTATGTAAGAGACTTGTCTTATTTATTGACTTGGAATACAAATTACACATTGATTTTAGCAACAGTATCACTGATACCCAAATGATGGATCTTAGTTGTTGCTATGTTACCTGTGTGTCGAATTTGATCATTTTTGATATATGTAAAAAATTATTCCAGCAATCCTCTAGACCCAGACATTAGGGCAATATTATTGTTGCGAAAAATCAGGATTTAAAATGTGTTGAAAATCAAACTTGAACATAAAGCTAGGAGAGGGCTAAGTGACCCCCATTGAAGTACCAGTCATATAAGGGTAACATTGATGTAACTTTTTTTAATGAAATAATAAAATCTAGAAGAAAAATCAAACATTCTTTACATGCTCCTATGTTATCTTTGGGCAATGTGCCAGTGGGGTTCAGGCATCTTCATTTGTGAACTGTGAGTTGAGAGCAAATGGACTTTTGTCTGGCTAATTCAGCTGCAATTGCTATAACGAATGGCTGATAGATTGGGTGCCATTGACTTGGGTAATATTAATGACAATGCTTAGAAGTGCGAAGCATGAAGCACTTAATAAAGTGATAATCCTGTGGCAACAAGACATCATTTACAGGCCATTCCCTCCCAGCTCTTATGTTGGGGGCACCCCTATAACCCTGGTTCTCAACCCCGCCCCCTCCACCCACCCCATCTCACTCATCTTCTGTGAATAATACATGCACTATTTCCTGACAGGCTGCAGTTCAGGAAAAACTGCCTGTCAGGAAACAGTTAATGATCAAAATGGGCATTAACATCTTGGTTCAGGGAAGACTACTTTGGAATTTCTTTCCCCTATAAATTTGCTTAAGCAGATTCATCTTGGTTTCAAATACCATAAAGACATGGTTGCTTGCGCCATAAGTCATTTCATGTCTCCACACAATTGCTCTAGCTCCAACATGCCTTTTAATATATGCATGGCTTTAATAAATGCCATTATAACATAATAAAGCAGAGGAAGGTTATGCAGACATGTGTACAGTGCAATGACCATATTGTGACCTTTCAATGGCGTGCCTTTATTTGCTCGTGTCCTGCCTGCAAACCACCTATTCCCTGCTGAGCTCTGACCATAGTACTCTAAAGGTATGCATATCTTCAGTGCCCCCATGAGGACTCCCGTTATTGATGGCAGGGTTCAGTCCATGTACCCCTGAGTTCCTGCGGTGAATGCCCACATCTGACCAACCGTAAATAAAACACCCTGGTCTGGTTGGTGGCAGTCAGTTTGAGCAATTTTAAGGGAGCAATGCATGTCTTTATTTCACAGAAGTGCATTAAGGCCCCCTATCTAAAATCCCGGCTAAGGTCCTGCAGCTAGACCTCATTCCTAGAAGGTGTCTGGGACATACGATGTGCCATGTATGATCATGATTACCTTGCCTGTACATTATAGAAGTTATACCGAGGTAAGACGAGCTTTGGCCAGTTTGACTTTGCATGTCTGTAGTAAATACCAACTGTGTGTATTTGGACCACACATTACATTTTAGTGAAGTAATATAATCACAACGAAGTATAATTTACAAAGACAGTATCAGTGCTACACATCTAGAGTCCAGAGCTGCAGGCTCTGGTAGTATGAAAGATGGACAGTACTTAAGATCACCTATAGGAGTGGTGTCACAGTCTATGTTCTCCTTATTTAAATGTCTGGAGTATACCCACATTCTGAGCTTTTGCCTCTGAAGGAAGCTGCGCATGTTCATTGTGGTGACCACCATTGATTGAGTGGCCATCAACATGTTTGAATTATGGTAGCCCTGTGATAGCTCAGGCACCTAGGCCCCATCAGAATTCTCCATGAATATGGAATGCCTGCTCTGTCTTTGTTACTGCCCGGAGATGGAGTCACAGCCAAAGATTGAGTCCAGGCGACTGATAAAGAAACTGCAAGGCTTGCTCCTCCCTTCAAACAAAGCTCTGCTCAGACCCTTAAGAGGATAATGCCATGATGGATGCCCATAGCCATTGTCTCGGAAAAACCAGCCACAGTGAGGCTTTAACAGCCACCACCTCCCCTGTTTGTTAACCCCAGTCAGGGATGTGCTCTGACCGCATTTAAAGATGACTTCTGGGAAACTAGATGCATCACAGCTGACAAGGTCAGAGACCTGGCACTGTGTAGCCTACTCATGGTCAAGCAGGCAAGAACATCAGTCAACAATGCCCTTGGCTGCCCAGGACCCCCACACAAAAGATATATAGTCTCCTTAGTGCTGTGCCCTCTCCATCTATCACTGGAGATGTTTAAGATGACTGGAATGGGGAGTGTGCATCATTCATACCCAAGCAGCTTTGACTGCACTCTCCGAGCTCTCACCAGCTCTAATGCCTACCAGGTCCTCCTTGTCGACTCCAGAGAACAACGGAAGCATCACATTTCATTAATTAATTTAATTAATGTCTTTACTTGTAATTCGCTGCAGCCTGGGGGCATCAGGGCACAGAAAGGCAGTAGAGTCAGTTCAGTAACCGTAGTCGGGGAATCATTAATTCGAAGAGCACTGTTTTCAGTAATTTCCTAAAAGTCGTAAGGTTTCGGTCTGCGCATACATCCTTCGGGAGGCTATTCCATAGTGGTGCTGCCTGCGCTTGAAATGACCTTCCCAAACCCTAGACCTGTTTGCTCTTCGGGATGACCAAACAGATGGAATCACTGGATCTTGTTACTCTCTTGGAACAGGAGACACTAATAGAGTCCTCCGGATAAGTTGGGGCATTGCCATAGAGGCATTTGTGCATTACAGTGCAAACTGTGACACGAACCTTGGCTTCTACCGAGAGCCATTGTAGTGCAGTTTGCCTCTGAAACAAAGAATTTCACTAACCTATGTAGCCTCAGGTGATATTGTGCCTTGCTTGTGATATTATATATTTGTGCATCTGTATCAAGAGAAGCTTCAAGCACGACTGCCAAGTTCTTGACCTTCGTGACGGTACAAACTTGATGGTTTTGAATTAAAATTTTGAGTATTTGTCATCAAGTTTTGAGTGTCCCAGAGCAGATCCAAAGATGAATAGCTCTGTTTTGGCTGCATTAAGGCACATGCTGTTGTTGGATATCCAGCTTTGAATTGTACCATAAAGCATTGAGGTTTTATGAGAGTCTTTTTCATGGTCACCAGTGATATTTATAATCAGCTGTGTATTGTCAGCATAATTGGAAAAGCTAACTCCTAATGTGTCTAGGAGATCGCATAACGGACCACAATATATGTTAAAGAGGGCTGGTGAGAGACATTCCCTGTGGCACACCGTACTGTAGCCTCTATAGTTTAGAGCGAGCTTCACCCCAGACAATTTTCGACATTCTGTTTTGCAAGAAAGATTAAATCCAAAGAGCTTTCTTGTCAGAGCAGCCAGTGCGGTTCTTCAAGTGATCTATAAGTCTTCCATGATCAACAAGGTCGAAGGCTGGTGAGAGATCTAATAACATCAGCAGCTTGACCTTGCGGTTGTACTTGATTTTGAGCATTTCACTCTGTAAGTATAGCAGAGCACTTTCCGTGCCATGATGTGACCTGAACCCCGACTGTCTGGGGTGTGAGACTTGTGATTTCTCCAGGTGCTCTTGTAACTGAAGGGTAGCAACTTTATCAACCACCTTCATTAGAAACAACACATTTTTAATGGGTCTGTAGTTTTTATGGACCTTGTGGTCCAGCCCTGGCTTTTTTTAATAAAGCAGTCACATCACGTTTTTTAGAGCAGGAGGGATAGCACTATCCCCGAACATCGCGTTAGCAGACTAGGAAAGGGAGGAAAATTCAAAGGTTTTCAAATATTATTTTAGAAGGGAGAATCTCATTCACACAGGTCGATGGCATCATTTTACTTAGAGCTCTGGCCAGGATTTCTTCAGAGATCAATTGAAAAGTTAAAACGTGATTTGATTAGTATTTAACCTCATTACTAATTTCCACGGGGGATTCAAATACTGGATTTGTAAGGCTTTCCTTAATTTGGGCATGTGCGGTAGTAATCTTATCTGCAAATGCCTTCTGTATTGCTTCACAGTCCTCGGTGTTCAGGGAGATTTGGATTTTTCTAAATCTCAGAGGATTTCAAATAGCTTCCTGGAGTCATTTGTAGAGTCTAATATCTGTGAGTCAAAGAAAAATGTCTTTGCTGACAAAATGTCCTCAAGGATAGTTTGTCAAGGCTCTTCCATACCTCCCTATTTTCCTGCGACTGATCTTTTTGCTATATTCTCGCTGCTTTCCTCTTTTCTTTTTTGCGGGAGGACAGAGCTGGTGACTACCATTTCTTATTATTGGTCTCATCTTTGATGAGGTTACTTTTAAAGGGTGCTACATTATACACATATTTTGCATAAGCCTTTTTGTATTCAACCACCAATAAAAGGTAAGAATCATCCTATGTAGTGGAGTTCATGAGTTCTGTGAGGCACCGCTCCAAATCCACCCTACTCACTCAGTTAACATTTCTACTCGCCACCCTTTTTATGGGATTAATTTTTCTGAACTAATGGAAATGGAAGAGTCATAGTAAAGGTCACCAAAAAGTGGTGAGACCAGATACATGGATTCATTCACTAATCGGGCTGAGCATCAGATTTCTTGCTACAACCCTTTCAAGAACATTACCTAGTTTATGGGTTGGTTCCCTGCTATGTATGATGAAGTTGTTTGCTCTAAAAAGTTTTTCTAAGTGGTGCGCGTCAGGGTCTTGAGGGTTGCTAAGCCACTGTTTAAAGTCCTGCAACACCACTGTGGAGTTGTTCGGTTTACATAAGGAGGCTAGAATGCCTGGAATCTCATAACAGAGGGGCGTGTCCGAAGGCGGTCGGTAGAGAAGTACGATATTCACACAGTAGGAGTGCGTGTAATCTTCAGAAGAAGAATCTCACAACCAGTACAAGTTATGGGGACTTGAAAAAATGTCAATTATTCTCGTACCACACATGCCATCCTCCCTCACTCCCATTATCCCTATTTCTGCCAAAGAAAGCATAGACGGCAGGGATCACCAAGTGGATGGTAGGCCCACTAGAGTCCTGTAGCCACGTTTCGTCAAGGCACATAATATCAATTTTATGTTCTAGTATAAAATTCTTGACATCTGTAGTGTGTCTATCTAAATACCTAGTGTTCAACAAGGCTGTTTTTAACATGTTTGTGGTTGGCTTCTACAGCCCTATGAGCATCAGGCTCAGTATTTGGTAGTTGATCCACCTACCGTTAATGACAAGGTGTTCCTGGCGCCCAACCTTAGGAGAAGTAAAAAGATGCAGTCAGCGCCGGCGCGTCTCGCGATGGATGGGTTATTTCGGGGAGGGTACGCAGAAGTTCGCAAGGTGGTAATGTGGAGTAGCTCTTTGACTTCAGCCATAAGTTTAACCTAGACAACTCTTTATTTTAAACTGAAAAACAACGTTAACATGCTTCCTTAAAGTCCCTCCACCATCTGTTAGTGGACCACATAGCAAATCTAAAATAATGTAAACCATTCACCAGACTTTCTGAGCTAGAGCCCAAGGTACCTAATCCCTACCACAGAACCACCAGTTTACCTCATATCACTTTCAGCTCAAATTCTGACAGAATAAAAACAGCAATCTGCAGATCTTCAGGAGAGCATTCAGAACCAAACATACACCAGTGGTTCTTCCAGACCCCCTTCCACTAGAAGGAATGGACCTCAACACCCTAAAGTTGGGTAGTTTCCTGTTTGGGCAATAGAAAAATCCCAAATAAATGTATCCAGGAACCACCATTGCAAACTGAACCGCTGGCTCAGCATCTACTGGAGTGAGCCCTGGCACCAGCTGTACCTCCCACTCTAAGGACTGTTCAACCTTACCTTTTGGTGAGACCATCGACTTCAAACACATTCCATAGGTTTGGAAGTTACAAATACTTAAAAATACATGGCCATTAAATGGTTAGCTGTTACACGCACTCCTATCTGTTTTATGACTGGATGAATATGCCATGAGTTAAGTGGTTGCCTCAGACATGGCCAACATGCACCCTGCATTGTCATATCCCATGGCAAGCAGGGTCAGTCCTTTATCCTGCGTGATCGACAAATTGAGTACCATGAAATTGGTAAGAAATAGTGCCTGTTAAGATGTGGATGAGGGCGGAATATGCACTCACAAAATGGGTCACCCCTAATTTTATCAGTGGAAAGGACACTTCTATCAGGGAAACAATAAAGCCAGTTGATTGATGGCAATACTGACAAACTGCTGGACAATGTTTTCATTTAATGCTTTCATGGTCATTCCCATTTACATTTAGAAAATATAGAGCCCACTTATAATTTTCTGCACACATACATGTCAACATTAACCTTTGCATTTGGGAGAGGCTAGTTAAGTCCTGGTTTTAACTTTACATTGTGGGACTTGTAGTCTTGGATTTATAATGGGGAAATCCAGGACTACGGTCCCAGAATGCAAGTGGCAACTAGGATTGATTTGCCACTCTCAAATGGAATTGATTATGTTGGCCTGTATGTGCACATCCTTGCTATTGACCCGCATCCTTTTGCCTACCTGTATTGTCTTTGCAGTATCATTTTCCCTCCTTAAATTATGTAGGAATACAAATACCAGAATGCAAAGTGGTGTGAATTTTAAATGCACAGATTAGCTGACCAAGTTACGCCTTAGCAGGCACAATTTAAGATCTCTCTGAACTCTCCTACTAAAATCTAAAATGCCTACCTCCCAAAGGGCCTGTACAATAATCTCTGCTTTTAGTCATTATTTGACATAGGAACGAGCTTGCTGTAATACATAATCATATTTCTGTAATTTAAAAGCAAAAACGTGTCAAACAGTTTACGTGGAAATGGCACCCAAAAGAAGGTGTGCTCTTTTATAGAGGTTCATGGTGGAGTCCTCCTACTTTTAAGCTCTACATTGACCTATATTACACAAGGCAATAGACTGCTCTGAACAGGTTATTTGTTTTTGTTTACTTTAACACAGGTAAATGCTAAGCAGCTGTTGGGGTTTTGAAGAGAGCGTAATTTAAGAGGGGGTGGGTGGGTCTCTCCCTCTCAACTTTGGTGGCACTTCAGATTGTCCATCACACACATCATTTAGCAAAGCTGCAACTGAACTAAACCGCGCAAGCAAGGCAAGCCGAGGAAATGTTACCAAAGGGGTGATTCTTTTTGAGATACAAAGTGAGCCTCTCTTCAGTTTACATCGCCTTTAATGAGATCTGATCTGGAAAACAATCAGATGGCCTTGACCTTCTTAGTTCTTTGCTACCTGTGTGGCTACCCAGGCACTCGCTCTCCTGGGAGCCTTGCATCCACCACCGCCCCTCCAAACCATGAATAGGAGGCTGCTGTGTCCCTAATGGCACTGCCTCCAGCCTGGCATCAGGGCTATGTACATTCCTTAACTTGCCCATATATGTGAAAGGGCAGCTCTTTGTCAGCTGTGAATGGCAGCAAGTCCTCTAATTTAACATCAACGGTTGGGCGAAGAGAGCTGATGGGGACTTTTGAGTCAGAAACCCCACTCATCTTCCTCCCATAAATCTGATCTTTTTTGCAGACATTTAAATTGAGTCACAAAAATCACTCCTTACCCCATCTTTAAACTAATTTATTTCCATGATATCATGGACAAAAAATATAAGTTTTCCTCTTTTGGAAATTAATTTTTTCTTTGAATTGTGCATAATCACAAGCTGCAGGTGGTGTTACTTTAAGCCTTCAAATTAAGTTGTAGAGCCAAGTGGGCAATGATTAGTCTTTAACTACTTAGCATTCCGTTACTTCCATTCTGAAGGGGGGAATGTAAAGCTACACACATATACTGTTTGCTTAATGTATTTCAACAAGGATTAAAATGTTTGTCATATCTGTTCATTATTTCTTTGCAAACCTGAGCTAGGAACATATGAGGGCAGTCCAGGGCCCAGATTGCACTGTGGTTCAAATCCCAGCTTCTCCAATTAATTAAAATGTGTGATCTTGGGCAGTCCTTTTCTCTAACTGCACTGACTCTGGCAAAATTGTAAGTGCATCGAGCTTATTCAGTTTATAGTCTACACTTTTCAAAAAAGCCTCAATCTGTGGGGTGCATTTAAAGACCCTAGACAGAAATCTTTCATTTGAAAAACTGCATTGGAACTCTGCACCAAAAATGGACTTGCTTTACTTTCCCTTTCATTTGTAAAACCTCATTGAAACTCTGCACCATGAAATGGCCGTGGTTTGCTTTCCCTGTCACATGAGTGGCAAGTAGTTGAACCCTGCAATCCAAAAACGGCCCTGCATTGCTTTTGTTTCACTTGAATGACATGAAGTAATGCACTGCATCAAACACAGCCATATTGTCCTTTTCATTCACATGAGACCCAAGAATTGCAATTCTACAAGCAGACACAGCTTTTGCTTTCCATTTCACATGAACATCTGCCCTTTACAACATTGCAATGAAAAACGGATTGACTTTTTCTTTTATTCAGTGTCAAATCAAAGAACCCTGTGGAAGGGGGCCTACCCCTCATTGTCAATGGACCAACAGCAAATGCCAACTCACTCACAAAGGACAAATTAAAGAATCCTGTGACATACAAGATAGGAGTTCAGATATCAGATGCAGAAATGGCTTGCACATGTGTACAAATAAAGAATTGACTTTAAAAAGCCACTGTAAAAGTATAGCTTTGCTAGCACAGAAATGTCAGTGAAATGTGCTGTGGGGAGGGGGTGGACTAAGCATTGTACATTATGTTCCCATCCACAAGAATTCAATCAACTTGGATGAGGCTCAAAATACTGGAAAAAATAGTGTTTGGGCCCAGGCAGGAAACTTCTTAATTGAAAGTCCTGCTCTCCACTGAAAGTCGCACCTTGTAGTGAATCAGCTGGCAAGGACATGTGATGTATTGAGGCCATTATAATTTGCTCCTCTGCCAGACTTGAAGGCAGGGGCTCGGGGACTTCAAGGAAAGCAAGTGTGGCTAAAAAACTTGACTGGGTGGTGTGAGTTTCTCCTGCACCCACTACCAAGGACAAACTGACAACTTCAAAGGGGTTAATCAAAATCTCTGGTCACCGGCTGTGGGGATAAAGTGCCCCTCCCACTGAGTGGGACAGAATCCTCCAAATTAATATCAAAGGACTGAGTCCATTTTTAGGCATTTCTGTAACGATTTGAATGAGAAATAGTTTTGTTTTATGCTATGTGTTTGTCATTCTTATGTGGTTTTTAAGAGCTAGAGTTAATTTTCTTAGGACTTTTGGGGACTGAAATGGCATCTTAAGACTAGTTTCTGCCTGCTCGGAAGATGTGACAAATATGAGATTTGATGGAAAGATGGAAGGTGAAATTAGGAATATGCTTGATCATTTGCAAAGTCATAACTATTATATATTTTAAGAAAACTACAAAAATGTACCATGCTACCTCGTACAGAGTTGGCGATTGGCTTACCTTATTCCCTATGACCACCTCAAGCCGCATGTCTAAGGCATATGTCAGGAGCTAGTAGAAATATGAAGTTATGCGACATAACTGGGTTTTTGTTAAAAAGTCACCAAGAGAACAAAGAAGGGTAATAAAATGCCAATAGACACATGGTGCTCTCTTGCCTTGGACAAATCATGCAAGGGGGTGGAGAGAGGAATAGTAAACTGTTCTATCCGAGGTGTAGGGGTAATTATAGAGTACTCCCCCAAGTTTGTAAAGTGAGTGACGTCATTTGGGCTATATAAGGGGGACTGTACTAAGTCATGGACACACAAAAATCCGGCGAGACAGGAAGGACGGAGAGGAGGCACCTGAACCATACCAAGAAGAGTGCAGTGACCAGACCACTTGCCTAGCTGTCCAGAGTGTCATGAGATCCAACTGGCTGTCCAGAATCCCAAACCAAGGAGAGTGCAGTGACCAGACCCTTTGCCTAGCTGTCCAGAGGGTCCTGAGATACAGCTGACTTTCCAGAATTCCAAACCAAGGCTTACTTTGTAAGTAACAAATAACCCCATCCCTAAATTACATAAGCCCTTCCTTTTGTAGCATTGCACCCATTGAAAACCCAGTGACAACCCCAGTTGAAAACCCCATTGACAACCTCACATTGCTAGTGCAATTCAGTCACCTTCCCATAGAAGACTCTGTGTTTAGCATGTGTATGTTAGCATATTCCCTTTGGTAAACCTCTCAGTGTCTGTGTAAAACCTTAGCATATTCTTAAGTAAATCAATTCCCCATTGAAATTCACGGTACAAGTTGGTTAAAATTTGAAATTAACCCCATTGTCCCTGGTGTCTTTCTTTAATAATTATAGTCATTAAAGTATTGCCTCAAAAGAATTAGTCTCCTTGTAACTGAAAACCGAATTTGCCCATTTGCCTTAACCCACAAATTCCTAGTTGCATCTGTCCTATTAAAACACCAAATTGTAGTCCCATTGAGAGCAATCCCTTTTGCCACAAGCCTGTCTGTTATGTATCTCTGTCCGTGTCAATGAAACCCGATTTTCATATTCTGAGCTATACCCCTTCCCTGAGCTGCCTGTCATTGTAAATCCAGTGTAGAACGAATTTCTGTTTGCCATTTGTATTTTTCCTTTTGCTTTCTTCCCAAAATCGATTTTCCGACTTTATTTCTATGTTGCCCTGGTCTGCTGAATAGAAGTCTCTAAGCTTCCCTATCTCCTCAAGTGTAGCAACACAAATTTCCTTTCATACTGGCCAATAGCAGTTGTGAATAGCTGTGTGAGTAATAATCAAAATCCAATTCTGCCGTTTTGCTCCAAAAATGGGTTTTTACTTTCTTTGCTGGTCTCCCACCCAGGGGCGGTGGGCTTTACTCAAACTCCGATTTTCTGTCTCTATGTGTACTCCTTGCCACTGTCTACCATTCAAAGGAATCAAGTTAGCTAATGGATGGCGGTGAGTTGCAGGGGGGAGTGCTAAACCATTGATATTATCTCTTTCTAGAATTTGCTCTTTTTCTGTGTTGCCATTAAAGATTGTGAGTATTGTAAACAGTATATCTTCACTGAATTATTTTGTAGAGATTAGTGCAATTGTGTACCACAACAGTAGTGGCTGTACAATTGTTTGATTTTCCTTTTCCATTAAATAATAAATTAATAAATATCTTATTGATACACGCCGACCTGATCCCTGGTTCATTGTGACATGGGGTGTTTGTGGAGGTTGGGTGCGAGACGGGTTGGAGGCCTATTCAAATAAAAGAACCTGTGGTTTATTAAAAATAAAAGCAGCTTTATTGTACGCCACATTCATTCTCGGGGAACGAGTCCCTGGCTGGAGTGTACCGTGTAATAAAACCGTGACAATTTACAGTTGAATAGACTATAAATACTGCTCCATTTATAAAATTTGCGACCACTCATATGCACTTCACAAAGTTGTTGTTGCTGACAGTGCTATTTCCATATTATCTGTATATTGTTAGCATTCATACAACTTAACGGTGCAACAAAATTGCATTAATTTTTTGTCGATGTGCTTTGCACATTTGAACTGTTTCCAATGGAAAGTTTGTTTCTTTGTGCTCTACGAGAAATTGCTAATTCCAGTGTCCGCGTGTAACTCTGCGTTGTAGTTCCTCACACTGTCTGACCACCACCAGATTCTCACATTACCCACCAGTACAAGCGCCACACGCTGTCAACCGGTGACAACCCCTTATACCATCTCTCAGTGCACCAGTGCCAGCTCCTCACACTGTCCACCCCTGGCAGAGCCTCACACTGCCTGGGGCTGAAGCCCATTACTGTACTTGCATGTTAATCACAGGTGCTCAACCCACTGAGCTACCGCATGCCAAAGATTATTGGAGGTTTAATACAACCATAGCACCAGAGAGACCTTGACCTGAAAACACACTACTTTAAATACTCTATTCCAAAATGTCTCCTCTTCTGCCCTTGGCCCTTCTTTCACCTGCTCATGTTCACCCCTTTTTTCATCTGCCTCGCAACTTTGATTGAGCTATTGCGTCTTTGCCAACTTTTTCAGCAAATTACTCCTCTGGGTGTACATGTGCAGAGAGCAAGCACTGGCAGGAGGATGCTAAATGATTGCAGCCCAATGTGCCAGTTTGCTGTAGTGCTCTCCTCCAAAGGCTCACACATAAACGGGACACGGGCCATCCCTTGTACTGCTGGCCTGAGGGACTGAGACCCAACTCCCAATTTAGTGGGGGAGAGGGGGGCTCGTCCATTTGCATCTACATTCGACGTGTGCTTTGGTTCCATCTTTGGGTTGAAAAAAGGCAAAAGGCTGCTTAGAGTTGGCAGACAACCTAGATGTGCAAGGGTTCAACCAATCTAACACGAAACCCACTCACCTCGTTGGAGACAATTTGGGCCTTTGAATTGAATTGATATTTTATTTATATCGCACTCGTACACAAGTGTTTCATGGCATTGTCCCCATCCAGAAGATTCGCACTTGCAAGTTGAAGGCTAACCACCCCAAGCCTATGCCTCAAGTGTGCCCCACATTTCCGACAGCACTCCACTTAAAATCAAACCAATGGCGAGGTTAATTTCCTCTTCCGCTTTTGCCATGTTCTTATCACGTGATAACAAAACATTGCTATGTATTTTGCACCCATTGCATTGAAGGCAACCCTGCTTTTTGTTGGCAGAGAAGGATTCTTTTTGTATTTTGCCACAGGGTCTTCTTGTACGAAATTGTCTCTGAGGTTTTTCCTTGTCGTCAAGGAGGTTGTTTGAAAAAATGTCTTAATTTGCTGTATTTTCAAAGATCTTCCAGTTCCGTGTGATAACGACCACGACCTTGTTCTCATAGAAACCGTTTTAATTTGGAATACTAAAGGCTCGCTGTATCTTTGTGTCTTTTATAGTAATATGTAACGACTCTGCCTAGCTTCAATTTTTTTTTTATTGTGATATAGTCCAAAATGTGGACTTTATACAAACATAGGAATACAATATAACATAATAATAATGCAATAAACATATAAGCAAAAAAGTAAACAAGAACAGAAACTCATAAGCACATGTTCTGTCATAACTCGTATACATATATCGTCCGAAAAATATAAAAACAGAAAAGCTCAAACACATGCTCAATACACCAGATACACAGTATCAAAAGAAAAGGCAGTGCCCTGTATGGAGTGCCACGTATTGATGACCTGCAGCTTAAGGCAATATAGAGGCGATCTATAGACCCTACGGCTCCTCGGTAGGTCCCAAGGTTCGTAATACAGGGGCCAACAGTGTATTCAAACAATTACCGGTGTAAGCGCAGACGTGGTGGACCAAAATCTCAAAACTAACAACTGAAATCAGAGAATTCCATGGGTCCTCAAAGCAGGTCACGTCAAATGCTTGGGCTCATAGGATCTCTGATCTGGGAGAAGTGTCCTAACATGAGACCATACTCTGAACAATGCAAGTTGGGTCGAGATAGTATCTGAATTTAGGCAATAATTCCAAAAAGAATCCCCAATGATAGCCTCATACCTGTGCACCAATTTGCCAAGCATACACATGTGCAAAGGCCCCAAGTTGGGGCATTGGGTAAGGACATGTCTAGATGACCCCATAAGACCAATTCTATTCTGCTAATTAGTTTTGGCTGTTTGGTGATGCTGTAAGCACTGCCTAGAAGCCAAAACTATTGACATAGAAAGTGAAGCTAGGAGAGCAATGGGATGGGAGGGCGGACACAGAGCCTGTGGGTGTTGCACACATGTCAAGATTATCCACTCCATTTGGGAGACATTAGTTCAGTTTTGGTTTTAATATGCCATTTTGGGACTTGAAGTCCTGGACCTATAATGGGGAAATTCAGGACTACAAACCAGAGAATTCCAAGTTAAACCAGGCCTGGACTAGCCTCTCCCACATGGATTGGATTTTTTTGGCATGTGGGGTTATGCCTTTGTACCACCCATTGACTAGGGTGACCAGACATCCAGGTTTTCCCGGTACAGTCTGGGGAAATTGCCCTATGTCCCAGGGTCCTGGGAGTTTTTTCATTTTGCAAACCCTGTCCAAAGTTTGCAATGGTGGGTGCCTACGATCCGGGATCCGATTTTGAAATCCCGAAATCGGGTCCCGGCCAACTCTTCCTGTGCAAATGGGGCATGAAATGCTTTTCACAGCCCCATTTCCTCCCCCTTCCCCTCCCCGGCCACTCTCCTCCAATGAGAGGAGAGTGCTTGTGAGCACACCCCCTCCCTGCCCCCCGCAACAGGCCAGCGACATGGAAGTAGGGCTATCGTAAATACATTTTTATTTGTATTTGCGTTAGTCATACTTCTATGTGTATGGCCTGTCCCGGTTTTAAAAAACTCAAATCTGGTCACCCTACCATTGACTCCCCCCAGACCCCATGGCCTTTCTAGCTGCAATGACTATTCCTAAACATGACCTACCCCTCCTCACCCAAAACATCTCCTACACACAGGATCTCTTTGAACTAGCTCTGTGCTGCTAAACTCTGCGTCGCCGTTTTTTCTAAGCAGTGTTCTGAAAGGTAATAGCTTATTTGCAGTTGTAAATCATCAACTGCTGGTGTACATAAATGTCTTAACCAAGTGTGTCTTCATCTGCATAATTCATTAGAAATATGTGTGTCCTTTTCAATGTTCCTTGCACTGAATTCCTGTTAAAAACAAGCAATGGTCAAGCCAACAGCTGCGGCTCGAGTGTAGGCATTAGATAAGCATTTTCCAGTCATTGCCATAATAAGCCTGGATGCAAATACCATTTTGCTGGCTGTTGCCATCTTATAACCCGGTAGTATTTTTATGGTAGTGCCTGGAAAATGCCTACTAAAATTACAGAAACAGTTGACTTTGCCAATGCTTACTTTAATATGGCGATGATCTCTGCTTGCAGCGGAGGGTGAAAGTCTCTTCTTGCCCTGCCCGAATTTGGAGATGTATTGCTTGGTTTCCTGAGGATACGTCACTGCAAACATACTAGTCTTGCATTTATAAATCACACAAAGCCTTTGCTTAAACATTGTTAATCGAATTTGCTCGTCCACCGCCCCTTCCATTTCGAGATTTTCTACTAAACATGAAAAATATATATATATATATATATATATATATATATATATATATATATATATATATATATATATATATATATATATATATATGCATACAGAAGAGGTGGATTGAAAACCAATCCGAGTCACAACGGCACTCCGGCTGTATTCATGATGAAAAACTGGATATCACCAACAAATCCACAAACAGTCTTTGTGTACAGTGCAGTCAAAGTGTCCTTTATTGATTAAAATGCATGGACAAAGGAGGCAGCAGCGGTCTTTGATGCAAGAGAAGAACGACGCGTTTCACCCTACTCAGGCTTCGTCTGGTATGTGACAGAGAGAGAGGACTGTGATATTATAGAAAAAGGTGTATAAGTCCATCTTTAGTGTTTAGCACTTAGGTGAAATAGCAGTTGATAGACAAGAAAGCAACCCTATTGGAACTGTATGACCACTCATTTCAGTGCACTCATTGAAGACACATTGTCTTAAATGCACTATAGTAATTCCTCTCGCACTCATCCCAAATACCAATTAGCCCAAGTAGGTTAAAAGTGGACAATTTGCACGGAATTACTAGTTTAATATAATATAATTTCCATCCTAGTTTTCGCCATTGCCAACATAATTGAAGGAAGCGATTCTTCATCATTTTCTATTTCACTAGGCATGTTTCTTCAGCCCAAGTGGGCCGACGCAATGTCTTAGCTTGAACTGAAATGTGGTGTCAAAAGTTTACAAAATACATATTGTAAACGTCAGTACCAAAGTTACAGATATTTCATAAGTAATAAAGTGCTATGTAAACATCAGAGGACTATTAACTGACAAAGTGCTGAGTGCTATCAATAAGGTGCATAATATAAAGTGCATGTTATAAAACCACATGTAGTTTATACATTAACCTGTGAGGCTGTATGTAACCCTTGCGGGTGCCTCTATGGTATGTTCTATCATACACAGATCAAATCAACTCAACATAGATATACTAAAAAGGACATAAAGATCCATGATATATGTTACAAGTATTCATAATGAAGCATGTAACTTGATCTAGTACAACAAGGAAGGATGTGTGTTACCCTTGCGGGCGCCTATATATTGTGACTTGAGGCTGTATGTAACCCTTGCGGGTGCCTCTATGGTATGTTCTATCATACACAGATCAAATCAACTCAACATAGATATACTAAAAAGGACATACAAATCCATGATATATGTTGTGAATATTCCTAATAAAGCACATAGGTTGGTCTAGTACAACAATAAAGGCAGTGTGTTACCCTTGCGGGCGCCTATATATTGTGACTTGAGGCTGTATGTAACCCTTGCGGGTGCCTCTATGGTATGTTCTATCATACACAGATCAAATCAACTCAACATAGATATACTAAAAAGGACATACAAATCCATGATATATGTTGTGAATATTCCTAATAAAGCACATAGGTTGGTCTAGTACAACAATAAAGGCAGTGTGTTGCCCTTGCGGGCGCCTATATATTGTACCTTAATATATATTCAATATGACGGTGTTCTGGAATTTGGATGTCAACATTAGTAAATACATATGAGTGTTTGTATATGGTACACATTTCAATAGTATATCAACAAATTATAGGGTTGGAGAGTGTGAAAAAAAAGAAAATCGAGTTTGGTCGAAGAACAAGACTTTTGTGTTACAAGCGACGAACCTTTTGACACCATAAAAAAAAACACGTTCCTTTTCATGCCATAAAGAAAGGAAGGCCGATACAATCTGACGTTGAAACAATGGCGGATACTGGCAGGAACAATGCTAGCACTCACAGCATATTTTAGGATGTGTTTTGGCAAGTCCCAGAAATGTGCACTGATATTGTTTTGCTGACGGAATTCTTAAGTGAAATGCCTTGCTCTTAAAAACCAGACGGTATAGGCTGTAATGAGGTTTGCGTGCATGTATATTCATGTGCACTACTAATGCCGCTGAAACCTGCCCTGCGAATTTGGTTCATGATTCACCAGTGATTTTCCCATTACAAATTCACAAAATGAAAACAGCATTATCTTAAAGGGAAACAAAATCAGGAAAGGGTAGAGCACGCACTTTGGCTAAAATATCCTGCTGCGCAACCTCCTGTCCCCTAACCTTCTTTATGGAAACAGTGTGGCGTTGATTTAAAAATATATGTTTCTTTGTTTTCCTCTATAAAAAGCGAGGCAATGCCGCATCTTTGTAATGTAATTTCACATAGTGGAAAAGGTGTTAAGCCTCATGTCAGCCGCGCAGCATGTGGAGGAGGTGAGGCGTTGCGAGGAGCGATAGCTGATAACACACACACAACAACAACACATACGCGCAACCACATCACCTGCGTTCCCTCTAGCTAAGAGGCTTAAGCCATGGGAGGGCAACACGGGCGCTAGAAACGGCACCTCTGAAGAAAAATTAGAAGCCCCGCTGGGTAACAGAAGTTACAGCGGGCACACGACATTAGCGAAGTGTCACGAGCACCAACTCCTGCCACGAGGTGGAGGAAACACCTCATGCGTCAGGATAATTCAACTCCTGTGCTCATTCTCTATGGGGAGGGGTTGGCGGGATTCCTGTCACACTTTGGGAACCAAAGCAAGTAGATTTCCAGGTAACAATTGTCAGGAGGGAGGGAAACGTTACATCACGCAAAAGGGCCTGAGCTAAAAGGACCTAATGAGCTTGGTCCAATGTCCAGACCTTGTTGTAATCCACACACAGTTCGGGGGATTAAATACACTCAATTTCAAGGGTTCCTTAAACACCCCAGCGCAATGCTTTACTTGGCCATGGCAGATAATCCAGAGAAATGTACCATCCTCCCGGACTCTGTAGCCTTCTAACGTACTCTGTTACTGTACCATCCTCGCGGACTCCGTAGCCTTGTAACACACTCTGTTACTGTACCATCCTCGCGGACTCCATAGCCTTGTAACACACTCTGTTACTGTACCATCCCCCCGGACTCCGTAGCTTTGTAACACACTCTGCTACTGTACCATCCTCGCGGACTCCATAGCCTTGTAACGCACTCTGTTACTGTACCATCCTCCCGGACTCCGTAGCCTTGTAACACACTCTGCTACTGTACCATCCTCCTGTACTCCGTAGCCTCGTAACGCACTTTGTTAATGTACTATTCTCCCTGAACCCGTAGCCTTGTAACACACACTGTTAGTGCACCATTCACCCGGACTCCTTAGCCTTGTAACTCACTCTGTTACTGTACCATCCTGCTGGAATCCGTAGCCTTGTAACACACGCTGTTACTGTACCATCCTCTCTAACTTCGTAACCTTATAACACACTCTCTTACTGTACAACCCTCCCGTACTCCTTAGCCTTGTAACTCACTCTGTTACTGTACCATCCTGCTGGAATCCGTAGCCTTGTAACACACGCTGTTACTGTACCATCCTCTCTAACTTCGTAACCTTATAACACACTCTCTTACTGTACAACCCTCCCGTACTCCTTAGCCTTGTAACTCACTCTGTTACTGTACCATCCTGCTGGAATCCGTAGCCTTGTAACACACGCTGTTACTGTACCATCCTCTCTAACTTCGTAACCTTATAACACACTCTCTTACTGTACCATCCTCCCTGACTCCATAGCCTTGTAAGGCACTCTGTTACTGTACCATTCTCCTGGACTCCGTAGCCTTGTAACGCACTCTGTTATTGTACCATCCTCCCTGACTCTGTAGCCTTGTAACACACTCTATTACTGTACCATCTTCCTGGACTCCGTAGCCTTGTAACACACTCTGTTCCTGTACCATCCGCCCGAGCTCCGTTGCCTTGTAACTCACTCTGTTACCAAGGAAAGACCATTCAGATTACGCCTCTGCCCTATGGGAGTCCTTAGGCCCTTTCCAGGGCAAGTTCATGCAGTTTCACCTTCTTGCCCTCGATGTCTCCATGGGTAGGATTTTCTTCCCTCCCCAACTGGGTCCTTTTCAGGGTGCAGTGATTCTAACCCTCCAGCCAAGGGCTCCCCCCCCTGAGATTGAGCCATCCACAGGATATTCTAAGGTTCATAAGCTTTCAAACTTCTTTTCACTGCTGGTGGCCTGGCAGCTATAACCAGGATGTGGGCTTGAACCCCCCAGTGGGCTATTCTCTTTCTACTTCTCTCCAGTATCCTCTGGCTCTAGCCAGTCCATGACCGCAGCAGGAGTTTTGCTCGATTCTCTCGTATGGTTTGGTATTGTTTATGTATATAGCGCCTGTACACAGGCAATTGTTTCAAAGTGCTCAAGGAAGGTGGGAACATTGGGGAAAAACAAACAGTCTCGCAGAGCCCTTGAAATTCTGAGACCATAATATTCTGCACAGGCAGAGTAAGTGGGTAAAAAATACATTTAACAGTTTGGGAGACAGCGAATAGGCCTGATGGCGATTCTGCAGTTTTATCAGGGCAATTAAGGGGTGAAGACAAGGGAGAACAGACGGACGATCTTCAGGCGCTGTGCATACGTATCGAGCAGAGGGTCACAGGGAGGGGGAGGATCATGTGCACCTGGTAGGTTGAGACTGGGGTAAGTGCAGAGAGAGCCACTTTTTTGGGTACATTTCTCAAGTGCGTTGCGTGTGGGTGGGGTGTAGGGCCTTAAGGCAAGTGCGAGAGAGGACAGGCGGGGGTGCCGGGGACCAGTGAGACTCGGAGGTACACTCAGCGGCCAGTTAGCATCCTGTAAGGAAGAGGAGGTAGAGAGGGAAAAAACAGAGAACTGGGTTAACAGGGTAGAGGGGGAGAGCAAAGGAAAAGGAGAAGAGGAAATTCTTATCCAGACTCGGACTGGTTCATAGCACAACTGGGCAGTGCCTGAAAGGCCTGCCAGACAAGCCAGTGTGGGGCAGTTTTTGGGCCAATGTGTAACTGATGGTGTTTAACAAGGTTACTGGCCAGATGTGCTTTAATATCTCAAAAAAGGTTTCCACAAAATTGTACCTCATATACTGCTCAAACACTTCATTAGGAAAAGTCACATACTGGAAGTTGTGACTATGGGCCACTTTTATTTTGGGGCCTGGGACTGTATTGTGTTCCAGTCCAATCTTGGCTTCAACTCTATTACAGGGTGGCCTATTTGGCTATGCCACTTCCTTTTTCACAGCTATCCCACTGTGTGGCCTCTGTGCGGTGAGACCACTTTCTGCTCCCTCCATCTGCTTCTCCTCTTCTTACTGCTACAACACCAGCTCTTTGGAAAGTTGTCTAAAGTCACACATTGGCTAGCGGTTTGTACTGCTTACTTTATATGTTGTGATATAGGATGTGCCGCTTCACAGTACGCGTCTTATGTAACCTCGTTGAATGAAAGGGGACAGTCAGCCCCTTTGCAGGCAGTCTTTAACATATTCCCATGCGTGCGCCTCATTACTGCATGGCATCATCTGAGCTTGTCTAGGCCTCGGACTATGCCTTAGGTCCACCCAACAACTGATGAGGATGATGGGTGGAGGGGTCCCGGCCTCTCCATGAACCCTTTGCCACCACACAATTCCCGCTCTATACCCCCCAGCGAGGTTGTGGCCGACCCCATCTCTCCCAGCCTCACAATAGAGGTCCGTGATGTGCCGAGTGGCTGGCACTGTCCACTCCTGGCACAGGCAACCCCGGGATGCTGGCAGGAAACCAGGTGCCAGAACCTGATGTCGTAGGTGCCCCGACCAAGCTAGGCCCACGTTGGGACCTATTAGTAGGGCACCTAGACATTTTCTTTATGGTATACCTGAATTTGCCATTCCTAACTGACCCTCTGCATCGTTGTGTCACAGCCACCCTGCAACATGGGGTTAGGCTCCATGATTGTGCCCACTTGATTGACGCTTGCATCTCTGTGTCGCAGCTGCCCTGCAACATGGGGTTAGGCTCCATGATTATGCCCACTTTATTGACCCTTGCATCTCTGTGTCACAGCCACACTGCCACATGGGGTTAGGCTCCATGATCGTGCCCACTTGATTGACGCTTGCATCTCTGTGTCGCAGCCGCCCTGCAACATGGGGTTAGGCTCCATGATCATGCCCACTTGATTGACCCTTGCATCTCTGTGTCGCAGCCACACTGCCACATGGGGTTAGGGTCCTTGAATGTACTCACTGTGAACTCTTTTTGCACTTTGCTTGTGATGTAATTACTTCTATGCGCTTCTCTATGATGTAATCACTCCCTGTGCTTCCTTTCTGTAACAGAAGCACTGTAACCAATCTCTTAAGCATAAGCGTCTAGATACCTCTGGGTTTTGTGCCCTATATAAATAAATAAAATAAAATAAAAATACAATAAATAAAATAAGGTAGCACTTGAAGAGGGCGATGACACTGAGAAGTGCATGATGCTATCCTACGTAGGAGGTGACGTTCATCACGTTTTTAAAACAATCCATGTAAGCGATGATTCATGCAGAGCAGTGAAGGAAAGCCTACAAGGCTATTTCAGAGCTTTAGTCCACTGAGATTATGAACTATTTTGCATCGAACAAGCTTGCAACGGGCCAGCGGAATCACTCGATGCTTACCATGTCAGGTTTTGTCCGCTGGCTTAGTTCTGCAGACTGCAGGATGAAACGGATGCAATATGGGCACCGATTTTCCAGAGCTTTGCCTCGTCTCCGTTATGGAGTCAGATCCTCAAAAAAACAGATATTGCCCGACAAAGTACCCCAGAGCTGGACAGGGCTCGTGAACTGGCCATAATAAGAGCAACAGGCATGGAGGAGATTTTGACATTATTCCATGAGGGAGAATCCCATGCCATTTCCTCCACGTCTACCTTGCTGCCCCAAATAAGGCATAGATCATGACTCTCAGACACCAAACAATCAGAAGATTTGTGCACGACCTACGATGCCTGGAGAGGTTCCTCACACTCAAACATGCACTGCAGAAGTCCAAATTGTGGGAAAAGTGGCAAGCAGAAAAGTTTCAGTAAGGCATGCCGAGTAGAATGGCTTTTTCTTAACACTAACTGGCTCAACCCCTGTCACTGTCTCACCAAATCAGAATTGCAGCCCTTGCAAAAGAACAGCAGTCTACAGAATTATGACCTGCTGGTGAGCATGCGATCGAAGACGTGGTCTTCAATTCTGCAGTGCACTAACCTGAAAAAGGATGTTGCAAGCAGCCAAGATGCTCGGTGCAGATCCTCTCGAGTAAGGTACCTGCCTTGATTGACACTTGAGCATCAGTGAGCGTCATGCCAACATTACAGTTCAAACTGCTGCTACCACTGCCCAAACTCGCCACTCTGAAGATACCTAACTTTATGTATGGGGTGGGGGGGGTCATCACCACTTCTACTGGATGGAGCTTTCTACATGCACATCACCCATGAGAATTCGATATGAAGGGAAGGGAATCATTCCCCCTGGTTGAGCTGAACTGTAAAATCCAGATACCAGGAGAAGGGAACCCTTCACCTGGCAACCAGAGCTGAAAAGACGTTGTGATAACAAAGTGTTAAAAATAAGCAGTGTGCCTGACAGAGAGAAGTGCTAAAACATTGTCTTTTGTGTTGGAGGACAATTCTGACCCAGGGCAGTCATTCCAATAAGAAGAAACCAGAACCTGGAAGTGAACTTTTATCCCAATCCATGAGAAGGGAGTCATTCTTCTGGACCAAGAAGGTCTTCTTTATCTCTAGTTTCGTTTTAAGTGAAACAGACAGAAGTAGGGTTTTTGACAAAGGATGGTGGATTATTGATTTACACTGACAGTCTGACAGAATCCTTAGTGTTTTAGTTAGTCTGGGAATCCCCTCTTAGAGATGGGGAAAATTAGGGTTTTGCTTTAGTTTCTTGACTAATAAAAGTCTATAGCAATCACCATGCCACCTGTGTCAGTCTCCTCCTTCTGTCCCTTTACAATAAACATTGGTGACTCTGTATTAATCTGCACCTGTCAGCCCCTGTCCAAGTTGTGTCTGCGTTATGAAACAATCCCATGGATGGTAATGGTAAGGAAAGTGTTGATGGTGACAGCAGAAACGAGGGACCCCTCTAAACCCGCAACTGCAGTTGGTTCCGCAAGTTAAACTGTTCAAGTACCCCACTGAACCAAGTGACAGAATGCACACATGACAGTGATCATGAAAGCACATTGGTGCCATTGCTACAACTAAATGAGGATGACTCTGATGGTGCCCTGGTGAATGATCAAGTGTCCCCAAAGCGGGGACCCACCATCCTTGAACAGGTCGCCAGGTATCCCTGCCAGGTAAACTGAAGAATGCCTGAACGGTTCAGAGACAACGCTGTGGAGTAGCTCTGTATGTTAAGTATCTAGTTGTAGAAGTTGTTTATTGAAAATTGTCATGTTTGTGTCATGATCCGCAGAACACGCCCCTTTTGGACCTCATGGTCCTTGTCACAACGGGACTTGCACTCCTTGATACTCCCAACATGGCCGTCTAACGTGCAACATCTTCCTTGTCCTTACGTCAGACGTAGCGTATTTACAAATAGGCCACGCCCCTGCGGGCCGTGCGTCTCAATGCTACTGCAAGCAGCGACTAGACGTGTGCTCCATAGTTCGCTACACTGTTGTCCTTGTTCCTGGACCTCCTAATTCCATTCCCATTACCCTCTTCCTTCCTCCTTGTTTCGCGGACTCGTGTGCTGTGTGCTTACCCTCTTGGTTCCTGGATCCCCGAGTGTCTGAATCCCGGAGATCTGAACGCACGCTGGAGCCAGAAGGGGCTCGCACAGGCTTATACAAGACCAGGTCCGTGCGTAAGAAGACACCGCCCAAGAAATCCTACAAGGATCACTCCCAGGTGAGAAAGGGGGAATTCCGTGACAGTTTGTTAAAATGTTAATTGGGATTTTGTGATGTAGGAAGTCCCGCATCACGGGGTGCATCATACGTCACCTGGTTGAATGAAAGGGCACACCAAAGCCCCCGTGCGGGCAGTACTGAAACATACTGCCTTGTGTGTGTGTCTCATTTCTGCGGGCCTCAGACTTTGCCTTAGGCGCACCCAACAGGCACTCTTTGGTCCAATGGGAGTTCTGATTGGTTGATCCTTTTTCCCATCAATATGTCTTGTGTCATTGGTGTTAGCTAAATCATTCCACCTCCTCGACAGGTGACTATCCCATTCCCTCAAATATATTCAGATATTGTATCTCCCCTAATTATTCTAATTGGTCAGTGCCATGTCGCACAAAGACCAAGGATTCTAGTAGCCTTTATGCTATCCCTATTTCGTTTGTGAGTGTCATGGTGGTTGGGTGGTCCCCCTCAGGCTTCTGATGTCTCCAGCAACTGCTTTCACTAACTCAGATTTAGTTTACACAGTGTACTTATGCACTGTCTGCTTTTCTCTCTTTCATGACACCCACTCCAGAACTTGCGCCACCCAGATGCACTCTGTGCAGAGTGTAAAGAGCCGACTCACTACTGAGAGCCTAGGTTAAGCAGTCCGATTCCTGAGTGCATGTAATCCATGGAACATCCTCCCTGAAGGCCATTCTCTCAGGGGGTTCTTCCCTCGGCTCTACCATCCACCACCTGTGACAGTAGGGGCCACTTTCCCTCATTTTTCATGATTAATTTCCTGATAGTAAATGGCAGACCCGCCTTAAGGTGAGCCGGAGGGTGACGTTCTGAAGGATCCTCTGTGTACCACATCCAGAGGTTGCATCACACAGCTGGTCGCTTCTCTGACCCCAACCCCCTTCTTTGCACTCCCCAGTTGTGACTTTATCACACCCCAATCATTCAGAGTATGAGAGCCTCTTACTGTTACTTTGCGCCCCTGCTGAGGCTTCTGCAGGAAAGAGAGCTCTGGTTGAGGTTTAAACCGGAAGCATGAGACGTTCTCTCACAGCTATTCAGGAGGCTCACATAGACCTTTGAGAGATGTGGCATCTCTTCTTCATGCGTGGGCTGCTTGGGTTTGTTGTGTTTTTCTTGCCGGAAATCAGACCTTGCTTTCTGTGTCAAAATCTCTCATGTTGGCAGCATAGTCAGCTACTCCTTCTTGGGTCCCTTTCCCCAGATCAGTGAGCTGTGTGCCATCAGCTCCATCAACCACATTCCCAGAAGTAACGTGGAAATGAAGCCTCCATCGGGCATTGGGGTGCAGGGCACTTTCCGAGGAAGGTGGTGGAGACCCTGGAAGCTACTGAACCTCATTCATGTCTGACTGCGCGGTCTGCCCGTGCGGTATCTTCAAGCTCATCTTGGCCTCCAGAGATTACTGGGTAACAGTATGAGGTGCCTTGAGGCTGATGATGTGGGACACACCATCCAGCATTTAAGAATGATTAAGAGGGAGATTGCCTAGCAGAAAGAAGAAGGTTTGTGTTTTCTTCTTGTTGACTTGCATTTTAGGAAAGGAAAATTATGGCGGTATATTACTGGAAAATTTTGTATAATATGCATATTTTGGGAAGAAAAGTCAAAGTCTCATGCACAAATTAGGAGTGTTGGTTGGTACGCAGTGGGGTCCTTGTATATGGGGTGGGTTTGCTTTGAATGTGACTGAGGAATGGAGAAGAGGTTGAAGTGAGTGGTTGTGCCCCTAACTCACCGTCTTGCAACTGTAAGCATACAGATCCACTTTGCCCGCCTCCCATCTTCCCAGGGCAAAGGACCCACACAAAGTGGTGCAGGGGCAGCACACTGGTCACTGACAATAGCCCTTCTGGCCCTGTTGGATCCGCAGGTGCAGCAGTGGGTAAACGCTGCCCACGGGCGAGCAGCTTATAGTGCACTGCCCTTTTGTCTTTTTCAGATATGCAAATGGATTTTAATTTCAAAATATCGCTTATTGACCGCAGAGCCTGTGGATTAGTAAATGCCATACAATATTGACAGGTTTACAACCAATCACATGCGTTGGAAAATGATAGGGTTACCCAACATGTAAATGTTGGGGGATTTTTTTAACTTCCATTGTACTTTTAGAGTTCCAATTGATAACAATATTCCCAGAGGGCATTGCACATATTTTTTTGGAAAATCAAGCTTATTAAAATGTGTACTCATATAACATCAAATCACATGAAAAATCCCCAGGAACACCTCAAACGCGTAATTCCTCCCTTGATTTCCCGCTCCCCCCAAAGCCATGGCCTCCCAATCGACAGTTTACTTACGAGGTTGGACGCTGCACTGTTACCATTATTTTGAGTCCAGGTCAGTTCACATGGCACCTCCGAAGAACAAAAGGGCCCTTCACCTTACAGTTTTCCCGACAGGGACGGGTCTCAATGAAATAGTTTCTCCTTCACCACCAAAGCCCCACCCTTCATAGGGCCCCCCTCCTCTCCAACCAATGTTCAACTGTTAGATTCTGGTCGCCCATACTGTTCAAAGAAGGGAAGCCGAACAGATTCAATATTGACCCTTGATTCCACCATTAGATTAGTGAGGTATTCCATGTCATAGATCGCTCAGGTCTTTGTTACCCATTCCCTCTCAGTCGGGAGTCTAGGGGTTCTCCACTGCTGGGCTAGGCAGCACCTTGCTGCCAAAAGCATGATGTTGAGCATATACCCCTTTTCATCCCCGCTTTCATCCCCAAACCTTACTCCGAGAGGAGGAGCCAAGGCAAAGGACCCCTCCGAATCCCGTCAACTGCCTCAATCCAGGTGAGAACCTCCTCCCAGAACCCTCTCACCTTCGTGCAGCTCCACTACATGTGTATATAGTCACCCCTCTCCTGTCGGCACTTCCAGCAACGTGCATCATTTGTCCCCTTCATTCATGCTACCAACGTCGGGGGATAGTGCCACCGATAGAGGAGATTAAGGGCCTGGTGCCTGTATTGGGGGACCTTGGGGATTGGTGGGCCCGTCTACACATTCTGAGCCACAATTGATCCTCTATAACCACCTCTAGGTCACGCTTCCCCCCTAGCTATCGATGTTGGAGGCTCTCTCAGGGCTGCCAACAGTATTAGTTTATACAGTCATGAATAGCCCTCTGGACCCCGTCTGTGTTATCAAGAATATCTCAAGGTCTGTCAGATCCCTCCTGAGATTTAACTCTCATCCATCAGGGTTCCCTTTAACTGTAAGAAGCGAAATGGTGACGGTCCCCTCAGGGCCAGTGCCTCCTCCAAATCACCCAGGGATGTGTAGACATCTCCCTCCCACAGTTTACCCACCCTGCACAACGCCGCCTCGTACCACGTTTGAAATGCCTGGGGCTCAGCTATTCCGTCCGGGAGCGGTGGGGCCCAAATGCAACTCAAGGGAGATGGCCAAGTCGTGAGCCATCTGTTATCACACCCCTCCCTCCAGAGTTACCAAAGTACCTTGAGGACTGGGTGGTGCAGCACCCTGGCCATGGGGACCCACAGCCATTCATTCAGCGGCACTGGCTCCAGCACGCTGTTGTACATCGGGACCCACTGTTTCCCAGAGGCCGGTGCAAAGTGATCCACCAGGACTCGCAGCTGGGCTGCCTTGTAATACATTGCCAAATACGGGTATCCCTGCACTCCTTCATCTTTAGGTCAGGTCAATATGTCGTAGGCAATTCTATGTTTCTTTCCTGCCCAAAGGAACCTCAACAGGACACGCTTCGCCTTGAGTAAGAAAGACTTGGGGACAATCACTGGTAGCATTTGGAATAAGAATAAAAACTTGGGCAGCACCACCATCTTAATCAGATTAAGCCTCGCCACCCAGGACAGCCCTAGTCCCTTCCATCTCTCTAAATCACGCTTCACTGCAGCCCACAAAGGGAGGAAGTTAGCCCGGAAAAGGTCTCCCAGAAATCATCTCAGCTGAATCCCCAAATGCTGAAACCTTTCTGTTTGAATCTAGAAAGGGAGCCCTGCTATATAGTTCCTTTCCTCCTCTGGGAGATTTCCAATCGAAGTGCCACAGATCTGCTCAAGTTGACCTTAAATCCATATACCTGCCTGTATTCCTCCAGGCTCTTCAGGACGAGTGGGACAGATGAAGAAGGATCCGAGACGTAGAGCAGCGCATCATCAGCGAAGAGGCTCAGCTTGCAGCAGACCCCACCCACTTCCACCACTCTAATATCTCCATTATTCCGAACCATGGCCGCCCAGGGTTCCATGACCAGCGGGTAGATCAAAGGCAACCGAGGGCAACCCTGCTTTGTGCCCTGCCTCAGAGGGAAAGGCCCTGACTCTGTACCATTCACTGTAACTTTGGCCATGGGCTCTGAGTATAAGGCCGAGAGCCATCCTCTCCATCTCCGGCCTCGGCCCATTCCCAGAGACACAAGGACCTCTTCCATGAATACCCAACTCACCCGGTTGAACGCTTTTTCAGTGTCGAGAGACAGGAAGAGCGCTCCCCTGTCCCTCACCAACCTAGAGCTCATAAAATGCAGGATCTTATGCATACTGTCCGCTCCCTGTCTGTTTTGGACAAAGCCCACCTGGTCAGGATGGACTAGGTGGGCGAGACACGATTCCAGGTCTGTTGTCATGATTCTCGCGAAGATCTTAGCATCTACATTAAGAAGAGATATAGGCCTGTACGAATCACATTCCGTCAGGTCCTTCCCTTCCTTGGGTATCACCGCTATTAACGCTTGCAGGAAGGGCAGGGGGATTGTGTGTCTACCAACTATTGTGTTGTAGAGCTTGGCTAAGGGTTCAGCCAGCAAGGATTGGTGTTACCTGTAGAAGTCGGCAGTGAAGCCATCCTCAACTGGGGCCTTCCCTACCCTGAGTCCCTTGATGGCAGCGGTGACCTCCTCTACAGACATTTCCCTCTCCAGGGCCTCACTTTTCCACCCGCTGCAGTTTGGGGAGGTCGCAGTTGGCCAGATATTGCCGAACATTCTCTAATGTTTCGCCAGAGGGTCTCGAATATTATTCCCTATAATAAACTGCAAAGCAATTCGCTATGTCCTTGCCACCCCTGCTGATTCTTCCCCCTGTCACCTGAATACCGGCCACCCTCCTTTCAGTTCTACACCCCTAGCCTTTTTTGCCAAGAGGGCCGACCACATCGCCATTCTCATAATATTTATGGCGTGTGTACCTTAATTTTTTAAGGACCTCCCCTATCAGGACCGTATGCAGTTCCTGCCTTTTCTCTCTCATAGTATTGATTAGGGTCTCCCTGTCGCTACTCCCCTGGGTGAGCTGCTTATGCAGCACGCTTAGCTATTCTCTGATCCTTGTCTCAATCAATGCCCTCTCCCTTTTCCTGCGGGCCCCCTCCGCTATCAACAGGCCCCGAAATGTGGCTTTGGCAGCCTCCCAGACCATTGCCATGGCTGTCTCCCCAGTGTCCTTGGTCTCAAAAAATGCCATCACCGCTTTAGCCATGAATTCCCTGAAGGTCTCTAAGCAGCGTGTCATTGCACCTCCATCTATATGTTTGGTGCAGCTGGGGGAGCCACCACGCCACTGAGACCAACTCATGGTCGTACCATGTAATAGCGTCCACTATTGGGGCGCCTATCTCTTCCTACTGTTCCCTGGGGACCAACAAGAAATCAATTCTCGTATACAAGTGGTGGGGGCGAGAAAAAGGCATAGCCCCCGGCTGTCGGGTTGCTTTTCTGCCAAACATCTACCAAAGGTTACCTCGAGGGGTGTCTAGGCTCCTGTGTTTTAGCCAACCACCAGTCCAGACGGGCGTCTAGCATCAAGTTGAAATCCCCCCCGAAGGATCAGTGACCCCTCGCCCACTCCTCCAACTTCTGGATTATCTGTCCAGCGTTAGGGGCATAGAGGGTGGCAATTGTGACTCGGATCCATTCCCTAGTAACACCAAACCCACTCTTAGTTTCAATTCCCTCCAGAGCGAACGATTTTCCAAATAGAATCCCCACCCCCTCCCTCCTGGATGTCTTGTGAGAGGCAGAGTATTTTCCAGCAATTTCTTTTCCCCTAATCTGAGATTCTGCTCCCCTCCGGTAGTGAGTCTCCTGTACGAGGAGTACCAACTTCTGCTTGCGGAACATGTTAATCGTTAGAGATCTCTTATTCTGTGAATTTAGGCCCTTTACATTCAGGGTGCCGACTCGCACCTCAGCCATAGCCTTTACTGACCTTTCCCTGCATACACCTTCCCCGTCCAACCCGGTCCCTGGGCCTCCTCACATCTGGGTAGCATGGCTTGTACTGCCCAGCCCTTCCCCTTTTTCCATAATCCCCTACCTCCCGCACCCATGCCCCTCTCTTCCCCTCCCCCTCAAGCATAACATTCCAGAGATGATTGACACACCAACAGGGCATCTCCCTCAACCCGGAGCATTTCTTCTAAGAACTTCAACCTGCTTAACCGTTTGAACTACGGACCCTTACTTTAAGAGTGTGGCTTCACCCTACTCAAAATAGCCCTGGGGGCTACGCTTTCAATGGGCCCAGCTACGTCCCGGCCAACAAAGCCACTACAGCTCATAGACTCGCCCCCTCCCTTCACTCCGGATCACTCGAAACAACTAACTGAAAAAATCTGTATCAACATTAACAACCTCCCGGGAGCCCCCCAGCCCCAGAATCCGTGAACGCTCACGTCTTAAAACAACCAGGACTCTCATTTCCTACCTTTTCACGAGGGTTCCCTTTGTGATGGGGGAGTGTTCAACTTCTGATATTTAGAGCCCCTCTTTCCTCTCCTCTTCCCCGCATCGCCTCAAGCCCTCTGGGACGCCTAGTCAGTGTCAGACCTCCTCCACTCAGCCCGCTGAGGGCCCACCCCCTGTGCCGACCAGTTCCTCTGTGACCCTTTGGATCTCCTCATCTGCCACCAGGTGGTATCTTCCCCCCCATTCGAATTCCAAAGATAACGGATACCCCCAGCGGTATCTCGATGCCTTTTACTGCAACCACCTGGTGAGGGCTCCGCACTTACGTCTCTGCAACAGTGTATAGGCCGAAAGGTCTTGGAAGATTGATATTACAGAGTCACCATAGTTTATCACTTTGAGCCATTTTGCCCTCTGTAGGATCTTCATTCTGTCGCTGTAGTAGTGCATTCTTGCGAGGACCGTCCTCAGCCCCTTTGCCCCTCCTCCTGTCCTGTGGACTCTATCACAAGTTTGTCGCCATTGTCCTCCCCAAGGGCAAGTTTGCATATGTCCTGCACTTTGCCTTCCAAAGCTTCTGCGGTCTCACCTTCCGCCTCCACCAGTCCAAAGATGTGGAGGTTATTTTGCCGCTCTCGATTTTCAATATCGTCCACCTTGAGGCGAAGCTCTTCTTCTCGTCGCTCCATCTCGAAAAAGCGAGCCTGTATCTGTGTTTCTAGGAGGCCCGTGAAGGTCTGGTTTGCCTCCACCCCCTCCACTCTGTCCTCCAGTGTAGTCACTTTAGCGGATAGGTCGGTGATCTTGGCCCCCATGTCAATCCTCATACCTCTTATCTCTTCAGGGATGATCTGTATGTTTGACTTAATGGATGACAACTCGGCAGGGGCCGAGTGTGCAGGTCCCTCTTCCATCTCTTTGTCCTCGGCCTGGAACTGGAAGCATGCAAGGGAATCCCTCCAACTCATATAGGGTTCGGTCACCCCCTCTCTTCGTTCCACCGGCGGTCTGGACCCTTACCCGTTTGCACTTCTACTCAGCTGCGGGGTCCTGGTCCCAGGTTTGTGGTATGCGGTGCCCCTCCTGCTATTCCCAACAGCCTTACAAAAAAATTCTACAGCGTGGGTCCAGACAACCTCCAGGGGGACACAATGGGGCAGTCCACACCGTCCTCTGGCTTCCAGTTAGAGGGCCCCACTGTTGCCCCCCCCCCCTCACCCCCGGTGTGTTCTGAGCCCCCACCGGAATCCAGTCTCAGGCTCCGACTGTGTTCCCCTTCACTCTTCCTCTACTCTCATTAGTCTTAAGGTGCCTGGTAGGGGGTTGAAGGCACACCCCAGCCTCCTGAGTGCCTCCTCAGTATGGTTCTGCTGCAGGGATGGGGGTAGGCCCCAAGGGGCCAGCAGCATCCACCGCGTTCTGGGCCTCTCTTTTTTAACCTGCAGTGCGCTTCAGTTCTCCAGGGACTCACATCTCCTCCTTCCGTGGGCGGCCGTCCCTGTGCAGATTGGCCCCCTGATCGGGTCCCCGGAAACCCCCTTCTTCTCCCCCCTATCCCCACGAAGAGTCAGCACCCTGCAATGTGGGGGAGGGGCCCCATATGCAACTTTGACTGGGTCAGTGGGCCGTCCGTCGTCCGTGTGTGTGAGGCTCTATTATTATGTGCGGGCAGCTGTTCCCCGGCACCTCCGGATGCAACAGGTGGGTGGGAACGCCCACATCCACTGTGTACCTCCGGTCATTGGGGTATGCAAACAGTCCGCGAGGGGGGGCTCCCAGCCTTCCTCCTCTCCCTTCCCCCCATGTCAGCGTGTGGCGCCGGTGCCAGGGACTCACCTTTCAGGGCAGCGGTCTCACTCGGCCGTTGGTCATAGTTGCGGCCACACCCTCGGGGTCCCTCTCACCTAAGTAGTTCACTCCGGTGTTGCAGCGGTCCTGTAGGACATGCAGGCGCTCTCCCGCATCGGCCCAATCCACAACGCCCCCAGGGTAGGGATGCTCTCCCGACACGGAGGCTCCCCTCCAACTCCTAAGGGAGCGCTCTCACTGGAGCCTTTTCGCAGAAGCCACCGCTCTTTCTGGGCACAGTACAGGCCCGGCGCTCTCACCCCACCTTGTCCAGTGGGAGAAGCGAAGCGCGAGTGGGGGAGGGGCGTCGGCCTGTAGCTCTCGATCTTTCCGCCATCAGAATAGGGTGCCAGGACATAGGAAGTAGGTCCCAGGCTGAATTATTGCAGACTGAAGGCAGGATAATGTGTGCTAACCACTTTATCTCCTCTCTGCGCTCAGGGCTGAGACAGAGCTTCAAGCTCAGGCAGCCATCTTGCCTGCGCCCCCTGGTGGCCTCTGCATTGCACATATTGAGTAATATTCACACATGCCTATGTGATGCTACATGCAATGTTGGCCTACTCTCGGTAGCAGTCTCACTTCACAATGATCTTCCTCTTGAGTTGCTAACGTGTTGTAGACCATCTTTCTATTTCTACAGCGCCTGTCTATTTGAAAACCCCTTTTGGAGTATCTGGGAAACGTGTACTCATGGAAATAGAAATAGCCCTTAGTGCCATGTTCCTAGCAGCTGAGCAATACTGCACGTGAGCCTTTTCACAATGAAGTGACCTGCTGGGAATTCAATTTCAACAAAGTTGCTTTCACCTCAAGCGTTCTCGTTAGCCCAGAATGTGCTTTCGCGACTGATCTCACTGTCGGCCAGGGGAACCTTTCTCCAACCTTTCTGCACGTGCTGCGTGGACATTGTGCATAGCTTGTATGGTTCGTCTTCACCTGCTTCTAGAGGTGGGTAAGTGCTAGTTGTTCTACAGACATCATTGTAAATGAGCATGAGTCCGCCAGTGGCAGGAATTTCAGCTTATATATTTAGCGACGGTTCCATTCAGTGTTTAATTTGCGGGGGTGTTTGCCAGGGTCCAGCCCCAGCACTTATTGTCTCAGGCTCAGATTGATTATGAGGTAATGATAGCCTGAGCATCCATCCAATGAGCAGGTGCTAACTGTAGTTTAACCACAAATGTGTCTACAGTGTAGGGAGCAGCTGTGTGTTGTGGCAGCAATGACATGACATGATAGGTTATTCATAACGCACTTAATATCCAGAGGTTTCTTAGTGTGGACCCGGGTATCGAACCTGTGTTGCTCCATGTCTCTGGCTTCCAAGGCGAGAACGTTGGTGCTGAGCTATCCTCCCGAGATGGTGGGAAACTGCTCGCCTGCAGTTTCTCAAGTATGCTAGTAAATATTTGGGCCATGGCACTTATTTTCATACAAATTAAGCACTGGCTCCATTCAACTTCAAATAGGAAAATGCAAACGTGTTGGTTCTTAAACGCGAAGGTTCACTTTATTCACATTGCAACCTATATGGCCAAATCCAAACACTTGCTAAATTTGGCAATGTTTCCTAAGCGTTTTAATTCCTCAAATGACTGCTGGAAAAAATACTGTCCTTTGTATGAGGAGTGGGAGGTGGGGGGGGGGGGTTCTAGACCGCTGAAAAAGCAATATTCAGCTCATGATGATAACTCAACATTTCCAGCTTCCATTTTGTAGATGTTTGGCCTAAGTCTGAAGTAGGGTATGTGTGTTAGGCACCATGAGACAATGGCAAAAATGTACTGCACATCACTGCAGTCTCAAATACACAGCCCCACACCCCTAATCTATCATGCACAGTAGGGTCGGAGGTAAGCGCCAAGCTAAAAGTATTCAGCAAAATGAAAAATATTCTGCAAAATGCACAAAAAACGTCTGCAGCCGCCAAAAATCACACACTAGCCTTCTAAAACTAGTAATCCGTAGATCAGTGAGAAATAGCCCATTTTAAGTTATCAGCTATCCAAAATTAAGTTCACTACTGACACAGCAAATGAACACATTCTAAACTCAAAAAACGAACCAACACATTCTAAAAACAAAAAACGAACCATTTACAAAAATCGCCTGACTAGCCATGCGGATGTTGGGGTCGCCAAATAAACCACATGCCCGCATGAGCTGATTGAGGCTTCTCCCGTGGGTGGTGTGACGTGGAACCCCACCATGCCATGGGTAGTGTGCAGGAGCTCCTTACATGGGACAGCCAGTAGGACCTGGCCCTTTAAAAGATGGCAGAATGAATGTTGCTAGGAATAGTAGTGAATAATCGTACTGCCCATTTAAGGGATTACCAACATTAGACAATCTGCATGACCCGTGGCAGCTCTTGTTTCTTAGCAATGGGCTTGTTTTGCCTCTTTCTCAACACTTCAGCAAACTACTGCGGTAGATGGGCAGTGCGACATCTGCCAGTTCACCGCACAGCTCTGGAATGTGGCTGAAAACCAAGATGGGGATGAGACTCTTATTGGGCCGGTACCAGAGGCGTTGCTGAAGGGGCTATAGGCCCGCGTCTTTTGGTTGTAGCCCCACATAGAAGCTCAGGGGCTACAGCCAAAAGGCTACCTAGACCTGGGTCACAACATTCCCAACATTAGAATAGCCCTGGATAGTTTCCAAACCTAACAACACCCCTGCAAGGGAAAACACATCAGCAAGCCTTGGGTCACCAGCAATTAGCTGAGTTCACGTTTTCCCCCACAATCCACTGATCACTTGAAAGAAGCCATTATAAGAGCCACCTTCATAACGCTGTAAAATGCCCAGCTCAGGGGGGTGGAGGGAGGGGTGGATCACAGCCCTGCATAAGCTGCGGATTCAAAGAGCGATGAGATGTGTTATTTTTTTGGAATATTCAAGGCTGCTCTTAAGGCATTGTTTTGTTTTGCTTGGCGTTTTGGGATATTACAAGTGGTTGAGTTTGCAAAGAGGGTGTTGCAGTAGTCAATCCTGGAATGAATCAATGCTCTGTCTAGTGTGATGCAGCTCTCAGGGGTCAGGAAGGGTCTGCAAGCATTGATGAGTTTGGTCGTGTATGCTGCCGCAGAAGTTAATGCGTTCACATGTCATGCTGCTACAGAAGCAATTGTGTTCACATGTCTTGTTACTGAGAGCGAAGAGTCCTCGTAGAGTCTCAAAGTTTTTACTTCTTTGTAGTCATCATTTAGCTTATTAAGACGTGTTTGAGTTCCTCCTTTCGTCATTTAGGCATAGTCCATGTTGAGCCATCCAGACTTGGATCATTTGTATATTTTGCTCAGAGCAGTGGAGTCAGTGTTGTAATTGCCTGTCATGGGAAGAAGAATCTGGTTGTCACCCGTGTGGTTAGTGTAGGAGTCACCCTGCTCGTCCAGTAAGTCGAAGAGCGGCTTTGTAAAAACATTATACAGTGTCGGGGAGACGCAGGAACCTGGGGGGACCCTGCAAGTGACTAAGGCTGGGGGGACGCAGCAGTATTGGAGAAAACCCTCATTGTTCGGTTGAAGAGGAAGGATTCTATCCAGGTTATGGCTTTGGGAGAGAAATTGTCTGCTGGGGAGAGGTGCTGGCATAGGATTTTATGGAAGTTATTCACTGCATGGTTGAAGCCAGGCCCAAGAAAACACAGGCGGCAAAGCCCTTCTTCTTGCATCCCTGATGGCCCCAACAACATTTGGAAGCGGTTGTTAAGCAGAAAATTGAATTTGACCAAGTTTGCAAAAGCTCCCCGTGAAAAGCAAGCAAATAAAAACCTCACTTTTTTTGTTTCCTCATGTATGTCATGGTTACCAAAACCCCAGACTTGTGCTTCAGTGCAAAGCAGTTAAGGGCCCTCAGCCTGCTGGCATGAGCTAAGGAGGAGGTGGTTAGAGGAGCAATGGCGCTGGTGATGAAAGGCACTAATGAGAAAGTGGAAATAACAGTCAAGGAGCTAAAGAGGAGGTTGAGAAGGAGGGGAGATGTATGAAAGACCCATGAGGGGTGTTGAGAAGAGACTAATACGTGGAGGAAGGGCAAGAGAGAGACAGTGACACATGCAGCAAAAGGCTGATGACTGTGTGGTGGGGGATAGGGGGAGGAGGAATGAACAGGTTGTGAACTATTGAAGAGGAACAGCAGTAGAGGAATCGAAAGGGATTTGGTGAAGGTCCCTGTGGAATGAGAAGCTTGACGACTAGGGGGAAGTGAGATCCGACTAATGGGCAACAGAACCAGGACCCATGGTCAGGCAAATGGTTGTGGGTCTAGAGAGCAGCTTATAGAACAGAATTTTCCCACCAATTACAAGTCAACAATGGCTGAAACACCACACTCAGGATAATAAGGACTTTTTGCAGTCGAGCCTACAAAAGGTGTGAATAACAAAGTTAAGGTACAAATGCTTAGTCATGGAGCGAAATTCAGATTGGAATAAGTTTGAGCTAAAACCAACTTCTGGGTATCCTGCATTGTCCAGATACTAGGAGCTACCACTGGAGAACCGGGAGCTAGTGCATAATGTTCTGCAAATCTAACTTCTAAGTAAGATGCAAAATTATCATTTTGTCTTTTATGACCCATCATGCTTTAAATGTTGTATACATTTGTCCTAATATTTATTAAAAGTTTGTCGCAAATAAACAGAGTTAAATTCATATATGTGTTTTTGTTTGACATAAGATAACCTGGGAAGCCAAAAGTGACTCCCGGTAGCTGTTGATGTCAAGCTAACCGGGCTCGTTCAGGCTGCAAGCAGGAGCTAAACAGCTCCCAGCCCCCGTCTATTTCGATCCCTGCTTACAGTATACCACTGCAAATTCAACCATGAATCTCGAAGTATACACTCCATCCATACCACTACAAAACCAACCTTAACACTCACTCCAGCTGTTTTACTGGTTTGACCTGCCTAATACCTGAAGGGTGTTTTAAGGTTGGATTTGTAGAGGCATACAATGTTTGTACTTTAACGTTGTTATTCAGAGACTTTGTAGGCTTTGACCTGCACCCTTCTTGTGCAGCTTTGCTGGTGCCCCGTGATGGTTCATCTCTGGTCTCTGCATTCCTGGTACGCCATGGGCAGGAGAAATGATGCAGGGGTGCGATAAGATTTTTGTTGCTTTGTTTTTGTCTCCCGGCTGCTTTTCTGCATGTAGGTCGGATCAGTCCCCTTTCCTCGCTGGGAAGTCTGGTAGTTGGAGTTTCAGCGGCACACTCTCACTTTGGCTGGATTGTTGTTAGTGTGCTTTAGATGTTTATGCAAGGTAAAAGAGTGAACAGTAACCCACACTTTGAGCAGAAGGTTTGGGGTGATTACGAGTGGTAATCTTCATTTTTAAACAGGCACATGTGGGGGAAACCGAGATTGGGGCCCTCACAACTTCCTCAACCCTCTTTTGGGGGAAGGTCAGGCTCTGACGAGGCTTTGATCTTACCCTGTCACACAGTTTAATCTTCCCTTTAATTTAAAAAGGATTTTTTCATGTCTAATTTCAGTGTTCTTTTGTTGAGAGTATGGTCTATAGTGTTTGAGTGTATGGTGTTTAAGTGGGTGTCTTATCAGTGTTTGCCCTATGAGTGGAGCAGTGTATAAGTGTATGGCATTTAAGTTTTTCCGCTTCCCCCTCATCTCCACTTATACTGGCAATGCTCCCTCAGGGTGATAAAGACTGTCCTGCAGGAAACACCCAAAGAAAAATTCTCCAAATAGCAGGCGACTCCCCACATAAGGGTGGATGCCTTTGCTTCACCCATTCCACATTTAACCATAAAAAAAGACATCAACCCCCACTTAAGATGCGTTATTTCAATGGTTTTGCAGCTGTCCGCAATGGCTGGGGTGGCTCCAGCAACCATACACCTAAGTTCCATTGAGTGTGGCTGAGGTACAGGTGATGGTGCTTGGCAAAATTAAGGCTATGTGGCAGGATCGGTGGGATATGAGTTCAAAGGGGCGGCAGCTGTATGCAGTGGGCAGGGAGGTGTGAGTTTGGGCATTTGAGGTGGGTGTAGAGTTCGCATGAAGGAAGGAAACTATTTTCAATCGTTTTAGGGTGGGTCATGCAGGGTTGGCGGGATGGAAGTGTGTGATGGGTAGAGTTGCATTGGTGGCGTGTGAGGCTTGCGGGTGCCCCGAGACGCTGTCTCATTATATGTTGAGGTTTTATGTTCAGCAGGAATCGCTCAGAGTCAGGATGAGCGGCATTGGGGTGGTTGTACAGAGGTTATCTGTTCTGTTCAGTTGGAAAAGAGGGGTGGTGGATGATCAGTGTAGGTTCCTGCTGAGATCTAGTGAGGATGGTTGGCTGATTGGTGCTTATTTTGGCGAACATCATCTAATTGGATGGAAATGGCCAGCTCTGGGTTTCTCGAGTCACCTGAAGAAGAAGAAGATTGTGACTCTCACCCACAGAGACAAAGGCATATAGAAAGACAGCGAAGGACAAGCAGAGAAACAGAATGCAGAGGGAGAGAGAGAGCGAAGCATAACGTGTGCCCCGTACAGCTAATTCGCTGCTCTTACAGTAGTTTGAACTTGTCTTGTACTTTAGATATCTGAATAATATTTGTGCTCCTTAAGAGTGTTATTTTCCCTCTGACTAGTGTCGTGGCGTTTTAACTCCAGCTGGATTCAAATATTGCCCATAAGTAGCCAATAACTGAGGTCAATGACTGAACCAATTACAGAGGACAATGCAAAGAAGTAAAATGTATTGCTATGCATAAAGGAATCCGATCGATCAGACTCTTTAAGACATTTAATGAGAAAAGTGAACAACTGCAACATGTGGGGCGATTATTTTTGCACCCGTTGCTCGTGCTGAGGGTTTGTCCACACGGTACATCCGAGGAAAAAAGTAATAGCTTTCAGTAGTTATCTTCTGAAAGAATTAAAGTCCAACCCGTTATTTGTTTTACTGTATGATCGGAATATTTATTTTGATTTTATGTAGTAGAGTTAGAATTGTAGATGGGTAAAAGAGCAGCAGCAGGGATCTATTCCAGTGATGGTTCCCAAGCGACATCTGATAGACAATGGGAGCAATGCTCGAGTTCTCTACGTTGTCATTCAGAACCCCCGGGGTGAAGCGCATCCTGTTGTTGACACTACTCCATCTACACATTAATATTGTATATGGCTCCCACCTGTATTCGTTGTCTACCGACTCCATGGTTCACGTAGATGCATACGTAAGGGGGGAGGGGCATGAGGAAATCATTCCCTAGGCAGATGGGCACTTGTGCCTCACGCTCAAACAACAACAACATCTGACCACCTCCTACCCACTTTCAACTCCCTCGTTTACTTCCCTCGGAAGGAAATATACATGGCATTCTACCACTATCTGTAACAATATAATAATAATATTGTCAGGTTGTTTATGGAGGATGGCAATGCGGACAGCCAATCAGCCAGAACAAACAAGATCTAAAAATACACAATAACAAGATAATCAATATAATACCTTTAATTTAAAAAAGTAAATATTCTCTAAAAAAAGACATAACATCAATTTCATCCATGATATGTAACACAAATAAAGTGCAAAGGAAAGGCAGCCTATATAAAGTCCTGATATGTCTATGACTAACCAAAAAGGGGCTGCCAATTGTCAATATCATAGAAAGACAAAACAATACTCAACTAAAGACACAATACTTAGTGTGGACCAATGACAAATCACATAAGAATACATTTTTTAAATATGGCACTGTGTAATGTCAGTAGCCTATGTTCTGCTCAACATGTTTCTGTTCTATATCCTTTAATTGGTGCACATTCCTCAGGAGCATCACAGGTAGTCACGCTTGAATTCTGGTACCCTTTTACAAGTACCCAAATCTTTACCAAAACACAGTGATTAATGTTCTGTCTTTCAAGCCGCTTCACAAAACCAACACTGCAAAACACCAATTAAAAATAGCCATAAGTGGGGGCGCTGTTGAGCAGCCGTCAAGATGGCTGCCTAGCTTGGTAGCTCTGTGTACGGCCGCTTTCTATCCGAATACATCTGCGGTTCACAACTCTTCCACGCCTTCATTCCTGCCCCTTTGCCTGGCTGATATCTGGGGCTACGTGTCAGTGAGATTTGGGCGCAAATCGGACCTCCGATGCCGAGTTACGGCTTGCTTGGACGGCCCCTGCGGTGAGCCGGCCTTCGAGGCCGTGGAGTCGCGCGGCGTCCCGACTTTTCATCCTGCCTGGGTCTCCTCGCCATTGTGGCTTGTGGCGGCCGCCTGCTCCAGCAATCTACTGCGACTGCCGAATCTGTCCGGCCGGTGACAGCGCCGCGTGGGATACGCCTCATCTGCCGTCTATCCGTAACACCCGCAGGCGGCGCTGCCCCTGCGTGAGGCCGGCATCCGGAACCCTGAGCTGCTGGCTGCCCTGACCTGCACTGCTGGAAGCCGCCCGGCTGCGGCTCGTCTGCTCCTACCTCCGCCTGGGCCGTGTGGTGGTCCCAATTGCCCGCATCCATGATGCCGTGCTGCTGTTGGTGCGGCGCACCTTGTCTCTCTGCGCCGGGCGGTGGCTCCCATGGGCCGCCTGAGGTCCCGGATACTCGCGGCCTGCATCTCGGGCCGCGCTCCAGATGGGGAGCTGAGTGGACGGGGGAGTGCCTGCCCCACTGGCCCCCCACTGGCCTGCCTGCTGCCCACCATCTCTACGGGGCTCCACCTCGTCAGCGACGCAGAATAACGTTGCCCCAGCTGCCACGTCTACAATCTGGCTGGGTCGGTGGTGCGGGGTACCCCCGCTTGTCCCCCATCCATTTCTGGTACTCCTGAGGGCCGGTGCTCCTGGGCGGCTCCTGGCATTTTGCTGTGCCCCGCTTGGTGTGGCTCCCGCTGTGGCCGCGGGTCGGATCGGGCACTGCCTTCCGGGCTTGCTGGGAATCCGCGATTTGGATACAGGTGAGGAGCGAGAGAACTGATTTGTGCGGGACTGCCGCTGCTTCTTTGTCCCTGCTCCCCCCCCCCGCTCCCTCATGGCTCTGGGTCACCCTGGGCTGGGCTCATCATGCATTGAACACCACGTCTGATCTCTGTCATTGGGACGGATCCCTCCAGCGGTCCCTGGCTTGCCCCCCTGGGCACTGTCCCCCCTGACTCCTGGCTCCTAGCACTTACAGCTCCTGCCTGCTAACTTTCTTTGAACTGTGTAGCAATATTCTTACTTTCACCAGGATAGCTCTCACCTTGACTCCCGTGGCATGGGACATCTGCGGGCATACCACTCATAGAGGCTATACGTATTTCTAGTGGCCGTACCGCGCCATGCCCAATAGGTCCAGGAATACTAATAAGACCGGAGCCATGGACAAATTTGCGAGAGCCTCCCCGAGATCTGGCTCGGCCCATGCGTCGGGGGACCGGGCGGACTCACTGCCGACCACTGAAACACCTCCCACAGACCTACAATCCATGATGGAATCAATGGCCAGGAATTTTGCTGCCTTCCATGAAAAGCTAGACGATATTAATGCAAATGTAGCATCTCTCAAAGCTACATTGGACCAGCATGGGTCGAGAATTACAGAGGCTGAAAATAGGATAAGTGCCAATGAGGATAATATAACCACGCTACAGGGCACAGTATCCACTTTGGTCATGGACATGAAGACGGTTAAGGCCAAATGTGATTATTTAGAATCCAGGTCGCGAAGGAACAATATACGTATTGTTGGGGTCCCGGAAAATGCGCTGAAGGGCCGACTCGAATTGGCAGTTGAGAGCCTTTTGAAAGATCTCCTGGGCAACACCGACATGTCCCCCTTCTTCACAGTTGAGAGAGCCCACAGGGCACTATCACCACGCCCTAAGCCTGGAGACTTCCCGAAACCCATTATTGCAAAGATCCTCAGTTTTAAAGACCGTGACCTGATTCTGCGGCTTGCACGTGAAAAAGGTGAGCTCAGAATGGAATCGCAAGTAATCCGGATTTTCCCTGACTTCTCAGTTGGTGTTAAGCAGGAGCGTCGACAATTTCTCGGTGTTAAGAAGCTGCTCAGAGAGAGGAATATCCCTTATGCCATACTGTTCCCGGCGAGATTGAAGTTCACATTCAACAACAAACTCTATTTTTTCACGGTCCCTTCGGAAGCAGTGAAATTTATAGAGGCACATGTTCCTCTTCATCCCCTTGCCGATGACATCATGAACAATGACTGAAATTGGCTTAGGCCCTGCACTCTCTAATTGTCCTGTTTACAGGTGTGTTGTGAGGGCTGCTGGCCGTCGACCCTATTAATGGTCCTCCTGGTTATGCCATTTATCCGGGTATGCGGATCCGGCTGCTCACATGTCTGATAGCGTCTCTAATACTTATTGCTAGGTGAATGCATTATTGAACTTTTCATCCTGAGTTTTCCTGGTGGTATGGGTGTTTGGTTTGCAATGTCCCAGGGCCTGGTAGGTGGGCCCTGTTGATGGTTAGATTTATGGAGCACCACCATGATACTGCAGTTCACTGCTTGTTTTGCAACGGCCCTTTGGGTCCTAAGCGTGCCAGTGCACGGCAATGGCGCACCCCACTGCGATTGCAATGTTCCTTATACTATTGTTGTGTGTTAGCCCTGGTTGGGCTTTTGGACAGCTCGGGCCAAGTTGGGGATGGTCCAGCCGTTTACAGTTAAGGGCGGGTAATGATCACACTGCTGCCTATGGGGTAGTGGTGAGGGAGGGGGTTGGGAACGGGGTGTTATTTAAAAAGGGCACACGAGGTTGCACGGCGCACACATTGTCTGGCTATGATCACACTTTCAGCGTCACAGTTGGGGGCCCATGCTATCGCTGGATCTGGGAGGTACATTAACTGTGCATTACGGGATTAGATATCCGATACTGGAATGACCACTCTCATTATGTCCTGGAACATCAGGGGGCTGAGCAACCATACTAAGGCCCGCAAGATTTTGGCCTATGCTAACAGGCATGCGTGTAAGATATTGTTCTTACAGGAGACACACTCTGCGGGCCACATGCCAAGGACCATAGCCCCGACATGGGGCCCCGCTAGATTCTTCACCTCCTATTCTACCCAAGCTAGGGGCGTTCTCACGTTGATTCACAAATCCATTAAGTTTATTTTACATAAAAGCTACATTGACCCGAAGGGACGCTATGTCATACTCCACTGTACACTGGTAAACAGTGAATATCTGCTCGTTAATACCTACTGCCCTAACATTGACTCTCCTGAATTTTTTGACACTATAACCTCTATATTGCTGGGTTATGTTGGTATTCAGATAATATGGGGTGGTGATTTGAATCTTATCCTGGACACTGTCGTGGATAGAACTGGCACGGGTGTTCGGGCTCTGTCCAGAGCTGCACGCAGACTGCTAGACCACATCGGGATGCTCAATGTTTGTGACGTCTGGAGGACACTACACCCCCAGCAGAGGGAATACACTTATTATTCGTCTGTGCACAACAGTTGGTCCAGGATAGACCTGTTCTTGGTGTCAAGTGATACGATGGGCAGAATTGAGAGCTTCCGAATTCTACCCCGCACACTTTCAGACCACGTTCCAATTACATTGACCGTGGGGCTAGGGATCCCTGTCCCCAAATTTCCCACCTGGCGCTTTAAATCCGAGGCCCTCCGGGACATTGTGTTCAGGGCTGAGATACTGACGGATATCGAATCTTTCTTTGGGCACAACTCCCTTCAGGACACCTCGGCGGCGGTTAGGTGGGACGCCTTCAAAGTATATATTAGGGGTATGTCTATCTCTCGGGAGGCGGGGTATTGAAATCAATCAGAACCGCCCTTGGTCGCTCCGAAACCAAACTGAAGCAATTGGAACTGCGATGCTCTACTGGGACAGATCCCACTATCCTCGCTCAGATTAGCGAGGAGCTCCATACATAAAATGCTCTTGCCACCAATGAGGTCCGATATTTCAGCCGCCCACAGGCCGCCAGGAAATATGGCGAGGGGGACAGACCTGGGAGAACGTTAGCCACACTTGTGAGGAGGGAGTCTGGCCATACTCAGATTACCTCAGTCAAACATAAACAGGGAAACATATTGTGGACTGACCAACAAATCCTAGATATTTTCACCGAATTTTAAAGTTCCCTCTATACCCAGCCTGCTGAGCATACCGATCAACACACTCGCGACCTTCTTGACCAGATTCCCACTACGGAAATCTCCCCTTCCACCCGAGATCAACTAGATTCCCCAATCACTCTGGACCAGGTAGTGTCCGCTATCTCGGACTTGCCCAAAGGTAAGGCACCGGGTCCTGACGGACTTACTGCCGAATCTTACCAAGAGCACATCGCCATACTAGCCCCTAGGCTGCTCGAGGTCTGGACCAAATCACTACGGGTCTCTGTTCTCCCCCCCTCCATGCGGGAAGCAGTTATCACGGTCCTGCTCAAACCTGGTAATCCCGACGATGAATGTGGATCTTATAGACCTCTCTCCCTCATGAACCTTGATACAAAAGTCTTCGCTAAAGTTATAGCGAATCGATTCCTGCCCATCATGACATATTTAGTTCATGAAGACCAGTCTGGCTTCGTTCCTGGGAGGGCTACCTCCCACAACATCAGGAGATTATTTAACGCCATGTCTCGTATGGATCAGGACGTGCAGGCCGTGGCAGTCACGCTTGATGCCCAGAAGGCCTTCGATATGGTCTCCTGGCGGTACATGTGGCTGGTACTGGAGACAATGGGTGTCGGCCCAAATATGATCAGGTTCATCAAATTACTGTACACCTCCCCTGTGGCGCGGGTACGGGTTAACTCCCTAACCTCTGATCCCTTCACACTTTTTAGGGGCACCCGCCAGGGATGTCCCTTCTCACCGATCCTATTTGCCCTAGTGATAGAGCCAATGGCATACTGGGTTTGTGTACGCCACGCTCATAAGGGGATCAGACTGAAAGATAACCCTGAAATTATCTCCCTGTACGCAGATGATGTTCTACTGTACATTAGGGATCCCACAACCCACCTTGACCCCATTTTGAGGGACATCACCCGTATCGGGGCCCACTCTGGCTTCACAATTAACTATTCAAAGTCCGAGATCTTTCCACTTACTAAATCGACTCAACAACCCGCTACTGAATTCCCTCTCGGTTGGTCCCCGGATGGTATCAGATACTTGGGCGTTCATATCTCCCTGACTAAGCCTGCTTTACTGGCCGACAACTACTCGGCAGTAGCACAAACTGTTGAGTCTAAGCTGTTGCGATGGCGCGCTCTCCCGTTATCTATAGCTGGTCGACTCTCCCTCATTAAAATGATTCTACTCCCCAAGCTCCTTTATGTTTTCGCCAACATACCCGTATGGCCCGGGAAGGCCTACTTCACCAAACTACACTCGCTCTGTGCACAGTTCTTATGGCACTCCAGTGCGGTTCGCAAGAAGTGGACTGACATGGCACTCCCATACAAACGAGGGGGTCTCACGGCTCCTAATCTGACCCTCTATTGGATTGCGGCCCAAGCCCAACACGCCACTCATTGGTACCCAGGTTCTCCAGTGCGCCCGCATGTCAAGCTGGAGCGTCTAGCAGCCGCTGGTGTCAACACAATGTCCCTCATTCTGCACCAACATTACACACCCGACTCCCCTATTGATCCAATCAATGTGACCCTCCGTGCCTGGACGCGTCTGCTCTATCCGACGCTTGAGTCCTCTCCATATTACAAATGGCTTCCTGCATGGTCCTTCCCCGGGCTGGAACCCACACATGATACTGCCTTGGTTCGACACTGGAGTTCATTGGGATATCAGGCTCTATCTGACTTTTACCCTGAGGGCAGATTTATTGAGCCCCGGATGTGGAAACCGGGGCACACTGGTTCCGCGGTAGAAACTCTTCAATACTATAGACTCCGGGCCGCGTTTCGTGCCATGTGGCCCTCATTCCCAGACGAGCCTCGGATGCTCCGGCGATTGCATACATCGCTAATTGTGGTGGCGCCGGCAGCGTCGTATCCTCCCTGTATAAGATCCTGCAGGACACTACCCCGAATCTGGCTCTTGGGGCACGTGATGAATGGGCAGACGAATTGGGTCTGGAGATTTCTGATGAGATTTGGGAGGGAATGTGTCTTCACACTCAAAGAGTCTCTCTAAACTTTTGGTATCGTGCCATGCAATACAAGCTTTTAAACAGGCTATACTATACTCCACATCGCACCTCGAGGTTCACCCGTGCCACTGTGCACTCTTGCCCACGCTGCGGGGCAGAAAAAGCTGACCATTTACATATGTTTTGGTCCTGCAATAGATTGTCAGAATTCTGGAAGCGCATCCTAGAAACACTTTGCTGCAATAGCCGACACGGTGATTGACCCTGATCCTTTGGCAGTCCTGTTTGGGGTGTGGGGGGGTCTGCACCGGGAGCTTGGCTACGTTTTTGAACATAGGCTGTATGGTAGCCAAGAAATGTGTACTCCAGGGTTGGAGGAGCTCCTCTCCTCCGGTCTTCCAGACTTGGCTGCGTTTGCTCACCTGGTCACGAAACTGCGAAGAGGAATATCTGACCATGCTCCCGGGCCATTCACGCCCCAAAAACATCTGGGTTGAATTTAATGCGTATCTCAACAGTCAATGTGATAGTGCGCCCGGGTCGGGCTCGTCCCCTACTCCATCGAAGACTACTCCTGTACCGTGAACTCATCTTTTCATTTCTCCCATGTGAAGCTCAGTTGATTTGTTGAGACCACTGTGATTTGTTTGACTTTTGTATCAAGGTACAATACGCCTGTACTGCTCACCTGTTGGATTGATGTGTGTGCCTAATGTATACCTCTGCCGCCAAAAATAAAAGTTAAAAAAAAAAAAATAGCCATAAGTGCTATGTTAATGGCTAAAGCAGTTAATTACCCTTAATAAACCCTATGAGTGGTGAAAGAACTTACCTCTCTGTTTTTGTAGGGCAGAAATCTCCTCTGCTGACTGCTGGTGCTACTTCTCAAATGTCAAGCACCATCTGTGGATACACTATAAAGTGCAATAAGAGGCCATCCTTATGTGCACCATTCACGACCACCAAACCCTTAACAGGTTCCAACCATCATTTAGAGAGACCCAGATGGTCATTTTTAAATATTGTTTATTTTATTGGGTATGTGTAAAGCGCCTATACATTAAATGGTGTTACAAGGTGCCAAATATACCTGTATGTCAACACAGACTGTAAGCTCTAAGATACCTAGGATAGAATTACATTGCACTCACCCTGCTATTTCTGAAAGACTCCTCAATGCTCTAAATATGAAGCGTGAGTTCCATATTGCAAACTGGCATTCTTGGTTCTACTTTGTCATTCTGATGATAGTGTGGCATACCTCTTAATGGAGCTGCCTACAAGGAAAAACAAAGTGCCCAATGAATAATGCTCAAAGGACAGTACCATACGGAACATAAGCCCTCATAGTAGATGGTAACCATAAGTAAACTGTAGAGCCCCTACCTTCGGTGCAAATCCAAAAAACGCGAATGCATGGAACGCCGTGTACAGACACGCAATGTTCTATATGCAGCATTTAAATGACTGAATCTCGCGAGTCACTGAAAAGGAAATGTCACTTTTCTCTTTCGCTAGCGACCAACCCATCGGCCATTTTGAAATGGAGTACTATCTCGGTATGGATTAAAACAATAACGTACTCCTACCACTCTGACCAACTCCCCTTATGTTTGCTCCCAAGAAATGCAAAACAATCTTTAGTGTCGTAACACCCTTCTTCAACCCCTTGAGCTTCCTCTCCTTCTTAATCCTTTTGTGTTTTTTTTATGGTGGCACTGGAGCTCTTTGTCTGTAACATTGCAGGTCCTCGGATTTAGAAAGTAGGGTAGCACACAGCTACAAGTCTATGATATAGAGAAGCCAACTGCTACGCACCGCACTATTGTCTGACATCACGGAAGCCAAAGACCTGTTCCAACGGAGGACCTGTGAACGGAGGATAGCACAGGGGTAACGCGCTGGTCTTGGAAGCAAGACCATGCAGAGCAACAGAGGTTTGAATCCCCGATCTGCGCTTAGAAACCGAACTCAGGTACGGTATTAGGCGCATTAAAAAAATAAAATCCAATATAAAACCAATGAAATAGTCAGACATGTGACTCGAGAACTCTCATAACCAAGCCCGGCTAGAAAGTTGGCCTCCCTATATCACAGGACTGCTGTTGAGCACCGTGCAGGCTGGAGTACTTTACACACAGTTTCCTCTTTCTTCAAGTCTGAGGAGAGCTGGGGAGACAGAGATCATGCTATGTGCTCCTGCTGTGAACTCACTAGTCGAATAGAGGTTCCATATGCCCATTGAGTCATATCATAGCTTGAGTATGCGTCAATTTTGCCTTAGTGGCTTTCTACGACCACCACACATAACTACCGAATAAATATCGTCTTCATTGCACAATAGGACTCCCAATCATGGTGGTAAAATTTGATGGATATAAAAGCAAACAGTTCATGGAAAGCAATATTCTGTTCTCTTGAAGCATTTGTTACAACTAACCTTTTCTAATAAATTATAGTCATTCCTATTGTGTAGAATGTCCCAATGTCACTTTGCTGAATTAAGTATTTTTGATTTATGTTGTTCCTGCGAATGGATATTTTAGAAGAAAAAAATTAATCAAATTTGATCAGACATTTATTTGTACAGTAGTAGTTGCACAGAACCACACATACACACCGCGCGCAAGGCCATTTCAAGTTGGGGAGCACATACGCAAAATCATAACATCAAAACAATAATTTAATAGAATAGATAGTTGAGGAAATCTATTTGAATTTCAGGCTTCCAATATAGAAGTTGATGAATATACGTATTTTGTATTGCACATTTCTATTGGCATAGTTAGCTGGCCAGGCCATGTACTATCACCATTGTTTCCTCTTTTAAAGAGTGCAGGCATACTTCTATCTATATGCCCAATAGAAAGGCTTCTGCCCACATTCATTCAACACTTAAGTCACATGACCTTGACACTTCTCTGAAATGGACTGCCGTACTTGGGGAGTTAATCCATGCTTTAAAACTTCTTGGCACACATTTTGTTAAAATCGGCTCCTTTCATTATTTTAATGTTTGTTTGGAAATAAACATTCTTTAGCTCAGTAATAATATATATATTTTATGTTAAAACGTGAGTATTTTTGTAGCAATCCATATGAAATTGTAACATTTCCCTGTAACGCTCCACTTCACATCAGCTGCATATCTGCTAGTCCTTATTTTTATGAAGTGTTCTACTGGTTGCTGTTTTCAGAAAGCATCATAATTATTAATAGTTTACAAATCAATATTATATCGAATATTGACGTTAAAAACATTTCAAAACGAACACTAAAAATACACGTATTTCTAATATCGTACAGTGTTGTTATTATTATAATACATGGCATCCCACAATACCATTATAAAAGCCTGTAAATAATTGTCTTACTGCAGACTAGCTGTGTCAGCACTACTCCCCTGAAATAAGGAAAATGCTTTCCTACTGCTCTGTAATCAGATGTTATGTTTCAGTTGTGACGTCTCAGGCTTGCCGCTTGAGCCAGCCCCAAGCAGAATTCCAGCTGCCACGCTGAACCAAATTAAAGCTGTGAAAAGCTTTTTCAAATTCCTTTCTGAAACACTTCAAAGCCATTAACTGATAAGAAACTCTTTATGATAGTATGTTCATGCTGTGCAGTGCTGGAGTTTAGCACCTGAGAGCAAGAATCTGCATGTTATTACGTATTTTAAAGCACAACATGAAAACGTTTTTGGATGCATTTTATTAAAGTATTTTGTGGAAATACTTTAGAAGCTGCATATTAGTTTTGATTGTATTCAGATTCTTAACTGATTATATAGTTCAGCAACTGGAAGATTTCTTACACTGCAATAAACAAGAGGCCTTGCATTAAAGGGGAAGACCGTGCATGCCCAGGCAAGACCGTGCATGCCCATAAAGGCCTTGCATAAAGGGCGTGCATTAAAGGGTAAGACCGTGCATGCCCATAAAGGCCTTGCATTAAAGGGGAAGATTGTGCATGCCCAGGCATAACTGTGCATGTCCATAAAGGCCTTGCACTAAAGGGGAAGACCGTGCATGCCCAGGCATGATTGTACATGCCCATAAAGGCCTTGCATAGAGGCCTTGCATTAAAGGGGAAGACTGTGCATGCCCATAAAGGTCTTGCATTAAAGGGGAAGACTGTGCATCCCAATAAAGGTCTTGCATTAAAGGGGAAGACTGTGCATGCCCATATAGGCCTTGCATAGAGGCCTTGCATTAAAGGGGAAGACTGTGCATCCCAATAAAGGTCTTGCATTAAAGGGGAAGACTGTGCATGCCCATATAGGCCTTGCATAGAGGCCTTGCATTAAAGGGGAAGACTGTGCATCCCAATAAAGGTCTTGCATTAAATGGGAAGACTGTGCATGCCCATATAGGCCTTGCATTAAAGGGGAAGATTGTGCATGCCCAGGCATAACTGCGCATGTCCATAAAGGCCTTGCATTAAAGGGGAAGACCGTGCATGCCCAGGCATGATTGTACATGCCCATAAAGGCCTTGCATAGAGGCCTTGCATTAAATGGGAAGACTGTGCATGCCCATAAAGGCCTTGCATAGAAGGGGAAGACTGTGCATGCCCATATAGGCCTTGCATTAAAGGGGAAGACCGTGCATGCCCAGGCATGATTGTACATGCCCATAAAGGCCTTGCATAGAGGCCTTGCATTAAATGGGAAGACTGTGCATGCCCATAAAGGCCTTGCATAGAAGGGGAAGACAGTGCATGCCCATATAGGCCTTGCATTAAAGGGGAAGACTGTGCATGCCCCTAAAGGTCTCGCATAGAGGCCTTGCATTAAAGGGGAAGACCGTTCATGCCCATGCATTATAAAGGATAAAATATCCCCTAACGTACATAAACACAATATTCAAAGTCTTCATGGAGTTTCGTGACCTTATAAAGGAACTCCTCAGTAATTTCAAAATCCTTACAACTTACAGTAGGGGGTACTATATCCCATTAATTTTATTATTATTATCAGTATTATTATTACAAACAGTTAAAATATTGAAATCAATGAGGGGTTTAAATGTTTTTCTCCATTTCGAATTTGTCTTGATAAGGAGTGTATAATAAAACATGAAAATCATATTCACAATGGAAACCTCCTATTGAGTTGTTTGTGAGCATAGTTCTTCCAAAAAGCCTTAATCATAGTTTAATATCTCCATGAAACAGAACCTATCCAGTGCGATAAATACAGTGTTCAGGTGTTTGTTATACTATGGGGAAAATGCTGATGTGTGCCTTACTAGACTTACTAGTCCTGTGCTCCCTTAGATAGTGTACTTCAGCAAACAAAAAACCTTTTAAGAGGCATCTTCTACTGTTTTTCCAAGTATTTTTAGTTTTCAAGCATATTATGTATCGTTTCTAAGGTGGGTCCTATGTTTTTGTTGCATAGAGACATGTCCTTTTCCTTTCTTTGTTTACTTCACAAAGGTGATTTAGCCCAGTGGCTGAGTTGCTCAAATTGGAAATTGGCCACTTGGATTTTAATCCTACATTAACCAAAAGATTGTATTTTTAGAGCAAAGTTGCATGACCATCCCCTGCTTTTGTATTTATTAGGGGAGATCTGAGTGTGTTCTTGTGAGGTGAGAGTGGCTTCTGATGCATGGGTCGTGAGCCGTCTTTATGTTAATGCCCTCTTCCACTAAATAGGTATAGGATCTCTAGCGTCTTTATGTTAATGCCCTCTTCCGCTAAATAGGTATAGGATCTCTAGCGTCTTTATGTTAATGCCCTCTTCCGCTAAATAGGTTTAGGATCGCTACCGTCTTTATGTTAATGCCCTCTTCCACCAAGTAGGCACAGGATCTCTAGTCAACTGTTCATCTCTGAGAGACCTTTGCTTGAGCCATTTCTTGCAACACACTCTGTTGGAAACTGCACCAAAATGACACTTATACTCATTAACTCTTACATTATTCTATTTTTAAAAAATTTCAATTCATAAATCTTTTCCTTCTTCTACCTTTTTACCTAAACCATTACACAAATGTCGCACGTCCCATTCTATAGAATTCTGACTTGCCAAAATGATCAAAAACAAAACCTGTATCAGCCACTGCATTGTGTCTACAGTGGAATCTGATCAAATGCCAGCAGGTAAACTGCTCATTTATGCCAAGCTTTGACATTTGCTTAAGAAATGCCACTGCTGGAGCTTGTTTACAGGCCAGATCTGCCCAGTGTCGTAATGCGATGCAATGTAGATGCAAAAGCCAGTTCTAGCAGCATCTTTATTTTGCTCTAAATATACAGGGTCGAGGGGTTAGGGTTTGACAGACGCCTAAAGGTGCTCTGGGAAACTCTCCAACTATAGAAGGACTTCTAAGTAAGACACTTTCAGGATGGGTGAAGCGAAATGTTCCACCCTTTGCTCTCCCAATGCTGCTTTGGTGATAAATCATGCATCTCAAAAACACATTCCAATAATTCCTCACCCCTCCAGGGATACCCTACACCTCTCTCTCTCTCTCTCTCTCTCTCTCTCTCTCTCACTCTCTCTCACTCTCTCTCTCTCTCTCTCTCTCTCTCTCTCTCTCTCACTCTCTCTCACTCTCACTCTCACTCTCTCTCACTCTCTCTTCAAAATGTATCTTCGTAGACCTTGGCCATGAGGCTTCACACCAGGCCTCTTCCCGAACTTTGGTTTTAGACTTCACTGCAAGCCTCCTTCATGGGCTTTGGGTTTCAGGATTCACAGCAGGCCTTCCTTCTAGGGCCTTGGGATTCAGGATCCAGAGCAGTCCTCTTTCTGGTCCTGTGCCCTGCAGGCCACAGACCCTTATCCTCGATTATCTTTTCCCAGGGGTTGCTGGTGGAAATCTTCAATCTTTTGCTGTCCAGTTCCCCCATAAATTGTAGTAGGGCTGTTTTACCCTTGTGGTCAGCCTCATTCCTCCATGGCTTTTAGGGCTTACAAACTCTTCTCTCTTTCCAGCCTCTCTGGGCTTGTGCTGCCTCCATCCAGGTAGAAGTCCTCCCAGACGTCTTCTTTCCAGTAGACTCCCCTTGTAGCAAGGGGACGTCTGCTTCTCCCAGGTCTAATGCACTGACTAAATGTTCCTACCCTGTTATATACCCATGAGGATATAGGGTGCTTTCTAAGATTGACTCTGATTGGTTCTTCCGCCCGTGCTTTTATATTCCCTTCTGGGATTGGCAATTCCTATTATGAGTCTTAATTGCCCTGATTATTGGTCGGAGACTGTGATTGGTTCATGAGATGAATGCGTATGTTACGATTTGATTGAACCTGTAAGTTGTTGTCAGCGGCATTCTGGAATTCCGTAGGTTAAACGTAGTGGCACTGCAGTTCTCCGCTATCTCTTTGCTGGTTGCAGAGATTGCACCAGTTTGGGTGCTGCAATACTTAGTTGCAGAGGGTGGTATGTGGACTGGCACCGTCCCTTATTTGTATTCGGGGAAACAGAGTTCCCACGTGTGAAACTGCACAGGATTGCTCTTTTGGCCTTTTCGTCTTCTATAACTGGTTCCCCCTCAAGCTTGTGGCCTCTCTTACGCTTTGTCTCTTTCAGGGCATTCCCTCCTCCCTAGTAATATATTTCACTATTTCTATCATACCATTTGGCCCTGAGCATATCTCTGACTCTGTAGAACCCTTTTCCTTTTACACTGTCTCACTTTATCTAAGCCGCTTTGCGATTCTCTGTGTTGCCTATGTTTTCACCCTGCCTGTCTCCCTGCACCTTCCTCACTCCTTTTGTCTCTTTCATCTATCTCTGGAATTCTCCCTTTCTAGTCCTCTGCTTTTGTTTCACTCCTTGACTCTATTCATTTGTCTTCCATGAGCATCTCTCACTCATTCTCTCTTCTTTTCCACTCTCTTTTTGTCCTCTCTCTATGACTCACTATTTCTTGCCCTCCTTCCATCTTTTTTTCTCTCTTGGTCTGACCCCTAGGGGTGAAGTCCTAAAAATGAAAGTGAGGGACTCATCAACAAACGCAATGGAATGCAACGTCACCAGAAATTAGCATATCAAGATGAAATATGCACATTTCATTAAATTAGCCTTGCATAACCACCCAAATTGCACAGGACAAATGCAGTTTGCCTTTCATAAAATCAACACACACACAAAACCAACAGAGGATATTTTCTTCTAGTAGTGATTTTGAAAATGTTAAAAGGTGTGCATGTTTTAAACTCCAAGAACCAATACAAATGTTTTCCCTGGGACTTTCAGTACCGAAATGTGAAATTTCACCTTTAGTTGTTCATTTTTCATCAAGTTATACAGTGCAGTGGTGAAGTGTCCAGCCTACAAATCTGACGACTGCGGTTTGATCCCTGAGGTCTTCTTTAATTCATAAATTCACAGAGGACATTCAATGTTTCTCATTTTAGCTGGGGGGGACTGAGTGCACCCTCTGAATGAAGTGTGTGACTACATCCCCACTGCGTGTACCCTCGACGTGAGCCCTGCTGACCCCTCACTTGTTTCTCTCTTCCTAAAGGTTGTTTGTTTATTATTTATTTAAAGGACTGTTTTACTCTCCCAACCTCTCTCTGTCCCTCTGTCAACCTCTTTGACTCCCTGTCTCCGTCTTCATATCTGGCCTTTGTTTCCAAGAACGCTTCTAGACTTGTCACTCTTAAGTTTATCCCATTATATTTCTCTGCCTGAATCTCTTACATTGCATCATCTAAGGGCATCCTCACAAGATTGGCCGTGTGGTGAAAAAAGTGGTGGTAATTCCCTTAGCGCCACTTTTCTCACACCGCCAGATTACAAATTTGGCAGAAATGCCATAGTTGAAATTGCCAAGTGATAATTCTGCCGATTTTGGAGCAAAAGTACAGGATTTACCTCCATCTTTTAAAAATGTTGCCAGTCATAATTCACCAAAAATAAATGGGGACGAACACCGTTTTACCACCACTTGTAATACCATGGTCAACCCACGAGACCAAGTGGCGGTAACAGTAATTCAGTTTGGCGGTATTCTGGCGGATTTACTGGCAAGCTAAACAGCGTGACCCTTAGTGCTGTACTCTTTTCATCTGTGGGTATAACTCTTTCATTTTTGTCTCGATAGAGCTTTCACTTGTCCTCTCTAGCTATGTGACTTTTTCCTTTGCAGGGTCTCTAACACTTTTTCTTTCTATTCGGGTCTTTCACACTCTAATAGCATTTCTCTCCGAGGATGTATTATTTTGCCTTTCTCAATCTCTCTGAGCAGCTCCCTCTCTTTTAATGTGTTATACTCCATTTCCTCTGATCACCTGTTGCGATATGGAGTTTTTCCTTCAATGTAAATTACAGTTTAACTGCTGTTTTGAAAGAACATCTCATGCCTTCGTGTGCTCCAGGGCTTTGCCTAGAACATGAATAAATGCTATGCTATGTAGACAGATGGCAATGGGTCATATAATTGCTTGAAGATGATTGGAAATCAAGAGCAATTCTGGGAATAAAGGCCAACATTCAGTGATGATCTCACTGAACCCGGGGGTCCTTAAATCAGTAACACGTCATGCATGGATGGGATGCAGAATAACTCTTACATTAAATAAGACTGAATCAGGAAGTTGGCAAAAAGTCTCAGCCGACTGTTTTAATATCAATTATCTAAAACAGGGATTTACAACGGACATCACTGGATGTTCGCTTGTGTTATCTGAATCATTTTGCATAAAACACATTTATATACTAAACATTCATCATACATGACGTCGTACTAGATGCCAAACAAGAAAAACCTAAGGGGGATTTTGATAAGCTCAAGGGAAACATCTAAGTATGGTTTCTATATAGGGACGGGTTGTGATTGGGTCTCTACAGTCAGGTGGACAACTTATGCCCACCCCTAGTGCAAGTCATCTTTATTGATTATTAGATACACAGTATATCATTGTCTCTCACACTATAAGGCCCTTCATTATATGGCTCTCTACAATTGGTTGGCACACTTGTACCCTTCTGGAACATTCGGCTCACTAGCAGCACGTAAGCCGGTACCCCAAGTTCCAGTGGGTGGACTTTGACCGTGTCTCCCCACCAATTAGCCCAACATCTCCCATTGCTCATGCCTTCTGCCATTCAGATTGTCTTTGAACTTGGCCTTGCACAGTATCCTTGCTCCTGGGAATATAAGGGAGTATAGGCACAATCTTATAACAGTTCTGGTCTGCACGCCCAACTCCTATTTCCATCCTTGGCTCACGTGACAGGAGACTGTATTTCGGCCTGTTTTGCAGCATTTAATTGTCTTCAAATAATAAAATTGACATGCATAGTGTTCTTTCCTTGCACCTTGACATGAGACGATTCAGTATCTCACGGTTTCCGTTCTTCAAGGATAGATAACCAGTTCTTCGCTACTTCATCCTTTGACACCAAGCTAGACAGCTCTTCCAGGCCTTTCCATGCTCTTAGCTTCATGTTGCTGTGACACAGCTTTTTGATCCCTCTTTCTATGTGGGTCTAAGCTTACTAAATATGTGACACAGATGTCCAGAATTCTATAAAATGGCGGAACTGCCTGCAGTCTATTCACTACATATAACTAGCCTTTAAGATTACTTAATCTACTTGTGTTGCTGCATCTGTCCAGTTATAAAACGGCCTGCATTTTCTGCAGTGCTCTTCACACGTGCAATCTTCATTCTGCATATGATAGTTTACTCGATTCTTTATTTCATCATCAGATTCCATAAAGTCTACACATTCTTTTCTTCAGCCACTCTTTTCAGTGCATCATGCTCCCTTATTGTGACATCACCACTTCTCTTTCCCATCTTCATATTCCTTCGAGGATCTCCTCCAAGAGACTGTCATCTCTACTGGGATACATCATGTAGGGTCTTCTTAATTGATACCTTTTTCATCACTGGTGTCGTGCATGTCATGATTTCTGGCATCCAGCAAATAGGAAGGATGGGGCGGGACTTCCTTCAGAGGCATTCAGCTGCTCCTCTACATCACCAAACAGGAATGAATTGTGGACTCAACCTTAGTACAGGTGATAATCTATTATAGCAGTATCGGTAGTTCAAGTCAAGACTAAATGACAAAGCTCTGGTTCATACTGGTAAGATAGCTGAGGGGGTTGGGCACTCCTTGCTGTGATATATGTTTGATATGCAATTCGTAGGTTCAAATCCTGGGAAAGTCAACTCAGCCTTTCATTCTTCCGAGATCGATAAAGTGAGCCCCAATTTCGATTGGATGATAATAATGTATTTAAAACCGCTATATAAATAAAAAACTATTATTATTTGTATTCATGTGTGCTCTTTTCTTGTTATGTCTGAAAATGCCTCTTTGGCCATTTTCAGGTTATACCATAATATGAAACCTGGCCATTTCATGCCACACTGGTTTGGATTTTTCTCATTATTTTTGGTGCTGGAACTTACTTTGAGAGTCTTCTGTATCACCCTTCCAAATACAGTCTCAGTACACAGACATTGGACACATATAGTGTATTATACCTGATATGCTTTTCTACACGTGTGTAAGTGTTGCCTACAATAGAGGACCTGCAATGGTCTATTTACCTACTTGTGGTGAGGTCACACTCCAACACTGACTAGGCCTGAGCAGTAAGAGTTAGAGCAGTAACGTTGTTGATCTTCAAGCCCACCAAACACCTTCTAGAAAGGTATATAGGAACATTAACATAACAGTGGGAAGTAAACAACTGATCTCGAAATGACTTATACGGCCATGATAGCGGCTGATGCAAGCAAATATGTTTGAAGAAGAAGGAACATGCAGGTAAAATGGGGTAGGTAGCAAGAGAGAGTGGGCAAACAAGTGAATTGCAGTAATAGAACTATAGCATGTCAACGGAGGATAGCACAGGGGCAACGTGGTGGTCTTGGAAGCAAGACTGCGCAGAGCAACAGAGGTTCGAATCCTGGATCCATGCTTAGAAACCTAACTCGGTTATGAAGCGCGTTATAAAACAAGAATTAATATTAAAACAATTACAATTAAATAGCGGCTTCTGCCTAACTGGAAAAACCAGGAAAGGGTAAAGGCTAATCTGTGAAAGGTACAAGCGGACTTCACAAATTGAGATACACTACACAAGGATACACAGTCTTGGAAATTCTTTTTTGTCCAACATATGCCAACAATAGGAAATGCATAATGAAACTGAATGAATAGTTGGTGTGCCTTGAATTTACATAGTGCTGCTTTAAACAAATAAGCTCACCACGTAGGACCGCAAAGCTCATCAAAAACATAGGTCTTTTCATCCCTTGGCGTACTCAGTAGGAGGAATAATAATTGGACAATTGTTACTGATTAACTACATTAATTGTGCATGAAGCATATATACTAGTAATTAATGCATGTCCTTATATCGATATCTCTGGAGTTAAAATGTGTTGCATTGTTTTAGTAAATCACATGCAAGGCGTGATGCAACTTTTATATTTAATCAGTTGGCTGGTGGGACTTTATTTTAATATATCATGAAGTGAAGAGCTATATTTAGTTATTTAAATCATGTTCTTACTGTTATTACTTTTTGTGTATATGAAATCATTTGAATCGCTTATTGTTTTGAAAGCCAGAATGATATGAGCATTTGTGATGCGGCAACCAATTTCAATGCTTCGCTAAGAGCGCATGGGTCTCTGGTGCATTCGATATAGGGGAAAGCAGTGTGATAGTGGTTATATAGTTTAGTTGTCAGTTATAATACAAGAGGGCATATATTAACATAACCTCTTATTACTAATGATTCTGAGGGAATGCACATGGGAGTCAGGGAGCTGATAGGGTTGGGACTATCTGGCCCCAGTGAGCACACCACGCCCACCCTCTGTGTCCTCCACTGGCTCCCTGTTGGGCGACAGGCCACTCTCAAAGCCATGTTTATCACCCAGCGTGCTCTCCACAAAACAGACCCAGAATACCTTCAACAGAAACTCATCCGTTACCAACCCAATAAAAACCTGTGATCAGGCACCACACTCCTGCTTGTGACCCCTCTCTCCTTCTAATCAACAAGCATAAGGGGATCCTCCTTCTCCATTCATGCCCCCTCAATCTGGAACACAATTCCCCTTCGCACCTCCCGCATAGAGTCTCACCTTGCCTCCCAGAAGGCCCTCATGACCTGGCTTTCCCCCCTCGCATCCTGATATACTCATGCCTCTCTTTGGGCTATTTAACTACCTCACAGGTAGGCTGGGGCAGCAACGAACATGCCATGAAATGTACTGTGCGACATAGACAATAAACTCCAGCAGACCACAGGACAGAATCAATGCCACTTCTACGAAACCAAGAAACCAGCCAGGACACACAGGGACGTATCACACTCCATGATTATGGAAGACAGCCGAAGGTATGGCCACCCACCCACATGCATCTGCTATCATACACTACTTAAGACACATCGCATACCACCTCTGCCATATGAATGCTGCTACCCCCCACGACATGAATGCAGTCTAGATCGATATCTGCACTTGCATACTCTCCAGACTACCACACAGCACCCGTCCACATGCCAGCGCTACATGGGTAGCTAACCGGGACTCCACCACCCCTACCTACCTTCGTATTGGCTAAAATGGACACACACATTCTAAACGCCTCCAATGAATTTCCCATACCTTGGACTTCAGTCCCCAGAGGGCGTTCACCTAAATCACTTTGAGGCTATACAATTTAAAAATTACATTACATTACTAGGGCAGAGTCAAGGGGATTGGCAGATGGCAGCCTTTGCTGCACCCGTCTGTGTGTCTGGCAGGAATGTAAGGGTACATGCCCAGCCTGTCATGTTCCATGTGAGGGAAATGTGTCATATACCGTATATACCGTATTTCTTGCACTGCCCCTGTTCAGTGTGTGAGTGAAGTTTGCACTGATGCTATTTCTACGCTGTGCATTATGGAAGCTTGTACTGCAGCTATGCATACTCTGTGTTCTGCGTATGTGGAGTTTGCACTGATGCTGCCCATGTAGCACCTCTTCTGCAGCCTGCACTGCTGTACAGTTTACGCCTGGCTGGGAGGGCTGGGAGGTTAGCTCAGGGGCAACATGCTCGCCTTGGAAGCAAGATGACATGGATCAACACAGGTTCGATCCCCGGGTCCGCGCTTAGAAACCTCTGGGTATAAAGCTTGTTATAAATAACCAATTATAATTATAAGAAGGAAAAAAGAATAATCTGTTATTGGGCCTGCCCAAATATCCAACAATGTAGTATACTAGTCTGCTGCAGGACCTGGAATCAGCATCTCCACTTTTAAGTAATACACCCCCCAAGGGAACTTCACTGGTCTAATGAAAGGTCTGCAGACAGCATCTGCATTTTAAGCAATCGATTCACCACAGTTCCAGTCCACTTGAAGACCTGGACAAGTCATGTGCACTTTTCAGAAATACACCCTGTGTCCCCCACTCACCACTCATAATATATGTGGTCGTTCTCTTGGATTACATGGTATCTGAGTATGCAGTTTTGAACTTTCTTGATTCTTCGATGGTGAATATCATGCTGCTACAACATCCTCTCCCACATGCACTGTAATGTTCCAATGGAAGGTGTCATGGAGCTGCGTAGTATGACGTCCAGGAAGACTCAGCAGTAGGGGGGAAATACAACTTTTATTATAAAAAGGAAATGGTGAGTCAGGACAATCCAATGGAATGTCTTAAACTTCCTGCCCATTCCCTTCCTTTCCAGAGCTGGCCAATTACACCAACATTTATCTTTTTTTGTCACTTGGAAACAAACCAGCAAGACTAAACAGGGAAGAAGCCACCATACCATTGGTGCAGGTCTCTGGTCTGAAATCAGTCTCTAGACTCAGCATAGTCTGCATTTACAGTTCTCAATCTAGGGTTCCTTTCCAGATAGGCCTTTCAAGCACTCACAGTCCCGACGGTTTTAGTGTCCCCACACTTCTTTTGTATCACCATCTCCTGTTGTTTTTGGGGTTCAGCTTTTCTTCCGTGGCTCATCGGGGACCCCATTTCCCAGGCCTCTGGCTTCCACATGCGTCCAATGTTAGACAACTATCGCCGCAATGGGGGGTTGTCTGGATGCCGCCAAGCTGAACTCCAGAGCTTCCACTAGGCAAACAGTCAACTGGGCTTGCCAGTCATCTAGTTCAGACCTGGGTATTATGATATGGCATCTGACCCCAGAAGTTACAGTCTTACTCTCACCAGATAAATGCCTCTGCAGTGGGAGATGGGTTGGCCTCTCCCATTTCCTGACCTAGGCTCCTGTTCCAGATCCCTTGTCTTTACCTACCTCCTCATTGAGTTGAAATAGTCTTGTACCTAATGTGAGGAATCAGCAATGATACCCCCAGAAAACCTGGCCTGGGATGCTTCTCATGTGGCGGGGGAAAGGCAGACACTTCTTGATCCTGACCCTGGGGGTGCTGTTCTGCAGGAGGATCACATGGGGGGTAGAGGGGTAGGCCAGTGTGGAGATGGGCCTTTAATCACCTTAACACAAAACAGGCCCACCACTTAAGAAACAAGTACACAGTTGTACATAAAGCAAGTTTATTGTACAAAAGCTCTGGGGAGCAGTTAGATGGTGTTGTAAGACCAAACAAACCCAAGTCTCAACAATAAAACATCAGTTGGCAGCATATACAACTTTTGGAACAATTTAAAACACTCCCAGATATTTTATTTTCATCCACCCCCCAAATATGATTGGACAAAACCTCTTTAAAGAAATCCCATTTTTTCCCCAATTCTCCCATTTTCATTGGCCAGGCTCATTATCATATTCATATCACATTCAAAACACACCCCTTTTTGGGATTCATTGTAGTAGGTCATGCCGTCAGTACATGGTTAAACATTGATATTGAAAACATAATTCCTTGCTAGTAATAGCTGGCCTAAGACCTTTAACTTTAAGTATGATTGCACATGGTCCTGCTGATGTATTTTAGCAAATAGATGAAGGTCTGCATAAACAGGATTTTTTTGCACTACAGGTTGCAATCTCCATTCCACAAACTCCTGGTGCCTAAAAAGACCTTCTAATTTATGCAGCCACATACAGCGTTTGATGACCTGGAAAAACACTTAACTGTTGAACCCTGGCCTTGGGCATCATATTTATTACCATCAAACAAATGACCAACCCCCTCTAAAGATTTAAATGCAATGGACAAGATAACATCTGTTTCCTTGCGATGGCTGTAAACCTTGCCCTGTTTGTACAACTTTCTTACTAGGTAACTCATTTTCTTTTTCCATCAACAGTGTCCTTGCTACTTAGAAGGCATGTGTAACAGCTAACTGTGGAGAAAAGCGCCCCATTGTGTGGATTTGTGTCAGTGTTGCATTTGCAGTTTTAATATTGCATCTTTCTACATGTGTGAATATCTAATATGTATACATTCTAAATGATTGTAACACTAAAAGTAGCAAATAATGAACTCCATTTGATTCATATGAATTTGCAACACTATGTCAGATTCTGTGGTAGTTGAACTCATAGTGAAGAATAGAGTTCACAAGGTTAAACCCAGAGGAGTCAATTAGTCGAAAGATGGAATACCAAACGAAGGACCAGGCTCTGTAAAGGAACAATGGCACGTTAGTCTGCAGGTCATTAGATAAACAATCTGTGCAAGAACTAGCAGAGCATCAACAACTAGAAAATAACTGGCCAGTCACTAACCTAATTAAGATGATATTTTCTAGTCTAATTTAGGAAGCTTCAATTCTCATCAGAGACGTCACCAGTAACAACACTACAATAACAAGATGCAAGATTAATCCTAGGTAATTCACAGAAAACAAGATAGAAGGATACTGCCAAGGACAATGACTTACCAGTACGGTTTCTGGTTAAGCTTGAATAACCCCAGGGAGCAACCAGTGTATTATCTAACCCGACGGCATGAGGACGATGGACGGAAACAAGAGTCTCTAGTCCCAAGACTATCCCGCCACCACGAGGATGCCTAATGACCTGGGTGTCGAGTGATGAGAGGTCGCCAGTTCGTGGCGCCTTAAAGAAATACACTGGTGCGGTGTGGAGAATTTGTAATTGAAGCCAATCCCCAGTGAAGATACGAAATGCAGCATGTTCAACAGGTCTAATTATTGGTGCAGGTATTCCAATTGGTGGAGATGAGATGGGCTTTGAAGAAATATACTGGTGCGATGTGGAGAATTTGTAATTGAAGCCAATCCCCAGTGAAGATACGAAATGCAGCGTGTTCAAAAGGTCCAATTAATGGTGCAGGTATTCCAGTTGGTGGAGATGAGCGGATAAGTATTACTCCAGAGTCCAAGAAAGATGGTAATCGTGGAAGGATTGTCTGAGGCGTTCTAGGTCTGTTACACTTGCAGGCAGTGAGGTAATAGTTCGGCAGGCAGAAGGATGTGTCAAAAGCATTCCGGGTCTGTTACACTTGCGGGTGATGAGTTAGTAGTTCGGCAAGCAGAAAGCAAGTCCTTAACAACGGTCCGGGTCGAGAAAAGGTTTTCTGGAAGACAAGACAAGGCACAAAACACAAGGATACAATGCAGAGTACCAGAGCGTACAAAACAGTGATCTATAGCAAAATCAGAAGCAGTGATCTGCGCAACCCGGAAGCATTTTATGGGTTGACATGGTAACCAAACTCCTCCCTGAAAAAGTCACACGTTAGAACGTGAATGTATCGGATGCCAAAGTTTCCATGGCAACCTATGTCCGATACACCGACGTAATAGAGGACGGTGAAAGCGAGATAGAACCAGAGGAAGCTTAGTAAACATAGCTTTCTTCCCACACACAGCCCATCGCGTAGCTCGGCAAGTGTCCTGAATTTTAGGCCGTATGTGAGCACGCAGCGGGATCCTGACACACTACCCCAGTTTGCTGCCATCCCCCATAATTAATATTTTGTGTGCAACATGAACCCCTTTTATAAAGGGAACTCCTTGACCACCGCCACCTCAGGAGTAATGGGAAACCCTCACTTTAACTTTCCCCAAAACCCTAATCTTTTAATGGTTTACTGTAAAACTAAAGAAGTCAGAATAACTAACTTTGCTACTATGGACTTCAAGTCCCATAGTTTCCTAAGTACTTGGATGAGGTAGAGGGCGGAAGAGGAACAATGCAGGAGCGGTGAACTAATTGATGTAAATGAGAGAGACTGAGAGGCTTAAAAGGCTCCCCGAGTTGCAGTGAATAGAGAGAAGAGAAGCTGAGGCGTAGGGCGCAGTAGAGAAAGCAGTAGGAGAGTAGTACAAGCAGAGGGAGCAGTGGAGACCTTGTATGCAACCAAGGTCGGAACTGGAGAAGGAAGATGCTGAGACCGTTGGAAAACCAAAGACTGTAGCTGGTTCGGAAAGGGTCTGTGTCTGCAGATGTCCCAGGTCCAAAGGTCCTTAGAGGCTGCGCAGCGGAAGGTGAAAACAGCAAGGGTATTTTTCCCTCTGGAGAGGTCTCCGTTGGCTGGCGTGCACCAGGAACTCTCGGGAGCCGGGAGGGCTCTGGCAGCGAGAGGCACGAGCATGTTAGAACTGATATAATATTGTTTCATACTCATTGTATATGTTGGCCTATGCCCAGTCGCTTTGCGAGGAAATCCGTATTGCAAGGTTGTGACCTTAAAGTGAATCAAGCCTCCATTTTAGGTTAAAGCCGCCATTTCAGTTTATCGTACAAAGTCACCCTGTGGCCTAAAATGGCCGTCTTGTGTTCCCTTGTTTCTGCTTTAACCTCTGCAACCTCTGAAGGAGAGTTAATGTCCAACCTGCCTTCAGGGTACATGTTAGGGTCATGTAGACCTTGTCCTTTGTTGACCTCGGGATCAGGGGATTACTTGAATCAGCGATGTTAACCTACAAGGATATAAGAACAATAACGCTATCTAAACACGATATGTGAAACATCTGTATGATCTGTATTAAAGCAATGTGTAAAGAGTGTAAAGTTAAACCTAGCTAATAATAGTGTTTGTTAGCAAATGTGTTAAAAAGTAAACCGCATGCACGAGATATGTAAATAAGGAACGAACCTGGCGCGACCCTAGCCCAGTACATGATTAACTTGTAGGAGGCTGGACATCGTTATAACAAACTGTATAAATACGCTGATGTCCAGCTAGCAAATCCTGCTCATTGCTCACATTGACTCCTGTTGGTGGTCTCTGTGATGTATTGACGGCCAAATAGCTATTTGTGTACTTTGTTTTGTAACTGTTCAGTTTTGTAATAAAGATTCTGGGAATCTTTACAAGCCCGTGTCGGTGTATTTTCCTTTTGCATGGTGTAAAAGCCTTAATATTGTATTTTTCTGATTCCACAGATGGCGCCCGAATAGGGACCCTCAAGATCGACTTCGTCTCGTTGAAAGTTGGCTCGGCTATCGGACCGGGATCGGACGGTGCCAACAGAAACTGCCACTCTGGACAAGTGACTTCCTCGACAAAACTGCACAATCCGATCCCTGAACGGTGAGCTGTAGCCCGAGACGATGTCTTGACGAGGGTCCATATATCGAGGTGGGTAAATTTGCCGAAAATCACCAGACGCGTGGGTCCTTAGCATTGTCCTTAGTAACCCGATCGGGCCTCCCAGTCCTTTGGTCAGGTGAATCGTGACCCGATTCTTAATTTAACCCTGACAATTTGAATTTGGCGCATTGTACTCGCGAGCACAATTACTTGACCAGGTAACACCAGAACTTTGAAATGCCTGGGAAATTGTCTGCCTGCTTTAGGGCATAATTCCGCAGTGAGAGACAATCTTTGGAAGATAGCCACCCTGCACCACAAGAGGGGTCGCCGGCATGTACTATGTACTGTAAGAAAGGCTTTGGTAGTATAGCATTTAATGACATTTGGCACAGACAGACCAGACATAATTCTAATCTTCGGTGGCCAACCAATGGTAGCTTTGAAATCCCTCGTATAGAATATCTAGAGTCTGTATTAGTAAAGAAAAAGGCTAGACCTGCAGCATTTGATGCATTGCATAGTTGGAAAACAGAAGCTATGCAGCAACAAAAGAGTAGAGAGAAACGTATGTGTAGACATATGACAAGTGTCGAAAAGGCACAGTTATATGATCAAAATAAACAATTGGAGTCAGTTAGGATCACGGACAGGGCGTTTCAATTAGGCATGCAGAAAATTTACCCTTCAAAAGATTTTCATACGTCAGATGAATTGATTAATAAACTTTTGCATGAACGAAGGCCCGGTGCCTCTGTGCCACCTCCGTACGTCCCTCCTCCTGGTGCTTTGCCCCTTCCCGTTGTTATTCCCCCTCCTATATTTCCTCCGGTCCTCCCTGCTGTTCTTCCTGTTCTTCCAGCCGTCGCTCCTTTGCCTGCCCCCTGGCCTCCACCTGTTGATATTCAGAATGTGCCTACTCTTCCTCTTCTAAGTGATTCTGCATCGCTTGTAGTAGACCAGGGAGCGAGACCAAGGGTTGTGACTCGTAATACTGTGTCCCCAGAAAAAAAGAATGAATTGATCGCTTGGGCTAAACATTGCATGGAGAAGGGTGAACAAGCTGATGTTTTTTCCACACTCGAAAATTTAATAGGTATTCCTTATGAAAATGTTTTTATTGAAGGATTAGGGACTCATTTGAGTATAATGTGGAATAGATTAAACAATGTAGATTTTCCACAAGGGTTACGGGATTTGACGCCTTAGCGTTGTCCAGAGATACTGCGGAGAAAGTATATGAGCATGTCGAGAAGATTTTTGAGTATAGGAAGGAGTTGGAAGGGTTACAGAATGAGGAAGCAGATGGTGGTAGTTTAGGTATTATGTACTTACAGAAACGGTTTTCTCTTCGCCGTGAATTAAAAGGTGAGGAAGCGCAAATTTGTACAAAGGATGCGATAAGATGGATTTCGGATATGTCGATAACTCCAGATGAAGTATATCACACATATAGTCAGTATACGTTAGAAATGCAAAAGAAAGTGATACAGGTTATGGTAGAATACCTGCAGAATTAGTGTATAAAAATAAAGATTTGTTGTCCCGCAGAATTGTTGAGTGTTTATAAGAGCCTTTTCGGTTGATACTTCTTCGACTGCCTTAGCGCTTTATGTGGCTCTGTTGCTTAGTAAGCGTTCTGAGCTGCCTACTTCTCAGTTGCCTATGAGAGAGGTCCCTCTGACATTTGTCCCAAAAGTTGAGATTGCGTCCGATGCCGCACGAGGTATACTCGCTGGGGAAATTCCTGCACATTACGTATCACAGTTTGTTCACGTCCCGTTTTCAAGACAGGAAGTAAACACCATAAAGCAATCTATTCCCGATGTAAGAAAGAATCCGACCGGGTTCTATAAAGAAATAGAGTCGGTCTTACAGTCATCGGTATTCACCTTAAGTGATATTGATTTATTATTTCCCGTACTCCTGCCAGTTGATTTGTGGAAACAGATTAGGACTGTAGATGATGAACCTGGGTTAAGAGATACATGGGATAACATGGTTAGACTAGATAGAGAAAGACCAGCTGGCGAGCGACCGCCTCAAGTGATATTAACCTTGCCTGATAGGATTATTGTAAAATTGAAAACTATAGTTCCTGAAAAAAGAATCCTTTGGGACAAGCTTATGGCCTGTGTCCAAGGAAAGTCTGAGGGTGCTACCGATTTCTTCAATCGGTTCGAGCCAGTATTTTCAGATTTCAGTGGACAAGACTTAGGCATAGAGTCAGGGAAAAGGCTGTTTGTCGTCAAATTTGTACGTGGATTGTTGTCCGACATCCAGTTACAGATTATGTCTTCCGAAAGCGCTTGGCAGGCGAAGTCTCAATCAGAAGTACTGCACATGGCTCAGTACTATGAAAATCGTGTGAATATTGAAATGGAAAAACTTGAGAAAAAAAAGGGTGACCTGAAAACAAAAGTCCTATTACAACAGATTGTTAGAAACTCTAGAAGGGGAAATCAATTTAGAGGTCAGTACTTTCCACAGGGAAGTACGCCCCTGGCTCCGGTAACCATTAACCAGTGTGCCTATTGTCGACAGGAAGGCCACTGGCGCGCGCAATGTCTGACCTTGCAGCAAAGGTCATTTGGGAACATGGGTAGACAATCCAGAGGTCGCCCATGGATAATAGAAACATTTTTGATCACCCTTCTGCCGCGTACCTCTCTGAAGAGCTTCCTTTTGATAATAGTCTGTTTCGCTAGGATTGCCCGAAGCAGGATTTGGAACCAACGCCTATTCCCGTTCATCAGAAAGGCCCCTACGTTGAGATGGCGGTGGGAAATAGGAAGCATCTATTTTTAGTAGGTACAGGATCACAGAAATGTTCCATTGACCATTCACGGGTTCCAAATATTACCCTGTCAGGGCAGTCCAACTTTTCCATAGGGTTTCATGCACACCTGTAGTTTGTCCAGTCTCTTTGCCGGTACCAATAACACTGGGTCCCTTCACGGAGCAGTGTCCATTTCTACTTACCACAAACTGTGGCGAGAACTTGCTGGGGTTAAATTTGTTGAAGGAATTTTATGCAGTAATACATTGTTCTCTGGACGGAGTTTGGTTAACAATTTCACCTCAACAATCACTCGCCTCTCAGTTTTTGACTCGACCTTTACCGCCAGAATTCAGTAATGTTTGGAATGCTGATGGGCAATTGATGATAATGATGTGGGCATTCTTCAAATTGAACCTGTTAAAATTATTCTGAAACATGGAGTAAAATTGCCTTGCATCCCGCAGTATAAGATCTCAGTTGAAGGCGAGCAGGCCTTGAAATGTATAGTTTCTGATTTTGTACATCGTGGAGTAATTGAGGAAATTACAGGTAGCCTCTGTAACAGCCCCATTTTGCCAGTATACAAAAAAGGTGATAATGTTATTCCCTTTCGGTTTATAATTGAGTTACGCGCTATTAACAAAATTGTGGCTCCTCAATTTCCTATTCTACCTGATGTTACAACGATACTAACCATGATTCCGGCTTCTGCCACTCATTTTAGCATTGTTGATCTTAAAAACGCGTTTTTCAGTATTCCCATACACAAAGATAGTAGGTATTTGTTCACGTTTACCCTAGGTGGACGCTCGTTCACATTCACTCGTGCACCACAAGGGTACACTGAGAGTCCAAGCATTTATAGTAGGGCATTAAAAGAGCAGCTCGATACTCTCTAGTTGCCTACTACCTGCACGTTACTACAGTATGTAGATGATCTCCTCTTGGCTGCTGATTCTGAGAGGGCCTGTAAAGAAGGCACCGTGTTGTTGCTTTGTCATCTAGCGAAACATGGCCACAAAGCTTCACTTAAAAAATTCCAATATTGTTGTCAGGAGGTCGCCTATTTAAGCTATCTCCTGTCAAAGGAGGGAAGACGGTTGACACCTGTACGGATAAATACTATTTCTGGCATGTCTGTCCCAAATACGCAGAAGGAAGTTAGAGCCCTGATAGGTATGGCTTCTTACTGTAGATTGTGGATCCCTAACTTTTCGTTAACGATTAAACCAATGCTGGCTTTGACAAAGAAGGGCATTTCTTTGCCATTGCCATGGACTTTGGAACACCAGACAGCATTTGATTTGCTCAAATCTGCGCTGTGTTCAGCGCCGGTTTGAGGAACTCCGAATTATGACAAGGCCTTTGTGTTGTAGGTGCATGAACGTGATTGATGTGCTTTGGCTGTGTTAACGCAGGAACATGGAGGGAAGAATAGGCCGTGCGGCTATTTCTCATCCGCCCTTGATCCTGTTGCATGCACTTTGCCGAGATGTTTGAGAGCTGTTGCTGCTGCTGCTGCGTCTATAAAACAGAGTGAGGGAATGGTCCTGGGTCATGCGTTAACCCTAATGGTACCTCACTCTGTAGATATTTTATTGAATAGAACTCAAACGTAACACCTCACTTCCGCATGATTGACAAGATATGAACTGATCTTGTTTGCCCCCCACATTCAAATTCAGAGGTGTTGTGTATTAAATCCGGCTGAACTTTTATCTGTCCCGCAAGATACTGTTGATGGTGACGAAACGTCACACGATTGCCTTTATGCGACAGAACAAGAGACTAAAGGTAGAATCGATCTGAAAGACATGCCTTTGAATAGCCCACAAGGAGAGCTATTTTGTGATGGCTCTTGTTTTAAACTTCCGAATGGTACATCCACGGCTGCTTATGCCGTTACTACTTTAAGCATGATTGTGGAAACCAAAAGAATTATGCATAATTCTGCGCAGGCCGCAGAAATTATAGCGTTAACTCGAGCTTGTGAACTTTCTGAAGGGCTTACAGTAAATATATATACCGATGGTCAGTATGCTTTTGGGATGGTTCACAAGTTCGGTAGACTGGAAAGAACGAGGTTTCTTGACCTTGCATGGCACGAAAATTCAGCAAGGCACTTTAATAGTACGATTACTTTCAGCACTCACACTCCCTGTTCAGCTAGCTATCATAAAATGTGCAGCACATCAAAATGTTACAGATGATGTAGGAAAAGGGAATGCTTTCGCTGATCAGATAGCTAAACAAACTGCCACTGATTTTAGTTCAGGAATTTATGCTGTAAGAGAAACTGTAAATATTTGCACTTTGGGTGAAAGTATCGATTCTGTAAAAGACATTCAAGCAGATGCTACTATAGAGGAAACTAAGAGATGGGCCGAGGGTGCAGGAAGGTTGGATGATGATGGGTGTTGGGTGGACATTGTTGAAGTAAAATGGTTACTCCCTGACGCCTAGATTACAATGATGGTGATTATGGCTCATGGTCCGACACATGTCTGCGCACGTAAATTGACTAAAATGCTGCACAGTGTATGGGCCAATGATGAGATTTTCAAAATTGCGGAGCGCTTTGTCCAAGGGTGCATGGTCTGCTTGCAGCACAATGTAGGGAAAGGTACCTCGACTCCTAGAGGAAGTGTCGCTCTACCTTCTGTTCCGTTTGAGGTTATTCACTTTGATTTTATTGAAATGGAACGTTGCAACAATCTTAAATATGTGTTGGTGGTCATTTGTGCCTTTAGTAAGTGGGTTGAGGCCTTCCCGGTTAGAGATGCAACGACCATAACCACGGCAAAAACTCTGTTGAAAGAGTTTTTTCCTAGGTTCAGGCTGCCGAGAGTCATCTGGTCGGATAATGGGCCACACTTTATCGCTGCTGTAATCCTACAAATATGCAAAGGATTACAGATTGATAAACGGTTCCATTCGGCCAGACATGCCCAAAGTGCCGGATTAGTGGAAAGGCATAACGGCATTATAAAGAACAAGCGCGCTAAGACGTGTGCTGGCACCAAGTTAAAATGGCCGGACGCCTTACCGATCGTGTTGCTGTCGATGAGAACAACCCCTCAAACTAAGACTGGGCTCTCTCCCTTTGAGGTGGTAATGGGGAGACCGGCTAATATTTGGGGTTTGCCAAAAAGTAGTTTGTTGCGGGATATAAAGAATGTGCTTTTTTCAGATTACTGTAACCAGTTGACTAAAAATCTGTTTTCAATTTATCACCAGGTGCGAGAGGCATTACCTGTACGATACAAGGGTCCTGGTCACAGTCTACGACCGGGGGACTGGATCCTCAGGAAAGTTTTTGATAGGTCGTCTTACCTTGCACCTCGGTGGAGGGGTCCCTACCAAGTCCTGCTAGTCACCCAGACTGCTGTGCGGGTAGCGGGTCATAAGAACTGTATCCATGCGACGCACACCAAACGGATCCCGCAGCACGTGCCATACGATACAGAAGACACAGAATCCCTTCCCACTGCTGTAACTAACGTGCCTGAAACAGCAACAACCAACAAGAGAGTATCGGAGACCGTTCCAGAATTCGCAGGGCCAGACAAAATGGCCACCTTGTCTCCGCACTCTCCAACAGTGGAACTTCGGGATCAATCCTTTTCTGATCCCATTTCCGTTCACTCGCCACCTCCAGTGGGAAGTGATGACACTTTGTTTTCTGATCCTTCAGCACCAGAAATTGTGAAATATAATTTACGTCCCAGGAAATAGACATACAGCATGGTTTGACTGTGCGATTGAGGAAATCATTTGAGGGCTTGCCTTTTGGCCCGACTGTACGGAATGATTCTGTTGGCTAAGGGTTGTGGGAAAGACATTAAGAAGACGCGTGACTGGAGTCGCCAGCAAACGAACAATTGGTGTTTTTTTCGATTGAAGACTACAATGCCTGCACCCGCTACTGCTCGTTCTGAACTTTTAGATAAATATGTGACTAGCAGAGACAATGATCAAGCACGCAGTGGGACCCCCAAAGTGTATTGTTGCCTTTTTGTAATAATAACTGGATTTTAAGTAACTGTTGGTTTTGGGTTATGGTATCTGGAGGAAGCATATCCGCTAGAGGACTTTTTACCTATTGAAAATGTATCTGTGATCCCCACTCCTTCCATGCAATTGCATACTTTATCGCCTAGAGATTCTTCGCATAGACGGAACTATCAGAATAATACCCTTTTGTTAATCATGAATGCCACTCATGCAATTTTAAATAGAACCAATTGCTGGATCTGTTCACACCTACCGCAATATGGGGATAAGGGGCTAGGTTGGTATATTCATCCCCTACCTTTGACAACTGCCTGATATGCTTCTCTTAGAGTACTATTCTTTGCCCGATGGAATGACAGCATCTCAGGGAACTTTGATGGTACAAATTTGAATAGTTTTGAAAAACGTGTTTTGATGCCCTTGGAATGCTCGCTTTTTGCAAATAGGAGTAAACCAAACATTGCTTCTGTTAGGCCCTCTGATAGATTGTCTCATCCTTTTCAGTCTTTAATCTCTTTCAAAATGGCTCCTATAGGCAATAAGGATGCCACGCCTCCATCTTATTCTGTTAATCATAGCCCTGATTCAGTATCCTTCTGCATACAGAGGAATGGAACACAGTCAATGGTTGATTTTAGAAAATGCGCCAACGTTGCGAATTTGACTAGTGAGAACAGACCTCTGTACGTAGGCGAACCTGTCTATTTTGTTTGCGGTAATGTGGCATTTCCATGGTTGCCCAGGGATTGGCAAGGAACCTGCTATTTAGGGATTCTATTACCTGGGGTATGTATTGCCAGCACTGTAGAAATTTTGAAAACTCGTCCACGACGAAGTGTGAAAGGGGATACTCCAGCGCAAACTCTAGGGGACATCATGAAATCCTTTGTGCCATTTTTTGGGCAAATTACGAATTCAGAAGATATCAGGGGACTAGCGAGAGTATTGGAGAGAACCATCAACTGGACCACTGACATACTCTATAATATGACGTTGGAACAGAAAGCAATAAGATTAGTGGCTCTTCAGAACCGGATGGCATTAGATGTCATTCTGGCCGAGCGTGGAGGAGTATGTAAATTAGTGGGGTCCGCTTGCTGCGTTTACGTACCAGACTCCTCTCCAACGATCTTTAGGGCTATCCAAAATCTACATGTTCTTAGTTCAGAAGTGCATGTTCCTGAGGGAAACTGGGAACTTAGTGCATGGTTTTGGGACCTCCTACGGTCGTGGGGATGGAAGTTGTTTTCGGCCCTGCTGATTATCTTGGGAAGTTTTCTATTCCTTTGTTGTTGTATACAGTGTCTCCCTGGTATATGCTCAGTATTAGGGGGGTGTTGCACGCAAGCAACAAGTGTATTAGGGCATAAAATATACGCCCCAGATAAGGTTTCCAAAGAGTATGTGTTAAAAGAAACTCTAGTGTCTGATCTAATGGCAATAGATTTGTCTGACAATGATTTGTGGTGTATAGACGTTGAAATGTGGAGTTAATCGCAAAATGATTGAAGGTAGTTTAGCGCTTGGCACAGGCCAAAAGGAGAGTTTGTTAGAAATTATATAATATTGTTTTGTCCTCATTGTATATGTTGGCCTATGCCCAGTCGCTTTGCGAGGAAATCCGTATTGCAAGGTCGTGACCTTAAAGTGAATCAAGCCTCCATTTTAGGTAAAAGCCCCCATTTCAGTTTATCGTACAAAGTCACCCTGTGGCCTAAAATGGCCGTCTTGTGTTCCCTTGTTCTTGCTTTAACCTCTGCAACCTCTGTAGGAGAGTTAATGTCCAACCTGCCTTCAGGCTACATGTTAGGGTCATGTAGACCTTGTCCTTTGTTGACCTCGGGATCAGGGGATTACTTGAATCAGCGATGTTAACCTACAAGTATATGAGAACAATAACACTATCTAAACACGATATGTGAAACATCTGTATGATCTGTATTAAAGCAATGTGTAAAGAGTGTAAAGTTAAACCTAAAGAATAATAGTGTTCGTTAGCAAATGTGTTAAAAAGTAAACCGCATGCACGAGATATGTAAATTGGGAACGAACCTGGCACGACCCTAGCCCAGTACATGATTAACTTGTAGGAGGCTGGACATCGTTATAACAAACTGTATAAATACGCGGATGTCCAGCTAGCAAATCCTGCTCACTGCTCACATTGAACCCTGCTGGTGGTCTCTGTGATGTATTGACGGCCAAATAGCTATTTGTGTACTTTGTTTTGTAACTGTTCAGTTTTGTAATAAAGATTCTGGGAATCTTTACAAGCCTGTGTCGGTGTATTTTCCTTTTGCATGCTGTAAAAGCCTTAATATTGTATTTTTCTGATTCCACAAGCAAAGTCGGAACAAGAGAGTGTGTTTGCCGTGTTGCTGGGAGCCACCGCAGAGGAATACCTGCAACCATGCAGGGGATCAGAGGCATACAACCTACATGGTCCACAGTGTTAAACTTACTCCGGGTAGCTCGTGTGGTGCTGGCAGACAGTTTCACTCATGTATGAGTGAAAGGATTATTAACAATATTTTTGAATACAGAACTATTAAAAAGCAATAGAAGTGGCCTATTAAAAAAACTAGGTGACTCTAATATTGGGCATGTGAATTCATGGAAAGTCAAACAACCTGGAGAGGCAACATTGTTGACAGCTATTGAGGGCTATTAACTAGGACCATTACCCAAGCCAAGAGAGGTTGAAACCTAAGCAATATAAGTCCACCAGATATTACCAAAGTGAAAAGGGGAATAATAGAAGGTTGTGAAGTCTGTTATTTATGTTTAATGAACTATATAACAACAGCTAATATAAACACATATTGCCAAAGCCAAGAAAGAAGCAGCACAAATCCATTTCCTTGTCAATATTTTGTTAATGGTACAGTGGGGAAACACAAGTAGCAGAGAGGATGTCCTTGTGAAGAAGGTTATTCAGAGGGAGAGAAGCATAATTTGCAGAGGAATCTTAAAGATCACAAAGGTGAAGCTTGTTTCCCTGTAAGGTTGATAAAGGTTTAATGCTGCTAACCAAAGAGCATTGTGAAGTGGTTGCAAGGTTGTTCAAGTTAAAGGTCATCACTGAAGCATGTTCTATTTTTGAAGAGTTGTTCCGGCAGGGGAGTATACCCAGACGGTAACCTTTGAATTAGTAGGCCTGGCTTGGGAATAGACCAGGTAATAGTTGACACAGTACTGATCAGTGATCCTGATATAAAATGTTATATTATTTATGGTGCTGAAGGAAGAATTGTATAATCCTGCTGTGGAGGAGTTACTTTTCTTGAAAGCATTCAGTTGTGGCAAACATCATCCTGATAATTACATTTTGTGTTACCTTGAGGAGAAGATTATTGGGAGATTCATTCTTATGCGATGAGGAGAAAGGACACGGAACTTTCTATTGTCCAGTGGAAGTAACAAAGAACTATGTTAGAACTTTGTTACCAACCAGGACTTTCTTACTTTCTTTTGAACTGTGGAACAAGAATCCTGGTTGAATCTGGGGAAGAGGAATTTACCCATATCATAAACCAGGACTGTGGTCATATTACAGGTTCAATTGTGATATTATTTTGTTGCTTTGAACTGCCATGCTTTACCTTATTGTTTTGTTGAATATGTGAGTGTGATTGACAGATATCCTTTGTTAGAGTATTTTAGTTAGTTCTTTTAGGAAGGGAAATCCTTGTTAGGGTAGGGACAGTGAGACCTGCATCCAACCCTTTTAATTTAATAACATGGCACTGTGAAAACAAAGAAATTGATATGAGGCTGGGAAGCCCAAAGGAAACGCACCAACACAGGTTACAAAGGACATACAAAGTGCTTTATTTAAAAGCTAAAACAGTTACCAAAAAGTCAATTGACAAACGGATAGCTATTCGGCTCTCAGAGTAACGTAACGAACTTCAACGAAGGTTCGATGCATTAGTAGAGAGACCGTACATTGGAATATTTGGGCTTTTTATACTCTTTATCCAGCCCTGTCGAACCACCTCGCGGGTTAACCATTCTTAAGACCAGGCCTAGGGTTCCTTGCCAGGTCAATCCTATAATTTATGCATTTTGATCAGTTACGCTGATATAGTTGTACATTTACACATAGGTCAGGGATAGAACAAGGTCTCAGTTCGCGACCCCGACAAGTGGCCTGCAGGCATATTACTTATTCATGTGTGCGGAGGTCACAACGGCCAGAATCTCACTCAGAATGTCATTCGGCCTCCATTTTGATGTTCAGGGTGACTTCCACATTACAAGAGAACCTAAGATGGTGGCTAAATCCAAGATGGCGACTTACACAATTTTTCGTTAAGGTCAAGACCTTGCCGAGGAGTCTTTTTACATGATATTTTAGACAACTTGGCGTAGGCCAACACACATTCAAATACTGCGATAGGAGGCATAATATCTTTTCAATTCCAACAGCACATTTTGAAAACTCTTTACAAAGTCATCCGCCTCACATTTCTGACCCTTCACACTAAGCAGATGTTTCTGGAACCCCCTTGTCTCTTCCCGTCTCACTATCTTCCTCCTTCCCCTCCTCAATCCTACCCCTCATGCTCTTGCCTCCATCTCTTCTCCACTCTAGTTCCACAGACTGACTGTGTGACTGCTTCTCTTGCTCCACTCCTTCAGTTTCCTTCTCACTTTCTCAGATGGCCCCTCTTACCATCTTTCCAGCTAGATAATGTTCACCTCCTGGAGATCCTCCTCCTTATTGCTCTTTACCTCCTTCCACCAAATGCAGGGGCAGCTCATCCCTTATTTGCAACAGAGTGGTGACCCACAAATACCATTGTGTATTATGGAGGAGCCTTGTCAGCCCAATGTAAACACTGAGTACTCCTTTCTTTTTGATAGTTTTTGTTCCCCAGAGAGAATCTCCAATGGACCAGTCAAGGCCAGGGGCGTTTTTCTTCCCCAGCCTTGCCTGGTCCATTGGGGATTCAAGCTGGGCAACTGCACCTCTGAATGTGCATAGGAGGTACTCCTGTACCACATGCATATTGAGGTGCCCTGAGCTGCTGAGTTTGGATGCTCTGGTTCATGTGCAGAAACCAGGAATCACTTTTTGCTTACTCGTTCCTGTTTGTACTGCAAGGGTGACTGAGGGCTTTCTTGGGAGTTGCCGATGGTGAGGAGCATAATCCAAACCAGGGCTGAATATAAAATGAACTTTCATATTTATATGTGTGTGTGTGTGTGTGTGTGTGCGTGTGTATGCATATGTAAATAAGTGTATGATGTGTGGGTGGCTGGGTGTGCGTGTGAATGAGTGAAGATATGGTGTGTGGGTATGAATGTGGTTGAGTGAGTGAATACGGTGTGTGAATGACCAGGTGAATTGTGTGAATGTTTGTATGCTTGTGTTAGTGTCAGGGTACTGCTGTTGGGAGGAAGGGGCAGTGGGGTGCTCATACTGTAACAACATCTAAGCATGATAAGTGTTAATACATGGTTAGATTGGAATTTTGATGCAGCCAGACTGGATAGAATATCTTACTGTTCCATGGCATTTTATACTGTCCATCTATGATAAAGCAAGCATGATATGTGTTTTATGTGGCTAGACCAGAATGGTTTGGTGCAGCCAGTTTACCCATAATTCTTTACTGTGGCATGGAATCATTTGTTTACTGGGCATCTATGATAAAGGAAGTGTGTGGCTAGAATGGCATGTTTTGGTGCAGCCAGTTTAGCTAATATTTCTCACTCTGGCATGCCATTTTTTTTTTAACTGAGAATCTGTAATAGCAAAAACAAGATCAGTGTTATTATGCGTTCAGGCTGCCCTACATTGGTGCAGACAGATTGGACATGTTTTCTTACTGTATCATGGACATGTTTTCTTGCTGTATCATGGCATTTTTAAAGGCAAAGCCAACAGGAGTTTGTTCTTATGTGAGGCTACTGCCATGTATTGGCAGAGCCATCCCGGGCATGTTTTCTTTAAGTATCACTACTGGCATTATGCATAAAGAAAATGTGAGCATGTTCTTATTTGGGAATACTGGCATACATTAGTGCAGCCAGCATGGAAACATACAGGCACAGCATGCATGAACATGTTTTATACTGGCATATATTGTGTGCAAAGGCATCATGAAAATGTGTTGGCAAATGCTCCTGTGCACTGTTGATGACTTGCATTTATTGGATTTATTCCAGTTCTACCCTACAAAACCTAATGCAATCTGTCTGGCTTTTACCACATTTTTCACAGGATGTGTGCTGTGCAATGCTCCATTTTAACCCATTATTCCCCCAAATAATTTGGGGCGGGGGGACACCAACTCAACCCCCTCTACCGTGTTTCTGGCTCCCTTGATACACTTGGTCACTCTGACATATTTGTGAGAACTCTTTATGCATCTTAAAATAAAAAAATCACCAGTCGCCATTGACCAGCGGTTACTTACCTTCTCCCTCTGGTTTCCTCCACCCTCCAACACACTCCTCCTGTCCGCCTGTAATTCTTCCTCTTGTCACCTCCCTCGTCTATTGATGTTATTCATCAACCCCTTATTATCTACCTCACTTCTCTTGCTGTTCTTATTCATTGTCTCCTCCTTGATCGCCACCTCCTTTCTTTTGTTGTTCTTGTTCACCACTTTTTTCTTGTTCACGGCCACCTCAAATATCCTCTTTATGTCCCTTCTCACCACCTCCTTATTCTCCATTAGCTCAAACCTCCTCTACTCTTGCTCTCTGCCACACTTATTGCTTTACCTCCTTTGGCTTCTCTGTCCTTCAAAAACTCCCTTAAACGTACTGGATCCTTCTTCAAACACCCACACACGTCTCTCCCAGAATCAGGGTTATATAGGGACTTGGCAAAGCACCCAAGGATCTCCAATGCCTAAATGTATTCAGGTGCAGATGATGATCAAAGCAAAACTCGGATTGGCTGTTTTGCTCAGGTTTGCAGGATTTCTGCCGCTCATTCTGGCCACTCCCCGGCTCTGCAGATACGCGGTCCGACCCTCCATTCAAGTGGCAGCCATCTTGAAACTTCACTTGCTTACTGTGGGGATCAGCAGTGTTTCTCTGGTGTTCCACATCTCTTCAAACTCCGAGGTGAAGTGAAGTTCTTCAGTGTGGGGTTTTTCGCGCTTTCAGCTGCATTAAACAAGATTGGGCATGTATTATGTAGTAAGTCTCTCTCCAATTCCAGCCTTCTTGTCTGTGCATTTCTCCTATCATTTAAACACACTGATAATGCCCTATTTTCCCCTCTCTACACGTGTTATCATGCTGTTAAACATGTGTGTGACCATATTTATCATGGCAGTGAAGGACCTGATCAGCTTTAGAGAATAAAGCCTGAGGACAAAGGGGCCACAGGTTCTCAGATGGGATTTTGGTTAGGTTTGGGACCTGTTTCAAGGGGTTTTGGTTGGCAGGTGCAGCCATCTGGCAAGCACCTGCCAAACACCCGGGGCATGGTGGTGTGGGCCCAGGGATACCCCCCACGCTGCTCCTGGTTGCAGCCTCGCATTGCAGGAGGTGACACCTAGTCTCCTTGGCCACCCCATCCTCTGTTGCAAATGGCAGGCAGGTGCCTTCTTCACAAAGGCTTGGGACTGCAATAAGCATTTTTCAACGTTACACAGGCAACCATGTTCACTACCATGCAGCACGGAACAACATTCCCAAGATGTCACCTCCTGGGCTTTTGGGAGTTATGGAGCAAAAGCCTGCATTTCTTTTTATTTTTTTATTGAAAAACTACAGTTTTAACAAACAGAAAAAACTTTTGTTTCAAGGCATTGTCACATCATTTCTATCCAGCAGGCACCATAGATTACCGGCATCGCTATGAGCTACTGAGACTACACGATGGGATGTTCTTTGTAGTCGAATGGAAACTTTAGGAGTGCTGTTAAATAGTTTACAGTGGCGCAAACATGTTTGTTGTTTTGTCCAGAGGAAATCAGGAGCCACCATGTCGCCATATCCCCATCCAAGGGGGCAAATTCGCCTAGGTAGGCAGAGCGATGGTCACATAACGCTGGGCAATTTAGAATTAAATGCTTCAGTGATTCCACTGCAGCAGCACAGAAGCGACATAGATTATTATTTGCAGTGGGATGTTTCCTTTGATATAGAATTTCCTTCGACTTCAAGGTGTTTAAACGGAAACGTAGGAATTGTTCACGATAGAAGCGGGTATAGCATTGAGTCAGATATTGGGCTTGGCAGTTGAGTTTTTTTTGTACATTGCCTAGCCATTTAGAGGTTGCCATTGTTGTCCGTTTTTCAACATTGACGATCCATGACCATGCTTCAAATTTTATTTTTGCAAGTTTGGGACGAGAAATTAGATCGAAGTTATTAATTTCTGCGGCCACGATCCAGTCTTGAACTTTTTTGTGCCATTGGTCTAACATGCTACTGGAGTTTAGATCACCAGTAAGAGTAAATATTTTATAGGCTGGCGCCCCACTCACGTCTTTTATTTTCTGCCACAGCAGGATGGACTTCCCGATCATATGGGTGAAGAGAGAGTTTAACGATAGTTCGTGGCGTATCAGAATGATTGAAACACAGTACGGAAGATTCAGAACACGTCTCCAGAAAAGCCCCTCTAGTTGGTTCCATTTTTGCTCACTAATGTTCCAACCGGCTTCTGCGGCGAATGTTAGAATAGGAACTACCTTTTGAAGGTATAACGTTAGTACTGGAGTTAGCGAAAATGTTCCAAAGTTATTATTAAGCTTTGCCGCTTGGAGCGCCAATCTTGCTGCTTTCAGTTTTAGAACATTTAGCCACTGCTCTTCACAGAGTGAATTGTTAAACTGGACACCCAGATAACGGATCGAATTGATTGACGTTAGTCGCTGGCCGCCAACGGCCCAAATAAATACACAATCTTTTTTGCTGGTTTTAGAACCTATTGATAGGATTTTCGTTTTGTCTGGATTGATTACTAGTTAATTAATAGTTAGGGTATCAAAAAGACATTTTAAAAGCCGTTGTAGGCCGATCTGTGTTTTGTCGATCAAAACCAGATCATCTGCATATGCAATATAGCGCACAGGAGACATATTTACTCTCGGGGGAAAACAGTGTGCCTGTTCGAGATGATTCGGGAGATCTGCCAGAAATAATTTGAACAAGTCGGCGGCAAGCAGACAACTTTGCTTCACTCCTCTTGTAGTGGAGATGCTGTCATATAAAGCTCCGTTCTTGCTTAGGCGTACGCGAAATGAAGTGTTCACATGAAGAGCCATAATTGGGGTGAGTATATTTGCAGGACAATTCCAATAGATTAATTTTGTCCAAAGCAGTTCACGATTAATGCCATCAAACGCTTGCTTCATGTTAATGAAGGCTAGATGCAATTTGTTTTTTTGTTTTAGGGCATCGAGTTTCAGAGCTGTTAATATAGAGAGATTTACGTCCACTCCTGTACCCTTGGAGAACTCTGTTTGGCGGACATCAAGAATTCCTGCTTTTTTTGCCCAAGATGCCAGTTTCTCTCTCAGATTGGATCCAAAAAGTTTGCCAATGCAGTCTAGGAGGGCAATGGGCCTATAGTTTTCAGGAGCATCCCAACTGCCCTTCTTGTGAATCGGAATCACAATTGCAGTGAGCCAAGACTCCGGCAATCTGCGTGCACTGGCAATATTTTGAAAAAGGAGCTCAATGAAAGGGGCCCAGATTTGTGGATTTTTTTTTAGCATCACATTGCTAATCATATCTGGACCAGCAGCACGCGAGTTTTCAAAGTGCGACATTTCTACATCCCACGGCACTTGGTTTACTTCAGAAGGTAACATCTGCACCTTAAACTGACTGTTAAAAACTGCTGTGAAGTGCTTAGACGAGATGTCACCAGGGATCGTATTCTGCGTTAAGTTTGTACTTATTGATGGACCCATATTCAGGATTTTCCAAGTATCTCGTGTATTCTTGGTGACCAACAGCTTCATCATGAGTTCAGCACGACCTTGCTCGACGATGAGTCTCTGGGATCTAATCCAATTTCTATAGATTGCTCTTCGTGTTTTGACTTCATCGCGCACGATTTGCCAGGAGACATGTTTTTGTTTTTTTAAACTGCGGATGTCGCTTCTTAGCTCTTTTTTTTTACATCCATGACTTTGCTGAACCAATGATTGTGATTTTTAAGCTGGCTGGGTACCATGTTGTTTGTTGTTTTATGTATTGATAAGAGCGGCGTATAGTCGACACCAATTGGCAGATTTATCAGATTTTCCGTTAAGGAGCATATCTTCTTAATGCTCAATCTTAAACGATTGCCACTTGGGTGTGCCTCTACTGGCGCCAAATATCATAGTGCAGATTTGGGCGCTGGCAGTAGGCAATCTAGTTGTAATACCCTGTGATCGCTCTTTGTCAAAATTATGGAGTGAAGAGAGCTGGTCTTTTCTTCAAAATTCCTGGACACCCAGAAGTAATCAATGATACTGTGCATTGAATTGCGATGCCATGTCGGTTGAGCCGACATGTCACCTCGCACCCTACCATTCAACATCACACAGTTATGCGTCTCCATTAGATTTGACCAACGTTGCTCTTTCGCACCTAGGTCATCATGAGCAAGTTGGCAGTAGATGTTAGAATGTGGATCACATTTAAACCAAGACCTGTTTAAGTCTCCACAGCAGATGATTGACAGGTTGTGATATTTCAGCATTGCATCATCCATTAGAGCGCTAATCGCTGAGATGAAGACAGATTCCTGTATTTTGGCTTGGTTCCAATAACAATTTATCAATAACAGGGAATGAACGACATTTGAGTTTTCAGTCCGTGAGTGCATGATAGATCCTTGGACATATGGGTTTGGGTTGAAGCAACTTGGACTAGACCAGTTTTGAGACAGCCGTATCATGGTCAATAGTCCTGCACTCGGGCGCCCTTGTTTGTTTTTGATGGCAGGGTTAATCAGTGTAGCAAAGCCGTCTCTCATTGGTGCATCGCTCAACCAGGTCTCTTGCAGACAAATAGCGAAAACTTCATCCAAGGGGACCTCGAACTCCTGGAACAGATGATGGAACCCTCGAGTATTCCACGAGATGATGGAAGAGGTGGCGTCCTGGTGACATAGTCATGGCTAGTCCTGATTCTGATTTCTCTGGTGACTAGCCTTTTTTTCCTTTCGGGCACTAGAGTCACCTGATTTCCCCTCAGAGACCAAACTGTGACGTAGAGTTCTCACCTCTGCTGGGTTAAAGTCGGCCGAACTAGAAGCCGGCTGATTGGAATTGGTGCTCCAGGATTGCTTTTCTGGTTCAACCGAAATATCGAAACCAAACAGCAATAGATCCTCGGCTGCTTTGAGTAGCGTATTTCGTACTCCTGCAGCGTCGATGTGTAACAGCACAGCATCAGAGCAACGTTCATTCACATATTCAACGATTTTAATGTCATCCGAGTTTATCAAACGCAGAGGTGGAATATGTTTGAATAAGCGTAAAACGTTTGCTCGATTCAAGTTCAGCTCATTTTCTTCTTTGTGGATGTTTTGTAGTCTCAATTTGCACTTATAGTTGGTTTGTCGCTGTAAGTGTGGAGCTTGAGACCTCCATGTGGGACGAGTTTGCTGGTTGCGTTGATTTGTGGTGAGTTTTGGATTTAGACTAGATGTGGCAGCCATGGAGTTTGAGTCATCTTTGTGAGAAATAATTGGACTGCGACTATGCTCTGCTTGCCACTTCAGTGGTGATCGACATTGTCTTGAATGAGCAGCTTCCGGAAACCTCTGCCTCTCGGACAGATTTTCATCACTGGTACCATGCAATATTTCATCATCGCTAGAGTTTGAATAAGTAGACAGATCGCATAAATCCAGCGAGTCCAATTTCACTGAGATGACTGAAGAACTGTCATCTGAGTTTAAACGACGACACTTGGCACCTTGTTTCAGGGGCGGCATCAATGCACTGGTTTGAGTTACTGTAGGACCATTCACATCCTCAATGTTGCGCCTGAAAAGCCCCAACCGCGGGGGTGTAGTCAAGTTTCTGATGAACCTTTTCGTGGATGTATGAACTGCCGGTTTTAATTTTTTAGTCGTAGTAGTGTGCTTCACAGTTTTGGCTTGAACTATGAGCTTAGATTTTGTGCTAGCTGCATTTGATTGTGTAGAGCACCCAGCTATGTCATTCTTTACATGTCCTATGAAGATGCCAGCTATGGGTGGAGCACTTGCCTGAAAATCAGCTGATGTTGGGGCAGTTGATGATCTCGATGTAGCTTGAGATGGTGGTTCCGCATCCGCTACTGCCGACATAGCGTTCGACGAAACATGCTGGACAGCCCCAACCAAGCTGTGTGGTGCACTGACTGCAGCTGAGTGGCAAGCGTTTTGACTTGCCACCAGCGGGACAGTAGTGCAATCATTTTGAAATGTCACTGAGACAGAAGAAGCACCACCTTGCTTCTCTGCCTGCGGCCTAGAAAAAGCGTTCAACGGTGAGACAAGGCTGTGCTTGTCAGCTTTAAACTGGGTTGAACTATGACCTGAGTTAAGTGGGGGCGCAATCTCAGTCAGGACCTCCAAAAGACATTTTAGCTGGAGGTCATGTCTCTCTTGTTGTAGGGTGACAAGGTTGTTTAGACGAGAATGCCAGTGTGCGCTTGCGTCTTTTCCTGCTTGCACATCTTGCTAGATGAACTTGGTAAAAGAATCAATTTGGTCCAGTTTAGATGAAATATTCAGTAAAATAGCCCCTTGATCTCTAATTGTTTCATTTAACGACTCATACAGCTTGACAAACGGGATCATGGCTTGTGATGACGCCGCTAGCACATTATTGTGCAGCTGTATTGCAGCACCCACGGATAAATTGATTTTGAATTTGGTGTTTTCTGACCATCTTTAACTGCAGTTGGAGCAGTTGAGTGCTCGAAGCTGGACGTGGAGGCTTTTGATGGAGTGGTTGTTAGTGCTGAAAAATTTGAGCCTTGTAGACAGCTGCTACCTTCTCGCTGTTTCGCTGTACACGTCGAGAACAGAGGTTTGCCTTTTTCTTGGAGACCAGAGCACGGCGTTGTTTGAGGAATCAATGTGGATGTGGCCAACAAGGTTGTAATCGGGTGTGCTAAATGTTTCTGGCCCATATTCGGCGTCCGAGGATTAGAATTCGGTCGATCATTAAGCAAGCGCTGTTGGACTGAAATCACATCAAGTGGCCCAGATTGTGGCCGATATTGGACGTGCTTATCAACTTTGGACGCAGAAAGGGCCAATACTGCCTTCTCAGGCATGCAACCAAAGCTCTGAGGAGGCAAAGCTGAGGCTACAGCACACTGCACCTTGTGCGCTTTGATAGTAGTGCTTAATTCACTGGACTTCAATGCTGGCAATTTTGAGTCCTTTGGTGCCTCGAACAAGACGTTGTTTTCCACTGGCCCAGTTTTTTGGGGAATCAAGCGTTCTATTGCCAGAAAAGAGGGAGATCTGATCTATCGCTCCATTTCTGGAAACAAGCTGCGCGGCCAGCGCGATTCTTGAGTCAGCTGCGGTAATAGAACTATCCGGCTCATCATTTGCATGTATCGCTGAGCGTGCGCAAGCATCAGCACCCCCCTGGTCGATGGATAGGAAAAACCAACGGTGTTCCTACTTCATTGGTTTTATCCTGAGTAGCCGCCATGGCGCTTATGATTTCTGCATCCGTAAGATCAAAGGGGGAGAAATAGAATTCAGGAGGAGGGAGTTTCACAGCATACGGGACATCCGCCACTACACAATCAGCTGGCGGCGTCAGGATCGGTGCAAGGGCAGTAAGGGATAGCAAAACCAGCGGTCTTGGTGCAAATTGGGAGGGTGCCGTGCCTGCTGGCTTAGTGATAGAAATAGGATCAAAAATTTCAGCTCGACCTGGCGTAACAGTAGGCTCAAGGTGAACGATGGAGTCATCATGGTGCACTTGGGCGGTGGTTTGAGGCGTGGCCCTAGCCAGAGGGCCCACAGGCTTCGCGCAGACAACAAGCTTACCTTGTGGCTTTTGACTTGCAACAGCAGCAGAAGTTACCGGCAGGGCAGTCCATGGATTTAACATCCGACGCTGCTGCAGTGTCTTATGGCGCGTCTGTGGCCCACTCGAAAGGCAAGCCTTCGGAGTGGCGACCATCTCCAGCGCCTGTTCCCGGTCGCCCCCGGGCGAACTGGGCAAACTGGGACTCTGCCAGACTCCGCGCCTCGCTCCACGCGGCAAAAGTATATTTGAATGAAAACACTGGAGCTAGAAAGTGGACTCCACGTATGTCGCTGCAGCTCCTCACAGGATACACACACGGAGAGTCTCTGGGCAAACTGGGACTCTGTCGGACTCCGCGACTGCATTTCCAAAGGTTTCCAAGGCAATGTTGAATCGGTACACAATTTGTCAATTAGTTCCAGGAGGTGGGAATTCCTGCAAAGGTGGTCTCAGCTCATTAGGGCCATGCTCATCCAGGGATGATCCTCCAGGAGTTCAGAGACATTGATTGCCAACCAAAGCGACTCTAGGACTTAAATGTGCTTTTTTCTTTTTGTGACACTGCGTGTGACTCTGTTCTCTTCACAACACTGTTTTTGTAATCTTACTCCTAAAATACTTTTAAAAGCTGCTAACTTGGTTGTGTTCTGCTTGATCAGTGTTACATTTAACTAAGGAATGAAATAACAGCTCTCATTTTGTCAAATGTGATTATGACATCCAGTCCTGATTTTTCCTTTGCATCCTGGGATATGTCGTTCTTTATGTGTAAGGTGAAACTCAAAACTACAAGTACCAGAGTGCAAATAAAACCAGGTCTTGAGGGGCAACTCACACTTGCCATTGGACAAGTAGAGCCCTCACTACACACATTTTAAAAAGCAGAGCATAACGCGAGGGCTCCTTGCAATATTGTGCTGTCTGGTTACAATTGTTATTCAGCTAGATGCATTTTTTAAACATATTTGTATTTATTGACAGGTCCTGTGTTGACTACCTAATTAGAACAACTTGTCCTCGTAGCATTTAGACTTCCATGCAGCTGTGTGTATCCACTTGAGGTGAAAACAGCACTTTATACTTTTATCAGAAGGGGGCAGCTATTATGTTATACTCTTTCAACTATACCTTTGTAAATGCCAGGCTCCCTGGTGATGTTGGCAGGTATTTCCTTTTAATTGCCTGGTTATCCTGGATGTTTGACTCCCATGGAAAAAAAGAAAGACTCCAAGTTGACCTTCGAAAATAGCACAAACAATAAAGAGACCAGCGTGTTTACTTCCATTTCCAAATGGAACAAGGTATTTAAAACTAAATATAGCTCTTCTGTAGGTTATAAAATAATCATCTTAGAGGTGCACTTTTATGGATATTTTCTTTCAACCGGTGTCTCAAAGCTCTATGTGCTTTCCCTATTGCTTTACGCAAAAGAAGCTCAGGTTTTCGAAACTGATATGTGCATAGTTTTTCAATGATCAAATCAGAGCTTCTCATTGCATTCTTGGAGTTGGTGTGGGCTGAAAAGCAAAGGATGGCTGAATATGCCATACCACACACAGGGCAATGGAAGCCCTATGGTTAGAGTCCACACCAAGCTCACAGCAGTGCTGAATTTGTGGGGATGTTTGCCAGGGCTGAGGCCTGGCACTTATTTTTCTGCCCTGGCTCTTATTGTCTCAGACACACTTTAATTATAAGGTGGTGATAGTCAGTGCAGCCATCAATCACAATGAGCAGGATTGAGCTGTTCTGCAACCCCAAATATATCAACACTGTGGGGAGCAGCTATGGGTGGTGTCAGCAGTGCTGGGGAACTGTCCACCCACAGTGTCACAGGAGTGCTAGAAAATATTTGGGCCCTGGCACTTATTTTTCTTTCTACAAATTAAGCACCTGCTCAATTGTCAGAAGCACCTCCAGTCCAATTGTTCAGAATTATGTAATTGTGTTCTCAAATGTATGAAGATCTAGGGGAACACAATTGCAAATACCACAACCTGGGCACCCAACTAGACCCATGTCAGGTGAGTAAATCCCATCCACTGCTGTTTCTTACCTTTTGAATTGTGGTAGTTGTAGTATTCCTTTTCAATCAAAATTGCAGGCCTATTAGTCACAGAAAACCACGAAGAAACAGCGTTGTATGGACCACGTTCAAATCCAAAATGCAAAGGAAAGGTCGGGATTGTATGAAGCTTGAGAAGCTAAAGCAGATAACTTATCAAAATAAGAAAGCAAAGAAAAGTTCTGGATACTAGAGTGACAAACAAGAAGAGCACGTGTAAATGCTAATTTCTGCTACAGTACTCTGATGTCTGCTTTGGTTCTAAACATTTCAAAATTCGGGTAGATACAGAACAAAAATACAAGGTTTCCAGGGTGTGATGGGGTTAGGGACTTCGCCCCGACAAGCGGGAACAGGGACCCCTCCTGACCTGGTGCAGATGGCCTACCACTGTTTTTACCAGAGCCAGTCCTGCCCCAGAGGCTTGGTGAGGGAGTTGGGAGAGCCCCCAATCTATGCAGCCCCTGTATGTGCCATGATTGCTACCGCAGGTATCATTTTTCATTAGCCAGTGCCTTACTGCTATGATCCTGTCCTGCGTTCATTTTTCTCTATTTCAGACCTTCAAATACCAGAATGCCTAGTAGTACTGGAGACAGTAGCAGATCAGGGAGAGGTGCAGGTGGTCAAAGCTTTGATGCAGAAACACCACATTCAAGTATCTAGACTGGATGACTACCCATGCCTGAGATGGGACTTGTTGAGAACTATTCTCTTCCATATTTTGGTGATTTGATGTGATTAATTTCGCTCAGCTTGGGCTAATGCATATGAAAAAATAACATCAAAAAGGACTCTGGAGTGCATTATGTGAAGCAGAACACATTCTGGGGAATACAATTATGGGTATTCTTTCCTGAGTAAATCCCAGTACATTATGGAATGTGTAGACCCTTGGGACCACTGCACGGATTATATAGATTTAACTCTTAATCTGTAGTTCCACGAGCACATCTATAATGAATTAAGCAGAGTGCATTCTGTTTAAAGTAGTCCGGTTCTTTCTCTACAACGAGTGAAGGAGCTTGCAATATAAAATGTGATGGTAGATTCAGTGCTTTAAGTGGGCCAGGGCCAGCTGGGGCTGGGAGCTGGCAGTCTCCAAAAAGTGGGTCTGAGCCAGGGCCCTCCAGTCCCACCACACCACAGACACACTACACATTGTCCCACCTCGGCTGCAGCCGCAGCGGGAGATGAGCCCGCCACTTTGAAATCAGGCAAGCGTAATCAAGATCGGAAGTGGGAATCCCTCTTCCATTTTTGACAGCCCTGTCAGCAATCTCATTTATGTTTCATGCGGCTCACCTCAGCAACAGAGGTATGCCACCTCTTTTGTTTCACTTCAGTTCATTTTCCTGCCTCCCAGACTGTGCCCTTTAAGATGCAGGGACCGACTCTTTGGCATGACATGCGATTTATTTGGGTTGTTCTTTACAGAAGATAAGCCTAGTAAGAAACAATTATATTAAGATCCCATGCTGAGGATTCTACCTCCCGTAGACCGTTTCTCTGGATGTGAGAACGAATTGGTGAGTTTTAAAACAGTGGCAAAATGATGGATGCATCTGTTTTTATTAGGTGTTACTTCCATATACTAGAGACTGTCTAGTTTACTTATTACATTTTTTTATTTTTCTATCTGTTTACCAGGGCGTCCTGTCCTGACGAAGGCGGTTAATGTGTGCATGCCGAAACGCATCTAATCTGCGTCGACCCTGAACCATTCCCAAAATTAACTTTGTGATTTGTTAGATATTTTGTGACACCCTTTCTGTTCTGTGTTTTGAAACATTGTATATATGTCACACGCACTGATACTATTGGTACATAAGCCCCCACCTTTTTGAATTATATTATAAAATTGTGTTAAAATGATACAGAATGAGAATTGAGACTCCCACTCAAATTAATAAAAAATGCTTGATTAAATCAAGATTGATAACATTTTGCACCTAATAATTTCAGGTTCTTTGAACAAGATGCCAATACGTGATGATTTGAATTCATTTAAAGAAAATATAAAATAGATTTTGAATTCAACCACTGGTAGGAACACTTGCTTTTGTGTTTAGGTTACCCTCCCCAGTTCCTACCAATGTAGGGGACACCCCTCCTGTATTCTGGCAAGCTGTGACTGACAGAAGCGCCAGCCAGCCACAGTGTCACTCAAACTGGTTGCAGTTTGAGCATGGCTGTGGCTGGCTGGCACTTCTGCCAGTTACTCTAACTTCCTCTTGTGACCCCTTGTGCAAGGGGTCATGAAAGGAAGTTATGAGCCCTTTGTTTCCCTACCCCCTCCCCAAGGCACAGAGGTGTCTTTGATCCCCAGCGAACCTGTGAACTCCATGATCTAATCGACTCTGCGAGCAGGTTGAATCACAGAGCCTACAGGTTCGCCGAGATTCAAAGATGCCTCGGGCTCAGTGATCTAATCTGCTCTGCAGAGCACAGATCACCGAGTCCATGGCTCGAATTGTGTACTTTTCAAGCCATCTTTTATGAATTCGGAAATATGTAAGACATGTCTATGATTATGAAAGATGGCTTGAAAAGTACATAATTCAAGCCATCTTTGATAAAGCTTTGCAATTTTCATTAAAAGATGGATTGAATTGTGTACTTTTCAAGCCATCTTTTATAAACATAGACATATGTTACATATTTCTACGTTTATAAAAGATGTTATAGAAATATGTAACATATTCTGTGTTTATAAAAGATGGCTTGAAAAGTGCACAAACCATAGTAAAGTATGCATACAAATATAAAAATGCCTACATACATTTACATATTTGTTTGTGTACCTTACTATGGTTTGTGCGCTTTTCAGGCCACGCCCAACATGCAAGCCACGCCTCCAAATGTCTTACCCCACTTAAAGCCCTGGGTAGATTCTTATAACTTGAGTGCCTTCTTAACTCCAAGCTTGAGTCAAGAAATGACAGCACTCAAGAACTCTGGAATCCCTGCTAAATATACCTAGGTTTAAAAACAGTGTGTTAAAGGTCCTAGATTTTCAGTCCAGACTCCTCCTTATTGAACAGTCCCTCCAATCTCTGATGTAATCGAAAACAGGGGTGGACGGGCCTATGAGGAACTCTGGAGATTTCTCAGTGGGCCTCCGCACCCTGGGCCTCTTTTGTATTTCATTTCCAAATGTTCTCATAGGAAAGGGATTGGTATTGCTGAAAATGTGTAATATTGGGCCACTTTGAAAATGTATTCCGGGGCCTCTTTTGGTTCCCAGTCCACTCCTGATCAAAAATATACCTGTTTTGCCTCACTTATGTAACCAATTCTATTTTTCAGTTAAAGAAATACACCAATCTCTTTCCCCTGCCTCCTTAACTCCAGCGCCTCTGTCATTCCCTCAATCCCATCCAGGAAAACAGTGGGACTCCACACCAGCCAGAGGAGAAGGATAGGGACATGTGTTTTACACAGGGCCAGTTGGACCAACAGGTTTGAAGTCACTCAAAGGCAGGGTGAGTCTCGCTAACACGTATGCCCTTTTCAATGCCACCTTCTCCGGCCCACAGGGAGCAAGCCAGAATTACATGTGCCAACGGTAATACTATGGCCACTATTAGCCTCTAGTTATTGATGTATGTATGTATGTATGTATGTATGTGTGCGGGGAGGAACAATACTCTTTTGATCACAAAAGAACGTACAATAGATAACAAATAAGATTTTATGGGAAGCAGTAAGCTTCTAACAATGGGGTGAGTTTGAGTGACATTCTGACCAGGTTGATGGTTTATGGGGTGGTAAATGGAACAGTCACTAATGACAATACATGGGTGGGCATGCATAGATTAAGGACAACGAACATTATACATTTGTAAGTGGATTTAGGCAGTACGGGCAGCTGTTCTCGGGATGTAACCATGCTGGATGAAGTGCTAGAGTGGAGGCAGTAGAACGTGAGCGGTTGGGTAGAGGCGAGGGAAAAATGTTAGCTAGAAGTCAGGTGAGAGATAGGTTAAGAGGATAACTCGGAGGCGAGGAGGTAGGCTTTTAGTTTGGTTTTGAACAAATCATTGTGTACTGTTTCTCGGATGTCCGAGGAAAGAGAATTCCATGCAAGTGGAACAAGAAGAGCGAAAGAGTCAAAGCAAGAGGAAACACAGGGAGTGTGAGGTGCCACAATAGTAGTTAAGGAAGAAGAGCAGAGATTACGAGAAAGCCTGTAGTGTTGTATAGATAGAGTGGATTATTTCTGTGGATAGATTTGTGAACCAGGAGCAGAAACCTAAATCTGGTTTTGCATTGTCAGCGTCAATGAAAGCAAAAAGGCCTGTCTATCCCTATCAAAAGGATTTGCCATACCTAACATAAAACTAACTAGGGTGCTCGCTGTCAGCAGTGTAATCCAAAATCAATGATCTGTCCAGAAAGCTATCCTGGGCTGACCCTACCACTAATCAAATATCAAAAGAAAAAGAGGTCCTGCAGAATGACTCCCTTATCCTGCACAGGCTTCTCGAGCCTCAATATTCTATCTTCAAATAGTTCTTTGTGACCTTCTCGGTCTCCCCTGTTGTTCTCTAAATACAGTTCCTTGGTTTATCAAGGTTGGGTCTTGATCCTTACTACTTTGGGATTCTTGAAGTGTCGCTTTCTTACTTTCTACTCTTGCTTTCGGTTTCAACCACTTCCTGGGTTGAAGGAACTGTATTTCAAAGGTTTCTTCACTTTCTTTAAGGTATTCACAACCAGTGGGACGTGTATGAGGAGTCCTGTGATAATCTTCCTGCCCTGTCCCCCCCGTCCCCCGGGTCTCCTGCCGCTCCTGTTACCTTCAGTCTGTTGGAATGGCATCACTGGTTCTTCCATTTGGCGTTTGGGCTCACTTTCGTAGCTTGAACGCTTCTAGTGTCTCTTCGTTTTTCCTGCTTTAGTGCACGGCTCTGCAGATCCCCTTCCACAGTGGTCTAGGCATCATTTACGAACAAGCTGGTCCACCTCCTCTGGGTCATGCCACTTCCTCGACTTTTCTTTTTTGGGCATACACAGATTAGCTTTTTACCCTCTCCGACTCTCTTGGTTTCTCTAGCTCTTCAGGTTTGAAAATCCTGGGCTCCAAAAATTGTGCGTTGCTGCGCCTTTTCTTTTTATTGGGGAAGTGCTGAATAATCCCCAATGTAGACCGGTAGTCCTTTGTCTCTCTCTCCCTTGAGCAATCATTACTACTCACTCGATCTTCTTCGTCCCAGTATGGGTGGCTTCCATCTACTGATTAATCTTAATTTCTGGAATACGCTTCTTCTCAGTATGTTTGTCTTTCTGTTAGTTATTTGGTATGACGTTACAATAACAAACAGTGACTTGTTTAGGATGAGTCTTTGGAAGTTCTGATGGTCTTAGTGGTTCTTCATAGAAGGGTTTAGGGAGTTCCTTGACAGAACAGGAGTCCTCGTTCCAAGAGGGGAGTCTCTCCCTGTGAGGTACCACTTACTGCCACCCCCGAGGAGAATGTTGCATAGTGGGCTCACCTCCGTAGCGTCACATAAAAGGGCTCCCTTCTGAGGAGAAGTGATGACATCCCGTGAATCATCACATCTGGTAGCAAAGTTAATGATCTTTTTGAGAGGACAGAAGGCATAGTTGGGGAGGGCAAAGAGGATGCTGGCACAGTAGACCAGTTTAGAGAATACAAAACTGGTTAAGAGATGCTTGGAGGTGTTGAAAGGAAGGGGTTGCCTTATTTTCCTATTATTTAAGAGCTTGAGGCAAGCCACCATTTCAGTTTTGGAGATGAGCATAGAGAAGGTGTGAGAAGGGTCAAAGATGACACAGAGGTTTCTAGCAGAAGAATAGTAAGGGACTGTGTCAGGTGGGAACTGGATAGGCAGGGTAAGAGATGAGAGTATTTGGCAGGGAAGAATAGCACCTCTGTTTTGGTAGAGATCAACATCAGAGAGTGCAAAGCCAGGCAACATTTAATAGAAGGGAGACCGTTTGAAATTTTGATAGAGCTCAGAGGAGAGTTCAGCAAAAGAGAAGAAGATTTTGGTGTCATCCACAAAGAGTTGGTTAGGAGACTCCCAAGGAGATTAGTGAGCCAAGAGCAGAGGTTTAGAGTGTAAAGATGAGAGGACTTAAGACAGAGCCCTGTGAAACACCGTCTAGAGGAGTGATTTAAGAGTTGTGTTTTCTCTATGAGACAGAGAATTAGTGAGGTGCCTGATAGGATGCAATCCAGGCAAGGGCTTGATCACACATCTGAAAAGATGCACACACAGCAGGTAAGATTCCTCTTATTTTATTACGATAGCAGGAACACTCCACTGGCTCTTCACAGCCTTCTTTCTATTTACTCTTCACTGATTTCATAGATGCACATTCTAATAGAAGATGCACATTCCCATAGTTCCAATACAGTATTCTACATTAGCACCCCGGGTGGGGGATCCAGCCAATCAGGTGGCTTGGAACACGAGCTTGAATCGCCGGTACAAGCCCCCAATCCAAGCTGTCTGATGGCCAGCTCTCCCCCCCCACCCTCCGTCCATGTTTTGATTTCTTTATTAACACCCAGCACCCCCACTTACCTTATTTCAGCTACAGCAGCCCTTGCCGTCACAGCTGCACCTTCTTGTCAGCTTCCCACGGCCGCCATGGAAAGGGAAGAGGGGCTCTGTATGCCACATTCTGAATGTTCAGCATGCAGAATGCTACACATCTGCCGTCTTCCCACATTTGTCTACAATCCAACCTAAAAAACATCTACATAAGGAAACTGGAAAGAAAAAGAGAACAAAACAAAACAAAATTAAACTTTAGCATTTTTCTTTAACCTGCAAAATACACTTGAAAAGAACATTTGAAACAATATCAAATCATTTCTCCTGTACCTGTATAACATTTTAAAGAATAAACTCCTTGTTTTTTGGCCAAATCATTAATCAGCATGCTCCCTCAGGTATAAAGTTCTGCAACACACCATCCTTGGATGACCACACCCATCATCATATACTTGTTGCAAACTGTTTGACACCACTCTCTTTTAGTCACCTCTACTGCTTGGCCCACACTTCTCCTCAGCAGAACCCTTAGTCGTACTCTGACAAAATCTATTGCAGATCCAAGCCCTACCATCTGAGGTTTTAACAGCTCCATGTAATCTTCTCACAACCTTAACTGGTTCTGACCAATTCAATGATCCCTCCTTCCTCCCTTGAGGAAATTTGACATGGACCATATCTCCCACTTCAAACATCCATCCTTATGTGGTCTTCCTATAATCAAAACTTATGTGATTACTTGTCTGTTTCTTACTGATGTTATCGCTAACCATTTGGAAATCAATTTTGCTCATACTCGCCCTACCAAACCGTTCACATGATAAAAGAAAGAGGGCTCAACCACCCTTGGCATCTCGCCACTTTATTCAATCCGTTGGCCCTTTTATAGCTGTCAAGCAGCTTCGTCACCCATCAACTCTCTCCTAATAAGATGATTTCTGCTGTTGGAAAATGGAGTAGGTCTTCCTTGTTTATATGCAGGAATCTGAAAAAAACATAATTTCAGCACGGATGGACTGGGAAAAAAATGTGGCTATAGAAATGATCTTCAAAGTGGCATCAGATTACACCGTGAGAGAAACCCAAACCCCACTAACATGAGCCTGGGTCCTCTGTCCAAGCATCTTTTTAAATTATAAGTCCAACACATTAATTTTAAAGCACATGTGTCCCTACATAGGCATTACACGGTCGGTAAACATAACGCAAAAAAAGAAAACATGTGTTCATGTTAAGGAATAGCATACTGGAAGATGTATAGCAAATTCTTTGCTTCTAAGACATGTAGGCGCTGAGGAGAGATGGAAGGAAAGGGATTTGATGATTGGGAGAGAGAGGGTAATAGAAGCAGAAAACCAGGGTGTCCACACAAAAGAAGCCCATTGGATACAGGCCCACCAGGAAATCTCCAGTGTTCCCTGTATGCCAGTCCACCACTGCATACACAATTGAAACGCCATTGTGGCACATTGCAGTTTATTCCATGCACTGTTTGTGTGTGGAACTGTTATGAGAAGTCATCTATATATCTCGATATGGGGAATATTGGAGCTGAGAAACTGCCACTCAGTTCATATTGAATGCATTACAAATCTGACAACTAATTTGTGTTTGTGCCCCTTTTGTCCACAAGCACCGCTGAACGCTGATTTTATCCTATATTAGGAATCAGAGTTTAAAGTAGAAGCAGCACCCACCATATTGCAGTACAAAGCCAGCTGCCAAATTCGGCCATTTTAGGTGGTGGACTGTTCCAATGTCCTGCGTTCTAAATTAAGATGATGGTGTCAAGGCAAATCTAAAACAAATGGCATGGAAAAAGATAAGTAGAAGTGTAAAAAAGGAAAATAAGGAAGCAGTAGTAGGTGTAGTCAGAAAGGGGCAAAGGAGGGGTCGAAGCCCCATTAAGGAAAAAAGTGGAGAACAAATGAAAGTCGTACATTTTGCAAAATGTTCATGGATTTCCAAAAATCAGTAATTCACACTTCTGCCATGCACTGAGGTTCTCATTCCGAGATGGGCAAGCTGGTATGCTCATACTGTACTATTTACAAACAACCCAACGAGAAAGAGGAAATTGGCCAATCACACCAGCGAGCATTCTATCCTGCTTTGCATAAAATCCAAGAGCATTTTTGGAGCATAAGCATGACCACATATCTTTAATCTTGAATCACGAATTACATAACTCACACTGAGATTGGTGATCATTTCATTTCTCACAAAACTCACCCGAACTTCATGTGGTTGTAAAATTGAAGCATATTTATGGATTCAGACAGCCACAGGAGTAGCATGTTACGGCTGCAACATAAATCACTCCGAGGCTCGCAGCGGCATCTCAAGAGAAATGCTTCCATAAAGGATACATTTTGCATCTCATCTCTTTGGCCTCAGCCTTCAGCTGCCGGAGCATTTGTGCGCCCCACTAGAGTGGAGTTGATTGTGTTTGTAATTAATGTGACATTTTAAACCGGACAATCGCACAATGAGGACTCATCTTCAGCATTTTAGTAGCAAATGCACCAGGTATTTTTGGATTTTAAAAATTGGGGTTCTCAGACCAGGGGAGTGAGGGATCCCTTCTGCTTACCTCAGCCTCCAAGTGGACTCCCACCTCCATAGCCCATGCTTCCCATTTCCAACCAAATGCTTCATCAATCCCTTTATACTACAGCCAGCAGACCCCTATTGTCTGTGTGTTGTGTAGCCCTTACCCTGAAAGGGGCCTGGGGGCTAAATGCTGTGGCCTTCTCTAACACTCTCCCTTAGGGGCTTCCTAAGGGACCTGATGAAACACTTGTGTATGAAACACTTGTGTATAGGCGCGTTATAAATGTAATATATATCATATGGGTTTTGCCTAATGGTTCTGTCTTTTTCGTTTCAAAAGTTGTCTCCACAGGTTCTCCTTTCTCTCACTCCTCCCCACCCCCCACTTGTCAGTCTCTCGCACTCTCTACACTCTTCCTCCTTCCCCTGATCCGACGGGTCTCTCCAACTTTGCCTTTCTCCACCTTCTAACTGCTCTCTCCCTCTCCCTATACTCAACTTTCTAGTCTTACTTTGCTCACTTTCCACATTACTTCCACTGATTTTACCTCTCTCTCTCCTCTCCTGTTTCTCCCCTCCATCAACCTATCTCTTTATTCTAATCAAAATTTAATTTTGTATAAACGAGCTTTAATACCTTCACTGGGAGCACACAGCTTTCTGGAATGGTTTTTCAGAGATTCTTTGCATTTCTATTTACCCTAAGTGCTAAGGGCATTTCTTACTTAAGAAGTTAGATGCCCCACACAAATAAGTTTGCCCCTCCCCCACTTCCCGGGAAGTTAGCCAGGCAGCCACCCATACATTTAAGTGTGCACCCATTCATCATTCAGGCACGCCCACGCAGCCACCCATACATGTAAGTGTGTCCCCTCTCACCATACTCGACATGCACACCAAGCCACTCATACATTTAATTGTGCACCCTTTCACTATACACTCACACAGGCAGCCACCTATACATTAAAGAGTTCACCCTTTCACCATACACTCACGCACACGTCATGGGGTTGAGGGGAGCCCTATTAGTTCAAAAAGAAATGGTTTCTTTTTGAAGTCACTCTGACTTCAAATTCATAAAGAAATCACTTCCGTTAAGGCAGAGTGACTTCAAAAATAAACTTTTTATTTTTGAAGTCATAGAGCTCCCCACCCCATGATATGAAGGCCTCCAAGCCATGCCATGGGTGGGGGGAGCCCTCAGGGTTCAAAACGATTTTTTTTCTTTTTGTAGTCACCCTGCCTTCATAAAGAAATTATGTAAATAACCCTTTTTTTAGTCCGGGGGTTGGAGCGGCCACGACATGTGGTGGTGGGCTCCCTGATTCGCAGGGGCCCCTTTTATACCAGTGCCCTTGGTTCTTTTGTTCCCAGTTTCTCACTTGATTCATACGGGTATGTGTATCCCCTCCTGGTATATCTTTCTCCTGATTATTGTGTTTGGCTGATTCCAAGGCTCAGGTTTTTAGGGATCTGGTAACCACTCTTATTATTTATGTCTGTCTCCTTCTCTGGACTTTGTTGCCCCTCTTAGGGATCGAGACTTTTTGTTCCTTCTCCCATTCTCACTGGCTGGTATCTGTGCCACCCTCTACTGTGAGCAACCTGCCTACCTTTTCCATGGTAGGTCCTGCTCCAGTGAAATGGCTTCGGCCCAGTGACGCTGGCGTTCTCCCTAGCTCCTTGGCGTCCTCTCCTGAACACAAGCAGGAGTGTTTCTTCGCTCACCTCTATATTGCTCTCTGGTTTTGCATAGTGCGAGCCGGGTACTTGTTCCTCTCTCACTTGCCGGGTTTGGCGTTGGTTCCTTGGCTCCAGGATCACCACATCATCTGCTTGGTCATGCCCTCCCTCTAGGGCCGGCTCAGCTCAGCCTCACCAACACTGCACAGCCCTGTGCATCATCAGCCACACTTCTAGTTCTCTCTGGCTTCTCTCATGGTTTATCTTGGGGTCTCCATGCAGATCTCCTTCCAGATCCTTTTCCACACCATCTTTTTCCGTTCGGCATCACGGCACTGCCTCCCAATGAAATGGGTACACCAGAGGCTTGCCTCTGTGTATCTCTTCACCTCCATTCAAGGGGAAAAAGCCCTTTTATTCTTGCTACCATATACCAAAGGGATGTGTTTAACTGTCGAGCACATTGAGAGGCCAACATTGCCTTGAGCCACTGTTCAAATGCAGCTCCACAGCTGACAGTTAGTTCCACTTCTGGTATTCCTATCTATTCAGACAAAGTCTCCGTTGTAGGGAGTTCCTTGCCGGAATGGTAGTCCCTGCCCCCTGATGGGAAGTCACTTTGGACATTTTTGGTGTCTCTTTTTATTTATTTATTTATTTATTTGTTTATTTATTTTTTATTCATGTATACTGCGCCATAGACCATGGGCATCAGGGCGCAAGAGTTCCACACCTGTTTTCATAGGGAAACGAAGTGTGTATCTTTAGGTGTGGCATGGGCGGTCTAGCTTTCTAATGATTGATAGAATAAGAGGCGTCATGGGTTTACATGGGCAATTGGGCTGAACAGCTATGTGCAGACTATCTTGAGGCATCCAAGTAGCATGTTATTACCACATACACATTTCATGTTATAAGCTTATCAACTTGTTGATCAAAAATATCCTTCTCCTGCAAACCCTTGCAATGTGCTGCAAAGGCCTGAAACAGTTAATGGTAACCAACCCGTAAATTTTACAAGGAAGCCAAGGGCTGCTGCAAAATGGCAAATAAATCAAAGGGCTCTGCGAGATTGCACACCATACATATATATATATATCAGATGTTATTATAAAAAAGAGAAATTGGATAATTTCCACTCATTTCTGTTCGAGGATGAGGAATCGCGCAGGTAATGAATCTTGATGATCTATTGAAATGCCTATCAGCCAGAAATTATTTTTTTTTCTATTAGGCAGATAACGCTTGTAGCAATACCATTTTTCATCAGATGTTCCTTTCTGTACAGGGATGTGCAATAATTAGGAAAACTTAAAGAATATATGATGGAAAACTGCCTTCTGCTCTTCAATATTTAATTGTGCCTGTTTTATAATTGCATCATTTAAAATTACACAAAGGTATCTCACCGCAATTGCGATTCTACACCTCAGCTTTCGTGAGGGATCGAGGAGAACATTTGGCTTCATCTGCAGTTCTGAAGATGAAGGAGAGGACGTCTTCGGCAAATGCAGATACTGTGATTTGACTTTGAAGCAAGAAGGATGTTTTGCCTTGAAGCCAGTACAATCCCCTGATGTGTGTTTATATGTGTGTGTGTAAATAAGCCATCTATTTTCTATCCTCCACGTTGTGGTGAAAACTCTTCTCAGGGCCTAGTTCTCGTGGGCCCAGAGACTGAGAGTGAATGAGTCCAAACGCTTCCACTTTCCTGCAATTGGGCTTTTCCAGCCTCGTTCTGGTGATGGCTGCTGCACGCAGCTCCCAGGTGGATGCCATGTTCTCGAGCCTCTCGCCATTGTGCGCAAGCTACACGTGCGCACTCACATCAGAGTTGTGCAATGGTGGCAGCTGCGGCAAACAGGGTGGTCGTCACTGCCAGGTGAGCTCTGTGGAATGCATAGAGTTGCCACCGACCCGGATTTAGACCAGACTCACTGTATTTTGAGATGTGACCGGTTTACAGACAATAAATCTGGATTTTATCTCTCGCGTGGGCCAGTCGCAGTTTGAAGAAAGACTGAGTAGTCAGGGGCAGCCAGGGGCCTAGCAGAAGAATTGGCCTTTGGGGATTTAAGGTGTGTGCCAGCCTGCCAAGCTGTCATATTGCATTTAAATGGTTTGGTGTTCTACTTGGACCTATGATTTACAACTCCTTTGTCAGATCAGGGCTGCCGAGTAGACAGAAATTAATGGAAAATGGGTCATGGTGGCAGGTTCACCTTTAGTGACCCTTTCATGTGCAAAATTCCAACGCTTCATGGAAACTGCTAATGTTGGGCCTGTTAATGTTGAAGGCCCATATGCATATTAAAGCAACGTCCAGAGAACAGTTATCACCAACTATTTGGTGTATTTGTGAAAGGAAAAGGTAAACTGTTTATTTAAAGAGATTTACAAAGTTGCCGGCTTCTTTGAAAGTAAAAAGGCATTTTTTTGTAAAACTGCACATTTTATTTACACCTATGCACAACAATATGGTGGATGCCTGCTTTCAACAATGAAAACGGATTCCCCGGTTTCCCTGATGCAGAATGGGCTCCCTCCCACCTCGTTGCCTGGAGGACCATGGATCCACCTTTACCATACCATAGATTGAAGGTAGGCCATCTGGGGGAATTTTGGGGCTGATCTTAATATGCTCTGGGCGCCAACCCGAAAAACCTTTTGTTGCCGTGCATTGCTGCGTTTCATTTGAAACAAAAGACCTTTCCATCTGATGTGTTCTATTGTGCTGTGCACTGCTGTACTGCAGAAGTGGTGCTCAATACACCATTATCATTCATATATCAGTCCTCCTAGATCATGGCCGACACCGTTTTATTACAATACTACGGTGCCTGGCCCAGTACTGCTAGGATTGGTCCCTCAGTTATTCTTATTGACCACTCAGGCAAGCTGGCAGGCAAATGCCGGCCCGCCTCCAAGGCCCATGAACTAAGGCCCCTATATGTTCCCTGTCCATTGACTGGTCGGATCTGGGATCCTCTCGTACACCCCCCATCGTTACCCATGAGGCTAAGGAGAACTCCACACATTCTGGACACCTGTAATCAAGGGAGCAACTATCTTTTCCTGGAAAGTTAGTTCTCTCAACCAAGGTCGATGACCCTCTTCCTCCCACATGGACTGTCTCAACGCTCACCCCATTTCATCCGGACTATAGCTCTGGCCAGGTGCCACATGTGTTTCACCTTGTCCAACTAAAAATGTGATTTTGCTGTGCCCAGCTGCCGCATGTGTTTCACCTTGTCCAGCTAAAAAATGCGATTTTCCTGTGTTCAGCTGCTGCATGTGTTTAAACTTGCCCAGCCAAATCGAATCTATTTGTGCCCAGCTGCTGCATGTGTTTCACCTTGTCCAGCCAAAAATGTGATTTTGCTGTGCCATCTGCAGCCTCTATTCCCTGCCCCTGTTTCTCCCCTCCCCTCCGACCCTACCCCTCACTCTCTCTCTCGACTTGCTCTCTCCTCTTTTTCTATCCTCCTCGTATTGTTGTGTATTGTCCCCCCTCTGTTTTCAACCCACTCGCCCCATCCTCATCTCCCCTCCACCCCACTTCCCATTCCCTTACATTTAAAACTGCTTAACTTGTCAGATCGTAGTACTGCCCAGTGCTACCTTTCCTACACTCCTCTTCCCTCCCCTCTCACCAACCTACCCCCTCCGTTGTATTTATATGGTGCCACTATATAGTTGTTTGCAACTTAGCATTGTATAGTAGCCTGTCTGTTTTATCCTGCCCCCCTCCCACCCACTTTTGCCCTATTTGTGAAAGGCACTTGGAAAAACTAAGGACTGTCGTCAGACATGAAAGAGTTATCTTCACTGTTATATGTACTATTTGCACTTATATACGCACTTACCCTGCTCTGTGCAGGCCTGTATCATTCAGAAAATCAATGGCTCTGAATGACTGTTGTTTTTATTCCCACTGCCCGCCCCCTACTTGAGCGCTTTGAAACACTTCTCTGTGTAGGCGCTATACAAATAAACAATGAATAAATAAAACACAAGCTTCCTTTTTTTTAATTCTGGCACTTACAGCTCTGCAATGGTGAATGAAAAGCAAAACTATAAATACCAGAATACAGAGCAACACTCAGCACAGATTGAACTGCTCACACCAGGCAAACATGGACACATGGAATATACATGTGCAAAGTCCTTTTGACTTTGTCAGAGGCTGATGTTCATTCATTAATAACTTAGCTCAAACCAACTAATGATCTAGTTTTTTCAACGCCAACATGTACCGCGAGTCGAATAGGATTGAAAATCACCCCATTTATGACCGGCTTCATAAATAAATATCTTTAGCAGGGTATAGTGCCCATGGACTCGAAGAAAGCCATTTTCGTGCCTTTGTTAAAAATAAAACCTGCAATTATCTACGTTGCAGATTTATCGACCAATTGCGGGGCTCCCATGGCCAGGTAAAGTGCTTGAGAAAGTGGTTCCCAGCCAATTGCAGGATTATGTGGAGGAGGACCCTTTTCAATCTAGTTTCAGGCCTAGGGGCCGTGAAGGCTCTGCTGGCAGTGCAGGATGATCTATTAAAGGTCATGGATGTAGGAGATCTCTCATTGTTTGTAATGTTAGATCCCTCCACAGCCATTGATACGTTTGATCATTGTATCATGCTCAGCTGTCTGAGAGAAATTGGTAATATCTCAGAACGTGCAATGAAATGGATTAATTCCAGCAGGTTAAATTGGGGGCTTTCTTTCAGATCCTATTCCCTTCAGTCGTGGAGTAACATGGGATGAATTTCCACTCTTATGCCAATGACACCCAGATAGTCATTAAAAAAGGAAATGTTGATGAAACATTCCTTAGAGTCAAACGGTGCCTCGATGAAGTTAGCCTTTGGATGTCAGAAAATCAGCTGCAACTTAATCCTTCTTAAATTTAGCACTTTCAGTTCACGCTCCTTGAGGGGCAACCTCGCAGCACTTAACCCAGGGCCCTGATGGACCAGACTCTTTGTATCCCCCACCACCCCCCGTCCCTGCACCTCTTTCTGTAAGCATGCATGACCTAAATGTACTAGAACCAGTTAGTTCATCTGTCCTGTCCCCCACCCACCGTTTTCTGTCCCCCCTCCCAAGCTTGGTCTCAACTGTACCACTTCATGCACTTGCACTAGGTGAAATGTCATCAAGCCTAGTATGCTAGTTTTTCTGTTTAGATCACTCAAAATCTTCAAGGCCTAAGAATGATTACTGTATTCCCCTGTTACCTTCCCGCCTCGAAGCACTTTGAAGGACTTCACCTGTGTATAAGAGCTGTATAAATAAACAATACATAAATACAAATAAATCCGTCTAAGACCGAGGTTGCGCTGCTTGGACCTAAACATCTTTTTGCGGTATGGAAGCGTCCCAAGAACCCATTTTTTTGGGGGCCGTGAGAAAGTTTGCCTCCACAATTATAAATCTACGGTGTATCTGGCAAGACAATCTTAGTAGTGAAGGCCAGATCAGTGGCAAGTTCCAGGCAGTGTTCTATTCTTTGTGCATGCTATAACATGTTTTGCTGTTCATTCCAGTCGATGATCATACTGTTGTAGTGGGTTCATTAGTGAATTCACACTGGGACTATTGCCTCAGCCTTCTTGGTCGGATTCTGGTCCAGCAGCGACAGAGACTGCAGAGAGCGTAGAACACTGCTGTAAGAATGGTCTGTCTACTGGGCAGGTCTACTCATGTCTCGGTCGCTTGCCGGACTCTCCACTGGTTGGCAGTGGAAGACAGAATATACGTCAAGGTGGCTTGCTTGATTTTCAAGAGTTTGAAGGGTTCTGCCCCTCCCTATTTGGGGGATAAATTTAGTTGGTGTCAACCAACCAGGACATTACGTTCAGGAGGTCAATTGTTGTTAAAACTCCCTCACTCTTGTTGTGTCACAAGGGAGACAGAAGGTTCGCTGCCTGTGGCCCAAAACTGTGGAACAGCCTTCCTTGAGAAATCAGTGCTCTAGAATCTATTTATCAGTTTCCAATAGCCCTTAAAACCTTCCTCCTCAAATGAAGGATCGATAGAGGTTCTCTCATGGGCTTAGCATGTCCTCATTTGATAAATGGTCCCTTATACTGTGTGTTAGTCCTGTCTTGCTTCCTTTTATACCAGCTCTGCCTTTATATGATTAAGTTTGTTCGGCGCACGTTTATAAATGGCTTAAAATCAAATAAAAAAAATCACATCTCTTCTTCACAATCACCATATATAGGAAGGAGTAAGTGGTGTAAAAGAAGCTGACTGGTGTTTGCCTTTTAGTCAACACCAATCTGTGTTTGCTTTGCAGTGCACACATTTGAGAACAGCTAAACTACAATTCCCAGAATGCAAACTCTTGGTAAATGAATAACCAAGGCTGGATGGGAGGTGTTAGATATGTAATGGGACAACTTCTCTATAATTAAAGCTTTTTGGGAATGGTCAGTCTAGCTAATTTTAAGTGAGAGTTCAGACATGCATGGCCTCCAACCCCACATTAACCTTCAAGCCTATTTGTAGATCTGCATTTCTATTGGGAAAAATGTATCTTCATTATTCAGGCCTGCCAGGATTTTTTCGACATGAAATTGAACGTTTTACGACATAAAAAATCTCTTTGTGTGACACAAATTTGTATTTGCTGCAGCATTTTTGCTTCACATTTTGCAATAATGGGAGGGTGATAGAGAACTAGATTGCAAAATATGTAGTGTGTGGGCGTGTGAGGCTGCAAAAGAGCCAGATTGTCCTTGTTGAAATGATAGCAGAAACCACATACAAAAGGTGCAAATAGAGCCCCAGATGTCCTTGGTTTGACAGAACTGTTCGTTTTGCTCTACTGTGGTTTATTATACAAGCCTATTTTATATTAATAACTTTATTTATCGTTATCATTTGTAATGGTGCAAATATTGTCCTTCTATGTTCTCCAATACCCAAGCACCGACACACCCCTCCACTCACCAACAGCCCCCATACTCACCAATTCTCCATTATAACTTACACTCTCAAATCTCTCACTCTGACAATCATGTGCATACTTACTTGCTCTTTCACACTGCCAACCCACAAATCACCCTCGCTAGTCCCTGCTACACTCAATTGTGCTCTCAACTCACACCTTATGCATTCCACTTTCTGACATGGAACTCAAGAGGTCACATGGCTTTATTCACTAATCAAGACCTTGTTTATAACATTTGAAAACACAATATTATATGTATTCAGGAGCATTGGCTTACGTCACCTCCCATTCTGGATCGTTATTATACATGTTTTCAGAATGCCCAATACGTTCCCTTAGGACGCCCCATGGGAGGCCTTTTTTCCATGTTTAAACTGGGTTCTGGGATAACAAATGTGAAGACTTTGATGGCAGAAAAAGGTTTTTTGTTCAGTGAATGTGTTTTGAAAGAGATGGGTTGGAGCATATCACTTTACTAATCAATATGTATTGGCGCGAAGGAGCAAAACTATACATCTTGTACTGATAGAGATTATTAATTTTGTGGGATGTTGGTTGAGCAGAAATGAAACTGGTCATTTGATTATTTTGGGGCAATATAAATTCGACTTGTCTGATGCAAGAAATGTCCCATAACGAAAATAGATGTGTACTTTTGAATAAGATATCCACAAAAAGCATCAAACCTGCTGTGAAATGACTAAACTGTATGAATTCCCTGAGTCTCTGTAAACGGTAATTGGTGTTGTAGCTGGTAAATAAATCTACTTGGTCTAGATGAAAAATAAAATCGACCTTGGATTATATATTCGTGGACCAACTAATGCATGGGAATGCATACATTTGGACATTGTGTACACCACATTGAGCGATCATTATATGCTTAGTTGTACTTTTGAAGTACAGAAGGGCACTCCGATCCAAGTTTATTCCGAGTCCGTAGCTACTAAGTTTAGGGGAAACAGAATAACTTTGAACAACGCGGCCATTATTAGTCTTAACAATGAAGTGTCCCACCTCCTTGAAAACACTAATTTTGAGCATAAAATGGGGTTGTGGACAATTTCGACCAGGCACTGTCTCTTGTATTGGCTCCAATTATTTTGGTGGGCCCTAAGGCGAAACCACCTAAACATGGAAATAAAGAAAATTTCCATGTTTAAGATTTAGAAACTGCGATACGTAAGAGAGAAAAGGGACATATCATATGATGAGTCCTATTAAGAAATCTGCCTTGTCAACATAAGAAATCTGCCTTATCAACAAAAAAACAAGATAACAATGCTAAAGTTACATTGAAATATAAAAACTGGGCTAGAAGACAAAGAGCAAAACTCAAACAATTAGACTCAGAAGCTATGTTTTCTATACTTAAGACATAACATGTTAATAACTTCTGGAAGTTGGTGAACTCTGCTAAACGTTATAAACAAGGAGCCCAAATGAATTATATTACCGAATTGGACTGGATTGCACACTTTGAGAAATTGTACGCTAGGGATGAAATTGTTTTTACTGGTAAGAGTAAAGTTCATTTGGATTCTAGTACCCAATTTGACTTTGATATTCCTCCAGAAATTGTATATGATGCCATTCTGTCCGCTAGCCAATCTAAATCCCCAGCTCATAAGGTAGTGTCAATTAAGTTATTCAAGGGAAATTTGTGTGGATGGGCAATACTCTCGTTCTTATTTAATAACATCATAAAGGAAGGGTATTTCCTGCCTTCCTGGTCTTTCCCCTACATCATTCCCATCTATAAACGAGGGCCCCATTGCAATCCTAACAGTTATTGCCCCATCTCAAATATCGATGCAGACTGCACAATTGTTGCTGCTTTTCTGCTAAAACGTCTTGAAATATGCTAAAAGGGGTGAGGCGATTACAAAAATGGGAGACGGGCTTCAGAAAGGCCCATGGTACCAACATAAATCGCTATATTCTAAATTGTTGTCAAAATCTTACTATTGAAGGCCTGTACACAAATGTTCATGTTGCGTCATAGATCTAAGCGCAGCCTTTGACACAGTTAGTTGGAATCGTCTGTGGTAAAAACTTTTTAAATGGGGCATACCGTCAGGGCTTTTGAAGTTAACAGTTCAATTGCATGAAACTACTGTGGTTCAAGTCAGGTTGAATAACGCTAGGGCATTAACTAGAACTATCCCTGTTGAGAACGGCCTAAGACAGGGCTGTATATTGGCCCCATGCCTCTTCAACCTATACGTTTCTAATGTGGGAGAGGAAGTTGATGAAGCAGGTTTGGCTCCACCAAAAATCAGAGATGTATGAATAATTTGGTCATCATACGTGGATGATTTTCTCCTTTTCGACACCACTCCTGTCGGCTTGCAAAGGGTGATTTCAGCATTTGAACGGTAAGTGTATAAAAACCTTTTGAAAGAGAATGCTAAGGTCCTGACCTTTACAAAAACAAAGCGCACCATAAAGAATAATTGCTCAATGTGTGGGGCTAGATTGGAGAATGTGAATGACCTTACATACCTTGGCTTTCATGTGTGGAGTACTGTAAATAAAGATGGATTATGTTCTTTTTTTAACACTGTGCTGATCATATAACTAGCCAGATGAAATACATCAAACGTAAGTTTTGTAAGCACTCACCGTTACCCTTGCTAAAGTACTACATCACAGATGCCATCCTCAGCATTACTTATGGGGTGGAAATATATCCCTCATGGGCATATGATATTTTGGGAAAGATTGAGAGTAAGGTCTGGAGATAAGTATTGGGTATTTCACACGCAGTGCCAACAGCTGCTATAGTGTATGATTTGGGCATCTGTGGCATTAAGGATAGAATAAGGTGAAAATGGTTAGATTTTTACTATAGGTTGTTGATGCGTACCATCGGTTCTCTTTATGCGGAAATGAATCCAATTCTCCTTTTGAAGCTGACCAAAGTTGTAACAGACTTTGAGAAATGTTGTGAACAAATCCTGTTTGAATTGGTGTTAACTACAGAAGATTTAAAACACAACTTGGGAGGGTTAACACATGTTTATATAAACTAAATTGGTGTATATTGAAGCATGAGTCATATCCCACATAAGCATAAGGACAGCAGCCATGTTGTTGCACACTGCCAGTCATTCCCGTGTCCCCTTATTAGGTCTGAGGCAATATGGCTTCAGACCTAGACATGGAACCGAAACTGCCCTCATCGACCTCAAGACCCAAATCCAGACACTGAAAGACAAAGGTAAACTAGCTCTGCTCCTCTTACTTGACCTATCAGTAACCTTTGATTTGGTTGATCATACAATCCTATGCAAACACCTGTCCACAGCTGCAAACTTCTCCAACCAAGCTAATGTCTGGATTAACTCCTTCCTTAATAATAATTCTATGAGCTAAACATCAACCAAAGAATAGCCTACAAAACCCTGTCTCTTACCCCAAGTGCCTTTCTAACCAAGCACCCATTTATCTGGCCAAAACAATCTCTCGCCATACATCAGCCAGACCCATTAGGTCTTCCATGAGACATTGTGTCACTGTACCCAGATTTAGGCAACAATGTGCAGGTGGAGCTAGATTCCCGGTCCTAGCGGCTAGAAAATGGAATGCCCTTCCCCTCGCCAGTAGGGAAGAACAATCGTACTACACATTCAGGAATAAGACCAAAGCCTGGCTCCATGAGCAAGACAGAGATTCCACTGACTGAGCTCTGCGTTCTGATGCACACCTCCTAAAGTGTTCCACCTACTGACCTGTCATTGTATATTGCATGCTCATTGTATATACCTTGCATGTGTTTTTTCCTTGTACATATAACCTGCATTTTTTTTAATGTATTATTATACATTGTATATATTTTGCAACCTGTAAACTAAGCGCCCAGTTGCCCAAGGGCTAGTTGCGCTCTATAAATAAATAAACTAAACTAAACTAAACAGCACTACTTTAGATGGTTCAGCAGCATCATTCCAAGGATTGCAAGTTTGCAGCTTGATTTGCATATTTTGCATCTGAGGCCCCAAGTGATATAAAGACCAAGTCAACGTTTACTAGCAGGGAAGTGTTATTTCTTCTATGATTAATGGAGATATGTTTAATTTTAAGAATATTATATTGGAATACTGATGCAAAGGAATACATGAGCAAGATAGGAAAAGTTATCCAACAAAAAACTAGAGCAAATAAGAATTGGAGCATGGATTTTTATAATGAAAAAACAGAGGGAACTGTTACAGGCAGCAACATTCACTGCACGACCGCCCGCAGCAGGCAAATGTGTATCCTGCTGGCGTATAAATACATAGTTTTCGAATTTACTGACGTGCGCAGCTGGTTCAAGCTTATTTGCTCCATCTATCTCCTAATAGGTTTTAAAATAGATGTTTTTTTATATACAATTTAAAACATTTAGAATGCAGCATTTGTGCAACTTTTCGGGTGGGATCATGAAAGCAACTTAAAAATATGTGTGATTGCTCCCTCTCTGAGGCACAATTAGTATAGAATGGAGTAACAGCTAGAGTTTCCCTAAATGAGTGATTGCATCGTTCGTAGAAGGAAGCAAGTGCACGTCTAGTCTGGAAGGAAGTATGTAATTGATATCCTTGTTCATTTAATATTGGAACTAAGTTGGCTGTTATTTAGTAGACAAACATGTAATGTGGATTTATATGATATGATACAATCGATCATTGATAACGTGCCTGTACACAAGTGTTTTTATGTGCGACAAGACAAGGGAGGGAAGCTAGAGGGAGGACAAGACAACGATATTACTAGGCCTTGTGTCATTCAGATCGTGCAAGTGCGAGAACGAAAAGTGCAAAGGGATAGGGGGGCAGGAGAGAGGTGCCAGGGAGAGAGACAGCGGGGCAGCCATACTCTGAATAAGTGCAGTACAGGGCAGTATGGCTCTGGTTAAGTGCAACAGAGGCAATGGACTGTAGAGATTACAGTTAAAGCCCCCTAAGTGCATGGTAGGCCCAGAGGCAGTGCAGGGGTGACAGATCAAGAGAGATCCTGGTACCCAGTGAGACTCTGAGGGTAGCCAAGCAACCAGTTGTACAGAAGACAGGTAGGTCAGCAGGGGTGGGAGAGAGAGAAAGCAGAGCAGAAGAGGAACGTTTTGAGCTTTTTCCGGAACTTCATGTGGTCCGGCTCAAGTTAGGGAGGCCATTCCAGAGGGAGGCACCTGCAGACGAGAGAGATCTACCCCCACTCCCTGCCTGGAGAAGTGTCTGACCCTTAGAGAGTTGGAGGTAGATGAGCGAAGGGCTCAAGAAGGAAGGTATGTATGAACAGAGTGTTGGATGTAGTGCAACCCTGGCCCCAGAAATACTTGTGGGAAATGCAAAGGGTCTTGAACTAGATCATTGCAGCCACCAGGAGTCAGTGGAGAGATTCGGTCCCTGGGATTCAGTCCAAGAAGAAGTCTTGCAGTTCTGGATTAGTTGCAGAGAGTGGAGAGTGGTGGATGGCAGATTTAGAAGACTGTTGCAGTAGTCCAGCCTAGAGTTAACCAAGGTTCTGGAGACAGTGAGCTTCTGGGGGAAGGTGAGAATGGGAAGAGTACCTTTGAGGAGGTGCAGCTGGTAGTGGGACTTGTTGGCGACATCCGAAGTGTGAGAAGAGAAAGAGAAGGTGGCGTTGAAGATGATACCAAGGTTTTTTGCTTCACAAGAAGGCGAAGGAAGGGGGCACGAGGAGGGCGGCCAGAGTGAAAGAGGGAAAGCGGGAGCAGGAGTCCCAATGAGAAGGATCTCTGTCTTACTGGCATTAAGGCAGAGATCGTTGGAGGCTCACCACTCCTGAATCCCGGAGAGACAGTCAGGAATGAGAGAGGAGAGGAGAGGGGAGGAGGCCAAGGTGAACCTGAAGGAGAGCTGAGTGTCATCTGCATAACACTGAAACTTTCAGCAGAAGGTAGAGATCAAGTAGGCCAAAGGTGCCAAGTAGAGGTTGAAAAACCAGGATGAGAGCATAGAGCCCTGGGAAACGCCACAGGTGGAGAGAGAAGTGGCAGAGACAAAGGAACCAAGTTGGACCTGGGAGGGGCAGTCCAAGAAGAAGGAGGTCAACCATTGCAGGGCCTGATCCGTGATGCCCAGGTTCTCATGGAGTCGATTGATCCGGATGGCGTGGTTGACCATGTAAAAAGCAGAGGAAAGATCAAGGGGGATGAGGAAAGAAGGCATCCTGAAATCAAGGTTAGAGAGAAGATCTTCACAGGTGTTCAGGAGAGCAGCTTCTGTGCCTCTGGCAGTTCTGAAGCCAGACTGATGGTCATAGAGACAACCAACAGATTCAGTGTGGAGAGTAAGCTGGGAGATGGCCTGCTTTTCCAGGCGTTTGCCCAGGAAAGGGGTGATGGAGATTGGGCGATAGTTTGCAAGACAGGATAGGCAGATGGCTTCTTGAGGAGGGGCTTCACAATAGAGTGCTTGAGGAGAGAGGGGAAAGTTCCAGTGGTGAATGAGTGATTACAGAAATTGTCCAAGGCTGGAGCAAGGGTGTCAATATAGTGCTTAATGGTTCGGGAAGAGCAGGGGAGCACCTGTTTGGACCGCACTTTCATAAATCGGACTAGTCTAGAAACCTTGTCAGGGTTTGTCAGAGAGAAAGAGGAGAAAGGGGCAGGAGAGGGAGGGTTGGCCAAAGATGGGCCGAGAGAGGAAGAGGATATAGAGGACAGGGTGTCCTCCGTTTTAGTGGTGAAGTAAAAGGCAACCTTAACCTCTGGTACACATTAAGCTATGGTTACTATGCTTTCGGACACGCTGTGGGCTCTGCAAAATGCAGTATTTTGTTTGGTTTGGTTTTTACTGTTATGTTTTTCAGATTCTGTATCACACGTCTCCCAGGTCATTGATACATTTCAAAATAATATCAGATTTGTATAAAGTGCTTTGTTACGGCTTGCACCCGCTTCTAAGGGATGTAATTGCAGATGTTGTTATTCCTTGCTTTAATGGTATTCCATTGTTGGACCGGTGAAGAGTGAAGTGTGAGGGGCTGAGTTGGCCTTGCCAGGATTCAAACTTGCGAAGGACAGTCTGGTCCCATATCTGAGGCCAGCTTTCAATGTGTGCGCTATCATCCTAAATGTAAGCAAAAAGGTTATTTAAAGAGTGCTCCAAGCTCGCTCCTCACAATTACAACTGGGTTTTAGGATAGCCACTATCAGTGGTGGAATGGGAACCAAAAGAGGCCCTGGAAATAATGTTCAAAGTGGCCCCATATTACACGTTTTCAACAAGCCCAACCCTTTTCCTATTAGAACATTCGGAAATAAAATAGATGATCACACACAAGAGGCCCAGGGTGCAAAGGCCTACCTGGAAATCTCCAGCGTTCCCTATAATCCAGTCCACCCCTGGCCGCTATGTATATTAGACACCTTGTATTTAAAATGTGTATTCTGTGGCTATCATAAAAGCATGGAGTGGATTTCACTCCCTAGGACAGAACGTGAAGACCGCCCAATGTTCTTGAGATATCTTGATTGCTAAGGGGGGGAGGCAGTTCATTTTCTTTACAGGTGGGAAAACGGATATGGTCTTTATGGTCATAGAATTACACCAGCGGTCCTTATTGCTGCAACATTCATCTGGAGTGCTCTCAGGGAGCAAAATGCTTGTAGGACTCTGTGCTGCTGGTGCAGCGGCAATGTTCCTGCCACATTCCATGCCCTGCCACACATCGCTTTTTTTCCCTATTCACCAAACCACCTACCCTGGCCCTCCACAGCTCTACCTTCCTCTGAGTGCTTTAAGTGGAGTGAGAAATCGTGGGGGTGTGTCCTGAATTATAGGCGTGGCCTGAAGTGTCCCCAACACGAGACAATAAAAAAGAAAGTTTGTGTCCCACGCTGGGTATTGAAACCCGAGCATTGTACTCTGATATTTCATTTGTGCTCAATTTCTTTAGTTTGTGTTAATAGACTGATACAGCGTTATGCGTCAAGCAGTCTATTGAATGAAACACGAAATTGAGCACAAATGAAATAGCACAGTGCAATGTGAAACTGGCTTGTCACCGTCAGGGCTCGGCTTGGGGATTTGAACCCGAGCCCTGCCACTGACAAACCAGTGTCGCACTGCACTGTGCTATTTCGTAGGTGCTGCAATTCTTGTGTTTCATACAGTAGACTGCTTGACACATAGGGCCGCATCACGAGTTGGGCGCTATCTACCCTACCGCCAAACCCACCAGCGCTATTAGCGCCGGATCGCGGGTTTGGCGGATTTGGAAATCCCCATTCCCCATTGAGCCCATTCGGGAATGCCCCATTCCCCATTGGGCTCAATGGGGAAATTTCGCGCTCATACTGCCGGCGGATTTCCTGCCGGCGGTATGAGCGCGGATTTTCGGTGGATTTCCCCCCAGCTTTGGGGAGAAATCCGCCAAAGCCCTGATTTGGCGGACCCTTAAATCTGGCGGTAACAGCGCTACCGTCGGATTTAACGGTTACCGCCAAACTCGTGATGAGGCCCATAATCTATTGAATGAAACAAACAAAATCCAACACCTACAGAATAGCACATGTGACACTGGCTAGTCTCTAGCTATCCGCGGGTTCGAATGCAGCATTCTCGCTGCATTTCTGGAATGGTGGCCCTATGCATGCCAGCCTCGCCCTTCCATCATTTTACCTACAGACATTTGACTTGACATCCAGCATGCACGCAGCAGCGGTTTAAGTGGGATGAGAACGCGTGGAGGCATTCTAGCAAGGGGCCAGGCACATAAGTACTTGGCAAGGGGTGGACAAGAGGGAGCATCTCCTTTTATTGCTTATGATGTTGGGAGAGGAGGGTGCATTGCTAACGGTGCTTTTGCTGCACCCACCTCTCCCTTTGTTTCGTAATCTGTTGAGCTGACTCCTGCAGGCAGCCCTTTCACCGTGTGCTCAAATATCCCCCTTCTACCTTTCCCCACCCAACACAAATGACCAGTATTTTGCAGTGTAAGGGATGCCTGTTGGGTGTGGTTACTAAATTAAGAAACAAATGGAGAGGCAGGTACAGCAAGAGGAACTATGCCAATTTGCTCCCCTCTCCACCTGAGATGAGACCTGCCCATTGTGCCAATTGGGCTAGTGAGGGAGCCCTGGGTCAGGAACACTTTTTGGAGACTGCTGGGGCTCGGCCTCAGGCACCAATGAAAAACTGTCCAACAGTTGCAAATGGCAATTCATTCCATTTTGCAACAGACTGTATTGCCCAAGGGGGAGGTTTTTGATAAAATGTGATGCAAACTGCATTTTAAAGGCTATTTATTCAGTAACACTGGTCAAACCTACGAGCTGAATGGTGAGTAGCTTATCAAACTCCCACATGGGCCAGAAAACGGGTCCATTTTGACCAAAGAAATTAGACCGCACTAGCATTTTCTGTTTTTGGTTCGGGCCTTGCCCCATTGCCCTATAGTCCAGTCCGAGCCTGTACCAAGTCCACTTAAAGCCCTGGCGTTGCAGACATGATGCAGTCACAACACTGGAGTGCTTTGCGTTGTGCAGCTTATCGTTGCTGGTGGAAAACCTTATAAAAACCTGCTTTTTTTAAAGCATTTCGGTGCAACAGTTCTCTAGTCATTTATGTGCAGAGTACTGAATAAGTGCACCTGCCAATCAATCAACCAGTCATTGAAATATCACAGCTTTGTCCTCACACATCCAAATGTTAAATAATTCCTACTCTGTGGAAAAAAGCAATAATTATATTCTTAAGCAAAGTATACATCTGTATCGCTACCTGTATCCTTTATATTCATTAAAATCAAAGCAGCTCTGACACGTGGCCCTGTTTTCCATGAACACCTGCTCATTATCAGATGTATCTCCTGGAATGAATGGGATCATGGCGTGCGCCCCCATATGCCAAAATAGCACTTCAAGTGCCGAGCAGTAGCTATTTGATGTGGCCTGTGTGCTTCTGCTTTCCAATGAAAGGGACCCGTGAGGCGGAGCGGTGTGGGTGGGTTCCCAGGTGCAGGCAGTGAATCCATCATCAGGCTGTCATTCCTCGCGGGGGAGGGCGGCCGGGGCATGGGGTGAAAGTGGGAGTTTTGGATGCTGACGTTGCAAAGCCACCCACCCACCGCCTATTTTTAAGGCTGTACGTGTCTAACCCAGGCTTTGCGGTGGCGGCCGTTAGGAAACCGTGCAGCGCCCTTGAAGAGAAAGGAAACCCTTTTAATGTGGCGGGGCAAGGCTTTGCGCTTTTCATCGCCGAAGGAGGGAATTCTCCACACATCTGCCACTGCTTCCACACGCACGGCGATTGCAAAACGTGTAAACGTGACTACAGGGTACGCACGCTTACGTTGACTGACACAACTATAGTGGAGATTTGACAGCAACCGGAAGCGGGCAAGGGCGGGGCGGGGGGAGGGGGCAGCTGTCGACTGGGCAGACCCGTGAGGAGTGGATGACAACCACGCTGCCAAGGGGGCCAAAAGGGTTATTGTACTAGAGCCACTGCACAAAGACACGGATCCCGTATTCTGAGCTAGTGTTAAGTTTTATTGTTGGTAGCTAAACAAAATGAAAAAAAATAGGATTTCATTGTGTGCCATAGAAAGCATACATTCAAGGCCTGATTCATCGAAGTGTTTTATAATGGCGCAATCGCATAGGAAAACGTTCCACGAATCAGGCCCTTAATTCATGGTTTACCTTAGATAAGGGTGTTTGCCCTCACAAATGTCGAATTCATTCATTTTTGTATCTAGATTTTCCCAGCTTGGCGTGTTCACATCAATTTTGGCTGAAGCAAAAATGTACAATATATAATGTACACTGAGCATCAATTTAACAATTTACAGTGAACTGTACTTACCTCGCAATACGTCATGCATGGTAATCATCGAAGCAACATTGCCCAGTTCCTCATCGTAGGCGCTCCGCTTTAATCTTGAGGGTGGTGCTTGGCAAGGAGCCCTAGACATATTCAAATGCTTGTGCGCACAAGGGAGGTGGTTTTAAAAAAAATAAAAACACATTTAGAACGTTTATTGGGCAAACTACACTTAACAAAAATAAACATCTCAAATGGACCAGGACTCCATTACCACGAATGTGTTACGCAACTATGTGTTGGAAGGCAACAGTAGGAGAGGTTTAGATAACCCGACCCGAATATTCAAGATGAATTCTCAGGAGGATAGCTCAGGGGCAATGTGCTTACCTTGGAAATAAGACGCCACAGAGCAACACAGGTTCGATCCCCGGGTCCGTGTCCGTGCTTAGAAACCTCTGTGTATTAAGTGCGTTATAAATAACCTATCATATCATAGCAATTCAGCATTGTAACATGGATCTTATCTTCCCTGTTAGAACTTTAACAGGAAAACGACCATAAGATAGGCCTGAAGAGAATTGCATAAAGCGTAGGCCAGCATAATTTCTGTCCCACTGCACAAGCCCCTACGCCCCAGCTGTTCCTGGCCCAAAGTCTCCCGTAGCAGGATGCCCCTGGGCACATCCCCCTCAGAATACCAGGGACATGAAGCAGCCACGTCCACTTCCCCACCCTAGAACAATGAGAAGCCAGCAGCTTGGTTAGCATAAGATGCAGATTCTTGGCAGGGAGCCGGCTACACAGCTACAGCAGTTGTATAAAGATCATACAAGGTCCACAGCTGGAGGCAGAAGACGTTTCCTAAGGCTGATACATTCCCTGTGCATCATTGCACGAGTAGCGTCAGCCAGTATCCCGTGATGGGACCCTGTTCCACGTTTCATCCTAATACAGTTAGTTGCCTTCCTGGCTGATGGGAGTACATTATGGGCTTCCTTGGTCTCATGGGCGTTTGGATTTAGAAATAGAACACCCTCCCCAAACAACCAACATTTCAGGGAAGTTGGAACCACATATTTTGATTAATTCTGTGGTTGATATGCTTCCAGAACCATTATGGATTAATTATAAGTAGCTGTACCCAGGCTACCATATGCTCCTATGCTGACCTTGTGCGCTCTCTCTCTCTCTCTCTCTCTCTCTCTCTCTCTCTCTCTCTCTCTCTCTCGCTCTCTCTCTCTCTCTCTCTCTCTCTTTCTTGCTATCTCTCTCTCTCTCTCTCTCTCTCTTTCTTGCTATCTCTCTCTCTCTAGCTCCCACTTTGAGACTCATTTTGCCAGAGGAATTTCTTTATAAACCCACCATAGCTTTCATGGTGTTATTATATATATATTTTACCCATGTCTTATTGAGCATAGCACATTATCAAAACCTAGCATAACCATGTAGATTATTTTTCAATGGGAGGTTATCATGCCAAATTTCTAAACATCCATAAGTGAAAGGAACACCAGTGAGGTTTCCAGCCTTTTCTACGTTCAATTAAAAAGAATTTTGGGAGCAGTAGAGTGACCACAGATCATTATGTTTGACGACTATGTCTGGGAGGAAAGGGTTGCATGCTTGAATCATTAGGTACATCATGCACACTGGGTTTGGTGCTGATTTCACTTTTCAAAACACTCACCCTAACAGTGAATAGTTTGTTAAATTGAAGCATAGAGGCGGGTGTGGCTTAGCGCTGGATGCAATGGCGGGCTAATTTCCAGGCTCTGCTCTACGTACAAATAACAACATTTATTAAATATGTAAAAGGCACTTGTACCTTCTCTCTCATCTGAAGTGCTTGTGTAGAGAGGCGAATAGAGCGGCGACTTTGTTGGAGGTTTGCGAGGCAAGTTTGAAACTTGGACGTATGGAGGATCAAGAGCAACAGGAAAGCCATGAAGCAGCATGCTACTGTAATAACGCAGCGTAGATTCCTGTCAGCTGCTCCTGCTGACGCGCAACGTAAATGCTGCATGCTTCAGGGAGACGTTTTCTTTCACAACACAGGCCTCTTAAGCAAACGAACAGGAAAAAATAGCTCAACACATAATATTGTGGCTCTAGGTACTGCTTATTATTTTATTTCTCACTTTTGGACATGCTTACTCAATGAAATTGGTTTCTGCTTCCTGAACCGCTGTAAGTGTGAATCCAACGGCTTTTTGATATATTTAAGCAGTTTTACTTAGAAGAAATTTCCTTACTCTTCATTTGACACATCTAAGAAAATCTTGGACACCTAACTCAAAAGCATATTTGTAAGTTGATGCTCTGCATAACTAAGAAGTGATACTCTGTGCTAAGAGTATACCTCTTAATCTGATCACTTTCGAGGCACCTCGATAAGATTACTATGGCTACGTCTGAGAAAAACCATGGTAAAGATTCTTCCTCCGCTACACTACCACACTAAAAGGGCAAACAAGTTATCCGCCAACTCCCAATGAGGAAAACATAGAACCAGTCATGATTGCCATCTTGATCAAAATTAGAGCCCGAAAACCATTCATGGAAGCAACCAATAACAAACTGCAGCTTTTGGACGGCAAAGGGTCAGCTTGTGAATCAAGGATTTCTGAAGTGGAATGCAGAGTGAGCAATGCAGAAGATATGTCTAATAAAGTTGTCCATCTGGAAGACTCAGTAAAGGTACTTCAAAAGCATTCAGAAAACCTGGAAAGCAGTAATAGAAGAAACAATCTTTGCATAGTTGGTCTTCCTGATGCTATTGCTTCCTTACAAATATGCTGCCTAAACTACCAGGTCTACCCTCCTCCGTGCAACACAATATTCAACAAGTGCACAGGATTGGTTCTCTACAGCCTTTCGTTAATCATAGAAACTCTTTGAGAACTCTCTTCTTTGCTCTCCTAGATTTTAAGCATGTACAACTTATAATTCAAAAGGTAAAACTGTTCAAACACCTCAGCTAGAACGGAAACAATATTTTGTTTTCTAAAGATGTTGCAAACTGCACTGCCGTGAGAAGGAAATAACTCCTTTCTTTAAGGCTAGCCTTGAAACAACTTAATGCCAGATATGGCATGGTCCATCCTGCATCCTTAAAGGTAACCCTCAAAGGCCATACCACTTCCTTTGATGATCATTCAGTCCCAAAGGTTGGATGACATGGATACTGCTGCTCCTTCTTCAAACAATGTACCTTAAAGCCTTCGCTATTTTTTTCTCTTTAACTTTTCAAGTATGACTGTTGCCCTCATCTTCGATTTGATTTCTCTTCAACATGAAATGGTTTGGCTGTTTCCTGCTAGCCATATGGTTATGTCATATTAAGAGCTACACTTATATTTTTTTGAATCTGCAACCAATAATCCAAACTTGCTGCATTCCCACAAAATGTTATCCGGTATAGGAACCCGATTATGAATGTTGATTCACTCAACTCACCCATTACGATACTCAAGGCACCTTTACTGAGGCTATGCTCTGCGCATTTCCTAAACCAAATAAAGATCCAGAATTGCCACAAAGTTACAGACCAGTCTCCCTAATTAATACTGATTGTAAAACATACACCAAAATCTATGCAAATAGACGTATTCCTTTTGTGCCCAAATTAATTAAACAAGACCAGGTTGGTTATGTCAAAGGAAGACTCTCAGTATTTAACATTAGAATCTTTTCAAATGTTTTAAATGTTACTAATCTTTCAAGTGTACAATATGCAGATCAAATACCTAGGATTGCATATGTCCTCGTCAGTCAAAGATATGTATTATTAAAGAAAATACTAATATAGTGCTGACCAAAATTAAAAGTCTCCTAGATTCCTGGTCCCCATTACATTTATCCTGGTGGAGACGTCTCCAATCCATTGAAATTATGATTTCCCCAATTATTTTGTATATTTTACTCATCTGCAACCCTCTCTGGAATCCTCTAAGCTAATTTATGCGGATAGAGAAAACCACATGTACAACTGTCAGTTTGAAGCTTCTCTCTTCTATAAATAACTTATTAAGAATAGAATGGGAAATCTCCAATGTAAAACACAGCAAGAATGGCAACAGGCCTGTTCCATCAATTTAGATGACTATGATTGGACTTCTGTTTGGAAAAGAACCCCCACCATATTTGTATCAGCAAATGTTACACAAACCATTTTCTTTCTTTGCCACAGAATGTATATTACTCCTGCTATGCAAATCAAATCTAACATATCTTCGTATAACAAATGCTGGAATTGTCATAATATTGAAGGAATTTTCAAACATATGTTTTTGGAATACAAGTATTTTTGGAATAATGTATGCAACATCATCAAATCTATCTTTAAATTAGTTGATCCCTTTAATTTTAAGTTCTTATGCCTGTGAAGTGCCTTTTTTTCAACATTATTTAGACTCCCACGCATCATATTGATGTGATCTTTGTATTATAGTAGCAATTCAAGTAATTTCAATTAATTCGAAGAATTCTGATCAAATGAATCATAAAATATGGTGGAATTCTATATGCAGTATACACAAGATAGAGGGTTGCATAGCTTCAACACCAATATCACATCTTAAATATAAATTGAAATGGAGATTGTTTGTTGATTTCTCCCCTCAAATGTCTAAATGACCTAATATGATTTGCTGTAACGTGTACCCTTTTCATATATCTCTCTCCTCTTGTCCCCTGATCCTCACCAATTCCTCAATCTTGTGTCTGTAATTGTATGTTATGTTTTTTCCCTCCCCATTATTTAAAAGTCTTCTTGTTCTGACTCATAAAGGGTCTAAATCCAATGCATATACTCTTCTCTATATAATCCTTGTGCTAAAAGGGACTATTATATAATATGCCTGACATCCGCTTTTTTGTATATGTCATGCATGCATTGTTTCATGTCTCTAATAAACTACGTAAACAGAAAATAAAATAGAAGCATTGAAACTGATTTGGCCAGGTGCAGGATTTGAATATGAGGATGTCATGGCTGTGACATCAATCTTCTGGCTTCCAGAGACCACTCTATTCTAAATCATATGATTAGTCTGGCTGCATTGTTCTGGATCAACTGAAGTTGTTGGGTGAGGCCTTTAGAGAGAGAGACAAAATAAGAGACTGTTACAAAATCAAGGCATACGATGACCATGGCAGCTGTCACTGGTTTTCTTTGCAAAATGTTAAAGAGTAGCAAAATAAATTTAAGAACCCAAGTAGAAAATGAGAATTATTTGGGATTTTTGAATTGGCAAACAGAGGGGAAGAAGACAGTTGAAGATGATTTCCAAGTTCTTTGCTAAGGAGGTTGGAGGGGCCCCTGTACAGAGCAGCAGCAGCAAATGGAGAGAGGATGGGATGAAAGGACCAACGTAGATGATCCCAGTGTTCATGGCATTGAGGCAATGGTTGTTGTTCAATCATGCCAGCAGGAATCTGAGGCTGCCAGCCAGCCAGGCATGTTGTGTCGATCAACTGTTGGATGGCATAGTCTGGAGGCTACCTGCTTGTCAACTGTATAGGTTTGGAAAGTGACAGGTGCATGACGAGGTCAGTTGACAGTGTGACGTAGGTGTTAAAGAGCCACTGGGACTGAATAGATTCTTGCTGAATCAAAGCTGAAGTATATTTTGGGTATATGTTTATTAAAATGCCAACAATTAAATAGGTTAAACCAACATGTTGAAGGTAGTCCCAGCCCACTTCTGGAATTCCCCAAATGATTGTTAAATAACTATTGAACATCTTTTAAAAACGAGTATTTGATTTTGAGTGATAATCATTTGTAAGCCGTATTCATGAGGTCAAGCAATCATGATTCCAGGTAGCTTATTTTTCAGGTTGATGTGCATATAAAATGGTATACAAATTGCAAAAGTTAACAAATGTATCTGTTAATGCAGTGCTGCAATTGGGACACATTTTCCCAGATCTAGGAACCAGCAATAAATGTCTCCCCTGATACGAAGGCCATGGCTAGTGGCCTGTTACTGACGTAAAATGTACAGCGGTCATGGCCGAAGGGCATTGGGAAACTCAGGACCGCCTTAACTCAGCGTGTTCCCATTTCAAAGCCCAAGAGCACATATATATTATAAGAGAAGGATTTTACAATGCAATGCAAGATGGCATTATGCAGGATATGGCATTATGAGGGAGATCAACGAGAACGCACTGAGTTAAGCCAGCCCAGAGTTTCCAAATGTGCTGAATTTCAAGGGTTTTGTTGCGTTAAGTTTACTCGCCTTAACTGCACTTCAACTAACACGTTGTCCTTGAATATATATATATATATATATATATATATATATATATATATATATATATATATATATATATATATATATATATATATATATATATATATATATAATAAAACAATGTGCCTACCTTAAAAACAGCTGCTAAGACCTTACAGAGTTACCTGGTATAGACAAAAACATGCCACAGCACTCGATCGCAATGCAAAGTACCAATTTATTCGAACATAAGTGTTAAAAAGCAAGAAAAACATGGATTTACAAAGCTAACTTTGGTTCCCAAGCCAGCAAATAAACCACACGTTCCATAGGGACTTTGTCAGGTTTGTTACACTTCAACATTAGGGCTCTCTTTTATTTCTAGCAGTTTACTCGATAAACATATCCTGTTCTAGTGATACTAACAGAGACTGAAATCACTCCACAACGTGACAGCCATTTTGTAAAGGATAGTTCCCCTCAATAATGAGTTTCATTCTTATCATTTAAGGATCTCTAATAATAGCTGGCTCCAATATATTATTAAAAAATCGAGTTTCTCGCCATAATTAATATTAGTTTCAATTATTGCCCTCATGATACATCCATATTATTATCAATACAAATCAATTGTATATTAATATACAATTAATATAACCTTGTGGCTTTGCTCAGGACACTCAAAGTTGACAATCGGTGCTATATGGACCCAAGTACTCATTACAATCTCTATTCTCTGTCTTTATGCAATTCGGCCCAAGTGGACCTTCCCTTTATTATACCTGACAATGTGAAGGTGAAATACTGCATACTCATTGTCTACCTTAAAAATACTTGCATAATCACTTACTGCATCGCCATAAATGATACAATTTACATTACATACGAGATGCTGTAAGGAGAAATAAGCAACAATTCATACTAAAGTGCACGTGCAAACATTATTTACAAACCACAACCCAAGTTCATTCTCGCCCACGTGGGCTATCTCATTTTACACACTGCGCAAATGTAACTTCTCAATTGTCATATTTAAGAACAACCATATAACAATCTAACACAACTACATGTACAATGCAATTTACAGTTCTTAAATACCAAATAAAAAACAGAGACAAGGAAAAAAGAGAAGCAGTGACGACATCTTGGAATTCATCACAGGTATATTTCAATTACAGAGGGAGAAGCGACATGTCTCCCAGGTGTGGTATGAATCACAAATCAGTATACAGAGTTCACCAAATTTACTGCCAAGCAGAGATGGATCAGGGCCCCGTAAATGCATTCAGTTCCTCTGCAGTGTTCATTTCTATGTACAAGTCCTTGCGGCTGTGTGCCCAGTACTTCATGTGGTGTGGGAAAGTCCACCACCTTTATTTTCAGGGGGGTTTGGTTCCACTCTCTGCTCAGTTGTTTTTCTTTAGTTGTCACTCTCGCCCATCCTCCTTTTACATGTGGTGGAACCCCTTGACCTTTTTTGTTTTATCTTTGTTTTGTTTTACAAATTTGACTGATGGCCCACCGGTAAGCAGTCCACCCATATTTTTTCTTTTCCCACCAACTCTTAACCACCCCAGAAGACCCTCTGCTGAATGAAGTCTTAGGAATGGAGTCTGACTTAAAATGACCTGACACTAGCAGGGATTAGGACTAAATGGACAAATGCTCAAGAAGAGGGTAAGCAATAGGTTTAATGTAGCCAGAAAGGGAACAATACAATCCCATCAGGGGCGTTGGAAGGCAAATCCAGGCAAACATTAACAAAACACGAGGAACGAGCAGCAGTTGGCACCAGAAGTGGAGGCAAAAATCTCAAACCTGGGATGAGACTTCCAAATCCAAAGTCGCTAAATGCCCACAAAGTCAAAAAAGTGGGGGGTTTGCAAAGGGTTGGTGAGAACTTAACAAATCCAGACAAACAGCAACAAAATCAAAGGAGGAGGAAAAATCCAAGGGCAGACAAATAACAGGGAAGCAAATGGGGGCAAAGGGAAGTCCAGGGAAGGGGAAGCCATAATTTAGGACAGGGACAGCAACCGCCTCCAATGATGAGGTGTGCAGTAACCGGTCCGCTCCAACCTACACCTCAGGAAGAACCTGAAAGCTCTACTGTTCAAAGATCATCTCTTTAATTGCTCCACTCAGCCCTAACTTTCCCACTCTACAGCTCCCCCTTCTCTTGTTCCCCTTCCCATTTCTGTCACCACTACTACCCCTTAGCAAGACAAAAAAAACAATTACACGACGGAAAAAAAAGAACAATTCGTGTAACAGCGCCTCGATGCCCACGGGCTGTATGAGTGCTTTAAAAATGCAAATAAAATAAAAATAAAAAAACCCTCTGTGGGTGTCCCGTATGTTGAGTGCTCTATTGTTGCCCAACTAATTTTGCACTTTTTAAAAGCCATATATAAATGCAGTAGCATCTTCAGAATTGTTCATAGCTACAGCAGAAGGAAGCAGTTGAGTGTGAAACAATAGAAGGAACTGAACACTTTAGAAAACATTGCCAATTTCACAAAGGATATGTGGACAAAAACGAATGCAGTTTGGACAGGCTTTTGTAGCAAATATCATGCAAAAACAGAGTTCTGTGGGTTGTCGACAAGGCAATCCACTTTTTACTGCATCTGTTGGATTTTGAATCTAATATGGCCGTTGACCCCCTCTCCAAATTTGGAGGAAAGATTTTTTAATGCTCTGTAATCCTCAACATAACACATGGTTGTTGTAAGGCCTGTAAAAGATCTGCGGCAATGCTAATGTCGCGACTCCGGCTAGCTAGCCTTTTGGTTGTAACCCCTTGATTTTCTATCTGGGGCTACAACCAAAAGACCTGGGGCCATAGCCCCCACAGGCCCCACCTCCCTCCAGCGACAGCTCTGATAACACATCACGGCTTTCAGATGAGGCTGATGGATCATTGCGAGCATGCGATGAGCCAACATTTAACCATAAACCTTGCTGAAACCCTAATTGAACAGCGTTGCCATCCATTAGTTAAGGCGACCTGCAATGAAAAATGCAAACGAATATTGTGTAGCAACACCTACATGAATGAATGCCTGACGTTTACCTAACAATTGCTAGTCCTGCCAGTTGGGCACACCTGGTTCATAATTCTGATTGTTCCACCACCAATATGGCCAGTAACGAGGGATGTAGAAAGATCTTATTCCAAATTTGCACAAGTGTCCTAAATTCTACAGTTCTACTGTATTGGAAGTCAAACGTGGAGGCATGAGCCTAATAAAGTCAAACACATTTCTTCACTGTTGTTTGTGAGTCTTCAGTGTGGGCAAGCCTGAGTTCTCAGAATGAAGACTCTCTAAGGACACCCTAGCTGCTGTGGCACCTACATAGACATTCTTGACAGGAAAAGGCCACAGAATACTCAATGTTCTGCTCTGCCCAGAATTCAGAATAGTCCTGCTCAAGGTATGCTCCTCTTCAAGGATTGGCTCCTCCTGAAGACCTACACCAATAGCCCCTCCCCGCTTCACCTAACCGGAGACTGGGTGATCTGCTCTCGCCGGTTCCTACTCTGGTTGCTTGTAGGTTCCTTGATTCCAAATTGCCCAGCCTCCCCTTCACTGTTGTTACTGCTCCGCTCCCTTTTATTGATCTCTTGCAATCTGCTTCCCTCGATGTGTACTTCCCACTGTGATTTGTAAGGCACTGCATTGCTTTCCAAAGCCAAGTCGGTGCTCAATAAATACCATAATAAGAATAATGATAATACTATTTTGCAGTGTTGACTAGAAGGGTCAGTGATCAGTTTGTTATTGTGCCGTCAGAAGATCATTCCCATAGCTATGCCTAGAGAAAGAGGGTGGTGAAATTGTCTGTTGCACTCTTATAGCAAAACCAACTGTCCATACATTGATTTACGCTTATAATATATGATAGGTTATTTATAACGTGCTTAATACCCAGAGGTTTCTAAGCACAGACCTGGGGATCGAACCTGTGTTGCTCCATGTCTTCTTGCTTCCAAGGCGAGCACGTTGCCCCTGAGCTATCCTCCCGAGACAATACTAACCAAAATGTGCCATCACATTTTGCCAACGGGGCAAGAACCTACAAGTGGTTCGCATGTGGGTGTTTAAATGTGGCATTGGTTGTGCCGATTATGTAGTACACCTTTTATTGGCATGTGTTAATCTAATAGATTTCTGCCTAAAATAACTAAGATGCATTTTGCTGTCAATGGGTATCACAAAAACTATAAGGGTATCTTCTGATGGTGAAAACCTCACTTGCCACTAAGCCTAATCTGCTTTTAGTGAAGCATCCCTCTGGAGGGCACGGACAAAATAGCATGATTCTCCTCAGGTCTGTGGTTTTGAAACTGTGGGGCTGGCCCCCCTGGCGGGGCCCCAAGGTGTCCAGGCGGGGCAGGAGGTTCTTCCAAAAGGGAATAAGGTGACTGATTTTAATAGAAATATAAGAATAAATTACATCTGGGGGCCCAGTAGCAATATTTTTACTCAGGCGAGGTGGGGAGGTGGGCTCGGCAACAACATTTTTATTAAAGGAGGGCTCGGCATAAAAAGGTTTGAATACCACTACCATAAGTCATGTTTGCTACAAAAAAACGGAGGGATAAATAATGTATGATTATGACTAACGCAAAAATGCACTTTATTTAGAACCAAAAAATGCACTTTATTTAGAACCAGCTGGTGCACTTTACGAAAGAACATGCTACCGTGCAATTTCTTTGTGCAAACATCGCTTAATGTGAGCATGTATTTTATGAACTGAGAAATATAATTTGGATTTAAAATTTCGATGATATATTTTTAGACTACATGTCAAACAATTGATATATTGAAAGTCAACTAATGCTGTTTTAACTTCCAAATTAGCAGAAATAGAGGGTACACTTCAAAACCAATTTAAGAATTCTTGCATCATCTAGTGGGCCTTCCAATTGTCTCAATTAGGGAGTCGTCAATGTAAAATGTTCTTCCCACATCCCTATCTGACCTTTTTGCTCGCCAACCCCTTATCCACATCTGGAAAATTAGTAGTAGGTCCCGAAAGGACTTTTTTGGTTTCTTGTAGCCAGCAAGAACATAGTAGCCTGCACGCTTGGCCTGTAACCTACTCTAAACAGACTCAATGAAAGCTTGACAACCTTGCTCTTCCAGAGCAAACCCCTTTGAGGGACTGCTCCCACTTGTCTGCCCATCTTGCACACTTTTGTGAAGACACTTAGGCCATGTGGAGAGTTAAAAGAATGGATATAAAGTCTTCACAGAGGTATTGGAAGAATACATATTGACACACTAGCGGCATGTCTGTGCTTTGTCCATAAGCTCTCAGTAACTCATCCATGGGGGCTGTGTTCTCACCGAAAGACAAGGGTAAAACGGTGTATGGCCCTATATGCCAGTATATCTTTTAGCATTTATAAAAGGTTTTTTGCAACAATACGCGATCTGACATATTTTTTAATATGCTTTTTTTCTTTGAGTTAAATGATGTGTAACTTGATGGAGGCCGGGAAATTGCAGTTCTAAACACCATGATAGAGATTTTAAAGAGGGATTGCTTTGGGTTGCCCACTGTTAGCAATATGGCCTTCTAATGGAGGCCCAATCAAGGGCAAGTTTCTTATGTTCCCCACCCCGCTGCGTTCATGCATTGCATCATGACTACATGAATGAGACTGGTGGCTGAGAAGGACTATCACTCCGGGGTACAATATGACATTATCCGGACAGGCCTCGGCTCTGTAAAACCACAGCAGTAGTGATGCGGACGGGGTCAGTATAAAAGCTTTTTAACATAAAAATGTACCAGGTGGCTCTCTGAATGACAATACAAGCCTAGCTTCTATTTTTTGATGTAGCTCTTAGTAACTGCATTTGATCTGATTCATGTCACTCTAACTTTTGGAAGATGGAATAAATGAGACACCAGGAGGTCAAGAAATGTTGGTCATCAGTGCCCTAAATGGAAAAGTTGGGAAACACAAGATTAGAACCCGGGTCTCCAGATTACTCGGTGCATAATTTATCTTCCAGAAACAATCACTTCCCTCCCATCAGCTGTGCAAAATCTTGTCTCTAAACCTTTGCAAATGTGCGCAATCTAGCACCCTTTGACATCAACAATATGTACGCCCCAAGTAGACTTCCAGAAGCCGCTCTCTTCCAAATAATGTGAAACTTGAAGTACTTTATGATGATTCCTATTCTTTAGATGCCACCCAGCCTCGCTCTCCTGCTGCCAGATCTTTGCATTCCCCATTCCAAGAATCTTGTAGCTGCATGAAGACTTTGCTATATCACGACTAGAGGGGTCAAGATTTCAATACAAGGCTGACTTTTATTAAGATGAAAGTGCCTGCTGCTTAAAGACAATGTCCAATATTGGAATTGTTTTTCTCTCAGTACTGTAACAGCAAAAATAAATATGTGAGTGTAGCAAAATAATGAACATCATAAGCAAGCCAATGGAACAAATGTGGTACCATTACAAAGTACTGTAATTATTAAGCAATGCAGCCATTCATTCAGGCATATGGTGGCCTGGAGAGGGAACATTGAAAATTGCACCAGCTGTAGATAATTTATAGGAAAAAGGTGCCCCGTCTGAAGCCTGTGCCTCTTGGTTAGTGTACTACAACCCAGAAGGTTAGTAAACTGCTACAATGTCCTTTTTCAAAGTTGCAGTTTAGAGGGAGGGCTTCTGGTCTAGCCTCATTGCCCAAATCTGCAGGACAGTCTGACAGCTAATGACCTGAGTTACCCGCCTGAGTGGACTGTGTGTGGTTAACAAAAGCTGTGGAGGTTACAAAGCCAGTAAACTCATTCAAAGCTTTCCAGAAGTCTACCAGCACCCAGGTCGAACATGCAGGTGCAGATTTGTAGTTTAGGAAGCGTGATCGCATTGTGAATGCAAAGCGTTCAGAGCACAAACCTGTTCTTTGAACCAGTGGTGTATCCAAGGAGTGGCCTGGTATGGTGCGTGCTACCCCTGGAATCTGAATGGGCACCCCAGGTGCTACCGTGTGTGTGTGTGTGTGTGTGTGTGTGTGTGTGTGTAAAAAAAAAAGAAACTCAGAAGGATTTTGCACAACTTGACTGTGTCTGTGTTTCAATCTTCTCATCCTTCTCCTACTGCGCCATTCTTTGGCATGGGTGGCGAACATCTCCTGGCCGCTCCTGTCCTCCTCTGCTTCTATTCTTTTTTGTTTTTGGCAGGAGCAGACATTGAACTTCTTGTAAACCCTCACTCTTTTTCTTTTTTTTAGAGGTGGGTATCTTACTGCTTTTCACGTTAACCATGAAACTGTGTGGGTGCTCACAATGAACCCTCCTTTAGTTTTGAGCAGAACCACAGAAAATAAGCAGGAGTGTTGCAAGGAAGACCATATCGGCTTCTAGGTGAACAGAACCAGGGCCGACGGAAGGCAGTGGGCTAAGAGAACGAGCAGTTGCAATCCACAGACAAAGAAGCAATGATCGGGGGAGGAGGTGGTAAAGAGCCAAGCTCATGAGCTTGGTCAAAATTAATGAGCCCCAAGACAGCTGGAGCGCTATGAAGATAAGTTTCCAGAACTTACAGAGTAAAGACATTAGTAATGTTGGGGAGGTAAAGTGTAGGGGTGGGTAAGGAGGCACAGGCGACAGCAATTGGCATTAAGCTATGAGTACATGAGTTATAACGATATAGCAATCTGCAGAATTTTAAAAGGGCAGGAGCAGCTCGGATATCTTTTGGGATAGAGTCCCATGATTTAGGATTACAGGAGGAGAAGTCTTGGTTTTCCGTTTTGGGTTCCTTAATGTAAGGCCTCCCCCACCCTCCTGGGTGTTGCTGCTTGAGCTCTGTGTGTAGTGAGCGCCACTAACAGTAGGAATGCTGTCCTGTATCTGCCAGCATTGTGTACGGTGGATGGCTTTACATAGGATGCTTCCGACGTTCAAAGCGATTTGGGTTTCCAGTGCAGGTCTCCATGGATCTTGTGATGTGATCTGAGTTTTCCAGCACCAGGGACAAGCCATGATGCAGAATGGAACACTGTTCTTTAGGTGGAAGTAAAGATTTTACAAAACCAGCCAGGGGAGGTTAGTTTGCATGGCGAGAATTATTTTTAATAATCTTTGATTGCAGTTTTACAAGAGCAGAACCCTTCCGGTGAGAAGTCCCACCCCCACATAGCTACCTAAGCTCCTTAACAATAGAAAATAAACATGTGGCACCTCCTTTAGTCCTTTGGCTGAAGAATGGGAGGTGTTGCCTATGTATGTTTGTGTAATGTGACCCCACTGGGAAGTTGTTCAATTGAACTAAACATTGTAATAAAAGGAAAGTTTGGATAGCGACCGATCAATAAGAACATCTCCCTAGGCTTCTCGCGCAAAATAAACTTTGGCAGCCTAGCATTGTGCCTCCGTTAAAGGGCAGTCCCACGAAAGCCCAGCCTGTCCCAAAATGCTGCAGCCTTCATTGTGTACTTACGAGAGGTGGTCACGGTCAGCAGCTCATAACGCAGTGAAATTCTGATCCATTCAGGACACTCGAACCCAACGTCAGTGCGATATCCCTCTCCTTTGGATACGACATTGAACACGAGCCAATCCCTGTGATCCTATCACAGAGGATGATGCTAGTGATGGTAGGGTCTTTGAACATGCCCCCGCCAGGTGACTTAATTCATCTATCTTTTATTATGCACTTAATACCCGAGACTAGTCTCTAAGCACTGGACCGGGATCCAAACCTGCGTTGCTCTGCGCGGTTTTGCTTCCAAGGCAAGCATATTGCCCCTGAGCTACCCTCCTCCCCGGTCCCCAAAGTGACCAAAAACATAAGTATAAACAATAACTAAAACCGATATAACAACAGTTGGACTTACTACCTGCAATTTTATATTCTATTTGAAATTGTCGGCAGCAACAACTATGAGCCTGATTCATAAAACGTTTTCCTATGGGATTGCACCATTATAAAACATTTCTGTGGCTCAGGACCTATGTCTCTTCAGCAATGATGTACTTTGGTTGTATTTCTCTCTGGAATTGACTTTTAGTTCCGCAGCCCTCACGGCATTCTACAACATATATTTCTCATCTTTCCAGCTCACTCTGAACTTCGTGAGACAGAGCATAACTGCCCACAACCAGGAGGACAACACGGTTTTTAAAGTGTGTGTTAATCTTCTTCGCTTCTGAGTCTCAGACCCAAGAAAAGGAGAATCTTGTGTGGCTGCTATTCCAGACTTGCTTTTGTATTTGGCCTTCTCTATATCCCTGATATCAACCATCTTGGCAATGATCAATGGCCGTGCCCCAGTTTAATGACGTTCATTGGAGGCATGTGGTTTGATCATATAGTGTTTATCCACATATATAGGGTACTCTCCAGCTTTACATGCACTTATTTATTTAGCCCTTTTCCTTTACTTGGTTGCGTTACATGATCTTATACTAATTAGAGTATAAAATTGTACAATTCTGGAGAAAATTGCCCCTTCCAACGATGGCCGCTATAGGCTTATTTTATTTTCAGTGTTGCAGCGCTGCTGGTGGTGTGCAGTGATGAGCCCACACTAAACATGGCCGCCCCTCTCAAGAGATCAACTGAGGACTAGGCCCTGCAGCTTCTGTTCCCACGTCATGCCCAGTCACTGATACCACGCAGTGCTGCACTCTGACGTCTCTCCTCCATATTCCGGCATCTCTGACGCTGCACTTGCCCTCCAGCTGGGCAAGCAAGCATGCCCTTCACTCCTCTCATAACCCTGGAGACCCGCAGCAGCTCAGCACTGCAGGCACGCAAGCCCACCGCACTGAAACCCGGCAGCACCTCTCTCTGCCACTCCCACCGGTGTCTCCAGTCACACAACCAACAGCACAGCTAAATTACAGCTGGAACGTCTGGAGCCACACAGATATGTGTTTAGTTGAGCCACACTATTGTTAATCAGGGCACAGTGACTTGTGAGATAACGATTGATGTGGCAGGAATAACATGTTCAAAAAAGAATGTGGATACAATTCGTATTGATGGAAGTTTTCATGTATGGATTTGTTAGTATGTTCTATACTGTTTTGTTGTGTGTAACATATCTTTTTTATTAATTGTGCAATAAAATTGAGATTTTGTTTTATATGAAATTGGTAACACTTGGCAGGGCTATTATTTGTTCGAAGCTCACCCAAGGGATTGATGAGGAAAATAACAGTAACACTTACCTGTTGACCTTTTTTTGGTTTATCTAATACTTGAATTCCCAGTAAGTAGGAAGGTCTGTTTCCCCAGAGTGGGCCTCATTATGAGACCGACAGTAGCCGTGCTGATAAAACCGCAGGACCTGGTAATTGCCCATTTCCGGGTGCCGGAAAAAATGACTCCTCATTCCTTTTTGAGTCCCATTGGACTCAATGGGAATCGGGAGGCCGGATGCATCGGCACCATTCGTGAATGGTGCCGGTGCATCCGACATGGTCTGCTTGTGGGTGCCGGTACGCCCGCCAGGTCAGACCTGGCGGGCGTAAAGGCACCCGCGAGCAGACCTTGGAGTTTGCCGGTCTGGTAACAACGGTACTGGCAAGCTTTCCGGTACTTGTTACTGTACCGGCAAACTCATAATGAGGCCCAGTGGGTTTAGCCGATGTGAGATTGGTGCCGGACATATAGGCCACATGAGAGAGAGAAAGCTCAGCCCCACTCAACAGGCTAGCTTCTGGATTTCTCTCCCCACGCAGAGGGTAACTCTGTGTAGTGGGCTCTGCCAGGCAACAGCGCTGTCACTCTAGCGAAGCCTCCATCACAGTAGGCTCCCAAGCCCATCTTCCTCGAGAGACTTTTACCAATTATGAATCCAAAGGATTTGGCCTAAGGGACAACCTTGAGGGAAATGTCAGGTGGCAACAGGTTTTTTAGATCGATTTGTGCAGGTATGATGTGCATACTTGTGGGAAGGAGCAGAACAATGCTTGGGCAGAATTCAATTAGAAGGCAAAGTCAGCTAGGTTTTTAGAACTTCTGAGAAAGATTTCAAATTAGCGATTTGTGAGGTTTAGACTGTTGGGTAGAGCCGGGTATGGTATATTCTGCAAGTTGACAAAGAAAATATCAGTGATCAAGGCTGAGATCAGGGACTCTATGTATAGGGTGAAGGGTGGGGGAATACACTGTTCATCTTGGCTCTGTCTACACAGAATGCAGTAATCAGAGACAGAGGTTTAAACCAAAGCTCTGTTGTGTCACCCTTGCATCACTATTTTTACAATGACTAAACTCACTGTGTGATAATGGGCCATCCTACTACGTGGGAATATGTATTTTCAATACACCCAAAAAAGGTCCTTGGGCAAATGTCACTGCTCCAAAATACAAAATTCAATTGTATTATACAGTTCAAAAACACAATTACTACAAAACCATAATACACATCATATTTCACAAAACTGCAATTATTAAAATCCCATTGACAACTTTAAACAACAATTCATATCAGAAACCCAATTCATATAAAACAATTGATACACAAATTATGTACTTTCCCCCCATTGCTTTGCAAGTCATTATGACCTGGTACTACAAAGCGTCGGTCACATCGACTCCCAAGTCACACCATGTTTGTCATAGCCCAACTTATATGTTTCTGTCCTGTGTGGCTTCAAATTGCCGGACATTTATCAGGGGCAAACATGTCTGTATCTCAACTTAAAATGTTGTGTCATCCTGAGGATCCCTATGGGAGAAAAAGATACAATACATTGTAAGTGACCGGTTGTATAATTAGACCTACCCCCACCCCTCCCCTAGGAGAATCAGGTAATATTTCTCTACCTGAGTGGTAAGGCTGTATATGCCAGTTCTGACCAAAATGCAACCTTTCGTGTTGCTGATGCTGACTTTCCTATGTAAGGATGGATATAAGCTTGTCCTGTTAGGCCTCATCTAGAGGGATAAAAACATTACCCCCTTACACTACCATAGTGTATATCATTTATTTGTAGCCACTCTTATTTCTGTCTTAATAGGCATAAAGGGATCTATCATCTTACCTCATAAAGAGAGAAGACATCTGTAGAATAGTGGTACCTTTAAGTTGCAGTATACTGGTGAACCAACTTCTAGTTGTGACTTCCCATTATTAGCGTCATTAGTCACCCTTCCGTCACCATTTGGTAGGTCAGTTGAATTTTAAGTCTTAATCCTAGAAGATGATAGGGGTGCGAGACCCACATGAATGCATTTGAGAGCAGCAAGGAGATAAAGAAGGCAATTTCCAGACAAATATATGACTTACAGAGCAATTAAATTTGAAATGACAATTTCTTTAACCACACATCACCCCTTAAAGATACCATCACCCCTTAAAGATACAACCAATGTTTGAACTCACCACTGACTTTCTTCGCCATGAACAATCAATGCCTAATTCCCTGTTCAAACTTGAATCATTAACATGGTCTAAGGGGAAACGTTATCAACATAGAAAACACATTACTGAGGGGTTGTTGAATTCATCTACTCCTAAAACTGCCAGGAGGATAGCAGACAACTCAGTCTGCGTCCCGGGGGGATACGGTTGGTTAGCTCACACTTTGAAGCAAAATTAATTACTGACAGTGAAGCCTATCCGCATTAACAAGTGTTAGTGAATAAGGGTATCTTGGACTCTGAAGATTAAGTGGTCGATGAGCCCATTAGGATGTTTCAGATGGAAATGATGTACAGGAACGGTTTGGGAAGTCGTATGCAACAATTTCCAATTATTTTATATTACAACTATCGCTCCCTGCGTGGTATAGGTCTTTTTTTTATCAAGTACTCCTTCCCAAAAGAAGTTCCTAAATCAGAGGATCATCTGGACTTAATATGCATAAGGTTATCCACTTAATACTGTGAGGGTCTAGGAGTAAGAGGTGGACACAATGTTGGCAGGTTGATTGGCAAAGACTTTTATTAACCACACAATATAAGGGAGGAGTTGGAGGAAATCCTAGCTAGTCCTATCTCTAAGAGGGGTTTCCCTGCACCAACAAAACTAGCTAATGAAACTGTCTGTGTCACAATGTCCAATGTAAAGTTCGCCGTCCTGTGTCCAAATCCTAACCTGACCCTCACATTCCAAACTTAACATAGGGTGAAAAAGGTAAATGATTATTGACTGCTGACCATCAGCATGACCTCGAAGGCCAAACACAAACGTTCCAAAAGGCGTAACAAGTAAGCAAAGGTCCCGCAAGACTGTAGGGGTTGATGCCCTTTCCCCAGGGTGTTTCTAGCATTTCCTTGTAAGCCAGAACATATGTTTTAGTAAGAATGTAGAAACGCAAACAAATAGTTCCGCCAGACTTGAGGGTTTGATTCCCTTTTCCCCCAAGAGCCTGTATATAGTTCTGGTGTTCACCCAATAGTCTCTATGTCTGTACTGATCAGCCTTGTCTTTATCCGGTAGGTTTGACTCTTATGCCCTGTGACAAGGATGTTTGTCTTGGACACGTTTTCCAAGCTGGCTCGGGGGTTCCAGACCCTTTCTCTGTACCCCCCTCTTTGGTCTACTCTCCTGGCAAGTAGGGTATTTGATTTTCTCATTCACCCCCAACCTTGGTTTACTCTCCGGCCAAGGTCTGAGTGGCCCTTGTATCCACTTGCTTCATGTTCCTTGATATTATGGGTTGGGACTTTTGTCCCCTCTATGGGTCCCAGCCCGCCTTTACTTGCTTAGCTTCCCAGCTTTCTCTTTCTTCAAGTCTCGGCCTTGGTTCACTCTCCTGCCAAGGTCTGTGAAACTCTCTTGCATTCGTAAAGTGTATATTCCCTCTGTTAACTGGTTGGGGGATGTTTCCCCAGCATGGGTTCCAGACCCCTTTCACTTGGTTGTTCTCTCAGTTCTTTTTATTTATAGGCACAGCCTTGGTTTACTCCCCTGCCAAGTTCTGTGCGGGCTGCCCGAATACACAAAGGTGGTATCTCTCACTGTTTGGTATTTATTCTTCCACTCAGGGCCCCAGACTCCCTTAACGTGATTACTCTGCCTCGTTGGCTCTGCAAGTGCCTTGCCTCAAGCCTTTTGCTACCTCTGGGTTTCCCCAACCCTGGGATCAGCCGTCTGTTACCTGTAGGTCTGGACCGTCCCACTCATGTTGTTCGCGGGTCTCCCAGGAGCTTCAGTGGCCGTCCGCTGTTTGGTGTTTGTACCTGTGCACTCCAGCGACTCTGGTTACCGGTAAGCAATTTTCCTTCACGCTGGTCTGCTTCGCATGTTGCGAGCCCTCTGCGATAGATGTTCTCTCTTGGACCCATCTGCTTCTCCCTCTGGCTGATCTCTGCATACTGGGAACCCATCGCAGTCCACACCAGACCCAGAACAAAGATGCTATCCTTTGCTTCCCTCTCTGCCTTTGAATGACAGTGGGCCAATCAGGTAACTGCAAAGGCTAGAGCATGTATCGTCGTTCATGTTAGTAATTATCATTACTCGTGGCCTCTTCCTCGTCCAAGTAGTTAATACTTGGGATGTATTAGAACAATACATGGGCCTATCAGGTAATGTGGAGAAGGAGGGTTTTTGAGCGAAGGTGGAAGGGGGAAAGGGATATCATGTTCGCCCAAGCTGGTCATCACTCCCCACAGGGTTCTCCCTCCCCATGAGATCCTCCCACTGAGCACACCCACGTGCTCGCCATGGAAGCAAGATGACACAGAGCACCACAGGTCTGATCCCCGGGTCCACGCTTTGAAACCTCTGGGTATTAAGCACATTATAAATAACCTATCATATCATATCATATATATCATGTAGTGATGACACCTTGGGATTCGTCACACTACATAATGTAGAAGAGTGGGGATGTTGTGATGGTAAGAACATTTTGGATTCAGGAAGGGTAGCTTGAGTTGACACATGTCAGAAGGACATGGAAGGGTATGACATTGTGTTATATTTTGGGGTCATAAGAACAGTTCTGCTTATTCTAAAATTTGCATTGAGGGCATTTTCCAAGTGCAATCACATTGAAATCGTGTCACTGGGATATTTTTACGCCCATTCGATCACAGCATCATATGAATATTTTGATATCAGACTTGTCTTTTCATCTGAATTTAACTGTCAAAATTGAAAGCCATCATCTGTAAATGGTCAACCACAAAATATGGGTGTAAAAAGAACAGGTTCCCATAGTGGATTTTGGGGGTGGGTGGGTCTGTAAAAGATTCATTGATTTCGTGGACTAGTTGTGGTCTGTTTTGAACATATAAGATAGTCTGAAAGAATAATAACAACCGGTGCAAATTATCCTTTCATCTTATGATCAACTCCAACATCATTAGCAGTTGATGCTGGAATTCTGCATTGTTGTCCTGTGTCTGGCAAACATTAAAGCTAAATTAATATAATCTATAATTGATGATGTGCTCGGTCAAAAACTGTCTAGCAAAGTGCCTTGACCAAAATATGGGAGGATGTAAATCGCCAAAATAAGTTTGTTCCTGTTGATTTTCAGCCAGACATGCAATAAACAAAAGACCCACGATTAGAGAAAATGCACTGTTTAGAGGTGATGTAGATACCAAGACTCCCACATTTCTGAATGATCTCATAACAAAAAAAAATTCTGATGATCTGTGGAGCCTTCAAAAAGTATGAGAGAACCTCCCTTACATCTATCTGTTTTGTTTGTTTCTATGGAGCGCCATCCGTCTGTAGTCAATTTCCATAATGTGAGACCATCCACCACCAAACACAAGTTCGAACCACTTCCTAGCAGCACACAGTTGGGAAGGTAATTGGCGATTGAACATATGCACAGTGATGTCCAATCAGATGAAAGCAATATTCAAATTTTAGTCTTTTGCACTCTCTGAGTGAGAATACCATATATATATATATATATATATATATATATATATATATATATATATATATATATATATATATATATATATATATATATATTCAATGAAAAAACCTTGTTAAAGGGACATTATGGTTACGTTGCACTAATAAAAACCTATGAAATTCAATGAAAAACCTTTGTTAAAGGGACGTTATGGTTACAAGTAAAACCGAAAACCCCCAGAAATTCGCCAGTTATGGTAAACTAAGCAACCAAAACTGTGCCACCACTGTGCACTGCTAAGACTAACACCCAGGACATCAAAGATAACATCACAAATGTCACATATCTGGGACACTTGTTTTTGTTCACTGACCTATATAGGCCAGTGGTTTTGTTCACTGACAGTATATTAAAATTGAAAAAGGTGCTATATAGCTAGACGTTAACCTTGTCATATGTTCTTTAAGTACTTTCCTTACGGTTTGGTCTCATGGTGTACATACATGCGGAAATTAACAGGCCTCAAGCACACAATTAATTTGTATACATGAATATGAACTTAAATGGCATGAACATTTTCTGATGATGCTGTTTCTTTCTTCCTTACTTTAGTTTCCCTGTATGTGCCTCTGATTTAAATGCATTGTGGTTCTTCATATGTATTGTTTGTACCAGCACAAGTGTTGTAAGTCTTGAATTGTTAGCTAGTTATACATGTTTAACATTACTCAAAACTCTGATAAGGTAGCATTAATTATTGTACTATCCAAATTTACAAGATCATAAACACTGTACTTCTATGGTGCATGATGCAGTCATTGCCTACGTTTATATATGATTAGGTTTGTGTATTAACAACACTCCAATACAATGATTTTAGATGAGTACATTCTTTAATCGATTAAGTAGTTCATGATAGGTCTCCTGATCACCCTGACATCATGTTATCAACAATATAGACACAACTCCTTGTAAGGACTTTTCATCAAAATTTATTTCACATGTGATGTCATCATTGATGTCATCTTTGATGTCCTGGGTGTTAGTCTTAGCAATGCACGATGGTGGTGCGAGTTATGTTTGCCTAGCTTGCCATAACTGACACATTTCTGGGAGGTTTCGGTTTTACTTGCAATGATAACGTCCCTTTAACAAAGGTTTTTCATTGAATTTCATAGGTTTTTATTAGTGCAACTTAACCATAACATCCCTTTAAGAAAGGTTTTTCATAGAATTTCAAAGGTTTTTATTAGTGCAACTTAACCATAATGACCCTTTAACAAAGTTCTTTCAGTGAATTTCATGGATTTTTACCAGTGCATGCTATTTTCCTACAACTTACTAATATCATACTTACCCAATAAAGCAATATTTGTATCCAATTTACAAAGTGTCACCTTAAAACTCTGCCATTTCCCACCTTCTAGAATCACTTTTAACACTTCCATACAGTTTTTGCAACTATTTCAACTAGTTTTGCATCCGTAGACTTCTACGAACATCTGACTTCATTGCGGACCTTCCGGACAGTGCCACATGACCATACGCTGGCGCACGGCATGATGATGTGTCCGAGAACCCTTCCGCACTTCACAATAAGATCCGTGCTTCGCAGGCAGTTCGGAACTGCATTTTCTACTGATCTAGGAACTTTCACTTCAAAATTTCCATTGCACAGCTCCAATACCTATTCCTACTCATTATCCATTAACAATCTAAACTGCTATTTATCTTAAAATGGCATCAGCTAATGCAGTCCCTCCTCCACAAGAGTCACCACCACTGCTGTAAACAAGGAGCATGAGAAACACTCCCTACCTTAGAAATAACACACGTGCAACATTTTCCCCTGTCCTCCTACCGCTCCATATTAGTGTTTGGTACCTCTTCCCTCATTTTCCTCCCCACCTTTCGTTCTTAGCTCTCCTGCCAAAAAATAAAAATACCTTTCGTTCTTAGCTCTTTTGCCAAAAAATAAAAATACATCCAAAAACAACAAAAGAAATGTTCCTTTAGGAACCACCTTTCACAGTTAAAAAATAGAACTAAAAAAATATATAGATTCCATCTACTTTATATTTCTCAGTAAAGTACATAGACCCAATAAGATTTTCCAACATTTCCATTTGCATTTTGTGCTATGCTAATGGGAATATTGTGGCGTTCATCCTCCGTTCCAGGGACTGGGATGGCGGATACTGGCCCGGCAGCCCAAGCGAAGCAAGGGTGGCTAACTAACAATGTCTCTGGACCATTATCCCCCAATTCCAGCCCCTGTGATGGGGGATGAAGGCGTTTAGCACCCTAGGTTTCCAAAGCAGGAATCTGGTGTGCTAAAAAAAGGGATTTTTCTTCCGAAAAGTGGGACGCCTGCGGCGTCCCGGTGTAGGAGGGAAAATCCTTTTCCAAGATGGCCACCATGGAAAGGGAAGGCGGGGTTCCATACAGGGCCCCTCTTCACTTCCCATATCAGCCTGCAGAAGGCAAAAAGAAAACTTTATGACCATATGACCATGAGCACATTTTTCTTCCTTTTCAAATCTATCCCAATTTTGAATAACTTTACCACAAAGCCAGTCCCAGGTGCACATGGCCACTTTAACCCTATGTTTTTTCCCTCATGGTCATAGCCAGTAGTCAGATTGTCCGGATCATGACCTTGTTCCATGACCCGCACAATCTGGCCACTGCCCATGGCGCAGGCTACACCTCAGTCACCAAAGGTATATCGCTATTATTTGTACCTACATTATGACACTTGTCCAAAAATAAAACACGGGTCATTTGCAAAACCATGCTTTCAGGTCCTTCTCAATGCTCCTTACACAGGTTTGCTGGAAATCCACCCATGTTTTTTTTCAAAAGTGTCAAATGTATGCACATACAATCGTCATATAACCTAGCCCCCACTTGACAAAATCCATTCAGATTTTACAAAAACATTTATATCTAGATCTATAATATTTTTGCAAACCTTTGTGTAGATTTGACAGATGGCACCACATTTATAAGCCTTTACAACATTTTAGGACCCACCCACTAATTGTGCCCCCTCTTGACAAAATCCCACCAAACTTCGGAAAAACATTTATATCTAGATCTATTATCAGTTTGCCAAATTAAGTGTAGATTCATCAAATGGCACCTCATTTATAAGCCTTTAGATTATTTTGGGACCCCCTCTAATTTTGCCCCCTCTTGACAAAATCCCACCAAACTTTGCAAACACATTTATATCTATATGTATTATCAGTGTGCTAAATTAAGTGTAGATTTGTCAAATGGCACCTCATTTATAAGCCTTTACATTATTTGTAGAGCCCTCCTCTAATTTTGCCCCCTCTTGAGAGAATCCCACCAAACTTTGCAAACACATTTGGGATCAGGTCAGAAATATAATTTCATGCAGTTTCATTAGGTGACGCCAAAGTTATAAGCCATTCAAGAACTGCTTTCCACCAACCCTGTAATGCATAGGTGTCTACGAACTTCACAGGACTGTTCGCGAACATCCGAACCATTTGCGGACTTTTGGGGCGAAAAACAGGTTTTTTTTTTTTTTTTCTTCTTGCAGACATATTCCATCCCATCCTCACCACCCATCACCCCTCGCCTCCCCAGAGATTATTTGATAAGTTTGACAAGTGCAATGTTGTGTTTTTTAATATTTTTTTACCGCAATGTCCTCGGACACCGGCTGCTGTCCGCGAATCCAAGATGGCAGACATTTCCAAAATTCTGACGCACCTCACGCTTCACTCCAACCAATCAGCGAACACGTTGTGTGTCCGCGGACATGACGCAAGTCTATTAACCAATTTGGTGTCCTGTCCGCAGAGCGAATAGGGAAGTGTGTCCGCGGAGGGGACATAGATATCACTTTTTTCACCAAATTTACAAAAGCATGCTTTCGGGACCAAGCCACCACTCCTGCAAATTTGGTGAAAATCCGTCCAGCGGTTTGGGCTGTAGGCGTGAGCAAATATTTTTCTTCATTCAGTCTATGGGAAAAAAAATACATTTTGGGACCCCCCCTATAGCTTTGCCCCCTCTTGACCAACCTCACCAACCTTTTCAAAGGAATTCCAAGTGGCCCATATACTTTTTGTGCAAAGTTTGGTGAGGATTCGTCCAGGGGGAGCAAAGTTATAAGCCACCCAAAAAGTGGTCTACCTATGGGTTTAGGAACTTAACCATAATTACATGGCCGCTACCGCCGGCCGTGTAATTATATATATATATATATATATATATGTATATATATATCAATGTCAAACTCTGATATTAATCAGGCCAGGCGAGTGGCACTCTCCGTGTTCAAAGGACAAAAACAATCCATCCGGATACCGTGTCTTCTTTAGCAAAGTCAAATATAAACCATAGAAAGTAAGGCTCTCCCAAAGTGTGAAAAAATGTTGACGCATTTCGCGGCAATACTTGCCGCTTGTTCACAACCACAATGATATATATACGTCAAACCTATTAGAAGGAAGGGCAGCTATTGTGATCTGAACAGGGAGTACTGATGGGAAATCCTGTCTGTTTGTGCAAGTGGCAAATGCCTTGCGCGTCATTCAGCCACTCTTTTGGGACGGGGTTGTGCATTAATAGCAGGCAATCTGGTGGCAGGATATCAGCACTATATTGAATCCTCTTTGCTAGTAGTGGAGGCATCATAAAAATAGGAAATGAGGGTGTACACAGCAATGTACCAAATGTAGACCGATCTGATGGGTTCTAACTGCCCTATTTTTGCTACTGAGATGTAGAACTGTTTACAGTTTCTATGTGATTATATGAGGCATAGGCACCAAAATAAATCCAATTGTTGACTGAATAACATCTTCAACCCTTAAAGAAATGATAAATCATGTAAGTCAAATTGATTAGTTGACCAAACTTTTGGGGTGAGGGCTTAATGATCCGAAACCTAAACACATGACTTGGACGCCAGCCTAGAGCTTGGTGGAATGTGATGAGGCACAGACTATTACCCAGCTCTACAAAAAAAACCTGCACACCAGCCACGTTTACTCCCTTAAAAAAAGCACAAAGGCCCAGCAAACACATTTGCGAGTGAAGGTACTCCCAACATAAATGAGGAATCACCTGCCTGAGATATAGGAACCTGGCCTCTTGGTTCCACACACAGAGATGCTCAGATGTGTTCAGGCCTGCAGTGGGATCAGCAGTGAGAGGAGCAGGGCCACAGGCAGGAGCTCTGCTAATATCAATACCTGATATACACATGAACTATAAGTCTAGATTTTAATGTACATACATGACCAATGCAATTAAGTATAGATTACAAGCAACATCCTTATTCACAAATGGGCTAAAAAATGCACTACTTTTTTACTCCGTAAAAAATAATTTTAATCCCAACTTTTAAAATATACCATATAGGGAGCTATTGTGATTGTGATCAGTGGACAGCTGGGGGTTTAGGTGTACGGTGTGGCTTGCCATTCCCTCTTCCACAGGGGGCTATTTTGCCTTGTTGCAGCTCCTGTGTTGGCTTGGCGACAGTTGCATGCCTTTTGTCCGTATAGTGGCCATATTTCATATACGTAGTGTGTCTACTTGACTGCATTTAACTGTGACAACCCGTTTTTGCGCATGGTATTTCCTGTCTCTGCTCATTGTTTGGGGCTTAGTGGAGGCCATTTCTTTTTGCAGAACAGCAGCATCGGTGAACTCGTTTGACTGGGTGTGTGCGTGTGTGATATCTGCTTACCTTCAGTGTCTGCAGTCCTGACTCTTAGTTTACGTCCCCATCGCCCTTCACTAGCTCCATGTGCCAGGCCTTCTATTTGCTGAGGTGCGGGGGGCGTTTGGGGGGGTGAGGGTGTGGGCTCCTCCTCCAGGACAGCGGTTCTTTACGGTGCTCAGACATTAGTATCTTCACGCAGCATTTCGGATCATAACTCCCCTTTTTTGCATGTTTACATAGGTTTTGCAACATCAATACCAGGTTTACCCTACTCTGTAGGCAGTGCACCTTTCTCTCGTTACCAGGCAGAAAGGAAAGCTGGTTCCTTTTTTATTATTATTAAGTATATCATTGACAAGAACACGTGGCTCGGCTTCTGGAAATCTTTTCAGGCACTATGGATACTCGTGCATGCGGCCCAGGAACCTTTTATTTTTATTTATTTTACATTTATAAAGCGCTCACGCAGGCATCGAGGCGCTGTTACAGGAATTGTTTGTTTTTCTTAGTTGCGTAATTGTGTTTTTTTTGTTGTTGTCTTAGTTACGTATTTATAACACGCTTAAACACCCAGAGGTTTCTAAGCGCGGACCCGGGGATCGAACCTGTTGTTGCTTCGTGTTGTCTTGCTTCCAAGACGTGCAAGCTGCCGCTGAGCTGAGATGGTGTTTAATGTAGATGCCATTTCATTCTTATGCTGATCTTTACTTAATGTACTGATCTGTAAACTGATCTTTACAGAATGTACTTACTGTGCAAGCACTTAACAAGCGAACAATAAATAAATAAATAAATAAGAGTAGGACGTCTGGGAGTTGGGTTATTTCAAATATGGATGTCATATTTTGTGGTATATTTTCAGGCAAAAAGACCAAGGACAAGGAGATTTGTATGTACAATATACTCTTTCCGTCCCTCTCTTTTTTCCATATCCTGCTATGTTACATTATGTGACTGGGTCATTCTATATCACCACTTTTGCCATTTTCATGGGCTTTTTGCATTTTCTGGTTGATGTTAAAGGTGGGTTAGCAGGAGGAGAGGGAACAGCTAGAGGTTTCTATTATTTCATTTGTGTAAGGCAGACAAGGCTTTATTGTTGCTCGAGTGCGGGTGCGCATGTATTTTGTGTGTTTTGTCTTAGTTATTTGCTGGGTGTCACTGTTCAGCAAGCCAGAGCTTGTTGCCTGCATGTTGGCTGTGTAGACTATAGAGCGGTGGAGAGAGGGGGTGATAGAGCTAAGGAGATGAGCGAGTGCTTGCTTTCAGTAATGCTTGTTGTCTGGAGACTAGGAGGTATGGGAAAGGGGCTATTGTAAACTCTGTTCAGTGTTAGGGTGGCAGGTTAACATGTAGCTGCTAGCACCACAATAGAATTGCAAATCCTATATAATACTGGAAAGGGTGTGGGCGCCACATCAGTCAGTAGCGTGTAGACATCGCTTGTGCCAATACTGTGACTCAGTTCATGGCACCTTAGCCTGGCATGGTGTCTCACCGTGCAGTGTGAGTAGCCCTTAATTGGGCCATAACATGCGTTGGAGTATAAGACCATGAACAATATTGGTGGTTTTGTTATGAGGTGTGTTCCAAGGATCTTTGCAGTCCTTAGTACAGAAGTAAGCGACACAGAATATCAGATCTAGGCACGAGCATCTTACATCCTGCTGCATTATGTTTGCCCATGTACCCCCTGAGTGTTGTCAGATTGGAGTCTTTTTCCTGCATGCTATTCATTGATGATCTCTCCGATAGATACTTGTCTATGTTTAGCCCAAATGTCTATTTTGAAAATTGTTTGTCTTGTTATTGTGTTTTCAAAGTGCTGGTTGTGAGTTCCTCTTTGGCGTGTGTGGCTTCTCATTTTGGCTTGCACTTGTAAATTGCCATGTTTTGAGTGCTTTTGTGAAGGCAAGGTGGTCGCGCAGGCATCATATTCCAATGCGAAGGGAGTTCCACCGTGGGGTCACCATAATGGTAAAAGAGGAGTCACCTTGACATGTACTCACGTGGGAGGCTCTATTGAGAACTGTTCCAAAGATTCTGAAGCCAAATTATTTCTGCGTGCTAAAGGAGAGATTTTTTTTATTAGAGCTTTGAGGTGGAGCAAAGAAAGTCAAGACCTGACCAGAAGAGTTAGGGAGAGCTCACATTACATAGTTAGCCTCTAACCATTTTGTTTTGGAAAGAATTACAGTGTTCCGGGAGAGTGCTCTTGGTGCTTTAATCCTGATGTGAGGTTTTCAGATCTGCTCGCAGGGACTATTCTTCACTGAATATCTGCCCCGGATATCTGCGAATGGAGTTTGAAATGTTTCTGATGGTTAAAAGGATCTGAGCAGAATAGTTTTTTTGAGAGGACACTGGTCAAGACAAAATCCCTGCATCACACATGGGACCTTTCTCGTTGGACCTATGATCTTCTTACTTCGACATTTTGGAGTGTTGGATCAACTCTTTAGGATGCTGCCAGTGCCTCACTTGGTTGCAGGGTTATGGGATTGGTATGGTAGTTTCTGCCCTGGACTATTTGTGGTGATACTTGTATCTGTTTTTTAATGGAGCGACTCTCATAAGGGACAAAGTACAAGATCGCTGCCTCTTCCTTGCTTGAGGGTTCTGACGGTCATATCGGAACAGCCCTCATGACTCATCCTGCCAGACAGAAATAGGATCCGTACACAGGGAAGCCGATCAGATGGCTGGAACAGCTGGCAAGAATTGACATTCTCCACTCTGTGTTTCCAGCCACCCGAGGTCCTTCCCCGGGTAGCACCATTTAAAAATATAATAATAATGTGGGGAGGCAAAAGGGAGCTGCTCCATCTTTCCCCCAAAACAATCCAATACCCTTCCCCATCCTTCCCCTCCCCACTTACCTGCTGGGCCGGAGCCTTGTACACACCGGTCCCGGCGCTCCTCCCATCTGTTGGCCACCATAGACATGGAAAAGGGACTAAGTTCCTTTTCCCTATGGCAGAGGAGATCTAATTTTTCTTTTTTCCCTTAAGGAGTTCCTCTGTGCAAGCAGCACAAATATCCCATGGGGTTGGGAGGGGGGGGGGGGTTGGGGGGAACATTCAAAACATTCAAACCCCGGGGTGCAAATGCATTTCACTCCCATGTCTGCCCCCACCTTAGAGTTTTCTGCAGTATTGTACATTTCTGTGCTCGAGTTGCCTATAAAAAAGAAACTATTACACGGCACTTCCAAAAGTTGACGCATGCACAGAGTTTAATGATAAACACCTCACATCTTTTATGGGCTGTTCATCTGAATAATTCTATAGTTCTTCATCTTTGGTAATCTGGATTCCGCCCCTCTCATTCAACGGTAACTGCTCTTCTTGCTGTCAGAAAATGTCTTCTGTCTGCCTGCTGCTCTAAATTATCCTCTCTGGTGGTCATTCTTGATCTGTTGGTTGCTTTCAATACCTTCAACCATTCCTATCCTATTGTGTTCACTTTCCCACCTTGGCTTATGGGGTTACGTCGTGATCTGGGTCTGTTCCTATCTTTCTAATCATACCTATTCTGTTTCTTGGGCGGGGCCATCTTCCTTTGTCTGTCCTCTTCATTGTGGAGTGCCTCAAAGTTCTATTTCGGTCCTCCTCTGCTTTTTTCCCCTTTATACTACTATGCTTGCTTCTGTTATCTTTTCCTTTGACCTTTCCCGCCATTTTTAATGCCGATGACTCTCAGATCTTTCATTGGTTCTCCTCTTTTTCTGAGTCTACCCTTTCCGCCTGCCTGCTGGCCATTTAATCTTGGATGTCTGCAGTATCTACACTACAGATGAATCTTTCCAAGACTGAGGTCCTTTTCTGGAACTCAAGGGCAGCAGGAATTAGAGGAGCGATGTTACCAGCTCATTCAGAGATCTAATTGAGATATTCTTCCAGGACACTAAACTCTATACTGTGCCATTTGGGATCTTCCATGCAACGCTGAAGATTTCTATGGGCTATCGAAGAAAGAATCTGTATCTTTCAGACATTATCCATCTAAAGCTTTCTTCCTTTCATTGCATTTAAGTATTTATTTGAGGTAAACATAGTGTTTCAACCGGAAACTCTGCACAAAGAAAATTTCAAGAGGTGGATGGAGCAATTGCATTTCCAGGTGCTTTGTAGTAGGGTGGTAGTGGAATGCAGACAAAGCAAAAAATAATTTGACGAAGAGTGTACATGAAAAGGGAACCAAACTTTTAACAGGTAGATTATATACAGCCCTGTGCATTGATGCGTATGAAGTTTTGCATTGAATTAAATAAGGTGTATGTACCTCAACTGGAATTTCCTAGAGAACTCTCTGCTAGCATGTTAAAAGGTGTCCTTCTACTGTCCTGTTAATAGTCCAGGCTAGAGGCACAGTCCTCAGGCCTGCTGTGCTGGTCTTTGATATCACCTACCACCAAATCCACTGGCATATCAGGGATACTATTCACATAGGGAATGCCTTCTCGGAAGATTCAGGCCATCCCGGGCTGCGTGTTTGTCTTGGAAGCCAGACAATGCATAGAAACACAGGTTCGAATTGCGGTCTCCCGCTTCGAAACTGATCCCGGTATAAAAGAACAATTATAATCATTGGTTTTGGACCCGTATATGCACGTTCAACACACAATCAATTTACTATTATGTACCAACCTGCTGGATCCCTGTGTTGCTCCTCTGTGATGAAGGCTATTATTATTATTATTATCTTTATTGTTTTAGTCTATATAAACCTTTACAATATTACAAAATTCACATTATTTACATCAATAATAAAACAGGAAGAGACATTCGAACACATTAGGAAACAGGAGATAAAAAAAAATAACTATTAATCGCAATTTCTAGTTTTAAAATAACCAATGCATTGCTCTTCTGGCACTTAGGAGCCTTTTTCCGGCCCTACTTCTTCAGTGAGCATCATTGTTTCTAAAACACAATATTATTTTAAAATTTCTTTTGAGCTCTAATACAACATTATGAACACCTATGTTTGATTCTTCAGTTATGACACAAATACATTCGTTGCCATACAGGCGCCAGTCAACTTTTAACTTATAGTTCTTGCATCTTATTCCATCTATGACTGTGGCCCTTTGCATTTGTATCATATATCCTAAGTCATCATGTTAGCGAACACACATTATATAAAAATGTAAGCACTTCCATTTTCAGAACTGTAGAATTGCCATGCAGCATGTCATACCAAAGTGTGTCTCTATCAACATTTGAAATATCAGTTACACATTTTGAAAACCTCTCTATTCTTTGTTGCAGCAGATTTGGACAGAATAAGTGCAGCAAGGTTTCCTTTTCTCCTGGAAGATTACAAAATCTACAACTGTCACTCCCCTGAACACTTAAACCACGAATTGCCAAATTCTCGTTTGTGTTCAAGACATTCAATCTAAAACGCATCAACTTATTCCTGAAAGACCTTCAGGGATATTTGATTAGATAGTGCTCAGGTTTCGGAAACCATTTCCAATAAGAAATAACTTGTGCATATAACTTAGTATTCAACACTAATACATTATTTTCTAGCCAATCGTAGGCTTTTACGATCTCTTTAACCTTACCAGGATTGTTTAACAAGGTCGCCAATAACAAACCCAGGTGTACCAGAAATTTGTCACAAGTCAATTTCAGTACATTCATAAAATTTCCCTTCTTAATATCTTTCAGATAGTAGTACAATGAGTATTTTTCTGCCACCATACATTTTCTTAATAGAGCTAATTTTTTGATATGCAGGTGAGAGATGGAAGACCCAATTCCTACCGAATCATTTCAAATGGTGTTCATTTTGATATGAATAAATAATATTTTTTGCCATATCATGGCTTCTATTTGTTTAAAAAAAAAGGTGGCAATGATTTCAGAAGAAAGTTTGGTATAATTTTTAGTTTGTAGAATTGTATACACAGAACAAATGTAAATTTCCCAAATCTTCTTTCAATGGCCTGAATGTGTTTAATAGCTTTTTTCGCTTTCAGTACGAGAGTATTTTTCAACAGTATATTAGAACTATTGTTATGCCCTCTCTACACCAGAAATCTTAATATTGGTTGACTCTTTATTTTTACGCCACTACAGCACCAGGAAGAAAAGGAAGGGGTCGCCGTTTTGCTACCACTTTGAAAGATTATGGTTTTACTTGGTTTGATTTTTAGATTCCTTTCCTATACAAAGTCACCAAAGTCCGTAATCAGTCTTTGTAGACCTATTTTGGAGCCGTCAAACAATAAAAAATCATCGGCATAAGCAACCCATCTGATGGTAATCCCCTCTATCTAGACCCACCAGACCACTCATGTTTAGGTTCTTCCCTGCTTCTGAGACATAAAGGTTAAAAAGGGTGGCTGCAAGCCTACATCCCTGCTTTAATCCATTAGCACTTGTTATTTTGTGGGATAATAGCCCTTTGTTATTTAACCTTACTCTCATGACTGTTTCGGAATACAAGTAAATAATTATGTCCAGCAGCCCTCTATCAATTCCCAGTGATAATAAGGTTTTCCATAAGGTTGGTCTAACCACTAGATCAAATGCCGAGGTTAAGTCCATTGACGCAACATTTAAGCTTAACTATGCTCAGAAGTTGAGACACCAAGATACCACCCGAACCAATTAGTCTCCGAAAACCTATCTGTCTATAATCCAAAACTGAGTTGTCGTCCATCCACACTGTGAGTTTTTCCAAGACAATGGCCGCAAATATTTTGGATTCTACATTTAGTAGGGTGATGGGTCTATAGTTTTTCGGACACAATCTATCACCCTTGTTGAAAAGTAGTATTACGTAGGACATTTTCCACGAAGCAGGCATCTTTTTTGTTTTGTTACAAATGTCCCAAAAGAGCAGATGCAGAAGTGTCGACCAGATGATTGCATGGCATTCTAGATTTATAAACGATAAGTGATTCAGACCAGGTGTGGATGTGGATTTCTTAATGTGACTCAAAATATTAGATTCTGTAATATTCAAGGACCAGCCCTCCTCTATGTCTTGCATTGGTACCCATTCCACTGCCGATTTTTTGTATATGGAACTGAAATGTTCAGACCATACTAAGGAGTCGATGTGATTAGATTGTAGCTGATGTGGAGATGTTTGGAAATTGTTCATGATGGACCAGTACATATGTGAGTTAGAAGAACTCATAGCCTTAATAATTGATTCGCCATCATTTTGGGCGATTTGGACCTTAATGCTTTTATGCCAATTTTTATAATTGTGCTTACATACCCCAATCTTAGCCTTTTTCTCCAAAGGCCCTAGGATGTCTTTCCTGATATTCCGAATGGTCTTCCGAAGGTTTGCTCTCTCTATTTTTACAGCTTGAACAAAAGTGTGCTTGTGGGCTTTTCTTTCTTCTTGATTACCTGTAACAAATGCTTTGCTACGGTCTAGTGTACAATCTAAATAATCGTTAAATAGCCCCACTGAATAAGTAGCGCATTTCATTTCATAGGTGGAGCAATCAAAATCTTGAGACAGTATGTAGTTGAAGTGCCCTACTTTATCTCTGGACCACTTCACCCGTCGACCATTATTCCTAGCTTCTATCTGCACTGGAAAGTGGATGTATTCATTATTTTGCCTAACCCATGGTAGCTCTAGACTAAGCATTGCGTGGTCACTATTGATTGTCGAAATTACTTCAAGATTATTACACAACAGTATATCATGCCCACTCACAAAGATGTAATCAAGGATAAAACTCTTACCACGTGCTTGCCACGTAGGTTTAGTATTGAATACAGGCACCAAATTCCTACTATTCCCAAAGTCTATCCACAGTCTTCCTCTTTTCCTTTTGTTTGATCTGTGTGTAATTTCGGCTCTAAATAGCTGCATTTCAACTTTAGATAAATTACAGTCAGTATTTAGATCCCCTGCTATTAAAATTGACCCTAGAGGGTGTGTGTCTAGCCAGATATCAAACAGTACATTAAGACGGTCAAAAAACTCTACCAACTGATCATCATTCATTGTACATACATTCCAGTAAATGTTACACATCAGAACATAGGCTCTGTCAACATTTGTTATTAATTGGAAGCCAGCTAAAATGGAACAGTCCATAACCATGGAGCTATGCTCAAATACGATATTTTCATCTATTCTGTACGCGAACACAAGACCTGTGCTTGGTCTACCCCGGAGCCCCCGTCTAGCTAATAAGCCTATTATGTTGTAGCCATCCATATACAATTTACATGTTGGCCATGTTTCTTGGAGCATTATGAAATCAAACGTATTCAGCTTGTCACATTCTAAAACATCCTTGAGCAGCTGTTTGTGACCCCTAGTGTTCCAAGTTACTAACTGGAAATGGACTCTTTGCTAAAGGGGTTTCTGAGCCTATTTTAACTGCTCTATTGACTATCGTAGAGATGAAGCCAATAACCTCCATTCCTGCATATCTTTTAGGCAGGACTTTGCTTCATTTACCACATAAGCTCCTTCACTTTGCACAGGCCGTACATCATTGTATTTACCTTCAGTTTCCTCACTGACCTTTTGTCTTGTGCTTGCTGCTTTTTTTGGAGTAACATTTAAGAATTGAATTATATTGAACCCTTTTTTTTTTGTAGGGATCCCACTTCATTCAAGAGAAGGCTTCTTACTAGGGGTGACTTAATGATTAGCCGCACATAATCACAGTGAAAATTGTGAATAAAGTCCACTAATTTGATATCTGAGGAAGATATCAGGCGTAATTCTGGAATTTCGCAGAACATACTTAAGAAGTACGGTCTGTTTAATGCTCTAGGGCCCCCTTCCTCAAATACATAGTACATAATGAGGCTTGGCTCATTGGAATAGACAGGAAACCTAAGGTGACCCCTGTCCTCTTCAGCATAAAAATATCTGCTAGATTTTATATTCCATCATTCATTCTATTTCTCCCCTCAACAGAATCATCATTACACCTTCCCACCGTATCATTGGCCACTTGAGAGTTGTGCTCGATTTCACCATATGTCTCGGAGGAAGGGACCACAGCCTCAGCCCCCCGAAAAATTGCAGTTTGTTGCCTTAGACATTTTTTTTGTTAGTATCTTTTCTATAATGACACTCAATTCTTGTTCTGTTAGCCCCGTGTGTAGATCCTCCTTGACCAGCTGGGCCTGCTTCTTTTTTACAGAGGTTTCTTCTACAGTATAACTCTTAACCTTGATTTCTTTTTCACCTCCAGTAGTAACTAGTTTACTGTCTTCCCCGACCTTAACCAACGTGTTTGCTGGCCCCATGAAGGACTGCAACTCGTCCGAGCTTATGATTGACTGGTCAATAGTATTAATATGCATGTCAGTTATTATTCGGCCCTCTGAGGTTGGCGTATTTGCTCGTGACAGAGCCTCCAGATTTTTAAATATATCGAATATGTCTGCCACTCCCCTTTCCAGCATTCTTAAATTCGTGTCTATCCTGTCTGAGACCTCTTTTTGTTTTAAAACATCTGACAATTTCTGAGGCCCTTCTAAGTATCCCTTTTGAATGATATAGTCCTTATTCACAATGGGAGGCGACACGTCGGAAGGAAGCTGCTCCGTTGGAGGACAGCAGCTAAATTGTGTAATTCCGTTTTACTACCCTTTTAATCCTAATTGCTGAATTTTATTGGAATTTTAATACTGTATGACTGTGTGCACATATTTGCATGAAAGAAGAATTGAATGACTGCCACGGCTTGCTGATTTAGACGGCGCCGTGTTAACAGATTAGTTTCACTTTAGCAGTGCAGAGGCAAGCCTCCTGGGCTAAAATGACTTTAGAGTCCTCTTTCTTTGCCCATCGGCCCTGTCCTCTGCTGCACTTTCATCACTATCCCAGCATTTATGTGCTTGATTGGTCGCCCGCGCAACTGGCGCAGCAGGCGCGCCACCAGCTTGCCGAAGGCACGCTAAAGGCAAGCCAGTCTGTGCCTGTCCATGCAGGGAAGGACCAGAAGGGGCATTTGGATAAAAGCTTTCTGCTTTCTCTCGCCCCCTCTGATACTAAGTAGCCTATGGGCTGGATCCTTCAGACATCCAAGGTAGCCCCCCCTCCTCTACTAGTACCCTTAATACGAAGCCCACGATGACTACCCATACACTATGCCTACTAAACACCAGGTCTCTCCCGGCTCACGCTGGTGAGATCTGGGATCTATTAGCAGATAGGCAATCAGACTTCTTATGCCTAACAGAAACTTGGCTCACTCCCAGCTCGGCATCTGCTATTGTCCAAGCTCTCCCCTCAAACTATCGCATCCTCCATCATGACCGTCCACCTCCTAAGCATGGTGGAGGCATTGCAGTCATCTTTAAAGATATATATACGGTTACTCAGATATCATGCCCACATACATTAAATATGGAAGCCCTCCTCTGTCGGTGTGTATTCTTGCCCTCGTGTGCTACCCACCTCTTGCTTTTTTCACACCCCCCAGGCCCTATCAGCACTTTTGGGAAAGGCTTCGCCGATTTTATAGCTGATCTAAACATGCATTATACCAATCTTGTGATACCAGGTGATTTTAATCCACATTTCAATTTACCTAGATCGGACAAACTCAATTCATTTTTTGATAGCCTCTCTGACCTCCACCTCCGCCAGCTAATTCAAGCTCCCACCCATCTGCACAGAAATATCCTTGACCTGGTATTTGCCAAAGATGCCCTGCTCCATCCGGGCCCGATCGAGCCAGTAACTTGGTATGATCACCACTTGGTTTCATGTTCATTTATGTTAGCTACCCCCCTTTGTAAAGTACCTCCCCCTAAAACGTTACTCCGCTCCTGGCGCTCTGTCGATCCCAAGGCACTTAGTGCTCATATAGCCTCTAATTGTGCCTCCCTGAGACCCCTATCATTAACCACAGTCATTAGTGTCTGCTGCCAACTGCTATGCCCCACTGAAACTGACTCAAGGCCGCAGACTAACGTCTCAGCCCTGGTTCACTGACCTGCTCAAAAATGCCCATCTTCAACTCAGACAAGCTGAATGCAAGTGGCATATCAATTACAATCCGACACTTAGAGACTCGTACAAGCTCAGTCTCTCTACCTATCTAGCTAATGTTAAACTTGCTAAATCAACTTTCTTTGCTCAAAGAATTGAAACTGCTCTTCTTAAACCAAAAGCTTTGTTCTCTATTGTTCATGCGTTCGCTTCCTCTGAACCTTTGACTTCTATGGTCAAGCCATCACAAAAGTTGTGCAATGGCCTTGCATCCTTTTTTACCACTAAAATTGATGTCATTCGATCAAACATCGCTAAATCTTTAACAACACTGTCTCCTGGTACCACCAGCTTTGTGCCATCCCCTCCTACTGATTCCCCTGCTAGTTGGTCTGCATTTCCTTTGTTCACTGAGGCAGAAGTCCTAGCAGCCATTTTAAGGATTAAATCTTCCTCCCCTGGGGATGGCATCCCCGCCATTATCATGAAGATGATCGCCCCCGATATCCTAGCTGATATCACCGTGGCTATTAATAACTCCTGCCAATCCGGATTGGTCCCCCCGGAACTGAAATCTGCGAGGGTTATCCCTCTCCTTAAGAAACCCTCACTTGACCCTACCATCCCTGCTAATTTTCACCCCATTTCTCTACTTCCGTTCCTGGCTAAACTTTTGGAATCCTTGGTCACGCCCCTTCTATTCTCCTTCTTGGAATCTTCAAAGATTTTCAATAACGCCCAGGCAGGTTTTAGGCCAGGGAGCGGGACAGAGAGTGTGCTTGTCTCAGTACAAGACGATATGTCCAGACTAGTCAAAGCGGGTGGAGTAGGGGCCCTGATCCTACTGGATTTATCTGCCGTGTTTGATACGTCTTGCACAGATTGGGATCTCTGGCTCTGTTCTCGCTTGGTTTACTTCCTTTCTTTCAGACCGCACTCAGACCCTTGCTATGCCTCCCTTCCTCTCTGCCCCTTGTGTTCTTACCTGTGGTGTCCCTCTGGGATCTTCGCTCTCTCCGATTCTGTTTAACATTTATATTTGGGCACTGGTCTGCCTTATTCATTCCCATTGATTTCATTGTTATTTCTACGCTGATGACACCCAAATCCTGATCCGGCTTAATCAGGACCAAACTGTGGTCTCAGCTTGTCTTCACTGCTGCCTTAAAGCAGTCGGCGCTTGGATGGACCAAAACTGGCTCAAGCTCAATGGCGATAACACAGAAGTAATGTTGGTGGGTTGCCCCCCCAACCTCTCGCTATGGACCCCTGCCTTTTGGCCCGCATCGTTGGGTCCATTGCCTTATCCAGTCAACAATGTTAAGAATTTAGGGGTTATTCTTTCTGCCTCTCTCTCCATGTCAAATCAGGTTACGGCTGTCTGTCAGTCTGCCCATCACCAGATCAGGGTTCTAAAGAGGGTCCTGCCTATGATTCTAGAAGCCATGCATCCTCCCGTGGTGGCTGCGCTGGTCCTTTCACGGTTGGACTATTGTTACTCCCTGTATCTATCTCAACCGATTGGCTTGCTTCAACAACTCCAATGTATGCAGAACCTGGCAGCCAGATTAGCTACTGGCTCCCCCTATGGTGCCCATATTTCACTGGTGCTTCGTCAACTCCACTGGCTACCGGTGGCGCAGCGAGTTAAGTTCAAGTCATTATGTATTGTCCATCGGGCAATCCATGGCTTAGGAGCGGAATTTCTCCAATTCAAAATCTCTCGTTATATTCCGGAACGTAATCTGCATTCCTCGACCACTAACCTCCTTTTGGTCCCCAGGTTTAACCGGGAAAGACTTGGCGGCAGAGCCTTTTCCATTGCCGCGGCCAAGCTTTGGAACACTCTCCCACTACCACTCAAATCTAACTCCAACCATTTGGCTTTCAGGAAAGCTTTGAAAACCACCCTGTTCTAGTTTTCTGACCTACTACTGATCTTCTCTAGCCTGTAGCTTCCTCTCCAGCGCCATGATGCCTTTGGGCGACCGTGCGCTCTACAAATTCAGGTAACATAACATAACATATTCTTACGTTCCTGTTGAGCCACTGTGGTGTTAGGCACCAATCGTGGATCTTCTTGGCTATTTACTTTTTCTGACTGGCAGTCTGCTATGTCCCCTCGCAAGTCCAGCCCTCGCATAAACTTGCGCGAAGACATATTAGCCCCCTTATTCAGTGACATTTTTTTTTTAACGCTTCATTTTTTCCCCCTTCTTTTTAGATGTTTTCTATGCCCCCATATCCATATAGCTACTCTCATTGGTATCTACGACCGCGCGAGACCCCAAACTGAGTGCTGGTTTGGTTATGGGCTGTTGTTCCAATTCCTGGGACATAACTGATATATCTGGGACAATAATGGGTTCTTCGACTATGTAGGATTTCTGTGCAACTATTAGTCAACCTGTTGCATTGGCTCTGTATTGTTGCTCTTAATTGAGTGACCACGCCACTCGGCCATTATCATTCTACACGGATCAGGCAGTGCTGTTAGGGCCATAACTATTTCATTTATCAACCTAGAGTGTTCTTTTAATTCCATAAACAACATGCCATTTAGGTTGGCATGCGGGAGTTCATCGCCCTTAGTGTGTTTGAACTATCACTGTTCTCGGCAGAACCATCCCCTTCTTCATTGATGGTGTCCAGGTGCTGGGAGAGCCCTAGTAGGGTGATTGCTCCCGTTTTAAAGATCGGGGGCGTGTTGGCAAATAAAAAGCTTGATTTCATTTTGCTTTTATCATTCACGAATTCGGCTTGCTTTACAACTTCGCTGTATAAACATTGGGATGAATCTGCAATATCCTTATGAATCGCATTTAGAGCTCCTTCCGCTTCCGAGGATAATGTTTGTACACTTTCTAATGAGTCTTCGTCCGTGTGCGACGAGACAGGTATTGGAGTTGCCGCGCCCAGCGCCATTCCTGCTCGCCGTGTCACAACTGTACTTACGGATATCACTTTTCTATTCTTTTTATTAGTGTTTGTGGCCATTCTTTGCTTATCGTAACCATTACATGCATGAAACCATATATCCGATCTCCACTCTCTTCATTCAATTATGCATGGTACTAAAACAGCAAGCATGAAACCTCCACCTCTTTCATTTATTCACAGCCTAACAAGCCAAACAGGCGAAACAGGCTACTTACGAGGCTACTTGCGGAGGGGTGCGCGCTGATGGCGCGCGTCCTCCAGTCAAGTAGTCTCCTCCTCTATAGTGGGTGTGGCCAGCATGTGAACATGAAATACAGCGCTTTAGTATTATTTACAGACTATATTTTGGATACTAAAGACTGTACTATTGTATATTTACTTGTATAATCACCAGACAAAAAGTGCAAAGTCCTTTCTCCATAAACTTCTGCTCGTATTCCTTGACCCCAGGTTCCACGTTCAGGCTGCACACCGTTTCAAGGCAAACAGGCTACTTACAAGGCTACTTGCTGAGGCGCGCGCACTGATGGCACGCGGCCTCCCAGTTCAGTAGTCTCATCCTCTATAGTGGGCATGCCTTGTATAATCACCAGACAAAAAGTGCAAAGTCCTTTCCTGCTCGTATTCCTTGACACCAGGTGACACCAGGTTCCACGTTCAGGCTGAAAAGCTTTTCCAGGCAAAACAGGCTACTTACGAGGCTACTTGCTTGCTATTGATGCTGGCAAAATAGCTCCTCTGTGTTAAGCCTGCTGTAGACGCTTGCATCCTTCAGGGCTGGTTCACCCTTCTCATATTGATGGATCGAGTACCTTTTAACTGATGAGCAACAGCTATTATTATAGCACTTAGAAGCGGGAGGAGCCTGACATGAAATGCTGCATGAACACTTGGCATTCTACACTGTGTTTCTACAACCTTCGATTCCGGAAACTCCTCAAGACTTTCCTCTTTGCCTCTGCCTCCGATCTTCCTCTACCCTGCTGATCTCGCTCTGCTCCAGCACTCAGCACCTGGCTACCCTCTGATTTTTTGGCACAGATCCTAGCCTACCCTGTCGCACACCTGCACTGCCTCCTGGCATCCCCTGCACTTGGCCTGTATCTGCAACCCTACAGTTCCCTTCTTGCAATTATTTGACACCCGTTGTCTGCACCTTATTCCTGAACTTACCACCTGCTGGCTGCATTATTTGTGGTTGTTGTTTGTTGTTGTTTTGATCACATGTTCATCACTTTCCACTCCTCCCCTTGCACTTTCCCCTTCCCTTCTCCCCTGCACTTGAACATTCTCAATGTCACTGGGCCTAGTAAGATCGTTGTTTTTGTCCTCCTATGTTCTCCTCCCCTGTCTCGTCGCGCTCTGAAACACTTGTTTATGGGTGCAATATAAATAAAATATTATATCATATATCTGCATTAATTTGTGGACCTTGTTATGCACTGTGTACAGGTAAAAGCAGCCTCAGCACGCGTCCCAAGAGGGCCGAAGGGGGTGAAGCAGGTGGACTGTCCTGATGATCTTGGGCATTATGTATTACAGCTGCCCCACCTCTGATTCCTCCGCGAGTCTATGCAGGGAAATGTTAGCTTCACAGAGAAGCCTTATTGTGGCGACTCTAAAGGGTCAGATGACCAGTCCTGGGCGCCTGACTGGAATAGTCATGAAGTCACTGAACATCTTAAGATGTCGTCCTTATGTCGGAAGAGCAAAGCAGCCTCATAAATGTGTTCATGCCGTGGCCGCCTTTCTCCAACCCTTATCTTCCACATACCATCATCTTTGATCACAGTACATCAGGCTGGAGTGGCGTGCGTTTTATCTCCACTTCATCCGGACACATAAATAATCCATTACACTTTTCAGTAGCCGCATCAAAAATATGAGAATTCTTTGAAAAGAATATGTAAACGTTCACTTTCATCTCAAGACAGACGCCTCCGATCTGAGTGTCCATCTAACTCGCAGAGGGAGAAAAGATATCCATCTGTAGGCTTTGCAGAGGGTTTCCCACGTCTAATTCAAGGAAGAAAGCTTTAGTGTCAAAGCCTGATAGGCTCTGAATCATCTTTTCATCATGAGAGTTGAGACAGTGAACCAATCCAGGGCCATTGCACCTTTTCTTTAAGATATTTGCACCGGAGAATGATCTCTAATCCTGCCAAGAGACGTGCAAATTGATTTGGGTGCATTGCAGAAAATAATATGCTCTGAAGCGCGCAAGTGGACGGTGCGCGTCACTTTGTTCCCCGTTCAGAGTGGACGGTTCGCGTCCCTTTGTTCCTCGTTCAAAGCCCTTGACACCACTGTGTCTTCGGTAGGGAAGGTCCTTCAGAGGTGTGCATGAAAGATTCCCGCTCTTTTCTCTGAAGCCTGCCGTCCTATTAGAAGAGGGAGATGATCGGGGTGGAAGAAGGAGGACTTGATCTAAAGGTCGAGACGGACCCTGCCTTTCAAGTGCAGCCGAGGTCCTCTAATATTGTGAAAGCCTTTGCTGTAGCTGCACTTACTGAAGCCGCAGAAAATCGCCTTTTAAACCTGTCTTGAAAGCCTACCCTTTCAAAGTCAGGAAAGCAGATGTTGGACGTGGCCTGCTATTTGCATGAACTGAGGACCTCTTGGCAGGAACTCGGAGTATCGGGCAGTAGACGCAAATGTACAGAATATCGAACAAGTACTTCTAGGGCAACTTGTTTGGCTTTTCCATAGGCAACAGCCTCCCCCCCCTTTTTCAGATGTTTTTAATATTAGAATTTTTATACATTAGAATTTCCTCCAGATTATCCTACAAAATGAATAACATGTTATTGTTTGTCTTAACACAAAGAAAAGGAATAAATGACATTAGACTACTAGCCTTTTCATTTTTGATACTAAAGAAACACATTCGGACACGTGTATTACTAAAATGAAAGGCTCTGTGCTGGGCTGCTATATTGCTTACATGACGAGTGGCTGGAGGAACACTTGCTTGAACAGTTCTCGGGAGTATAGCTCAGGGGCAACGCGCTGCCTTGGAAACAAGACGACGCAGAGCAACATGGGTTCGATCCCCCGTCTGCGCTTAGAAAGCTCTGGGTATTGAGTGCCTTATAAATAACCAATTATAAAATGTATTATTATTACAACAGAAAGAGATAAATAGCAATCAATTACTTTTCAGACTGAAGCATTTTGTAGGGAGAATTGGCTACTTTAAAAACACTTAAATATATAAGTATTCTTGGAAAGGATTAGCTGAATGGCTGCAGTTAACCCATTACATATGACAACTGTTTTTGCAGGCTGACATGGCTGAACACCAAGGCCAGTGACCGGAAGCAATATTTAACTCTTGACTCATATGTGGCACTTTAGTAGGAGACACAATTAATAATGTAGAATACAGGGCCGCCGTACACTTTCATGGCATTTGAGGAGGGACACAGTGGTTAAATGGTGTTTATGCCACCTATGCAATGGCGTGCCCAGACTCTTTTCGACTGGGGTGGCTCAAGTGGGGCACTGAATTATGCCAGGGTGGCATGGAGTACGAGCGCACGCACACACACGTCCCTGGGGTAGCCAATCAGATTCCATGGGTAGCACGTGCCACCGCAGGCCACTCCCTGGACATGACCATGCGTCATGTCAATCACTTGTAACATGACATGGATTTATTTTAATCGGGCACTTCTAAGCAGGCTCTGTCCTCTCCCTCCTTCCAGCAGAGTCGAGCAGCCATCCTATCTGTCTAAGGAATGGTGGAAGCTGCCCTCCTATGCAAAGTCTCACACAGGCTCAATTGGGGAACCTTTTATTTGAATTTGCCTCCAGTTCCAGCCGCACTCTCTCGTAGAGGAAACCGTATTTGAAATGGTGTTAGTTTCTTTTTGTCTTGCATCCTCTTTTGCATAATTTAGTAAAGAAGTTTCTCTTTGGTGAAGTAGTTCTCTGGGCCAGTGCTAATCAGTGAAATATTTATCTTCGTTTTATGTCAGTTAATATGGTACTATTTTAATCTTGTACTTTTTTTTAGAAAAAATGGACACTCATACATTTAGTCACTTTGACTTCCTTCATTTTACATTTCTTTGTTTTTACTGCTCACATTACTTTTAGCGTAATATTCGTTTTTTTGCCTCTTCATTTTGCTGCTTTGTTTTTAGTTTAGTTATCATTCACTGCATGTCATCACATAAAACCGTATTCTGAAGACTTTTGCATGCTAAGCACGCCATACATTACACTAAGCGTGCATAACTTTAATGGAAATGTAACCTAATCTAACATACTCTCCGACAATAGGATCTTAGTGCCTTTTACTAACTGCATCACTTACGTATTTCATTGTAGTTGTCATTTATATAGCGCCTTTTACCATTGTTATAGTCTCAATGCCATAGTGGTGGGAACGCCCATGGGGACCGAAGTCCAGAGTTTTGGAGCTCACATAGTAGAATTAGAATGTGTGTGCGCATTTGGCCAGATAATGCTTAGTAGGGCTAGTGAGGCTCCGATAGAGAGCAACCCACGAGGTCAGGCATGAGGATAGGTGCTGTGAGAGGTCAGGAGATGGCGTGGGAGCTAGGGACTCGATGCCCGAATATGTCATAGGTCTTCGTTGCATACTGATGTCAGAAGTGTTGAGGTATAGTCTGGTGCAAGCAGGCGGAACAATTATGTGACCAGCGAGACTGAACTTGTCGTAGTCGTTGCTGTATTCTGATGTGTGCGCGTCGACATGCCTTCAGCCAATGTCAGCCAGAATGGCGCCTTTATACGTACCTAGAAACGGATAGAGATTTGTTGAATGTGCACCCGATCAGGTAATGTCATCCTGTGTGGATTCTTGCGGCTGAAACAAATGGTTAGCGTCAGGCTATGCTTCACAAATTGTCACTAGTAGAGCACAGGCTATACTTACCTGCTCTTACAGCCCTCCCCAACACATCACCTGGTACTCCCATTTAGGTAACAATATTAGGAATTTTGTTAGAATAATATGGATGGTTTGTGCATAAATTACAAACACATCCTTTGCATTTGAACACTGAAATGTGAGTACATTTCCTTGCACTTAATTTACAGATATGTGCATGATTAAATTTTCCTGGGGTAAGTTTGGCTTGCTTCCAATAAAAGGTTTGCGAGTTAGCCCCATAATGTTCTGCACAAGTGGGGTGAGTGACTGCTTGCCAGTTTTTGAAAAATGTGACTGCGGGCTGGAAAGAGAGAATCATAAACAAATAAATGAAGTTATTAATAAATTAATTAATAACGAATGAATCCATAACGAAAAACAAATAACAAAAAATAACACATTTTTCATTTGTTTTCTTTTTTCAGGGGGTCCACCCAAACCCCCATTTACCCCAGCTAAAAACCCACCCCAACCGCTTTCCCATTTGTTATTTTATTCATTATTTATTTTTGTTATAAATTCCATTCATTATTTATTTTTCGTTATAAAGACTGTATACCTAAATGAGCTCATGTGAAAATCACAACACTATGCACATAATATTTCTAGTACACTTCGTGATTGGCTTTTGTCCGCTCTCTTCTGATCAGCGTGCGGTATGATCCATCAACAATAACTACACGCGCGTTCCCACTAGCCCAGCCATATTCCCATCCACCCCTCTTCCTGTCGTCTTTTTCCATTTTTCTGTACTTTGGTTTCCTACCAGCTCCCCTCCTTTTCTCTCACTGCTGCTCCTCCTTTCTTACACAGTCCACGGACTGGCTCCCTGCAGGTGAGGGCACAATATGTCAACTTTTTTGCTGCAGCTTCAGCTACGCCGGTGATGGGCATAGCATTTATAATGTCTTCAATATAGACCCAACCATCACTTGACACTACATAACAGCAATAATACAAAACCCTTGCCACATACTCTGTGAATAAGCGGTCTTGCCTTTGCATAATTTAATGGAACACTGGCCCATTCCAAGCAATGCCCAAGGAAGATTAATGTACATTGCAAGATTTCCAGGTAATATTACACTCTGGATCTCAAACCTATGGGTTTCCACATTGCTTTCAGCATCCTCGCGTGTGGCAGGGACAGGAAACACTTGAGGAGCTCATGTCGGAGGACTGGCAGGCAGATCTGGTTTCCCGCTTGAGTGCATTTCAAACTTGAAGGGATAAATCATCTTTTGTCCTCGTAATTTTGACAAATGCCGGAGACTCAGCGTAAGAATTCCTGACTGATTTTATCGTATCCACCCCACTTGAATATGACTTACTGTTGAAAGATCCCTGTATCAGATGAATGGATGGTTGAAAGGTCCTTTCTTCAATTTCATCCCCGGCAGAAAAATAACCAAACAACTGTTCAAATCTAACCGGGGAATTTGGAAAATACTGGCAACATAGGTGTATTTGTGAAAGAGGATACAGGTTAAGCTGGCAAACATAACCCTGAACCTATGTTTTAGGCGGGCCAGGCTCTCATTCAATACAGAGGTGTTGAGTTACATTTAATTTGCGGTCCCCAATGACATAATAATGAGACATCAAATAAAGGACGCCATTTTTAATGAGTTTTAAATTCGTGATGTAAGTTGATTGAAAACGAACCTCATTAAAAAATAAAAGGCACAAATTGACAGCTTCCTACATTCTGAACATATAACTACCTTATCCAACAGGGTCTGTAAAAAAAAAAAAATACAATGTCTCATTTTGGGAAATTGCAAGTGCGGTTCCGAATCTCCTTTGTTCGCATGAAGATCCTCTTGCGTCTCAATTTTACCAATTTAGCTTTGTCCATTAATTCTATGTGCAGAGTGATGGGTTCACCAGGCAGGTGTGCCTTCCTCCTTGCTCCATCTACCCGGATAGAAAGACAGACAGACAGGCATTTCCCTTCAGGCTGTAAATCTGTTTGCCTGTTTCCAGGGGAGATATTTTGGTGAAGACATACTGTCGACTTTATGCATTACCCAATACACATGTCTAGAATAGCCTTCCACGTCTTGTTCGTCACATCACAACTTGGCAACTTATAGTTGTTCATAATATGGACTGTGTGAGGTGAGGAGGGAGGGAGGGAGGAAGGGAGGGGGTTGGTTGGGAGCACGCCTGTCTCTTTGTGAGCATTTGCTTTGGCAGCTTCTGTGATCGGAGTCTGACATTCAAATAAATTGCAGAAAGCAAAGTGCCTTTTGTTCCTCCTTAAAGTGTCATGAAAACGAGCGCTCAGACTATTTCGTTACGGATGCACACACTATTTTTGCACTTGAACAGCTAATACACAGTGGTTACCTGTTCTTTATTATTACTTAAAAAAATGTTCACAAATGTCACAGATGGCATTATCACTCCTACTCTCTGCACCAGGGCCGTCCCACGCTCTCTCGTCTTGTAACTAACCTCCTTCCTAGCCCACGCATCCTTAAACCACAAGCTGTTGCTACTGGAGGGTGACCCCCTACTGTCTAATGAGCTGGTTTACACTACTGATGGTAGTCAAAAAGCTGGTTGCCGAAACTCCCTCTGGGACTTCCTAAATGTCTCACACCAGCTAGTTATTGGTGTTCTGCTGGGAGGTGGGATGGTGCCGTACAACCGCGCTATGAGATTCAAGCTTCTTTAAACACGCCCACTCTTGCCTCTCCCTTCTCTTTCCTCTTGTCTCCTTCATCTAACTCCTCCCACCACTCTTCTGTCCCTTAGATGTTCTCATTCATCATTCGTCCTAGGTATCACCTCTGCCCTCTGATGTTATTCCTCCTTCCACTACCCTACCACTCCACCTCTCCCATGTACACACCACTACTTCCCCTCAACACTACTAGTACCTCCTTCAAACTACTACTCCTTCCAAACTGCTGCTCACTCCATAAATCCACTACTCCAGTCTCTAGTGGTTTAGTAACCATGTTAGCTGCTGCACAAGCTTGTTTGTGCAGTTCAGGATCTCTGCGAGGCTTACAGGACTACTGCCATGTTGGGCAGAAGTCTCTCGCTCTATGCCGCGGCATGCTGCACTGCATCATAGTAGGTTCACCTCTGTGGGATTTTCTCTCGTTCTCTGTTCGTACCGGCTCTCCAGTTTCCTCGCTCAGGCCCAATGTATCTACAAAAGATGACAGGCAAACAATTAGTGGAGACATGGCATGAGTACAGAGCAGTCTGCACAGAAACATTTTGGCACAAGAGGGAAGGACAGGAATTAGGGACTTCTCTATTGCCACCATTCATCTCAGGGGTAGATGGGCTCTGGATTTCTCCCTGGTAGGCCACCCACCCCCTCTTGACAAGGCCAAGTTTCTGGCAATGTGGGCCACTCTGAGCCGGATTGGAGAAAAATTACAATCGTGAATGTGCAATGGCATTACTTTTAACAATCACTGTGGTAGTAGAAATTATATCACATGCCTTTTGGCAGTGCTCCTTATGGAAAACTATGTCTGAAATCTACAAACCATTTACACATTTAGTTTGTTTTACTCTAGAGTGTTTTGTTAACTGAAACCCTTGTACATAAAGTACCAAATGTCAAAAACTATCAGAAACAATTATACATCTTATCTTTTTAATGAATATTCACGATTTCAAAGAAAACAAAACATAAAAAAAGATATTTAGGGATGCATCCATCCACTACATGTATCAAAAAAAGACTAAAATTAACAATATACGTACATGTTTACAAAAACGCAATAGCACATGCATGAGTTTAACAACATCAAAAACAAGTGACTTATGCAAAACTAAATTAATGCAAGCAATACATAATTGATGTTTTTGATGAACCTTAGTACATTTGCTCGATCATAGGAATATATCCCCAAAGTCCTGTATATCAGTTAGTTTCTAGCAACTTGGTTTGGGTTATAATGGCATAACTAGACTTCCCTACCAAGTCTTCTTCAGGGCAATCTCGCTTTGGGTGGAATATATTCTTATTCAATGAAAAAACTTTGTTAAAGGGACGTTATGGTTCCAAGTAAAACCGAAAAACCCCTGAAATTCGCCAGTTATGGTAAGCTAAGCAACCATAACTCGCGCCTCCAACGTGCACTGCTAAGACTAACACCCACGACATCAAAGATGACATCACAAATGTCATTGATGACATCACTGATAGGTTTTTAGTAGCGCAACTTAACCATAACGTCCCTTTAACAATGTGTTTTACTGAATTTCATAGGTTTTTAGTAGCACAACTTAACAATAATAACTCTGACTTTATGTACAAGTAACATAGAACATACTGAACCCCCTCTACTGAATTTGATGTCCGCAAACTCTTTTAATGTCCGCGGACAGATGCAACAACAGCACCACTACCCAAAAAGTCTGGGGGGTATGTTTAATTGTTATATCATAAAATATGAACATTTTACATATTCACAAACCAACACACATACACATTATATGTAGTAATAAATAAGAATTGTATCCCATATATAGAACACACTAACCATTCATTTAAATACAATATGTTCTAAAATGGAATATACAAAAAGAAGAAAGATAGTCTTCCAACATGACTATCTCACAGAAACTCCACAACTAAGGGCAACAGCAGACCTACAGACCACTCAGAACACACCTTACCCGAAGCTAGTAAGTGTACTGCATTTTACCCATATATTTGTAAACTTTCTGTATTAGATACAAAAAACATGAGATTATGTTTTTTTTCTCACAGAAATGTCTAGTACTCTGGAGTGGCTAGAGGAGCATTTCCCACATGAGGAAATGTCAGAAGATAGTGAACCTAATGTTAGACACTTTACTATATAAACCAATTAGTGCGGCTAAGTGCAGTCTCTGGCAGTCTGCTCCGTGCAATTTCGCTGTACTTTGGATTGCTCAAAGCTGCTACGTGCAACGTGCAACATGAAGGAATTTACTGTGTGAAATATTGTGCGGAGGTCTGCAGTATTAGAAATACCATAACTGCTGCTTTAAGAAAACTGGCGTGGAAGCGGGCGCTCCACCTCTCTTGAGCCTTCAAGAGAGGTGGAGCGCCCTCTACTGCTCTTAAGCCTTCTTCCTTCGCGAAGCGACGCGAAGTGCAGCTAAGTGCAGTCTCTGGCAGTCTGCTCCGTGCAATTTTGCTGTACTTTGGATTGCTCAAAGCTGCTACGTGCAACGTGCTGGATTTTACTGTGTGAAATATTGTGCGGAGGTCTGCAGTATTAGAAATACCATTACTGCTGCTTTAAGAAAACTGGCGTGGAAGCGGGCGCTCCGCCTCTCTTGAAACCTCTACTGCTCTTAAGCCTTCTTCCTTCGCGAAGTGCAGCTAAGTGCAGTCTCTGGCAGTCTGCTCCGTGCAATTTTGCTGTACTTTGGATTGCTCAAAGCTGCTACGTGCAACGTGCAGGATTTTACTGTGTGAAATTGTGCGGAGGTCTGCAGTATTAGAAATACCATTACTGCTGCTTTAAGAAAACTGGCGTGGTAGCGGGCGCTCCGCCTTTCTTGTAACCTCTACTGCTCTTAAGCCTTCTTCCTTTGCGAAGCGACGCGAAGTGCGGCTAAGTGCAGTCTCTGGCAGTCTGCGGCAGGAAGGCACGAAGGCAGCAAGGTAATTTTGAGACTCTTTTTTCTGAAAGACTTGCATATCAACCTGGTACTTCTGAAATTCCAGTAAATTTGGCCAGGTTTTATTGACTAACTGCTTACAATGGTCGACTCCCTGGTTACAAAGCCTTCGCCACACAGGACAGGGGCGGGTTGCTACCCCGAGGTAGCCATTACATGCAGTACTGCTTCGTATGAAAATATTTTACAAATAAATGTGGAAACGGCTGAGGAGGTGGAGAAAGGAACAAGTTCAGGAGAAGGGGAAGGCTCCCATACACAGATTCACTCACAGCTCCAACAGCCTCTACAGATCCCGGAAATATCGGTGCCACCCAAAGAAACTGAAATTTGTGGACTTTCAAATAGTACGGTGGCCATCGAAGACATGGGTCAGAGCACGGAACCACAAACGGGACCGTCCCCTAAGGATACAGTGCGGGAGGTTTCCCCCAACTTGACTCCCTTAAATTCTACTCCCTCCTCTCTAAAGGACTTGGGTGCAACTTATGATGATGAGACGGGCTCCCTAAGGCCAACCTCCTCTCCAGATGTGAACCCCTTTGTCTTCGGTTCTTTAAATGGGAACAAAAGAGATCAGCCCCCTGCAAAAAAAACGGATAACGGCTGGAAACCCTTCGGGATTTCCTTACTGAACACCGATTTCCACACAAACTACTCAAGTATGAACCAGCAAAACAGGGTGACTACTCGAGAATGTCTTCCGGATCCCTTTACGTCACGGCCTAGACCCCAACAAATGAACACTTCAGGTTCTTATACATTCATCCCTCAGCGTAAGGGGTCATCATCAAATAAATGGGGGGGGGCTCTTGCCTCAGTTAATAAAACTCTACCTCAGGGACCCTTACAAAGATTCCACAAAGGAGTATTCCCCCAGCAAGCGCCGTTTCCAAGTAAACAGCAAAGAAGACAACCCTCTCCTACAGACGAGGATCTCTTGTCCGTCTTGGAATCTACCCAAGGAGATGCCCCTTCTAAAAAGGATCCTCAAATCAATCCTGGAATGATTACAGCATTTGCTCTCATAATGGCCCCCTTTATGAAACTTATAGAGTCGCAAAATGATCAGCTTCGGGACCATACGACAACAATTGCAATGCTGTTTTCTATAATGATTTTTATAGAAGGCTTCATCTCTGCAATTCAGTCGAAACTCGAAAAAAATGACGAACACATGACTGAAATTTTGAAAAGTATCATCAAGCCGATCATAAAAGAAATAAGAAGATTGGAAAGGTCAAGTCTTCGGTTAGGGAGTGCAGGTGGCCCAGAGAATGGTCCGTCAACTCTGGAGCTGTCTCAAAACCCGCAGGTGGTTTTGCCTCAAAAAGTACTCTTGAGGAAATTTCCACTACTAAATACATGGACACTTCTACCAACACAGACCCTTCTGTGTGGGCAATTAGCCCAGCAATGAAGGAGGGTAGGCGAGCACCGAAAGAAGGATGTTCAGCGTCTTCCATTGCAACTAATACTTTGCCCCAGGTTACACTGGGTCAGCTCGAGGCCCCAGTGCCAATTAACAACATCAAATTGTTTGACTTATTTAGGAAACCAAAATTAGTTTTATCCCCTTTGAAGGAAGGTTTACTCAAAGTAAACAAGAAAGGGGACAGAAACTATGGGAAAATGGTTATATTAACGGAAAAACCTATAGGACATAGACCTTTGCCTATTAGGAAACCCATAATGAGATCCAAAATCGCCACTGGCCTATCCCTTCCAAGGAACTTGGCACTTCCCTGCAAACCGCCGATTCATGAGAGACCGTTAAAAAAAACAAATTGCTTCTGCCGCCCGCCCAAAAGTGAGTCCTGACGAGTCCCCTCGCCCACTGGACATCAAGTTGACAAATGAAAACATGGATATTTCTCTCATGGACTTATCCGTTTATTCGGACATAAACACCTCATGGGAGGGGAAGTCGGGATCTAACACTTCTGGAACAGAAAGTGGTACCGAGGACGAAGACCCAGAAATATATAGCAAGATAAAAGGTGTCGACTCTAAAGGGGAGACGAAGGGTCAGATGGCTAAAGACAGGGTGGTGCGGCTAGTGTCCTTCAAAAAGCCCTCAATGCCCACGTTGTCGATCCCGAACCCGGACTTCGACAAAAAACTTAAGTGGAAAACCAGAGTGCACTCCGGTAGAGAAGAATCAGCTAGCCCCACAGAAAAAGAAAGGACAGACATACACCCATTCAATGCCTTGGTTTACACAACACTGAAGGACAGAAGGAACTTTCTTGTCCAGAGATCCCTGGAAACTACCAGTAGTAAAGGAGTCAGCCCTGACGCGACAAAGGAAATTAAAAGAACAGTGTCATAGGCAGAAACGACTGAGAGTAAGCCGGTACGTGGGCCCAACAACCAGAACGCTCACAAAGGACCTGGGGCAAAAAACGCTAAGGAACTCTATAGAGTTCTACTGGAAAGAACTCTAGGTTACAAAGACAACTTAACTATGAATCGGGCAAACGTTATGAGGCTCTTACAATCCCTGAATCATCCTGAGAAATTAAAATCAAGGGATTTAGACTGGATTGAATTCCACATGGAACAGCGACACGAAAGTGTGATTCTCCACAGAGGTGATCAAATCACTAAAAACTCACTCTTAGAGCTGGGTCCAAAACTTAACTTATGTGGATTCGTGCTTAAGGAGTTGGAGGAGGAAAATAGATCTGACCGTGTAGCTCCAAAGGATCTGAAACATCTACTACGTAACCCCTCAATCTCCACTACCAAACCCAATAAGGAACAGGTGATGAAAGTAGGAAATAGTGGTAGGGGGACCGGAGAGGTTGACAGTAGAAGAGACCAAGTGCATATTCAATCAGAAAAAGCAGGACTAAATTTGGGGAACAGTCAAGATGACTGGAGTTGGCTGGCAGGGGCTCTATCTGCTAAGTCATAACGCCAACACCTATCTACGAGTGCCCAATCCAACTCCCCGCCAAAAGGGATAAAGATCATGAGTTGGAACACACAGGGTTATTTGCATTTACTTGGAAATTCAGCAACACACCTGTCCTCCTTTGATCTTTTTTGCTTGCAAGAAACCTGGTTGTGTGACCTACCTCTTTTGGACAGGTTCGAGCTATACTTAAACCCCGCAATAAAGGGCACGAAAGGTAGACAGAGTTCGGGTTTACTGTTGGGGGTAAAGCGCACTAGTGGCATAAAAGTGCTCTCTTCTCTTAACAGAAACCCTTGGATCCAACTCACTAGGATTTCATCCATGTCTAAACCCCCTTTACTTATTCCTGATTGGCAGTTGCTGATATGCAAAGTATATTGGGGGCCCGACAGCCCGAGAAGAGGACAAATTCATGGAAGTTCTACTGGAAGCCATAGACGACGCAAGGATTGAATGCTCGTCACTCGAAATTCTGCTATGTGGTGACTTTAACATGGAATGTTACGATAAGAAGCAGAGGAAAATAGAGCTCCTGCCTCTGAACGCCTCAAAAAATATAACGAGAGGAGTGACCATGGAGAAGGAACTAATAGCCAGGAACATACACATGGTAAACGGGAACTTGGCGGGCGACAAACCGGCCACCCCTACATGGAAACGGGCTGCCCAAACGAGCACATTGGACTACATTTTTGCATCAGAAAACCTCTTTGGCAAATTAACATCGTTGGAAGTGATCCCCACGATCCAGAGTGACCATAATATTCTGGAACTCAAATCTGAGGCCTGGGATAAGTTTTCGTCTGCACCAGGTAAACATCTACCAAACCAGTTTCTTGAGTTAACTTCTGGGGGCAATAGACTACGTATGGGAAGAAAAGAGATGGCCCTGGTGCTGGATTCCCTAATCAAGGACCAAGGTCTCAATTTGATAGAATATGCTGAAGCACTGAAGATCTTTCGCCCAAAATTAGTTGCCAAGGAAATCCACCAATGCAAGCGGCACTATTATGACCATCAAGTAGTGACAAAAAAAAATTGGTAAAAAAAAGCCAGGAGGTTATACGTTAAAACCAGTGCACCAGCTGACCTAGTCCTGTATAATAAAGCTAGAAACAACTACAGGAACTGGCTTAAGCAACACAAACATCAAATAATGCAACAAGACAGTGACATCACTGGTATTTGCAAATTAATTAATGAAATTAATATCCCTTCTGACTCAAAAATGGTGAACCCAATAACCTCAGAAGTTTGGGAAATTCATTTTCGGAACCTTTATTCTATGGAGAAAATCTGTGGTCCTGCCTCATTCTTACCATCGAATGAGTCTTGGGACTTCAAATTTGGAAAACAAGATATCCTAGACCTCATTAAACACTCCAATTCTTCAAGGGCCGCAGGACCAGACGGACTTACTAACGACATCCTTAAAAGGGACCCGGAAAAATGGGCTTCGTTTATGTTGGTTTTGTTCAACGATATAACGAGACTAAAAAAGTTATCTAAATCTTGGACGACGTCCATAATTGTGCCGATTTTTAAGAAGGGAGACAGGTCCGTGCCCACGAACTACAGACCGATCGCCCTTTTGGATGTCGTCGGCAAAATATTTGCAGCATTAATTTTGAAACATCTGAATGATTGGAGTCGGTTGGCAGATCATTTGGACCCTTGGCAATCAGGCTTTCGAAAGGGCATTGGAACATCCTTAAATGTGCTAATCATAAATATAATCAAATGTATGGTTAAGGACAAGAAATACAAGAACATCTACATCGTGTCAATAGACTTGGAACAGGCGTTTGATTCTGTTGACCGCGGAATGCTATGGCAAAAACTGAGGAAATGGGGTTGTCCGACCAACCTGAGAGAACCTCTGGAAGCACTGCACACTGGGACAACCCTCAAAGTGAGGTTGGACAGACAGGGCAACCTTTCAAACAATGTGGAGGCCCTGAATGGTCTGAAACAGGGCTGTCGGTTGGCTCCTGCTGTTTTTTGTCTTTTCATATCCGATATGCAAGAAGCTTTCGAAGCAGTGAGGTGTTTCCCCCCAAAAATCACAGAGACCACCGTGGGAAGGCTGTTGTTTGCAGATGATCTCCTGTTGCTAGACCAGACGGCCGTCGGATTACAGCGGCAACTAAAGGCACTCGAGTTATACATACAAGGAAACGGCCTCCGTATTAATCCGAAAAAATCAAAGATCTTGAGGCTAGGACAAATCGGCATGAAAAATCTAAGGTGGTTCCTATCCGGGGAAGAGGTACCAGTGGTATCGACCATGGTATACCTTGGAGTAACCTTAAACAACAGCATCCAAGATGGTCCAGGTATCGTCAGGCTTAGAAGTAAAGTTACAAACTTAGCTTCACAAGCATTGTTAATTAAGCGACGATACTGTTCCTTTTCCCTTCGTCCTCTGATAGAATTCTACAAACTGAAAGTTGTGCCAATTCTCACTTATGCGGCAGAGGCGAATTTCTTCATCAATTTAGATGTTTGGAAACTGTTGGAGGGCCTATTCTGGAAAAGAGTATTGGGTTTACCGACATCAATTTCAATGGAAAGTGTGCGTAAGGAACTGGGCCTATCCTCCCTTTACATATCCACGGTCTGGAAATCCTTGACACTCCTTGGCAAATGTCTGCACCCAAAGGAAAGAAGCGGATTAGTGGCAATTAATGAAACAATCAAAAGAAAACTGATTCCGGTTCTAACTTAGTGGCAATTAATCTGCTTAGAAATTCTGAATACCATAGCATTAAAACTAGACAATCTTATGTTAAATCCGCTTATGGTAAAGAGGAAACTCTTGGATTGGGATTGGACAGCCACCCTGGACAGGCTTAGTGTTTTGCCATAAATAACCCAAGGTATGGACGAGCACTATTGCAGGGGTACCGTTCACCCGTATTTGGATACATTTCCCTCAAATACGGAAAGGCAGTGGTTTCTAAAATTCAGAATAAATCTTTTCCACACAATAGAAGTCCTAGGGAGAAGAAACAAAAAAGAGGAAAAACCCAGTTTGCTGTGTCGAGGTTGTGGGCAAGAGGCTGAAACCTTACAGCATCTAGTGATGAACTGTGTTGCCTTATCTAAGCACAGAGAGAAATGGTTTGGGTCGCACCTTTCAAATTTAAGTACTTTAACCTTGCAGGACAGGTGGTTAATCCTGAGAAGGGGAGAAAAAGTATCTATGAGCTTGGCTTTGTTGAATTTCGTGAGAGAAATTTCTTCAATTCTGGACGTTTAGTTATTCTACCTTAGCTATACTGTTTTCTCCCCTATATATAACTGATGTAATTGTGTTTTTTTTAAATTCTCTTTCCTTACCTTCACAATGCATTTAAAGTTTCCTTTCGTAACTAATTGATGCAATAAAATAAAAAAATATAAAAAAATATAAACCAATTAATAAATATTATTTTATATACATTTAACATATATATATATATATTTTTGTACAGACCATACAAAAATTGATAAGACTCTTCAGCACATAGAAGAAAAAATGGACCTTCTCATAGCAAATTTCAACAATTTAAAAAATATGTGGAGGATCACTTGAAACAAACAACTACATACCATTGTCCCACATGTACCTGTCCCCCCTCACCATATCCCACTCAATTATCCCCAAACCCTCTCCATGAACCAAAACGTTTTGATGAGACTTCCATCCCTTCTTCACCTCATATAAATCCTATTGAAACCCCCAATTCTCCTGTTTTTGTTTCAGTTTCTGCCTCACCTTCTCTGTCATAAATGTAATATCCGTGTAAAATAAAGTAAAATTATTATATTATGTCCTAATTAATTTCTTGTCTTTTTTAAAAAGCAGTTCAGGTGTCCGCGGACAGCGCGGGTGTCCGGAATGTCTGAAGAAATGAAAATGGAGGTGTACTAAGAACACTATATCTGTCCAGACTGTTCGCTAGCAAGTTGAAACTGTTCTAATAACACACGCAGTGTCCTGAAATGTTCGTAAAGAAACAAAATGGGGGTGTCCTGAGGACGCTATGCCTGTCCGTATTGTTCGCATGCAAGTTGAAACTGTTCTAAGAACACAGGCTGTGTCCTGAAATGTTCGTAAATAAACAAAATGAGGGTGTCTGAGGACACTATACCTGCCCTTACTGTTCGTAGACAGGTTGAAACTGTTCTAAAACACATCAAGTGTCCTGGGATGTTCGTAAATAAACAAAATGGGGGTGTCCTGAGGGCGCTATGCCTGTCCGTATTGTTCGCAGGCAAGTGGAAATTGTTCTAAGAACAAATGCCTGCCGTTACTGTTTGTTTCACTTGTGATGCACTTTTAATCACTTCAGGTCCCGAACAGTGACCGTAGAACACCAACGCACATGCGCAAAACAGTTTCAGTGCATTTGGTGTCCTCTGGATACCCGCTCCCTTCGCGAACATGTTTGCGAACCTATCATGTGACCGCGCCCACGATGAGCGTATGTTCTGATTGCGAACACTGTTCGTGTCCCCGAACAATTTAAAACTACATTTTCAAGTAATCTACAATATTTTTCAATAAAAACTCACCATAGAACAAGTCCCACATAGTAATCCTGAGTTTCTACATACTTTTTGTGTCTTTTTGAACCCTTTTTTCTGTTCAATCTGTCCGCGCACAAGCACTCCTAGAAAAGACCACGCCCTAGAGCTCATTCTCATTGTGTTTCTGGCTATCCTACAGAACACAGCGAATTTTGCTGCCAATTTGCAAATTTTCATCTCCAAGCTGATGGCTTCCGGCTCCACTCATGACACCTGGTGCTGCATCTGCCTCAGCACCACCCCCACCCCCTCCACCACCACCACCACCACCTCCCGAAGGACCTGAAGAGGGGAACAGGAGTGAGGATGCACAGGAGGATGAAGAGGATGACGAGAATGAGGTAGTGGAAGTCCCTACTACCAGCACTCGGCGTGAGTCTTGGGTGTGGCGGTTATTTATACATTTGTGGTAATGGTCCTAAGGCGCGTGCGAACCAAGTCACCTGCAACGAGTGCAAAATGGTACTCAGTCGTGGGAGGCATGGTTCATACAGCTTTGGGACAACTACCATGAAGCGACACCTAAAGTCATTCCACACTGGGGCCATTCGCAAAGTTGTACCTTGCGAGGAGCGTAGCAGGTTGACTTCCTCTACTTCATCCTCCGTTTCCGATCCTGTCACCACAAGGAACACACCTGTGGGACAGCGTATTCCTCAAGCTGCCTCACAGGCCATACGCAATACTGATGACACAACTGTGACCGAGGGTCACAGTTGTGTGTATGTACTGTGACGCAGTACTGTGCGGGGGGGGGGAGAGACTTCGTAGGGCTTTTGAGGCTATTGTCTCAGAGCACGAGACCTTCTCACTACCCAAGTAAAACCCACTCTACATCTTCCTCTCTAAGCTCGCCCTTTCTTGTCCCTGTGGTTGGGGTCCCCCCTTAACCTCCTTTCCACTCCTCTGCTAGTGTGTCGTGTATAAAAAACCAAAAAAAATATAAAACAACAAAAATAAAAAAAGGCTCTTTTCAGAGCCGCCTTTCACAGTTAAAAAATAGAAGTGAAAATAAATGAAGCAGGGCCCTGTGTATTTTATAGAAGTCTGCGGACATCTAAAATTTTGGGGTGCTGCCCTATCATAACCATTGCAGTTTTATCTGGGAGGAAGTGGTGGCTCTGAAAAGAGCCTTTTGGTGGTGGTGTTTGTTTGTATTTAAAAAATTTGAAATGCTCAACACCTACTACAAAATGGATGCTGTAATTGCAAAAGAGGTCGCAATGCATTTTGTACATTTCTCAAAAAACTCTGATTGCCAGCATAAGTATGATGGACTCCATCTGTGCGAAAAATGTATGTACTATGAAACATATTTTCATTGTGAAAAGAGGACATGCCAAACTCTCTTAGAAAGGCACAAACAGCCTTATTGACATTGCACCTTGCTTTCTCCATTTGTGGACCAAATGAAGAAGAACAAAGCCACATTTGTCTCTGCACAATCCGTGAAAAAATTACTTGAGAATTTGGAAACATGTCCATGACCTTCCCAAGTCCTTCTTTCATTGCAAATTGCAAAGAAATTCCAGACACATGTCCTAAACTGTTCCCTCCACAATGAATTACAATTATGTCTGGATGTTGCTCTGTCTCCAAAGTAGCACAGAGAGGTAGCAAGGCCAACCACTTCATTCCACGTATTCCATGCCAGTGTAATTCCACATGTGGGAATCCAAGATCTACAGCTACTCTACAGCTTGCTGCATGCACCTTCAACCAATGCATCCACGAGTCTCCCAAAATCCAAACAATCTGTTTTCTGAAACACACAGACATAGCTATCTGTTCTTCTCTCAGCAAAAAGAGTGCACAAAGAGTATCTGAGAAACTCTCTCCTGGTACAACACACCCACTTAACTTTCCTGACCAATCCCTTTCGCTGCTCATTCTCATTTGCATGGCTCCCCAACCCAAAATCCCCGGATGTAACACCTGATGTCCATGGACTACCGCCATGTCCGTGGACATATTGTAACATGGACAGTCCTTCTACCATTTCCATTTCACTTTCTGTGCCATTCCCTCATTGGATATAGCTAAGAAGTCATGTGAACATCCACCAATCACATCCAAGATCTCTACAATTAACTGCATCATCATAGATCAGCACTTCAAATGTACTGTTAATCTCTCTGAGTACAAGTGTCATATCATTGGAAAGCACCTTCTACCAGAAATACTGTACAAGTCTCCAAGATTTCTACTTGCAGCTGCATGCATATCCATATGCATGAACACAAACTACAGGTATGCATATTTTCTGTATAGCACATGTACAATTCTTATAGATTCATATAAACAGATTAACTGACTTTTAGCTTGTATAATCTATAAAATGAATTTACTGTCATGTTTTCCATCTCCTAAAATGAATTGTCACTTCCAAACCTATCTGCTATTTAATTTCTTTTTACACACACATTTTCAAAGCATGTTGAACTAACATATTTAAAGTACAATATGAAGAGTTAACATACTCAAAACAAAATTGCATGCACACAGTATGTTCAAATATCAAACAACAATACTTGTACAAAAACAAACATTTATTTACTTACATTTATATAATGCGCAAGAAGCCCATGGCATTGAGGCGCTGTTACTTACAAGAGCTTAGTTACCGAAATAGTGGCATTCAGTGGTACATTATGAATTCCACAAGGCATACAAATGATATTTTGGTTGGTACAGTTAGTCATTACAATACAGTTTATGCATTAAGAACATATGATATGTATTCAACTGGTGCGACGCATCTTATGTGAATAAGATAGTTTTCATGATTTTGAGGAAGGCGCTGAGGGTCAATGTCAATTAAAAAAATCAATGTCTAAATTAAAAACAGTGCTATATACAAACAGAATTACTAATTTGTTTCCTTTACAATTGCAGTGACCATTCTCCTGAAAAGAAGCAGCCGAATTTGAAGTACAAAGAACAACTAAGAAGAAACCTGCTCATTTCAGAAAAAAGTAAGTAGAATACCACCATATTATTTGTACTATTATTCAAACACACTGAATGGTTAATTCATGCTATTTATGTGCCTAAAAATAGAGATTGTGCACCATTCTGTCTACAAATCCCCATTTCTTAAACAGAGATTTACAGGCAGAATGGCGCACAATTTCATATTTTTCGACACACAAATGACCCAACTCAGCCCCCAGAATTTTGATATTATAGAACAAACTACTGTTTTAATTGTATACCATTAGATTTACTATATCTACTTCTCCACACCACCAGCTTACTTTCTACTGTCATCTGAACCCCAGTTTAGTAGCACATACATTCAAGAATACCCATCCCAACTAGTTTTAGTTGCCCAATGCACAATCAAACACCATTACATACATCTTTATCATCTTACTCAGACACTCATGCACACAGCACACATACTTTAAGAACACCCTAACCCATACCTTCTTTATTTCTTTCAACAGACCCTAAAGAATGAAGTCTGTAGAAAGCAACAGAGAAGCAGAGCAAATGAAAATAGAAGTGTCCAAAACAAGCATCCATCTCTAGCAGAATTTGTAAAAAAAAAGTTAACAAAACAGCTATTAGTCATTTAGCGAAACAAAACAAGCTTCAACTACAGAAACTTTGCCTCCTCTATCAAAATGTAAAACGAACCACAAAACTATTAACAAAAAATCAGCTACCACTACAGATAAAACTGCTCCTATAAATCTTGATATAGTGCAAAGTAAGCATACCCAAAAAAGTATTTAAGCAAAAATGTTCTGTCACAGAGTCCTTCAAAATCTTATAAAAACAGGAGAGAAATCAGGCTCACCCTTAAAACCTATCGTAGGAAATTAATTTTAGAATCCTTGATAGACAGTGCAATCCTTCTCAAAAGAAAGTTATTTATTTTAGTGTTAAACAAAATGAAACCACTAACAAAACTAATGACTAAATTACAAAAATGACTTCTCAATAAATGAAATGTCAACAGAAATAACTTCTTAAGTATCTGTGGAGGGGAATGGAGTCACACTACGAGCACAGAACCATACTTTAATGAAGAAGCATACAAACAAAAGCGAAACAAATACAATTGCCATACATAGCAGTGGACGAGGTTATGAAAAAGTTAATAATACCATAACGGAACAAGAAATACTGCTTACAAAAATATCCCCAGAAAAATTAGAATTACCTCTCCATTGAACTGAATCAGAACGTCTAGTATACAAATGGCCATGCACGTCAATGTGTAACATTCCCAAAAAATCTTTCAAGTCTTTCCGCCAATTCCTCAATCAATATGTGAAAGGCAAAGACAAAATCAAAATTAAACTACTGCAAAATATGGATACCTGTCCAGTGCAAAAGTACACAGGACTACAAGGACATTCATTGGCCTGCATTTCAGGACCTACTTGCAAAACCACCTTCCATTACATCAAAATGATATCAACACATCATTCAACTCTAAGAAATCTAGTCTATAAACTGTACTATGCTAAAAGTTCTGCTTTAGCACTAGCCAATTTAACTTACATTTTTCTACATGGTACAGCAAAAGACCTACTTGAAGAAATCGACTATATCCAGAAAAAATATTTTGGAAGTGAAAGCCACTTACAGAATGAAATAGCTTTAAAGCAAATTAGCAACAATTCTATGCATGGCAACCTTCTACTACACACATACAAAAAAGAAATACTGAAATGTAAAAGTACATCTGCTGAAATACCAAACCATGTTTGTGTATGTTGCCGTAGAACTTTTTATAAAAGTAACACAAAAACTGTAGACCTAACGTAAAAAAATAGAAGACAATGAAGATTCTAAATGGTTTGAATTAGCTCAATACCTTATAGCAGAAAACAAATATGGAATAACTGACCCCTTAATACTGCAGTTACTGCACTACAAAACTTAACAACCAAACGCCTTCACGTGCTATCACAAATAATTTGGAATTATTTCCACTCTCAAAACCCCTACAACAACTCAATTTATATGAGAGCATCATAATTCAAACAGTGCACCCATTTCAAGCAATAATATGCCTTCAGCCAAAAACAGCAACAATTACCTCCCTCTGAATTAGTCAAAGGTATTCGGGGAAAAGTAGTGTATTTACCATTAGATCTAAAAGAAAATGTGCACACTCTAGGAGTGCAACGTCCAATGGAGCAATCTTTAATTATCTTAGTAAATGGTGTACCAAAGAAATTTGGCAACAACTGGTAGATTTACTAAAAGTTAGACAAGCCTTGCAATATCTAAAATACATTAATGAATACTACAAAGAAATTAATGTTGAAAAAAACTTGAAGGATACCACTGAAATAATTCAAGAGACACAAGAAGCTGGTCAATTTGAGCACCTAGATCCTGCTACAATATCCAATACTTTAGACCATAATACAATGCACCCATTACACTCTAATGACACCGTTGAAGATGCACTAGAAACGTACCAAATGCGTCAAACAAAAGGATCACCAATCAGCATATGGGAAAAAAGTATAGATGCACGTGCTTTTCCTCTACTCTTTCCTAATGGCAAAGGAGGAAGGTACGATGATAGACCTATTTAAATAACAGCATCAGAATACCGCTCATTACGAATGTATTCTGAAGATCCCACATTTAGACAAAATGTGGAATACATATTCCACCTACTCTTTGAAAGTGAACTAGCAACTTTATGTTACGGAGTTGCACACACATTAAAATCAGGATCCCACTTTCAAAATATGTCAGCTACACAATTATTACAAAAAGGGCCACAAAAAGATAAGGTTTTACAATCAAATATTACAAATGTATTAGCAAATGTGTGTGGTACTAAAGAGTACTGGTTTTGACGTCATGGAGATGTACATTGCAAGATAAGAAACCTTGGCCCACCCACTTGGTTTGTTACATTAAGTTGTGCAAAATATGCATGGGAAGATTTACATGATTTCCTACGCATATCAAACAAAAACACAACAAACCTAGATATACTAACACCTGGAGAACTTTGTTCTCTAGATCCTGTTAATGTTTCAAGATATTTTCACCATCGCTTCATTGCTATGCTACACTTTATTTGTAATAAAACTGCTCCTTCCCTCGGAGAAGTGCAACACTTCTTTTGGAGAAAAGAATACCAAGCCAGAGGAGCACCACATTTCCACATGCTTTTATGGATTAAATATGCTCCTAAATTTGGTCAAGACAGTGATGCCACTGTTTTACAGTTTATTGAAAAATGTCACTTGTGAAATTCCCTCAGAAGCAACAAATAGTGATCTTCATGCACAAATTTTACAATTTCAAAGACACAAATGTGGCAAATATTGTTGTCGCAAATACAAAAACAAGGGGAAATACTACACCAAATGCCGCTTTGGTTTCCCTAGACCGATTACAAAAACACGTCAAGTGAACAACTTCATGTCTTCAGTTAGACATAGTGTTAAAGGTAAATCACCTAAAAATACATATTACATAAAAAGAACAGTAGTAGAGCAATATATCAATGATTACAATGCAATCAATGCCCACTTATGGAATGCAAACATAGATGTGCAGTACATTGCAGACAATTCCACTGCAGTTGCATGAAATGTTACAGCATACTTAACAAAAACAAATAAAACAGAGCTCCAAGACCTCTGGAATGACCTGTCATCAGACAAAACACTGTCTCAGAAATTATACAGCTTGGGCATACAAATGCTGTCCCATAGAGAATGTGGCTCCTATGAAGCAGCAGATTGTTTAACTAGTACTGCTTTGTATGGAAAATATGAAAATATAGTATGGCTAAGTCTTGGTCCTGCTAAATCTAGAAAAAGAGTTCTAAAATCATACTAAGATATAGAAACAATAGCCAAACATGATCCCAACAGCCAAGACATTTTAAAGAACAATTTACTGGACACAAACTACCCAAACAGAAGTAACACTTTGGAAACCATGGGCCTCATTACAACCCAGGCGGTAAGGAGTTAACGGCGCCGTAAAAGGTGGTTTCGCCGTTAACCCCTTACCGCCTAATTACGAGGTCCCTTTGCGGGTCCCTACCTTAATGGCTGGTTTTACCAGCCGTTAAGTATTGGACCCGCAAAGGGACCTTGGAGGTAATTACGGTACCGCAATTTAAGGTACTGTAACTACCGCCTTCCCCATTTGCATTGAGCCCTATGGGGGCAAAAATGGGAATGGGGAATGGCCAATGGTGAATGGGAAATTACTGCCCGCCAGGCTTAGAATGGGGCGGTAATTCTGGCATTCACCATGGCGGAATCGGTAAAATACTGGCGGCAACCATGGCGCTACTAGCGACATGGTTACCGCACAGGTCGTAATGAGGCCCCATGTGTCTATACCGCATAGCTCAAAACTCCACATCCAAAAATAATATAAAACCCGATGAAAAAAAAGGAAAATACAGAGTGACAAATTGTGAAGGCAGCTATGTAAAACTCAACAAACGAAATTTAATTAATCATATCAAATTGTCATTAAAGACTCCTCAACATAAAGAACTATATTACATGTCCTTGCTACAACTCTTTAAACCATGGAGAAAAGAAGAAGAAATACTAGATAACTATGACTCATATGAAGACGCTTTCAAAGCAAATGAAAGCACTATAACTGATGTAAACTTTACCAGTACAAAACAATGTTGCACAATGAACAGCAACAGGCAGAAGAACTCCAGGCCCAACTAGATAAGGACACTCCTGACAGTAGTCAACCTTCTGTAACAGGAAGCCAAGAACCACTGGGAGAGCCACTAATAACAAATGAGGCAGAATTAGCTATGACAGAAGTAGAAAACACCATGTGTCAGTATGAAGATAAAGAAGACTTAACTATACTACAATCAAAACTAAACAATGAGCAACATAGCATTTTTCAAGAAGTAACAAAAGAAATTGCACATGGTGTACAACATGAAAACAAAGAATGCACCTGTCAAAATTACAAACCTATACTACTGTACGTCAGTGGTGAAGCTGGTTCTGGCAAAACATTCTTAATCAAAATCATCAGTAAGTTCCTTCAACAATTGACAAACAACAAACTGTCAGCTGTTGTCACTGCCCCCACAGGTTTAGCTTCCTACAACATAGGCGGTGTCACTTTACACCGATTACTACTATTGCCAGTAGAACACCAAAACAAATTAGACTATTACAAACTTTCTACAGAAGCTGCAAAGGAACTATGCAGAGTATTAAAACAAATGAAAAAGCTACTAATAGATGAAGTGAGCATGGTCTCCAACCTAATGTTGTCTTTGATTCACCTCAGATTACAAGAAGTACTCAAAACAAACTACGAAGAGCTCTTTGCAGGAAAACACATTATTGTTTTCGGAGATCTTCAATCGACACCAGTGAAAGGCGAGCCTATTTTTAAAACCTTAGGACACAAACTCTGCCGTAAAACTGTTGGCTGTATAGGAAATGTCAAACTTTGGCAACATTTCCAATACAGAGAATTAACAGAAAACATGTGGCAATCTGCAGATCTCACTTATGCCAACATCTTAAAAACTATTAGAGTTGGTATACTATCTCAAGAAGCACAATCAATATTGAAAACCCAGCACATTCATGCACTTTATGGCGATAATGCATGTGCTACAGATGTTATGGAACAATAGGCCCACAAAAATGTCAATTATATGGCCTTAATGCCAACTCTTGCAAGCTGTTTCAAATTCAATGAAACAATGTTAAAAAAAGTAATGCAACCAATATTGGAAATTAGCGCCACAGACAAACTAGACGTACATGGTATGACACTACCCATGTGTGAACAAGCCACAACAAGACTAAATAGTTTAGAAAATTCAATCTCCAACACAGCTGGATTGGAAAAAATATTAAAATTATCCTTAACTTGCAGAGTAATGCTTAAACGTAACCTTGACGTGGACCAAGGACTAGTTAATGGAGCACTGGATACAGTTGTTGGCTTTCAAACATACCCATGTGACAACAACATTCAGTTTGTCAATATTCTCTTTGACAAACTTTCAGGAGTAAAAAGGATAGGATGCTCAACAGCTCGATTCCTTCTCTTCAAAGACATGTATGTACGCAGAGAACAATTTTCTCTAACTCTTGCATACGCAGTCACCATTCATAAATCACAAGGTCTTACCCTAGACAAAGCATTGATAGACATTGGTAACACAGTCTTTAAAGAAGGCATGAGCTACGTAGCACTATTGCACTTACGTACACTTGACGGTCTATTTCTAATCAACTTTGAACCAAGTAAAGTAAACGCTGATACTCCTTGCATTTGAGAATACAATAGACTTCGTTCACTATACATCCCCCATCTAAAAACATATCCTATTCCACAAAAAGTAAAACATTGTAAAAGAAAACTAAATCAAACAGAAATACAACGGGATATCACTGCAAATCCTCCAAAGAGAGTAAAAGAAACTAATACTTCATAAAGTACCACAAGCAAAAAAGAACCAATTAGGGAAAGTAAACCAGGTACTTCATCAAAGAAGGTTAACAAACTCAAAAAAAAATCACTCAGATACAGAATTACCTGGTCCATTTAAACTCTCAAATATAATTGGTGTAAGTTGCTACGCAAATGTAGCAATGAATATTCTATTTCAATTACCACCAATTGTTGACAACATTTACTTACACAGTACAGACCAATTGTGTTTGCAAATGTTAGTACTTCATAGAAACGCAACAAACAATCTGACAACATGTTTAGTGTTTATGGAATAAGACAACAATTGGACTAGTGTGCTGGAATGGTGAAATTCACTATAAACTCACAGGAAGATCCACAAGAATTTCTAATGTACTTACTACAATTACTGGAAAACAAAAACATACCTATAAATGAAATCTTCCAGATTTCATACATGTGGAAACATACATGCACTCTCTGCAACAAGGTGACACAAGAACAAATCCCCAATGAACGTGTTGTATATATATCGATACCTAAATGTGAATCCATTCCATTTCAGCAACTTGTACAAAATGCAAACCATGGTAGATTATGTTCTACCTGCAATTCGGATAATCGTTCCACCTTACTAATACAAACACATGGTAAATACGTAATACTAATGCTTTTATGTTACAATGCAGATGGTACCAAAAACAACTGCAAGCTGACTGGATTCACACATGGTCAAGTATCACTTGGTAAGAAAACCTTCACAACAATAGGTATAATCTACCACGCCGGAGCCACAACCAATTCAGGTCACTACACTGCATATATAAAAAAGAATTGTGGATGGTTTGAATGTAATGATAGTACCATTACTGTAAAGCAGAGATTACCAGCAAATCTTACAAATGCTTATTTAATCTTCTTAAAACCAAAAATGTATTAACTAAACTATACTTAAACCTTAACTAACCTTCTATTAATAAACTATAAACTGTTAGAATATGCCAACAGGTATCTAACTGCCCCAAGATTCTACAACAACTAAACAGATAAATGAGTACTACTAAATTATATCAAAAAATAGATAGTTAGAATACACCAACTAGTATCTAACTGCCCCAAGATTTTACAATAACCAAACAGATAAATCAATACCACTTCATTATAACAAAACTATAAACAGTTAGAATATGCCAAAAGGTATCTAACTGCCCCAAGATTATACAACAATTAAACAGATTAATGAACACCACTAAATTATATTAAAAAAAATATACAGAATACGCCAACTGGTACCTAACTGCCCCAAAATTTTACAATATCCAAACAGATAAATCAATACCACTTCATTATAACAAAAAATAGACAGTTACAATATGTCAACAGGTATCTAACTGCTCCCTGCAACAAGCCAATACTTGGAGCATTAGCCAGAAACAACAAGTGAACACTGAAATCAAACAAACAAATAGACTGTAGCATAACAAAAAAAGGTTTTTTTTTAATCCAACATGGATTTTATTTTCTCCCACAGACCCAATGATTTTAGCAACAAACACAGAAACGGAATAAATTGCACAGTACACTGGTTCACTGGTTTGTAATCTACTAAATATGAGGGTAAACAAAATAAATGTTGATTATTCAATGTTCTAAGTCATTACAAAATACCAATACTAACATGATCTTTTCTTTAATCACAGAAATAAAGAAATACATGTACTCCAGTTACTAAAACAAACAGTAAGTATATTATAATAAGTACAACCATTGCAGCAAATCACACCCATATTGACTTATAACTTCGGTGCTTATAAATTTGGTCTTGTCCATGCACCCAAGACATATCACACCCATAGTGGCTTACAACTTTGTTGCTTATAAATTTGTTCTTGGATCCCAAAGTTATAAGTCACTATGGGTGAAATATGCTGCGGTGGTTGTGGCCATATGGCCATGCTCCCAAGACTCTATGCCCTGGTCACAACCACCGCAGCATATCACACCCATAGAGTCAAACATTTTGACTATGCCATATGTGCACTTTTAATGTCCGCGGACATGTTGAGTGTTCTTAGAACAGATTCAACTTGCCAGCAAACAATACGGACAGCGTCCTCAGGACACTCCCATTTTGTTTATTTACGAACATTTCAGGACACCGCGAGTGTTCTTAGGACAGTTTCAGCTTGATTGCGAACAATACGGACAGATCTACCGTCCTCAGAACACTCCAATTTTGTTTATTGACGAACATCCCAGGACACTTCATGTGTTCTTAGAACAGTTTCGACTTGATTGTGAACAGTATGAACAGTCATACCAACCTCAGGACACCCCCATTTTGCTTATTGACGAACATCCACCGTCCTCAGGACACCCCCATTTTGTTTATTGATGAACATCCCAGGACAAATGATGTATTCTTAGAACAGTTTCAGATTGCCTGCGAACGAAACGAACAGACCTACCATCCTCAGGACGCACCCATTTTATTTATTTACGAACATCCTAGGACACATCATCTGTTATTAGAACAATTTCAACTTGCCAGCGAACCGAACAGACATACCATCCTCAGAACACTCCCATTTTGTTTATTGACGTACATCCCAGGACACTTCATGTGTTCTTAGAACAGTTTCAACTTGCTTGCGAACAGTACGGACAGACATACCGTCCTCAAGACACACCCATTTCATTAATTTTTGAACATATCAGTACACCGCGTGTGTTCTTAGAACAGTTTCAACTTGCCTAGGAACCATACGTACGGACGTACTGTCCTCAGAACACCCCCATTTCATTTATTTAGAACATTTCAGAACATCTGTGTTGTCCGCGGACAAATTGAACACAACAAAGAGATCTACCACCTAAATAAATACAACATTTAACCCATCTCTTACGCCCCCACCCTCCCCAAACAGTCTTAAACACCAACACACCCTACTAAATAGCATTTCTCCACCAAGTTTCACCACGATGTCCGCGGACATACGCGAATTCAAGATGTCGGGCATTCCCGAAAATCTGATGCGCTTCACGCTCTTCACCGTCCAATCAGCGAACACGTTGCATGTTCACGGACATGACGCAAGCCGGTTGGACAATCAGGACACTGTCCGTGGAGCGAACAGGGAAGTGTGTCTGCGGACCGAACATAGATATGACTACATTTTTTTTACCTATTTTTTGCTCATTTTATAAAAAACTACTGGACAAATTTTCACCAAATTTGCAAAAGCACACTTTCGGGACCAAGCTGCTACTCCTGGTCCAAATTTGGTGAAAATCCGTCCAGCGGTTTGGGCTGTAGGCGTGAGCAAAGTTTTTTCCCCATTCAGTCTATGGGAAAAAAAGTAGTTTTGGAACCCTCCTTATAACTTTGCCCCCCCTGGACCAAACCTCACCAAACTTTGCAAAACAATTCAGAATTACCTATATACTTTTTTTGCAACGTTTGGTGAGGATTCGTCCAGGGAGAACGTAGTTATAAGCCACCCAAAAAGGGCTCTTCCTATGGAAACAGCAACTTAACCATAACTACACAGCTACTACCGTGGCTGTGTAATACCTAAATCCTCGTTACAGACAAATTCAGAAATACTGTAATCACATACATTGAGAAATCTATAGAGTCATCAAGTATACATCTTACATATAACACAACGCATAAGCATTCATATCTCCATTCCATTCAATTCCAATAACATGCACATAAGATAAAAAATCAGTAAAGGCCTTGGTCAAATAAAATACTAAAATGGAAAAGTTATAAAAGGGATTGATGATACATAAGGAAAGTTACACAAGAAGAAGAAGAAGCACATTTGGTTAGGCAATATTAGGTCTAAGATGCTGCCAAAACCCGTCTTCTTAACCATGCTGATATACATTTAACCACAAAATAGACCACATCCTTATTGCGAGAACCTTTGCAAAATTGGTTGGCCTCTCGCAAAGGGCAGACTTTGTGTAATAAAAACAAAGGTTTATGATATGTAACCCTTAGGTCTTTCAGGCCATCGAAAATAAACATAAAATGCATGCCATCTTCTCTCATGGCTCCACAGAATATTCAATTAATGTTAATGCCAGTCGATGTTTTCCACTTGCCAGTATTGCGGGTCTTCATATATCCGGTTCTAAGCTCAATATAAAGTGATTGTGCGTAATTGGAATCCATCATGTCAAGGTTTGGCTCATAACCAAACATCTGTTTGGAGAGCCAGATAATTTTTTAACGCATCAAAACGGACTGTGGAGCACTATCTTAAACATCCATTGTCATTATCGTGCATGCAAATGCATCAAGACCGCTCAAGCTGTCCCTCAATAAGAAGCACACCCTGACCCTGTCAGGAGAGGCTCTCCCTAGGTTGCCGGTGTTGCACTGCCTATCTAAAAGGGATAGAGAGAGAAAACTGTCCCTCATAACCAATAAGTCACTGAAAGAATTCTGAAACATTAGTTAATCCTGTCTGATATGTGTTCTCAAGATGCGTGCTGCCTAAGGGAGTTTCACATAGCTTTATTAACCAACTAGCTAGCAAGCTCGAGGAGCATCTATAAGTCACTCCTGGATACTAAAAATCGAGACATCCCACGTGCGGGATAGAAATAAAATGACACTCACAGAACCCTGTCTACATAAACAGGTGTAAGCAAAATGTATCAAGCGTATCCCAACACAACTTCAAGGATATCATCATAATCACAATGGGTCGACCGTTTTCGATGACTGATAGTATTGGTGTCTTTCATTCACATATCAGCATTTCTCTGTAGGAAATCTGCAGTTCCTGATTGGGCAAACACCTCTGTGCCCTATAGGGAGAAATGGCAAAGCAGTTGGTCAACCGCTACCACTGCACAAGTGTACTGGAAACATATTTACAAAGGTGCAGCCATTGTCATTTCATCCAAGCAATGGTTGTGTCATAATCAAAAGACACTAAGTATGCCATAATTATTAGCTGGCAAGGGAAAAGGAAGGGTAGGAAAAGGATCTCCTTCTTAATGCGTGTACAGCAACCAGGTCATTAGATCCTCATGGCCATTTTGTCATATCTGTAGTTTCCCTCTATAGCACACATTCTTGAAGTGAATAAAGTGCACATTACATATGAAACACTAAATATTGCACATACTTCAGAGTTCAAACATGGATATTCTGGGGTGGTATGTGAAAAATGCTGCGTGCCAAATTCCTTCTCGCCTGTCCACGTAGTTGCAGAGGCTTATAGTTGCCTCATGTCTGCGGGGAAAGTACGAGGGCACGAGAGGAATAAGCATTGCCACAGAAGATTAGTTTTCTCAAATTTAAATCCAAAGCAGGGGTGTGTCCTGTAGCATGTCGACGCTCGGAATTCGAGTCGGAGATGGGGAGTGGTCACTGAATGCTTACCTGTATCCGCTCTCAGCCGTGTTACTAGCGCAAAACTCTATCGCAGTTTGCTGGTAGTCAATGCTGCAAAACCAAATCCAGGAGAAGTAGACTCTGTGCTACGCAGCCAGGAGGCGTGGCTGGCAAGCTCCTCTATGGATGCTCCAGAAAAAGGGCGGCCATCTTGGACTTTGTTATTAGTCATCTGCACAGGTACTTACTTTTGCAGCTGAAATTTAACACAGGTGTTATCAAAGGTATCCTCACCTGACCTCCAAGTTCTGTCTGTTTAGGAGGCAGAATGTCGGCACAAATCCATGCCCTCAGATAGACCAACACACAATCTTCCCATCTTTCTGGACTTTAGGTCTACCCATGCCTTTTTAATCCTGAGTAGAATATCTTTAGAAATCTAACTTGTGGTCAACCAGTAACAGGAAAGATTCAGTGCTGACAAACAGTTATTTACATGGTGTGAGGAATCTGAGGGCATCCTCATTTTGTTCCCCAATATATTCTCCTCCCATGTGACCAGGAAAAGGCTGTCACTTTCAGATACTGACCCTGGGGGTGTATATGCGAGGGAGGATTACCTGGGTGGAGGAGACATGGGTGGTGGGGATGTGGCACCCTTGGGTAAGACACTGTTTACCCCATTTCCCTTTTATAAGGAGTCATATGTCCCCCAGGCTTTTATAGGGTATTCTCTTCCCAATTTCTCCACAAAACACACTCCCAATACACACAACTATGGTACTGGGATGAAGAAGAGGGATGCCGAGTATCAAGACCGTTATGGAGTAAAGAACCATTGCCTGTACCTGGGGCCCAGGAGGCGGTATAAATGCCTCACTCAGATGAGGCTAATGAGATCACCTGTGGAACGTTTGCAGGAGAAACCAGAGGTGAGACCAATGAGACGCGTGCCCGAAGTGCCCAGGAGCTGCAGAGTCGTTGCAGCAGAAGCGGCCCTTGGCGGGAGCACTAGCAACATCTCTGAAAGCAGATTGGTTCTGCTTAACTCCTGGAGTCAAAGGGACTCTTTCTCCGTACAACCAAGGCAGCAGGGATCCTTGAAGCAAGGCCTGCCAAGCCGGGGGCAGCGACAGCCACAGATAGCCTTCCGACACAGAGAGCAGCACCTGGAGGCAGCATACCCAGTGAGTCAAAAGAGGCTGAATGACTCTGGTATGCTGTGGGATGGACCGCGTGGTTTCTGCAGGTCATATCGCTTGCGAGTGAGCGAGGCACCATTTAGGCAAGGTGAATACCAGTCCAGTTGGAAAGAAAGACTTTTGACAGTATGATAACCTAAAGGCTGAGAAAACTGAATTAAAGTGTTTTTGAGCATACCGAACTGTGAACAGGATGAAATGTATATGGCCAAGAAAGGGCCAGAGAAACAGAAGTCTTTAAACCTTTGAAAACGCCGGTGAACAGGGTGCAAATTCCCAGCAGGAGAGTCAACTGGGAATTTGATGCTGCTTTATTCAATGTGACTGAATGGAATGAGATGAAACCTTTCTGTTTTGAACAATGAAACAAAAGAAAGCAAGTGTGATTGAGCACCAATTGGATTGAAATAAGTTGGCGCTATTCCCTGTTAAAAAGGAACTTTAAACTGTGTAAACTGAAGAAAACAAGCATTGGCAAGTGCCATAACAATATGATAAACTGTGTAAACTGAAGGGAAAAGAAGTGGCAAAAGCTCTTAGATTATTTGAAAGTATAACAAGTGAACGGTGGCGTCACAATTATTGAGAAAGCTCCAAGAGGATGAGTCCAATACCACTGTGAAGCTGAAACAGTGGCAGTGTAACTGTGAGGAAGGACAAGTAAGGTGTGTCAGTTGCGTGAACTGTGGTGGGTGGACCATGTAGTCCTACAACTGTGCAGAGACCGAGTACACCCTCCTAGAGGAAAAGCCACTTAATTCACCCATAAGCTTGTGATCGACTATCAAGAACACTTTGGGTGATCTGATATTGAAGAACAGAACTCAGTGATATTAATGAAATTGCTCTAAGATAACTACACCAGGAAAGCTGGGAAGTATCCCAAGGAATGTTGTTGTTTTGGAACATTGATAGACTTGAAAGCATGGGGAAGGGATTCCCTCTTTTTGACAAAGTGAACTATCCTGAATCTTGGGGAAGGGAAAACCCCTTTTCCAACCAAGAGCTGGAAGAAGCTCTGAACTTTTATTTGCACACTTCTCATTTTGATGCTAACATCCCTACACATTATATCCAAGTAGATGAGAGGACAAGTATAAGTGTTGGACACAGACAGACATTTGCCTTGGACTTCCTGACATAGACTATCATTAGTTTAAGTTAGGTATGGAAATCCCACCTTAGCATAGGGCAAGTTAGGCATTTTCCCAACCTTCTTTTGAGTTCATTAAACATGGATAACTCAAGCTGTACTCAGTTGTCTGTGTCTACTTCCTGATGCCTTCACAAAGGGGCAAACCACGGGATGTTTCAACCCCCTTCCATATTCATTACATGCATAAGAGCTTTGCAGTACTTATCAAGAGCTCGGTATCCACCATATGTTGATAGCCTCCTCATCAAATGGACAAATATCACATTCCATGCGCATTAGGGCAGTTGGAGCGCCTTGGGGAAGTAATAGGATGCCTTTTAGGAATTTGTTTTCAATTATATTCAAGGTTTGGCTCCTGGTAAATCCCCAAATTTCTGTGCCCTATATGGCCGCTGGCTTTGCTTGCGATTTGTGTACTTCCAGAACAGGACACACTGCTCCACCGCCATGTTTAAAGAAGAACTTTTTCAAGAATCCACAGTTTTTCACCAGAGCAGCATTGGCCTTGTCTACTTGCGGGCCCACCTGACATTACAAGCAAAATTAATACTGAGGTAGTTGTACCATAAAATCTGCTATAGGTGTGAGTCTCCCACTCCTAAATGCAGGGGTTTGTTCTTTGTATTCTTCGGGAAGGAAGTCATCATTTTTGTCTTGGTGACATTCAGCATTGTCCATGAAAAAGAGTGCTGGGAACCTATCGTTCCCCAGCTGCGGAAAATCAAAATTGTGCTGACTCAGTTCTTCAATGCAGGTGTTGATGTAAATGTAAAATAAAGCTGGGCTAAAACACATCCCTGCCAGCCGCCTCTGTCGACTGGGGAGGGGGCAGTTGTATCTCCCCCTTAACTCCATTGTATTGTGGCCGTATTACCAGAATATAATAGCTGTATTGGCATTCACAGTTCACAGGGATGTTCTTGCTTGCTAGTATATCCTAGAACACCTTCCTCGGGTCACTGTCAAATGCAGTTCTTAAGTCGATAAAGACTGCATATAATTTAGTTTTAGACAAGACCAGATGCTCAGATTCTTCTGGACAATCAAGTACAGCCGGAACCCCTGATCCACTGTACTGAAGCTGGATCTAAAACCTGCTTGCAAGTGGCTAAGAAAACCTTCCCTGTCTACACATTCCTGGAGGTTTTTTAAAAGGGCTTTCGCAAAAATCTTCCCCATACACCACACACTGTGGGTAATAATAAGCAGTGCTCAGATGCCTGAGTGGTCATAGCACGATATAAATGCAAATTATTATTATTATAATGTCCAAAAGGGAGATGGGATGATAAATTAGAAGATTGTCCCTGGCCCCCTTTTTGTATATTTATACGATCTCAGCGGTTCTACAAGAATCAGGTATTTTCCTCATGACAAGCATATCATTAAACACTCTTGTTAGGGCCTGTGCCCATATTATTGCTTCTTCCTTAAACAGGTCTGCCGGGATCTTAACTGGCACAACTGCTTTCCCCACCTTTTGGGTCTTCAATATGCCCTCCATATCCTTCTGTAGAAACTATAAACAAGGCGGCCCACCTCCACGTAGTCCCTCAAAAGTTCCTATATATAGGTTGCCCTATGGGGCCAGGCTGATCCGAGTTCTTGTAAAAATATTCAAAGTGCTCCCTCCACATAGCTGGGGAAATACAAGACTGAAGCGAAGCATCACCTCTTAGCTCCCAGTCAGAATTAAGACTCCAGAATGTAATAATGGGATAGCATTACATTACAATAATACATCTGTTCCTCTGTTCCCCCAATAGTAACAGTCATGTTTCTGCTTCAGCCAGTGTCTGCGTGCAACAGATAACTCCTATTTAACTGTAATTATGCCGCTAGAGGATGGCACTTTCCCACAGACCGGCACTGGTGCCTACTGATATTTAATAGCCAGATGTATAACACTGCCCATTACCGAATATCTTTAGAAATCTAACTTGTGGTCAACCAGTAACAGGAAAGATTCAGTGCTGACAAACAGTTATTTACATGGTGTGAGGAATCTGAGGGCATCCTCATTTTGTTCCCCAATATATTCTCCTCCCATGTGACCAGGAAAAGGCTGTCACTTTCAGATACTGACCCTGGGGGTGGATATGCGAGGGAGGATTACCTGGGTGGAGGAGACATGGGTGGTGGGGATGTGGCACCCTTGGGTGAGACACTGTTTCCCCCATTTCCCTTTTATAAGGAGTCATATGTCCCCCAGGCTTTTATAGGGTATTCTCTTCCCAATTTCTCCACGAAACGCACTCCCAATACACACTATGGTACTGGGATGAAGAAGAGGGATGCCGAGTATCAAGACCGTTATGGAGTAAAGAACCATTGCCTGTACCTGGGGCCCAGGAGGCGGTATAAATGCCTCACTCAGATGAGGCTAATGAGATCACCTGTGGAACGTTTGCAGGAGAAACCAGAGGTGAGACCAATGAGACGCGTGCCCGAAGTGCCCAGGAGCTGCAGAGTCGTTGCAACAGAAGCGGCCCTTGGCGGGAGCAGTAGCAACATCTCTGAAAGCAGATTGGTTCTGCTTAACTCCTGGAGTCAAAGGGACTCTTTCTCCGTACAACCAAGGCAGCAGGGATCCTTGAACCATAAACAACCAACACATCAGCCACCAATGCCGTGGCACAACACAATATCACAATTTCAAATTACTTGCACCAGTTGACTGACCTGTATTTCTAATGAATTTACAGATACTACAAAGCACAGGTAACATTTAGAGACTTTACATCAAAACATACAGGGAGGATTTCTTGCACATTAACAATTATGAAATTTGAAACAAACCCCAGTGATTGCTTGATTGCTTTGGGCTTTCACAATGCTCTTCTCTCCCAGCAACCCCTAGCCCCAGTCATCAGTTATATATGACCCCTTAATATAAGGCAAGGTACAAGGAATGGGAATAAAGTAGCAAAATCGTTTTGGCATTTTATTAAAAGGCAGGGTTTGAAAAATAGACAAGGAAAAAAAAACGTTTTGGGCTTTTTATTGAAAAGGCTAAGTTTAGGAAAGGAACTCAATGGCAAAATCGTTTTGGGATGCAAGTAATTAAATGGAAAATTTAGTTTTGCACACACTACATGAACTTGAATGGCAGTGTTTTAGGGTTACTTATTTTGGGATTATGGACACCACCCTTCTGTTCAGAAGACGGGTGTTTCAGAAATGTAGAGTCACCCAAGTACTTTATTGTCTATACCAGTTCTAAAACATAGGGCATGAACTTTGCTTTGTTAGTTTTGAACTCTAACAACACTCATCTCGTGATGGAAATTCATTGATTTAACTTCATTTCAATGCACTAAGGATCTACACAGCTCCCCCGTACCCACCATTTAATGAAAGGATTAAGGCAGGCTGTTCCCATCACAATTCAATTTAAACGCATACAGTCATTTTCTATAGTGGAATTATTTGAGTTGGATTTAATCAAGTGTCATCCCAGTTCCACCCCTTACCCACTATGCGAGATGGAGATTAAGGCTGTCAGATTCCCCCCCTCACTTTTTTTGGCCTTTGGATTAATCTACTTACATGGAAGGCCTTGGCTATGGGGCATCCAGGGAAACAGCAGGGCTCCTCTAAGGACAGCACAGATCTGGTCCAAGGCTTCGGTCAAGGGTAGTCCCCAGCACCCAGACTTCCTCTGGCTCCTCAAATGGCAGGCCCAGCTAGCATCTAGATTTCCCAGTCTTTGTCTCCCATGAAATGTTAAAGGCCTTGGTAGCTCCCTGTCTCTCTGCTAGTTGTTCCTTGCAAGAGTCCAGAAGTAGTCTACCTCCAGCAATAGAGTGGGAAAGTCAAGGGAAAAATCAAAAGTCCAATCAACGCTTCCAAGAGTCAAAAAGTAAAAGAAAGATGGATCCCTCTCAGATTGAAAACTGATCTCTTATAGGGCTGGTGAGACTCCATTATTATTATAATTCCCAAGCTACGGATTGGCCAGCTCTCTTCCTCCCCCAATACGCCCACTGCTGGTTGATTGGACAAGGAGTTGGGAGTTGTGGGTGATGTAGACTGATGGAGGAGAAAGATTCATTATCCCAAAATGACAAGTGGGTTTAACTTTTAGTGTTCCTAAAAATCTAACAACATGTCAGCTACCCTAATTTTTCAGATAACTGCAGGCACATATATATTTTTGAGTTCTACTTTTTCTGGTGAGTCAGAAAATACTTATCATATCTTGGCAAGCCCTTCCTGGGAGGAGCTACCATTTTTATCGATTTATTCATGAGCCGATATAGTCACAACTCTGACCCTTCATGGTTTTAACCTTAATTCCATAACCTATCAACATACCAAATGTCCATTCCCTCAAAATTATGAGAAGGCTGGAATCATAATTGTCCTCATAGCTCAAATTGTATACATCACACAGGATTCATATTTACATGATACCGATGGGCTGTTTATCCCCTTAATATGAGTCTGGGGTGACGCACCATTCTCTTTTTATTCAGGAAAAAGGAGTCCAATGTTAATCAATGTCAAGGCATCACATGTGTCCCTCAGTTTCACATAGCCCCCACCTATTCCTAAGTTTCATTTTTCCATCATCACCTGACACGAGCATCTGCTTATCCGTTTCATACACAATGCTTGATCATCCATTAGTGGCTCTGAAGCCAATTCTTGAAGTTGAGTCAGCCTTGAAAAGGTAATTTCCGTTGGCCACTAATGCACAGTTAATGGGGAGAACTGACCTTAAAGGTATTTTCTGTTGGCTGTGTTATCTACAACTCCTACAATTTGGATCTAATTCTCTATTATTTCTTTGCATTTCTAACTGAACCAGGCCTGCTTTTCCTGGTGGGCCCAGGTCTTGAGTTTAAATTTTCAAAGGCACAGACCTTTCAGTTCAGTGAAGAAAACACCAGCTGCATCCATACTTCAGAAAATACAGCTTCAAATCGACAAGCTGTGCTTACATATAACACTTTAGCATTATGTCTGGGCATGTTGTTTAAAATACAATCTTTCTTGACATACAGTTTGGACAGATATAAGTTCACTTTAGGTATTATTCACACATAGACCACAGTTACATAGAAAATCCAACAAGTGGCCCTTTCCATTTGAATGTCAGTTTATTTGTAAAGTAAGTGTCTTTCTCCAAAATATGTCACTTGGATTCACTCTTTAAATGTAAGGCACATTTTTCACATGCATATCCTTTCAATGTATCTTTTCCCATGTGTACTGCCGCAGTTTTGAATTTGTCAAAAGGTGCCATTTCCCTGTTTACTCGAAGTCAGCATCTGCAGCACCACATGTTATTTCTTATTCATTGGGCATATCCATCAGTTTTAAGCTCCCATGTTGATTCCCTTTCACTTGCGCACCTGTCCATTTTAATGGAGTTGACTAGGCCCATTTCTTTCCATTTCACAAGGCCTTATGTCAGAAATCACTGTTTTGTACTGGCTTTTATAGTTCAATGGAACTCCACATTAGCCGTTTTCACTCTTACAATAGGGCTAGCATGGCCTCTCCATCTCTGTCACTCTGGGCCTTTCTTTTCACCCCACAGTAGAAAATACCCCCAACAAGAAAATCTACTCTAGCATTACCACATACTGTAAAATTGCTACCAGTGCTCCTGTGCACTTGCACTGTCTTTGGAATCACTGCCTAATGGGTCAGTCATGTCGGCAGAGCAGTAATTTGCCACCAGTGGTAGTACTTTCACAATGCAGCCCCATTATCTTTCAGTGAATGTACACTACCCACCTTTTAATGGTGCATGTTGCTAATGTTACTATGTCACACCTTTACAATGGAACACATAAATCCCCCCACCCCATTCTATTTGCCAATACTTCTGTTGCATGCTTTCATAGGCTAATTCCACAATTATGCAGACATTTTCAGTTCACAGAAAATATGAGCGATGTGTGTGGTGGTGGCAGTGGCACTTTTAATTTATTAAGTCTTCGGACAGATAAGATATATTGAAGAGTGCTAACAAGTAACAACTGGTATTATATTTGTTGTAGGTCTTCCTGATTATTGCAGACATCTTTACATTGTAATGGTTGTACAATTTCCAATTATTTTCAAACATAGCCAGTTTCTTTTTGGGACTTAACATGCATTGAAACAGCAAGAGGTGATTTTTCTTTAGTTTGGACTATTTGTTGGCAGAGCCACCATCACGCGGAAACTATTGTATTAGAATACAGCTACGGAGAAATGGCATATGAGAAGTGAAACAAAGCTTGAAGGTGTTGTTTAGTCATTTTCCCACACATTGACCACACATGGCCATGCTAATTTCTATGGCCATGCCCACCCAGTTCCTGGCCATCCCTTCCCAAAACTCTTCCCTGGGATCTCTTTCAGCTCGCTTTAATGAAGCCTTACCATCAAACGTTGCACTCAAAATGCATGCCAGTCTTAATGACTTAATTGGAGTTGTAAACATGCTACTGGTATTATACAAATGTCTAAACCAGGTCTGCCTTCAGCCACTTGATTTATAAGGAAACTGCGTGTTCTTCACTGAAGTCCTATTAAAAACAAGCATTGGCAAAGCCAACCGTTTTGATTTGTGTATAAGTATTAGGCATTTGGCAGGCACTACTATTAGATAGGCAGGTACTCGCACCATTTTACTCCTGCAACCATGAATGGCCAGGTAATGCTGCTATGGCAGTGCCTGACAAGTGCCTTTTCCATGACTGGACAAAAGCCCAAACTGTTGCCAATGCTTGTTTACAAGTGAACCTTCACCACATGCTCTGATGTGCTGACTTGCTGATTTGACACTCAGCCGTCATAACTCCTGCCAGCACCAACTGAGAGAGGGTGGTGCTCATTATCCTGCTGGAGTGGGAGCACAGTCTACGAGGTGCTTATATGGTATTCTCAGTCATACAGCCTGAAGCCAACCCTTGATTTATTTTCTAACGTGTGATGGGGTTGACCTTAATTTCCCGAGTGTTTGTCACCATAAATGATTGTGGGCATTCCCAGGTCTCTTGATCATCCTGTGCCTTAGACATGCTCATCTCAAAAGGCTGTACCAGCTGCCATGTCATCAGGCGTATGTATCCCTGCATCTACAGTTTCCTGAACCCTTATGATTAAGATTTGAAAGAGCTAGCCGACTACAGGCAGAAGAGCTTCCCTTCTTGCCTCCAGACTGTCCTGGGTTACCCCAATGGACCATAGACAGGTTCCAATCATGTATGGACAAACTGGATAGATTCATGCCCACCCCTGCACCTGCAATACACAAAAGATCAAGAGAAGTACTTCTTGAGGATTCTAAGGCTAAATACCCTAGACTATTTAACCCACTTCAAGCGGGGGCTAATACTTTTGACCTCACTGAAGAAGACTCTCACTTGCTGAAGAGCAACAAAACCTAGAAGAAAAAGAAGGTTTTGAGGAAGACCTAGCCTTTGATTGTAGGGGCTTCGAAGAAGACCCAGATGAAGAGGGCTCACAGCCCTGGCAATCCCCAGGGGCGTCAACAGAACCTGACGTTCTAAGCCTGCTATCCCCTCAAACCACACCAGTCGGAAATCCGTCACCTATAGATGACCAGCCTACTTTCAATGCGCTACTGCAGAAAGCAGCAGCACATTTTGAGATTGATACAGGGGAAATTATTCCTGAGATAGATTTTGAAGAAAAAATCATAAAGGAGAAACCACCCACTAGCCAGGCCATTCCCCTTCTCGCCTCAGTCAAAAGGTGACTATCATTGTCAACCCCTGCTTTCATCAGAGGGGTCAACCCTAGAATTGAAAAACTGTTTAGCCCCTCTCCCTCTGACCCATTATACATTAAAGGTCATTCAATACCTGATTCATTAGTAGTAACAACCACTAGGAAAAGGGTGGGGGTTCCGCTGTCTACAAGCGAAGCACCTCCAGCCAAAGAAGGAAAGAAGCTGTACGCCCTGGGAAAGAGGATTACAGCCTTTTCAACCAGAATTACAAATAACAATACCTTATTGGCAAGCTAAGCTGATGCCCAATGGGGTAAGTTAAGGCAAGACCTCGAAGAAGTCCCTGAGCCCCTGCGAACTCGCTTGTTAGCCACCGTAACGGAAGGTACCCTGGTTAACCAGAGCATCATCAAAAACACACTAGATGCCGCAGAGACAGCAGGCCGCTCTTTAGTTCAGGGGATACTTCTCAAGCGTCACATCTGCCTCTGGAACTCCGGTTTTAAACCAGAGACCCAGTCGTCACTCATCAATAAACCAATCGAGGATTCCAACCTGTTTGGTAAAGCGGTGGATGACGCGCTAGAGACTGCAAAAAATGATTTCGACACCCTTAAGACTCTAGACCAGATCTCAAGGCCGCAAAATAGAAGAGTTTCTGGCAACCAACGCTTTTTTCGAGGCCAACGACAGCAACAACAACAACCACAATACTCCTCTGCAAGCAACTGGTCCTCTACTCAAGGAACCAGCGGTCAATACAATCACAGAGGACAACGTCGTGGCAAGGGGAGAGGTCGGGGCCCTACTCCTAGACGCTCCCCGGCTACCAACACCAAATGACCTGAATGTTCGGGTCCCCTCCCATGCGTCCCTGGTCGGGGGCCGGTTAACATCTTTTCTACCAGCATAGGAGGGTATAACAACAGACCAATGGGTATTGTCAACTATAGCCCACGGGTACTGCATATAATTCAATCAGTCCCCTTCTTACAGACCCCCAAGGGGAAGGCACCTATCACCAGAGCACCTCGACATCCTTCTTCAAGAAGTCCAGCTGCTACTAGAAAAAGGAGCAATAGAGGTCGTGCCTCTATCACAGGTAACGGAGGGTATTTATTCAGTGTACTTCCTTGTACCCAAAAAGGACTTAACCATGCACTCTGTACTAGATCTGCGCCCAGCGAACAAATTTGTAAAACCTCAAACATTTTGCATGGTGACCCTACAGGAAGTAATCTCCCTGCTTTCTCAGGGAGACTACATGACAACACTGGACATGAAAGATGCATACTTTCATATTTGGCCAATGGAAATGGGAACCGCACCGACACCATCGAAGGTAGTAAAAAATCTGGGAGCTAATGGACAACACCCTAACCCTGGAACCACAAATAAATGCAACAGTGAAGAAATGCTTTTTCCTCCTCCACACAGCAACGAGAATTCTACCTTTCCTCTCCCTCACGCACAAAACACTCACTATCGTCGCCCTAATCATGTCAAAAATCGACTATGCAAACAGCCTTTACCTCGGAATACCAGAATACCTCCTGAAGAAACTGCAATGGATCCAAAATGCAGCAGCAAGACTACTCCTCAAACTACCCAGAAGAGACCACATCACTCCAGCCCTAAAAACACTACACTGGCTCACAGTAAAACATGCATCACCTTCAAAACAATGTGCATAACGCACAGGGCAATCAGTGGACAAGGAGCAGAATTCCTACAAAAGTAAATAACAGTCTACAAACCAACGAGACCCCTCCCATCAAGCAACGAAATCTGCCTGGAACTCAAACCATACTTTAAGAAAAAACTTGGAGGCACCTCCTTGTACCACTTAGCCCCAAAAACCTGGAACAACATCCCAAAAGAAATAAGAAACACCAGAAATCACCTAAAATTCAGGAAATCACTAAAAACCTGGCTCTTCAACACCACAGACTAAATCTGGAAATCAAAACCGGTAAAAGAATGACTAAACCATAAAAGACACAGACATCACCGACCCCGGAGGGAAGCTCCCACGGCACCTGGATGAGTGACACCGGATAGACTGGAACACAGGCGGCACGCACGAAGACTGAGTCAACTACCCCAGAAAATCCCACCAACACTTCCGCCCGCCCCTTAGTTATCGCCACGTACCACAGTGGTGTGGAATTGTCGAAATTCTGGCAATCACCACACTACCTGAGAGGTTGACATTGGCAGGTGCACTAGCCCAGGAGTATGAAGGGAGGATAAAGGGAGCTAAGAGAGAGCATGTTAGAGGTGGGAGCCAGAGGAGTAAGTAACCTTGTATGCTAGTCGGACCCAGATCAGGACAGAGCCGCATCAGGGGAGACTACGCAAGCTGAGCACCTCAACTAGGATAGAGACACAAACTAACCAACCCTACTAAAAATGTCCCTTTCTACATACACCTCTCAAACTCCAAACCAAACACAATCAAAACCTACAGCACAACAAACCGCACAAACTTCACTACATTGCAACAACAAAACAAAAGCACACATAGTCTTGCACAACAGTACACAATGACTACCGGCTGCAAACACCCCAGGCCCTGCCAACGGACCCACCGGGCTGAGACCGCCAAAAGCACATCACTGCTCTCTTGCACTTTTCCTGCTTCCTCCCACTAACTCAACCTCCCCTCCTCTTTCAGAGCCGCCAGTGCGCCAGGGGACCACTCCGGTGGTGATAGTGCGCGGTACAAATGTCCTTTAACATTAACATTAAATATATATTAACTATCGACCGGCACGTTATATTTTGTAATTGTTGATTTTAGAATGTGTGCACGTAGAGTGTATGCTGCACTAAGCCATTCATTTTCCCTTGTTTCTTATGATTTTACATTCCTCACATACTCAATCTCATAGTTATTTTCACTCTATACGTAGCTAAGACTCCTCCCTTGTGTGATAGGGCTTGCCATGCCAGTGAGATAGCTCAGGGGGTTGAGTGCTCGCTGCTGCGCTCTGCATGTAATCTGCAGTTCGCAGCTTCGAATTCTGGCAAGGCCATCTCATCCTTTCATCCTTCTGAGGTAGATAATGAGTACCAACTTCGGTTAGGGGATAATTGTATGTAAATGTCCCCTGTACAGCGCTTTGGAGAAAGCGCTCTAAAAAAAAAATCATTATCCCGTCATGGCACTTTGGGTGCCATTTTGACTAGGGACATAAGCTGTTTACACTAAACTTGAGGTGCTCTTAAGGAGTATGCTAACTTCCATTCCTTCGTGAGTCCCCAGGGTGCTCACCCGGGCTGTCCCATGAAAGCAAGGTTGGTTTGCAGAAATACCTATAGGCAGGGGGGTGCTCATCTGGAGCTGGCCTTACAAAATCACCTCCAATAGTGCTCCAAAATGTATTAATGGTGGTTGATACCCCTGAACTATTTAAAATATTTTGACGAGACAAAGTTTACTTAGAATAAAGCATTTATAATTAAGCATCATGATGACTTCTACCGGGGGTGTGCATGCACGTGCCCTTATCTTTACTGGGTCATGCAAATGAGGGGATGTACACTTCCTGTCGGGCAACCATGGCTTCAGTTGCCAATGGCTTCATCTGGGGGACATCAGGTGTGTGGGCCACTAGTTCTCGGCGAGCTCCAAATGTTTCAGTGAGATTTTGGAGCTCTCTTACTCCCCAAGACCTGTGCTGTGGGAAAACGTCATATTTCTTCTGCATACACGGTAGTCAAAGGTGGGTTGGAGGGGTGTTATCATGGCGCAACGACCATTGGCAGATCGGGGCTTTATCCCTCCCCCCTACCTCCTCACCAGCCCCCTCTGAAATTTTGGGCCATATTGACTTGATCTGGCTGACCTACAGAGCTGCAGCAGGACAGAACAGGACACAGACAAACACTGTAAGCGGCTGTACAGTTAACAAAGGACACCAGCAATTACTAATGTAAAACAGTTTGTTAGCACCTGGATTTGTATGCATACATTTTTAGGCAATTGAAATCACGATGGGGTGTTAGTACTTGCATGTCAGAGGAGTGACTGGAAAGGTAGCGGGGGAGGGATAGCGAGGGGGCAGGACACGGCTCATCCTCACGGCAGTTGTAAAGCTGTGGTTTCAAACGTGAAGGAGGGAGTTATCTGCTTGTAACATTGACACTGCCCTAGCTAAGGTGACGATTGATCACTCGGGTAGGCCTTCAGCACTCACTCTACAAAATTGTCAGTGTACCTGTTAATACGTCAAGAAAAAAACAAAAAAGGAAATATGTGCTCTTGATGGGTAATTGGAACATAAACTGAAAATGTTAGTGATTGGTAGTACGTTGGCTTGTGCTGCAATTGAAGTATTTATTGGCAGGAACATTTTGAAAGAATTAACCTTTTAACTGCCATGGGGTTTCCCCCCCAGTGCCAAGGCCCTTTTTGGTGTTTTTGGTATTTTGCCATTCAATGCCTTCTAACGTTTTCTGTTTCATTAGCCTCTTAAGTGCCAAGGACGAGACATCTCGTCCTTGGCAACAGGGAGGTAATCCCAAGGACGAGATACCTCGCCCTTGGCACTTTAATGGAAGGTTAGGCACATCTAATGCAGGCACGAAAGTGTTTCAAGGCAACATATGTGTTTTCGTCGTAACATGTATGCAATAACCTGTGAAGATATAATTGTACCTATGATTTTCTGAGGAGCTGGCAATTTGAACGTGGCAAGAAAGAAAGAAACATTTGCAGATGTTCAAAGGCGACTTTTTCGAAGAAAGAATGAACCTTAAAACAACTGCTTCCATTCAAGTGAGTAGACTTTGTTAGCGCTCATCTGTATTGATAAAGGAGCCTTGGAGGCCTGCCTGAAATCTGCATTGACATGATTGTGCAAAAACCAATCAATCCTGGGTGCAGCTTTTAAAATGTATGGTCTGTAGTTCAATGGTGATATGGAATAGTCTGGTCAGATAGCACAGTGAGCTAAGCACTTGCCCCTGATATCTGTGTGCAGCCTGCTGTGGCAGGTTCGAATCCCAACACCGTCAACTCAGCCTTCCATCCTTCTGAGGTCGATAAATTGAGTACCAGTCTGTGGGATAATAATGCCTTCTGTTATTTCAGCGCTCTGAAACCTATGGGTGTGTAGTGCTATATAAGAAAAATGTGATTGTGTGGTGTTATTCACTGCACAATGGAGTTTTAAATAGCTTTTTAAATAGAAAAACAACTGCATGATCCATATGCAGTTTCATTTCTGCACACGTGTGAGGCCTAATATAGATTGCCCCTAGTATTATGATGAAGAGTCGACATTCTGCTAATGTCATGGAACCGAGTATTGTGCAGCACTCTCTTCTTATATTCAAATAGCAGTAAGAAGTGCACCAGCTACTAAACACAATTTAAATTCCAGTTCCATTTTTTCCTAGACTACAAGACCCATAGTCCTCCATATGTCATGGGATCCCTGACACCAGTCCATTTAATTGTCAGCCGTCACAAGTACTTTGACGTTAATGTCAGGTCTTCTTTTCTGCATTGCTCGCCCAAGCCGCCAATCCCGGGAAAAATAATAGAAAGGCCCCCAGTCTCAGCCAATGTCCCCACTTCAGCGATTAGGAGAGTAAGCTTCTGTTGAAGGGTCTGACAACGGACAGAATGTACAGGAAGGGTTGAAAGAGGGTGGGATAATACTATGTGCCATTAGTAGAATCCTGACTCTTTTATCATTCCTGGTGGGAACATGCTGTGGCATGGCATAGAGGCACTAATTATTCAAGTTCAAAGCCCTGTCAGAACTACATGTGCAGCATGTGACACAGGTTTGCAGTAGAAACTGTAAACAGACCTGTTACCTGGACCAATCGGCGACTCTGAGAAATCCTCTAGCTTGGCAAAAGCCCTAAAGGCCTTGGATGCCATATCGCCTATCGCTGAATGCCTGCCAAAAGAAATGCCAATTCCCCAATGGTACCTATTGCGCCAAGCTCATCTAGCCAAAGCGGGAGAAGAGACAGGAAAAAAAGGTTTCCGCAAAATAAGTAATTGCTCTGCAGACCATTTGTTGCTCATAAACAGACAACGCCCAACACAAAATTAAAACATGTGTGAGTATGCTGTAAATTTAAATCATTTTGACATTAGTCTTAGTCCGACGAGAGATACGACAACAAACTCTGTCTTGTGTGATGTACCTCCCGGAAATGTCCATAGCACGCACATCCGCCAGTACCCGGAAAGCAACCAGATACATTAACATTTACAAAAGAGTGGGAGCACCCTGATGAGGATGACCTGGGTTCAAATAATAATAATAATAATTTAGCATTTATATAGCGCTATGAGCCCTCAGGCATCTAAGCGCTGCTTATTATTACCCACTGTGTGTGGTACTCATTTATCAACCTCGGAAGGATGAAAGGCGGAGTTTGGTCCAGCCGGGACTCGAACCTGCATCAGCAAGCTCTGCACAGATGTCAAACCGAGCGATCTACTCCACTATTTTTTAGGCAATTGAAATCATGATGGGGTGCTAGTAACATATTCCTTGGGGTGTACCCCCACTCAGGAGGGTCTACAATCACATTTTAGCTCACTACACCCTTCACAGAGGAGAACTATCCATTTGCATATCAGTCTGGTCCCACACACCTGGGCAGTCCAGCACCGAAATACTAGGCAATTCTCCTCTGAACAACAGTACCATCAGCAATCTCAGCATGTGTTTCGGCCTAATCAGGCCTCATCAGGGAGGTGAAGCTGAGCATCTCTGAGGCTTAGTGACCAATTGGTACATGTCTGGATTACCTCTGTTTTACCAAGTTTAAAAAAATGTACAAACGCACTATCATATCTAACTTTCCTGATGACTGTTCGAAGGAGAGGAATTCATTATCTGGCCATTGCCGAAAAAGGGTCACAACTTTCTCATCCCAAAGACAAGAGTACCTTTATGCAGTTGCACCTGGAGCATTCCAAGTGCCATATGGAATTACCAATAAACTATCTCAGACCCAAATAACCAGACAGACTGAAAGAGTATGTCAAAATACTACTTTATTATCTGCTCAAATAAAGTAGGGAACCTGATGAACAAACAGTTTGCAGCTCCCTCACTCTCAAATACATTACAATTACACGAAAGCTTTAAACCTCAATGTACGTCAGCTATGACATCATCCTACATGGCAAACAGTAAAAACCTATCAAAAGGAGGGATTGGTTAAGGGAACATATATACCTATACTTCGTTTAGGTGTTAGTAACATAATTGGCTGCCCCATATCTGGTAGGAACGTCTTGAACTACCTCTGACTACGTATATTACAAGTTAAAAGCAGAATAATAGCAGCGGATTGGCTTCGGCAACAAATTATGGTCCATTGCTACATAGGCCCTAATGATTGGTTGGTATTCTCTCCCAACCTTGGACATTCGGCTCATTAGCAGCACGTAAGCAAAATGAAACCCAGGTGCAGGGAACAACGTCAGACCACTGCCCACTTGGCAAATTAGCCTGTCATCTCTCATCAGTTAGGCCGTAAGCTAAGGCTGCTTCTTTGTAGCGGACCTTGCTGACTGTTCTCTTCCTCAGGACTTTTAAAGGAATGAAGGTACATTGCTATCTTCGCCTGGAGCGTAATAAATGTATGCCTTGTTTTCTAGTCTTGAACCATGTGTGAGGAGACCACAATTTTATCCATTCTGACCTTTTATTTAGTGCTATTTCATTCAATTATACTGGGTGCTATTACTCCTCTTGGCCTCTGGATACTTGGTGGCTCTGTCTTGCATATGCTTTCTGCATCTTTTAAGAGAAATATGTTGTGCGAATGTAGCCTATCCTCTTAGACTCCTTTTGTGCCTTCAGTTGCATCTTGCTGTGGCGTAACAAATACCCTTTGTTCCTTGCATGAAGTTGTTTTCCAGTGCTTCGTCTCTCTCCTTCAGGCTTTTCCCGTACTATTTATACAGAGTTGCCGTCCATCTTTTCATCGCTGCCGCTTTACCTGTGTTCTTTTTTCTACTGCAGCAAGCTTCTATGAATCCACGTGATCCGACCACGGATGAATTTACCACGGCCGGAATGTTCGCATTAGAAAGGTGCGAACTACCAAAAGTTTGCATCTTTCTCATGCGAACATATGTAAATACCCACACCCCAACCCACACCCATGACACACACCCCCACCCACACCCTCCACACACCCCCACCCACACAGCCAACATAAACAAACCCCACTTATCTTCTCTTCACGCTGGGTCCCTGCGGCACCAGTTCCCTTTCACTTCCGTAATCGGGAACTGGCGCTACAGGGTACTTTTCTTTTTTTTCTTTTACGGGGGGGCTGCAGGGGTTTCCCCCACAACCCCCACTCACTATACTATTAAGTATAGTGAGCAGGGTGTAGCGGGGGACACCCCAGCAGCCCCTGTGTTTTTTTTTTAACTTCTCTGCAATGCTAGCACCAAAAGTTCGAACCTTTGGTGTTCGAACTTTTGGTGCTAGCATTTGTAGAACCTTTTGTACATGTGACCGTTTAGATACAGTCTTTTTGTACAAAACCATCTTCTATATGTCTCATCTACCTTGCATTTCTCCATATATACATCTGCTGCATCGCTTCCCTCTTATCTTCTCAGTGTATATGATTTCTTTGTATTTGCAGAAATGTTTACTTTGTTACTTCAGTCACATCTTTATTCTTTAAATATTCACATATCGTTTCAGTGTGTCCTTGTATCTTCTCTTCATGACATCACTTTACTCTTGTCAGATTCCGCTTGTAGCTCTTCTTTGTTCAATGGTCTATGCAGACATCCTTCTGCCACATCAGTGGGAGGGGTCATTCGATATGGTTATGTGAGCCCATAATGCCTTTAATATACTCGATGCAGTATTGGTATGATACCCAGTGTCATGCAGATTGCCTTTTTGTTGTTCTTGCAATATGACGGAGGTAAAGGGTGGGCACTAAAGATGATGCATACATCTGCCTCTCTACACCTTGTTTGAGGAGGAATGGATACCCAAGTATTATTAAGCAGATGACAGACCATAGGATACTCCACCACAGGGACCCCTTCCAGAGGGACATGAAATAATTAAATAAAGTGATGCACAGTAATGTTATGATATTCTAATGCTAAGGATAAAGATGGCAAAAGGTTTACCACCTAAATTACCTTCTCACACACACACACACAGGCTCCAAGTACCTGGTAGGGCTCTAGTGAGCCCAAATCCGCCAGGTGGCCAGGCGTGCGTGATGAACTGATCAGCTTCTGCCGAAACTCCATCTGATCCTGAAAGATACTATGGTGTAAGTTGTAGGGAACCTGCAAGAATCACAGGATGAACATGGGCTTTCTCAATCACAAGTTCCCTGAATATTGACTGAATGACCAGAAAATCTTGGGCCACTGCTAGTGCAATCAGTATCCACGTCTGAGCTGGCCAGCGTAAGGTGACTTGAACAATATCTCTGTTCCCTGTTTCTGTACAAACAGGAGGATCCTGTCAATTATTGGAAAAGGGGCAGGGCATTATGGGTCCCTGGCTGCACTCGTAGAAGAAAACGCCCACTGCCAACGCAAACAGGTCTGGTCTCCAGCTGAAGAATTTCAGCAGCTGATTGTTGAGCCTGGAGGGACACAGATCTATCTGAAAAGGTCCCTATCCCCTCTCCAACATCAGAAAGTTAGAACTGTGTATTCTCCATGGTAGCAACAGTAAAGACAGACACAAGTGATCACAATTCCAGGGTGTTTATTTAAACAATGGGCAGGTTGGAAAAACACCTAATCTAAACCTAAATCTAAGATGGGAGCAAAAGTCAACCATCAAATGAAAAATAAGGCACTCCTGTGGTGTCTTGTGAAAGTAGGAAGGGCTTATACTAAGAAAGATCTATTGTCAATTCCTCACAGCTAACTATAGAAAGAGTGTGGGATAGAGACCCCAATAAAGAAAGACGTGTTCACAAACAATAAGTCAGTATATGATTGCTAGGCGTCTCCCCTGCCTACGTTTTAAGCATGGGACTCCCGAGCAAAGCACACACTCAAGCTTTCCCCAGCACGAGTCGACAGTTCTGCTTCAACTATCAGGTTCCTTGATGGTTAAAGTCTCCTTACAATAAAAAGTCTCTTGCCTCTGAGGGCCTGATATTTTGAACAAACAAACACAAAGTTCTGTTTCACGTGTGGCTTTGGGCTTTGGGTGATGACTTCACCCCTGGGTCCCTCTCTTCCAGGCGCAAACCCTAAACACAAAGTTCTGTTTCACATATGCCTTTGGGTGATGACTTCACCTCTGTGTCCTGCTCTTCCGGGCGCAAATCCATTTTAAGTTGTGCTCGATAAATCAATTAAACAGTTCCTTTCTCAACAAACTCTGTGTGGTGACTTTGCACACTCGGATCTCCCTCCTTCAGGCTCGGACGCCTTCTTAATTCAACGAACTTTGGGTGGTGACTTTCCACCCCGGATCTCCCTCCTTCGGGCTTGGACCCCTTCTCAATCATCACCCTCCCTCCTTCGGGGTCACAATGGCTTTCCTTGTACTCACAACTCACAATGTCCTTTTGCACATATCACTGTGGATATCCCTCCGCCGGGTTCACTCCTGTCAACACAATGTTCATGGGACTTCAGATTTCGTCCTTTTTTCTCAGTTCATTGTTTGTGTACTACTTTCACCGCGTGGGATTTGTTCCCCTTAGTTTCCCACTCATCTGTCGGTCAAAGACTTTTGACGGTACAGGGGATTTTGCAAGACTCCTGTATGACCACTTTGACCCCTTTTCTTGTCTTTTTCTCAAGACCTACTGGCAACTGTAGTTCAACTGCAGGGTAATCGCCTCGAGTGAACACCAGCCTGGTGTTTGACTCTGCTATGCTGGCTGTCCACTTTCTTATATCAACAGTTCTTAATTTATTAAAAGTTCAATTGGCCGCTTGCTACTTTCATTCAACACAGTTCATTGTCTTTATCGGCTCTCCCCTCTACTCACCGGCTGTGATTAACTGCTTTTGGTTTCTTGTCTGTAGAGTCAAGGCCAATATCATTGGGCCATGCGTCTCTCCCCGACTTGGCTGTCAGCGGAGGTGGTGCTCTGGTACCTTTGACATCTGCGATAACACATGCTGCCCATCGTTCGTGGTCTTATGATTCCTTCTCTTGAGGCTTCACGGGTCTCTGTCGATAAGGGCAAGGTCACTTCTCCACTTGGTATCCTCTCGATTTACGGCGTCTTTCTCCTCCTTTGAAACTGCCAGGCTGAGTTATCTCTCACGATGTGCGGTCTGCATTGCTCGTAGTGTGCTCTCTTGCTCCATCTTTTATCCCTGTGGGCAGAGGAAAGGGCCATCAGCTGTGTGTGATTCAGGTTAATTGCCCGACTCTGCCTGAACCTTGGGTTGGGACATGTCAGGGAATCGGTTTTAACATTAGTCCAGTTTTTATCACACTGTGTATTGGGGGTTAGAGTTGCTGAGTGTCATACGGGGCAGGATGGGGAAAAGGTGTTGTATGGGATTGTAAGACTTGTACTAGAGGGGTTTGTAGTGATCTCGGAAGGATGGTTTTTGTAGGGTTTGTGGGAGCTGTGGTTATCGGTCATATTCGACTGGGAGTTCAGAAAATGACAATCGGAGGGACGGGTTTGATAGGGTTTATGAAGCAAACAGGGATAGCCGGAATTGTGAACTGAACAGAGGGGATTGTGGGAACGGTAGTGTTTTGTCATGGTAGATTGGATGTTTGGGAAAGAATAAATATCGGGACGTGGAGGAGAATGACTAGGAGTATTTAGGTATGTAAGAGAAAGACAGGGATCCTGGGAGATGCAGTTTCCTACAACATTGGGGTTTGGTTTCTTAAAGGGTTTACCGTAGGTGGATGGTTTGTTGATTTTGGATACGGGATATTTATTGTGAGGAAGGGGTGTAGATTTGGAATAACCAAAGAAAATCCCAGGGACTTGGTTCTCCTCTCCTTCTTCTGCTGTGTAGTACTGCGTCTCACCTGGGGCATTTCCCTGAGCATACCCTTGGGCTCCCCTACCCAGGTGATCCTCCCTCGCTCGTCCACCCCCAGGGTTGAGATCTGAGAGCACCAGCCCTCCCCTGGCCCCCTGAATAAGAGATTATTAAGGTCTACTTAGGAGACTACCCTCAGGTTTCTCACACCAGGAACTTAAATCCTCCAGTCACCTGGAGCACCAATCTGCTGTTTCATTGGAAGAGTCGACAGATACTCTGCCTGAACAGTGATCTGGAACTTCAGGCAAAAATACCAAAATAACTTTGTATGGTCTGATACAGTTTTGAATCCAGTGCCCCCTAACCTGTTGATGTGCCGGGCCACCATGATATTGTCTACTTAAATGTGGATCACACACTTAGACCATCCCCTTGGGAAAGTATGCACAGCAAATGTACCTGCCAGCACTGATAAACAATCTATGTGCCAACTGAACTGCCCCTTGCGACCCAACCTTTCTGGCTTGCCTCTGACTATATAGAGGACAGATGGTGTGCCTGTTCCATGCTTTTAAGTTGGGCAGCTACCAGGATATTTTTGCTTTTTCTTCAGCTGAAAGTGGCACCCAGATTAAGTAACAAAATCCTTTTCACAATGCCTGATTCTTTAACCTCTGGGAGCCCTACAGTGGAGGGTAGCTGGGAGCAAATCCTGGATAGAAGAGGCAAGCAGACCAATGGCCCTAGCTAGCAAACTGACTGAAAGCACAGGCAGGGCCAGAGTCTGGCACAACTACCCAGAGCTGAGGCATGCCCTGTCTCGAGGAAGGCATGTTACACAGGAAGTGGAGTTTTATGTCCTGGTGATCTTGAGCTTCCTCCACTGAGGAAACCATGATCAGACAGTTGTCTAAATAAATTAACCCCTTCCTCGAGATTGAAGAAAGCCAGGCACTGGTCTTACATATTTTGTGAAGCACGAGGGTGGCATACTAGACTGAAAGGAAACACTTTGGACTGGTAATGCTGACCCCCAGTTTTCTGTGTTCTGCAAACATTGGAACCTTCAGGCAAGCATCCTTTTGGTTTAGTGTGACTTGCCAGTCCCCACAGCGAACCGTTGTTTTCATTTTAAATGCAGTTACACAATGAAGTAGTCGAGTACTGCACAGATAGCTCTTGCCCTTTTCTCACACCAGGAAAAGGTTGCTGGCCACCCCTGTGGATGAATCTGTCACCATTCTATGGATTTCTTTGCCAACATGCCACTCCCTTGGATATCAATGGGTGTCTTTCTTGGGACACACAATTTTCTCGCCCGGGACAGAGGAAGATTGATTCAATGTATTCTGAACCCTGGGACTGTCTGTAACAAACAAGGGTTCTGAGAAACCACACAGCAGAAAAGTGCCTCCGAACATGACACCCCTTGTGAACCCCTCTGGGAATAGTTTCCATCCTTGAGGGAACTTCCCCTGGCCCAGCGGTTTTCTGAATTATCTGCCCTAAAGGTTAAACATCCTTTGGCAAATAATGTGGGGCAGGAGGTCTGAAAGTCCTGCCTGCTTCCTTGTTGTTTGCCGGAGAAGGCTACTGATCTGGACAGGTGGCCAGCCATGCAGCCTCTGCCAAGGCCGGCCTTCCCAGAGACCTGAGAGGAATACATTTTCTGCATTGATGCTTAAGCTTTATCTATGTGCATAAATGATGTAATGTATTTCCCCAGTCCTGCGACCAAATAATCCCCAGACAGGTTATGCATGGCCTGTCCTCCACCCCCCCCAAACCTCCAGCTTCCTCTACTCAGATTTCAGTAAAGCCCAACCCCCCAGATTAGTACTGCTTTTCAAAAGGATTTGTTTGCACCTCTTCTCTGCAATATACTTGTTTGCAGATTAAACCACGTGGAAGCCCCTAGGCTGTTGAAATGTCAGCCCCCTCACAAATGATCTACTAATACTTTTTTTAATTTTCTGCACTGATTTATTTTGATACGTTGTAGCAGGGACCCTAAAGGAAGTGGGGGCCATTGGCCAGTGCCTTCTTGGCCTAATGGATAATCCGGCACTGGGCATTAACTGGCCATTGATGATAGCAGGTTCAAAATGGTGTGAGTGCCTGGAAATCTAATAGCAGTGGCTGGCAAATGCCCAATACCTATGCACAAAGAAAAACTGCTGGATTTAAGACATTTCTATTACACCAGTAGCGAGTTTACAACTCCAGTCTCAGAAGACTGGTTTGAAAAAACGCTGGCAGGCCCTTTGAGTGCAAGGTTTGATGGTAAGGCTTGAATAAAGTGAGCTCAACGAGTTCCCATGAGGAGGTTTTTTGGGAGAGGAGGGCCAGGAAATGGGTGGGAATGGCTACAGGGAAGAGAAAGGCCATGGGCAGTAATTAGGTGGGCAAAGAACCAAACTACCCGTATGATCTGTGTGTCCCTCCTCATATGCCATTTCTTCCTTTCTGTACTCTAATGCAATAGATTAGGCTTATAGGTGTCACAAGCGACACCTAATAGCCCAAACAAACAAGACTTCTTGGGCCCAATTACCAAAAATGAATGTAAGGGAAAAGGTACCCTCAATACTAGCTTACTCTGCCAGGTTTAATATTTTAACCAGAGCGCCTGCTATGTTGATAAACCTTGTTTTGACAGGAAAAGTAATCCGGGTCTACCCCCTTTGACAAATCCCTGCCATATTTCGAGGAGATGAGAAGCATGCTCTTACCCACCACTGGAGTGTTAGCTGCACTACCAGGGAGATTGTGTCTGGGGCACTCTGACTTCAGGTTGTTATTAGATATTCTCCAACAACTTTCTCGGGAGATCATTTTCGTGAACTAGGGCGAGCTAGGGCGAGCTAGGGAGCTAGGGTTGAACACAACCCCCCTGATTTGGCACCCTGAAACCCTGAAGGTCCTAGTCAATTTAATCAGTGGTGTGTGTCCCCCACAATCAAATGGTCTTCCTCCAGCACCATCTTCTCCTCCCTGGGGGCGGGGCGGAGTGGGGATTTCTTCTGGGGGTCAACATGCCCCAGGGGTGTTACCTATATATTTAGAGCATGGAAGAATCATTTTTTGGAAGGGACTGCAGCTGCTGTAGTCCTGAGGTTGGTGACCGCATGGCATCACTACTTACAACTGGTGTTTCCTCTTGGCATTGGCTTTTTACAAGAGGGGGCCAACCCCATGTCACCTGCCTGCCCCCTACATCCTCTGGGATCCTACCCATGGCTATCTTCTTTAATGCAGATGACTGCCTTATCCATAGATAAATCAATTGTCGTGGAATGGGCTCCTAGTTATTTTTTTATGGATAAAATCGATCCTTAGCTATAGAAACTTCTGCCTCCAATCATCAGCTGAATTTCGAGTAATTCCCATCCCAGCTTCATTTGGGGGTCTAAGCACCTGACCATAGCCAGCCTCAATGTAGGCAATAGCCCCCAATCTCTGCAACCAAAACTTTCTAACACTAGAACAATTTACCTTTAATAAATGTTGTGCACAACTCGGGTCTCCTAAGAAAGCTCTCTGTGTTTTTACCCATTCCACTCTCAGGGGTCCTTTCCTCTAACATCGACGGACGCTCTCACGTGAATCCGGAACTTCCCTATTGCAAAAACTGATGCCGGAGCACGAACAGAGAATGCGTCTGGGCGTTAACCAAGTTCAAATCTAGCTCACGCAGCCTCTCCTAAATACTACAGGCAATTCTTCCTTCTACAAAATATATGCGTCACACAAAACATAATAATACTTATCTGAGCTGGTGTCGCTCCTCAGCAGTCAGAAAAGAGGATGCGATCTAAAAGAGGAAGGACTTTTGTGGGCTGAAGATCACATGGACTGACGTAGCGTACGCATGGCACATGGAGGACTATGGATCTTGTAGTCTAGGGATACAAAGGAACTGGATTTTACATTGTGTGTAAAGTGCTGGTGCACTTCCTACTAGTATCTGAACAAAAGAAAAGAGCACTGTATGATAAGAGCCTCTGTACTATGCCATAGAATTCAAAGTCTGTCGGCAAACGTCTAGTTAAGGAGCTGAAGCATTACAGCATTAACCAACATCACCTTAGCATGTCATAGCAGTGTTTTCAATTTGCAACTGGACCTTGAGAAATAATTTCAGGAGTATTTGTATTTGTAGTTTATTTTGTTTTGTTGCTCGAGTGAGCTTTTATTTTTGTGTTTTTTGTATTGTCTCATGCTCTTGTACCTTGCTCTGATCTTTTTTATTTTCACATTTTAACTAGAAAAATGCTAAATACATATTTTTTTTTTTTAAATAAGAAAAGACAGTGAGTGCATGGATACTTATTTGGTTGAGGGAAAGTCCTGCAGGCTGTGCGGCCGGGAAAGTAGAACACACTGCATATTTTCCTGGCATGCTTCGTGATGAGGACCGAGCAGAGGAAATTAATAAAAGCCTTCGGCACCTTGCCAATAGAACCCCTCCAAACGCTGCACGCGCTCCGCTCCTTAACGCGCTTCTAATGCTTTATGCATTGCAAACGTTCTCTGCATAAATACATTGCGATGCCCCAAAGTCAGGAGAAGTAATAGAACATCACCGCTCATAGTTTCATAATGTTGTTGTTGTATTACTTTATTTTGGCAAAGCCATAAAGGTATGCCCATGACACATAAACAGCCATAGAACATGTACATACCACGCATAGTAAGGCAAACCAAACAGCTACAGCAACCTTAATGTGCACCAATCGCAAAGTGGTGATATGTTCACCAATACATGTTGATGAAATGCATCTCCTCTTAAGCACTAGATATAGCGCCAAAACTGCACAGATGAGCTTCATAAAGCAAAACAAGTTGCCATTCTAAGATTGTATAACTTATACTATAGCAGCTTTCATATGTAGAAAAACAGTAAAGTGTTGCAAACATGCCAGATATAAAAGAAACACCTATTCAACCGAGCACATTTGCGGAACCCCTGGGGAAATTCCCGCACACAGTAAATCCATGTATCCTCCCGCCCTACGGGCTCCAATGTGGTTGAACTTCGCCTGCTGCCACTCATAATCCGGCATAACGAGTCACGTGATGTTAAACACGCTTGGTGCTTGCTCTGTGGAAACACCATGCGACTCAGAATGAAGGCAGTTGTAACTCTGCCTAAACAAGGCTTAACAAATGAATGGCAAAATAAGTGAATTTGAGTGACAATGCACAGAGAGGCAGCTGGCGCATGCTGGAGGTCCAGCTTCAAAATAGGGTATTTCAGCCACCCCAGACAGGGTATACAGTCTTTATAACGAACATGTTATGTAGAATGCACATATAACGAACATTTTATAATGAAAAATATATCGAAAATGTATGTCGGGACGAGGTAAAGGGTTAAATCTTGTGGGGAAACGGTTGGGGTGGGCTTTTAGGGGTGGGGAAAAAGGGGTTACCCCCCAAAAAAAAGGAAAAAAAGGGTTTCGTTATATGTGCATTTGTTATAAAATTAGTCATTATCAGGACATGTAACCTCCACACATTTGCCACAAACAGATGCATTGCACAGAATGAAGACTGCAACGTGGAAACTTGAAGCGCAGCATCGAACACTCAAAATAGGTTCAGGTGGCAAACATCCTAGTGCAGCTAATGTAGAAAATGAGGCAAAGGGTAGAATTATATATATTAGGACAGTCGAACACACCAAATGGTTCCAACTTGAGTAATGCCCGAAATCCATAACCTACCAGAAATAAGACTTCTGCAAGCACAGAAAATCTGAGGCCATGTCTGTGCACTCCAATACCTTGCCACCTTTTCACTCGAGAGAGACTAAACGTACACCAACAACACACAGTACCTATGTCCACAAATAGATTATGCACACTTGACATAGCTTTTGTAACAGCTCAAATAACGAACAGGCATGTCACCATTAAGTCCGTCTTAACCACTTCATCGTAGCTGAGTCATGATTGGATGTGACTATAAGGGTCTACGAAAATAGACCACATCTCCTCGGCCCTCAACGACCTTCACTGGCTCACACTGCACGCACAAATCACCTTCAAGTCTTGCTGCATCATTTTTAAGGCAGTCGCCCTCAAGTCACCCAGCTACAGCGCAGAGAAACTTTGCATCTCCAAAGGACAGCGAACCACCAGAAGCCAGGATACATGCAGACTTGAAATTCGCTGCTGCAAAAAAGAAAGGACCAGAAATCAAGCCTTTTTTGACTATGGCCCAAGACTATGGAACCTCCCCCCGTCAGCATCAGACTCGCCTCCACGCTCCTACAATTCAGAAAAGAACTCAAGACACACCTCTTCCAGGAGTCTCTGTTCTGCAACTCCTAGTCCATAACATCGCCCCTGCGCCACCTGCCTCGCTAGACAACTTCCGCCACTGTACGCTCTGCGACCCTGTACAGCTGTTCCCCCTACTCTGTGCCCCTCTGTATCCTACCCTGCTGTATATCTGTTCTGTTGCTACCTCTGTTATGCATCTGTACTGTTGTATACCCCTGTAAAGCACTCAGGTCTGTATCTGTATTGTTGTACACCTCTGTAATGCACTCTGTTGCTTCTCTAAGCTAGGTCCAAGCTCAATAAATACCATAACAATAATAATGTGTGACCATATGGCTACTGCTCTGCAGGAGTACAGAGATGAATCGTGGCTAAACCGCGTACGTACCCACCCACACATTACTACTAAAGCAGCAGTGATCTCTATCAGAAAGGTAACACAGACAGAACCCGACGGGTATACCTCCTTCCCCTTTTGTGGCAATATGGGCTGAGTACAAGCTGTACTCTCAGGAGGAGTATGGGGTGATACCAGTAGCAACTCAAACAGCAACAGTACAAAGACCCCAAAAAATAAAGGAATGTCCAATCAAGGTTCTATTAAAAATATGTACACTTTAATTAAACAGTAAAATGGCAATGCACTTACTAAAAACATTAGCAACCCCCCCCCACCTCCACCGCTGCAAAGAGAACACAGAGAATGCAGGCTGCCATAGCATGGCACCGGGTTGAGCAGGGTTGTTCAGGCAAGACATTGCAGCAGTGTCACTGTAAAAAGGAATATTTCTTTCAAGAATAAGCTCGACAAGGGAACTTTAGGTCAATATAGTCAGAGAGAGCAACAGGTGGACAGGGCCTCTTAACTATACCTTATTCTTTTCTTAAGGGGCTTGAAGGCATCAAGCTGAGCTTCTTAGCACTGTAGCTGGGCGCAAGCACATGTCGAGATGGTTCAAGTCAATGAAATCCCACTGATGGTTAGTGTTGGGTTGGTTTGATGGTGCAGGCTCTCGAATGGTCAAGTCGACATTTGAGATGGCAAAATTATGTCTTCTAACTGATCGAGTACTGGCTGGGTTGGTGGTGAGTCGATGGCTTCTGTTGGGTCGAGTGGGTGTTTGCTACTACAGGTTTGGGTTTCAAACAGGTGTTATCAGTGTTCAAATCACTTGCTACCTTGAAGGATGAGCTTGAGGTCAGGTAGTTTGAGGCAGTCCGTGGCAATGGGCCTCATCAGGAGTCTGGCGGTTTGCTGGCAGTAATACCGCTGAGATACTGCCAGCACACATAGCGTTAGCGCTACTTGGTCCAGCAAAGAACTGAAGGTAAACCAGCCCATTTAGAGCCCAACTCGTGATCAGGCCAGTCCTTAAATGTGGCGGTAATAGCGTTATCACCGCATTTAAGGGCTGCAGCCCAACTCGTGATGAGGCCCAATGGTTTGAGTTGGGGAGGAAGCAGCAAAACAGAATTCCAGTCCAGGGAGTTTGGCTTGCACCTGGGATTTCTTTACCCCCAGTGAGTAGCCTGTTTCCAGTGCAGCTGACAGAGTGGCAGGCCTTAGTCAATAAAAAGTTCATACCCAATGATGTGCCCCGGGGGTCGTTAGAGAAAAGAGCTATCCTCTGCCTTGGATGCCTTCTCTCTTCCATTCTATGGATGTTTACTCTGGAATGGACTGCACTCCCAATGAGGTCCAAAGATGTGTTATTCTGTTTCCTTCCTTCCGAAGATAAACCAAAGAAAGAGTGGGTGTAACCTTCCTTATAAAGGCAAAATGTCAGTATTGGTACAAGGCCTGCTATAAGGAGTCCAATACCTGTTGATGTAACAAGTGACCATTGCCTTCTGGCATCATACCTAGAGTGCCCTGTCTTGCAGGAAATTCAGGGTACAGGAAGGATGAGAGCCCTTACATAAAACCAGGCCAACTGTCCTCTATGCATGCTTTAACTCGACCCATTCCTTTCCTATGCCTGCTGACCTCAAAAGGAACTCTGGTGTGCAGCTGGCTTTATGTCATGTCAGTTCTGCCTTTTAAGCACAACGGAATGGAGGATAGCACAGGGGCAACGCCTTGGTCTTTGAAGCAAGACCATGCAGAGCAACAGAGGTTCAAATCTCGGATCCGTGCTCAGAAACTGAACTCCGGTATGGTATTAAGCATGTTATAAAAAGTTGGCAGATGTATGATATCAAACTGCTGTGACTTTCACAATTGTGTCATCTTATCAGACACCAAGCCATAGCCAGGCTTTGCTTATTTCCAGAGATTACCCCGCCACCAGACTCATTAAGGCGGATCATTTCATGGTTTAAATGCAGAAGTTAAATTGCTACCTCTGCCTGTGGTGACTTTGGTGCCAAATCAGCTGTTAGGGGTGCACTTGCAACCTTTAATCCTGCCCAGTGCCTCTGGAGAGCAGGAGCTGCAGATGTCATGAGACAAGTGCAACAACGGCACCTGGATGCACTATGCTTTAGGCATGGAGCTTTTATGAAAGCTCTGATCTGTTTAGCAGTCCTGCCTTTCGGGAAACAGAATTACCCGCTCCATTTTATTTATCAATGCAAATCAAAAGAAGTTAGGGCTTTTACACCCACAACAGGTGGCATTCTGTCACAGGATGGCTTACTACACCCACATTTTCACACTACTTTAATCACGATTAAATATTAGGCCTTGGTAAATTGCAGTCGTAGGAGGGCCCATATTCTTCGAAATTTCCAGTCCCTATACACTGTGATGACGTGACATAAACAATACCTTTTTATACAGAGAATGTAATTCACTACATGTATTGGTCATGGTTATTAGGATGTAACTTTGAATATTGTAAACGCCCAGAGATTCTGCTGGTTTTAAGCTTTGAGTTATAACTTGGGAGGGAAAGTGACATGGTGGAGAATGTAACAGATGGCACAGACTACTCTTACAGCCTCATTCTGAGTTTTGCAGATCTGAAATACCACTAAACTCAGCTAGTATTACAGCCACTTAGTCCAGGGGTTGTACCTGCATGATTATGAGTGCTAGCATGGCACTGTAAAACACTAGTTTTGAAGACTACAGAATTCCACATTGCGTTAGTTGAATTTAATGCATGCAGTTATTCCATGCATAGTAAATATGCCACATTATGGGGTTGAAGTGGAGGATTAACCCCCTGCACCTTGCTGGAAGGAAATCTTCCACTTCATGATCAAACTCGGAGTTCAGCAGTTTAGTAAAACTAGCAATAATTCTGTTCGATCAAAATGAGTGGTGATAATGGAAAAATCTCCAAGCATTCACTACACTGCCAATCTCAGAATCCCCCTAGTGTGCTCATACACTTTTCCTAATCTGTTATCAAACATTGCAGGGAAATTAGGCCCAGATCACTTCTTGGTTGACCTCAGTGTCTGGGATATAGCATCCATAACACTTCTTGGCTAACCTCAGTCTCTGGGGTCCAGAACACTTCTTGGCAAACCTCAGTCTCTGGGGTCCAGAACACTTCTTAATTTCTCTTGGTCCTGATACAGCCATCCGGCTGTGAGTTACCTTCCTATGGAAAATGCTTTCCAGAAAGCACTTCTTTCTCCCACTTTCCATAAGAAATTATCCTAGCAGCAAGAATGTCATCCTCTCCCACCTTGCCAGGCTTGTGGTAAGACTACGTTTATTACCACCCTTCAGTAGGGAATCACCATCTTGGTTCGGGGCCCTCATTGGGCTCTGGTTTCTCCTTCTGCACTCTGGATTCTGCCAAGGTCTGGGGTATATCCCCCATGAAGCTTTCATCAGTATGTCATCCCCAGTCTATGGCGTTTGAAATATTTTCCATAAATTAAAATAATTACAATTTCTGTTTTAGGTTCTATAACAGAGACACTCTCCCTGATCTAACACCATCCGCCATGATAATTCGACCCCAACATTTTGGGCGCGAATCAGGCTGTTGTCCATCTAAATATGCTATTTTATTTAAAATACTAAATCAAAATAAGGGTGGTCTCTCAATATGAGGGAGGTCAGTCACAATAGCCCACATAAATGCAGGCAGCTTGTCTACAGAAAAGAAATGCAACCTGCCTACTATTTTCTCAATTATATTTACATTCACAATGCGCACACATCCGTTCATATAAAAACAATCCCAAATAACCATTCTAGGCAGAAATGTGAACAATCAATTGCAATTGACATCACATATCAAGAAGACACATGTATTGGGAAAATCATGTTTGCATATATAATTTGCATAATTTTCTTTCACACCATCGAAAAGTGTTGAAATTAGAGAAATAGATTGGACTGACACATAACGTTCTTATAAAAGGGTTGATTTGAATTTAAATGATGGGCATTATTGGTGTCCAGTTTGAACAGAGATAAACGGATTCTGGGTTACGTAAGTTTGTCTGCATGCTTAGGTTTAGAATCAAAGCTTTTAATTCTGGAGAACAGAATAGCGAGATTCATTTAAACCATTGTGTAAGGATGAGGGTATACATGTGAGATAGAAAATTAATCAACAATTCATTTTAATTGGTATTAATTGCTCACATAAGGCAGAATCTTGTCTTTTCTGTGCAATGTTATTTGGAAAACTGACATTGGTTTTTTAAATTGACACTATTCTCTTAGGAACAAAGGGGAGAAACTAACCTCCTTCCGATTCCACTTTGAAGGGTGGAAAACTCTATTCGGGATTTTCCTTCGTATCAACTATGTTTTTCACAAGTCAAGAAGTCTAAGAGAACCATGAAAATTGGTGAGTCATGTTGTACACCATGCCCTCAAACCAAGATAGAAATTGCCCCTCTGAAAACTTATGGAATGAATTAATACTTTGCTACTGTCAGAGCATAATCTTCCATGCACAATTATAGTTTCTAGAGCATTCTATTTTAAATATGATTTTACAAAATTCCACTTACAGGCCTTGTCCCCGTTTAGAGAGAGATTGTAAACAGGGTTCCTTCAAAAGACTTTCAATTGCTGTCTGGAGTTTAACCAATTATTGGGAAAGATATCTAAATTCACTGGAGTTGTTGTACTCACATTTGGTTTGTCTTCTTTAAAGGCCCTGGGTAGGAGAAGAGCAGAACAGTAAGTGTAAGGGAAAGGGGTGCAGGATAAGTACACATCCAACAGGAGTCAGCCAGTGCTAGGTAATAAGTAAATAGCCTCACACAAAGCAAAATGCATAAGGTAAAAGATAGCCAATTGGAATAAGCTAGACATTTTTATTTTATTTCGTTCTAGAATACAGAAACCTTTTGCCTTGGTTATTTTCCATAAAATTATGATCCATTGTTAAATAAAAAACAAGAAGTCTACTTGTTGACATTTTTTACTTTAAATTAGTTTTTAAGGTCTTGATTTTGAAGAAGATTTCTAACAACAATTTCACTAATACCAGAGGGATTGGAATTTGATTTCCCCTCAGCAGTTCCCGTGTAATTCCTGGTAAATTCTGCCATAAATTGTGTTCTCTTCTCCTCCATTTTTGGACAGAATAATACCAAGTGCTTTAATGACTCGACAGAGATCTCACTCTGGCATAATCTACAGTTGGCATTAGATTTGTGCTTGGTCCTTAAACTGAGTATCTCGGCAGATAGGAACAGATTCAGTCTAAATCTCATGTATTGGTCCCTATAAAACCAGTTTGGAAATAGTTTGAGGTACTTTAGCAGCGTGTTTAATTTCCTTACTTCGAGGATCGGTTTCCCATACGCTTTCAGACCCTGTCTCTCTTCTTGCATTGTGATCCAGTCTTTTATATACAGTTTCTGTTTGACCTTGTCAGGGTTCTCTTTCAGGGTTTGGTCTGGTTCTCCCAGGTCTGCGATAATGGATTGACATATCGATTTCCATTCAGACAAGGTTGCTTCGTTGTTTTGAATTATAGCTTCATTTAATACTGCAAAGCCTCCATTCTCGGGAGCATCCAGACATTTTCTGTATTGTGCTAGCGATTTCCATGTTACTATGGTCTTCATAGCTGTCAGACCCAACTCCATTTGGAGTGCTTGGATAGGTATGCTTAACAGGACCCACAGGGCTCGTTTCCAAAATGTCCCTTCAATCAAAGACCAGTTTTCTGAGTGGAATGCAAATACTGTTTCAGCACCATAGGATAGAATGGGGAGTGCTTTCATTCGATAGAACTCAATGAGTGGTCTCAGTGAAAAACCACAGTATCTTTTCATCAGCAATCTTTGCTGACTGGCTAGGTTTCTTGCCTCGATTTCAAGATGTCTAGTCTTAGTCTGTCAATTTTGCTCGTATTTAGGCATACCCCTAGATATGTAAATGCGGATACTTGTGGGATGTTCTTGCCTCTTAATTGACAGATGTTGGGTTTTTTCTGAGTTACTCCAGCTTGTTCTCCAAAGGCCATAATCCTTGATTTAAGCAGGTTGATTTTTAAGCCGTTTGACCCTATTTAATTTTGCAGGGCTTCCAGTTGTCGCTGCAACTTTACTGGGGTCTGATCCAGTAGGACCACATCATCAGCGTAGAGCAGGCGACCTATTTTAGCTCCTCCAATATTTGGCGGGAAGCATCTGATGTTACTGAATGCGACTTCAATGTCTGAATTGAACAGGTTGAATAGATCTGGTGCCAAAGGCAGCCTTGCTTTAGTTTTCATTTCCCTTGACATCAGACCTGATCTGTCCATTCTTATCCGTACTGAGGTGCCTGAATATAGGTCTTGGATGGCTTCTAAGATGTAGGTTGGACAACCCCACTGCCTCATTTTTGCCCACAGCCTGGGCCTGTTTACTATGTCGAAGGCTTCAGTGAGGTCGATAAAAGCCATGTAGATTTTCTTCCCTTTAATTCGCTCTGACTGAGCCTTAAAGATTGTGATCAGGAAAATGTTTAAGGAAGTTCCAACTCTCTTGATAAATCCATTTTGCCAGATGTCTCGTTGGTTAGTTTTGCTACTCCACTTTCCCAGTGACCTGAACAAATGAAGCAAATACCTTGCCCACAACATCCAGCAGTGCATTGGGCCGGTAGTTACTTGGGTTCGATCTTAAACCCTTTTTGAAGATCGGGATTATCACTGCTGTCTTCCAGGAGGTTGAAACTTCTTGTTTGTCTGCAATGTGAGCAAATAAGGACATTAAGAACCTAGACCATTGAGCCGGCTTTTTCTTCAACATTGCATGTGTTAGCCTATCTGGCCCCAGGGCTCTGGACTTGTTTAACTTGTCTATCACTTATTTGATTGTCCCGCAGTTGATGTTAAGTTGATTCCATGGACTCTGCATACTTGTTTGTTTGGTTACTTCGGGGAATTCTGGGTCGAAAAAGTTGGACAAGTGGGAGATCCAACTTTCTGTTGCAATGGGGTTTTTAATAATGGACCAGATTTCAGAGGTGTTTTTTGACCTTATGCTGTATAACAGGGTTTTTGCATCTTGTTGGAGAATCGTCTTTTTGCTATGTTTTCTCCAGTTTCTGTACTGCTGCTTTATTTTGTTAATTTTGCTTGTTCTTTGTGAGGACACTTCGTTTTTTAGTGCCTGTATCTGTTCTCCAATTCTTTTTCTTTTGTTCCCACTTGGCCTGGTCGAAAATGTGTTAATGGACAAACCCCGGTTTATTTCTGCTCCCACTTTTCATTTCAAATGCTTTTAGAAGGACGGTGTAGTCAGCTGTTCCTGATGATCTATTTCAGGTTTTTAGCCTTATAGCAGCTTTAATCTTACCCGTTAGATTTGGTAGTTCATCAGGTCTGATACTCATTCTATTTTGCCCCAATGTCACCTCAGGTTCTACGCTGTAATTCTGTTCTAATGGCTGCCTTTGGCAGAACCAACTCATACTTAGAAGGTTGTGGTCACTTTGCAGTTTTTCTTCCACGGTCATTATGAGTGGGTGCCTCATTATGTTCTGGGATACACAGATGTAATCCAGTATCTGGCCCCCCTTCTTCCCTCTCCCTGTTATTGTTCCGGGGGTGTCCCCCCTGATGTCATCTGTCAAAATGTGTTTGTTCCTTGATGCCACAGCTCTTTTCCATTGCATAGTCCTTTGCCTTGCGGCTGTTATTTTGACGGGTCTTCATCCGTGTCGTAGCCATCGTTGTTCCATCAATGAGTGTTCAAATTTCCACAAAAGATGAAGTGGGGGTCTTTCAATTTTTCCCTCTGGCTGTCCACCCATAACATAACCAGATCTGGTAGGTCATCTAATTCCTTGTTTGCAGGATTCCAGGAAAGATTTGTGATAACTAGAATCAATGGTTCTTTGTCAGGCCTTACAGAAATCCTACCAAACACTGATTGAATGTAATAGTTGCGGTTGCTTGTTTCCAGGGTCTCAAAATGTTTGGTGTTCTTAATTGCTATTAGGAGTCCGGACATAGGTCTACCTCTGGGTCCTTTGAGTGCTAGATTGAGATGTACGATGTATCCCTCTATAATTGGTGGGTCTCTCAACTATGTCTCTTGTAGACAAATTATGTCACGTTTCGTCTTTAATAGGTCTTCACTGTGAAAAAGGTGAGTGAACCCCTGTGTATTCCAACTTACCAGAAAGGGGTTTCTTTATGTGTTTGTTGACTCTATGATTTGGTCATTTTCATGGCTACTAGCCCTGCAAGCCATTTCCAGTTCTTTTCAGAGCCCTCTTCCACAGTCTTTGATTTCATCACGCTGATGGGGCGGGCTGCAGGTGGCTCCCACCCCATTCTTGGGGGTGTTGCTGTGTTACTTAAGTGTGCCCACTCTTTTTTGTGATCAGTGCTCCATTTACTGCCGCTTGATCTTATTGGTTCGGGCTTCAATCTTGTTGCTTCTCGAATGTTTAATGCCATGTCTTTCTTAAATCCATTAAATCAATTCAATTAAATTAAATCAAAGCCCATAGGAGTCAGTCTCTGGCTTCTTCTAGTAGTAGGTGTTTAATAAGGGAGCAAGATAGGTGAATAATTACTCTATCCATTCTGTCATCTTCTGGGAATTCGATGGTAACCAGATCATCAGATGTCAGCAGTCTAAGAGCAGGTAAGTGATGGAACAGCCTGATTGTGTTTGCTCTATTCAAAATTAGACCGTTGTCTGATGAAATCCCTCTTTCCAGGATGATCTGTAAGGCCGGCTTGTCTTGGTCTCCCGGTCTGCCATTTGAAGGCCTTTCCTGCTGGGTATCGGATGGGTACTCCGTTGGTGCTTTCTTTACCGTTGGAACCTCTTTACGTCTCGCAATTCTCAGTGGGGATATCACATAATTGTCATTTTTTGGGGAATTGGTATTCAAACTACACTCTTGCCTTTTTCGGCTGTGATAATTTCGTGAGAGGGTTGGGGATTGCTCCAGCTGTTATGGCTTTCCGATGTCCTCTTCCTAACATTAAAATCATTGCTGTTGACTTTTTGGGTTCTTGAAGATAACCCTTGATGCTCCTATATGATAGCCATTAGCCTCGGTTTTAATTTCTCGTAGAGCCGATCACACATAGGCCCTATCTGGGCTGTTTCGGCGGTTGGCTCTGTTAAGCCTCCTGCGTCTTGCCATCTAACACTAAGATTCTTAAATGCTTGATTCTTATGTAATTGGTTTAAGGACACTGGTCCAACCGGTCGCTTGGTCCAGCGAGGTTTCCGAACCACGTCAGTCTATTCCTCACATTTTCCGATGAGGCAGAGTCACATGTGGACTCCTCGTTTCTTGGGTGAGTTATGTCAGAATGCTCAGACAATGAGTTCCATAGGTTGACAAATTCATCAAATCTACAACCGTTATGTCTTCTGCCTGTGGGTTGTTTTCGGATCAGAGAGGTGACTCTTCTGTTTTCATCGACTTTTTTTGTTGTCGTTGATGATTGTGATACTAACTTTGACAGCTAGTTTGATTTGGGGAGTCTGATGTTTTTGATAAAAGGTTTGCTTCCGTTTCATCTCTGTCTGGTAGGCAGAGCTAATTTCTTGTTTTGTTTGGCTTGGATTAGCTTCGCCTCTGCACCATTTATTTTGTTTAATTGTATTTTGTCATTGACTCTCACTCTCAGGTGATGGGGATGGATTCCCTCTGTTGCTCTTAGTTGCTTTAGAGAAGATAAAACACATCTTCTTTGTTGAGTCGTTTGTAATTGTCTCAGGTGTTTCCTTTGGGCGAGGTATAATCATCTGTCCAGTAGTTGTTGCTCTACATTCATCGTTTCGCCTGTGTTCTTTGCGACAAATGGATTCTCCCCTGCTGGTTATCTCAAGACATCTTTTACTCCATATATGGAGTTGGGGTGAGTGTCAGTGTTTTCTGACGTCAGCATTGGTTGCCCTTCTGGCCCATACCTGCCGCACTCCCCAGTGTTTGCAGCCCCTCCATTTTCCATTGTTAGCTGTGCGTGCTCTGTCATTCTCGTTTGTGTTGCCATTGATGACATGGAGTTAGGTGGCGTGGCGTGTGGATTTAATTCAGCCACCTCAAATGCTCTAGACAGTCTACACACTTGTTTTTCTTTAATGAATTGTGTGTAGTAGGGAAGACACTTTTACTGTACTAGTATCCAGGTCCTGTTTTATTCCAGTAACTCTCAATGTAGAGCATCTTTGAATGCAACATAGCAAGCACTGTGGTTTATTTGTTCGTAGAGTTTCATAAATGCTGCTAGTATAGATGTCAATGTCAAGATCACTAGAAGGTCTAATTCTTTTCCGGAACTACCTGCAGTTCCTTCTTTTTGGACCTTCTTGATTTGTTTCAACTGTTTGTGTCTCTTTTGAATCAGTTTGGTTGTTTTTTATTGCCTGTCTTCAAAGTCTCTTTTGACAGGATATATCTCTCACTAGAGTACACTGTGGAGCCTGCAATTGTGACGTTCCGTAGTGTGGTACTCTGAGCTTGAGTTGTAAAGTAAGGCACGGGACCCTCACCTATCAATTGCAAGTTTTTGAACTTAGTTTGTTTTTGTTGATTCCTTCCTTTGTATAAAGCTGAACGTGCTCTCCCCCCAACTCCACTACCAATGAGGTTTCCAACAGGAGTTGGTCGGGGATTTCCGAAAAGTGCTGTGGGCTTTCGCAAAGAGTTTTGGTTGCTGTTGTAATCCTGTCTCTCCCGAGACTTCCAACACTATTGAGCCCCCCCACGTTGGGGCTGGGTAGGAGAAGGCCTTTCCTTTGAAGGGCCGTTGTGGCTTTAAGACCATAGGTTTCCAAATGTTTGTTCACTTGTATTGGAGGTTCACACCACATTGGTTGTGGTGTCTTATGTTGTGCTTTCTTTTTTGAAGGATGGAAATTTGTAAATTCTCGTAAATGCCTGCGAGAGGCTTTCTAGCCTCCGTAGTCACTTTGGGTAAATGATGTTGCTGCTCACCAATGGAGGGTTTCTGTGAGCTAGGAAACATCTTATGTGACTTTGTTGTTTCTCCAATTTCGGTTGCGATCGATGACCCAAGCCCGTGATGATTCCTCCCAAATCACCTTGTTCCATCAGGTGACATAAAGTTACCAAGACGCCTCCTCAACCTCTCCCGTTGTCGTTTTCAGTTTGGGGTGCTGATCTCCAACCTCCCCTCTGTCCATAATATCATCCCCCCTCCATTGGCCTTGGTTGCCCCGGTGTACACTCTGTTAGGCTTTATTGTCCTCTGACATCAACCGACCAACCTGCAGTGGGTTTGTGTGTTTCCATGTGTGCCACAATTGCAACCACCACATTGAGCGGGTGCAGTGGTGGGGCCTAGGGCTGTGGCACGGGGGCTGCAAATGCAAATGTGAGGAGATGCTCGTGTTACAGCTACTACTGCACGTATTTATGTCCGTGTCTGAAGTGTCTCTAATTTTGTTAGCTTTGTCAACTACAGTACATTCTGTATCAAGTTCAATGTTACTGCCCCCATGTGGCCTTGCAGCGCTTACTTCTGCTCTCTCGCCGCCTGTGATGATTCCATCCTCCGCATCTGGCAGCTGATCAGTTGTTCCATGCAGTGCATTCGAGATGGCAGTGTCCATGTCCGTTCCCTCGGAGGACGAACGCAGCGTTCTCTGATCTACGCCACTGCAGACTGCTTGGACTGCTTAGACTGTCCCCTCTGCCCAGCTCAGTGCTGCGAAAGCTGTTTTCTCAATAGTTCCCAGTGCTCGTCTTGTCTTTCCAGCAAAGGCTGTAGTTGTATCAGCAGTGCCACTGCTGCGCACGTGTCCTGCCGACCACCAAACAGCAAACACTTTGCACATACACTTTGGGCAGGCGCTTTGCGTGGCTAGTGTGGTTATATGCCAATGCCGCCAAGCTGTCTGGTGAAGTTAAAGGGTCCAAGTCGTGTCAATTTCTTTTTCTTTTCCTGCCGCAATGAAAACAATGTTATCAGCCGTGATGAGAAGAATATTGTCAGTTTCCCTCTGGAGCCAGGAATAAAGCAATGCAATCCTTGCAGTCCTCGCTGTCTTCACCAAACACTTTGCACATGCACTTCGCACTAGAAATATAAACAGGCTATTCAAATTCAGGCCCCTTCTGATCTATTAATTGAGTTTGTGGTAGAAAATGTAGTTGAACATTAGGTCATGAACCAAGATGAAAATAAAGCAACAGATTTCGGGGGATTCCGGAATGGTGAGCAGAGGAGTAGCAGCTTAGCAGCTCCTGGACCTCTCCCTGAAGACATTTCCATGATATTAATATTAACTCAAAAAGAAGATAGAAGAGGCTGAAAATCCTGCTTCAAAGAAACCCAAACAGATCTTGGAAATGCGTGATACTCCTAGCATTCAGGATGTCTATCAAATCCTTCTTCAGGTGGCCCAAGATGTCAGTAATGTTAAACTATCTTTGGCTGATCTCAACTTGAAAACAGGTGAACTTGATGGCAGAGTGACGGACCTGGAAAAGTCATCTTTATCTATGAGCACTGAAATTGCGGGCAGCTTTCAGGCTTACAACAATCTGAAGTCTGATTTACAGAAAGAGAAAGAAATGCACTTGGAGTTGGAAATGAGGCTGAGGGCTAAAAACATCAGACTGGTTGGTGTGGAAGATTCAGCTGATAATGAGGACTTGGTACCTTTTGATTATTCAAGTGTTCAAGGAAAGTTTCAACTGTGGCTCCATTACCTTTGGTGACATTGACAATGCCTACAGAATTGGTAAACATTTGGGAGCCAAGGCAAGCCACATTCTAGTGACCTTTTTGAATCAAAAATCCAGAGAGAATCTGATGAATACAGCTAGACTGAGAGGAAATGCCTCCTTCAAAAGTAAACCTGTTTTTTATTTACCCAGATTACCCCAAAGAAATCCTACTTCTGAGGAAATCCTTCAAGGGTGCTAGAGACATGGCCAAACAACTTAACTTGAAAGTCTTTCTGAACAAAAGTAATGTTTTAACTATTATGATACCTGATGTTGAGAAGAGCACTTCTGACCCTGCACAAGCCTTGTGCTGGTTGGAACAACATAGAAGAGATTTAGCAGTAACTATGCCTCTCAGTTATTGATGTCTCTTCAGTTCTCATGTGGCCCCCCTGTTCAGTTATGGATTTCTATCTTTCTACATATTTTTATTGTCACTTATTCATATTTATTACATATTACAAATGGCGCCGTTGAAATCATTCAGTTAATGTTTGCTGCATACAAATACACAATGGAACTTTTTTACTGAAGCGTTGGGTTCCCGCCATCCATTCGAGTGTTCCATCCGTCATCACTAAGGTCAGCGGTTCCATCTTTCTGATTTGTATAACTCCATGGATACGTTTGGAAGTCTGCTTGTTTTGAAATCAGCTGGGTCATGATAAATATGTGTTTGGAAAGGTTACGCAAAGTATCTACAACCGTGTAATGTTTTGTTCACTTGTGCGATGCCAGAATACCTTTTGGAGTAAAGGACCACAACGTGTCGGTCAGCTGACCCATAACTGGCCTTGCATGGATCCCGGATGTATATCCGTGTCAGGAGCAGAACGATGGTCTGAGGTACTTCGGAGGGAACAAATGTCGGTGAATATGGATTTAACAATGGACGGTGTTTGTTTTCACCGAAATCATACTCGTGTGAGTTTCCGCTTTTCATTTTACTACATGTGGCTTCCGTACTCTTGCAGCTATATTACGATCTGGCTGGATCCTTGCCATCACTGCATGGTGAAGAAAGCATGCACTTTGCCACTTTTTGGATTGAAAAATATCTTCGTTGAAAGAAGTCTTGCAAACTGTGGACACGTGGGGCATGAGGAGGAGCATGTGATCCTGAATGCTGGTTTTATTTCATGGCGGTCTATTTTTCTGTTGTTTTTCTTTTTCTCTACTGCTGCTTGGGGTGTCTTATTGCATATTCGCTTGTATAACATCTTACTTCTCTGGGTTGAAATATTTAGTTACATGATTGCCCAATATTGCTTGATTAGGGGTTCTAAATGAGTGTTCCTTAAATTAATCACTTTGTAATTTGAACCTTATACCTCCCTTCAGCTCGCTTACCATTTTGCATATCAAGCTGTTTTATACTAAAGTGACCTTCAGATTTATGCTGTCTATTTTGATGATGTGGAACATTTGCTAATTTTTGTAATATGTTTTGAAACACATTGTAATAGGTTTCACAAATTGTCAAATGCGAATCCATGGACGTTGGTCTACTCCTTGAATCTAGGAGATATTTTTTGAATTTTGGCTTTATTTAGATTTTGATGAATCTAATATTGGAGGTTTAGTACATCGATAAACTTTTCTTTTGGTCCAGAGGGGTTATGAAGTTGATTTTATATATGCATATAAAATATTAATGGCCTGAAATGATGTAATCCCTTTCTTGGGCCTTGCTACTTTGGTGACTGCACTGGATGTTCACTCTGGAGTAAAGCGCTTCTCATGCATGTGGGTAGTTTAATCCAATTTGGACTTTTATGGCTACTCTAAATTTTAGATGTTAAATAGGTTTCCATTTTTCGCTTATTTCGGGGGACTAAGGGGAGACTAGTTTTGTGGTGGTCTTCGTTTGGGGGCCTATTGACTTCTAGGGTCCTTAATGCACTCCTTTATGATTTGGGTTGATGTTTTTCTTACTCTGAGGCTTGTTTCAACATTGTTCATTTTTAATGCGCTTGTTTCAAGATAAAGGGGTGTTATTTGGGTTCCTTCATTCTATTTTAACATTTATTACTGTATAACTTTGCTTTTTGAGTTTATGTGGGACTTGGGAGAGGTCCTAGAGTTTGTTCCTTTTAATGTTTTTTTCCAGTGTTTTCTGGGATGAATAGACTTCACAATTTTGACAGTTCTTTTAGAGGGTTTTTTTTATATTTTTATTTTTTCCTTTTTGTTTTATTTTTCTCTGATGAACGTGAAATGACGGCTACAAGTCCAGTTAGTAAGGTTAATGAGGATTTAGATGTAGTGTCATGGAATATAAATGGAATTAACAACTTACTTAAGAAAAAGAAAGTTTTTACAATTCCAGATGATATGAAGGCTGATATTTGCTTTATTCAAGGAACGCATATATTGGCTGATGAGATCTCAAAGTTGGAGAACGATTGGGTCGGCTTTGCCTTTGGCTCTTCTTTCACTGCAAGATCCAGGAGTGTGGCTATTCTATTTCGCAAAAAGTTGCCTATTAAAGTTTTGAAAGAATGTGCTGACAAGGAGGGAAGAATGATGGCTTTGTTAGTTGAGATTCAGGGGGAGCAAATTACTCTTTGCAATGTGTATGCGCCCACAGTGGAAAATGGCTCATTTTTTAGAATGGTAGCCCAGACTCTTCAGGATTTGAACTCGCCTAATATCCTACTTGGGGGGGATTTCAATACTATTATTGATCCAATAATTGATAGAAGCCATGCTAGAAGGGTGGGTCGGAGTGATTCCCATCATCAAGCGCTTATGTCACTTTTAATTGAACACAACTTAAAAGATAATTGGCGCTTTGTACACCCCGACACACACGAGTATAGTTTCTTCTCGGGTGCACACGGTGTGTACTCGAGACTAGACATGCTTTTGACCGGCCGGGATGTGACGGAAAGCTTTGTATCTTGTGAAATTGGGAATATTCTGGTGAGCGATCCCACTCCAGTAACAATGCACCTAAAAGTAAAATTTCAATGTTGCAGATCTTTCTCATGGAAACTGAATACTTCAATTTTGATGGATGATGAAATGTTAGACAGAATAATTTCTGAAGCTAATTTTTGTGTTGAGGAGAATCGTACATGTGAGGTCAGTTTAAGGAACAAATGGGAGGCTTTCAAATGTTGTATGCATGGGATTTTTCTGGGATTGACAAGTAGTAAACGGAAAAAGGAAGAAAAAGTCAGACTGGAACTTGATCTGAAAATTAGTGAAATATCGAGGGACTTGATGCTTGATCCATTTAACTCTGCAAAAATTATGATTTTAAAGAAACTTAAAAGAGAAATGGATGATATCTTGTTGCTGAGGGCATAATGTAGTTTGTTCTACTCTCGGTGTGCATATTATGAAAAGGGTGAAAAATGCAATAGATGGTTCGCATACAAATTGAAAAAGAAACTTTCTGAAACTGCTATAACTTGTATCATAGATTCAGAAGGTAAGATTACATTTGACCCAAAACGGATACATTTGGTTTTCCGGGAATCCTACATGGATTTATATTGCAATGAGGCAGGCATTACAGGAAAGGGGAGGGACTTCTTTGGGAAATCTTATGCTTCCTTAGATTTCAGACGCTGAAAGTAGGCTTCTTCATACAGAGCTGACAATTGATGAGGTGAAAACTGCAATTTCCAAACTGAATGTTGGTAAATCCCCTGGTCCAGACCGGCTTCCATGTGAATTTTATAGAATCCTTCCAAATTCGGCCCTTGAACTTTTAAAAGATATGTTTGTTGCTAGTAAAATAGATAAGGCACTACCTATGAGTACATGTCACTCTTCTATCTCAGTTTTCTTGAAAAAGGGAAAGGACAGCAATCATCCATCAAATTATCGCCCTACCAGCCTCATCAACAGAGATAAGCAGATTTTGGCTTTAAGATTAGAAAAATTCCTTCCTAAATTGATTGGTGAGGAATAATCTGGTTTTATGAAAAACGGACGCACATCTAGCAATATTCGGAAATTATTACATACTATGGAAAAAGCTAATGATGGTAATTATGATGCAGCTGTCTTTTGCCTTGACGCTGAAAAGGCGTTCGATAGAGTGAATTGGGATTATCCTTACACAGTTTTATGGGAGATGAATCTTGGTTATGAATTAATTTCATGGGTTGAGCTCCTGTACACCAACCCAACGGCGGATGTAAGAATGAATGGAGTCAGGTCAGAACCCTTTGGTCTGGAGCGGGGCACTCGACAGGGGGGTCCGTTCTCGCCGCTTTTGTTTATATTCGCGATTGAACCACTGGCTATTTCTTTCTAAAATGATCCTGCATTGTTTGGAGTGAACTGCTGGGGAATTACGCAGAAAATCTGGTTTTATGCTGATGATCTTTTGTTAGTTCTCCGAAATTTAGATGAATCTCTCCCATGCCTGATGAAGATTCATCTGGTTATAAAATTAATTGGCTAAAATCAGAGGTCTTGCCTCTTTCTCATGGATGTGATAAAACTCTAGTCACAGGATTGGGATGTAAATGGTGTGATGTGAGATTATGCTATTTGGGCGTTTGGCTGATGTCCTCTGCTTCTAGTATAGTTGATGAGAACATGTGTGGTATCAGTAAAGATTGCAAAATGGATCTAGAAAGCTGGTCACTTCTTAATCTGTCGCTGTGGGGTAAGGTAAACGCCCCTAAAATGAACTTGGCTCCCAAAGTTAATTATATAACCAGTATGCTACCTTTCGAAAATGAAAAATCATTACTGGAAAGATCTGGACCGCATGATGCAAGAATTTTTATGGGACAGGAAACCACTGAGGCTCTGTATTTGGAAATTGCAGCTTCTGGTTGATCAAGGAGGGCTGGGAGTTCAGAATTTTAAAGCATATCATTTGGCCTTTTGATCGCAATCATTTATACATTTTTGAGTGAAGTTCCGGACCTCTGGGCGGTTGCAGAATCAAATGCCTTTGGTCCGCAGGCTTTGCTAGCTACAAATATGAAAGATCCTGGTAGTTGGAGCGAGTTGTTGATGCTTTTAGGTAAGGATGCTTTTAAATGTCAACGGGTTTCAATCTGGCTGAACCATAAAATCAGAGCCAATACCAAAACCATTTTTTGGCCTGAGTGCATCTTAGCGGCATTAAACAGATTGGTGATCTCAGTATGGATGGCTATTGGCTATCAGCGAATGAGATGAGAGAAAGGTGGGACTTTGGGAGCTTGTTGGATTCTGCTTTTAGGCGTCTGAAGAGGTCAGTAGGGGATGTTGATTGGTTGAATACTCTGGATTTGAATATTTTTCTTGCTAAACCTAAAGAGGGGGAGGATGGTCTGGCAAGTAGAATATAAATTGATTGTGTCAAACTATCAAGGCTGACAGCTGTGGGATGTTTGGAGTGCGGGGATTGGCTTTGAGATTACACCTGATTGTTGCCAAACATATGCAGAAACGTTTCCTTATGCTCGATGAATTTGGGTGAAAAATCTTGACAAATTAAAATACTTAATTGAGTTTATTGGTGTCCAGAACACTTTAAAAAAAGAGGAATGGCAAGCAGTGATGAATGTTGGGGTTGTGTGCAAGACGTTAGCTCTTTAGTACACATGTTATGGAGTTGTATACAGGTCTGTGGTTTTTGGACAGAGGTTTGTGATGTCTGTGTTAAGATCACCGGTGGGAGTCTAATTTTGGATTTCAAAACAGTGATACTGGGAGATGATTCTGGGTTAACTGATCTCAGTTCTGCACATAAAAAACGGCTTTTCAGGGATGCCATTGTGGGAAAACGCCTGGTTCTTCGAGGATGGAAAAGTAGGATTGCTCTTACACTTGATGAATGGGTTGAGGAGATGCACAAACTTTCAAAGATTCAAAAAAATGATTTATAAATTGAAATACAAATTGACCTTGTATGCCAACATCACGGTAAAATGTAATGATTTCTTTTAATGTGGTTTTTTTTGGGGTTGTTTTTTCTAGTGCTATTTTATATATATCAACTGTTTTACCGTTATATGTATTTACTGTGTACTGTTTATCTTGCATATTGTATATAAATGTAAATAAATAAATAAAAAGTAAAATAAAAAAAGCAACAGATTTCGATTGTTTTTTTTTTCGGGAATGGAAGTAGCTTTCCAAAGCTTTGCTCTAGCTAATGAGATCATTCCAGAGGCGATAGCCAGCAGCATCCAGTGTCCTACCGCCAGTTTGCTTTTTGTATGGTGCAGTCTCAGTCAGCAGGGAGCCAGACAATCTCAAGGGTTTAGATGGTAAGTGCCTCTTAACTATGTATCTGAGGAAGGGAGGATCTTACGCCAATAGGCCGTGTGCACAGTGCAGTAGACTTAAAAACGGATGCGTGTAACTGGAGGCCAGTGCAGGGAAATGAGCGCCAGTGTAATATGATCCCTTGCTTTGTGACCAAGAGTTAGGGCCTCATAACAACTTTGCCAGTCTGGAAAAAATAGCAGAAAATTGCCGGTAAGTCCAGCACCATCATTTTTTATGGACCGGCAAACTCAAGTCTGCTTCTAGGGGCTCTGATCTACTGGCAGGCCTGAGCTGCCGGTAGTAGAAGCCTCTACAGGTAGAAACTTTTCAGAATCACCAGCCCTGGTACTACCGGGGCCAGTGATTCCGGCAATCTCATCCCTTGGAGTCCTTATGGACTCTATGGAAATGGGAACTTACCGTCACTCCCCAACCCGCAATATCCCGGAGATACCAGGATATCAGGTGGTAGAGATGGTAAGGCAGGTTTGCCGGTAACCCTGCGGGTTACCGGCAAACCCATCTTGATCTTACTCTGGATAATCTGCAGCTGCTGAATGAGGCTTTTAGGGCGAACAGACGGACAGGTGTCCAGAGTTGGCTCTTATTAAATTTCAGCCATGCGCGACATTGCATCAGAATGATGCCAATCGTTTAAGTGCACCATTTAGTGCAAGCATGCAAGAATAAGAAGGGACATCCCAGCCATTCATGAAACGCTGTGCAATGGCAGGAAACACAGGAATGAGAACAGCAAGAGCACAAGTGGCTGATTGATGGCATGTGGGTGGGGGGGACTTCAACATCAGTTCATGAGTGAAAAGCACGCGAGCAGCGTGCTGTAATGACAGAGGCACATTAAGGACTTATTGTCGGCTCATGATGGATGGTGGCAATTTTATTTTAAATGTGTCGGCAAGGACTGAAGCTACGATTCAGGATAAAATGAAGCACTTCCGGGAGGGTGAATCAAGATAATAAAATGTTGCTTGCTTATCGTTTCTGGCTTTCCATAGCTGTGCTGGGAATGGGCGAAGCAGAGGCAGGATGGAATGAAAGCGAAACTGCAATATTAATGTGCTACATCATGCTTTAGCTGTGCAGCTAGTTGAGGGATAAATAAATAGTGTGGTTGCGGTGAGTTGTTAAGCAAGCCTGGAGAATGTAATAGTGAGAGACATATAGGGTAAATATTACGTCATGTAAGTTTCTTAGAGCAATGGCATGTATTGTCATGGAAGTCCATGTGTTCTTGTAGCTCCTTCAGATATTTTCTTTGTCATTTTGTTTAGTAGTTTGGTCAAATACAAGTCCGTGTTCGTGGATGCCATGGAGCCTAACAAACTGTACTGTTAATGAAATTGGCTAGTTTTCATCATAGCTTTGTTGCTGTAATCAATTCTTACCGTTCCATAGATTGCAAGTTCAGTGTAGCAATGTAATGCATATGCAAATGTTATTGGCAAATTGATCTTTCTTACATTTTGACTAGTCTGTCAAGTTAGTTTATGCATGAAAGGCCTGCTTGATTTTGAATTTGCAAAGATCTGTCTTGAGCTTCTCATCAGTTTGCTGTAGAGGCTACAAGTGGCTCATTTTAGTCCTGCTCAACCTACTTGAGTCAAATTTGATCACTCTGAATTTTGGGTGGTTCAAACTCTTGAATATGCAAACGTTTTTCTTGGGGGGGGTCTGTGATTTGTCACAGTATACGTATGTCAACATAACCTTTGGATGAAAAAGATCCAAAAAAAGGGAAGGCAGGGCCTGAACATGCCCCACCGTGATTAAAAGGCATGTTTAGGCGTGCCACCCCTATGCTGGACTCTGTTGGTGTCGGGGACACTATCCATGCCCCTTGATAGAAGCAGAAATGTTGTGATTCTGTATTATTCCTATTTCTAGGGAGAAGCGGGGCAACCGGCAGGCTCTACAGGGAGGCGACCACTAGTGGGGCTTTGGATGGGACATGGGTTGCAGACTTGTCGAGACGTCCTCTCACGCACACATACAAAAAGGCTTTTTTCTTTTTCGTACTTGCTCCGCTCTATTTCCGGACTCGAGGCCACCTCCACAGCTACTCTCCAGGCCTCCGATTCCTGTGCACCACACATACCTTCCTCTTTGCTTCTGCCTTTGCCCTTCCTCTCCCCTGCTGATCTCTGTCTGCTTCGGCATTGGGCACCTGGCTGCCTGCTGATTTTGGGCCCAGATCCCTGCCCACCCAGCCACATACCCTGCACTGCCTCCTGGCAACCCTTGCACTTCGGTCTGTATCTGCCACCCTACAGTCCCCCTCCTGCACTTTTTAGACACTTCATTGTCTGTGCCTTATTCTTGCACTTACCACCTTCAGGCAGCATTAACTGTTGTTGTTTTGATCACGTGTTCAGCACTTTCCACTCCTCCCCTGCACTTGCGTGTTCTCAATGTCACTGGGTCTAGAAAGATCGTTGTTTTTGTCCTCCCTTGCCTCGTCACGCTCCTCTGAAACACTTGTGTATGAGCGCAGTATAAATAAAATTTAATATCACATCATACAGGGAAGAGACAATAGGGTATGGTCCACACCTAATTCTGGAATATTTATCAGTGAATTAAATACATTAAATAATTTGGGGTGCAGGGGAGAAAGACAACCCTGGCACAAGGTTGAACATAAAAAAGACAGACAAGTAAGTGTCCCAAGAATAAGGACACTCGCATCCCCTGCACACCTACTGTCCTGAGCAACAGTCAATATTTACATACAATTGTGACCCTGTGAAGAGAAATATTTACGACACAAATGTTTGATGAAATATTTGGAATACAGTAAGGTTAAATAAAGTAATTGAATGTAGTGCAAATGATGTCACAACAAAGAAAAATCACAGCAAAAGAATTCTGCTCAACGCGTTTCGGGTATTTCCCTTCTTCAGGAGCAATCAACATAACATTCTTCATATGCTACTCAACGTGGAGATCTACAGACCAAGTAGAAAATAGATTTAGTCCAATCAAAATATTTAGATATCAAAAGCGAAAAGTGAATGCATATAATGGAGCACAGTCCCTCTTGTAGCTCATTTAGTTCCTCATTCTCCTGGAGGGCTTTTGGCCTAGGAGAAAACAGTCCAAAGGTTCTCTCTAATGTTCAGGGACATGCTAAATCGTTCCATAGGAGAATCTGTCCAACTGGGTAATCAGAAGGACAGAGGTGGGTAAGACCACTATGCAGAGGCCTATAGTCAATAGCCTGCACCTGCTATCTCAACCTCTAACCAGGCATCAAGCCTTACCTCCCAATACAGAAATGGCCAGTAGAAGTCTTTGGGCCCCATTCCACTTCTGTCCATTTGTGCAATCCACACTTGGATCGAATCAACTGAACATAGATACAGTCAAGGGTTTGTGCACCAAAGGTATCTGTAAACAATCCTTAAGTGTCTATCTTAGTGGTTTATCATATAAGAATGCACAACAGGGGGGGTCTGGCAGTCTTTCTACCGGCCTTGGTCACGTGGGAGTCTCAACCAGATGTTTTAGGTCACTTTCCCTTTCACAGAAGAGAAATAACCACAACATATCAGTCTTTGTCCTGCCCAAGGACAGTCCAGCACCGAAATGCTAGGCAATTCTCTTCTGAACAAGAGTACCAACAGCAACCCCAGACACATGTTTCAGACAGTTTGTCTTTCTAACGGCCTCCGTCACAGGAGAGTCTCAACCTGATTTTATTTCGCTCACTATCCCTTTCACAGAAGAGATTCAAGCATCCACTTCATAATAAAGCTTTCTTAAAAAGACTAATCGTTATGTTGTCAAATAATCAATAAAAATAGTTCTTCCTCACCAGCAAAACCAGGGTTCTGGATCACAGACAACGACATGCAGTGTTTCAAGGGGCAAACAAATGGCTGCCTATTGTAGTATATGGCAGAACGTATGCAATCACTTCGAAACATGATGACATCATGCAATATAAACAAAAGTAAATGCAGTATACCTTTACCGGTGTACAGCGCAAGCACATAATGAATAATATTTGATTTTTTATAGCACTTTAATCTAAAGCACTTTACATAGGACATATTTACATACATTACTATCATTACCCAATCGAAATTTGCACTCATTTATCAACCTCTGGTTCATCGGATACATATCGTGTGATGTGAATTGGGGCACGTACTGTATTTCCATCATTGTGTGTACTACAAGGTAATCCCTGAATTAGCAGTACCGACCCAGTAAGAGGTTCCTGACATGTGCAGTGGAGGCAGAGGGCCTCCACCTCGCCACTCCTAGGGCCAGATTACAGAAACTGTGCACTGGTGCAAGTGCAAAATATGCACGGTATTAGCACTAGGGCAATGTTTGCCCTATTTTTAAAAACACATGGAACACATTAAAATACTATTACACCTCGACAAGTGCAATTTGTCATATTAAAAGCAGCAAGGCTAAAATTGCCCTTGTGCTAAAAAAAAAGATACATTTTTGATGCATTTTTGCATCAGGGCAAAGTTTGCTCTAGTGCTAATACTATTCTGTATTAGCACTAGGGCAAAGTTTGCCCTGGTGCAAAAAATGTAGTGAAAATGCATCTTTTTTGCGCTAGGGCAATTTTTGCCATGGTGCTTTTAATATTGTCGAGGTGCAATGTTTTTTTTAATGTGTCCCAGTGTTTTTAAAAATAGGGCAAACTTTGCTGTAGTGCTAATACCATGCAAACTTTGCACTTTTACTGGTGCAAAGTTTGTGTAATCTGGCCCCTAGAGACTTTGATATTCGGGAAGGCCCAGGAGCGCCCCCTAAACTGAACAAAAAATTTGCTGCGCCATCTCCCAGGGTGCCAAGCATAGGAATGTCACATGAGGCGCATTTAAGTGCACAGAGCAGCTCTCACCATGAGGCTTGGGAGCTCTTTCCACCCCTGCTGTACAAGCATAATGAGCTAAAGGCCACATTTCTAGGCTATTTTAACAAAAATAAACTATATATGTACGCTAAAGTAGCCCTTCTATGCAATAAATGCATTTTTCCGCCACCATCAATCCCCAAGCAGCAGCATGGGTTTGCAACCGGTTACCAGTCAATTGGTCGAAAACATTTGGTCGACAGGACAATTGGTCGACACCATTTGGCGAATGCCAAATGGTCGAATTTTTTTTTTTTTTTTACCCCTTTTTGGGTTTTTTGGGGGGGTCCCCCCCAACCCCCTTTTTTTCTTTTTTTTGTTCCCCCACAGGAAAAGCCACAAAACACATATATAAAAAAAAAAAAAAATTCGACCATTTGGCATTCGACCAAATGGTGTCGACCAAATTGCAGTCGACCAGTTTGTTGTCGACCAATTGACCGGACACCTTTGCAACCAAATGCCTCGGGCACAGCTATGCCCTTTCACGCGTTCCTTTGCATGTGATCTCACAAAGCACTGGCACTTGAGATCCCCTTAATGGCCCTGGGATCCACTCGTGGATATTTTTGTCAGCGAAATAACATTTTTTAAAGCTAAAGCATCCGTGAATGTTCCTTCTACACACGCCTAATATTTCCCTTTACATCTTTTAATGTTTCCTTTACGTTTTCAAATGCAAAATAAAGATATTTGTTGAAAACAAAAGATCTCTGTGCACACAACTTCTAGGGCCAGATTACAGAAACTTTGCACCGGTGCAAGTGCAAAGTCAGGGACGTCATTTCACCAAAATGCCAGGGGTAGTGGAAGTGACATCACATGACGCTTGACCTCTGATGACATCACAGGAAGTGATGTCATTTGACCCCACCCCAAAGTGCTATCACGGGAAGCGATGGAACATGACCTTTCACCCCTTGACAAAACAGGAAGTTGCATCACATAGCATTATTCCTAAGTACACTACGAAATATATGGTTACGATATCACTATAATGTGATAGACATTTCATACAAGAATTGATCTACATATGTATAATTAAGATCAGTGTGTATTGGCCCATATTACCAAATTACTGTGAATGCAAGCAGACGTCCATGGCCAAATGATAATGATGTGTACAGCACTTACGCTTAAGCGCTTTATATAGAACAAATATACATACAATATCACCCAACCTTTGTTGGTACTCATTATCGATTTCAGAAGAATGAAAGGCTGAGTTGAGGTGTTAACTTGTGGAAACCTGTTTTTTTAAGAGGCCTGAACAAGAAAGCCATGCACTCTAGAAGCAAAGAGCCACATGGTGTTGGGCACAGCCAAGGAGGTTGCATTAGAACAATTTTAAAACATTTTATTTTTACAAAAAGTGTACTTTGTTTTTCTTTTTTTTTTTTAGGGGTAGCGAGGGAGACCACAGGGGTAGCAAGGGAGACCTCGGGGTCGCAGTTGCAACCCCTGGTGACCCCTAAATGACGTCCCTGTGCAAAGTGTGCACAGTATTAGCACTAAGGCAAAGTTTGCCCCATTTTTAAAAACATTGGGATACATTAAAAAACCATTGCACCTCGACAGTGCAGTTTGGCATATTAAAAGCACCAGGTTAATTGCCCTAGTGCAAAAAAGATGCATTTTCACAAAATGTTTGCATCAGGGCACAGTTTGTCCTAGTGCTAATACGGAATGGTATTAGCACTAGGGCAAACATTGCCCTGATGCAAACATGCACCAACAATATATCTTTATAGCACTAGGGCAAATTTAGCCCTAGTTCTTTTAATAAGCCAAACTGCACTTTTTTCGTGGTGCAATGATTTTTTAATGTGTCCCAGTGTTTTTAAAAATAGGGCAAACTTTGCCCTAGTGATAATGCTGTGCAACCTTTGCACTTGCACCGGTGCAATGTTTCTATAATCTGGGCCCGGGACGTTTTGCAGAGTGCGGTTGTTGGCAAATTCGCACATGTAACAAATCTCACCCGCTATTTAATGGCAATGGAAAAACGTGCAGATGCGTAACCAGCGCTACGCAGTGGATCTGTAGCGCTGTCTTTCGTGCATCTGACAGGTTTCAAAATGAAACAAAACATGAGTAATTTAGGAAGCGTAATGCTGAGCTGAAATTCAACTCGTCAATTTCAGTAAATACACGAGCTAAACCAAGCAAATGAAATTACCGAATAACACGCTGATTGTTAGAATTAAATTTAAGGTGCTGGCAAATTCAATCCTCAATTAATTCGAATGGCACATAAATTACTTCCACAAACGCCTAATTTATTTGTGCCGGCCTGTGTTCCTTTTCCTGCCTCTCCAGTCTTCAGTGATTTACCCAGGACTTCAGGGGCCAGATTACAGAAACTATTTTTAAATAGGTTTATAGTGAATATTTCGAACTACATTTTTTCGAATGCAAAAATGCAAAAATGTGAAAAAATTATGTCGAAAAGAAAAATGTCAAATGTTTCTTTTTTGTAAAAAAAATGTTTTATGGGATGGTTCCCCCCCAAACCCTACAAAACCCCCCAAAAAAACGTATTAAATAAAAAAATTATACATTTGAAAAAAAAATGTTGACTTTTTTTTCGACATTTTTGCATTTCGAAAAAATGCATTCGACATATTGACTGGACACCTTTTAAATACACTGGGACACATTAGAAAACCATTGCACCGCGACAAGTGCAGTCTGGCATATTAAAAGAACTAGGGCAAAAATTGCCCACATGCAAAAAAGATACATTTTTGATGCATTTTTGCACCAGGACAAAGTTTGACCTAGTGCTAATACCATTCCATATTAGCACTAGGGCAAACTTTGCCCTGATGCAAACATTTAGTGAGAATGCATCTTTTTTGCACTAAGGCAATTTTTTCCCTGGTGCTTTTAATATGCCGAACTGCACTTGTTGCAGTGCAATGGTTTTCTAGTGTGTCCCAGTTTTTTTTATAAATAGGGCAAACTTTGCCCTAGTGCGAATACCGTGCAACTTTGCACTTGCACCGGTGCAAAGTTTCTGTAATCTGGCCCCAGTTGGGCAGATTAACATTTTTCATACTGTTTGAGTCTGGCAAATTGGTCTAGTCAGGTCATTTTAGGCATAGCCCGGAACTCAACAGGTCTGTGACTTAACCAATTCTGTTTGTTGCTGCTCTAATGTGTGCGGCAGTCACCACTTCAGTTGAAACAAGAATGTTCTATCTCAGCAGTGCCCTCCAGTAGGTGGATACTTTTCACTGGGAATAACGGGCAGCAATTACCCAATATGCACGCGCAACATTCTTCTGTGAACACGTAGCCCGTTTACAATAGTAATCCAATAAGCACATTCGACAATAACCCTAATCCCAGTAATATATACAGTATGAGAACATTCCTACAGACCAGCCAGAAATCAGCTAATCCATTGTTTTCAATATACTGTGACGGGGCCAAAGATATGACACTGTCGGGTCGGTGCAAGGACCCTCTCTTTCTGTCACACTCCTCCCACTGCTAGACTCCTCTTCCGATTACTAAACTCCTCAAAAACCACTGCTCGACCACCCTCCTTTCACTCTGTACCGGCCTCCTCACACTCACACCACCTTGTCTACACCCTTGTTTCACATACACGTACACTCGCACTGCAGAACCACGATCACTCCCAAACCAACACCTCGCCTTCTCCAACAATCTCTTCCGCAATTTACAGCTCCTTTCTTCCGGCTGCTCTCTTCGTCGTCCTCCACCACTGCCACCAACATCTCTCGGTACACCCACATCTTCCTGCTTCCTGTCTTCCTTTAAATATACATCCCATCTTAGAGGTTGGTCTTCTTTCCCTTTCTAGTGTGGGCAGCTCCCCCTGCCCTGGGATGTGTAGGTGCACAGAGAACCTTTGAAACCCCTGGTTCGGTGAGCATTCACCAGATAATGATGGCACATCAAGTTCAATACAACAGTTTGCATTTTGGGAAGCCATCACCATGACAGTGTTGGTTAGTCTCTGATAAAGTCCTTGGTGGTTTAGTGGGTGTATGTGGGAACTCCCACCGGTGCGGCATGGCAGGATGGGGTTGTCTGTGTGATTGTTACATATACTTCCCTTTCTCTGGGTACTTCTGCACTGATTCTTCCAGGTGTGAGAGTCACTTGGTAGCGCTGGAGGTCTTATCTTTCCAACAGGGGAGTTGCTAGGTCTGGAAAAGACCCAGGGCTAAACTGATGTTGGAACTGTTGGGACTGGGGGCTAGCTAGTCTTTTGGCTGTAGCTCCTGAGATTCTATCCGGGGCTACAACCAAAAGATCAGGGGCTATAGGCCCGTTAGCCCCCCCCCCTAGCAAAGCCCCTGCTTTCCAACGCGGGTGATGTCTGGTGCATTGGTTCTTTGTTTCTCTTGGGTTGGTCAGGCTGACAAGTTGTCATCGGTGTAGATCTGTACTGAGACCGGAAACACTTTCAAGTATCTTTGTCTAAAAGCATGGTAGGAGAGAAGGGTCTGCATGCAAGCATTCTGGCATATTGGAGGGGGGGCTGGAATGTGTTCCCCTTTCTGCTGCCACCATCCACCTCGGGGGTTAGACTGGCTCTGCATGGCTCCCTGGTAGGCTTCCCATCCCTGGCTGAGAGGAATCCCTATTGCTGTCCTTGTCACAAGGTATTCTAGCAGGTCGGCGCCATTCGCGTAGCTTGGTGCAGCAGCCAGGTAAAACCTTATTCATTGCAAGAAAGAAAGGGTACTCCAACACCCGCTTCCTGGTTATCGAAGACAAAAAGGTGCTGCTCTGGCACCTCATTTTTAACTGTCTTTTGAAGTTGGTGTCTACCGGGGGCAACTGGTGATTATTTTTTCAGTGGTGGGCTGTAAATATTTCCAACGGATTTGTGCGAGCCACTGATGGAGACTAAACTAGCGTAGTGCGGTTTGGAGGCTAGGGTTCTCCCCGTGAGAAATGCATTTAATATAATGTTTTGAAATTATGTATTTTAACAGGACATTGTTTTGGTAACATGCTATACAATTTAGAATAGTTTCTGCAGGGTAACGCAATAAAAAAAAATCCAACAGTTACCAATAGCACACAGGAGCCTTCTACAATAAATTTTCATGATGCCTCCGCCCACAATATATGAAATCATTGCCACTATAAAACAGATTCGTGATGCTGTTGTTCACACTACATGCCATCACTGCCATTGTAAAACATCTTCGTGATGCTGTTGCCCATGAGATATGCCAGCACTGCCAAAGATCAAGGCCCCAAAGACACATTAGATTGCCCCACGCACACACAAGCAGACACATACATAAATACACACGCATACACAAATGTGCTCACAGACATGTGCAGATAACTTTAAACAAAAATCTATACCGCTGGTTCAGTCTGGTCCCATAGCTGCTCCACCTCCAGGCTGCTGGCGAGTGTGCACCACACAGGGAATTAGGAAGAAACTGGCGAATCAAGTATCAGAATCACAGGCATGTTGGCAATGCACATGTCGGGGGCACTGAAACGTCAACACTGCTCCCTGAGCCATGCCTGGGTGGGAGATCTGTATGCCCCAGCCAGGCATGAACTATTGGGCATAACCCACAGATTCGGATTCCTGCAGGGTGATAGCGGGCTCCTGTGCCCTTCTCATGCTCTCTACTTTTCTTTTAAACCTGTGGTTCGACTCTAATGGATGGATGGATGGCAGTGCACACGCTCCAATATTTTTGTAAGAAAGGGTAGTCTTAGTATGGTTTGTAGGATAGGAATGGTAATTGCATGTTTAAAGATCGACGAGAAGATAGAAGTGGAAAGAGAAAAGTTTCAAAGATAGGCCAAAACCAGAAGAAGCAGGGTGTAGACACAGGAAATAAGAAAATAGGGTAAAGGGCCACAGGCAGAGGTAGGTGAATGTGCACGGGATAGAAAATTGACAATATTGGTTCCAGAAAACGATGCAAAAGAGGAAAATGATGAGGTAACATAGGGACGCGATGGTGAAGAATGCATGCAACACATAGGGCCTCATTACACGGTATGCGGTAACCATGGCGCTTTTAGCGCCATGGTTGCCGCCGGTATTTTACCGTGTCCGCCTTGGCGGATGGCGGAATTACCAGCCTACTTCAAGGTGAGCGGGGCCGGTAATTCCCCATTCACCAAGGCACTTCCCCATTCCCATTTTTGCCCCCATAGGGCTCAATGGGAATGGGGAAGGAGGTAATTACGGTACCGCAAACTGCGGTACCGTAATTAGCACCAAGGTCCCTTTGCGGGCCCCTTCCTTAACGGCTGGTAAAACCAGCCGTTGAGGTTGGGTCCGGCAAAGGGACCTCGTAGTAAGGCGGTAAGGGTTTACTGGTACCGGTGTCCTTACCGGTACCGGTAAACCCTTACTGCATACCGTGTAATGAGGCTGTTTATCACTCAAGTGGCGGAAGGCAAACTTGGTTACGACAGTTGTATTGCCTCAGAATCGGGTTTACTTGCTTTAAAGATGCAATTAAGCCATTTCCTTTCAGAAGGCTGCTCAAAACGCCCAGAGCTTAACTCCAATAAATTCCAAGGGTGTGTTTTGGGCAGGGGAGGGGCAGACAGTCGGTGGGAATGACCATAAGGACTAGCATCTTCATGGGCAGTGAATGGGTGTCTAAATGACCAAACAATAACTAGAGGCTCTGTGTTCCTTCTCGTAGCAAATGTCTCTTCTACCTTCACTTTCCATGAAAATAGTTTCAGCTTTAAGCCAGTGTTTTCAGCACTACTAAGTAACCGAAACTAAAAACGAATGCACATTTCCACAAAGCAGTGAACGTTTTATATAATATTGAGGGGATTTTCAATCAAAGATTCTAATACTAAATCAAACATTGCTAGCAGAGGCCATTGTAAAAACATTGTTATTAGCAGCATATAGATACATTATTTCCAAAGGTAAGTATAATTTTCCTTGCCGACAAAGTTCACTGCCGCAGATATTAACAGGGTAATTCATAGAATTTCGCAGAAAAGTGTCGCAAGCGGCTGGCAAAGAGTGTCCGCGTGCGATTGTCTGCGCCAGCCGCGTGCGCGAAAATAGATTTCCGCGCACAGCGCATTCATGGATTTTCGCATCCAAAACCAGCCGTGGCGCAGCGTGGCGCAGCGACCCTGCAGCAGCGCCAGTTACGCCCCCAAGAACGCCCTCGCGCAAGGAAAAGCCTTCAAAATCCCCAAATAATCGCAAAGGGCTGCACTAACCCTGGACCAGTTCACCGGGCTGGCAAACAGCAAACGCCAAGCGGGGAACGTGTATTTCAGTGGTTCGCGGGAAGTTCCACACGCGATTGTCCTGTGTACGTGTGCATCAGGGGTGCGCGGGAAGTTACACACCAAAATCAGGGTACGTGTATTACAGGGGTGCGCGGGAAGTTCCACACGCGATTGGGCCAGTGCGAGCAGGGTACGTGTATTTCAGGGGTGCGCGGGAAGTTCCACACGCGATTGGCCCCGTGCGAGCAGGTACGTGTATTCCAGGGGTGCGCGGGAAGTTCCACACGCGATTTCATCAGGGTATGTGTATTTCAGGGGTGCGCGGGAAGTTCCACACTCGATTGGCCCAGTGCGAGCAGGGTACGTGTATTTCAGGGGTGCGCTGGAAGTTCCACACGCGATTGGCCCCGTGCGAGCAGGGTACGTGTATTCCAGGGGTGCGCGGGAAGTTCCACACGCGATTTCATCAGGGTATGTGTATTTCAGGGGTGCGCAGGAAGTTCCACACGCGATTGGGCCAGTGCGAGCAGGGTACGTGTATTTCAGGGGTGCGCGGGAAGTTCCACACACGATTGGCCCCGTGCGAGCAGGGTACGTGTATTCCAGGGGTGCGCGGGAAGTTCCACACGCGATTTCATCAGGGTACGTGTATTTCAGGGGTGCGCGGGAAGTTCCACACGCGATTGGCCCAGTGCGAGCAGGGTACGTGTATTTCAGGGGTGCGCGGGAAGTTCCACACGCGATTGGCCCCGTGCGAGCAGGGTACGTGTATTCCAGGGGTGCGCGGGAAGTTCCACACGCGATTTCAGCAGGGTATGTGAATTTCAGGGGTTCTGGGGAGTACTACACGTGAATTGGCCGTGTGGGTCCTCCCAGGTGTACGCTCGACAACCTCCACGGCCCCTGCAGGCAGCCCACACCACGGGGGACTACCCTGCACCCCTGCTCATTTCCATCAGGCAGCCCATCCACCATGGGCATGCCCCCCAGCCAACCCACATGTCACCTTGCACTACTGATCAACAATGCATGTCTCCCACCACCCCCACCCCCCAGCAGTGCAGGGGCAGGCTCCACCAGGCCCCCACTCATGTCTCCCACCACCCCCACCCCCCAGCCACCATGGGCATCCCCCACCAGGCCCCCACTCATGTCTCCCACCACCCCCACCCCCCCAGCAGTGTGGGGCACCCTCCACCATGCCCCCACTCATGTCTCCCACCACCCCCACCCCCCAGCAGTGCAGGGGCACCCTCCACCAGGCCCCCACTCATGTCTCCCAGCACCCCCACCCCCCAGCCACCATGGGCATCCCCCACCAGGCCCCCACTCATGTCTCCCACCACCCCCACCCCCCCAGCAGTGTGGGGCACCCTCCACCAGGCCCCCACTCATGTCTCCCACCACCCCCACCCCCCAGCAGTGCAGGGGCAGCACCACCAGGCCCCCACTCATGTCTCCCACCACCCCCACCCCCCAGCCACCATGGGCACCCTCCACCAGGCCCCCACTCATGTCTCCCACCACCCCCATCCCCCAGTCACCATGGGCATCCCCCACCAGGCCCCCACTCATGTCTCCCACCACCCCAGCAGTGTGGGGCACCCTCCACCAGGCCCCCACTCATGGCCCCTATCACCCCCACCCCCCAGCATCCAGGGGCACCCTCCACCAGGCCCCCACTCATGTCTCCCACCACCCCCATCCCCCAGCCACCATGGGCACCCTCCACCAGGCCCCCACCCATGTCTCCCACCGCCCCCACCCCCCAGCCACCATGGGCATCCCCCACCAGGCCCCCACTCATGTCTCCCACCACCCCCACCCCCCCAGTAGTGTGGGGCACCCTCCACCAGGCCCCCACTCATGTCTCCCACCACCCCACCCCCCAGCAGTGCAGGGGCAGCCTCCGCCAGGCCCCCACTCATGTCTCCCACCACCCCCATCCCCAGCAGTGCAGGGGCAGCACCACCAGGCCCCCACTCATGTCTCCCACCACCCCCATCCCCCAGCCACCATGGGCACCCTCCACCAGGCCCCCACTCATGGCCCCTATCACCCCCACCCCCCAGCATCCAGGGGCATCCTCCACCAGGCCCCCACTCATGTCTCCCACCACCCCCACCCCCCAGCAGTGCAGGGGCACCCTCCACCAGGCCCCCACTCATGTCTACCACCACCCCCACCCCCAGCAGTGCGGGGCACCCTCCACCAGGCCCCCACCCTTGTCTCCCACCACCCCCACCCCCCAGCCACCATGGGCATCCCCCACCAGGCCCCCACTCATGTCTCCCACCACCCCCACCCCCCCAGCAGTGTGGGGCACCCTCCACCAGGCCCCCACTCATGTCCAACTCATGTCTCCCACCACCCCCACCCCCCCAGCAGTGTGGGGCACCCTCCACCAGGCCCCCACTCATGTCCAACTCATGTCTCCCACCACCCCCAGCCCCCAGCCACCATGGGCATCCCCCACCAGGCCCCCACTCATGTCTCCCACCCACCCCACCCCCCAGCCACCATGGGCATCCCCCACCAGGCCCCCACTCATGTCTACCACCACCCCCACCCCCCCAACAGTGTGGGGCACCCTCCACCAGGCCCCCACTCATGGCCCCTATCACCCCCACCCCCCAGCATCCAGGGGCACCCTCCACCAGGCCCCCACCCATGTCTCCCACCACCCCCACCCCCCAGCCACCATGGGCATCCCCCACCAGGCCCCCACTCATGTCTCCCACCACCCCCACCCCCCAGCAGTGCAGGGGCACCCTCCACCAGGCCCCCACTCATGTCTACCACCACCCCCACCCCCCAGCAGTGCGGGGCACCCTCCACCAGGCCCCCACCCATGTCTCCCACCACCCCCACCCCCCAGCCACCATGAGCATCCCCCACCAGGCCCCACCCCCACCAGGCCCCCACTCATGTCTCCCACCACCCCCACCCCCCCCAGCAGTGTGGGGCACCCTCCACCAGGCCCCCACTCATGTCCAACTCATGTCTCCCACCACCCCCACCCCCCCAGCAGTGTGGGGAACCCTCCACCAGGCCCCCACTCATGGCCCCTATCACCCCCACCCCCCAGCATCCAGGGGCACCCTCCACCAGGCCCCCACTCATGTCTCCCACCACCCCCATCCCCCAGCCACCATGGGCACCCTCCACCAGGCCCCCACTCATGGCCCCCTATCACCCCCACCCCCCAGCATCCAGGGGCACCCTCCACCAGGCCCCCACTCATGTCTCCCACCACCCCCATCCCCCAGCCACCATGGGCAACCTCCACCAGGCCCCCACCCATGTCTCCCACCACCCCCACCCCTCAGCTACCATGGGCATCCCCCACCAGGCCCCCACTCATGTCTCCCACCACCCCCACCCCTCCAGCAGTGTGGGGCACCCTCCACCAGGCCCCCACTCATGTCTCCTACCACCCCCACCCCCCAGCAGTGCAGGGGCAGCCTCCACCAGGCCCCCACTCATGTCTCCCACCACCCCCATCCCCCAGCAGTGCAGGGGCAGCACCACCAGGCCCCCACTCATGTCTCCCACCACCCCCATCCCCCAGCTACCATGGGCACCCTCCACCAGGGCTCCACTCATGTCTCCCACCCACCCCCACCCCCCAGCCACCATGGGCATCCCCCACCAGGCCCCCACTCATGTCTCCCACCACCCCCACCCCCCCAGCAGTGTGGGGCACCCTCCACCAGGCCCCCACTCATGGCCCCTATCACCCCCACCCCCCAGCAGTGCAGGGGCAGCCTCCACCAGGCCCCCACTCATGTCTCCCTCCACCCCCATCCCCCAGCAGTGCAGGGGCAGCACCACCAGGCCCCCACTCATGTCTCCCACCACCCCCATCCCCCAGCCACCATGGGCACCCTCCACCAGGCCTCCACTCATGTCTCCCACCCACCCCCACCCCCCAGCCACCATGGGCATCCCCCACCAGGCCCCCACTCATGTCTCCCATCACCCCCACCCCCCGAGCAGTGTGGGGCACCCTCCACCAGGCCCCCACTCCTGGCCCCTATCACCCCCACCCCCCAGCAGTGCAGGGGCAGCCTCCACCAGGCCCCCACTCATGTCTCCCACCACCCCCATCCCCCAGCAGTGCAGGGGCAGCACCACCAGGCCCCCACTCATGTCTCCCACCACCCCCATCCCCCAGCCACCATGGGAACCCTCCACCAGGCCTCCACTCATGTCTCCCACCCACCCCCACCCCCCAGCCACCATGGGCATCCCCCACCAGGCCCCCACTCATGTCTCCCACCACCCCCACCCCCGCAGCAGTGTGGGGCACCCTCCACCAGGCCCCCACTCATGTCTCCCACCACCCCCACCCCCCAGCCACCATGGGCAGCCTCCACCAGGTCCTCACAATCCCCAATCATGTGCGTTATGGTCAGCGTCGACAGCCAAAAAGCCCTACCAAGTAACCCATTCACCCACATGGAAATGGAAATTATATGTTACACCCCCAATGTTCATGAAGCTAATGAACCCATGTCCGTCACACACAATGGTTGCAATTGAATGGGAAAACACCCAACATGACATGCATGAAACCAATGAGATGATACCACACAGTGAAGTATGAAAACAAAATTGTATTAAAAAAAAGAAAGAATGCTAAAGAAATTAAACAAACTACAATGGGAATGAAAAAAAGATAAGCTGCATGTCCCTTTAAAAAAATAAAAACACCAAATCCTAATCCAAAAAAATGTTGTCCAAAGTCAAATGAAAAAAAAAATCTATCCAATTAAGAACTATGTAAAAAACATCCAAGGGTCCATGAGCCCAACTGAACAAAGGAAACCTACAAAAAACCCTAACTAAAATGCAACTATATACAAAAAGTGAAGCAGTGTCCGTCGACTCCAAATCATAAGAACAAACAAAGGAAACCTAAAACTAAAGAACTATATACAAAGGCGGCGGGCAAGTCCAGCGGCTCACTCCGTGGTGTTCCGGGCCAGGGCATCATCGAACTCCTGTTCGATGTCCCGGAGGCGGTCCTGTTCCATGGCCCCGAGGATCCGCAGGGACGACGCCGTGTCCTCCTCCAACCCCCTGCTGATTGCCTCGAGGCACTCGGCCCGCCTCAGGGCCCTCCGCATGGAGTTCTCCGCCCTGACCATTGTGAGCCGCGCCTCTTCCGCCCGCCGCCGCTCCGCACCTATGGCGTGGCCCAACCGCTGCCACACGGAAGACACTCTCTGTCCTGGGTCCTCCTGCCCTCCGGCCGATGCCTGCCCCTCCGATGTCGAAGGCCCCGAGCCTTCATGGCTCCCACCATGTTGCTGCTGCTGCTCTGCCTCTGCCCGTGCACTGCCTCCTGCTGCCTGCACATCCTCCGCCGGCTGCGGTGCAGTTGTTGATGTGGCCACCCCTGCTGGACGTCCGACTCCCGACTGTGGCAGGGATGCCTCCTCCACCAGCCTGGCCGCACCGTCAGAGGCAGCTCCACAGGGCACCCAGGTGAGGTGACTGATGGGTGGGAAGATGGCACAGAGGACGACTGGCGCGTAGGGGGTCCAGTTGAGGAGGGGGTCGGAGCAAGCCCCATCAGATGGAGGAATCCGGCCTGGGTGACCTGTCCCAGCAGGCTGACGTGGTCAACGAGCCATTCGAGATGACATGCAGTCTCTCCATGAAAAGACTGCAGGTCACCTCGCATGGCCCGTTGACGCAACACCACACCAGCCAGGACAGGCTCAACCCGGACCTGGATAGCCACGTTCGCAGGCAGAGGAAGGCCAGTTGACGTCAGCTCATCCCCTGCCTGAAAACGGGTCTGGACGTAGGCATCCCTGCTGGTGCAAGATGATGCAGGGACAGGATCGGGGACAGGATTGCACACAGGCACCTCCGCGGCGGCCTGTGCTGCCTCCTGTCCCTGGTCCTGCACTGCACCACTAGCACCAGTGGGATCCCCACCTCCAGACCCCGTCTCTGGTGCTTGCACGGCCTCTTCCTCCACCAAACCCCCCACCAACCTGGATGACTCCGTGCCATCTTCCCCTGTTGGGCCCTGTGGGGTCCCAGCTGCCCCTTCTGCTGCCGAGGAGTCCAACTCCAACCTCCGCCTCTTGGACCTCCCCCCGGCAGCTGCGGCCTGGGACGCGGCACCGGACTCCTCACTCCCCGACGAGATGACAACACGGGAGGGGAGCCGGGCCTTGCATCTCCGGCTGGCGGTGGGATCCCCGCCGCTGTGCTCCACAGCACCTTCTCCGCCCTCTTCATCAGTTGACGCTGCAGACAGGGAGAAACAAAACACAGGCATCAGGGCACTGTACAATGGACACATACACACATGACAGTTGCACATGAGTGGCATTGGCAAACCTCAGACATGTCATCACAATCCCCAACACACATGTCATTGCAACTCGCACACATGAGCCATACCACAGCCATATCGCAACTGCCACCACCATCCCTACACATACAACAGCATGAGCAGCCAAAGGTGAGCCAGACATCACATGCAACACAGGAAGTGCACCACACATGTACACACACCACCACACTTGCATGCATGTGTACACCTCTGCCAAGTGTCGCACTGTTCAGATGGGCATCCATGTCACATCTGCTAATCAGGCTTCCACATACCGCTGTCACATGCATCCATGTTGCATCACTGTTGCACCCTTGTCAAATACACACACATGCACATGTACACAGTGCTCATACATGCAGCCGAAAACAACATACATGCGTGACATCACGGACATGTCTACTTACATACACATTCATCCAAACATGTGTGCCCACACAACTGCATTTGGCATGCAAGCCTACACACACAAGCACCATCCATGTCTCACACATTACAGCCCTCGCATGTGTCAGCCCCACGTCCCTGTACACCCCCACCCATACTCGACCCCATACAAACAGATGTGCAACCTGCACACTACCGAATAATCACCACACGCACTGCTCACAATCAGGATGCATGTACACTCACCGCTCGACTCCAGACGGGTCTGCTTCTCTAGGACCTGGACGTGGAGCGCTGGGGATATGCGTTCCAGGACCCTCATCTGTTCTTCCGACAAGTGGCCCCGGCGCCCCTTGGCATCCGCTGCCTTCAAGAGGCGCCGGGCCTTGTTCAGGGTCCTGGACCTGAAGTCCTCCCAGCGCTTCCTGACATGTTGTAAGTCGCGGACTGCCACCCCCTCCGCGTTGATGGCAGTCACGATGTCAGTCCAGATCCGAGTCCGTCCTTCCTTGTCGGCGCGGGAACTTCCGAAGAGGGCATCATACTGCCCCAGGACTTGCTCCACCAGGACACCAACTTCGGTGGCACTGAAGCTGGTGCCCCTCTGCCTCTCTGGCCGGGGGTTGTCAGTGGTCACAGATGGTGTTTGCCCCGACATGACAACCCCAGAGGCAGGAGTGGGTGGGCAACTGGGTCCTGGGGCTGGGCTGTGGAGCGATGGAATCCCAGTCGGGAGTCTTCGGTTCCAGCAGGGGTGGTCACAGCAACAGCACCCCTGGCTGATGTGCAGGCAGCAAATGGCAGTGCACGTGGGCAGCAGGCAGTCAGGCAGCAGCAGATGGCAGGTGGGAGCGTGTGTACGGGCTGCCTCCCCCGTGCCCTTTCCCCTCCCATGCGCAGCGGCTGTGCATGTGGTTGGGGATGTGGGGCCACCACCATGTCCACGGCCAGGCCTCGGCGTGTTGCAACGTTGTGCAGGACACATGCTGCCACTATGATCCTGCACACTACTGGGGGAGCGTACAACAGCTGCCCGTCAGAACGGTCAAGGGAGCGAAAGCGTGACTTTAGCACTCCGAATGTGCGCTCCACTATGCCCCGGGTTGTAATGTGGGCTGTGTTATATCTTACCTGGGGTGGCGTGGTGGGGTTCCGAATCAGCGTCATCATGTGGGGGCTGAGAGGGTAGGCACTGTCCCCTGTGGAGGTGGTGATTGGTATCATTGGTGGGGTTGTGACCTTGCTCAGTATCTGACATGCATGCATGTGCAGTGGCATTCATACTCACCAATTAGCCATGTATCGCCATGCCGCCCAGCTTCTAGGTCCCGGCTTAGGGTGGACGTTCGGTAAATGAAGCTGTCGTGGGTGGACCCGGGATAGTTGGCATATACTGAGGTGATGATTCCCTTGGCATTACATACTACCTGCACGTTGATGGAATGCCAGTGCTTGCGGTTCCTATAGATGTGCTCTGATGCCCTGGAGGGACGTAGAGCCACATGGGTGCAGTCGATGGCACCTAGCACTTTGGGGAATCGTGCCACACCGTAAAAATCCAGGGCGGCAGCATGCCTTTCTGCAGGTGTTCTGGGCAGGTATATGTGCCTGCGGACTGATGGGCGTGCAGTGATGATGTTCAAGACCTGGTGTAGGCAGCGTGACTGGGTGGCCTGTGATACCCCACCCACTATGGCACTTGTCCGCTGAAATGATCCAGTGGCTAAGAAGTGCAGTAAATTGAGGACCTTCTCCAGGGGGCTGAGTGCTTGGGAGCACAGGGTGGGTGATGTGAGGTCATCCTCCCACTCACTCACCAGGTCCAGTATAATGTGTGGTGGAAACCTGTACCTCCCATACACCTGGTCATCAGGCATCCCGAAAAGGCTGGTTCTGGGTGTGAAGATTCTGGCCCTGACTATCCTCCTCCTCCTCCTCCTTTGGTAGCCCACGCCCACTGCTGCTAGGAACGGTATGTTCATCCTGGGTCTGAGCTTGTTATTTTGTTAGCACGCAAATTTATGCGTTGCGCGTGTTGTAGGCGAGTGTGTGACCCGCGCACCCCTGAAATCCAGTACCCAGTCCAATAGCTTGTGGAAATTCCCGCGCACCCCGGGATACAGGTGCGCTGACGTACTTGCGTGTGTAAGTGCCCGCGCACCCCTGATGTACACGTACATAGGCCAATCGCGTGTACGCGCACTTTTATCCAATTACACGCGATGACACTCTGACGTGCTGTCCAATTACACGCGATGACACTCTGACGTGCAGTCTTTCCACGTGTGCTCTGTCATCACGTGCTGTGTGGGAAACACCCGTGCGGGTCACGTCACAGACGCGCTTACGCGCTGAGGGCCTTTGGTCCAATAGAATCGCGTATGCGTGCTGACGCGCTAAGGGCCTTTCCTCGAATTTCACGCTGACGTGCAGACTTTTCACGTGCCAAATCACTCCGTATCAAGCTGGCCACGCGTATGCACACGGAAGACCACGCTCCTGCCCAGAAGGCCGAACTACTGCCCCCCAGAGCCCCGAGCACGCTCCCACCTGCCATCTGCTGCTGCCTGACTGCCTGCTGCCCACGTGCACTGCCATTTGCTGCCTGCACATCAGCCAGGGGTGCTGTTGCTGTGACCACCCCTGCTGGAACCGAAGACTCCCGACTGGGATTCCATCGCTCCACAGCCCAGCCCCAGGACCCAGTTGCCCACCCACTCCTGCCTCTGGGGTTGTCATGTCGGGGCAAACACCATCTGTGACCACTGACAACCCCCGGCCAGAGAGGCAGAGGGGCACCAGCTTCAGTGCCACCGAAGTTGGTGTCCTGGTGGAGTAAGTCCTGGGGCAGTATGATGCGATCTTCGGAAGTTCCCGCGCCGACAAGGAAGGACGGACTCGGATCTGGACTGACATTGTGACTGCCATCAACGCGGAGGGGGTGGCAGTCCGCGACTTACAACATGTCAGGAAGCGCTGGGAGGACTTCAGGTCCAGGACCCTGAACAAGGCCCGGCGCCTCTTGAAGGCAGCGGATGCCAAGGGGCGCCGGGGCCACTTGTCGGAAGAACAGATGAGGGTCCTGGAACGCATATCCCCAGCGCTCCACGTCCAGGTCCTAGAGAAGCAGACCCGTCTGGAGTCGAGCGGTGAGTGTACATGCATCCTGATTGTGAGCAGTGCGTGTGGTGATTATTCGGTAGTGTGCAGGTTGCACATCTGTTTGTATGGGGTCGAGTATGGGTGGGGGTGTACAGGGCCGTGGGGCTGACACATGCGAGGGCTGTAAAGTGTGAGACATGGATGGTGCTTGTGTGTGTAGGCTTGCATGCCAAATGCAGTTGTGTGGGCACACATGTTTGGATGAATGTGTATGTAAGTAGACATGTCCGTGATGTCACGCATGTATGTTGTTTTCGGCTGCATGTATGAGCACTGTGTACATGTGCATGTGTGTGTATTTGACAAGGGTGCAACAGTGATGCAACATGGATGCATGTGACAGCGGTATGTGGAAGCCTGATTGGCAGATGTGACATGGATGCCCGTCTGAACAGTGCGACACTTGGCAGAGGTGTACACATGCATGCAAGTGTGGTGGTGTGTGTACATGTGTGGTGCACTTCCTGTGTTGCATGTGATGTCTGGCTCACCTTTGGCTGCTCATGGTGTTGTATGTGTGTATGTGTAGGGATGGTGGTGGCAGTTGCGATATGGCTGTGGTATGGCTTATGTGTGCGAGTTGCAATGACATGTGTGTTGGGGATTGTGATGACATGTCTGAGGTTTGCCAATGCCACTCATGTGCAACTGTCATGTGTGTATGTGTCCATTGTACAGTGCCCTGATGCCTGTGTTTTGTTTCTCCCTGTCTGCAGCGTCAACTGATGAAGAGGGCGGAGAAGGTGCTGTGGAGCACAGCGGCGGGGATCCCACCGCCAGCCGGAGACGCAAGGCCCGGCTCCCCTCCCGTGTTGTCATCTCGTCAGGGAGTGAGGAGTCCGGTGCCGCGTCCCAGGCCGCAGCTGCCGGGGGGAGGTCCAAGAGGCGGAGGTTGGAGTTGGACTCCTCGGCAGCAGAAGGGGCAGCTGGGACCCCACAGGGCCCAACAGGGGAAGATGGCACGGAGTCATCCAGGTTGGTGGGGGGTTTGGTGGAGGAAGAGGCCGTGCAAGCACCAGAGACGGGGTCTGGAGGTGGAGATCCCACTGGTGCTAGTGGTGCAGTGCAGGACCAGGGACAGGAGGCAGCACAGGCCGCCACGGAGGTGCCTGTGTGCAATCCTGTCCCCGATCCTGTCCCTGCATCATCTTGCACCAGCAGGGATGCCTACGTCCAGACCCGTTTTCAGGCAGGGGATGAGCTGACGTCAACTGGCCTTCCTCTGCCTGCGAACGTGGCTATCCAGGTCCGGGTTGAGCCTGTCCTGGCTGGTGTGGTGTTGCGTCAACGGGCCATGCGAGGTGACCTGCAGTCTTTTCATGGAGAGACTGCACGTCATCTCGAATGGCTTGTTGACCACGTCAGCCTGCTGGGACAGGTCACCCAGGCCGGATTCCTCCATCTGATGGGGCTTGCTCCGACCCCCTCCTCAACTGGACCCCCTACGCGCCAGTCGTCCTCTGTGCCATCTTCCCACCCATCAGTCACCTCACCTGGGTGCCCTGTGGAGCTGCCTCTGACGGTGCGGCCAGGCTGGTGGAGGAGGCATCCCTGCCACAGTCGGGAGTCGGACGTCCAGCAGGGGTGGCCACATCAACAACTGCACCCCAGCCGGCGGAGGATGTGCAGGCAGCAGGAGGCAGTGCACGGGCAGAGGCAGAGCAGCAGCAGCAACATGGTGGGAGCCATGAAGGCTCGGGGCCTTCGACATCGGAGGGGCAGGCATCGGCCGGAGGGCAGGAGGACCCAGGACAGAGAGTGTCTTCCGTGTGGCAGCGGTTGGGCCACGCCATAGGTGCGGAGCGGCGGCGGGCGGAAGAGGCGCGGCTCACAATGGTCAGGGCGGAGAACTCCATGCGGAGGGCCCTGAGGCGGGCTGAGTGCCTCGAGGCAATCAGCAGGGGGTTGGAGGAGGACACGGCGTCGTCCCTGCGGGCCCTCGGGGCCATGGAACAGGACCGCCTCCGGGACATTGAACAGGAGTTCGATGATGCCCTGGCCCGGAACACCACGGAGTGAGCCGCTGGACTTGCCCGCCGCCTTTGTATATAGTTCTTTAGTTTTAGGTTTCCTTTGTTTGTTCTTATGATTTGGAGTCGACGGACACTGCTCCACTTTTTGTATATAGTTGCATTTTAGTTAGGGTTTTTTGTAGGTTTCCTTTGTTCAGTTGGGCTCATGGACCCTTGGATGTTTTGTACATAGTTCTTCATTGGATTGATTTTATTTTTCATTTGACTTTGGACAACATTTTTTTGGATTAGGATTTGGTGTTTTTATTTTTTTAAAGGGACATGCAGCTTATCTTTTTTTCATTCCCATTGTAGTTTGTTTCATTTCTTTTGCTTTTTTTTTTTTTTAATACAATTTTGTTTTCATACTTCACTGTGTGGTATCATCTCATTGGTTTCATGCATGTCATGTTGGGTGTTCTCCCATTCAATTGCAACCATTGTGTGTGACGGATATGGGTTCATTAGCTTTATGAACATTGGGGGTGTAACATGTAATTTCCATTTCCATGTGGGTGAATGGGTTACTTGGTAGGGCTTTTTGGCTGTGGAGGCTGACCATAACCCACATGATTGGGATTGTGAGGACCTGGTGGAGGATGCCCCTGGATGCTGGGGGGTGGGGGTGGTGGGAGACATGAGTGGGGGCCTGGTGGAGGGTGCCCCACACTGCTGGGGGGTGGGGGTGGTGGGAGACATGGGTGGGGGCCTGGTGGAGGGTGCCCCTGCACTGCTGGGGGGTGGGGGTGGTGGGAGACATGGGTGGGGGCCTGGTGGAGGGTGCCCCTGCACTGCTGGGGGGTGGGGGTGGTGGGAGACATGGGTGGGGTCCTGGTGGAGGCTGCCCCTGCACTGCTGGGCTGTGGGGGTGGTGGGAGACATGAGTGGGGGCCTGGTGGAGGGTGCCCCACACTGCTGGGGGGTGGGGGTGGTGGGAGACATGAGTGGGGGCCTGGTGGAGGGTGCCCCTGGATGCTGGGGGGTGGGGGTGATAGGGGCCATGAGTGGGGGCCTGGTGGAGGGTGCCCCACACTGCTGGGGTGTGGGGGGGGTGGGAGACATGAGTGGGGGCCTGGTGGAGGGTGCCCCACACTGCTGGGGGGTGGGGGTGGTGGGAGACATGAGTTGGACATGAGTGGGGGCCTGGTGGAGGGTGCCCATGGTGGCTGGGGGATGGGGGTGGTGGGAGACATGGGTGGGGGCCTGGTGGAGGGTGCCCCTGCACTGCTGGGGGGTGGGGGTGGTGGGAGACATGAGTGGGGGCCTGGTGGAGGGTGCCCCACACGGCTGGGGGGTGGGGGTGGTGGGAGACATGGGTGGGGGCCTGGTGGAGGGTGCCCCACACTGCTGGGGGGTGGGGGTGGTGGGTGACATGGGTGGGGGCCTGGTGGAGGGTGCCCCACACTGCTGGGGGGGGTGGGGCTGGTGGGAGACATGAGTGGGGGCCTGGTGGGGGATGCCCATGGTGGCTGGGGGGTGGGGGTGGTGGGAGACATGAGTGGAGGCCTGGTGGAGGGTGCCCATGGTGGCTGGGGGATGGGGGTGGTGGGAGACATGAGTGGGGGCCTCGTGGGAGCTGCCCATGGTGGCTGGGGGGTGGGGGTGGGTGGAAGACATGAGTGGGGGCCTGGTGGGGGATGCCCATGGTGGCTGGGGGATGGGGGTGGTGGGAGACATGAGTGGGGGCCTGGTGGAGTGTGCCCCTGGATGCTGGGGGGTGGGGGTGCAGGGGGACATGAGTGGGGGCCTGGTGGTGCTGCCCCTGCACTGCTGGGGGTGGGGGTGCTGGGAGACATGGGTGGGGGCCCGGTGGAGGGTGCCCCTGCACTGCTGGGGGGTGGGGGTGGTGGGAGACATGAGTGGGGGCCTGGTGGAGGGTGCCCATGGTGTCTGGGGGCGGGGGTGGTGGGAGACATGGGTGGGGGCCTGGTGGGGGGTGCCCCACACTGCTGGGGGGTGGGGGTGGTGGGAGACATGAGTTGGACATGAGTGGGGGCCTGGTGGAGGGTGCCCCTGCACTGCTGGGGGGTGGGGGTGGTGGGAGACATGAGTGGGGGCCTGGTGGAGGGTGCCCATGGTGTCTGGGGGATGGAGGTGGTGGGAGACATGGGTGGGGGCCTGGTGGGGGGTGCCCCTGCACTGCTGGGGGGTGGGGGTGGTGGGAGACATGAGTGGGGGCCTGGTGGAGGGTGCCCCACACTGCTGGGGGGTGGGGGTGGTGGGAGACATGAGTTGGACATGAGTGGGGGCCTGGTGGAGGGTGCCCCTGCACTGCTGGGGGGTGGGGGTGGTGGGAGACATGAGTGGGGGCCTGGTGGAGGGTGCCCATGGTGGCTGGGGGATGGGGGTGGTGGGAGACATGGGTGGGGGCCTGGTGGAGGGTGCCCCTGCACTGCTGGGGGGTGGGGGTGGTGGGAGACATGAGTGGGGGCCTGGTGGAGGGTGCCCCACACTGCTGGGGGGTGGGGGTGGTGGGAGACATGGGTGGGGGCCTGGTGGAGGGTGCCCCACACTGCTGGGGGGTGGGGGTGGTGGGAGACATGGGTGGGGGCCTGGTGGAGGCTGCCCCACACTGCTGGGGGGGTGGGCGTGGTGGAAGACATGAGTGGGGGCCTGGTGGGGATGCCCATGGTGGCTGGGGGGTGGGGGTGGTGGGAGACATGGGTGGGGGCCTGGTGGAGGCTGCCCCTGCACTGCTGGGGGGTGGGGGTGGTGGGAGACATGAGTGGGGGCCTGGTGGAGGGTGCCCCACACTGCTGGGGGGTGGGGGTGATGGGAGACATGAGTGGGGGCCTGGTGGGGGCTGCCCATGGTGGCTGGGGGGTGGGGGTGGGTGTAAGACATGAGTGGGGGCCTGGTGGAGGGTGCCCCTGCACTGCTGGGGGGTGGGGGTGGTGGGAGACATGAGTTGGACATGAGTGGGGGCCTGGTGGAGGGTGCCCATGGTGGCTGGGGGATGGGGGTGGTGGGAGACATGGGGGGGGCCTGGTGGAGGGTGCCCCTGCACTGCTGGGGGGTGGGGGTGGTGGGAGACATGAGTGGGGGCCTGGTGGAGGGTGCCCCTGCACTGCTGGGGGGTGGGGGTGGTGGGAGACATGGGTGGGGGCCTGGTGGAGGGTGCCCCACACTGCTGGGGGGTGGGGGTGGTGGGAGACATGGGTGGGGGCCTGGTGGAGGGTGCCCCACACTGCTGGGGGGGTGGGGGTGGTGGGAGACATGAGTGGGGGCCTGGTGGGGGATGCCCATGGTGGCTGGGGGGTGGGGGTGGTGGGAGACATGGGTGGGGGCCTGGTGGAGGCTGCCCCACACTGCTGGGGGGTGGGGGTGGTGGGAGACATGGGTGGGGGCCTGGTGGAGAGTGCCCCACACTGCTGGGGGGGTGGGGGTGGTGGGAGACATGAGTGGGGGCCTGGTGGGGGATGCCCATGGTGGCTGGGGGGTGGGGGTGGTGGGAGACATGGGTGGGGGCCTGGTGGAGGCTGCCCCTGCACTGCTGGGGGGTGGGGGTGATGGGAGAGATGAGTGGGGGCCTGGTGGGGGCTGCCCATGGTGGCTGGGGGGTGGGGGTGGGTGGGAGACATGTGTGGGGGCCTGGTGGGGGATGCCCATGGTGGCTGGGGGGTGGGGGTTGTGGGAGACATGGGTGGGGGCCTGGTGGAGGGTGCCCCACACTGCTGGGGGGGTGGGGGTGGTGGGAGACATGAGTGGGGGCCTGGTGGGGGCTGCCCATGGTGGCTGGGGGTGGGGGTGGGTGGGAGACATGAGTGGGGGCCTGGTGGGGGATGCCCATGGTGGCTGGGGGGTGGGGGTGGTGGGAGACATGAGTGGGGGCCTGGTGGAGGGTCCCCTGGATGCTGGGGGGTGGGGGTGATAGGGGCCATGAGTGGGGGCCTGGTGGAGGGTGCCCCACACTGCTGGGGGGGTGGGGGTGGTGGGAGACATGAGTGGGGGCCTGGTAGGGGCTGCCCATGGTGGCTGGGGGGTGGGGGTGGGTGGGAGACATGAGTGGGGGCCTGGTGGGGGATGCCCATGGTGGCTGGGGGGTGGGGGTGGTGGGAGACATGGGTGGGGACCTGGTGGGGGATGCCCATGGTGGCTGGGGGGTGGGGGTGGTGGGAGACATGGGTGGGGACCTGGTGGGGGATGCCCATGGTGGCTGGGGGGTGGGGGTGGTGGGAGACATGGGTGGGGGCCTGGTGGAGGGTGCCCCACACTGCTGGGGGGGTGGGGGTGGTGGGAGACATGAGTGGGGGCCTGGTGGAGGGTGCCCCACACTGCTGGGGGGTGGGGGTGGTGGGAGACATGGGTGGGGGCCTGGTGGAGGGTGCCCCACACTGCTGGGGGTGGGGGTGGTGGGTGACATGGGTGGGGGCCCGGTGGAGGGTGCCCCACACTGCTGGGGGGGTGGGGGTGGTGGGAGACATGAGTGGAGGCCTGGTGGAGGGTGCCCATGGTGGCTGGGGGATGGGGGTGGTGGGAGACATGAGTGGGGGCCTGGTGGGGGCTGCCCATGGTGGCTGGGGGGTGGGGGTGGGTGGGAGACATGAGTGGGGGCCTGGTGGGGGATGCCCATGGTGGCTGGGGGGTGGGGGTGGTGGGAGACATGAGTGGGGGCCTGGTGGAGGGTGCCCCTGGATGCTGGGGGGTGGGGGTGCAGGGGGACATGAGTGGGGGCCTGGTCGTGCTCCCCCTGCACTGCTGGGGGGTGTGGGTGCTGGGAGACATGGGTGGGGGCCTGGTGAAGGGTGCCCCTGCACTGCTGGGGGGTGGGGGTGGTGGGAGACATGAGTGGGGGCCTGGTGGAGGGTGCCCATGGTGTCTGGGGGTGGGGGTGGTGGGAGACATGGGTGGGGGCCTGGTGGAGGGTGCCCCACACTGCTGGGCGGTGGGGGTGGTGGGAGACATGAGTGGGGGCCTGGTGGAGGGTGCCCCTGGATGCTGGGGGTGGGGGTGATGGGGGCCATGAGTGGGGGCCTGGTGGAGGGTGCCCCCACACTGCTGGGGGTTGGGGGTGGTGGGAGACATGAGTGGGGGCCTGGTGGAGGGTGCCCCACACTGCTGGGGGGTGGGGGTGGTGGGAGACATGAGTTGGACATGAGTGGGGGCCTGGTGGAGGGTGCCCCTGCACTGCTGGGGGGTGGGGGTGGTGGGAGACATGAGTGGGGGCCTGGTGGAGGGTGCCCATGGTGGCTGGGGGGTGGGGGTGGTGGGAGACATGAGTGGGGGCCTGGTGGAGGGTGCCCCACACTGCTGGGGGGTCGGGGTGGTGGGAGACATGGGTGGGGGCCTGGTGGAGGGTGCCCCACACTGCTGGGGGGGTGGGCGTGCTGGGAGACATGAGTGGGGGCCTGGTGGGGGATGCCCATGGTGACTGGGGGGTGGGGGTGGTGGGAGACATGGGTGGGGGCCTGGTGGAGGGTGCCCCACACTGCTGGGGGGTGGGGGTGGTGGGAGACATGAGTGGGGGCCTGGTGGAGGGTGCCCCTGGATGCTGGGGGGGTGGGGGTCATAGGGGCCATGAGTGGGGGCCTGGTGGAGGGTGCCCCACACTACTGGGGGGTGGGGGTGGTGGGAGACATGAGTTGGACATGAGTGGGGGCCTGGTGGAGGGTGCCCCTGCACTGCTGGGGGGTGGGGGTGGTGGGAGACATGAGTGGGGGCCTGGTGGAGGGTGCACATGGTGGCTGGGGGATGGGGGTGTTGGGAGACATGGGTGGGGGCCTGGTGGAGGGTGCCCCTGCACTGCTGGGGGGTGGGGGTGGTGGGAGACATGAGTGGGGGCCTGGTGGAGGGTGCCCCACACTGCTGGGGGGGTGGGGGTGGTGGGAGACATGGGTGGGGGCCTGGTGGAGGCTGCCCCTGCACTGCTGGGGGGTGGTGGGAGACATGAGTGGGGGCCTGGTGGAGGGTGCCCCACACTGCTGGGGGGTGGGGGTGATGGGAGAGATGAGTGGGGGCCTGGTGGGGGCTGCCCATGGTGGCTGGGGGGTGGGGGTGGGTGGGAGACATGAGTGGGGGCCTGGTGGGGGATGCCCATGGTGGCTGGGGGGTGGGGGTGGTGGGAGACATGAGTGCGGGCCTGGTGGAGGGTGCCCCTGGATGCTGGGGGGTGGGGGTGATAGGGGCCATGAGTGGGGGCCTGGTGGAGGGTGCCCCACACTGCTGGGGGGATGGGGGTGGTGGGAGACATGAGTGGGGGCCTGGTGGGGGCTGCCCATGGTGGCTGGGGGGTGGGGGTGGTGGGAGAAATGGGTGGGGGCCTGGTGGAGGCTGCCCCTGCACTGCTGGGGGTGGGGGTGGTGGGAGACATGAGTGGGGGCCTGGTGGAGGGTGCCCATGGTGGCTGGCGGGTGGGGGTGGTGGGAGACATGAGTGGGGGATGCCCATGGTGGCTGGGGGATGGGGGTGGTGGGAGACATGGGTGGGGGCCTGGTGGAGGGTGCCCCTGCACTGCTGGGGGGTGGGTGTGGTGGGAGACATGAGTGGGGGCCTGGTGGAGGGTGCCCCACACTGCTGGGGGGGTGGGGGTGGTGGGAGACATGGGTGGGGGCCTGGTGGAGGCTGCCCCTGCACTGCTGGGGGGTGGTGGGAGACATGAGTGGGGGCCTGGTGGAGGGTGCCCCACACTGCTGGGGGGTGGGGGTGATGGGAGAGATGAGTGGGGGCCTGGTGGGGGCTGCCCATGGTGGCTGGGGGGTGGGGGTGGGTGGGAGACATGAGTGGGGGCCTGGTGGGGGATGCCCATGGTGGCTGGGGGGTGGGGGTGGTGGGAGACATGAGTGCGGGCCTGGTGGAGGGTGCCCCTGGATGCTGGGGGGTGGGGGTGATAGGGGCCATGAGTGGGGGCCTGGTGGAGGGTGCCCCACACTGCTGGGGGGATGGGGGTGGTGGGAGACATGAGTGGGGGCCTGGTGGGGGCTGCCCATGGTGGCTGGGGGGTGGGGGTGGTGGGAGAAATGGGTGGGGGCCTGGTGGAGGCTGCCCCTGCACTGCTGGGGGTGGGGGTGGTGGGAGACATGAGTGGGGGCCTGGTGGAGGGTGCCCATGGTGGCTGGCGGGTGGGGGTGGTGGGAGACATGAGTGGGGGATGCCCATGGTGGCTGGGGGGTGGGGGTGGTGGGAGACATGGGTGGGGGCCTGGTGGAGGGTGCCCCTGCACTGCTGGGGGGTGGGTGTGGTGGGAGACATGAGTGGGGGCCTGGTGGAGGGTGCCCATGGTGGCTGGGGGATGGGGGTGGTGGGAGACATGAGTGGGGGCCTGGTGGGGGCTGCCCATGGTGGCTGGGGGGTGGGGGTGGATGGGAGACATGAGTGGGGGCCTGGTGGGGGCTGCCCATGGTGGCTGGGGGTGGGGGTGGGTGGGAGACATGAGTGGGGGCCTGGTGGAGGGTGCCCCTGGATGCTGGGGGGTGGGGGTGATAGGGGCCATGAGTGGGGGCCTGGTGGAGGGTGCCCCACACTGCTGGGGGGTGGGGGTGGTGGGAGACATGAGTGGGGGCCTGGTGGAGGGTGCCCCACACTGCTGGGGGGTGGGGGTGGTGGGAGACATGAGTGGGGGCCTGGTGGAGGGTGCCCCTGCACTGCTGGGGGGTGGGGGTGGTGGGAGACATGAGTGGGGGCCTGGTGGAGGGTGCCCATGGTGGCTGGGGGATGGGGGTGATGGGAGACATGAGTGGGGGCCTGGTGGAGGGTGCCCCACACTGCTGGGGGGTGGGGGTGATGGGAGACATGAGTGGGGGCCTGGTGGGGTCTGCCCATGGTGGCTGGGGGGTGGGGGTGGGTGGGAGACATGAGTGGGGGCCTGGTGGGTGCTGCCCATGGTGGCTGGGGGGTGGGGGTGGGTGGGAGACATGAGTGGAGGCCTGGTGGAGGGTGCCCATGGTGGCTGGGGGGTGAGGGTGGGTGGGAGACATGAGTGGGGGCCTGGTGGGGGCTGCCCATGGTGGCTTGGGGGTGGGGGTGGTGGGAGACATGAGTGGGGGCCTGGTGGAGGGTGCCCCTGGATGCTGGAGGGTGGGGGTGATAGGGGCCATGAGTGGGGGCCTGGTGGTGCTGCCCCTGCACTGCTGGGGGTTCGGGTGATAGGGGCCATGAGTGGGGGCCTGGTGGAGGGTGCCCCACACTGCTGGGGGGTGGGGGTGCTGGGTGACATGAGCAGGTGTGCAGGGTAGTCCCCTGTGGTGTCGGCTGCCTGCAGGGGCCGTGGAGGGTGTACAGGGAATACCTGGGAGCACACAGCCAAATCGCGTGTAGAATTTCCCGCGTACCCCTGAAATACACGTACCCAGCCAAATCGCGTGTGGAAATTCCCGCGCACGTACCCGGCCAAATCGCGTGTGGGACTTCCCGCGCACCCCTGAGATCCACGTACCCAGCCAAGTTGCGTGTGCAAATTCCCGCGCACGTACCCGGCCAAATCGCGTGTGGAACTTCCCGGGCACCCCTGAAATCCACGTACCCTTCCAAATCGCGTGTGAGACTTCCCGCACATCCCTGAGATCCACGTACCCAGCCAAATCGCGTGTGGAAATTCCCGCGCACGTACCCTGCCAAATCGCGTGTGCAACTTCCGGCGCACCCCTGAAATCCATGTACCCTGCCAAATCGCGTGTGAGACTTCCCGCGCACCCCGGTATACACGCACACGTATTTTTTGTCAGCGGGTGTCCGTGTTTGTGGGTACCCCTTTGCACGTCATTTGTCCTGGAGGGCCACAGTATAGGACATTCATCATGGCTGTATATAGGTGCTATTTGTTGGCGCACCTTTTGGCGCACATTTCTTCCAGGCGCAGAGACGCTACCGCCTGCTTTCTTGTGGCGGTCGTGTTTGTGCCTGTGTGCTGGTTTGAGCGCGCGCTTTTTTGCCCTATTCTATTCCATGAATACGTGTTGTAGGCGAGCGTGTGGGCGTTCCGCGCACTTGTACCCTGTACTTCCCCCGTGACGCCCACATTTTGGCAAGTTGTTCCCCATTCCGAGTGTTGCGCCCCGTGCTCCGCCTACTTTTGTTGCGTGCGCCGCGCTATGTGTGATTTTCGCTGTGGCCTGTGCGATTTTCGCTGTGATCTGGCGCACGCAGTTAGATGGCCTTTGCGCCAACGTGCGCCGCGCACTTTTTTATCGCACATCCGATGGTTTTCTCGCGCACGGCCTTCCATGAATCGATGTGCGCTGCTTTTCGTGCGATTTTCGCACTTGCACTGCGATTTTCGCTATTCCACTGCGATTCGCACGTTTTTGCCCACTTCCGCCGCGCTAATTATTCCATGAATCGGCCTGTTTGACTTGCATGAAAAGCAGCTGTCGCAGCAGAGAAATAGCAATGTCTATGCAACAACGGTATGGGCTGAAAACACTAAAATATGCAGCTGAGGCAGTGCCTGAAAATTATGAATATTCAAAGCAGAGCTCCGGGATCGCTCCTCAATGTGCTTACCAAGAGTGGAATATTTAGCCTGAATTTTGCTGACAGTGGCATTTCCTCAGACGCGTTGTTTTCGCGCCCTGTGTGGTCTTTTTATCAGTTTTGGTAAATCCTACCTTGCAAAAAAAGGGTACATTGCAAGTTATTAGAGGGAGTTTGTCTGGGTTGATTTAAGCCAGGCGTCTGGAAGGACCCGTATGAGCATTTCGCTTAAAGTTTATATTTTATACATTTTATTTATTTCATGTATTCACACTTGTGTAAAACGAATCTTTCACCAACGCATGGATATACATGCAATTAGAAGAAGTATTTATTTTACAGAGATAATGGGCTTTTCCTAAGGTGTCCAAGGCATTTCAGTCCTAATGACCACCTTCTGGGACCAATTTCTAAAAGAGAGTAAGCATATGCATTCTGTAAGTGACCTGTCACATAGGCCTCTCTTATTCTCTCAATCCATACTCATTTTGACATAATTACCAGCCTATTTTGTCTTCACATGTAACTTCAGTGGCCCATTGGTATTTTCTTGTCAATTTATTGAAGGTTACACTTCATAACAGTCTGTTTCTATGACCATGGAGCCTATTACAGAATCCACAATGCAAACAAGCCAGGTATTTCTACTGTTCTATCCCTTTAATATATATGGTGGATCTCTACTTCTACACAACAAATTGACAAGAATCACTTACATAGTGTATTTTAATCACTCCCTTTCAGAAATTGGTCCCTGAAGATGGTCATTTGGGCCGAAATGCGTTGGGCACCTTAGGAAAAGCCAGGGCTTTATTACGAGTCCGGCAGTAGCCGTGCCGGTAAAACCGGCAGGCTGCTGCCGCTGGACTCGTTCATTTTTCTGGTGCCTGGCTTCCCGGAATAACCGGGGGATTACGACCCCGGGGTTCTGGGAGGTCAGGCGCCGGAAACATTTAAATTCCCCATTCCCATTTGAGTCCTTTAGGACTCAATGGGAATGGGGGTGACGGAAACACCAGCACCATTAATAACGGTGCCGATGCTTCCCTAAACGTCTGCGGGCCGGCAGTCGCTCGAAGACTCGTAGTGTGCCGGTCCGGTAACAATGGTGCCGGTAGGCTTACCAGTACCGCTGTTACCGGACTGGCACAATTGCAATGAGGCCCTATATCTCTGTAAAATAAATACTTCTTTTTGTTTATATATCCATGCTTTTGAAGAATTGAAATAAATGAAATGTATAAATATAAACTTAAGTGATATACTCCCACAGTTCCTTTCAGACGCCTGGGTTATTCTATCCAGACCAAAATCCCCTAATATACTTTGTCCTCCACTGTGCAAGTGGATTGTTTTCTGGCTACAGGACCAAATAACCCATTAGAACCGCTGAATCATTCAATGTATATAAATAATTAATTTCTATTCAGTGGTGCTCGCTCAATCTCTCACTTTACATTTCAAGTTATGTCATTAAAATGTTAACACATTATTAGCAGCATCTGTGCTTGAGATCCACCCTGTTAAAGTACTTTTCTCTAAAAAGATAAACTGTGGTAGCTTGTGACATTTTTCTGTGGTGGGGTGTAAATATTGTTCATGAATTTGAGCAATCAACTGAGTGTACTGTAGGAGCCTGAACCAAACTGGAAGAGCTTATGGGACTTTTTCTATTAGAGAAATGTTTAAAATAATGGGTTAAATAGTATAATTTTACAGTGCATTTTTTTGCTAAACAATTGGGTGAAAAGCTACACTGTTTACAATCAATTCTGTAGAATAACACAAAACATTCAAAGGATAGCAGATCACCAACATTGCACATGTGCATTTTACAGCACCTTTTCAGAATGCCTCCACCCACAGTATATGCCAGCACTGCCACGGTAAAACAGTTTCATGATGCTGGTGTTCAGACTCTGTTATCATTGCCATTGCAAACGGTTTTCATGCCACTTCTGCACACAGTATATATTATCATTGTCACTTTAAATCACCTTCATGACATTAGTGCCCAAATAAATGACAGCGTGCAACTTTAAATCGCGTTCTTGAGTCTGGTGCCCCCATTACGTCAGAGATCATAGAGATACTGTTGCAGAAGTCACTACCCTCATGATCCAAATTCAATATTATGAGACGGAGTAGGTGTGTAATATGCCTAATGGTATAAGATGATGGATGGTAGCATAACGTTCTGTTAAAAGTTGTTGTTGTGGCGCTGGCAAAATAACAATAAACATATTAGTACAAATGTTATTGTGTTGCCATATTGTCTAGTCAGAGAGCTAGTTTATCCTGTCAGGATAGATTTGTTAAACTTGTTTAAATAAAATCAATTTGGGATTGGGCACAAAGATTATAAACGGGATAGACATTGTGGGATTAAAACATTTGGTATTGTGTATTGTTTTTTAAATGTCACAATGTTTTAAGGGTCATAGATCCACAACGCTACACAAATTGTTTAGAAAGTATGTTACTTAGACTGAAAGGAGCAGTGTTCTATGTGAGGGGTAAGATGTTCAGTGTATGTTGGCACAAAGTCTGTTGGGACATGACCAAGGTGTACCCTAAATTGGATGCTCATGTTGCGTATCTTGACAATGTGTTGGTGTTCTATGTTTGAGCATTGTGGTTATGTGGGGTGTTTTGAGGGTTATTGTCTTTACTTAAAATGTGAGTTTGTGCAATAACAACAATGGCCCATGCATGTTAGTTCACTACCTAGTACTGGTTCTCATAATTTGCAGCTGTTCTTGTCTTCACTTTGCCCTTGGTGTTTTAATATGTATTGTATTCGATATCTCTAATTTGCATGTCAATGTTATGTTTGTGCCCGATAGAAATGTAATAAAATAAAATGTAGATATTTTATTTTGTGTTTAAGCATGGAGATGGCAGATAAAAACCTGACAATTATATTGCTGAATGAAATTGTTCCACATGCAATTTTCTATTCTCACATTCATTATTCACCCACATTCAATACGCCCCGTTATAAAAAATAACGTATTACAACTTATATAAAAAAAATACATTATTATTTGTTCGAAGCACAACAATATTTTCAAATATTCATATTTTCAGAAATACCTTTTTTGACAATATATCTTTGGACAAATACTCACATTTTAAGACCCAGGGACATCAATCATTTTCTGGTAGACTCAAATACAATTAGGACACGTTCAAAACACCTCTCCGTACCTTCACTCATACCACGTACTCCCTCATATATTTCTACATAATACAGATTTCAGGTACCTCACTGTGGCACAGAAGGCTTTCAAAATGGCAACTCAATTGTGATTCCTGATTGACACATGTTTCGGTACTTGCAGTTTTCTAATGATGCCAAACCTTTAGGATGAAGAAATATTTCACTGGGTTTATTTTTATAAATGTAACCATGCTATCATAGTAGTTCTATTGTTTTGCAGTATGGACAGTTTCACATTACAGATTTATGGTTTCTAACAGTTATCAAACAGCGAGTTTCTGTTCATTTAAATTATTCTCAAAAATGCCTCAGCCGAAGTTAATTTTGAGGATAAAGCCAATACATTGTGCACACACTGACTAACCGTTTGAAGCACCAAATGGTGGCATAATTCACACAAATATAATGAAAATTTGAGCAATTAAATTAACAAATAGGAATTCACAAATTACCTATATATTTCTTAAGGCTCCACTATTCACACATCTCAGAACCTCTTTATTAGCAGCTGTTTGGGCTTTTAAATATATTTTTCCACCATCTCTTCAGTAATGTTGCTTTTTCTTTTTGAATTTCTCTTTTTTCGTTTTTTGTGCAGTTAAAGATTTGGGTGGCAGCTGTTTGCACTAAACACATACGATTGACTGGTCTTAGTTGTCCTGCTGAACCTCTAGTGGATACCTATTTAAAGAACCCTGGTTCCCTTGTCTAATTATATTAGCCCAGATTTGTATTTAATTCTGCCCTGGTAGCTGGGATAGGAGACTGCAGACAAGAGGTACTTGTATGCATTAACCTGTTATGTCCCCTTGGAATATATCTTTGACAAGTGATGCTACAACAAATATATAATCATTTTAATTTCAATTCAATTTTATTAAATCAGATATTTCCATTAACAATAGATAAACACGCATTGCAAATAAAACCCACATAAATAAACACAAATGTGCAAATTGGAAAACATTGCTAAATGCCCCAATCACCAATTAATAAAATCATATTCCACACCAAACTCACCCACATACAAGGAAATTTAAAAACAAGATAAAAAGGTAACCTTTCATGTATATTGCACGGTAGATGAAAGCAGCCCCGACAAATTCGAACAGGTTATGAATAAAATCTACATCATTACAATTCATAATATACTGCATTGCCACCCCGCAATGCCTGATGTTATTCCTAATAAAATACGGTTCTAACAATTTCTTACGCAGATCCGTGAAGTGCTTGCAGATCAGCAGAAAATGGCAGAAATACTCGGGGACAGCTACACAAAAGCCAGAGTTGGTTGCTTCTCCCGCGGCCCATTTAATACAAGCATTTAGAGGGAGCATGTTTAAAGGGATCATCAGAACAAATCTTCAGCGCTCAGGCGACCCAATATTACGCGCCTCTCCTCCCACCCCTGTATCTCCTCTCAAAGTGGTGAAACGTTTCAGTGATCCCAAACTACATACCGTTCTCCTGTCCTACTCCTGGTCAACACATAGAGCTCTTTGCTTAAATACAGAACTCCGGTAAGTGTGGTTAGTTTGCTTCAATGTGCTCACATCTACTAGCCCACATTTTCTGAGTAGTTTGCACCCTTCATTATACAAGGTATAACCAGTGCGAGTGGGGGACATTACAATTTCCCCCAGTGCGTTTTGAATATTTTGATTCTCAGTCTCCCCCCAAGAGAGTCGTCAGAAAAAAGGAGCCACATCTAATACTTGTCTGTGTTTCAAATTGAGACACCCCTAATTCCAGGCGAAGAGCACTTTTTGGTGTACTGAAAGGGAGGCCTGTTAGTCTTTTTTAAATTTTATTCTCTATGGCAGGGAGCTTAGAGCATTTTGAGTACCACCAGATCTCACTCCTGTATAACAGTACTGTCCCTACCTTTATTTTATAAACATCTAAAAACTTTTTTTAAATCCTCCCTCCAAACATATGATAAAATCTTAAGTCTCCCGCCAGCCTCGTCTGAGCTGCCTCAGCTATCATATCTACATGTTTTCTACATTTCCCGTTTTATGCAAACAAAAGACTGGGGTTACAACATGTATCAACAAACTCAATTTTTTTGTACCATTTAAAAACCAGGAGCAATCGTTTTCGTTTCTGCCTCTCCCAAATAACATAGTTTTTGTTTTATTCATATTTAACTTTATTACATCTGAAAAAATTCTCAGCATAATTTCAACTTGGCCCCAGTCCCCTGGGATCTAGATTAATTAATCTGCATATAATAAAGATGCACAAGACGTCTTGCAGAGCACTGGGGGGCAAACTTTAGACCCTATATTAATGGGATTAAAATCAGCTCAAAATAAAAAAAATAAAAGGGTTGAAAGAACAGGCCTGCTTGACCTCTATTTGTGATAAAATCCTCAGAAAAACTCCCCTCTTTAGAACACCTAACTACTGCGTGGGTATTCATATATCATTTTATTATCAATTGCAGTAGTCTGGGGGGGACCGTCAAGGTCATCGTCTTTTCAAGGTCCAGAAATGCTACATATAACCTGCGCCCTCTAACATGGCAATATTTTTCAATTAGGGTGTTTAAAATAAAAAAATGATCTGTGGTTGAAAACCATTTCCAAATCCCAGCTTGCACGGCTTGCAAAATACTATTAGAGCGCACTAATACTTCCAATCAAAATTTGAAGCACTTGTTAAAAATGTTACTATTTATTCCTAGTTAAGCAATGGAGCGATAACAGTGCGGGTCGTTGATGCAGCACTTTTTAAAAGTTGGAACAATTATAGCGCTTTCCATGTCCCAAGAATTACTCCGGACCAGCTAGTAGCATTAAAAAAGTTTTACCAAATAGTATGCTCACCAGTCCAGGAACCATTTTAGGTAATCTGACCTGAATGCACCCGGGTCAGCTGCTTTTCCGGTTGGGAGATCCTTAGCGCAGGCGAGAATCTCTTCTTTAGAGAAGACAATGTCACCTGTTCTACAATGTACCTTGCTAGCCATTTCCAGCATCTCACGATCATTAAAACATATATATTTTAAAAATGGTTTCCCTAACTTTCTGGGGAAATTACACCTGCATCATGTTCTTTAGGAGATTCAAATCCCCTAGCTACTAGCCTCCAAAAAAGCTTGCACTCTTTTGAGGAGACCGCCTTCTTCATCTGCTCCCATTGTGTCATTGCAAACTCTCCCCGTTTCCAGTTCTGCATTGACTATTACAGTCATTCCTACATTCCTGGTATATCCCTTTAACTAACAAATGCCATCTTGTGGAGCAGAATTCAGGTCATTAATATCTCCAATATTAATCGAGGATCTAATATTGTCAAGCTGTTCCTGACTCACCCCACAAGGATTTATATGAGAGGACGCTTGACAATCGGCACCCCGCTTTAAAGACTGTCTAGGGTACTTAATTTTTAAAAGGAGTGGAAAATGGTCACTATCAGTGTGCATGCCAATGGAAAAATGGGACACCTATCCACCAAGCAATAATCAGTTAATTATTGAGGTGCTCTTACCCCGTTGGAATGTACTACTTGGCGAGCAGTCACCAGTACATCTACCTTTTAATTCCACAAGGGAAAAGTCTTTCATCAGCTGGTCCAGCGCCTTACCCCTTGCATCATACTTGTTATTTACTTGATTTCCTGGTGGTATAACACAATGGTCTTGAAACCGCAGTCTATCTTCACCAGTGCTGTTCATTGAACACAGCTTAGCATTAAACTGTAAAATTAATATAATATTGGTGTATGTGTTGTGTTCCAAGAGCTCCACCAAACCCTCTCTCCCGGAGTCACAACCCTGAATGCAGTTTTTAGGGGGCAAGTAAACATTCACCACTAGAAGGCTGGTCTTATTAATATCTGATTTTAGGGATACTGCAACTACATGCTCCTTTCCTCCCTCAACTCTTACAATCACAAAGGAAAGAGACTTCCTAACCAGGGTTACAGCACTGCCACACAAATGCCCCTTCCCCATTCTTATTGCGTTTGTAGCCAGACTAAAAACATCCTTTGCACAGTATGCCTAATCTACCCAGGTCATCTGCAAAACAAACAATATTATAGCCTGCACTGAAGGTGACCCATTCTGCATCAGTAACTTTATCTTTTAGACCTGCAAGGTTCCAAGAAATCATCTTGAGTTCAATTGACCCACCTCCTGCTGCCTGAACTAGAGGCATCTTGGGACAAAGAGCTTTATGCAGCCATATGTAGGCTATATAGCCCCCTTAGCGATTGCTGGACCATGTTTTCTAGTGTTAATTGAATGCTCTAGCTCACTAAGAGTCATATCAATTATTGGTGATTTAGAAAACTACTCGCCTGCCGCCAAGACACCATGCCCTCCAACCCTTTCCCCATTATGCTCCTAATCGAGCATTAATGGGTCAAAACTGGTGTTTTGACGTTGGCAAATCTTGGCCTTGGAGTCCAAGCAAGAAAATATCTATACCTATGCTTGCCATCATATCTCTCCATTGTATACAGGACCTATATAGGTTCCATGTGTTAAATCCCTGCAAAAATATCATGATACAAAAATATCACCATATTTTTGTGGCGATATTGACCCATGGACCCTGCGAGGGGACACTAAGACACCATGCCCTCCAACCCTTTCCCCATTATGCTCCTAATCGAGCATTAATGGATCAAAACTGGTGTTTTGACGGTGGCAAATCTTGGCCTTGGAGTCCAAGCTAGAAAATATCTATACCTATGCTTGCCATCATATCTCTCCATTGTATACAGGACCTTATATAGGTTCCATGTGTTAAATCCCTGCAAAAATATCATGATACAAAAATATCACCATATTTTTGTGGCGATATTGACCCATGGACCCTGCGAGGGGACACCCTCGCAACCCCCACATTATTTTGGTGGGGATATTTTGTAGGGATACCCTTATATATGGATTATTAAAGCCAATTCGCATATTGCACCTCCCACAATACATACAATCTGAAGGTTTATGAATTGAGGAAAATATCTTAAATATCACTGACACCTGGAATCAAACGTAAGGCATTTATAAAAGATCTCTTGTATGAGTTTGTATTGCTGCGCATACGTCCTTTGAATGTGCAAATCAAATATAATTGTCCTCATCCTTCCATGGGTCCTTTATATTACCCTTGTTGTGATTAGATGAAGGCTTGTAGTCCACCTGGGGCTCCTGGCCAACAGCAACTAGGGTGCTTAATTGGGAGGGGTTGACAGAGGCTCGGCTAAGATATTTACTATAGTACCCACGTTTGTGTCCCTGTGTTTAACACCCTGTGGGCAAGGGGTGGCGCCCTTTGGGAATATTTTAGGATTCCGAGACAAACAAGGGGGTTACTCCTTCTCAACTCGCGTGCTGAACATGTAACTTCTAGCAACTCCATACCCAGGTGGCTGTCTCCTTTCTTAGTGACAGATTCTCTGGTCCGTACATTCTCCATGTCCGATGCTTCCTTAATGTACTCCTTGTTCATACTGCCCCTGCTCTTCTCAAGAGCTTCCTCTGGCCGATCACTTGCGGCCTCTTGGTGCTCTAATGGACGGCTATCGTCTGTGCCTTGCTTCAGAGATTTACCAACAGACTGGCTGGATTCCGGAGCAACTTCCATCCCAATCTTGCCGGTTGCTCTGTAGAAACATGCGAGAATAGCAATCCAGAGGCCAACTTGTCGATGATGCCCAAACATATTTATCGAGAGGGCTGCTCGGTAGATAATACATTCCCAATATCTTCAAGAGTATTTTCCACTGCTGTAAGTCTCTCTAAAATTGCTGTAATTGTTAACCACAGATACTCACTGTGGCAGCACTTGGTCTGGGCCTGCAATTTTCGAGATTCTTCCAACATGCAATTAGAACCCATTGGATCAGCCTGTTCACTAACGATGCCCCTATGTGATTTGGGGGTACTCATGGGCACTTCAGGGATCAAAGCAAATGAATGTTAAATTACTCCCCTTACTTCTGAATTTGGGTAAAAGACTCCGGGGGGACCCCTTTTTACTCCAATTTCAACCTGAACGTACCGTTCACTCAGTGGTGCATTTTCATGCACCACAATGGGGGATAGACCACCGTAACCTTCAGATTCTGTCTATATCTCTTCTCTAATAATCACAGACTCACCGACTACAGGCATCCCACATGCAATCATCTTGTCTGGGACTTCAATACCAAGACAGCGCTTGTCATATAGTTGGTCAATGGACCCATCCAAAGCTCCCAACAACGATCTATCAGATGGTTCTTTATTCGGGAGAGTACCAGCCCCCACGGTGACAGAGCTCTCATTGTTAACAGTCTCCCCGGGCATCGCAAAATAAGTCACGGGCGCACGCTGTGGAGCCTTCATGAGGCCCATTGCGTACCCTCCATCAGGTTCGGTGCTTGCTTAATCAAGCATACTCTCCCCCTCTGCACCCCGGCATTGTGGTGCATACCTGTTCATGCAGCTTATCCAGGAGCTGGAAATGTGTAAATGCCGACCCACCGTTATAGGTCAATCGGTGTAAAGACTATGCTTTGCTCTGACCAGCGTCACCTTGATCTCCCAAAATGTTCACTTTTTGCAACATCATCTGATTTGCGCCCCTGGGCTGTGTTACGATGGCTCCGTAACATCCATTTAATAGAGGATTGCTGCAAGCCTCTTGAGGCTAGCTCTGGAACTGCTTTAGCTGATTTTCTACAGAAGCCAACCCTTTTATGAGTACCTGGTTTGTTCCTGGATAAGGTATTTGCTATCATTTTAAACTTCTCCACGCTACTCCCCAAGCTGGTTACCCAGATCAAACTCCCCACAAACAAACTTTCTTCCAACTTCCGTAAGGTCTCGGATGGCACTGAATAACCGTGGCACCTTCTCAGAAGATGGGTGAAACTCAGAAATCCAACAGGGACCCCCGCAGTCGATGTAAACTGACTGAGAATTTGCAGGAAGGCACACATGCTAAAAATGTGCCTTTGCCATAGTAGATAGCAATCGCAATGGTCAGGGGCACTATACTATTAGCTAAATAGCTAGAACTGAAGCTTGGCGAACAACACAATGATCACTCAGGTTTGTCTGGTGTGGTGACCAATAGCTGAGGCCAGCTAATGTCAGCTGTCTACGGTTAATGTCATCCAGCGTGGCGAAGGCCGCGAAGAGTGGACCACTGCAGCTCTTTGCTCCTTCCCGGGAGGGGGCAGAGAGGGGGCACAAGTGAGGTCTCTGCTCACAGTGTACACAGGAGTACGTTATCTGCTTCAGGCATCTAAAATACCCACACAGCAAACTCTGTGTGATTAGAGGAATGGACCTACCAATGTCCCTTGAATGGCACGGCTCCTAACACAGTTCGCAGATTTGTCAAGCCACACCAGACCACTGTACGAACTCTAGGCGCTTCTGACAAAAAGCAGAACATTGGTATATGTTGATCTAGTGAGTGAATCACGTGGGTAGGTATATGAATGGTGCAGGAATTAAAATGGATTGTTATGTTGGCTTTACATTATTTATTTTAATTCAAATACCGATTATATGAGATGGTGCATGTTTTTGAGATCTCTAATCTTCATGGTCTCACAAATACATTGTAGATTGGTAGCTCAGTCAGGCCTAAGCAAACAAACACATTTTCAAAAGTTTCAAAAACCTAATGCATACAGACACATACTCCTTGGATTTATTAGACTGCCTGTTTCAGTGATCTGACTTGGACGCACAGCAATTACTTTCCCCACACAGAGCAGTGCGATCATATTCTCACCTGAGGGATTCCCACAAAAGGCTTTTAAAAATCACACACCGTCACCTGGTTAACTTTGTATCTGTGTGCTGGTGTGTGCTTAAGCACACTCAGGTCATCCTGCTATGGCCTATTCCTGGATTTACCAATGTGTTGTGATGTTACAAGCAACCAAGAGCTAGTTAAGGGGAGTTGTGTTCAAATGGATGCCACAACCTTCATAAAAAAAACCTATATGCTTACATCTGATGACATCAGGTGCGGAAATCCCACTCTGGCCTGAGGAAACTCATGGGAGGTGCTAAGGTTTCTAGGCGCTATGCCCAAACCTGTGCCACAACTTGGCACAGTTGTGTTTCATTCATAGAGGTAAAAAAGATGAAAGGTGATGTGATGACTCCTGTGGAGTCATCACTGATTTCCCAGAGGTGGCCTCCTCCCATGTGACCAGGGGATGGCAGCCTATACCAGATCCAGACCCTGGGGAAGGCTATATGAGGGAGGATCACATGGGAGGAGACAGCCTCCGGGGAGATGCCATGGCTTTGTTGGCTGAGACATGGTATCCCTAATTGTCTCTTGAAAAAGACCTTCCCATATCTGAAACCCTTGTGGCCTATTGTCATGTGCCTATTCCCTTTCCTATGACGAACAGGTAACCCTTTGTTCAAAATGTATGGATGAACCTTCCAATTTTGGTCTTCCTTGCCAATCTGATGAAATCACCTCTTTCAATTCCACTTGTCACTCGACCAGAACTGACTTACCATTTAAAAATTCTTATTCAGATTCTGTGAGTCAATTGTCAACAATGACTCAGAATTCCATAATTCTTAAAATACTGGGACGAGGAAGAGGGCTCAAGCAATGTGGAACAAAACATTTTGTAAATTTAATGAGCGCTCTAGTGTTTTCTGGCACACACGTGTGCCTGGGAAATTTAAGCAGCCCAAGCAGAGAATGAAGGACGGCTGCTGCGGCAACTGGTGAGAGAGAGCTGTGTTAGGAAGGATTTCTCTTTACTGCACCTTTCCTTCCATTTTAATGAACCCCCAAACTTTTGCTTTTATTTTTGATTCTGACCTGTACTTTTAACAGTGTAGTGAAGCCTTAAGCCTTAAGCTTCACTACACTGTCTTTTGCTCATCTATTATGGGGAAACTGACATTGCCCTTTAGGCTTTCAGTACTGGGAAACATTGTTTCCCTTAGTCTAGTTACTTTGTTGCTACTTTTAGTAACTTGTCATCACTTGTGGTAACTTTTTTCATTGTACAATGCTCTTACAATGGGGTACACTTTTTGTTTGCCCTGGACTAACACACATGGGATGTTTGGTTTCTCTAGGTGTGCTAAATGGACAAACTGTTGCCAGCAGGGACTCTTTAGATTTGTTTGGTACTTTTCGTTTTAGCCTTACCCCGTTTAACATGCTTGGCTACTAACTGTGGCTAGTGACTAAACATGGCCACAACACAAGGTTTTTTTGCTTGCCCTTTGGCCATCTTGTTTTTTATTCTTCTTCCTGGCCTTTGAGGCTAGGAAAATCCTTATATGCACTTCCAATGCCCAGGAAAGCAGAGGCTTTTGGCAGGCTACTGGAGGGCTATATGTGTTTGCTGGCAGGATGTGGGCTGGGATTGTCTGGCCCCAATCCACTAACTGGTTTCAGCATATCTGAGTGTTATGCATGAGTGTTTCCGCTAGTAGTCCTGTTTGGACCACTGCTTGGGTGTGTTTTGTGCTAGTTCTGCTATTGGCTAGTCGGAGTTTCGGCTCTTACCTGGCTTTTGGGCTAAGAATAGGAGCCCTGCACCCACTATAGAGAGATCCTGGAGAAACCTGAAGGAGCAAAGACTCCGGTCCAGCTGTGAGACCTGTGAGGAGATTGGAGACCTGTCTGAAGCAGGCCTGGCAACCAACTACTGCTGTCATGGAAGAGTCCTGTCTTGATGTTGATTTTCAGCAGTCCTGCGAGGGAGCATTGACCCGTGGATTGGAGGGAACATTCATTCCTGACCTCTGCTCTGTACTCTGTGAAGAAAAGTCTTCGAAAGTGCCCGGGGCTGCCCTTTGGCTGACCAGCTCTGAGTTTGGGCTACTGTGCTACCAACGTCGCTGTACTGCGTTGAGGCCTGGAACACAGGGATCCTCATCTTTTCCCACAAGACTAACCTTTGCATAATTTCGGAGTCCTAGCCTCAAGTGGACCTGCAATAGGAGGGAAAGTCCGACCGCAACAAGCAAGTCCCTTTGCTCCACCGTGCTGCAGTGACTGCCATCCAAAACAGCTTAACTGAGTCGAGTCCAGACCTGAGAAGGGTCCTGCAATGTGTTTTGCTGCATTCTGCTCCTGAGAATCCTTGCACCAGCCAAAGACACCCACCAGAGATCTGCTCGAACCTGCAACACCTGTGATTCAAGAAATGAGGCTGACAGCGGGAAAAGCTTCCTCAGACCCTCTTCCCTTGACCTGCTAAGTCCCGAGAAGAATCGGAGTATGGGGGTGAGCTACAGTGATTCTTACCTGCCCCTAAAGTTTTGCTAACTTTTCTAAAACATTTACAATACTTTGGCTTTGCCATTGCTTGCTCGTGCAAGCCTTCGAAAGTTGGGGTCACTTTTGTTAGTTAGAATAACGTGTCCTCTAACTCTGGGAATCATTCACTGCACCGCAGAGACGCTACCTTCATTTTTTCCAGCGTTACAAACTGTGTCAGAACATTTCCTGAACTTTTGGGTATAACGCCACAGACAACTTAGGTAAGGACTTTTGAAGCTATGGCTACTTCTCTGTGGACCTATAGTGCATAAACTAATTTACACTTTCTTTTACAAGAGTTTGTTCCATATTATGCCCTACTCTGACTGTATATATGTATTCTATTATTAGTGTTGTGCGATACTTCTGCCTGTTAGTAGTCATTTTTCATAGAGTTGTTTGGCCATAAATAAATAACTGTATTTTTATACATACTGTCTAAGTGTAATTTGTGATTCACATTGTGTGTACTCATTGTGGAAGCTTTAGAAGCTCACCACCTCTTGAGACTTAGCCTAGACCACTCGTTGCTGCTTCCTTGAACTGGTTTGGCTAAAGCTCCCAGAGTTGTCCCTGTCACAATATCGGTTGGACTTCTAAACATCAGTCCTAACAAGCTGCACCTCTCTGCAATTAATGGAGAGCGGACAGGCTGAGGATGGCGTTGTGGAGCCAGGCTGCTTTCTGAAGAAAAAGAAAGAAGTTGCTGCACCATGTTATGCTGCAGGAACACCAAGCCAGAGAGGGACTCTGGGTGTTTGCAGGTGAACCGAAGCAGAATTTCCCCTACCGAAGCCAGGAGGAAAGCAGACGTGTGAAGTGTAAGCCGTGGGAGACTGGTGAGTAAAGCAAAAGGCAGGCGTGAGAAGGAAGCAGAGGAGAACCCTCAGCAGATGACCGTGAGAGAGTTTAAACATTCCAAGGAAAGGCATTTAGTTCCCCCAGAAGCAACAGGGACATCGGGACGTATAAGTGAGCATGCCAAGTGTAATTAAGTAACTTAACTAAGAGAAAGGAAAAGAATTGTCATATTGAGAAGGAGGGAAATAAGTGGCAAACAACCCCTTTTCTAATGTGGGAATGTACACAGTGCAAATAAGCGAGAAACAGAGAGAGGATAATATACCGGGACGACACATTATCCAATATAAACAACTTTTGGAGTGGGATAACACCCCGAAAGAACAGAGGTCCTGGCAGGAGAGAATACCAGGCAGTCAACAGTGAGTGAATACCAGAGGCCCTGGCAGGGGAGTATACTAGGCAAATTAAAGTCTATGAATCAGAAGTCCTGGCAGGACAATATACCAGTGTTAGGGAGAATTATCATTCAATGGCTAATTTCTCTTACCTAGTGAGTCCCTCAGCAGCTTTGCTGGATTTCTGGAGTTTACTTTTTTCCAATTGGTAAGAGTGTGAGCATTTCCCCCACTCTTACCTTTGTTTTGCCATGTGTATCTCATGTTTTTGTGATTGTGGACTCTGGGGCTACTGAAGTGGTGTGCTCCACTCTTTTGTGTGTTACACAGCACCTTCAGTGCAGTGACACAGGGTTGTCTTTTAGGCTTCCCACTGACTCCATTTCTGGGGCTGACTTCTGTCCCCCAGAAAAGGGTAAAGTTGCCACAGATCCAGTACTTTGTATTTGTATTTTATTTGTATAGCGCAGACCAGGCCCGGAGGCTACCGGGCGCATATCTTGGAAACAGTGGTTACAGTGGTTACATAACAGTACGATAATTCAAGTAGCATTTAAGTTGCACATAGTAATAAAACACGTTGGTAATTTGTACAGTAATACATAGGTTATCAAAAGTTTCAGAGTGCAGCTTGGGCATCGGATGTGACTAGCCAACATTTGGTTCTGTGTTTGAATAGATTAAGGGAAGGAAGGTTTCTGATAGTAAGGGGGACAGAGTTCCACTATTTGGCTGCCAGGATTGGGAAGCTGGATCCACCGGCTGTTTGGAGCTTGTATCTCGGGATCAGTAGGCTCTGGTTCAGGGTAGATCTTAGAGAACGATATGGGGTATACTGCGAGAACCGTGAGGAGAGATAGATGGGGGCCAGGTTATTCATGCATTTGTAGGTCAGGGCAAGCGATTTTAGTGAGATCCTTTGGGTGACTGACAACCAATGAAGGTTCTTCATGACCAAAGTCCTAGCAAGTCCTAGCAAGGGTAATACAGTTGTGAGTGGAAAGAAAAGGGCGACATGCTGTGATCAACTTGCAGGTGTAAGTGGCGGCGGCCGCAACTGCATTCGTTTGCCTGTGAAGGGAGAGAGTGGAATCGAGGTAGATTCCAAGAGTTTTGGTATCTTTGGAGACTTTTATGGAATTTCCGTCGATTTTAAAGGAGCTAAACATGGGGTTCAGCTTGTTGAGTCTTTGCTGTGTACCTAGGATGATGAGCTCTGTCTTGTCGTCGTTTAGACAGAGCTCATGTTGGGCCATCCAGGTTTGGATGACAAGGTATATGTCATTTAAGGCTTTCGAGTCTACTGTGTAATCACCCGTGATAGGGATGAGTATCTGGGTGTCATCCGCATAGTTAGTGTAGTTGACACCCAGATAGTCAAGCACATCAAACAGGGATTTAGTAAACATATTGTAGAGGGTAGGGGATACGCACGATCCTTGGGGGATAAGGATTAACCCTTTCCAATACTCCATCTTACATGGAGTATTGGAAAGGGTTAATCCTTAGCCCTTTTTATCTGTACCTCCTAGAGCACTGTTTTGCTCTTTTAACATTTAGACTTGGCTGGTGGCAGTGGTATTTACCCTAACTTTTCTACCGCGATTAGACTATACAAACGTGGTATTGTTTTAGGCTATTATATTAGCCGCGAACATAAACCCGCTTGACCAAATACTCTTTCTTTTTGCTCCGGTCGGGTTTATTTGCCATTTCTTTTTGTAAAAGTCCTTCTTGTGTTTTACTTTGCGCAGCAAACCAGGTTTGCCTTCTTTGTTTACTGTCTTTTGGCAGGCTTCTGCCTGGGTGTCTAGGTGGGCTGAATGTGAGGGAGGGGTGTAGTCACCCCCTGCACAGGGTATCCTAGGAAACACAAGTCACACTTTGCCATGATTGGCAGAGGTGGTTGTCCGGGCTGGACAACCCCCTGCTGCGTGATTGACAGCCAGGCTGTGTGAATGGGGGATTTTCGCATAAAAGGCAGGACTCTTGGGCTGGAAGTCAGAGTCGCCACTGGAACTACAAGGAACCAAAGAGAAGCGGAGAAGAATACAGCTGCTACAACTACCCCGTCCCGGTGAAGCCCTGCTGCAGTCCTGAGCTATCTACCCTTCGATGACCAGAGAAGATCCAGTCCGGAGTCTTCTTCCCTTGAGCCTGGTGGGGTCAACCAGCTCATCTTCCACAGCCAGAGGATCCTCTTCATGGTCGAAATCACTGCACACTGCTGCAGTGGTCCGGATAGCCATCTGAAGAGCCTCTCCTGTTTTTAAAGGAGTGCACCTTTTATTCACCTTTGCTGCTGCTAGCTTCATCCCTGGGTAGTGCAGACCCCTCCAGGCGTCCTCCTTCTCATCTCCATGACCGAAGCACCAGGAACCGTGGGTCTGCAGGAAACTACCAGGAAAAACTGCTGTGGCACCAGCTTCTTCCTTGAATAAGGTACTGTGTTCTGCTTTGAGGAACTAGGGTGAATCCCTTTTCTCCTCATCCAAGGCTTGCCCTTGTCTTTCCTCCTTCTTATAACTTTTTCTTCCTCTGTTGGCATTATCCAAGTACTCCTGGCAACGTTGAATCTTGAACTGTCTGACTGTGTGATCCTCGACAACAGGAACCTGGTTCCACTTGCGACTGGCTCCGGCCTATTGACTTTTGTATTTCTGTCAGTGAGTGTTCTCTGATTCTGTCTGCCTTGACAAAAGTATTGCCTATGATTTTTGCCCCAACTCTCTCTGGTTAACTCAAGTGCTAAGTGTGTTTTTGCCCCGGTAACATTTCTTTCCGCGGATACGCGTATCTTTCGTAAGACCGAAATGTCATTACAGTCAAAAAGTGATCGCATATGTATTCCCGGTAACGTCTTTTGTTTCACAACACCGGCCCGTTAAAACATAGGGTACTTACCTTGAGTTATACTGTACCAAGTGAATTGGTTGTTTGTAGTGTATTTTACATGTGGTTTTGAATTTATAGAAGTGTTGTGTTTTACAGATGGTTTAAAAATAAATGTACTTATATTTTTTACCTGAAACCTTGAGTCAGTGTTTGATTGAGTCACAGTAACTGTGGTCCCTTTGTGTAATCTCTGCTACTGCTCATATACTCTTGAGATAAGCCTGTCTGCTCCGCTACTGCTACCACTTTAGCATAGTAGTACAGGCTTGTACCAAAGGTGAACTTGTATTACCACTTGTCGTCTTAATTGTGTGTAGTGGTTCCTAAGGGCACTGTACGGTTATGCCTAACAACCAGGCAAAGTTAAGCTTGTGAAGCAAAAGTCCTGTTATGGGGTGTATACCAGGAAATTTGTGTTGAACAAAAGAGAAGGAGTTGTATCACCTGACAGAGCGATATATCCGGTGTCCTGAAAGAAACCAAGATTATAAAGTCAGACAATTCTATGTGCAGATCTTTTAATTAGCCAAGAGAAACATAAACAATTGTTGTATATATACAAACAAACTAGGAACAAACAGAATCCAGGAGGAAGGAACCACTCCCCGGAACTTTATCCTTGAAGATGCCTATAGAACCATTGTATATAAAATCTCAAGAAGTAAAGACGAATCCAGGGGAAGGGTGCTAGCCCCTGGAATCAGGGTCTTTATCCTTGAAGAACTTTGTTGGAGGCATGTATTTTTCCTTTAGGAACACTTTTCTAAACCACCCAAGGTTTAAGACATGTTCCTTTTCTTCTTAGAGTTAGTTTTAATGTGAGGGTCTGAATAGAACTTTGGACATGGGACAGTTTGTTTGGACACTCTGACACAGATGGATCCTTAGTTTTTGGTTTAGGTAGGGAATCTTCTCTTAGGACTGGATCAGTGAGGCATTTCCCCAAACCCTTTTGCTTACAATAAAAGTCTTTAACTACAATGATGGCTTCACAGTGAGTAGTGCACCTCCTTCGCCCCTTTAATAGATGCATGGATCAAGGGAAGGCTATATACTCCAGAGATATAGATCGCAGAAGACAGAAGAAGAATACAAATAGCAGTGCAGTAAGGACCAAAATAATAATAGTATCCAAGCAAGGCTCTATACAAATATGAGTCTTTACTAAAAAACACTGAATCACTACATGCAAATCACTGCTCCTTGCAGGATAAAATATGCAGTAATTCAGGTTGGAAATATGCTCATAGGCAGGCAGTTAAACCTGGAATTGTACTGCATGAGAGATATACAACATGTGTAAAATGCTTACTCTAAGGAGACACTGCATTTTTTTACATGCTGCACTGCGAGGTCCAGAAAGCCCAGCTGCAGTGAGGCAGGTCCTGTGTGGCATAGTCCATCAAGCCGCCTTGCTACTATTAAACTTGAGGCCGACGCTGCAGCGAGAGTCACAGTCAAATGGCAGACTGGCAGATGGGACGCGGAGCCCTTGTTAATTTTTTCGAGGTAGCAACCAGCAACACTGATGTCGCCAACTCATTGTTGGGTCAGATCTCTACAGGGCTGCCTACAGTAAGTGAACAATGCATTGATCGTGGTGTGCATGAGTCAAGTTCAGCGTGCCCTTACGCTTTACGGCAACACAAGGGTTTTTTGCATGTATAATTAAGGCATCACATTATAAACACCCTGAGGGCGCTAAAATAACAAATGACGTTCCAACGTGCATTATGAATGAGTCCGAACCATCGGACATACTAGACACTTAGATAAGTAGATTATTTGTGCCTTCTTTACATTTCCTACAAAGCAAGCTTATAGACTATCATTGGCACTCTTGAGTCTACCTCTACTTTTCCTAATGGATGCCTGGGGGTGGCTATGCCTAAGACCAACAACACGCAGGAGGGACAGCAACCTTAGATCTGCTCAAGATTCGGAGGCAGGACACGGCCCTTTCTCTCGTATTGCTTTTGACCTCGCTTGGAAGGGGAGTGGTGCTGAAGACTGCCATTAATCCTTCTAAGTGCGCCCCTTGCTTCTCTTTTGCCCCTCATCTTGGCAGCCTCATCCCTGTGCCCCCACTTTAGGTGGAGGAAGCACTCTGCCATTGCTCTAGTGGCTGTGAGGGCCTTTCATGATTGCCGCCACCCAAGGTGGTGAAAACAGCTGATCGTTGCTGCTCTGCAGAGCTTTGCCCTGATAGGCTGGCCATTGTTTTAGGGGACAGAGACCCCAGAGGCAGCAGGTGAACACCGGCTCCCTCTAGAGCTGCACTATTTAGGAGCGAGAAGTGCACCCTTGCACCTCTTTGGCCCCTCATATTGGCAACCTCATCTCTGTCCCCTCGCTTCCAGTGGAGTAGGCACTCTGCCATTGCTCTTGTTTCTGTGAGGGCCTTTCATCATGGCCGTCATCAGAACCTCGATTGACTGCCCCCCCCTATGATGAGCACTTAGGCCATGCTATCCCTCATATGAAGATAATCATTTAGTTGGAATGAGAATATTGGAGAGAGAGTAGGATTTTAGACGAGGGGAAGAACTGGGTTTAAGAAAGGAACTATGTAATATGAGATTTTTTTTGTATTATCTATGAAATTTTAAAACGGTATATAAGATGTCGTTTTTTAGGCGGAATTTGTACTTTTTTTTTACCTTCTAGGATATTTTTTATGTTAATTTATTGTTGTGTGTGTCTTGTTGTTTTATGTTACTCACTACCCTGGGTTGTATTCTTTTCCTACTTAACATCTTTTTTGGTGAAAGTTTGTAATAAACTAAATGCTGTAATAATAAAAAAGAAAACAAAAAACACCAAAGCCTCCTTTAATCTTTCCACTTTGTCTTTTACAATCGCGTACTGTCTTTACATGCATACTCTTTCCGCTGTCTATTAACCACCTTGCATGTCCAGCCATATGCTGCCTCCATCTTGTGGCCTGTTACTCGAATGTTGATGCCCTCTCTTGCATTGCACTGCTGACCTGGTGCACGCTCTGCCACCAAAGGCACTTGCAACTATCCTCCAAATTGTGCTGTTTTAGTGCTTTTTGGGAAATTCAAATTTAGGGGTGCCTTACAACTGTGCACCTTCCTCATTTCTCCCATTAATGCTGGCACTAGATGGGAAATACCCTTGGTGCACTTCTCATCTTCTAGGTGCATCATTAATGTCTATCACAATGGCACTGTCATGGCCCAGGGTCCTCAAGCCAATCTTACCCTCTTTGACCGACACCTGCCGGCCCTCATCAACTTCCTACATTATCCTGCTACTCCTTCTTCCTCTCTTTCTGCACCTCCTACACCACCTTCGATGTGTGTCCCACCCCCCATTCCCCTGCTCGGAAAACCTTGAAAGGTGGCGACTGGCTACATTAGCTTGATCTGCAGTCAAACATTCTTCTGACACCTGCCTCCTTCTTGAAGACTTTAATCTCAATATCCTCTCTCTCACCGAGACGTGGTTCAATGCAAGCTCTGTCACTACTTTTGACTCCCTCCTTCCTACGGCTACAAGATCCACTCAAGTCTCGACCCAACCGACCTGACGGTGGAGTAGCCCTGATCGTCCTTGAGTAGGTCCCTACTTCTCTCATACTCACCCAGCATTACTGCTCCTATGATAGTCTTGCCTATAAGCTTGGTGTCTATCCGACTCTCTCTCTCACCCATGCCACTATCTACAGGCCGCTGGGCTCTGTCTGTCTTCCTATCCGAATGGGCTGACTTCACCTCTTCTCTTCTGACTTCTACCTCTGAACTCCTCCTTGGGGACTTCAACATCAGCCTTGACTCCACTGTTGCTGCCTCTTCACTCTTCCGTGATCTCTGTACCTCTCTCTCCCTCACTATTCTCCATTCCGGCCCTACCCACTCTGCCGGACACACTCTTGATGCCTTCATCCCTGCTAATCTCCAAGTCTCTAACCCACTCACTACCCCTCTCTCCTAGTCTGTACACTCTCTTCTCATCTGGGAACCCTTGGCCACCTGACTGAGGCTCCACCAGCACTGCCAGCCTCCTTCACAGTCATTCGACCAATGAAACGTGTGTCAGCTGCTGCGTTTGCCTCTAGCTCCATCCCTCCTCCTTCCCGATCACACTGAGTTTGTTCTTTCTTTACATGACCATCGATCTGGATTTCGAGCATCCAGAGCTACAGCAACTGCTCTCCTGTACACCAATGAAAAACTGTTAGCAATTTGTTACTCTAACTCACCTGCTGTCCTCATTCTCTTGTGAAAACAGAAAAATAATATGAGGCCGGGAAACCCAAAGGAAACACACCAAACACTGGTTACAAAGGAACATACAAAGTACTTTATTTTAAGGTCAAGCAGTGACAAAGTCAATGACAGATCGGATAGCTATCGGCCCTCAGTACAACACAACGAACTTCAACGGGGTTCGATGTATTCAGTGAGAGACTGTACATTGGGACATTCAGGCTTTTATACATTTCTCCCGCCTTTTGTCCAACCCCTTCGCGGGTTAACCATTCCATGAATGTATTACTGGTCTAGGGTCTCTGCCAGGTCAACTTTTGATATATATCAGTATGCGCATAGATCAGTTCCGTTGATACAGGTAATCCATTTACACACAGGTCAACAGAAGGACAAGGTCTCAGTTCACGATCCTAACAAGTGGCCTGTAGGCAAGTTATACATTAGCTGTACGGAGGTCATGACAACCAGATTCTGTTCGGAATGGCATTGTCCACCATTTTTATGTACAGGGTGACTTTTACACAGCAAGAGAATCTAAAATGGCGGCTTGATTCAAGATGGCGGCTTACATCAATTTCTAAGGTCAAGACCTTGCCGTAGAGAGTTATTCGCGTACAGTTTTAAGCAACTTGGCGTAGGCCAATATACATACAATCGTTACAATAGGAGGCATAATTTAATATCCAGTTTGACACTCTTTGACCTCTCTTACGCCTTTGACACAATCAACCACTCTTTCCTCATAAAATGGCTCCAAGATACCCATGGCATCTAAGACCAGGCACTAGATTGGCTGGCCTCCTTCATTGCTGACTGCCCCTCCCAGGTGCTACCGGGCTCTTTCTCCTCCACCACCACACTCTCTACATGCTACATGTGGTGTTCCACCGGGCTCTATCCTCTCACGTTGGCTATTCAATATCTACCTTGCACCTCATGCACACCTGATCTCTGCCTTCTCTCCTCATTTCCACTGTTACATAGATGACACACAACTCTTCTTCAAGCTCCCCTCCTCCTCCTCCTCCTTCTCCTCTTCTTCCTCCCCTATGATCCGGATAGCCTGCCTGCTATACAGCCTTGGTGCACCTCCACTGATCTTTATCTTAATGCCAGTAAGACTGAGATTCTTCCTATCGGGATACCTGCTCCCCGTTTCCCTACTGCACTCTGGCTGCCCTCTATGTGCTCTCCTCCTTCCACGGATGCCAGAAACCTTGGGGTCAACTTCATCCCCTCTCTCTCCTTCACTCCTCACATCTTGGACCTTGCCAAGAAGGCCCACTTTCAACTACACCTCCTTAGAGGCATTCTCCATTTCCTTACCTTCTGTCAGAAGCTCAATGTCTCTAGAGCTCTGGTCCTCCCGAGGCCGGATTACTGCAACAGCCTCTTTCTCAACCTACCTCTTTCCTCTATCCACCCTCTTCAACTATCCATAATATGACTGCAAGACCTATCCTTGGCCTTAAACCCAGGGACCATATCTATCCAGCCCTCAAATTTCTCCACTGGCTCTCGGTTGCCGCAAGCATCAAATTCAAGACCCAACCATCATGCATAAGGCTGTCTGGTGCATGGGACCATGCTACCTGCAACTCTGTCTCACTAAATACTTTCCTTCCAGATCATGTTGATCTTCTTACTCCAATTCACTGCTGGTCGAAAGCTTTTCCAAGCGGAAAGCTGGAGTAGATATCTCTCCTCAGCTGGCTCCCTTCTCTGGAACAGTCTCCCCCCCCTCTCTCTCCATCTTGAACCGGTTCTCTTCAAGTTCTACAAACAACTCAAGACCTTTCTCTTTTCCTCCTTTCCCTCCCGTGCTAACCATCCCCCCAGCTACTGGGATTGGCAGCCAGGTCCCTCAAGAGTCCAATAGGGTCCTGGTCATCTGACCAATCACGCACCCTCTTGGCCCACACCTACCACTTGGGTGGTTCATCTCAGCTGTGCTCTTACCTGGTAGGCGTTAGACCTCCCTCTTTGGATTGGGATATCTCCACCCATGCACTTACCTGTTGCCTCCTCAACAGGCACCTCTGGCACTCCCCCGCTCCCCGGGGGATCCTCTAGCCCCGCCTTTCCCTTTTTTCTAGACTTGTACGGTCCGAATGTCGCAAGGCCTAGTAGCACTGCTGTTTGTTTCCTTATTTCTTCCTTGTCATTTCCACTGTTTATTTGTTCCCTTGCTCCGTTCCCTCTTGCCTTGTGGTGCTTTGTAACACTGGCTTGCAGTATAAGCGCCATATAAATAACCAATAAATACATTAAAATAAAGTTTGATGTTCCTGTGGCAAAGCCAGTAAGCAGGCACAATCGGCAAATTACTTCATCCCGTGTTGTAGTAGGGATGGCCAGCAGCTTGGACTCCAATGTATCTTGCTCCCAATGTATGGTATTGGAACGTTTGTTAACAAAAATATACAGAAGACCAGGTAACAAACCTGGCCACACAGCCGCTCTCTGTTTAAGCCCTACCAAGGGCAGTGCAATTTGCAAAATTAGAGTCAACTAGTAAATGTTCACTGTATTTACAGAATGTAACTCATCCAAATAAATCTCTTAGTCGGGTCTAAAAGTAATATGCGTTTATCAAAAAGAAAATTCCAAGTTGGTCACTAATAAAATCTTAGTGAGGCCGCGGCTAACTCATCCCATAATTGTTATAGACATGAAGTGCCAATGCATTTCGGAGCATACAGCTCCTTCATCAGGGCAAGTCCAATTTACACAAACTCAAGGGATCGAGGTAGCCTGTAGAAAAAATGTGCGGGGAGTTGACAACAACTTCACGCAAGATCAAAGGTCTGGAAACCAGACCAAATCAATTCTTCAATCTGTACTCGTAAAGCTACGAGTGTACTGAGGCTGGGATTGCGGTCAAGCAGGGGACGCCGTTCCGCATTGCCAGGGAACCCTGGTTTCCAGACCTTTGATCTTGCGTGAAGTTGTTGTCAACTCCCCGCACATTTTTTCTACAGGCTACCTCGATTCCTTGAGTTTGTGTAAATTGGACTTGCCCTGATGAAGGAGCTGTATGCTCCGAAATGCATTGGCACTTCATGTCTATAACAATTATGGGATGAGTTAGCCGCGGCCTCACTAAGATTTTATTAGTGACCAACTTGGAATTTTCTTTTTGATAAACGCATATTACTGTTAGACCCGACTAAGAGATTTATTTGGATGAGTTACATTCTGTAAATACAGTGAACATTTACTAGTTGACTCTAATTTTGCAAATTGCACTGCCCTTGGTAGGGCTTAAACAGAGAGCGGCTGTGTGGCCAGGTTTGTTACCTGGTCTTCTGTATATTTTTGTGTTCTAAGAGTCAGGGTGTCTCCAGACTCATCGTAGCCAGCTCCTGTGAATTTTTTGAAGATGATTTATAACCTCAACTTTTTTTGATCCGTTTGAAAGTAAATTTAAACAGGTGGTGCCCACTTACTTACCTTCCTGCTATTGGAACGTTTGTTGCCAACTGTACTGGCCAGATGTGATCAACTATTGGGTTTTGAAAGTCAGCTGGAACGCATTCGCAATTATTATATGTTGTTACACAATACGTCTAAGGCACAACCGTCAACACTTCACAGCCTGTTAGATTTTGCTAGGCAGGCGCTCCCATGCAAAAATGTCGCTTGTTTACAAGAATTGTTAACTGAGCCTTTACCCGAAATAAACAGCCCTGACAAAACGGGACACGCTGCGGCGCAATTGGACGTTGTCATTGACTTGATTAATCAGTCAAAGGACAGTACAACAGGAAACACAAGGCCCACAAGTGTATCAGACAAGCATTGGCAATGCCAATCGTTTTGGCTTTTCTTGTTGTTCTTTGTATTTGGCATTTAAAGGCACCAGGGTGCAAGGAGGAAAATTCAAAGTTTTAAAGGAGAATGTGAGAAGGGATGCGGGTGTGCAATAGAAAAAGAAGGTGAATAGAGGAAGGGAGGAGGCCATTTATAGAGGGTGCATTGGTGATGAGCAAGGGGAACATATGAGCAAGAAAGGGTGAGAGTGTAAGAAAGCAGCACAGAGAGATAGTAACAACACAGAGAGAGACAGTGCAGAGAGAGCCAGCAAAGAGAGAGCACACAGATAGTGAGCACACAGAGAGAGAGCACAGAGAGAGAGAGTGCATAGAGAGAGCCAGACAGCGCAGATACAGAGAGCATAGACAGTGCATTGAAAGAGAGAGACAGCACAGAGAGAAAAACAGCGAGGAGAAAGACAGCGCAGAGAGAGAGAGAGAGTGTGTGTGTGACAGGGCAGAGAGAGAGAGTGTGTGTGGCAGGGCAGAGAGAGAGACATTACAGAGAGGGAGAAGGAGTGACAGCACAGAGAGAGAGAGATATGTGTGACAGTGCAGAGAGAGAGGGATAGAAAGGCAGCACACACAGAGAGTAGCAGCACAGGGAGTGACAGCACAGAGAGGGAGAGATATTGGCGGAAAATGCCATCAGGAACCCTCCTTTTAAACTGGCACTCCATAATAAATCCGCTCAGTGTTCCCTGTGCAAAACTACATGCTTAAAACGTATCTGTATGAAAGACACTCAGAGTCAGCAAAGGTAATGCCTGGGCGCAAGAGTGGACCTAAGCAAGCGCAGCATGCTGCTCTTAGCACCTACACCCTGTCATTATCCCCTCAACCCGACCTTACTTCTTTCACAAACCTCGAAAATTCAAATGCTCCATTAATGTATCACCCAACTGACAGAACACATTTTGCAGTTAACACTCATACTTCAGCAGCAAGCGTTCGTCCTGCTGCGCCATCTGAACATACGCATCTTAAATTCCATGTATACCGTGTGGCACTGCCACGTCCGTGGACGATATAAAACAAAAAAATAAAAGCTGTCCCGTGCAAGTCATAAATTACATAGGAATTCAAATCATCCCATGTGGCCCGGCAGCTATAAAAAAAAAAACAGAAACCACATGCTGGCACCACAAGTGCCGCTATAAAGACGACATGCACGTATTAATGCAACCGCCCCTACAAAACACTGCCGTGTCATATTAAAGCCTCCCGCCTCGTGCCACTGTGACGCTCCGCCCTTCATAAAATATCGCACATGCCGCCCAGCCATAAATGCACTCACTGTTATACACAACCCCCACATGATTCTATCATGCACCTTTTGGAAACAAATCCCTGAACTCTTACGATATGACGTAACTGCCAATGCCACTGAAAGTTAACCCTTTTCGTGCTGGAGAGGCGCACCACAGAGACGTAGCCAGGATTGTCTAACAAGCAGGGCCTGCAGCTAATATAGTTGGGCCCACTGCAGTGACATTAACATCAGCAAATGCCCACCCAGCGCTGCTGAGTGGGCATTTACAGATTTTGTGTGGGCCTTGCCCGCTCAGGCCCTACCCTGTCTATGCCTCTGACGCACCACAGCCTGCGAGCGCGCGGCAGTATAAAGGCGGTCATCAGGGAGAAGTGACCTGGTAACGCAGCAAGAACCCTTCCCCTCGTGCAGCGCCGGCGACTGCACTGGCCAAGCAACACAGCATCGAGACCGATGCGGGGGCATGCTGGCATATGCCGGGAAAACGACTCCACTGCAAATACTTTCCCATCGAGGAAAGGCAGCGTCCGTTGTGAAATGAATAACTCGAGCACGAATCCCCCAACCTGCAGCGATGGTGGCTAGATCAATTGCACAAAAGTACAATTACGAGACTGCATGGGGCGAGTGACGCAAACCCTATTCAATCATTGACCTCTCAGCTGACCCACTCCAGAGTGAAATGCGGTTTGCTGGTGCCCGGGCTGCGAAGAGAAAGCACAGCAGGACTGGGACACCATTTCGATTGCAGAGGGTCAGGTTTTGAACGGACAGGAGGTGTTAAGGCCACTGGCTCAACTCCCTAACATGAATACATAAAACAACGTTCATGTGTCGAGGAGTGGAGGCAAACGTATCACTACGCCAGAGCGCCGCAGCTGCTCGGAACTCTTTAAAGCACATCAAATGGATAAAAAGCAAGACCCAGCTAGTGCTTCAGCCATTTCATGGCCAAGCGTGCGCAAGTTGCCATGCCAATGCCAAACACTGCTCCTGAAGTCCCCTTTTAATATACAGTAACTATGATTTTGGCGATATTTCGGTGGTTACACCCAGGGGCGTTGCTAGGGGGGGGCTAAGGGGGCTATAGCCCCTGATCTTTTGGTTGTAGCCCCGGATAGAATCTCAGGAGCTACAGCCAAAAGACTAGCTAGCCCCGAGTCCCAACAGTTCTGACATCAGCTTAGCCCCGGGTCTTTTCCAGACCTAGCAACTCCCCTGGTTACACCACCAAAACCAAAAAAGCAATGCCAACTGGCTTGAAGGGGCCTGTTGCCGGTCTGGCCTCACCTATGGACCCTGCGACTGCGGGAGCCGTGAGACAGCATCTTCCAGTTAGGACTCTGAATACGACTGTTGATATTGAGGCTGTAGGTCCGATTCCACGAAATGGCACAAAGAAAGTTTCCGCAAAATAAAAAATAAAAGAAAAAGGGGATAAAACGAAGGGGCTACAGGGCGGAAGTCTTATTCAACCAAAAATCGGCACCTTGTTTCAACCATGCCAACCTGCAAATAAACGAAAAAAGAAAAGAAAATCGCTGAGTAGGAGAAGGAAAGTTTGATAATTCTGGAAAATATACGAAAGTCTCTTCGAACCTGCTCCTCCCTTTTTTGTGTCTGGGAAAAATTGACCTTCTGTCTTGAACTGTCGCAAATGTTGCTATAACATTAATAATTTGACTACAGTGCTCAACGCTTGCAATTCTCCTGACCCCGAGGTTACAGTTATTAAATCTAGCGCAGATGTTGTAAATACATTGACAGAAGAGTTGGTGCTCACAATCAAGATGAATGTTCTGCCCCGCCTCCTCTACCTCTTCGCAGCACTTCCTGTTGTGACACCCAAGACTTTCTTTGAAACACTGCAGTCCCGTGTCCTTCATTTTATTTGGAATGGTAAGAGACCTAGAATCAAATCCTCCACCTTAACCCTCCCAAAGACACATGGTGGTTTTGGCCTCCCCGATTTCCGACTCTATTATAAGGCAGCCCAGCTCAGGGTGATGTTGGAACACATGCGAGATGACATGGGCACATACTGGACGTACATAGAAGACATCCATGCCCACCCGAAAAAGGTTAGAGATTATTTTTGGGCCTCTCCTAAGGTTCTCCCACTCCAGCTAAAAATGCACCCCACCTTGGCAGCCCTGTGGGCGCTATGGAAACCTAGCAGGGCCAACAAGCCCCTAACCACCTGGCCTTCCCCTCTATCCTCACTCTGGGGGCCCCCTATCGACCTAGACACAAGAGGCTTCCGCGACACACAGGCCTGGTCCGACTTGGGCTTGGAAAGAGTCTCCCAGCTGACACGAGAGGAGGGCTTTATAGAATATGGCAGCTTGCTTGAGGCCCTGGTAGATAAGCCCCCCACGATTTTTGAATACTTACGATTGAAGGGGATTTTGTCCCAACCCCGGTGGTCCGAACAGCTGAGCCGCCCCCTCACCCCATTTGAATCCATCCTGGCCAAGAGTACATCACGTAAGGGTGCGCTGTCCAAATTTTATTTGGTCTTGATAACGTCCGACCTAGAGGGCAGACAACCCTTTAAACGCATATGGGAGGAGAGACTGGGGATGCCCTTGGATGACCATACCTGGAAGGCCGTTTTTAAAGGTATTTTCGCGGGCTCTCTATACACGGCTGCCATGGAACACAGCTTCAAAATTCTTCATTCCTGGCATCGCCCTCCATCCCTGCTGTCCAAAATGTTCCGAGACGTATCTCCTTTCTGCCCCAGGGGTTGCCACCAAAGGGGAACCTGGTTTCACATGTGGTGGGGATGCCCTATTATACAGGTTTACTGGTCGGAACTACTTAGCTGGATCAAAGATATTGAGGGGTTCGGTCCATCCTTGCACCCACTAGAAGTCTTGCTGGGTATCCCCTTGCCGGAGACGGAAACAAATCTTTACCCCAAAGTCATTGGTGCCATGCTGCGAGCTGGAAGGCTGGCGCTTGCCCAAATATGGAAGAGCGGCCAGGCCCCCTCCAAGGAAGAATGGCTTCATAAGCTTAGGATGATATTCTCGTGCGAAAAGCTTACAGCAATAGCGAATGATACCATGACAGATTTTGTACAAGAATGGATGGCAGTCCTTCTGCACGATGATTGTGTCACCATGCGCTTATAGAAGGGGCATTGTACAGGCTCATAACAGAGTGCGCCTGATCCGTTGACTCTTAGTAACACTCATCCCACCGCCTTCTGCTGAGTTAACCATTGCGGCTAACACCGCCTGTTTTTCACTTCCAAGCTGTATACATGTTTGAGGGTTGAATGGTTGAGTTGCACGAACTGGACCCACTCTGTGCCCACCAACAACTGGAGAACCTGGGAGGAGTGTTGTGTCTCCACTCTACTGTTGGTCACGCAGACCTGTGTAATTGTATATAATTGGCGGGCCCTCACTCGCCCCTCTTAGACCTGGCCTAGCTTCCGCTCACCTACCTTTCATATGAACCCCACTGTTCCCAGTGCTACTCTTAATAACTGAATGGCTCGCATTTGTACTTCCCGAAATTTCATATACTTGTAACACCACTAAACTTTGCTTGTTAATTGTTTGGGGGGGTGGGGTGGGAGGGGGGGATTCGGGAAAAGAAGTTAAGAAAAATGTAATTGAAAATGTTACCGACAATGTGTTTTTTTTCCTCTGATGTTATTTGCTGATCGGGTCGGATGTTCGGCCCGACCTTATTTCTGCCTATTGTCAATAAAAACTAAATTTGAAAAAAAGAAGAGTTGGTGCTAGGACAATTGGAAAACCCCTGTAGTACCATATGGCACGGAAGGTTCATCGCTTCCGCCAGTTCTTGGTAGTCGCCCAGGTGAAAGAGGTCCTTAATCGCGGGATAAATGCCTCGACTTGATTCAAGTAAAAATGAAACTGAATGGAAGAAGAGAGGTAGCTTTTTAGAGTGAGCTAAAGCATCCTCAGACTGCTAAAGTGGTAGATTGGACATGCTTCTAAGGCTTCCTTACTAGCAAGCACAATAAACAGACCTACACATCTTTTTGTAGACTTTTCTTGGATTACTAGGGGAAATATCCACCTATTTGCTGAAGATGGCTTTTTTTCCCATATGACCCCGATTCCCGTTTTAATTCTGCAGGAAGTGAGGAGCACTAAGGATATTGCTCTTGAGGGCAGGTTTACTGTACGAAATATTTCGAACAAGGGACCTTTAGGTCGACCGAAGGGGGGGTTATTAATTGGTTGTCCATCGGCATGTTCGTTAACAAACTTACCTGTTGACTGCAATTTTATCTTGGCGGACATTTTGACTTGGGACTCCCCTAACGCAGGGCATCTGACATGGCTCATCATTAACATTCATGATCCTCTTGCTAATTCCTTTTGCAATGTGTACGTTAGTCAAGGACTTAGTAGCGAGCTTTAATTCAGAGGGCATGTGATAATCTTGGGGGATTTTAATGCTAAGATTCCTCCGAACCCTCATGATTCTGAAGCATTCCGGTTGACCGAGCTTAAGCAAACCACATTTGATGCCAAGGCCAAGCGTGGGCTTTTAGTTGAAATGACCTGGACGTCTTTATGCTTAATGGTAGGGCCAGCTCTGTTTTTCCCTGCAATTTTACAAGAGTCACTATTAATACTGCAAGTATTATTGATTATGTATTTTTGTCTTCGACTCTGCTCGCCACTGAGGCTGACCTGTGTGGTATACAGCATGACGAAAGCAACCACTTTCCATTGTGCGTAACAATGAATATGATTACACCTACGATGCTAGTGGAGCATGATTGTAGCATTCAGGTTAACACAGCAGGGAGTTCAGTCATTTGGAACGCTGTAAACTTAACTTGAAGACTGCAAATCAATTCACGCTGTTGAAACCGGTATCTAGCTTGGTAGACTTCGTTGGGGAATCTAATTACACTATGCCCCAGCAACAGCTTTTATGTTTGTGGAGGCTGAGTATCCGGAGGTGGTCTCAAAGGTTGTCAAAATCTCTTGTGCCTTTTGGGGTCTGCCGCGTGATCAGCTTAATCGGCATACTGGCTGCTTTGATGTAAATATTCACAGAGCTAAATGTGAGATGCATAAAGACCTGCATTTTATTGCAAAGATGCGAGGTGGTCACTTCGAAATGGTTCCCTTGATCAGGGACCGTATACGTGAATATCGTTTATGGCTAAAAAAAACACCAGAATCATTTTAGACATGATAGATGGGGCAGTTTGATTGCAGCCATTATGGCAAAAAATAATAAAGCCTTTTGGAACTTGGTCCGTGGCACCTCCTAACCCAGCCTTCTGATTTCTAGTGTTGGTAAGGCTGGCTGGGACAAATCTCTAAGTGCTATTATAGGCCAGTCGACGCAAAAGAGATAATCAAGGCAGATCTTTCTGCCGTTAGACGGGAGTACTGTTTGGATAAGCCTGATATTTGTGCTATTACCCAGTCATAAAAATCTTCCTGGGCCCCCGGTCCAGACGGCCTAAGTAGTGACTTACTTAAACTTAATCCAGCATGGTAGGGAGATTTGTTGCACCAACTTTTTTGTACCATCTCCATCAGTAATAAACTTCCTTTAACATGGACTAATAGTTTTATAGTTTCCGGTGCACAAGAAGGCAGGACCCAAAAAATGATTGCCTGTTAGCATTGCTGGACATAGCATCTACAGTGTTTGGCCGCATATTACTTGTTGAACTATCCAACTGGGTATGGTGAATAATACTATCCCAAAATTGCAGACTGGATTCAAAAACCTGCAGGGACGTCAACTAACATCTTGCCACTATCAAACGTCCTGCAGTACACTTGGCTTGTGCGTAAGAATAACGTTTATGCTGTTTTTGCGGATCCTTTAGCCGTGTTCGATTCAGTCCCTCTGTAAATATTGTGGAACAAGATTGGCCTGGGAATACCGTTGGGGTTATTGAGAATATGGATCTCCTTACACTCTAGTGCAACAGTCAGGGTAAAAATGGATGAACAGGGTTCATTGAACGATTCCATTGCTACGCACATGGGCCTTAAGCAGGGGTGCATTTTAGAACCCTTGCTATTCAACTTGTTCTTGAGTGATTTACCCTCTGCTCTTTTGAATGATCAGTCAGCTCCTTCTCGCATGGGCTTGGAAAGATTGCCCTGGTTCGCATGGGCTTCGAAAGATTGCCCTGGTTCGCATGGGCTTGGAAAGATTTTCCTGTATTGGTTATGCAGATGATTTTGTCTTGCTTGACTTAACTCCTTTGGGCTTGCAATGAACTTTTGATTGCTTGGTTGTCTATTGTGAAACTAACAGCCTTGGGATTAACTTAAGCAAGACCAAATCTATGCTGTTTAGCAACCAAAGATTCGAAAGAGCAAGCAAAAACAAACCATTTACAAAGAATTAGTAGAGATTGAACATGTACAACAGTATGACTATTTGGGGGTATCCTTTGAGAGTCAGCTAACCTGGGAACCCCATTTGAATCGGATGAAGGAGAAGCTTTGGTTGGCATTGTCAGGACAAACGTTTTTTGCTGCCCAGCAAGCCGGCTATTTGTTGATCAGCCTGGTAAGAATATACATGGCCAAAATTAGACCTTTGCTGCTTTATGGAGCAGCAATCTGGGCACCCATGTTACTACAAAAGGCTATCATACTGGAGGGTATCATGTAAGATCTCTGTTGAAACTGCCCCCTATGACCGCCCTTGAAGATCTACTCCTAGAGACCAACTTGCACTCACTTGAATTTGCCTATAAAATATCTAGCATAAATCTCTATGCAAAGATTGTTCAGGCCAAATGGGGGTTCTCTTTCACTTGCTAATGGGCTATTTGTGGACGTTGATGTCTTAGACTATAGGAAACTGACATTTTGCGGAAACGTCTTAGATATTTGTACTTGGGTGGATAGCAGGTGCATTTCTCCCTTTAGTCAGTTCTCGAGGAAGTTATTACATCATGTCAAAAAGGAATTGCAGGCCACCGATTATGAGCAGACAATGGTTAACTTAGCCACTAAGTCCATTGCATCAGAATATGTAGTACACATAATGACATCTGCTGGAAGCAATGATTACCTGGCTTATGGCATATCCTTAGAATAATATCATTGCTACTTATATTGTTTGTTTGTTTATTTATTTGTATTGCGCACAAGACCAGAGAGTATCAGGGTGCAGTGGTTACAAGAATTCTCACAGCTTGGGTTACATCAATAGGTTACACATGACAGATAGAAAGATCGAGAAAAAAAATAAAGCAATGAGGTAGCAGTTACAGGTTATCACATAGAGAGAATAAAGGTACACGCAAAAACACTATTGAAATATCTTAGTAGCAAAAACTTTAAGGCTATTTACAGTGTAGAAAGGGTGGCAGGCCTTAGTGATCAGTTGTCTTGAGCCAATTGATGCAGTTTTGTCTAAAATTCAAATATGATTGATCCGCTCGAAGGGATGTGGCAAGGAATTCCAGAATTGAGCAACGTTGACAGGAATGCTGCTACCCCCGACCTTCGATAATTTACATCTAGGAATAGTAAGGCAGTTGGTGTTAACTACAAAGTGGGCCCAGTTGAAGTTCTTCTGTAGCTTCTCTTGGTAAGATAGCTGGGCGTGGCATTGTTCAGGGCTTTGTGAGTAAGCGAGACAGTTTTTAGCTGGGTTTTGTCATTGGTAGAGAGCCAGTTATTTTGTCGCCTGATCTCAGAGATAAGCTCTCTCATTGCTACGCCGAGAGCCGCTCTGTGGGTGTTATTTTGGAGAGTGTGGATTCTTCTAGTAATGTACTTATTAGAACCGATGTAGAGGGCGTTAGTGTAGTCCAATTTGGACCGGATGAGGGCTCTAGCCAGGGTAATACAAATGTTGTTCAAACGAAATGCTTTGCCAGCTCTGATGAGTTTGCATATGTATGTGGTGGCAGATGCCATGGAGTTAACTTGTTTGGTGAAAGTGAGAGTGGAATCGAGGTGAAAGCCTGAAGTTTTTACCTCGTTATCAACTTCAATGGGTTACCATCGATTATAATGGAGGTATATTCGTGGCCTAGTTTTTTGAGATTATTGGGGGTCCCCAGGATGATGACTTCAATTTTGTCATCTTTCTGGCATAGATCTTGAGTTGCCATTTTTGCCTGGACGAAGAGGTAGACTCTATTCACCAAGGACAATTCCTTGCCGTAATCCCCAGAAAGTGGAAGGAAAATATGGTTATCATCTGCGTAGTTGGTGTAGGTGATACCAAGATAGTCCAGATCATCAAAAAAGGGACTTGGTGAAATGTTGTACAGGGTGGGTGAGACACAAGATCCCTGGGGTACTCCGCATGTGATAGGAATGGGGTCAGCAGCTGCTGAGGCAGAGAAGACCCTCATGGTCCTATTGCTTAAGAATGATTCGATTCAGACTATGGCTTCCTTATAAAAGTGCAAAGCTGAGTCTAGATGGCTGCATAGGACCTTATGATACAAGGTCAAATGCAGCTGAGAGGTCAAGGAGGAGAAGGAGGGCTGATTTCCCCTTGTTCCTGAGCTCGTTGATTTGGGCCTTAAGATCGATTAGTGCAGTTTCCGTTCCATGTTGTGGGCGGAAGCCTGATTGGTGAGCTCCTAATAAGTGGTGAAGTTCCAGGTATTTTTGAATTTGTAAATACGCGACGTTATCTAATATTTTAAGGAGAAATGTTACTGTGGTAATGGGCCGGTAGTTAGTTGGTATTCCAGGGTCTAGGGTTGGTTTTTTTAACAGTGGGAGAACCCACGACTCTTTAAGGTTGCATGGAATGGTACTGGATGCGAATGAGGCATTAATGAGCTTAGATATGAAGGGAGTAAGATCCCTCGCTGCATCCTTGATAAGTTGGGCTGGACATTGGTCGCCCTGGCAGTTTGAGGGCTTGAGTGATAGTATGACTTTTTCAACTTCCAGAATAGAGATTTTAGAGAAGTGGAAGTGGGTAGGCAGGGTGTGGGGGGACACTGGTGTGTTGTTAGGTGGGGTCAAGGTGGTTAGAGATGCTTTTATTTTTGTGCAATTTTGTCCTGAAGAGTGGTGACTTTGTTGGCTAACACATGCTGAATGTCAGAGCATCAGGTTTTGTCTTTAGTACTGGTTTCTTGCACAGGGTTTGGAGTCTCTAGTTCTTTTAGAATCGTGAAAAGTTCCTTCATACTGGAGTTAGCTTGAGAGATACGGTGGTTGTAAGATTCTCCTTTGGCCAGGCAAATTTATTTTTTGTAGAGAGATGATATATTGTTAAGTTTAGTTCTATTTTCCCCTGAAGGAAGTAGACTCCAGGAAGCCTTGCAGCTTCTTTTTTTTCAGTCATAGGTCTTTTAGATGTGGGGTGAACCACATTTTCAGTTGAGCTTTGGGCTTACTTTGTCTCATTTTAGGCAGAGCAATGGAATACAAAGTTGCTGTCATAATTTTATTGTATTCATCGACTAGCAGGCCAGGATCCATGCTGTCAGGTAAAGAATTAAGGGTGGGGAGAATAAGAGGGATAAATCTATCCGCAGTGATATTTTTTTTGTTCCTTGTTAGTGTGGGGGAGCAGTAGGAGTAAGGAGTAAGTATGGGTATGAGTTTGGTGGTGACTAGATTGAATGCTAGGAGGTAGTGATCAGTCCAAGCTCGAGGGGTGATGAATGTGATAGCGGCGTTACAGTTATAATCCGCAACCCAGTCGAGTATTCTACCTTTGTTGTGTGTGGGTATATTGACCATTTGAGTGATGTTGCTGGTAGTATTTGCGTGTTTATCTTGTGGGTCGTTAAAGCCCAAGGTAAGGTCTCCTAGTAAAAGTACTAGTGAGGTATTTTTTCGATTGTTTGAGAGAATAGCAGAGATGTCCTCCTCAAAAGACCAGATGGGGCCTGGAGGTCTATAAATGAGGTGAATGGTATGAGTCTGGGAATTAGCTAGCTGTAGTTTAGCTGTGAGAATTTCACAGGATTGAATGTTTTAGGAGGGGGCTAATCTCAAGGATAGGCTGGATTTGAAGATGATGGCAATACCTCCTCCTCGTGTCTTGCATCTATCTGCTCGTAAGATCGTGTAACCGTCGGGAAATGCTACCATAAGCATAGGGCCTGCGGCAGGGTGCAGCCAGGATTCGGTGATGGCAAGAAAGTCATATTTTTCTGCCCGAATCAAGTCATCAATCTCTAAGGCATGTGCGACTAGAGATCTGGCATTTGCCCCCTTAAGAGGTGGGATGGGGTGGTCTGGAACAGGCGGGGGAGAGAGGTTAGTAACAGCACCAGTAGGTTGTTTGGCGTGGAGGTGCTTCGTTTTTTTAGTTAATTTGTTGGATTGGTTGGCCGTGGTGAGGGGAGGGGAGGTGAACTGTTGTCTGTCGGTTTGCCTTCAATTATGGTTTGGCTTATGGGAGCATTATTTCTCTTGAGATCTGGGTTATGCATGGTTCTGGCAGTAGGTTCAAATCGTTTGGTCAATCTCGATCGGAGTCTTGTGTTCCTAATGTCTGTGTTACATTGTCTAAAGAAGTAGGATAGATTCTGTGGGGTATTCAAATTGCTTAACAGCAGTCCCTGTGTTAGGTTAATGGGTTGAGATAACAGAGTTGTTGGGTTGGTCATGCGCATAGGATCAAGATTGTGGAGGGTCTAGTGAAGCTCATTAGTGTAGCTAGAGCAAGTAGCATACCTTAGGTGCCAATATTAAAAGTAGTGTCAAGCATAATGTGGCAAGAATCAGGTTTGTCCTTATGGGTTGCCAGATAATGCTATATTAGCTAGGTTGGGCAGGTATATGCGTATTAAGTTTAAACTTCGTCAAACCCGATGTTATAGCAAGAGTAGCTAGTACATTTTGTTGATTGCGAAACACTTAAACACCTGCTAATGGATTGTGAAACATTTGCCACTTTACGCAATAAACATTTTTGAGCACTTGGAGAGGGGCGCAGTATACCTCAAATTTCATTTGGTGGACCGTCTTGGAAGGAGATGGTGAGCCTCATTATAAGCCTTGTGGTCCAGGAACTACGGTACCATTAAGCATGCTGGTACCGTAGTTTCCGGACCGCCATACTACGAGCTGTGCTCGCGGGCGCCTGTCAGCCAGCCAGGTCTGACCTGGTGGGCAGAGTGGCACCCGCGAGCACAGCATGTCGGATGCACTGGCTTGTGCCGGTGCATCCGAGCTCCGCATTCCCATTCAGCCCTATGGGCCGAATGGCGATGGGGAGTCCCTTATTGCCGGCACCCGCAAATGGGCAATAACTGGGTCCGCCGAACTCGGCATTACACGGTTCTTGTCCATTCGCGGGTGCTGGTAAAAATGCAACTCCGGCGGCAGTTGTAATGAGGCCCAATGTTTGTTTCATATATCATTTGACAAACCGTTGTTGTCTCGTGGCAGATTTGATAATGTATCTTATAACATCTGTGGGGTTTGTTCTGTTTTTCAGTTTGATTGTAAGTCAATTTATCGTACAGGTGGTTTTCCTTTTTGTTTGGACAAGTAAGAGTGCCTTACTTTAGTTGCTTTTATTGTGACTTGTTAAAAGTGGTGGCTTTTGTCTGTTTATTTAGTAAATGATGTATAAAAAGCGTAATGTCTATATTATACATTTTTTTTTTTATTATTTGTTTCACAGATTTACATGGTTTTCCTTATTTTAAACCTTTAATCTGTTGTAGACAAAGTTTCCATTTTTTTGTCTACCCCCTTTCTGTAGTTCATCCAACTTTGTTATTCGTTCCGTTGTCTGTGTCACTCCGAAGTCCTTCCAATTTTTTAAGTATTAAGATCACCATTCTTACAAGCGCTAAATTGATCTTCATTATTTCTCCTTCTATAAGAATCTTCCACCAGTCTTCCGCGCTCCTTGTGACATAGTTTCTAAGTAAATTGCCCAAACATTGCTCACGAGCTTCTCGTAGTCCTATGCAATGGAGTGTGAGATGTTTCAGGGTTTCTTTTTCTCCTTTGAGCTCACACACTCTACATATTGCGTCTCTGTTCATGACTTTCCTCCTTTGTAATATTTCTCCCATTGGCAAGATGTTTAGTCTAAATCTTAGGAAGAGAGTTCGAAAGTACCAATTTGGGAATAAGGTCAAATAGCTAGGAATCTGGTTCAGTTTTCTCGGTTGTGCCCAGATTATTATACATAATAAGACGTACTTATGTACACAAAATGAGGAAATAGTTGAAGGAAAACAAAAAGAACCACTATATTGTCTTTGGCCAAAGTAGGGAATTGGGAACCTAACCAATCTTTAGGGCACAGGGAGGCTAGAATGTCTGGGAATGAATAGGCCTTCTCTGTCTACACTCCACGACTCTGGAACCTCCTCCCCATCAACATCTGACTCACCCACTTGCTTCTACAGTCCAGGAAGGAGCTCAAGGGCGTCCTTTTCAGGGAATGGGTCCTCCCTTTCGCATAGGTCCATACACCATCTACTCCCCACCATACCTGAGACTGGATGATCTGATCCCCAGTCTTTCCTTCCCTGGTTACTTGTAGAACCTTTGCTAACAGTTGCCCTCCCTCGCCTGTTGTATGTGATCCTTGCTCCCATGTTTCTCTGCTCCCTAACCTTGTTCTTCCTCCTATGATGCTAAAGGGCAACATTGAGCCCCAAAGCTAGGTCTGTGTTAAGAAAATACCCTAATAATAAAAATAATAATATCTAGTCCACAATTTCTCTACCCTCCTTTCGAAGGGTAAGCAGCGTTGAGCTGGTGTTCTTGCTGCTTCTCTAAGAGGACAAGCAGAAGACTCAGTCCATTCTCCTCAGTATAGCAAGCTGTCTCCAAAATGCTCAGTAGGCAGAGATGGCAGGACGCCTCAACTGGCTGAAGAAGAATAGCAGGGGTCAGGTGCAGAAAGCAATCAAATGCAGAGGCATCGGGTGGCTCGATCAGGATTTTGGAGGTGACTGGGTATCTGAAAATGAGCTCGAATTCTGAATACTGAGCAGGGCAGGGCTAATGTTGGCCGTTTAGATGTGCTGGAGGACTATAAAGTGAACCCTTCACAGCTGGAGTTCACGTTGGCATTTCCCACACAGGCGGAAGGAAGTATGCTGCATAATATACACTTGCGGTTTTACCCATATTTATTTAGTTTGCGCCAAAAAATGAGTGACGGAGCCCAAGTATTTTCTGACATACTTGTGCGTCCCTGCCCCCTTGTGGCCCATCTACCTTTGTCCCCGCCCTCTGCAGGTCCTCCCACTGCCAGCTAAAATGGGAAAAAGGGAAGACTATTGTAAGGCTAATTCATGTGTTATCAGGCTCGTGTTGTTTACCTTATTTTGATAGTAGGCCTCGCTACTTTTAATGGAGCTGCAGGGGCATGTAGCCATACTGTGCTGTTTTTCATGTGACAGTGCCATCATTCCTGGTGAAGCTGCTCTACCTTTATTGGAACAAGACTAGAGAGAATGCAGGAGCTTAATGATAATTCAAAATAATGCATGTAGCAAGTGGATACCTAACAAAACCTAAGCTACACAGTGCCAACCACACCCCTGGCAGCTCTGAGCAACATCACAGTCTCCCCCTCTTCTCTGGGCTACTACACTTCACTCTAATGTACATTCTGAGTTTGTAGTACCCTGCAGAGATGTATTAGTATGTCAGAGCTCCCAGCTTGACACCTTTATACCAGAAATATTCACTTACTCCACTATTGCTGTGTATGTGTGGTCACATCTCAGACAGTGTCATTAGGATCTGCCAGAATCGTTCTTTGGAAAACACGCTAGTTTCAATGTTATCAAAAAACTGACAAAGCTTATGATTTAGTTCTATGAAATTAAGTGTTCCAAGTGTCAAACCTCAGGGAGGTCCTTGCTGAGCGTTTGCTCTCCATGCTGTTATTACAGTTTGGCAGACATGGCCCTCATCAAGCTTAGCAGCGTTACACTGTCTCTGGACTTGCCTGGTGCTGCTGTCATCCTCTGCTTCGCTCCTACTACCCCAGTTGGCTGCCAAAGCAAGCAACTGTGTAGTTCTGACCGCAGCTGCATGCTAGGATAAATATAGCATTCACTGTGTCTACAGCCTGGCCTGCATCTACTTGTCGGAGAACCTGGTGCCAGCAATAAGGGACAAGAAAGGGCTGAGCCTGACGGTGTATACGCCCAGTGTCCCACCACCACCTACACAAGCATGGATCCATGCACTGCCTGTCACACGCATAGGCTGTGGCCATCTGTTGTGCTGAAGGGCGTGCATAAGTGTGATCCCAGATGCAGTGGATGTTTGGACGCATTCACCACATCCTTACCCCCCATGCTGCCCGTTATTTTAAAGTAGCAGCAGTGATGCAGCAGCACGACTGATGCTGGCTGACTGGAGCAGAATGCTGGGTTGGCCAACGCAATCGGGACAATAGCTTAGGGGCAACCTGCTCGCCTTGGAAGCAAGATGACACGGAGCAACACCGGTTCGATCCCCGGTTCCGTGCTTAGAAACCTTTGGGTATTAAGCGTGTTATAAATAACCTATCATATCAATTCCATTATTGTCAATGAATTCATGGAAATGAACGAGCTGTCCCAATGTCACTTGAGCCACAGTTGCAGCCCTACTTAGCAGTTTTATGAATTAAACCACATTGAGCTAGGCACGTGGAGTCAGTTAGACCTCACCCAGGAAGGCGTATGTGCTGCAGCAGTGGCTGCTCACACGTCACAGTAAAAGTATAAAGAATTAAGTACAGTTGGCAAAAAATGCACCAAGCAGATTATTTTCATGACAGTTGAACTGAGATTGTGAGTGATGGTGTTGGAAAATAAGTCCCAGGGCACAGCAATGGCAAGCACCCACACACATTAAGAAATGCTGTTTCCACTCTGGGTACTGTCACACATTGGTCATGGATCAATCAATCAATCAATAGGCCAGACAGCATGTACAGTTTACATTATTTATTAAGGGGCTGGTACTATTAGGCTCAACAAATAAGGGTTTACACACTGCATCGAATGAATGGTCAGGATAACTTCTCCAAGAGCAAGTATTTTCCTTAGATACTTTATCCAGGAAACTGATCAGCCTAATCTCTCCGGACAAAAAGGGTTCCCAGTCCTTTGACACACCAATGGTCCTGGTTATTTCCGGCTGCGTGGCACAACAAACGTCACGCACAATCTTTTAGGTGAAGTGCCCCCCACTTATCGTTCTTGCTCTTCCTGCTTTTTGTCCTGACTCATCTTAGGTGGCCGAAAAATCCTCGCTGTCAGCTTTCCAAAGCCCTGGTTGCACTGTCAGGAAGGATTTCCCAGGAACACGCAGCCCACTTGGGTCACAGGGCTTTCTTCAAGTTTAGCAGACTCTACAAGAGGCTGCACGTGACAGAGCGGCCACGCCTCACTCTTAGAAGGTGAGCAGGATGGGTTAGCAGGTACAGCACTTGGATTGGCACGCAATAATGGAATATCCACACAATTTCTTTTGGTTTACATAAAACCCTATAGTTCGTAAACAAAATATATACATTAGCCGATACAATACAAACATTAATATCAAGCATATAATAAAACAGAGAGGGAGAAGGAAAAAGGTTATGCTCAAAATTGATCAATTAGCTTTAGCGCTTTTAAAAATGTCGTGGTCATTAAAAGAGCTATATTCCTACTACTATTCATTCATTTCCAATATCCACACAATATCTTTTATGTAACAATATAACCTACAAAGTATTACAGTTACAGGCAAGTTAATACTTATGTCACAAAGGGCTGGAAGCACACACTGTAGGGTATATTTACACAATGTACATAACAACACCAAAATGTAGCCCCTGTGTCATGTTGTTACAAGTGGGGTTTACGTTCCCTCCACATGGTTATGCGGAAGGTGGGATTAGGGAGGAGGCGGGGCCCAGAGTAAGGGAAGTGACAGGGAATTGGGGAGTGGAGTTGAGAACGGTCATCCCGCCTGGGCCTCATTGATTGCGCATGAAGACATAAGTGTTTGCATGCCACGTGTGAGTGTGCCTGTCCTGCTACCCCCCAGCTACCACTCGTGCAACCAGTAAAAAACACTGGTTGGGTAATATGTATAAGTTGTAAAAAATAATGGAGTCTCTGGCAACCAATGACATATTGCTGTTATGTGTGCAGCATATAGATAGTGTCCTGTCTGCGCTAGGTTACAACTGATTCTCGTGATTGGAGCAGCAGCATTCACACAAACATTGTGTCTATGCCCAAGTACACAGATGAAATTATTATTGAGTATGTGTGCCTATATGTGCATGTGTCCTATTAAATCTCAAGTTGTCTTCTGTTTGATACCTTTCACATAGAAATCAGTTCTTCCTTATGTCCAAAAAGCATTTCTTTTTATTGTGCTATTGGTTATGTAGAAACCTTTACACATATTCTAAATGTTCTAATGTAAACATACTAATATACATTAAAAATAAATATCACACAGTTCCATATTACAAATTCAGCTCGCATATCAGCACCACTAGTATAAAATATTAATAACAAATCCATATACCTGTCCCTTACCGTAATATGGAACATGTGCTTAAAAAGAAGATATAATATATATAGTTGTTACTTTATATGAAGCGATGCAATTGCACCTAAAATCTAGTTAAAATATCCAGTATAGGAATAATAATAAAATAGTGACTAATATATACAAGTCCATGATAGATAGCCATCCATACATAAGTCTTATTATGCAGGGATGAGTGCTAAAACATTCCTCCAGACACGAAATGCCGCAGCAGTGATTACAATAGACGCTGCACAGTAAATAGTATTCCAAAATTGGTCACTATCAATATGATCTATGTGAGTAACACATTTGGAGTAGCTTTTAGAATAATTAGATTGTGATTTCCCGCATATGGTGAGTAGATGGCGGGCGGACTCTATATCCAACTTGCATAATCAGCACAATCTCTAATTTCTAGGCAATTTATTTCACCGACCAGTGTGCTCAAATGTAGGCAGTATGTTGAATCTAAGATATTTGATGAATCTTTGTACTTGAATTGAATAAAATTTGGCTAAGTAAGAGCACGGCCGTTTCTGAAGAAAACTCTGATTACTATTTGCAACATATAGTTTCAAATTCACCAGTCTATCAATATTGAAGAAAGAGTATGAAACAGGCAACAAGGAAAACACTGCATTTATACTAATGCAGTGCAGTAATTGAAATATAAAATCCCCGTCCAGGGTAGGGGTAGTTTAGCTCAGTGGCAACACACTTGTCTTGGAAGCAAGACTACGCACAGTAACACAGGTTAGAATCCTGTGTCCACGCTAAAACCTCTTTAGTATTAAGCGCCTTGCAAATAACCAATCATAATGTAATTTATGTCAATGTGGGAATAATGTAATATTAGGCGTGGAAAGGAGGGAAAAGAGAAAGAAGAAATTATTATATTGTAGGATGTTAGTACACCCATTCCTTGTTCTCATCCATAGTTCTGAGATTAGGTTTATTATTGAACAAAGGTGTGGGAACCCAGGAGGGTCTAAAACCATGTTTTAGCTCACTGTATCTTTCACAGACTAGAAATAGCCATTTGCTTATCAGTCTGGTCCCATTCATGAGGGCAGTCCAGAACCAAAATGCTAGGCTATTCTCCTCTGAACAAGAGTGCCATCAACAATCTCAGACACGTGTTTCAGCCTAGTCGGACCTCATTGTGAGGAAAGCTTAGCCTCTCCAAGGCATAGTGAGCAAGTGGTCCACGTCTGGATTACCCTGGGTTCCTTACAGTATTACCCCAAGTTTTACAAATTAAGCAAGGGTGTGGGAGCTTCTTTACTGAGAACAAACAATGTTCAAAAACCCTGTTCTATGGAATTTCTCCCACTCAGGGGGTGGAGGGGGTTACAACCATGTTTTAGCTCACTGCACCATTCACAAAGGAGAAATATCAATTTCCATATAAGGGCCGGTCCAACCCACAAGGGCAGCCCTGAACCAAAATGGTAGGCCATTTTCCTCTGAACAAGAGTACCATCAGCAACTCCAGTCACGTGTTATAGCCTAGTCGGGCCTCATCCGCGAGGTGAAGCTGAGCCTCTCTAAAGCACATTGAGCAAGGGGTCCATGTCCGGATTGCCCAAGTTTTACAAATTAAACTAGGGTGTGGGAGCCCATGTATTGGCTCCCACACTCCTGTGTAATTTTGTAAGTTACCCAGGGTAATCCACACGTTGAACCCTTGCTCACTGTGCCACACAGTGCTAGGGGAGACTGAAAATTTTTCAGGCTCAGTCAAACTTCACTTTAACTATTGTAATCTTAGTTAGCAGACTTTAAGTATAGTCTAAAAATAGTTGCAATATGTTTAGTAAAACAGAAACAACCTAGCAAAAGCCCATTCAAGTAAACCACCTTACTCTGCTGCTGCCTTTCAGGACCTTATCTCTGTTGTTTATTTTTCTTGGACCTTACTCTGAGCGCTTTGAAACCACGATGGTCGTAGCACCTTACCGCTCCATTGAAAATAGAAAGGAAAAAAATGGAGCCCGAACCAGGTTACGTAAGTGTATCAAAGTTGGAGATAAAGCATTGAGAGGAGTCTAGATCTAGATAAACCTAGTTTCAAATGTTAAAACACTGCTAGCATAGTTTGACTCCATTTAATAAAGTTAGAGCAACACTTGTTAGGAATTCTAGGAGGTTTAAGAAGTGTTTGTATGCAGCTTTAAGATACGTGAACACATCTCTCTAGCACTACCAGAGCCCTATAAACATCTGAAGTTGTTTGGGAAAGTGGAGGACTAGTTAATGAAGTAGCTCTTAAAAAAAACCCAGACCGCTCAGAATCCAAGAAAAAATTTAAACTGGTAAGTAGGGCTTTAGGGGACCAGCCAATAGCAAAAAATGGTATCAGGTAATAAAAACGCAGCAAAAATGTCGCCGGTAAAAACAATTGCAGCAAAAATGCCTTGGTTTGACCCGGTAAAGGCGTACTCCATTATACCATTTAAGGGCAGCAGGGGTTGCGGGGGTGTCCCATGCTCCTCTTAAATGGTATAATGGGTCCAGGGGTTGCGGGGGTGTCCCCCGCATCCTTTACATGATTGTCGCAGCAAAACCACTGCATTTTTGCTGAGAGTATTTTATATTCCCAGCCATTTTTGCTGCAATTTTAAGGCACGGAACCGAAAAAGTGGGATAAAAACATGTGTTACCATTTTTACATAGGAAAGAGTTAGTACACTTGCAGTCCTAAGGTTCTTTTCCAGATGCAATGGATCCAGAATCCTGGACAATTAAAGGAGACCCACAAAAGAGAGTCAAGCTGAAGGGGAGGCCCACCTGTAGCTATGGGGAGCCGAGAAGAGTGGCAGAACTGAAGGCAGATCTTAAATGCAGTAGCGGTTGCCCGCTACAGAAGCAAAATGAATTCTTCAGAGCCCTTGACAACTGCAGAGGAAAAGAAAATGTGCAGCCAGGGCATGAGGGACAAAGGCTTGTTCTTGATTTCCTACTGACTCTGACCAGTGGCCGATCTTGCAGCACTGGAAACAGATGTTGGGGAAATTAAAGCTGCGGCTAATTCCTGGCTGTGCTATTCTTGAAATACAAAGTCTGTTGACTTTACAGGTGTACTACTATGATTTCTAAAGCATGTTGCATTTCCTGGGGCGTGAAAGATATCATACAGGATTCCCTGAATGGGCAGCACCATATGGGAGCATCGTGAGGTGAGCCTCTGCAACAACCTGTGGTATGGTAGGGGTTCCCAGGGATCCTCTCTATACCACCACATGGCTCAGCCTCACGCAGTGGATAACAGTATCTGGCCCCCTTAGTTACACCTACAACGACCTGTAGTGTCAAGCAGAGGACTTTGCCAGGTTCTGAAGGAGTTGGAAGATCAGTCTTGAGGAGCAGAGGAGGAGATAACAGAGTAGTTGAGGAGGAGTGGAGACCCTCAATAGTAGGAGGAAAGGAGGAAGTGAAAGAGAAGCTGAGAGGAGGGGCAGAGAAGAGAACATCAATGGGAGTAGAAGAGTAATGAGGAGAGGAAATGGATGGAAAGAATGTACAGGATCAGTCACGAGAGGAAACAAGAAAATCAGATTAGAGTGTTGTGAATCTTCAAGAAGGAAAGGTGATAAAATGACCAGAAAAAGGAAGAAAAGAAAGAGACCCATAGTACGGAAAAGCATAGAAGGAAAGAAAAGCAAGAAATCAAAGAGAGAAAGGGTTGGCGTGTGGCTCACCTACTACAGAGACCCCAGAGCCGGTGAAGTAGTCTAAGTCATAGCAGTCACAAGAAATCTGAAAAGGGACATACCTCAGCAAAATAACTGTTCCAGGTGAAGCGAGCAGAATCCTAAAGAGTCCAACCCACATCTTGATAACTAGCGCAGGGTAAAGTTGTGAAATTCCGTTCCACCAGCCGCGAAAGCGAAATCTCAAAGATTTTGGTCTGTTTTGCCGAAATCCACCATTGCCACTCCTGCATATCAGAAAGAGTGGCGCAAAGTTTCCCGTGCTGTTTCAAGACCTGAAACGTGCTGTGCAAAGTTTTCCGTGTTGTAAAGTTTTCCGTGTTGCTGCGCAAACCTAGCACATGTCAAAAGAGCGGCACACATTTTTCGTGATGCTTCGTGAACCTACTATGTATTCAAAAGTGGCACAAAGTTTCTTTTGCAGCTGTGAAAATCTAATTTGAATTGAAAAGTGCAGCACAAAGTTTCTCGTGCTCCTGCACAAGCATAGTAGGAACTGAACAAAAAGCTGCACAAAGTTCTGCGTGCCGTGCTTGAACCTAGCCTGAATCGAAAAGAGCAGAACAACAAAGTTTCTCGTGCCGCTGCACGAAACTAATACGGATGGAAAAAAGGTGCAAAGTTTCTTGTGCCACTGTGGAAACCTACCATGAATTGAACTAAAAAGCTGCACAAAGTTTCTTATACTGCTACACGAAACTAGATTGGATCGTGTGAAAGCGTGTTAAGTTTCTCGTGCTGCTGCACAAAACTACCACTGATCAAAAAAGATCCACCCGAAGTTTCTCATGCCGCGACATGAAACTAGTGCAGATTGAAAAAAGACCTACACAAAGTTTCTCATGTCGCAAACCTAGCATGGATCAAAGAGACCTGCATGAAGTTTCTCATGTCGCAAACCTAGCATGGATCAAAGAGACCTGCATGAAGTTCCTTGTCTTGCTACGCGAATCGATCATGAATCGAAAAACCGCCAGATGTTGCTCATGCCACTGCATGAAACTAGCATGTATCGAAAAAAAAAAGACCCATGCAAAGTTTCTCATTGCACAGCATGAAACTGACATATGAACGAAACCGGGCAAAATTTCAGTGGCAGTGGAAAAGTAATGCTGATTTCGGAGATCGGGCGGAAGCGTAATCCAGTGCGGATTCTGCACTATTCGCTTTGTGGACAAACATTTCACTCTCCCCTGTGATAATGTCCAGTGGTGTTGGTGCCATTGTGTTTGTTACAGAAGCCCTAAAGAATCCTCTGACACCCATGATGGTTCAAGGGAGTTGAGTGTCATGTTCTGCATTGTGTTAAGGGATGTACCTCACTCTCTCTTCTAGGTATAGCAGTTCCCATTCTAGCCCAGGCATCCCTAACCCCCAGTTTAGCTGATACTGCATGTTAACCCCTACTATCTAATATCGAGTTGTCTACTCACGAGGGCCTAAAGGCAAATCACACTATCTACCTGAGGCTCCCCCCTCAGGGAGTTCCATGGTATGACCTGCACTAGCCCCTGGGTTAGTTCTGAGGCAGGTGGGAGTGCCTTTCAAATACACAGGCCCCACTCAGTCTCCTCCCATCTATGCCCGTATGCTCCTCTCCCTGTACTGTATGTCTGTTACTCACCCTTCCTAGACCTGCTCTCCTTCCTGCAACTCTAACTACCACCTCCTTCCCTCCCTATGTCTTTCTCCTCTGTCCCCCTGACATGTAGCTCTCCTTCTACTACCTACCTCCACCATTTCATGTTACTACTCCCTCTTCAGCATTCCTACTCCCACCACCACACCTCCCTTATCCACTACTACCACCCACTCCACTTCTTTCACACTGTCACCTTCCAATCACTCCCTACACTTCTTCATGCACATCTCACTTTACACGCACACTCATTACACATTATCACTTGCTCTAAGCAATCAATACCTCACCATGTAGAAAAATCACCTCCAGACTCCAGTAAGCTGTCCTTCCTCCTACGGATCTCTTGGTGTGCCATCAACTCCTCCCCTGACATCACCTGAATAGGCGACGACTTCCCATTTTCTGTCTCCATACTTATTCTTCTCCTCCTTCTCCCATTGGTCTTCTTCTAGCCCTGTCTTACCCACCTGTGAAGTGTTACAGTTTACAAAAAGGCCCAAACAGGCATTATGCCCCACCCCTTTTCTCCACGTGGGGCTGCTGTGCTGCAGCAAAGGTGTCACCCAGCAGTGTATATCTCAGTTCCGATTTGGATGCCTTGTTGCGGTGGAGTTCCTGGTAAGTGTGGCAGGAATCTAGGCCTATTCTACATTGTTGGGTAATATGTCTCTCTTAGAGGGGGCTCCCATCTCTTCTGTTGGAGCCTGGCATGCATTGCTGTATTGCAGTGGTGTGTTGCAGTCACAACGTCCATGGGTCTGGCTGTTTCTCTGACCACTGATTCTATTTCTGGCAAGCCATATACTTCTCCTGGCTGGAGTGCGTGGCTGGTAGGATCTGCTGGACTTTTCCAACGATGAGGGAAAGACGAATGGCAAGCATCTCGTGGTCTAGGTATGCGGTGATGAAATTTGGTACCACTAATTTATAAGCAAGCACTTGAGGAGAGGACAGGAATTGGGGCCCATCAACTGCCACTGTCCCTCTCTGGGGTAGGACTGACTCTGGCGCCCATTGTAATAGGCTTACCACCCAGGCTCTGAGTGCTAGCTATCACCTCCTGACAAGGTTAGGTTACTGACCTTGTCACATCTAGGATTAGCAGAACATATATGAAAAAAGACATCTCCTCCAAAAAGCATGTGTGGAGCACTTAACCCCCCGCTGCCCCAGTCTGTTAGTTACTGTTTGATCAGCATCAGGAAGGTGGATCCCAAGAGAGAGATGGACAGACTGGGGACAACAGTTCTGTAAGGAAGTTTTGATTTGCTTGTTTGGTCTTCTTTTCTCCTCAGCCATTCTTTCTCAATTAGTTGTCTGTTATAATAAGGATCCTTCTATCTTGACATATGGCTTGTAGTTGTCTGTTGATCCCACGTCCTGTAAGAATACCTAAATGTCTTCCAGCAATGTCTATTCTGTTCATCTGGGATTTTAGGGAAAATCGGTCTCCCCGATCTTTTGTTTAGCCATGTCCATCTCTATGAAAGGGACTTAGAATTGTCCACAATTCCAAAAGCTAATCAATAGTGTCAGGCAGGAGTATTTGACCTATGGCTCTCTAGATATTTAGGACTGCAACTACCATGATCATTTGTCATTGACTATTCTGTGTAGGGCTGATGGTAGTTGTACTTCAAAACAGCAGGAGAGCCAAAAGTTGCAGACCCCTGGTGTAGGGTGTTCTCACTCTATTAGTAGGTATGTTTTAGCAGGTGATTGGTGGTCTCCAATGGAGTGTTCTCACACTTTTGCAGAATTTCAGAAATTGCATTTCTCATAGAGGAGTTGCTTGTGGAGATTAAAAATGGAACAGGTGATCTTTCCTGAACAAGCTTTCCCAAGCTGGCAGCTACTCTTTCCAGATCCTGTCACCTGGAGAAGAAAAAGACTGACTCTAAATACATTCCTTTGCTAATCACACCTTGCTGTCCAGGCACCAGAGGTATATTATGGGTTCAACACAATTTTAAGGTTTTATCCCTACATGTGAATTGCATGTGAAAGTCAATCACTGGAGAAAAAAAAGACATCCTAGGTTGAACGCAGCTCAGCTCATTTCTCAGAATTCACCATTGTATGTGTGGATTATGGAAAGTCAGACATATGAGATGGATAAAAAGACATGTTAGGCTGTGACATGACTTAATTAAAGAAAGGAAATGCCTTTAATTGCCCTACTGCTAATGGTGGTGGTTGCCTATACTAAGAAAATACAAGAAGGTGCTTGTCAGGATGTCTTCCAAAATAACAATCGCCCTCTGTCCTTAACCTACTCTATCCTGTTGCCTCCCCTACCACTTATTATAACATAACACCAATACGCTGATGGAAGTGTTCTGCTGCCCTCTTAGCTTGGGATGACTGGCACGTGACCCACACCTCTTCATTAGTTCCATTTCTCGTCCGCATTTCAGTCTTGGTCTCTGAAGATAGTCCAAAAAAAAAGTCTCTATTTCTCAGGTATTCCATGTAGAAGGACTCCTGACCCCCACAACAAACTTGGACACGTTCCGAAAATCCGACAACTTCTGTATTCTCTTGACATTCTGTTAGAAAGGACCTCGTAAACACTTCAGCAGGATTCTCATAAGGTCACAGAGTACTTTCTCAAACTCAAGAATCTTTGCAGTATCTCTAACCCTTTCAAGGGTACCTCTGAGTCCAACTGCCCATCTCCCCTTTCTCTGCGCTGGCCATGAATCTGCGTGTTGGCGACGTTGTTCCGGGAAGGCGGCGGTAACTGTAGAGCTGCACGCTTGCACAAATCATCCCCCCAAAAATATTGCCTATGGCGAGACAGACGACCATATGTACGGCATATGTACGGCGATATTTTGTCTGGGGATAATACGTAGCGATACCCAAAAGACTTGATATGCTGGGACACCACCAGCCTGTAAGCATTCTATGAGAAAGGGTTGGCAAGTGACACATCTTCAGGCTAGCCCAGCTCCAATCATAGTGGCAGCTTTTTAATATTAAAAAAGGTAAATGGGGAATTGCTTCCGTTCATACCATAGCAAGATTCTTTGAAGACAATGTGCTTTTTATGAATATCTGTCCAATGTCCAATGCTGAGGCCACAAGGACATTGCAACAGATATGAGAGAGAAAACAGAACTTCAATATATTTTTGTCAGGGGTCTGCATGTTTAAAATACACCCTATTCTGCTCATGCATGATTGTTATTGAGCAGTCATTTACATTAATGGTATACTTCTCCTGAGTTGGAGCTTTGGTGCTGTTAAAGCCTCACACTTGTATAACAATTCCCTTTACTAAGATGAGTAGGCATTTTAATAAAGGTAAATGTGCACATTTCTCTGATGTATGTAATATTTGCTGACAGGGTGATATGTTGCCAAACAGTTTCTTCTGGTATGTCCATAGATGGTGCAAGCAGAAATCGTAGCTATGTGTCTCTATGGTGGTCGGTCAAAATACCGAAAATAAAATCTCGAATTACAAAAAGCAAGAATTAAAAATCTTGAAAAAAAATATCAAATTTTTTATTTATTTATTTATTTATGTGTTTTTGGGGTCAGGTAAGTAAAAAAAGGGGTAAAATAAAAAAAATGAAAAAAAGGGGGGTTGGGGGGGAACCCCCCCATTTTGAAAAAAACGCATTGAAAAAAAAAATTCGAGATTTTTTTTTTCGAGATTTTTAATTCGTGCTTTTTTTATCGAGATTTTAATTTTCGAGATTTTGACTATAAACCGTCTCTATATCGATCCCTGGGGTACAGTTATGAACCCTATGGGCTGGAAGGCCCCTTTCGGTAGAAGCCTCTTACAGAATTGTTTTAAGCACAGAACATTTTTTGAAAGGAAACCTTGAGCAGACCTAACATTGCATCTAATAACTTGAAGATCCTGAAACTTAAAAACTCCTGAGAGGTTTCAGCAAGCAGATGGAAACTTGGAACACTTCATGATGATGTCTTAAATGTCATGGCATCACGAGGAAATCTTAATGATCTAATATAATGTGGTCTTTCCAGCACTTTCTCTGCCGCTTTGGCAGACTCTTGCCACTCACCAAGATGATTTCTTACATGTGATATTTGTCATGGGGTAAATACCACTGAACATCAACTTGTAGGGATGTTTCACCACCTTCATTGTACTCTTTTAAAAAAAATGTGTTGCCACATTGGTTTGTAACAAACCTTTTGCTATTTATTAATAAAACAAAACACATTTGAATATACAAATGTAACACGCCAAAAACCATCAGTTGTCCACATCATATAACAATAAATAAGATAGTTCATTAATACCAAGACTTATTTGATCTGTATGACTGACATCATATTTTCTGTGTAATGTATATACCTACATGATCCCTGGCCAGCAACAATGTAGGTGTCTCATGTTCTCCTTTGGCAGTAATACATTTATTTCATGAAGAACTTCATTTATTTTCGAAAGAAATGACACTTGCTTGGAAAGCAGTATTCTTTTCCACAGATACTCTGATTCCTGGGACAACTCCTCATACTCTGGGTTGTTTAAATGCTTCTATACTATCTCCCTCTTACCTGTACACTGGGCAAGTAAATGTTTGATAGATTCCAAAGCCCCCCTCTTACAAGAGCAGCACATCCTATTCTCCCTCGCAAGCCCTATTCTTGGGCCGACAACCATCAATGATGGAATTAAATTTAGATGAAGTCTCATCCGGCTGGCCCTGCTTACACACGATGGGAATTGACTGCCAAATAATGGTACCTAGACCTATATCTGAAGGTAAAATCTTTAAATGAGGGATATAGCCTCTTTGTTCTTTGCCCACTCAAATTACTTTTGCTCTGGGGAATCCAATAATTCCCCTTCAGACAATTGTTTGTTAAAAGGACAAACCTTCTGAAAAAAACTGCACGACCTCTACTACTGGGTTGAGATTATAGACATCATGCAAGTCAACGAACAGTGAACAGTTAATGGGCAAAAGAACTTTGGGCCTCATTACAAGTTTGCCAGTAAACGTTAAAAGTGCAAGAAATCCGTATACTGGCACTTTTAGCATACCTGCACATTCCAAGTAGGCTGAAACACCATTGCTGGTAACACCGGCTCTAGAGATGTGAGTCGCCAGAATCACTGTTGCTGGTAACGCTGGCTCTGGAGATGTGAGTCGCCAGAATTACTGTTGCTGGTAAAACCGCCAACGGAATACTGGAAGGCTCAGACTCCTACACCGGGATTACAGGCACAACGGTATCACTGGCCAATTAGGAGTCTGGATTTGCTGGTATTACCGGCACAAATATGCCAGTAACAAACGCGAAATCCTGACAGAGTTACCGACACCTCAGAGCCGCCAGTAAATGGAGACAGGTGAGGGTAAACAGGCCTTAGGCGCACCCAATCCTCCCAGGTGCATCCAATGCACGCAGGGAGAGCAGAAAAGGGCCACACCTTTCCCAACACACACTTACCAACACAACCATGCTGTCACTTCTTTTTGTGAAAATGGAACTGGTGCTGCACCATGCAGACATACTGATGCTGGGACTTCAGTACCTTCAGTGGTGGCAGGATGCCAGAGACATGAGGAAGAGGGGGAGGATGCAGCAGATGGCCGTGCAGGTGGCGGGGAGGAGGTGTGAGGTGATCCCATGCAAAAGTCCACACCAGGAGGTCATAGAGAGCAGGATCGGCATAAGGACAGCCATACGACTGCTGGTAAAGCTGATGTTGGTCCTGCACTTTTTGGCCTCTGGCACATTCCAAAACTCTGTGAGCCAGCTGCACAGCATATTGCAGCCTGCATTCTCCAGAGTAGTGGTGCTGGTGCTGGAGACATTCCTCCACCATGTGGCCCAACAAACCACCCTCCCAACCACACTGGCTGAGATCAACGCCACCAAGGCCCTTCTCTACGTCATTGCGGGCATGCCCAATGTGTTGGCTGCACTGAATTGTATGCATGTGGAGCTTGTCCCCCCCACGCCTCAGAGGAAGTATATAGGAACCGGAAGCAGTTCCATTCCTTCAACGTCCATGACACTGACATAACATTATGCACTGCTGTGCACAGTTCCCAGGATCAACACACAAGTCTATGGTCCTGTGGAACAGCACCCTGCCTGTTTGCATGGCATGTCACAGAGGAGAAAGGACCTGGATGTTGGGTGAGTACATTTTGAACCATTACTACCTTGCAGCCTGAGTGAGAGGCAATGAGGCGGTGTTAACCATGCCATGAATGCAAGTACAGAAGGCACCCTGCACATGCAGGACACACCCGCAACACCCGCACAACCTTTGAACTGACAGGCCACAACACACAGGGGTGGAACATGACTAGAGATGCAGCAGTCACTGACTAGGCCATTGCAACCGGACATTAACACACAATGCACAGAAGGTGCCAGAATGCAATGACAGTGAGCAGGTAGACATGGCCTCCTATGCACATCAAATGTATGTCCTGGGCACCCCCAAGAGTCCATGGGCAAGCCTGCAGATGACATGTAGCAATAGCAACACAGGACAAGGCAAAGGAACACACACATGCAGAGACACAGCCCAGTGATGCATAAGTAGCTATGCACATGAAATGACAAGTACATGGCCGGCCCACACATAGTTGGCGTGCACTCTGGGAGTGGGGCAAAGACCAGGTGCAGTGCCCAGAAACCACAATGTTGCACATGTTGAGGATATGGGATGAGGCACTCTTTGACTCCCCCTTGCAAGGAATTGTACACTGCCTAACAACCGCTAAGGGACACTGCCCTGCCACCTGAGCTGGCATGCACTCTGTACATCAAAAGTGGCACAATCCATCACGACCAGCAGGCCAACAGACCACCTTCACGTGTGACCCTTACTGCCATCAGAAACAATGAATGCAGTGGTTCACAGGCACACACCATCCCACAATGGCATGCTGCCCTCTGTCAGATGCTTTAAACGAAATGAGTGTTGGCCATGAGCAGCGTGTAAGTATGGCCATGCTGGACTGGACACCCAACTAGTAGTATGATATGCATGCAAGGACCAGAATGTGAAACAGAGGAGCACAATGTGAAAAGGGAGGCTGTCCCCTTACATGCCACTGTCCATCAACTGACTTGACACTTGTCGTTCCCCCCTGTAGGTGACTCTGGATACTGTGATGAATCCAATGGGGTCATCACAGATTCCCTGGTGGTTACCTCCTCCCATGTGGCCAGGGGACAGCAGCCGCTACCTGATCCTGAATCTGGGGGCAGCGTTATGAGGGAGGATCACATTGGAAGGGATAGCCAATGGGGGATGTCATGGCTTCATTGGATAAGATGCAGTATCCCCCACTTTCCCATGAGTGGACTCCCAGTTGCCCAATATCGTAATGGCTTATTGCTATGTTAATTCTCCTTTAAGTATAACGAATCTTCCATGTGAACCCATTAAGAAAGACCTTTCAATTATCATGTATCAAAGACCATCAGTGGACTTCAGTTCCCACAATCCCTCAAGTGCTGAGACCAAGAAGAGGAGGGAATTGACACTGAGCAGCATATGTGGTGAACGTGCTAGTCATTTGACGAAAGCAACTGTGTGCAGGATCTTTAAAAATGGTCATCATGCTGCAAGAAGGAGCTCCAGAGAGGATGTGATCTCCCTAAGTAATGCAGAACAGGGAATACGGACAGAGGCTGGAGGCACAAGCCGGTGCGCAGAAGTTTGGGGCATGAGTTGGCATGCAGAGACCAGAGGCGCAAGCCGTTGTGGCAAAGTGTAATGGCTCACCGGCAGAGAAGCGGGGTGTGAGCGAACTGAACTGTGGAGATGGCAGGAACCGCCAGAGTATCCCTGGACATCCGGCAGCTAAGAGATGCAGCACCCTCCTTACCAGGAGCCAGAGAGAAGCCAGCATGCAGGAGCAGAGTCACTAGAGTGCCTGGAGAGATGTCAAAACTGTGCAGAGTGGGAAACCGGCAGCAAAGGTATGCTGCTTGAGCTCGAGGAAGCCTAGAAAGGCTGTAGTAAGCCAATGAGTCTGCCAGATTGTATATGAATAAGAACGGGCAGAACATTTTTGAACATTGTGAGATTGCAGAAAAGAAAGCAAAAGTTAAGAATGTTTAACAAGCGGATATACCAAACCCAGATGAAGGGTATATGCTACTCATATGATAAAGAGAAGCCCTGGCAGGAGAGCATTTCAGACATTTGAGAGTACAACATAAGTCCTGGTAGAAGAGTACACCAGGCAGTTGGAAGTGCATAAAGAGACCTGGTAGGGGAGTATGGCATGCACAGTGTCAATCATCAAGGAGTGTCAAGTACAAACAGTGTTTGTCTTAAAAGAAGGAACTTTTGTTGCAAGGGAACTTATAAGACTGAACTGTGTTCATCTAACAGGATTGTTGTGGGCCAATGAAGGCATAAAGAAAGGTCAATCCCAGAGACATTGTGAAGAATCCATGGGAAGCAAATCACCCTCTGGAATTAAGGTCTTTTCCACTTGTGAGTAAATTTACTTTGAAGCCATTCTACTTTTATTTAAGAACACATTTTTGCAAATATCAGGTTATAGACATTTCCCTTGTCACTTGGTTATATTGTTTTAGCGTGAGGGTCAGGACAGAATTTTTGGACACAAGAACGGCTTTTTGATCATGACATCCTGAAAATGGCCTCATCACAAGTTGGGCGGTAATTCGGTGCCGAGCGGAAATATGTTACTGCCGGTTTGTACAGCGGTATTAGCGCTGCATCACAAATTGGCATGAACGCACGCCTGACTCCATCCATAACGCTGTTAGCCAGCGGAAACTGCGCCAAAATAAGGGCTACCGCCAAAAAATCGCTACCATCAACGATCCCGGCGCTATTAGCACCGGCGGAAATTGCATCATCACTGGAATGGGAGGCATTGCGGCAGCCATTTTGAAAAACACAATCCATCAAATATCTCCACTTCCTGCAGCCATCCAATCCTGGAAAGAAGCCAGAATATCTCAGCAGAAGATCAGAGGCTAGGTGGCACAACATTGTCTGCAGAAACCCAAATTTTGTGAGGGGGACCTGGTGGTCCTCACAGATGAAGTAATTGCCCACTCTGATGAACTATAAGGCAGTCGGCAGCGTAAGATCACTGGACAGTGCAGGACAGCCATCTGGCATGCCATCAGCCAGAAGGTGACTGCAGTGGCGAGTGTACCCCGTGACGGAGAGAACTGCCGTAATCACTGGAACGTCCTGAGGATCGGGGTGCAGGAGACTGCTGCCCCAACACCACCAGAAGTACCTGGAGACTGGAAGAGGCACTGTGGAGCCACTGGTTCCCACCCTCACCAAATAAGTGTCAGCCGGGGGTGGGACACGAAGGACCACAAGCATGCATGCCATACGTCCGCTGCCCCAGCATGGACACCTTGCCCTCCCCACACACAGGCCAAAGGCCAACTGGCCACGTGTGTCACACTCATTGCTACAAGCATCCCCATGATGCTGTGCCCACATGCAATCTCCCCTGACCAACCATGCCCATTTGCCCATATGTGTGGGGTTCCACTCTGCACCATAGCAAATGTGTCTCTCATGCCAACACAGATGAGGGAACCATACCTGACAACATTTCCTATGTCCCTCACAGGCACTCACGCATCTCAAGAGGCATCAAAAGAATAGGAGGTTGCAGGACCATCTGGGAGCGGCGCATCCAGAACCTCAAGGTCTGCCACCACCACCACCCTTCAAAGGCCCAGTCACTTTATGCTGCGGCGGATGTTCCGCTGTGAGACACTGCAACAGAGCAGGGCCAAGCCAATCTCCACTCCACAGGCAACCAGACGAGCACAAGGCACACTGCACCCACTCCAGCAGCTGGAAGCTCAAACACGAGGCCACACCAGCTGGCAGGGTGACTGTGGAGACACAGGGGGACACCAGCCTGGTGTCACCGCCTACAGAAGGGCCACAGACCCCAGAGAGCCCTCCATGCCACCAGCATCCACAGACCCTGGATAGCCCTCCATGCAGCCAGCATCCACAGACCCCAGAGAGCCCTCCATGCCACCAGCATCCACAAACCCCGGAGAGCCCTCCATGCAGCCAGTGTCCACAGACCCCAGAGAGCCCTCCAAGCAGCCTGCATCCTCAGACCCAAAGCAACCCTTGATGCCGCCGGTGTGCTCAGACAACTGAGCCGGACATTCACACATCCTCTTATGGCTCCTCTGATTTCAGCCCAGAGCCGGGGCATAGCACCTCTCCCATACACCAAACACCACCGTGCTGTAGAGACTGGAAGAGATTAAGCGCAGACAGAGGGAGATGGAGGCAAAAGGGTGCACACACACTGAACACCTGCAGGAAATCTGTGACTGTCTACAAGGGGCTACCCGCAGGATTGTGTGGAACATGGCAAGGAGCCGTCAGAGGCAGCTGTATGTACAGCCACCCTGATAGTATACAGGGAGAGATCAGGGAGATTTCAGAAGGTGTCTCGGCACTCGCTCAGGCCATCTGCTAGGACAACGAATTTACACACCAACAGCTCTGGGGGCCAGATGCTGTCCCTTCAAGTTATACAACACGGACACAGGAGTCACAGCAGAGCACACGAGGCATCAGTCCCAGCACCATCTGCAGCCAAGATCACAGGGAGTTGTCAGGGGGGAAAGAGGCCACAGGTGTGGGCAACATCGAGACACGTATTGCCCTGAGTGGCCATGCTGGGCAGGTCGTGGTGGGAGGTGGAATAGTGTGCTGGGTTGTTGGTGGGAGGAGTGGGGAGGAGGGATAGTGTGCTGGGGAGATGGTGGTGAGAGGGGTGATAGTCAGGGCTCATAGTTAGAATAAAACAGTTGAACAATATCAATGCAAGGACATTCCTGCTTGTGTTATTGTGGAGTTTATTTACAGAAGTGACAGCCACATAGTGGTGCATGGCTTGTGCCAAGGAAATGACTTAAAATACATTGTCAATAAATGCCTGGTGAGCCAGTTTCCCAATCCCTCACGTCATCTCTGATGTTGCCTGCTGTGGTTCCTGCATCAGGCACTTTGTCATCATCATCTGGGGGTGGTATGTTCACATCAGGGGCTAGGGGTACATTCCTCCTTATGCAGATGTTGTGTAGCATGACACACACAAGCACTATTTTTCCTACTTTCTCTGGAGTGTACATAAAGGCTCTGCCTGTACGATCTAGGCAGCAAAATCGTGCCCTAAGGAGTCCAAAGGTGCGCTCAATGCACACACAGATCCTGCTGTGTGCATGGTTGTAGGCTATGTCATGCAGTGTTCATGGATCACGCACAGGTGTCATTAGCCAAGCCCGCTGCGGGTATCTGGAGTCACCAGCATGGGAAGAGGCACAGACATTAGTCCCTGTGAAATGTGTGGGGGTGGACTTACACCGTATCATGGCAATGGTCCTCATGTGCATGCATATGCGGCTTCATCCCATGGCATGTGCCCGTACAATGTCTGTGCATGCTGTGTCACTGGTATCATGCATGTCTTTGGCATCACACTGTTATGTTGCAGTAGATGTTTCGTGATGTGTCTGTCGGTGATGCGTACCTGGTGGTTGTCTTGTGGCTGTGTTGCTCTGGTGCATTTGTGGCTTGCTGGGTTGCCTATCGGCCTTCCCTATGCTTCTGGGGGCAGTGGGTCAGCATTGCCGGGTGGGTGTACACTGGTACGTGGGTGTGGCACTGGCAGTGCTTATGTTCGGTGCTGCAATGGGGCACTTTGTTATTGCTTTGGATTATGCATGATGCATTGTGGTACCTGTAGTCATTTGTGTGGTATGAATTGCTGCTGTATGTATTCAGCTACATGTCCATTCAGGTGTGTTCAACATGTGCTTGCTCCCTGGGCTGTACTGTCATTGGTGCAGAAGCTGGCTGTTTACTGGTTTTGCATGTATTTGTCATGCCATGCTTTGTGTCATTATTCACACACACCCCCACCCAATTTGGTCAGGTGCTTCACAGTACATACTTGCTGGCAGTGCTTACATGTTTCCTGGCAGTGTGTTATTCTATAGGGCCATGGAGCTGTGGTTGGAACCTGGGTAGCAGCCCAGCAGTGGGTGATGATGAGGTTGGGGTCGCAGGTCACCTGCACATTGAGGGAGTGGCAGTGCTTGCGATTTCCATGCACTGCTTTGTGGGCCTGGGGGGCCATCAATGCAACATCGGTGGAGTCCAGGGCTGCAATCACATTAGGCAATGGCATAGAACAGTGCCTTTATGGCATTGACCTGGGCTGGGGTGGTGGGCAGTGCAACGTGGTGTTGCAAATGCCGCCGGAGGGCATTCAGCAACTGGGCAAGAGCTGCACAGAATGTGGGCTGTGCCATGCATCATGGCCACAGAGTGCTGGAAGGTGCCAGCACCTTAGTAGCTTGAGCAGTGGGGGCACAGCTGTACAGATGTTTATCCTGCTCTCTATGTCCTCAAGTATTGTACTGAGCAGCTCAGTAATCTTCTCCCTGTTGAGGCGGTACAGGGTCACCTACTGGGTATCAGTGATGGTCCATGGAGAGGGATTGACCCTGGGGATGGACTCTTCTCTCCCCCTGCCCCCACTCTCCCCCAGCCCTGCCTGTGCCCTGGTTAACACAATAGGGAGCCTTATACCTAAGTAAACAGGGTTTGCCCTGACAATCAGGTATTCACACAAAGAAGGGCTAATACATCTTAACAAAGGTGCATTGCAACATGCTTACCACCCATCCAGGAGTTAAAGAGGAGGTAGCCTGCATACCCATACCCATACACTTAAAGAGACACAAGCATAGGATGATTGTCTCAGTAATGCTGCCTATCGGTGTACTAATTCTAGGCTGCGCTGGTGTGCCGCTTATCTAAATATGGATAGAATAAGGACTGGAAAAAAGGAAAGATCTGTTGTCTTCTCTGTTTTTCATAGGTCACGCTTGGGCATGGTTCAAGAGTTACTGATCTTGATGGTCTAATTATCTTCGCCTCTTCAACCATTCTCTATCATTCATACTCAAAAAGAGAGAGATTATGGCAAAGTCCACCTGTCTATTTCTGGCACAACTCAATTTATTAGCCTATCGACAAGATGAACTTCTCCCCAGGATCTCTAAGCTATAAAATATTCTTTACTATAACAACCACTTTCTGTTTTGGAACAAAGACACTGTGGGTCATTACGACCCAGGCGGTAAGTACGCCAACTTTACCACCATGGTGTAAACTACGTTCACACCATGGTGGATGGCGGATTTACCGCCCCATTCCAAGGTGAGGGGGGCGGTAAATCCCCATTTCCCATTTTACCCTTCCCCATTCCCATTTTTGCCCCATAGGGCATAATGGGAGTGGGGAAGGCGCTAATTACGCCACCGTAAATTACGGTGGCGTAATTAGCACCAAGGCGGTTTAGCGCCATGGATTTTAACGGCTGCGAAAAGCAGCCGTTAAAATCGGAATCAGGCGTTAAGGGTTAACGACGGCGTTAACCCTTAACGCCTGAGTTGTAATGAGGCCCACTATGTCTGATCCCTCTTCGGGCGCTTGTAGCTTGCTGGTCTGTAAGAGGATCAGAACAAAACTGTACACTTGGTTAGGTTGATAGTTTGTTTGTTTGTTTGTTTGTTTGTTTGTTTATTTTATTTGTATAGCACTCCAGACCCATGGGTAGATATGCGCATAAAGAGTTCAGTTACAGGAATGAGGTATGCATTATACATGGTGCAACAATTACAAATTACAGCAATTTACATTATTTACAAAACTTCAGCAGGTTCATAGGAGATTCAGAGGTGATCGCTACTCTTTGTTCAGTAGCCAGCGAATAACCTGTTTCCTAAAGATTGGGAAGCACTCAATGGTTTTGATATTGAGAGGTAGGGAGTTCCAGAGAAGTGAGGCAAGCACTGTGAAACTGGAGCCGCCTGCTCTATTTAATGTGAATCTAGGCACTACCAAGCATAAGTACCCCTGTTACAGTTTATTACTGTCTACCGGTTTCAGTGGTGTAAGTTTGCTAAAACCACTTTCTTCAGGACAGTCTTTGATTAGAAGTACAGTGATATACTTCACCAGTCTCTGGAGTTTGATAGACATGTGCTTTATTTCTTACCACATTGTCATCAATTGCCTTGTGTGGAGACTATAGTCGTGGCCCTGTAAAAAAAAGGAGAGTACACGGACACAGCATTTTTGCAAGGTTAAATTAATTAAATAGGAGCTAGCAAGTATATTTGTGCTTCCTAATTGTGCAATTAATTCCAAAACACTGCATTAGTTTGTTGTCACCAAGCATATTTATTTTACATATATTGCTGCTTGACCCCATAACTAATTGAACTGCATGAGTCTCGTATTCAAGGTGGACACCTATAGTTATGCTTGATTGAAGGAGGTCACTAACATGACCGACTTTTATCTGCTGATGCCACTGTTCAAACTAGTACTGCTGGGTCCAAGATTAAAGAAACTGCAGCTGAGCCGCGTTTCGTTCTGTGGCCCATTTAATCTGTCTATGATGCCGGAAGACAAAAGAAGACAGGTGGATGGTGGGGAGCAATGAATGCCTGTGATCAATTGTGCCCGAAGTTTGGTGACTATATTACGGCTGTTGGTACTGTGCATCCTGTAATCTCATATTCCGTGAGAGACTGACTCACTCTTAAATTCCCAGCCTTCTCCCTAGTGGCTGTTTCCCATCCTTACCTTTCAGATTACACCTTGCGTGTTTCTTTTCAAGCGCTGTCAGCCTGTCCTCCTCCTATGCTCATCGGACCGGCATAGCAAATGTTGTTGCTTCTTGTCGGCCGTGTTTATCCCTTACCAATCATGTGACCACCTGAGCTGGAATCGAATACGTGCATGCGTGACGTCTCGCGTCATGTCACACACATAGGTCAGGCTTGAAATCTGCTCACGTTAGAGAAGACGGACTGTAACTCTTCTAGTCTGTTGATCACAAATTGTTATCAGCTCCAATTCTGCATATTGGTGAGAGCTCTTCGAGATGGCATTTTTTCCATAATTGTGAAGTGGCCACTAATTTACTCTGCCTGCGTTGCAATCATGGATCCTCACTTCAGGCATTTAGAGGTGAACTGGCATGGTAAGGGAAAGGGGGGTGGGATAGTAGGGGTGTGCAGGGAAATCGGATCTATTCTTTATTTCTTGGGCATAGGGATTTTTAATCAAATTCTATTGGAGCATCGCCAAGGTTTGCCAGAGTATAGCCTCATTTAGGCTCACTCGGTCTGTGTGGAGACAAAATATCCAGTTTTGTTCCCTTCTTAGTAACATGGATTGGTTATCGCCTCCCCTCCATATACAAATCACCTTCTCAATTATTGTCCATTGTATGTCAGTGAATGCGTGTCGATGTTGTTGGAAGTGTGCCACCATGGGCGCATGTTCTCATCCAAGTCTAATGCATGACACATGTTCTTGGATTCGTTTTTTTAATCGGTCTGCTTGTCATCCCAACGTACCTCAGCTGGCATGGACACTTGATTAGACAGACTACATTTGCAGTGTCACAGACTACATTGCAAGTGTTACAGTTTATGAAGGACTTCTGTTTCCATGGCGTTCTGGGCTTCGGTCCAAAGTTTTTGTACGTGTTGTAAAGGGGCATACATTGCACTGTCCACACGGGGAGTATCCCGAGGGTGGTTCTGTATCCCACAGCGTACCTTGACGCTCAGTCGGGTCCCGTGGTTGGTAAGATTGTACTAATGTGCCACGTCAATTTTTTCTTTTTAATTGCAAATCTCGATGTTGGTAGATTGGAAGAGCCCGCATTTATTATTGGCCATGATTTGAGAATCTCTTTTAATCTGGTTGTTCAACATCTCTACTTCCAGGTACAGCATGAGCAGCTGCCTATCCCAGCTCACAGTGGCTAGTGGCAGCATGGTGTTGGAATCAGTTTTGGGGTAGGGGTGTGCATTATGTAGCCCTCTGGGGTGGATTGGGCTCACCTGTGGCTTCATTTGAGACACATGTGTTTGTTTACCTCCAGCTGGAAGCTGGATGTAACTGCGCTGCATTTTCGACGTTATTAGCGCTGGTTGTCAGCGCTAATACCGCCGTACATGGACTTGTGATGCAGCTGTGTTTGCGCGTGTGGCCGGCTGTATTGGCATTGGCTGTAATAGCACCAGCTGGTTTTACAGTTGGCAGGATTTGCTCCGGCTCATGATCCGGCAGAGCGGTATTGGCAGTGCTAATTCCATTACCGTCACATTTAAAGGTTATCGCCAGACTTGTGATGAGGCCCAAAGACAGATCCTTCATTTTCAGTAGGGAAACTCCTCTTTAGAATAGGGACAGAGAGACATTTCCCCAACCCTCTTAATTTTAATAAAAGTCTATAACCAAAGACATAACAACTTTGTGTCTGGCTTTCATTTCTGACCCCTCACTATACCCCCTGATTCTGTGGACCTTGAAACCTCTGAGGAATCCCCAGACTCCACAGGAATATACGTACAACAGGGCCCACATAAGGACCAGGGTAACAGTTGAATGGGGCTTCGGCCTCATTAAGGCCTGATTCTGTTGCTTACACTGGTCTGGGGGTGCACCCATGTACAGGTCAGACAAGGTGGGGAACATTGTACTGGCCTGTGCAAAGTTGCACAACATTTTAATCCCGTGCAACGTTCCCCTTGCCCTCAGTTGTGGTCACTCCTCCCCCAGAGAATGATGATGATGCCATGCCAGTTGCTCCCATGCATCCACGCACTGTGCACAGTGAGGCCAGGGATGGACGCATGTCCCTTTCACTCTGTAATTCCCTTGCACCTTACTGCATATAATGCACACACATAGATAATACTTGTTGGAAAAAAAGTAATGTCCACTCATTTCTGCTAGTGAAAAGTATGTATTGAATACAGACATCTATGCTCCTCCCCCACCCTCTTTCCATTCCTACTCTCCACACACCCACTTCATTCCCCACACATCCTCCTCCCTACAGACTCTCCTCCACCCCTCCACCTCCCCAGACACCCCATAGGCACCTAGTAAATCGAAATGTCAGGTGAAGTGTCATTTGCGCCGCCTCTTTGGCACAGGGCTCTTGGCTGGCCCAGGTGTGAACAATAGCCTCTGGGAGTGGCGCCTTTGTCTATCCTGCTGGGAGTTCCCAGTGGTAGTGATGGATTTGAGTGGGACAGACCCTCCGGCTCTGCAAGTGCTCGAATGTCAGTTGCATCGAGAGTGTGAGGGACTCCGACATGGCTGAAATCACCTCATTGCCCTTGTGGACCCTTTGGGCCAGGTTGAGAAGGGCAGTGGTGCTATGGCCATGTGCTCTGACACTCCAGCGGCTGCTGGGCTGGATGCTTTCACACAGCAGCCTCAACTCACCAAGCTGCTGCTGGACGATTGCAGACATTTCACCATGGTGGTCCTCCATCACACGTAGTTGTGCATCCAAGGCCCGGGTGTTGGACATGGGTAGAGGAGGGGGGTTGTGGTGAGGAGATTGTGGGGCTGTAGCTGGGTGACGGGTATATGGTACCATCATTGTTGTCCTCATCCTCATTGAACGTCTCCCTTCCACTATAACCTGGCTGCTGCTCTGCCTGTGGTGGTGTGCTGGGCAGGGAAAGGACAGTGGGGTGAGTTGAAAAGGTGATGCAATTTTGGGTGATGAATACACAGCTACTGTGTCACTTGCTGCAGTTGGTGGCAATGCTGGCGACTGTCCAGTGGCAAGGGGTGAGAGTGATGCTGATTGGTGCAGGGTGGTGCTGGTGTAGTTGGCGCTGTAGTAGCTGGCAGTGGTGGAGCTGCTTGTGGCTGTGCTGTATCACTGCCCTGATGCCTCGCCCTGCTGGCTGATCCTGTGCCCTTAACTGGTGTGCGTGCTGCAGCTTGCCCACTTGATGGTCCCGCTGCATCACCGTCAGATAATTGCGTTCCTGTTCGGAAGACATGAGCATGGTGCCAGTGGTCATGTCTGCAGCCTTGCCTCTCACTCATGTGACATCAGGTGTGTCTTGCTCTTGCCATGCGTCTTCTGCTGTGTGTTGGCTATGATGTGTGCATGTACATGCGGGTGGTGGGTGTGCACATTGACTGTTGGTATTGCAAGGTGGCTTGTGGTTGTGTGCGCAATGGGCCTACGATCTGTGTCCTGCTTTCCCTTGGCACACATGGGCACTCGTTGTGTGTCCATGTGTGGGGCTGTACATACTGGCTATGGTGCTTGTGCATGCTACTTCTACCCTCATGCCTGTGCATGTGTCTCTGATCTGGGAATGTGCTGTATCAGACATGTGTTGACCACTCTGCGTGGGGATGCATGTTAATGGATGCAGTGTTGGCATTCACGTGGGGTTTATTCACTTACCACCATTGTCTTGGGTACCAGCTCCTGCCTCAGCCGTACCACCACGCTTGTGCAAGATGGAGCTGCACATTTCCTCACATCGCATGAGGGTTAGGGGTGCCACTGTACCTCCTCCTGTGACGGAGAATTCCCTCCTGTTGGTAGTAATCATCTTGCGTACTCTCAGCCACAAGTCGTCTCAACGCTTGTGGTAGTCTATTGGTGTGCGGGTGACAGTACCCACTATTGTAATGCTGGATGCAACTTTCCGCCATATGGCTGAGTTCCGCTGGGTGCTGGTCTTGCGGTGTCCAGCCCCAAATAGCTCATCAGTGTGCTGGACTACATTTTCTACTAATGTAGTGATTTCTGCCTCAGAGAACTTGGGCTTCCTCACTCTCACTTCAGGTACGCTTCCCTTCTGGCCTTGAGACATGTTTGTTGGTCCTCTGGCATTGGATGTCATCAGGAAGTGGTAGTTTGAGCGTGGTTTGAGTTTTTTAATGTGGCCGCCGGCGATACTTCCCTTTCCAGTGATGATGGTAATTCCGGCTCCAGTAATTCCGGCGCTGGTAACTACGGCAGTTTAGGTGCCGGTTTCTGTGTTACTGGCACATTACTGCTGGTAATACCAGTGATTTGCTGTGTTCGCTGGTAATACTGTGGTGTCAGTATTACCGTTTCCGGAAGGGGGTGTGTGCCTGTGTACTTATGATGCACCGGTATTTCCAGTGGTCGCCCTCCCGGAACTGGTAATATCAGCACAACGGTATTACCAGTGTTTTCCCAGCAAACTTATAATGAGGCCCTTTCTGTGTAGTTATTGTAACCTTTTCCACCATGCGTGGGTACAAATAAAGGAAGTCCCAACACTGATTTCCAAACAAAACCTTCTATCCTTTTTAGGACGTCCCATAGCTTCACGGCAGTCAACTCAAGACCATATGTCCTATTTGGAATGATTTTTATTTTGTAATAATTTATGAGCAAGATGTAAGAAAATCAGCCATACGATCTGTTGATGATTTTCATCTGGGACCTTAAAGGTCTTAACATCTGTAGCAATGTAGCCCAAAAGATTTTAGCATCTTTCTTTTCATGTACCAGAAAGACTAAATAATTGAGTGAAGAAACATGCACCATTCTTTTATCTTTCACTGTCCAGGAGAATTTTGCACACTTTACGTTATTCGCAAAAACCAAAACTTTTGATTTTTTTGCATTTATTTTCAAGTTGTTTTCTACTGCGTAAGACCGAAAAGCATCATGTTTTCCTTTGGAGTCTGATCTGTGTTGTGTCAAGCAGCACACTATCATCTGCATAGGACATCCAAGAAAATTGTGAATTCCCAAATTCTATAAGGAAAGGGTGGCAGTCGTCCAACACCACAACCAGATTGGACAAATAAAGGTTTAAAAGCGTGGGCTCTAGGACAGGCTAAATGATGGCATCACAATGTGAGAAGGCAGAGCGTTTCAGAATGTGGGAAGGCTGACAGATTATTTTCTTTGGTGGTAAAACCAGTGTATAGGCCTTGACATGTTGGCTCTATCTAATTTGGCTACCAAATTAACTCTCCTGATTAATACATTATACACTTCATTGGGGTGGCTCGCCGGGTTCTAGAAAACTCCTTTGGAGTATCCAGCTCTAGAACTGCACCATGCTGATGCTTTGTTCGTTTGTATAACTTGCATTTTGTCTGCAATAGCGCTGTTTTGCAGCACAGTATGTGTTACTATAACCAAAGTGTATGTACTTAAGATTATCAACCTTAGAGACACAAAAGGCTAACTCTGCCTTGCTGTAATTTGAAACATATCTGCCATCTGAACACAGATCTCTGTAACAAGTGCTTGACACAGTGAGCTATCTTCTGAACCATTGTGGGAATTAACTCATCAACATGCATTTCAAAATAGTTACTGCACATGAGCAATATGTTTCCCAAAGTAATGTGAACATGTGCCATTTGTTGTGCTATTGTGACTGCACAAACTGTATGTAGTGCAATAAACACTGAATGCATTATAGGATTCATTGAAAACAGCCAAACAGCATACTCTTCTCCTCAGGAGCTCACCATACAATAACATAAGGTGCCATTTATTTTTGTAAAAAATGCATGCTGACTTCTGTGAGGTGTGTATTTTTGTAGACATTTTATTAATGAAAAGGTTTGCAAATAAAGCCTTGCTTGCCCTCCTCTATCTAAAGGCTAAGGGAACAACGCCTAACATATGTAAACTGGCCCTCACTTTAAACATCAAAACATTCCAAAAATAAAAATAACATAAGATTATAAACCAGAATTGAACAGTATCTTGATGACTTTCACCTGTCCTGGGGATATCCCTTCCCCAGGGTTTCAAAATCAACTTCAAAATTGTTCAAAGGAAAATAAAAGTCTTGAACCAGTTATTGTCAGTTGCAAGTCAAAGTAAAAGTTCATAAAACAAAAATCCAATGGTAGCAATTCTCTGGTTTGGATTGAAAAGATCACCTTCGAATTCCAGCCAATAGAACAGCACCAATGGCATTCCTGGACCTCTTCTTCCCAAGATTATTTGCCACAGTTCATAGAATAGGAATAGAACATCTTCATCCACAACTTTACAATTGATTAGGACTTCTGCAGTACCTTTGGCATATGTGTCAGGATGTTTTTCTTTTGGGTTGCTGCTTCTATTATAGTTACTATGAGAACAGTACCACTTGCCCCACAGTATGCCACTTCTTTATACCACTCTGACATTCACTGACAACTTTATACACCACCACAGTCCAAGTACTCCTACTTCTACTTTGTACTTCAGAATTATTAGGCAGGTAAGGACAACAGACTTCCCCTCTATATATATGTAGGCAAGGCACTCTTCTTTTCTAAAAGTTTCAAGAAAAGGGGTATGCCCTTTGCCTCTTCAGTCTGTCTCACTGTCATAAATATAACCTGCCTCTGTCCCATGACTGTCTTCCTCTCAGCTTCAACCGTCTTCAGCATTACAGGCTACTTCCATAATATTCTTTACAAGCACCCAGGTCCCTTCCACAGCTTTACTCACACTGTCTCTGTTCAAGTCACTACCCAGAAGATGTAGTGCCACTCTTTAACTTTCAGGTAACAATGCCACACGTGTATCAGAGACCACCGGACCGTAACAACTTCCCAGATTCGGTGGATGGGTTCAAACAGGACTTCCTTCACTATAGAAAGGTTTTGCCTCTTGGCTTGGGTAATGCTTGTTGTCCTCGTCAGTATAACAGCTTCTTGAAATAAAGGAGGAAAATTCAGGATTCTACAAGGTTCAGTCTTCAAAGGAAAAACATAATTATGCACACACGACCACTCTTTAAGATATATATTTGACCTTAAAGGGTTGCAAGTAATTGTATTCCCATATAATATCACAGAGATGATTTTGCACTTCTCTCGGGAAACACAATTGGCCACACGTGACATTCCTTTGATGCTGTATTCGCTTGTAACTCTTGTAAGAAGTCAATGTTAGTTTTCGGAATAGTTTTAGGAAGCATTTACTTTTCAATTAAGGACACGCAACCACTCCGGTAAGTGGTAACAGAAAGAATGTTCAACAATGGATGAAATGTTCATCACTGACTTTCACAATTAGTGTGCTTGCTATATTTAAATTGTTAAGGATTGGTTTCAGAGCAACAAACAACTTGTATTAATTTTTAAGTATACATGAGTTACTTTAGAGCTGATTACAGTTACTGGCAAGGCTTTCTGAATGAACCTGAATGACGAGCTTCACTCACTGGCTCCAGTAACTCTGCGATTTAAGGTTGCTTCACTTTCCCAAATTCCTCTACTACTTTGGGCTCACTTGGGACCCACACCCTTCTCCAGCAAGGGTGTCTCTGTTCTGGCCACGTTGATTGGGGGTCTCCTTTACTCACCAGTCCCTTAGCTTGCCTTTTCCCTCTGGCCCTGCGCTCCAGTAAGGTCACACCTCTGCAATCACAGAAACTCGGCGCATGTGGGGTAAACTTTACTCTCAGCACGTCTTTCTCAGTGCAGTCACAGCAAAATAGGTTTTGAGTACACAAGACACTCTCAGAACTTGCAGGGGAAATCTGCCACATTTTGGCGTCCATTCTGTGCTCCAAATTCCTTGTGAATTCTCAGCCACGTGCTTCTCCTCTGCTAGTACTGCCGGCCTTCCAACTCCTGCTCCTTCCCCCTCTCCTTTCTTGCTCCTGCCTTTTATGCCTCCCAGGTTTGGCAATTGGCTTCAGGTGTGAGTCATTAATGTCAATTGCCTGGCTCCTGCAATGACTGTTAGGCCTAATTGCCTGACAACTACATCTACATGCTTCTTCCGCCCTCTTCCTCGTCTCAGTCCATTTAGGATTCTGGGACATGTAGTTTGTTTCTTTAAAATAGTTTTTCTACTTCTTGATTATTTTTAAGGGTTGATCTCATTTCATTGGTAATTTTAATAGCGGGCTGTGGGTTTTATATTTTATAGGGGAAGATGGATTGGAGAAGACAACATTTCCGCCATTCTTTGTAGTGTACCCTTGGAATTGAGTAGGGCATTTAATTTTAGAAACCAAAAAGAGTCTTTCTTTTGGCATAGTATGCTTTGTTGTTACAACCTTAGGGTTCACATCCTTCGGTTTAATAGGAGGTTGAGAGGCATTAAAATGATAACAAGCCAAAAACCCTTTTGGCACAGTATATCAAGAGTCTCCTATCCAAAGAGAAATACAATGTCTTATCCCGAATCTCCTTAATACCCTGAGCCCGATCTCCACCCAGGTGATCCTCCCGCACTGCACCACCCCAGAGTTGGGATCAGGAAGTGCCTGCCTTCCCCTGGCAACTGGGAGGAGACTTTAGGCAGAGTTTCAGTGAGCGATCTGCAGGATTCTTCACACTTATTTGCATCAGCTAACAAGTGGGAGGAGGACCCTCCTAGGGTTTTCAGTGTGTTTGATTAGGACACAACTATCACTTTCCACACTATGATCACTTGACAAGTTTACTCATTAACAGGACAGCTGCTGACTCCACACTCTTCCCCTCCCTTGTAGAATTGTCACAGGTTGGGCCCTGGGAAATAGACCTTGACTTTAGCCCACAGTGTAAATATATCACTGCGCTCTTAAGCAAATTATTTATTATAGACAAAAAGGTTACTCAGGTAGTACGTTGAGTAAGGGCAATTACTGCTGCTACTTATGAATTTGTTTTCTTTCAGAAAATCCCCCAAAAATCATTTCCCCTGTTACAAAAATTGTATTGATTAAACTTTTAGCTTTCTCTATATTGTCTCTTTTCCCTGTGACCCTCTGCACGAAACACGGCTTCCTTACCTCGTTACACAGTTGGTACTGGTTGTGAGCATATGCGTTAAGACTACATTTCCCAGTAGCCTTGTAGTCCACGCTCCCGATTAGTTTATCTTCAGGCGCGTCAGTGCCGGCCCTTCAGGGGCAGGGTAGTATATGCTGTTCCACGATAGCATGCAACGTCGCTCTGCTTGTGGTATTAGCTGCTATTCCTGCAACCCTGCCTAGAGATCCTCTTGCCGCTGTAGACGGTAGGCTTGTACTTTTACACATCAGGAAACTTAGTATCAGGCTAAACAAAGAGGCTGAAGTATTGTGTCATTCTATATAGACTACTATTCAGTTCTTATCTGAAGGCCACATCCTTTCCCAACATGCAAAATCAAGGTGTCCTTTCCACAGGTTACATCGCTGGTTTCCACTGCAATTGGTCAAATCCCTCTATGCCTGGTTGATCTTACTATCAATTACATGGGAGGGACAGGGGATGGAGTTTCTAATCGAGTTGGTGCGCAAAAACAACCACCTGTGATTACTGACCTTTGTTCAGGACAAAATGTTGTCAACACAGGAACTCTTGGCTTAGTCCTTTTAAACACAAGATCTGTAGTTAAGCGCACCATTGCTGCACATGATTATATAGTAGAAAATAACATAAATATCATGTGCCTCATGGCAACCTGGCTACTTGAGTCCCATGCCCTCATAATAGAACAGGTGAACCCCCCCCAAAGTTATGCTTTCCTGAGTAAAAAGTGGATACTTGGTCATGGCGGTGGTGTTGCTATTATTTGCAAAAATCTCCTTGGCATGTATGAAGTCAAAGGGGACTGTGACAGATGTGAAATTGTACATGCTAAAATCACACCAAATCACCACTATAGTTTTAATTTTATACTGCTTTATAGACTGCCGGGGAAATCCCCCTCTTCAATGAAAATATGATTCATTTTCTATCCCCTTTGCAGACAACGAACTGCTCTATAATCTTCCTGGGTGATCTTAATCTATGGAAAGGAGATCCTAGAGATAGGAGAACCAGGGTTTTGGAACAATATGAGAATATTTGGTAATAACTCTGCTCCCTCACACATAAAGGGAAACACCTTGGATTGGCTGACATCTGCTTGACAGACGTGACCACCACTCCTTGTGTGTGGTCGGATCACTTCTTTCTCACAAAGTTGGTGTAACTCCCACAACCTGTTTTCCCCCACCACAAGGTACCACGTAAAGTCCTCAGAAGAAACTACCGAACAATTCAGACTCTCCTCGCTCTTTATCAAAGAGTTATAACACGCATATAAAACAACTCTTAAATAAATTAGCTCCGATCAAGCTTAGAAGTGTCAGCTAATGCCCTAACCATCAGAAATGGTTTACTCCGGAACTCACATTGCTCAAACTAAAGAAAAGACACCCTGAACATAACTGGTACAAAGATAAAGTACTGAAGAATAAAGATATTTGGAAATTAAGGGAGAAAGAATATAAACTCAAGATACTAGAGGCAAAACAAACTTACTATAACAAACAAATTACTAAGGCAAGTAATGAAACTAAAGAGCTTTTTAGGTTGTTCAAAACATGGGAAACCCAAATGTTCTGAACCAAGCCATAAATCCAGATGAAGAGTCCAAAAAGCGTTTTCAGATAATATCAGTTTAGCACGGGCCAGAATACAGAAAGATCTGGACCAGCTAGACGTTATGGACCTGCCAGAAAACATTGGAAGAAAGAGGCAAACTACTAAAAATAAAACACTGTTGTTCAGCTTGTCTGAGGTTATGGAAAACAAGGTCATTAAAACCCTGAAAGACATGCATCCCACCAGCTGCCCTGGCGATTTGCTACCTTCAAAAATTATTCTTGAGCACTATGACCTTTTTTCACCATTTTTAGGAGATTTATAAATGCTTCCTTTGCACATTGTCTGATCCATATGATAATCAAGGATGTGGTTGTTACTCCACTTGTAAAAAAAAAACCAAGGGCTAGATCCTAGGGATCCTATCAACCTTAGGCAAATACCAATACTATAGAAGCCATTTGCCATCTTCATCATAAACAGTCTTATTTCCAGCACCCCTTTTTAACATTTATAGTCAGCCACTGTGTGAAGAAATTGAGAAACTGGGGGTCTTTTTTGCAAATTATGCAGATGATGTCAAGCTCTCCCTCGAACTTACTGAGGACTATGCGGTAGACCAAGGGAAATTAGATGACCGCTACTTACTTATCAAAGACTGGATGTCTCTAAACTGGCTTTGTTTAAATGCCAGTAAAATTGAGTTTATTGCATATGGAACAAAGCATGGCTGAGACGGTCTGAGGAGGAAGTATGTTAGCTTCAGGAATGATGGAGGCCTTGTACCTGTAACTCAAAAGGTTAAAACTCCTGCCACCTACATGGAGGCCACGCTCAATGCTGATGCCCAAGTAAATCATACTGTCAAGATTTCTAATTACTACCTTAGAGTCTTAAGACAGATCTGTCTGCTGGTCTCGAAGACAAGTCAGAAAAATTGGTCTGACCTATTATCATGCCAAGGCTCAACTATTGCAATTCCCTATTTGGAGGTGCTAGCATGGAAATGTATAAAGAAGCTCCAGAAGCTCCAAAATGATGCAGTGCGTATAGTGTGCAATATTTCACGCAGAGATCCAGTATCTAAAGCTCGTAGGGAACTTCACTGGCTCCCGGTTGCAGCCAGAGTTAATTTTAAGATTCTTACACTGGGACATAAGTGTCTCTTTGGAACTATCACTCAATACTTGAGGGAGAAGCTGGAGTTGTATACACTGCGGAGAACTTTGAGATCTACTGGTGCTTGTAGACTAAGGGCCCATCGGTTCAAGCGAATCCGGGTAAATGGTCGGTCGTTTCCCATTTTGATCGCATTGGCCTGGAATGAACTACCTTGTTTTCCGAAAATCCTTTAAGACTAGACTGTTCACTTTCGCCGGCCGGTTTCGTAGTCTACCCTATTCGCCTACTGGTCCTGTGTTGCTATGTTTGTATGTCTTTTTGTCATGGTTTTAGGTAGCGCCTGGACGCCTATGAGCTTTTGGCGCTCTAGATATATACAGATAGATGGATAAATAGATAGATAGATAGATAGATAGATAGATAGATAGATAGATAGATAGATAGATAGATAGATAGATAGATAGTGTCAGGGCCCAATAACTAAATGCTGCATTGGTGGCTTGACACGTCGTGATGCAATTGAGTCTTTCTGACAATATACCCCTCAAGAGTACAAAAGGACAGATTGAGGTGAGTATTGCCCGAAAATATTTGGTACACTCTGGTACCTAGTCAGCTGGCTGCAAGAAAAAGTAACCAAGTATTAATATGTATGGTTCAGTACAATGAAATACTTAGGCAAGAAATGAGCTGATACTCACAAGCAAGAATGGTGGATGCGACTGATAAGTTTCAAGCTAGATAGGTGAGCACCCTGAAACAAGAGATGTAGCTATTACTATGACTATTAATACAAGGTAGCAAAACAAGAAGGAACCAGGTAGTGGTAGTTTACCAAGAGATTGGTTGAGTTCTGATGTCATTCTGAAGAGAAGACTGCTGTAGTTGTGTGGTAGCTCTGGGAACACAAAGTCTTATTTCCTATTCCCACCGGCATGAGGACGCCTAAGTTTGATCCAAGCGCCGATGCACTGAGGTCTTTAAAAGTTCTTTAGAGTCCTCCAGTTTAGTAACCAGCAGGTAAGATGTGGAAGAATGAGACGAATGCAGTCCAGGAAAGATTCCAGCTTAGCGGTATGCAGATAACACGTGGAAGAATGAGACAAATGCAGTCCAGGGAAGATTCCGGCTTAGCGGTATGCAGGTAAGACGTGGAGGATGAGACAAAGGCAGTCCAAATAACATTTCGGTTTTGCAGCGAGCAGGTAAGACTTGAAGGGCTAAGCGGTTGCAGTCCTGAGACGTTCCAGGTCAGCAACAGAGGTCAGTGAACAATGACAAAAGGAAAAGGCAAGGTAACTCCAAGGGTACAACAGGGGAACGAGAACAGGGGAACAAGGTACCAAAATATGCAGCTTAGAAATGACAAATTCAGAAGCAGCGCCATGCAGCGGGGGCGGGCCTAATATAACGATCAGCTGACCGCACGCACAACGTGCTGGCGTAGGCTGGAATGCCTGCCGGTATGCAATGGGCGCCAGCATTTCCAGGGCAACCCATAGCGTTCTCTGAAAGGACGCATCCTTTTGGATGAACAAGGATTCTGAGGACACAAAGTAACTCTCTCATTATTAAGTGAATTGCTGAATCTCCTGGGGAACCGGGAATGTCTCCTCATGTTTGCACCCGCTCTATGACATGAAAATGAGGAGTCCAAGGGAACCCTGACAGTTTCCTCCCCCAAAGAAGGATCCCCGGAGTGAGAGGCCAAGAACCTAGACATGAGGAGAGGAGCATGCACATTCGACTTGTGTTCCCATGTGCGTTCCTCAGACCCGTAACCTTTCCAGTCAATGAGAAAATGACACTCCACGGATCATCTTGGTAACCAGAATGGCCTTGACCTTGTACTTCTCCACCCCCTTTACTATGACTGGTGCTGGACGCTTAGGGAGACGGGTACCCACAGGACACGGTTTCAGAAGGGAAACATGAAAAACTGGGTGTATCTTCCACTGGGAAGGTAGCTCCAAACGAACTACTAAAGGACTGAGCACTTCCTTGATAGGAAAAGGACCCACAAAACGAGGTAACACACACCTACGACCAGGCATATGAAGATTCTTAGAGGCCAACCAGACCAGCATTCCGGGTTGATACTCGGGGGCCAGGGTCCGGTGTTTATCGGCATAGAGTTTAGCTTGTCATTGTGCAGCCTCCAAGTGATCAATGACCGTCTCCCTCAGGGAAATAAAGTCACGGATGCAGTCCTGAGCTGCCGAGTTGTCAGTGGTAGGCATGACATCCCCAGGAAGTGACCTATGATGTAGACCATAGAGGGCAAAGAAGGGAGTGGTGCCAGTAGATGAATGTACTGAATTATTGTACGCATATTCTGCTGCTCCCAAAATGTTTCACCAGGATTCCTGATGTTGAGCAATCAGACAGCGTAAGAATTGTTCCATAGTGGCATTTGCCCTCTCTGTTTGACCATCCGTCTCGGGATGATAGGCCGTGGAATAGCGTCCATCAATACCCAAGGCAGTGATGAGATGACGCCATAAACGAGAGGTGAACTGTGAACCTCCATTAGTGATGATGATTTCGGGCAGGCCAAAATGACGAAACACACGCTTTAAGAACTAATCTGCTGGGACCGGAGCAGACTGCAGACCTTGGCAAGGAATGAACAAAGCCATTATATAAAAGTAGTCTATGACCACCCATATAGTATCACAGCCCCTGACAAGAGGTAATTCAAACACAAAATCCATCTAAATCATAAAGCAAGGTTTCTTTGGGACAGGCATGGGACAAATCAACCCCACCTTGCGTCTACCCAGGTGTTCGGCCATTAAGGCATCATGACACCACTGGAGAGCCAACACATGGGTTTCAGTTGTAGGAAGATAAAGCCTCCCTTGTACATATGGCAGTGAGTGGGTGATTACCATCTCATAGTCATGTAGTTCTGGAGGATTAGTCGCCATCCAAGACTGAATTAAACCTTTCAAAGAAGAATCCACAGTACAAGAACAAATGACAAAAGACGGCTCTAGGACCTCCCCTTCCCGAACCGGCGTCTGTTAAGTTTCATTCATTCTGGACAGGGCATCTGCCTTAGGGCCTCATCACGAGCCTGGCGGCAACCCTTAAATGTGGCGGTAGCGCTTTTACCACTGCATTTAAGGGTCTGCCAGATCATGGCATTGGCGGATTTCCCTCCAGCTCTGAGCTGGGGGGAAATCCGCAGCAAAATTGCTGATTTTCGGCACGATTACCGCTGGTGGGAAATCCACCGGCGGTAATAGCGCGATTTTCCCCATTGGGTCCAATGGGGAATGAGGAATTCCCGAATGGGCCCAATGGGGAATGGGTAATAACCCTTCCGCCAAACCCGTGATCCGGCGATAATAGCGCCGGGGGGTTTGGCGGTAGGGCTATTAGCGCCGGCCTTACCGCCCAACTCGTGATGTGGCCCTTAGAATGCAAATTGCCAGGACGGTAGGTGATCTGGAAATTGTACATTGAGAAGAATTCATGCCAATGTGTGTGGCGAGCGGTAGTACAGCGTACTGATTTTAGAGCAAGAAGATTACAATGGTCGGTGAAAACCTGCACCGGAGCAATGGTCCCCAATAGATGGTGTCTCCATACCATGAATGCATCCCGGATTGCAAGGAGTTCACGTTCAGTGATCGTGTAATTCATCTCATACTTGGTAAATTTTCTAGAATGATAGGCCACTGGATGTAGAAGACCTGTGTCTTCACATACCTGAGAAAGAATAGCCCCAATAGCCTGAGCAGAGGCATTGGCTTCAACAACAAATGGACGTTTTTGGTCTGGATGCTGTAACGCCGGAGGCAGTCCAAATAACGTTCCGGGTTTGCAGCGGGCAGGTAAGACTTGAAGGATAAGGCGAAGGCAGTCCAAATAGCGTTCCGAGTTTGCAGCGGGCAGGTAACACTTGAAGGGCTAAGCGGTTGCAGTCCTGAGACGTTCCGTGTCGGCAACATAGATCGATGAACAATGACAAAAGGACAAAGCAAGGTAACTCCAAGGGTAGAACAGGGGAACGACGAACAGGGGAACAAGGTACCAAAATACGCAGCTTAGAAATGACAAATTCAGAAGCAGCGCCGTGCAGCAGGGGCGGGGCTAATATACCAATCGGCTGACAGCACGCACAACGCGCCGCCGTAGACTGGGACGCCTGCCGGTATGCAATGGGCGCCAGCGTTTCCAGGGCAACCGGTAGCGTTCTCTGAAAGGACGCATCCTTTTGGATGAAAAAGGATTCTGAGGACACAAAGTAACTCTCTCATTATTATCAAAATTGCTGAATCTCCTGGGGAACCGGGAATGTCTCCTCATGTTTGCACCTGCTCTATGACATGAAAATGAGGAGTCCAAAGGAACCCTGACAGATCCTTTCACAGATGGCACTGTTCTAATTCTGTATCGCAACATTTTCCAATCATTCCTCTTTGTTGGGACTGTGTCTGAATAGTATCCAAGTCTGACAAGCAGAGACCTGGTGTAGGTAAGTCAGCAGGAGGTAGACACTCACCCTCTGCATGAGAAGTTACACATAGGTTCCTGAATTTGTCCATTGCCTTCCCTCTTTTCTCGCCAATCTATCACCAGCCTGTATAAGCTTGTAATTTGGGAGTTTGGGAGGATGCTGCAATTACGCTTATTCCCCAGATTTGTAAAGTTAAACAGCCATGCTTTTTCCACTTGAAGATGGCCAGTCTCTTCCATTCCTTAGAAGACAGGACCTCTTTGCTGGACACTGTGGTCAATACCCTGATTGTTAATGTTATGAAGCTTTAATTCTGCCCAAAATCGCATTCCTAGTAGTTTCAGAGTGCATAGACCAGTCCAGAAGTTAGAGTATTCTCCAGGAGTATTCATACCTTAGTCTGCAGGACAATGTATGAACGGGAGAAGATAAGAGGGTAAGAGGTGGATGGTGCCACGATGGGCAAGGAGATCCTATGCAGCAATAGAAATATAATACTTTTTTTATAGCTTTGGTGTATGTAGGTCCTGCAAGGTGGACTATAGATTGAAAAGGCCGTGAAAAGTCTCATCTTAACATCTAATGTGTTTGGAATAAGTTAGATTGGATTTGTGAGGCAGATTTGAAAAAGAATAGGACATTAGCAAGTGTCACATCTGTGACTGTGATAGAGTCACCAACCAGTTCATACTGCTCTCTTAAACAAGAATTCATTAGGGTTAGATGTGCAAAGGATGGCCAAAACGACACACAAAACTAGTCTTCTCCAAAATAAATAGGATGGCTATTTTCTCAGTGGTCTGGGTAGTGTCTCAGTATCTTAAGCAAAAGAAATTTGTCACTCAGGGAAGTGAACTATTCCTCCTGAGATGTTCAGGGTTGAGTTTCCCCATAGCCCTTTGGTACGGGTTTCCAGGGGATCCTGAACCTTATCTTTGTAGGCTTCGAAGGGTTCCTGAGCCCTTCTCACAATCTGGTTCTCAGTCGAGAGTTTTAGGGGTGCCAGGCATGTCCATACCAAGCATGCAGAGTTTGGAGGCCCTCCTTGGAGATGGAGAGGTAGTTCTTGGCTTTTTGCTGATTAAGATCATGCAGGTTCTCTTCGGTTACCTCAGCTTCCGGAAGAAGCCGGTCTCCTGGTTTTTGGCAGAACCATGGTGAAGTGGTGTCTTGTCAGCTAGGGGCTGAGTCTCCTGGGCCTGCTTACTTCTCCTCCGGTGTACTTAGTCCCCTTCTTCACCTCTCTGAATCTATGGTACACTCAATGGCTTATTCTTGTTCCTCCTCCAGTACCTGTAAAGTGCCAGCCCGGTACACGACAATCTTCCGGGTCTGACTATCTCCCCATTGCTCACTATTCTCCTGCGGGCTCTCGACTTCCTCCTCGTCCACTGCATTACCCTCTACAGATTCTCATAGCTCTTCATTTTTTCCCTTGGTATTCTCCTTCTATCTTCTTCTACCACGTCTCTCCAGATGTTCTATGCCAATTGTTGTGTGATTCCCACCTTTCTCTTAACACCACCTGATATTCTCCAATCTCCTGCCTTTGCTCCTCTCTATGACTCTTATCTTTTGTCCCTTTTTCCCCTTCTTCACCCCTTTGGGCATCGCTCTTCTCCTGGGAACTTCCAATCTCCCTTTCTTCACTCCCTTTGGCAGCATCCTCCTGCACTCATCGATTTCACCTTCATTGATTTCTCTCTCTCCCAGCATCTTCTTCATGTGAGCAATTTTTTGCCCCTTTTGGCAGCGTCCTCTTTCACTCTACTTTCCAACTAAATGGTCTCTAGATCTCTCACATCTTCTTCATCCCTCCAGGCATCCTTCTTAGTAATTCCAGCCTCTTTGGCCCCTGTCCTCCATCTCCTTGCATCTTACTCCTGCTCGCTTGACTTCTTGCTCTAGTCTGCTGGATCTTTCCTCTACCTCTCAGGTGGCAGTATTACCCAGCCACCTTGACCTCTCATCCAGTCTTCTGGGTCTTGCTCACTCTTTTACTCTCGCCTCCAAGTACCCCCAAATGAACTATATCGCCACCCTCCAGCTTTCCCCCCCAGCTCCTACTCCAAGCATCAACACCGCCAGTCAGGTTGGTCTCCATTGCCATTCCCACCCACTCCCTGCTCCTTCCTGCCCAAAACACATCCTCCTGGGATCTCTTAGAACCTCACTCTGGGCTTTGCGAGTAATCTTTTGAAAGGTAATGTTTCAATTGAAGCTATATACCAGATAAACAAGCTCCTGATGTAATAAAACGTTCTGAACTAATTGTGTCATGAGCCACTAGATGCATACGCAGTATGTGTGTACTTGCATCTGTTCCTTGCCCTGAATTCTGGTGAAAAACAAGCATTGCCAAAGACAACATTGTTTGCTCTTGTAGAGGCATTAGATAGGCTTTTGACAGGCACTACAATAATATGACATCCTGTATTATCACTGTTTGCCAGCTGTTGCCATCCTATAGCCAGTATTACCATTATGGCAGTGCCTGGGGAACCAGGATCCATCCCTACACAAACGTCAAAACTGCTTGCTTTGCCAATGCTTTGTTTGTGCGGGTCCTTGTCGTCTGGTACCGGAGGGGGCGCACTCGAGTTTAAGCAGATGTTTTGCAAGTTAGCATGTTCTCTCACGCATCACATGACATCACATACTACCGCGAACAATGTTCACAAAACATTGATGCAAACCAACATGCGTATCAAAAGTTGACTTTACGCAAAGTAATACTTTGGGAGGACCTGCTGAAGCCTCGTGAATGTGTCTGGTTTAGAAGCCTGTTCATCAAGGAGCACTCTGGGCAGGCGCCCAGGGAAATCTTTTATAATACTCGTGATAATTCTGCAAGGACTGCAAAATTACCATCAGAAATAGCATTCATTAGTGCCAGGTGCAGGGCGCTGTAGCTAATGCATCAATTAAACCTTTTTTTTCCCTTTCGGATGGAAGTAGGTGAAGTAACCTCTCCTCCCTCGTCCATTTCTGAAGAGGTAAGTGTGTCATTCACGATGAGCTGGCATTGTGAGCGGATTTCTAAATTGAGGAGTCGCTGCTGAGCACCCTGATTTGGCTGTCAGATTTCAGAGCACTGGCAGCCGGAAACAGACAGGCCCTTCTTTCAATAATGCGAAAACACCATTCGCTGCACTTCCCAAAGTATTTCAAACTTTTCTCTTTGAATGGAAAGGGACTCCATATAATGTTGCTCTGTGTCACGGGTTAGCCTATGCCTGAAATAAGGCACTGACACTGTGGTACGTCTTAACTGTATCTTTATTCAACACTAACTGCCCACTTTCCCTATCCCGCCTCCCCTCATCCCACCCCACCCCGCCCCCCTTCCTCATTCTGCTTTCACTTTTGCCTGTTCGGGCGGCGTAGGAATGACACAGGGTTGGTGTGGGTTATTCCCGGGGCAGCAGGTGCGGTATTGTCCACCGCTGCACCTCCTGACTGCGACATGGTTGGTGGTGTCTGGGTTGGGTGGTGGTGCAGCCACTGGTAGCTTTGTGGTCAGGTGGCGCGCGTGCTTGCCTTCTCTCTTTCCACCTTTGTATGTTATTCCTGGTGATTTTCTGCCTGTCTTCTTATTTGCACTTTTATACGCAGTTTCTGTGGGAGTTTGTTGTTTTGCCTGGCGCTCTTGTGCCCCTTTGCCGTGGCAGGCTTTGGTCCTTGCTTTCAAGTGGCTTACACAGGAGGCATGTAGTGGGTGCCGTCCTGTGGCTATAGATCCTTGCTTTCAGTTTATACGCAGTTTCTGTGGAGTTTGTGGTTTTTCCTGGCTCTCTTGTGCCCCTTTGCCGTGGCAGGCTTTGGTCCTCGCTTTCAAGTGGTTTACACAGGAGGCATGTAGTGGGTGCCGTCCTGTGGCTATAGATCCTCGCTTTCAAGTGGCATGTGATATGATGCTCTATACCCCTTTCCTGCCCTGGTTGCGTCTTGCTCTTTTGCTGGGGCTGAGCTTCCTTCGCGCGTTCCTCTTCGTTGCGTTCCCAGTATTATACGCGCTTGGCTTATCCCCTTCTGTTCGTGCGCCACTCGTGTGCTTGGGCTGGGCCTCCTTTTCGCCTCCGCTCTACTGGGCGTGCGGTGCTGCCTTAGCTCCTCCCCGCGTGAGGTGGCTCACCTCGCTGGATGCGCGCCGGGTCTCCTTCACTTCTCCCGGTGGCGGGCGGTGCTTCCTCTGCTCCCGTCAGGTTGCTGCGTCTCGTTGTGCTGGACCTCCTCACCGGCACGGCTGCCCCGCTGTGTTCCTTCTTCGGTCGTGCTGCCTAGTCACGCTGGACCTCCTTCATGGGTCGGGTCTCCTCCCTGTCACTGTCGTTCCTCTGCTGGCGGCAGCTCTGCGTTCCTACTACACTGCAGCAGCTTCTCGGCCTCCTCCCTCCTTCAGTCGCGTGAGTAATCTACGCTCGTCATCAGTTGTTATGGGTTAGCCTATACCTGAAATAAGGCACAGACACTGTGGTACGTCTTAACTGTATCTTTATTCAACACTAACTGCCCACTTTCCCTTTCCCGCCTACTCCCCTCCTACCGCCCGCCCACCTTCCTCATTCTATTTTCACTTTTGCCTTAAAGGGCCCGTGTCTTTTTCCTGCCACAACACTCTGGAGGCAATTCTTGAGAAAAATCAGACTTGGGGACTTTTGTCAAAGGAGGAGAAACACACGTGTCATCGACAGGGTTTACTGCATTCCAGCTGCCAATCTTCGCTCTTTGTTTATTCTTAATACCAGTATGGCCTCTAAAGAGGTCTTGACGTATGAAAAACGTATTCTGAAAGGTTTAGGCTCCATATACGACAGTGCAAGTGCTCAGCCCAACTACATTTTCAGTAAAAAGAAAGAAATGATCCTGGAGTCCCTCCATGCTGATTCAGAGATGATCATTAAAGGGGCTGATGAAGGAGGAGGGATTCTCATTATGAATGCATTGAAATATGATGAAGAGGTATTCAAAGTCTTGAATGATATGGATTGGTATCATCCATTGGTCGGCGACCCTTGCCATACCATAGCACAGGAGATCCTTCAAGGAACTACTTTATTTATTATTTATTTATTCATTTGTATTGAGCCGGTAGATCGCAAGCTTCGGGGTTCAGAGACAAGCACACAGTAGACAACATTGTACAAACAGCATAACACGGGACACTACAGAAGGAATACATGAGGGTGTTCTTACCCAAAAGGAATTCGACTTTTTGAATCCTAAAAATCAGAGAATTCCTCTATTTTATATACTGCCAAAAATGCACACAGATCCTATCAACCCACCGGGATGTCCTATTCTTTCATGTACGTTGACCTAGTGCTACCTTATTATAGGAGTATGTTCGAGCCACAACTAGATACAAACGAAATGTTTTTGAAGCACACTTTGCTTTTTTTGCTATGTAGATGTAGGGAGCATGTCCTGAAATTGAAATAAGGGAGCCAGTCCTGATGAAAACACGGGGCCTCATTACGAGGACGGCAGTCACCCGCTGGTGCTAACGGGAGGTTGCTGCCACCCTAGAAACAACGAATCTGCTGGCTGATATCCCGGTGCTACCGGGACATTACAAGTCCCGGTGGCCCGGAATATCAGGCGGTGTAATCGGGAATTCCCCATTCCCGTGATGTCCCATAGGACTCCACGGGAATGGGTTCACGGAAGCACTGACACCGTTGTTAACAGTGCCGGTGCTTCCCTGAAAAATCTGCCGTCTGGGGCCGTTGCGCCCGGCAGGCCAGACCTGCCGGACGCAACAGCCCCATAAGGGCCCCATAAGGGACAGCTGGAGTATGGCGGTCCGGAAAGGGTGCCGGTACGGTGCCACCGGCACGCTTATTTTCCGGAACGCCACACTTAGAATGAAGCCCAATTTCCGCACTTGGACATATGCTGTTGTTGAATCTAGAGGTGGGACTACTATTAATCAACTCTTTATTTTGATAACAAAAAAAAAAAAGGGAATGTAGAGAATTGGCACATGTTGTTATAAAAAAAGTGCATTGTTGCATTTTAGGAATGTGTTAGGAAAGTACACTACATTTGATGTTAAGCACACATCACTTTGTTTCTACGCTATTCTGCCGCTACTGTGTGCACTTTGCATAGGATGACTTGTGTTTCAGGGTTTGTTGATGTCTTAACACACGGCACTGTATTCTGATTTGTATGAACTTTATAAATGTTATGTGTCTGATGTACTGTTTTTTTTATTCTATGTGATATGGACTTCCACGTTGTTGGACATTGTACAATTCATTAAAATTGTGTTTACAAATATGTACTTGAATTAGCCTCCAGACACCTTTTGTGTATAGAATGTATATATTGCCCACGGTGTGGAAGGCTTTTTGGGGTGCACTTCCCACTTTGTTCAATGTTGTTTTGGAGTTCAGCATTCCCGTTTGGGTTTGAAAGAGGCGCCATAAGGAGCCTTCCAATTTCCCTTTCTAGCTTTGGTGATCGTGTCTGGTTTTTACAGGGACTGGAACAAGGATTTGATGAGCATCCCCCGGGAACCAGGAACTACCACTGGGGAACCAGGATCTAGTGCATAGTCTGCTGCCCATTTAACTTTCACACGAAAGACAAACTATTGATCAACTTCCTTCTTTGCATTATTTTTGACTAGGGATCCCGGTTTTCTGTCTGACTGATTTTCACGTATCAATACAGAGGGAAATCGCTCTGTTACCTGTTCAGTATTTATTTGTAAAAAATGGAGAAACAAATACAGACATACATGTGTCTTGAATAGCTCTTCAGGTTTTCAATTATGCCCTGCAGGCAATGGCTGTCGAAAGTAACACAATGGTTTAACAAGTGCTTTATTTGCTTTTGAATATGTGGAAAGGGCAAAAGGGATGGTTAACACGTCAGCAGGAGTAGCATCTGTGTGTTTCAAAGGTGATTATGGATTTTGGCTTGATGTGCAAAAACACAGCTCTATGCGGGTCATTACGAGGTGGGTGGAGCGGTAAAATGTGGCAGTAATGCTGTTACCGCTGCAATTACTGCTCTGCCCAATCCCGTGTTCCGAGGCATTCACTTTCAGCTGAGCTGGAGGAGAATGCGCTGGCTTTTAGGTAATTTTCAGCACTATTAACACCAGCAGTAATAGGGCCCCTAACCCCATTGGGGCCAACGGACGCAATGGCAATGGGGACATACCGCCCCCCTGCAACTCATGATCCGGCTCTAATAGCGCTGGACAGAGTTGCGGTAACGCAATTAGCATTGGGCAGTATCCCGCTGGAATTAGCGCTGGGATACCACCCAACTCATGATAGAGCCCTGTGACCATCCAATTACAGCCATCAAAGCACTACATTTTTAAGTTGAATAAATGCAGAAAAGCACTCATTGCAATGTATTTTTTTTACATAGCAAAAATAAGGGTGGATGAATACAGATACAATTACTACAAAATATATATATACATAAATTCACATGGAAATATTGAAAAAGAATACCATAAAACAAGGAGCCTCATGTGACCCATTATTGTTTAAATGTTTCTAGGTGTTCCTTTAGAACCATTGTCACACACACAGAGGTACTGATCTAGATAACTGTTGGTGTCAAGCTAACCAGGCTCTCCTAGGCTGCCGGAGGGAGCTAAATGGCTTCCTGCTCATTGCAACTTCAAATGTTTGTTTTAACTCTATAAGTGCCATCTTGTATGACCAAACTGCAAAGTGCGGCCATTGCAAGCAATTATGCCCCACGAGTGATCTGGCCTGTTCTCCCTCCACCCCTTGAAAAGTGGTCTGGTTTGCAATTAGTATATCCTGCAACAAAGTCTATTTAGCAATAATTTGTATAGATGTGTTATGCTTTGGTATTTTTTGGCCCTACCTGAAACAATGGCTTCTCAATTTATGATTGCTGTTGTTTTCTTTTTAAGTTTCCCGAGATCCAAAGAAAACCACTGCAATTATACATTTGTATTTATGATTGCCGTGGTTTTCTTTTTAAGTCTCCCAGGCTCCCTCGAGTTGGGGGAGCACGGGAGACTTAAAAAGAAAACCATGACAATTATAAATACAACGTTGTTGTATTTATGATTGCAGCTGTCGTTTTAAGAAAGTCCGGGCAATTATGAATACTTTGCCGGCATCCAGCAGAGTATTCATAATTGCTGTGACTTTAGCTTTCAGTTTCTAATGCTCTGGAAACTAGAAAAGAAAGTCGCAGCAATTATGAAAACTCTGCCGGCAGCCGGTGAAGTATTTATAATTGCTCTGCCTTTCATTTTATGATTTCTGTGCTTCCTTGGGCTTAAGGAGCATAGAAAACATAAAATGAAAGTGAAGGTAATTACTGAGGCAGCATCCTCTCTTCGTGTTAAGGCCTGCTCTCTGGCGGCAGTAAGACAAAAGCTCCAATTATGGGGCTTTTGCTTGATTATTGCTGCCAGAGCAGAGCTTAACATGAACAGAGGAGGCTGCTTCAAATCACAAAATGGATGCCCCGATGTAAAAACTTTGACCCTCATTTGCTCAAAATTATACATAGGATCTTTCTTTATTAATATGTTTTATATATATTTTTGATTATGGCCCATTTTCTGTGACAAAACCATTTTTGAGTGAACTTCCCCTTTAAAGAGATGTGTCAACTTCAGGATTAGAATATATATATTCCGGAACATTTTATCGAATGAGGCTGTAAAGTCATCAGGACTGGGAGACTTACTACTCTGTAGAGGTTTAATGGCCATCCGTACCTCTTCCTCAGAGATATTCTCCTCGAGCCTGCCCTGTTCCACCAGGGATATTTTGGACAGTCGTTGACCAGCCAAATACTCTACCTGTGGTCCCACTGTTGGTGTCTCCAACTTGCATAAGGCTGTATAAAAAATGAGTAAACTCTTCTAATAATGGTTCTGCATTTGTAATTGTATTCCCCATTTCATCAACTAAAGCTTCAATTATCCTACCCCCCCCCCCTTTGTTCCCGCAACACTCCGACCAACAGTTTGTCAGCATTATTCGCTTGGGCATAATGCCTTTACCTTCTCTGTAAAAAATCATACTCTGCTGGTTTAACCATGGATCTGACCCGCTACCCCTCTATACATTTTCAAGTTGTACCTGGATTGGTCCTGCTCTAACTTAAGAACTAGCAGTTCCTCCACCAACTCGCGATCTAGGGTGCAAAGCTGTTTATCCTGTTGGCAAGATTAACTCTCCCTTCAGGACTGCTTTAAAAGCATCCCATGTCATACTATCAGAAGTCATCTCTGCAGGGATAGTCTCAAAGTAGCTATCTATAACTTCCCTTATTTGCTTTGTGATGATGGGACCCTAAAAAATCTTGGTGGGAAATGGGATATTCTCAAAGTAGCTATCTATAACTTCCCTTATTTGCTTTGTGATGATGGGACCCTTAAAAATCTTGGTGGGAAATCTCAACCTCCACATCCCATTCCTGCATCTCAGGATTTTTAGCATGACCAAAACAGGTGCGTGGTCGGATAAAGTGATTGCACTTATCTCAACCCTCATAACTTTTCCCATTAAGGGGGGCAGCAACCCATACATAGTCAATCTGCGAATGCGATCTCTGAACATTGGAGAAGAATTTAAACCCCCCCTCATTTCCCCGTGTTTCCCTCCAAGAGTCCCTAAGCTGCAGCTGGTCCATTCTGTTGTGCAAAGATTTGGAAGGGGCCCTGCCTCAGTTGTACCTGTTGTGACTTCTATCTAATGTCGGTGACCATGCCAAATTAAAATCTCCCATGAGAAGGATATGACCCGTCACAAATTCCCTCATTGGGGACAAGACATTTTAGATAAAGCCATGTTGGCCCGTGTTAGGGCTGTAAACTGTAGCCACTGTCAAGAAGGAACCCCCAAGTTTTATATTCAGAAATATATAATGTCCCTTTCTGTCATCTTTGTGGTCCTGGATAATTACATCCAACCCTCTTCTAAATGCAAGTATGCAAAACCTAACTTTGTTCCTGTCCAAATGACGGATGTGCTTCTCCTGCAAAGCTACTAAGTCAGCCTTAGTCCCTTGCAAAAAATGGTCCACCTCCTTTCTTTTGATGGTGGAATTTAAGCCCCTAATATTTTGAGATAAAAGTAAGACTTCGATTGGTTATGTCTGAATAGCTGTGCCCCGAAATAGTGTGCTCTAAGTGTCTACATTGTACACAATTGGGCCTAGGGGTATCATATCTAAACAGAATACCAGCGCCCTTCAATACACAGTACCTCACCAAAACCTCCTTAAAATACCCCCTCAACCAAAACCCCAGACATCCCTCTCCCCCATCCCAAACCATAACAAACCCACCCCTCAATGAACATAACTAAACTTCCAAGTGGAGGTAACATCAATTACTCTCCTACGACCTGAGTATAGCAACACTCGGAAAACGGCCCAAAACTGGCCAGGACTTCCCTAAGACCCTCTAGATTGATTCCACTAAATGGCTCCAGTTGCCAATCCCTGTGCTATCCGACCGCTACTTACAAGAATCATCTGGTCTTACACCCAGCCATGTTACCACTGGACCATGGCCAGGGGAACCCTCTGGTAAAGTTTCAGCAGCGAAACGCAGAGATGACCCATCAAACCATATATAGACAATGCCCACTATTTGGCAAAGCGGGGAAATCATGACCAGCTCACTCCTTCCTGTGGGGGTCTTCCTTCTTTTCCCTAAGCAACTTTTGGGACCATATTTCATGCCCATGGCTGTCTATTGTTTGGAGACCTTGTCATTGAAGTTAAAGACCCTTCGATGACATAGTCGTCCATGCCTAATAAACTAATACCATCTTGCGGGATGGTGATCCTGTGTTGAATGCCTTCCAGTGTAATAGTGAGGCTGAACGGAAACGTCTGTCTGTATCTGATCTTCTTCCTGGTCAGCTCTTTGGTTATTGGACCCATTTCGCTTCTTTTCTGTAAGGTTGATACAGCGATGCCCTGGTAAATCTATACCTCCATTCCATTCAAATAAATTGGGGGCTTCCCTCTGTTTGAAGCAAGGCTGCTTTCCTTCTGAGGATAAGAAGACATTGCCACCAGAACATTTCTTGGTCTCTGATTTGAGACTGTGTGTCTGGGACCCGTACGAAGAATTCGGTCAGTTAGAATAAAGCTAGGTGTTGTAGTGTTCAACACTTCTCCCAGAAGGTTCGGATGGTGTCTCTATGGTCTTATTCAGCAACGTCTTGTGAGAAATTTCTAGTACAGTTATTGGACCTTCGTGAACAATTCTCTAGGTCTTCATACCGCCATTCCAGTTTTAAGAGACCCTGTTAATGTACTCTAAAAGCTCATTGTTCTGACGTACTTCCTCTGGCACATCTTGCAGGGCCTTCTCATTAGTATCAGTGCATTCACCCAGCTGCACCACCTCACCTTTAATGTCCGTTATTGCCTGTTGCAGATCAGTCTTGAGGAATTTGAACTGGTCCTGAAATTAAGCCATGAAAGTGTCTTGGAAGGCAGCTAGGCATTGTTGTAAATCGGCCTTCATGAATACTGAGCACTCCTCAGATGCCTGTGCCTGGTCCCCAGCTGACATGTCTTGGCCCCACCCAGAAGACGGGACCACTATGCCCCTGCCCCAGTAACCTTCGAGGTTGTTGGGGGGGGGGGGGAGGCTGTGATTGCGTTTCTAGTGTAGAAATCACCTTTTTAGCTTTGGCATCAGGCGAGTTGGTAGATCCACTTCCTCCCCCCAAGTGTAAACAATAGTGGGTGGGCGTATGCCTTGCGGCGGAGGTATTTTCACCTCTGGCTGTGCAATCCCAGCTCCCACTGTTCAAGTTTTGCTAGCGGCCAAACCCCCTCTATGCTGTAAAGGGGCTTAAATATACATTTCTCCAATGCAGCAGAGAGAGGACTCCCTCCTCAAAACAACATCCAGGCCATGCAGTCAAGCGCTCAGTATGAGAGGAAGTATCGGAGGATGGGGCCTCACCTCTGTTACAATCTCCAGTAAAGTCCATGGGGCTGTGAAGGCCTATGGAGACAGCAGAAGTAGGATGCTTCATCTTCCCATCATTATCTCACAGCACTTAATGCCCCTTCAAATTCTCAACGGGTCAACAGTGCAGCTTATGATCTGTTCTTCCTTGCCCTCCAATATCACTCAGGCCGAACCGGGGACCACTCTGCTGCGGTACGCCACCTGAGATGACACTCATCCTCTCACTGCCCAAACGGCCTTGTAATGGCGGTGCCGCACCTCTCCTCACAGACCGTTCCCCCGTAATGGGACACCACGCCACGGTAATGCCGGGTCTTCAGTCTCTTGCCCTTTTTTGCCTACACCAAGATCCGCCACTTCTCATGAGTGGGTCTCGGCAGTCCCTAGAGCCACTTTGTGTTGTTTTTATGGCTCGGTGCCTGGGAGAGCTCCAGAGCATACGTCCGCATGCCACCAGGTGCTCTTGGAATCGAGGGAAATATTTTAAGAGGCCACCATTGTAGTTCACAGACTTTAACCGGTTTCTGACTGACCCAGTGCTGTAAATCTTTGAAAAGTGTGAACATTGTTGCCCTCGAGTTGCTTGACACTAAGGAGTGTGGGGTGGCCGTAGGGGACCAATATGCCCCAAACAGTCTCCCAACATGAAATGGCTGTATCATCCATAGGCTAATGGCTGGGTCCTTGGATCCTCAATAAATATCCCACCAGCAGCAGATGTTTCTCTCCATTGTGGTGGCCAAAAGGGAAACATCCGGGCTCACAGTGGAATCAAATGGAAAACACCTGCTTCTTTTAGCTGTAGATGGTATCCAACCCTGCCTTCTGTACAGCAATAAGACAAGAGATCGCTGGGCACTGACTAGGGCTCGTTTTAATCTCTTATGCCTTAGGGCGATTACTAAAAACTGGTGGAGTGATGAGCAATCTACAGTTTGTCCCCCAGGGTGTAATGGCCCACAAAACGATCTTTTGCACTTTGTTTTATATTGCCCGCTTTACCACAAAAACAGAAAGAGGACAATTCCCCCACTCCTCAGAAAAGCTGATTTCACTCGAGCCCAACCCACTTTGATATTCTTGCTGCAGGCAGAGACCATGCCAGTTGCATGGGGTTGTTTAGAATTCCTCCGAAAATCCTGGTACCGTAGGAAAAAGTTGCTTGAGGCCAAAGTTTTAAACTGTATTTTAGCCCAATTTTATTGTTTTTAACACTTGTCTATATTGTAATTTTATTTGGTCTGCTGATTATTATTGATGTACTGTTGTAATGCTGTTTTATATGCACGTTCATGGATTGCTTTTATACGAATAAACTTCGATGATGATGAAATATCTCACCAGCCACCAAGAAGGTCCAAGTTTACATTTGCGTCTCAGCCTAAGGGTGTGTCTGTGGCCCCCTGGGTCACTAAGATGACCAGTGTTGCCACTGAGATTGACCACAGGCAAGTGCCAGTCACCACTTTTTATGGCTTGGTACGGTATGGGTTTTGGCTTAAGGCCATGTCCCGGACACAATGCCCTGCAGCCATGACAACCGGAAACTTCTGGGAACTAGTGGGGGGCCTTGATCAAGCCCTCACCAAAGGGCCAAGTGGCCATGTTAGCAGGCTATGCCTAGCTGCAGTTTAGGTGTTTAAGTGGGCCACTGGCCATGGCGAATGGCGCCACTAGAGTGCAGGGCATCTACCAAAGTAAACCATTGCCACCTTGTACAGGAGAAGAGCCACAGGCCGTGCTCACAGGTCAGCATGAGTGGATTGGGTGGGTTTCAGGCATGGAAGGCAGGAGTTGCCCAGTGAGCCTTTTGGTTGGCTTGTGAGTTCCAGGGGGCAGTTCCTAGTCAAATTAGTCCCTTAGAATGCCTGCAGGCTATGCCCAGTGGGCCCATTGTGTGGCCAGGAGTCAAAGCCCATGCCCTGGCTGACCTGCAATTGGGGCAAAGTGGCTTTGCAGGGGGCATATTGGTCTCTGGCAATGGGACCAACTGGTTACTAGCTCTATCCACATGCCAGAACATTTGTCACGTTGGGTGGCTTGGTGAATCCAGGGCAATGGCCACGGATCATGCTTCAGCAAAAATGCCATGGGGACAGGTACTCGCTGACCAGCAATGAGAGCAAAGTGAACAGTGGCCAGGCTCAGCGGAAACCTCAGGTGGCTTACTCTATCCCAGTCCTGGAATACGGCCATGCAAAGGGCAACGTGGTCACTGGTCATTGCTATAGACCATGGCCAGTGGCCTGCCGAGACACAGTGGGGCAAAGTGTCTACTGTGTATCACTACACCTTGGCAGCATTATATTGGAATTCATTACCCCCCCAAACAACTAAACTCTGGACTCAATAGCAAGTAAAGCAGTAGGGTCTTGCTCATTTGTTCTATCACAGTGTTTCTTTTCAGCTGTCTTTACAATACAACCTTAATAATGACTGACCTTGCTCAAAACCTATCACATACACCCTAACAATACTGAATCAAGGCTTCTTCAGCAACAATTGAGTTTTTAATAAGTAATATTAAATGGATAATAGCAGTACTTTTCACTTACAGCGCTGTAAAATCAGACACATCACAATAGGAATCAAAATTACTGTTTGATTATTTGTACTGTATTTATTGTTATTATTATTTGAACTTAAGTCAGTCCCTGTAACCTCCACTTGCTGGTCATAATTTGTAACTAAAGGATTCTAAAAACAAAATTTAAGATAACAAGGGGACTGAAAAACTTGAATATGAATCTTGAAAGAAAAAAACACTCACTAAAGCAGATAAGAAAAGGCAGGTTATTTCTTCTATGAAAATAGAAAACAGGAAGATTTTACTGATTACACTGGGCCTCATTACGACCCAGGCGTTGGACACTGGTGCTAATAGCACCATGGTCTATTTCGGTAATTTACCGACTCCGCCATGGCGGAATGGGGAATTACCACCCCATTCCGAGGTTGGCGGGGCGGTAATTCCCCATGCCGCCATGGCCCTTCCCCATTCCCATTTTTGCCCCATAGGGCTCAATGGGAATGGGGAAGGCGCTAATTACGGCACCGTAAATTACGGTGCCGTAATTAGCTCCTAGGTCCCTTTGCGGGTTGGTTTTTTAACGCCTGCTAAAAGCAGGCGTTAAAGTACAACCCGCAAAGGTACTTCGTAATCAGGCGTTAAGGGTTTAACGGCGCCGACACCTTTTACGGCGCCGTTAACCCCTTAACGCCTGGGTTGTAATGAGGCCAACTGTATGTTCGGTTCTTATCATAATATAACAAATGACATCTAAGCCAGATCAATATTGTCAGACAACTAGTAAAGAAATGTTCTTCTTTCAGCAGTTTTTGAATATCAATCATGGCTAAATATAGGGGGTGGCACAAATCTACCTAAACTCTAAATGGCAATGTCCTGGTATTGCCTTTATCTATTTGGTCCATATTGCTGCGTCCATCTCCAGGGCCGAATCCGCCACAGAACCATTTTAGGGGCCACTCAAGGGCTACCAGGTGCCAGGTTACAGAAACATTGCACAGATGCAAGGACAAAGCTACACCATATTAGCTATGGTGCTAATAAGGAATGCTATTAGCACTAGGGCAAACTTTGCTCTGGTACAAAGTTGTATTAAAAGTGCATGTTTTGTGCACTAGGTTAATTATTGCCCAAGTGCTTATTGTGAGAAACCTGAGGACGTCCTCACATCTACTCCCCTTGGGTCATGTTCTTAGGTGGCCAGGGAAATGCCTTTGCTTTTGGATCTTGACCCTGGGGGTGGAGACGCGAGGAAGGATCACCTGGGTAGAGGGCCCTTGGGGATTGGGAACAAGATGTTCTCAGGTGAGACATGGTATTTAGCAGCATTTCCCTTTCTTGAAGAACCCTCTATCCCAGAGGCAGTAATAGGATATTGCTATCCCTGTTAAACTGACCAAAAACAAGTCAGGAGACACTATCCAACCAAAGCACCAGAAAGAGGGTGAAGATGAGAGGGGTTAAGGGTGAGGTAGGCGGGTGAGGTAGGCGAGACATGGTATCCCACTTTCCCCTCTGTAAACCAACCTAACCCTCCCCCAGCCTTTATGGACTATGTAAGACATCTCCCCTAATTCCCCCTCGCTTGACCTGCCACAGTACTGAGACGAGGAAGAGGTCACAGTACTGAGACGAGGAAGAGGTGACAAGAAGCAGTGAATACCAATAGATATTTTCACCTCTCTGGTGCTCAGATGAAGAAGAAGACTGTGAATGCATACCATTTGGGAAGTCAGACGTGTCCCACTAATAAGTTGACCAGAGGTCAGGCAATTGATCTTAATGACCCACACCTGTGGGCCCCTTAATACTCCTATGGAGTATGAGAGGTGGGGCTGCACGCCATGAGGAGACAATGGTGTGAATCCAGAGACCTCTGTGAAAGCAGGAGAGCAGGGGACGAAATGGACTGGAGGGAAGCACATCTGAACCAGGATTGGGAGCCGCTTGAGTCCGGAGATGGAGAGCGATGCCTGGGCTGAGCGCGGGCCGTGAGAGGGTCTAAATCTCCAGCCAAGCCTTGGTTGCCGATAGCAACAGCAGGAGGCTGTGCTCGGCCCGAAGCCCACCACCACCACAGCAACTAGGAGAGTGAGAGAAGCTCTCGGTGGCCACCACAATGGGCGCAAAGCTTGTGGATCCAGGAGGATCGCAGAAGGGAATCAGTGAAGCTGCAGAGAGCGGTCGCGCATAACCAGTGGGTGTAATCAAGGGAACACTCCATCTGGAGCACTCTGCTAATGCTGCCATGTATTCTAAGAGTGCCCATCAAACTGAAATAGGAAAACTATGAATGTCGAATGATCTGAAAGTAATTGAGCATAGTTCTGGAAAACAAAGTGAACATTTTTGAATATTAAACAAGTGGTGAATACATGAAAGGGAAATATTAAGAAAGTATTAACTGCCAAACAGAAAGAAAACGTTATGTGCAAAGCTTCAAGGTGATGAAAGGCAAATTGCAAAGTGCCTTTTTAAAAGAATGCCCATGTGAAAGAGCCTAACAGAAAGATGGAGAATAAATAAGAACACCACAAAGTGAATCGGCAAAGTCAACTGAAATGTATGAATAACTTCCTTGTGCAAGGCCAAAGACTGGCAGAATTTGTGTGACACATTGTGGCAAAGCCTAGAGGCTAACCAGGAGAAGCCAAGAGGGTGTCAACTTGCACATAAAACCAAGAGGCCAACGAGAAGAAACTGAGTGTGAATCTGTACACAGGGGAAAATACAGAAGAACCTTTGTGGACTGATGAGCCTAGGGTTCCTGGTTGCACGACCTGTGATGGCTGGACTTTGTAGTGTGACAACTGCACCTAGACAAGGTAACCCTCAATGGTGAAAGATAACAGCACTGTGAAACAAACCAAGAAGGGGCACTTTACGTGAACTGTTGATGCAATCCAGAAGGAGTGTCAAGTCGACCTGGAGTTTTGTTGAACATTGAAAGTTTGAAACCAAGTATACGTTGATACTTTGAGAGTCTTGGGGAAAGGAACCCTGGGGCTTGATGAACTAAAAGGTTGTCTTGAGGACGGAACCTCAAGACCCCTTTTGTTTGGAACTGTGTTGCCTTTAACTTGGAGGAGGGAACCCCAAGGAGCTGCGAAACTCTGTGAACTTGTGAAAAGGTAATCTCAAGACTTTTGTGGAACTTTCTTGAACTTGTTGAAGGGGAGCTGAGAAGGAAGCTACAAGCTGGAATAAGCTTGGAAATGTGGTTGATCACTGTTTCTTTTGTTATTGACATCCCTATACATTGTTTAACTTTAGTTGTTAGGGCAAAGAGAGGTTTTGGACACAGTGAGACTTTTAGTTGAACTTTCCAACTGAGACTTTTCTTAGTTTCGTTCAGGTAGGGAAACCCCACCTTAGCATAGGGAAAGTTAGGCCTTCAACCATCCTGACATTTAATGGAATAAACCATTTTGTTTTGAACTTTGAATCTTTTGCGTGTGTCTTACTACATGATGCCTTCACATTATACTGTGAAAATGTGGACTTTCCATGGTGTAAATGTTTTCTATCACGCCCCAAAGTTTTAGTACTGGAAAAAATGTTGCCCTAGTGCCAATACAGTGCACTTTTGCACTTACACCAATGAAAGTTTCTGTAATCTGGCCTCCAGATAGTCATAAATTATCCCTAGAAACCGTAAACGTGGCCCAATTGAAAGTGAGTTGGAGTGTTAAATTGCTGCATACGTGCTTGCACCAGCCCCATTCCTCTCTCAAAAGAATGTTCCTATTGGTGATGTATCTAATGCTTAATGCCAGCCTCCTCCAGCTTCTAAACGCTCCACCGGGATCATTCCGTTCCCATGTGAGATATCCTCCTGGCTAAAATGGATGCATGAAACTGCACAAGTACATCACTCTTCCTGACGGCCCCAAAAGTCTCTAGTCACCACATACGTGAGATATTGCAACAATCGCCCTTACCTGGGAGATATTGCAATAAACCCCTGTACTTGGGAGATATTGCAACCCGTGCATGCGAGATATTGAAGCAATTGCTGCATTCATGGGAGATATTGCAACAATCGCCCGTTCATGGGATATATTGCAACAATAGCCCGTTCATGGGAGATATTGCAGCAATAGCCCGTTCATGGGATATATTGCAACAATAGCCCGTTCATGGGAGATATTGCAGCAATAGCCCGTTCATGGGAGATATTGCAGCAATAGCCCGTTCATGGGAGATATTGCAACAATAGCCCGTTCATGGGAGATATTGCAGCAATAGCCCGTTCATGGGATATATTGCAACAATAGCCCGTTCATGGGATATATTGCAACAATAGCCCGTTCATGGGAGATATTGCAACACTAGCCCGTTCATGGGATACATTGCAACAATAGCCCGTTCATGGGAGATATTGCAACAATAGCAAGGTTCATGGGATATATTGCAACAATAGCCCGTTCATGGGAGATATTGCAGCAATAGCCCGTTCATGGGAGATATTGCAACAATAGCAAGGTTCATGGGATATATTGCAACAATAGCCCGTTCATGGGAGATATTGCAGCAATAGCCCGTTCATGGGAGATATTGCAGCAATAGCCCGTTCATGGGATATATTGCAACAATCGCCCATTCATGGGATTTATTGCAGCAATCGCCCTTGCACATGCATGCATGGGAGATCTTGCAACAATCAGTCTCTGTCAAGGGCGGCAGTGCCAGAGAGAGGCACGGCTACAGTAAATAGCGTGTTTATATGTTCACTCTAGTTTATTATGTAACAATCCGTCCAAGCTTCAATAACCCACTTAGGCACTCAACTCTCCTAGCAAGAGACAGGCACCCTCTGATGACCAACCCATTAAATGATTGTGCGCGAGGATAGGACATTGTAATGATGTAATGACATTTTATGAGCGTGTTGACAACAGAAATGCCTGCGCAGTGGCGCCATTTAGCTAGTGCGGCAATGATAACGCCTGCATTCATGCAGCCCTCCGTAGGCCGACTGCATCCCCAATGAGGTGTCCTGCTTATGGACAGCCAGTCCCCGTGCTTAAATGCAGGAACAAAAAAGAAATCCTAATAATTTGCTGTCTACCAGCTATCGATCTCAAGTGACATATGTTCTGAACCAGCGCCTCAAGATTTCGAAAGTCTCCTCCTACATTACTATTTATTAGGAATGCAAAGTGAAATGGACTTTGTAAACGTGCAAGGGGAAAGCTCTTAGTACAGAAGCGAAATAAATAATGCAGGACAGCAAAGGAGATCTTCCCCTACAAAATAAGGCAGAGCTGATGCGGGTGTGCCATGCAAATTGGCCAATCTCTTTGGATATCTCTTTTCTGCCCTGCATATTGATCTGCATGTTGTCTTCATGCCCGAGTTGAAATTTGTTAAGGTCTGGAAGTCGAATTCCTTGCCTTCTTGTCTCCAGATCACTTTTTACAACCTCACCTGATTTAACCCCTTAAGTGCTAAGGACGAGATTGCTCGTCCTAGGTGCATGGAATTTACCACTAAAGGCATTATTCTTAGCAGGTCAGGGCTGATTTCATTGTGCGGTATTTAAACAATTTTGGACAAGTGCATTGAGCTTCCTTGGTATTTATTAAAAATAATACTGGTAACGAGAACCTAGAATCGACTGACACGTTTTCAACTGCACATCAGCGTGCATTTACAGCCTACTTCTTTTCAGTGGTATTCATAAGCATTACATAGGCGTGCTCTGAAATGATGATTTAATGCCAGATAGAGTTTTGGAGGTTTTTGTTTTACATTGGCTCTGCCATGGTGGCTCATAGAATCAAGTATCTTTCCAAATAACCTGCTTAATACACATTGTATGCCCTGAAGAAGTATCATGAGAAACACATGACACATGTGCAGAGTCTTCTGCTGTAAGAATACCCCCTTTTGGCTTGGATAGATGGTTCATGGGCTGCGCGCTTGTCTCTGACATGATGCCGGCCTGCACTTTGCACGTTTAAACCTTGCACTGGCTCAACTCAACCCTTCATCCTTCTGAGGTTGATACATTAAGTACATTAAATTGCATAATAATACCAGTTATTACTGTGCTTAGAAGATGGAGGATTCTGTCATGTAGCGCTATATATGAACACACATTATTATTATGCTTGGATTTTAAAAAGGTCAACATTAAATTCACTTCTGAGCACCAGTGCCATACATAAGGCATGGACATAATTTAAGGATTGCCAGGGGTCGCAACTGCCACCCCTGAGGTCTCCCTTGCTACCCCTGTGGTCTCCCTTGCTACCCCTAACAATTGAGGCACATGGGCTGTTGCCAGAAGCATGTGGCTTTGTTTCTGGAGTGGCTGGTTATCTGATAGCTATAGCTGGTAAGATAGCACAGTGGGTTGAGCGCTGGCTGCTGCAATTTGTGTGTGTGTGATCTGCATGTTGCAGGTTCGACTCCCAGCAAGGTCAACTCAGCCTTTCATCCTACACAGGTTAATAAATGAGTAGCAACACAGGTTAGGGGATATTGTATGCATACTTGTTCTATATGAAGCACTGAAGCGTAAGTGCTATATAATAACACATCATTATCGTTTGGCCTTGGACGTCTGCTTGCATTCGAAGTGATTTGGTAATATGGGCCTATACGCATTGATATTAACGATATATATGGTGATCGATTCTTGAATGAAATGTGTATCACTTTACAGTAATATTGTAACCATATTGTTTGTAGGGTACTCAGAAACAATGATGCCACTTCCTGTTTTGTCGAGGGGTGAAAGGTCTTGTTCCATTGCTTCCTGTGATGTCATTTTGGGGTGGGGTCAAATGACATCACTTCCTGTGATGCCATCAGAGGTCAATAGTCTTGTGATGTCACTTCCGCTACCCCTGCCATTTTGATCAAATGATGTCCCTGACAAAGGGCCATCTTTTACATTCACCTTTGTTACATAAGTCCACGTACACGTCCAACTGGTATTTGAACTCAGTGGGAACTACCAAATAGACAATGATAAACTTTCTCTCCTATACAACACCATCAAACACTGGATGAAAGAAAACTGGATGTGTCTAAATGGCTCTAAGACTGAGCTCATGATCTTCGGATCTACACAGGCCAGAAAAAAATTGAGCCCTGCCTTTAACTCATTTACCATCAAAAACATCCAGATTCCAATATCAGCAAAAGTAAAGACCCTAGGTGTGTATCTTCAAGCCTCTCTAGGCGCTGAAGCACATACAAGCTACCTTAAAAAAACTGTCAGTACCATCAGATTCTCCTTAAAAAGATCAGGCCATTGCTAGACCAAAAGAACAGCATCATCATCGCTAGGGCCACTATATTGTCTAGATTGGACTACGGAAACTCCCTACTCTTGGGAGCCAATAGTAAGTGCTTGAAAAGATGTCAAACCATCCAAAACAACGCCATCAGAACGATCACTGGAAAATCATGGAGAGAACACATCTCCGGAGAAAGGAAAACCCTCCATTGGTTGGCTATGGAGGAGAGAATCTCCTTCAAGTCTCTTACCACGGTACATCGCTGCCTATATGGCGCAGCCCCGGCCTACCTCAAGAAACAGTTTAAATGGTATGAGCCACCCAGGAGCCTCAGATCATCAAATACAGGCAAACTACAAACCATTATAACTAAAAAACAACATGGCCTTGGCAAGGCCTTCCCGACATTAGCCATCGGAAAATGGAATGACCTACCCACCTCATTAAAACTTGAGCCTAACTACCTCACCTTCAGGAAAAAACTGAAAACCTTACTTTTTAAGTAAATCCCGGTAACATACTGAATCAATTTGAGTTAACTTAGGCCTTCGCTCGCCTAGTCCTGTCTCTTTTTCTGTTGTCCAGTCTATATGTAAGCGTTCTGATGCCCACGGGCTTTAACGCTATATAAACAAATAAATAAATAAAAAATAAATAAAATAAATAAGACCCTGGGTAATCGGGGATGAGGGCAGAGTTTCTGCTACACAACGTAGAGCATTAATGCCTGCACAGCTCTTCAAATAAATCTCATGCCAGCCCGTCCTTTTCAAAAGGGAGTGCCGTTAGCAGTACTGGTGATCCATGGCAGTGCTTGAGATTGCAGAGTAGCAGAAGCCCTACCTCTGAGGATGCCAAACTCTTAAACTCTTAAAACGTGAACCTAAAAACACTCCAATTTCCACCTGTACTAAGATGTCACAAATACCAAGACCACAGACAATAAAAACCATGCGATGGAGCTTCCGCTGCACAGCAGTGACGTGTGTCAGCGCATCAGGGATGCGCTGCTGAACCAACGGTCTCTGCTGATCAGTCATGTTGGCATAGTTGCGCTCTTGATAGGATAACATTCCTGATTGATCGTGAAGAGTACTCATAGGCCGACCTTTGTTAAAGCCGCCTCATTGTGCTCACCCCCCATCCTCCTTCCCCAGCACAGCCCACCATTTGATAGCAAGCGGCACCACAAGTCAAAGCATTCATCAGAAACGGTTGTTCCCAGCTGGGATCTGTCTGGTGATCGAGCCCCATTTTTCATTCAAACACAGGACTCTTGGGTTATCACTGTTCCCGCTATCAGGATGAGCTGACGCCACCAGCCTTCACATACGCCACCTTGACTGCCTTTTGAACCACCTCCCGAGAGCACAAAATGATGCCCTAAGACTCTTGCTGCGACGGAGAAGATGGGAACTATAGGACAGAAATGATGCCAATCCGGACACCTCTATGGAGTCCTGGATAGACTCAAATCCGGGACACACCCTAATCCTATGACATCTCTTCCAGTGACACTCATGGCCATGCTGACCAGTTAACATACTTCTGTCTGGGCATTCCTGCAACATGACAAGTGCCAGATATCCAGTAAACGAAATCAGAAACTTGATATAACCCAAAAATTGACAAATAAGTATGAATATTTTGTAGTACAATTTACTCAATGGGACTGGCCACATTACACACACGTGCATGCCTAGGACAACATCCTTCATCCAGGACAACCTGGAAACTAGAGAAACAAGAGTTTTCTCAGCTGAACCCAATGAACTCAGCCAAGTAACATACCAAGCAATGTTATGTTATGTTATTTGGCATTTATATAGCGCTCTATATATCATTGGTATGACCTCAAATCGCTGGTATGTTGAACGCCCTCGGGAACCATAGTTCTGGTCAGTAGAGAGAGATAGTGTCGTAGGCTGCGTGGGTGCCCCAGATATGTGTGCAGCTGATGTAATTGCCGCATGGCAGCTTCTTCCTAGCGTTAGGTATGGTGCTGAAGATATCAGTCGGATATGTGCAGTCTGGTGGGTGGACACCCAGACGGGGCTCTGGCTGTGTTAGCCCTGAAGGACGCATATGTCAGTGACTAGGCACGAATGTGCTCAGCTAGCTGTGTTTTATTAGGGTGATGAGGTGTTCATGGGGTCATATTCATATGTGAACAGCTAGGCTGAATTTATCAGGGGTATAGCTGTGTTCCAGTTGTAAGATGATGTACAGTAGAGAGTAAGTGTGGTGCTGTGATATGATGGTTATCTTCAAAGTGCCCGAGACCAGGCACGTGAACGGGATGGTAGGGAACACAGCGTCACATGGACACACAGAGACAAGGGGCTGGGCTTACAGCGACAGGAGGGGGGGATACGAATATATAGCAACAGCATGGGGAACAGGAAAGCAGGGTACACATTGATATATGTGTGGGTCATGTTAACATTTACATTTGCATTTCTATCTAGAAGCGACTCAGGCTAACGTTCACAATCCTGTCAGGGTCTGGCGCAGGCCAACTCTAACCAAATGTGGCATTGCCAGCATTCACAATCGTAGGCTAATGTTCACAATTCTAACTAAGTGTGGAATTGCTAACACTCACAATCTTAGGCTTATGTTCACAATTCTAACTAGGTGTGGCATTGCTCACATTCACAATCCTGTCCGAGTCCGGCGCAGGGCAATGTTCACAATTCTAACTAAGTGTGGCATTGCCAACACACAATCTTAGGCTAATGTTCACAATTCTAACTAAGTCTGGCATTGCTAACATTCATAGTTCTGAGGTAAGGTAATGTTGGGTGGCAGGGTTTTCCTACTGCTCTACTCCCCACCCATGCCCCACTTACTTTTTGGGTTGCTGCTGGTTGACGGCTGGTTGCTGGCTTCACTGGCTTCCCCTGAGGACACCTGCTGACACTTTCTGCAGCCGCCTAGTAGAGGCCGCACTTTGCCTTGGGGCCCATAGCCGGGCAGAGGGCTGCCCTGGGAGGGTCAGATATGACTGTAGCAATTGTCCAATCAGGGACGGTGGGCAGGGAGGGACCAGGAAGGAAGGGAACGAGGAGGACACGGGCAGGTGCCGGAGACTAGGCCAGGCCAGATGGAGACAATTAGCCTATCAGGGGACGGGGCGGCTGGGAGGCGGGAGGAGTTGGTCACAGAAGGGAGAGGAAACACAGGGGAATCGGGCACCAAGGATGCACTTGGATGGCAAAGAGGCATTTATTTTAGCAAATAGCAGGCCCAGGAGGGTCAGGGGCAAGCAACACTGACATCAGTATGCAGCAGGCAAAGTGGTGGACACGGGCAGGTGCCGGCAACTAGGCCAGGCCAGATGGAGACAATTAGCCTATCAGGGGAGGGGGGCGGGCTGGGAGGTGGGAGGAAGTGGTCACAGAAGGGAGTGGAAACATGAGGGAATCGGGCCCCAGGGATGCACTCGGATGGCAAAGAGGAATATTTTTAGCAAATGGCAGGCCCAGGATGGTCAGGGGCAAGAGACACTCACCTCAGGATGCAGCGGGCACAGTCCAAGAGTGCCTTGTGGTACCTCACACCAGGATAACATCCCTAAAACCTAGACACCTCTGTAATTGGGCACACAAAAGCTTGCCTTTTAAAATATGCAAAGGAAGTGAGAAATTACAGACTCCGACTGTTTAATCATATAGTTAGATGAGATCTCTTATCATCAAAACTAATCTAAGAAATAGTTGATGTGTGAGCTATCAAGACTGATGCTACTAAACCCTGAAGACTCCTAAGCACGAGAATGGCCTTGAGTGCAGTCAGTCCCGATATGCACAAACATTCCCGTGAAGGCATGGGTCTGCTGAATTTAATAAGGTCACAAGGAGCAAATCATCTACAGATATGTCCGCCGATCACCTATCTTCTCAACCACGGACAAACTCACCATGCTTCCTCTATTCAACGTACACTGCATGTATCAATCAACCAGCAATAATACTCAAAACTACCTGTGTGGCAGTACCCTGTGGCACACTCGCCATTTTTCACTATTTCTACCATCTCACTACCGTACAACCCTAAAACACACACGTACTCGAGGGGCAGAACTCGTTAGTGTGGGTGTCAAGTGTTTTGGTGTTTGGGGTTTGGAGTGTGGAGTTGGACGTGAGGCAGGCTCCAGTGGACGTGTCTGTCCTTTGTAGGGGCAGCGACTATGGACCATAGGGCCTTTGAGCCTCCCTCTTGCATTATTGAATGGCATGGAAGCAAGAAAGGAAACAGCCTGGTAATATTGACTGCTCGTCCGTACGGCACTCAATTGATCTGGTCAACAGGCTTAGTGTGCTATTACTTGCCCGTGAATTCATCTGCAATTGTTATCAAAATGAAAATTAAAAATATATCATGGAGTGGTTTGTTAAGTGGAGCTGCTGGTCTGTTGCAGCTCGCTGGTGTCTGCAGCGGAGCCGACCTGAACTTCGTTCAATTACGGTAATGGTGCAGTAAGTCAAAATGGTAAAATCTATTGGTTTACCAGTTCCCCTGCTTGAGGAAAATACATATTCTCTGGTTAAGTGAAATTCTGAAGAAGTTGAAATTGATGAGGACTCAAAAGACATTACACGTGCATTTAAGACCTCACTATTCCAATAGTGAGAACATTAGCGATGGAAGCAGCATTGTGGGAGATTTCACCGGTCCGCTGGCTGTGTTTCTGTGGGATTGGATATATGGTGGTAACAAGTACGCTATCCTTTGAGGTTATTTGTCCACGTGCATGTGTTAAATTTGGCACATTGTATTCTTGCCTCCTAAGTGCCAAGGGCGAGGTATCTCGTCCTTGGGATTACCTCCCTGTTGCCAAGGACGAGATATCTCGTCCTTGGCACTTAAGGGGTTAAGGAAACAGAAAATGTTAGAAGGTATTGAATGGCGAAATACCAAAATCACCAAAAAAAGGCTTTGGCATTGGGGTGGGGGGGGGTAACCCATGGCAGTTAAAAGGTTAATTCAGCAAATGAACTCTTACTCCTTGCAGAGCAAAGCTAAACAATTGAGCCATACGCAGATGTCATTATCAAAAAAAGCAGCCGCAATGCGCACTACAGAAACCACACAGGTGGAGGTTTTGCTGTGTGTGTGTGGATGATCAGAGTGTAGGACTTTTGACCTCCTCATTGCACGATACAGGTTTGATAACGGACAAAAGTTCCCAAACGGGCAAAACTATTTTAAATATGCTTACATCACACAAAAACTATTTGAACTCTAGATCTCTTGTTTTTGGTCTCCAAAAGGGATTTGACACTTTGCAACCTGTTGACCGCAGAATATGTTTTCCTTCAGAAGCCTGCATTATAGACACAAACGTGTCTAGATTGCCCTCTTCGTTTTTGGGCGGTTCTCCTAAAATAAGATTCCTAGATGAAGTCCCGCACCTGGATCCGCCCACTGCTAGTCCGGGGGTTTCCTCTTGTCTGGGATCTCTGACCAAAGAACAACCACCTACTGCAGGGTCTGCATTGCATGCTTTACACTTTATACTCTCTCAATTGGCCAATTTTTCAGAAAACATTTTGGATGTGTTTCGTGAGCAGCGCTCAACACTTCCTTGGCTGCAAATTTGTTGTTTTTGGAGCGATTTATTTAGGGCTCAGTGCAAAAGACATGTGGTAACAGACAGGGCGCGTGTACTGAGGCACAAGTAGACGATCATGCTATAAGACATGTGGTAACAGACAGGGCACGTGTACTGAGGCACAAGTAGACGATCATGCTATAAGACATGTGGTAACAGACAGGGCACGTGTACTGAGGCACAAGTAGACGATCATGCTATAAGACATGTGGTAACAGACAGGGCACGTGTACTGAGGCACAAGTAGACGATCATGCTATAAGACATGTGGTAACAGACAGGGCACGTGTACTGAGGCACAAGTAGACGATCATGCTATAAGACATGTGGTAACAGGCAGGGCACGTGTACTGAGGCACAAGTAGACGATCATGCTATAAGACATGTGGTAACAGGCAGGGCACGTGTACTGAGGCACAAGTAGACGATCATGCTATAAGACATGTGGTAACAGACAGGGCACGTGTACTGAGGCACAAGTAGACGATCATGCTATAAGACATGTGGTAACAGACAGGGCACGTGTACTGAGGCACAAGTAGACGATCATGCTATAAGACATGTGGTAACAGACAGGGCACGTGTACTGAGGCACAAGTAGACGATCATGCTATAAGACATGTGGTAACAGACAGGGCACGTGTACTGAGGCACAAGTAGACGATCATGCTATAAGACATGTGGTAACAGACAGGGCACGTGTACTGAGGCACAAGTAGACGATCATGCTATAAGACATGTGGTAACAGGCAGGGCACGTGTACTGAGGCACAAGTAGACGATCATGCTATAAGACATGTGGTAACAGGCAGGGCACGTGTACTGAGGCACAAGTAGACGATCATGCTATAAGACATGTGGTAACAGACAGGGCACGTGTACTGAGGCACAAGTAGACGATCATGCTATAAGACATGTGGTAACAGACAGGGCACGTGTACTGAGGCACAAGTAGACGATCATGCTATAAGACATGTGGTAACAGGCAGGGCACGTGTACTGAGGCACAAGTAGACGATCATGCTATAAGACATGTGGTAACAGACAGGGCACGTGTACTGAGGCACAAGTAGACGATCATGCTATAAGACATGTGGTAACAGGCAGGGCACGTGTACTGAGGCACAAGTAGACGATCATGCTATAAGACATGTGGTAACAGACAGGGCACGTGTACTGAGGCACAAGTAGACGATCATGCTATAAGACATGTGGTAACAGACAGGGCACGTGTACTGAGGCACAAGTAGACGATCATGCTATAAGACATGTGGTAACAGACAGGGCACGTGTACTGAGGCACAAGTAGACGATCATGCTATAAGACATGTGGTAACAGACAGGGCACGTGTACTGAGGCACAAGTAGATGATCATGATTCTGAAGGGAGTGCCGATGTAACGCGGGTTGACAAGTCGTGCTCAGTTTCTTCCGCTACTTCATTCTCGAGTACATCAGTACAACCTTTGCCATTTGGTGTTCCGGCAGCTTCTAGCTCTAAAAATTATAAAAGCAGTAATACAACAGCGCTATGTTACTTAACTAAAATGAAAACAAAGAACAATTAAAAATCCTTCAAAACAGAGAGGAAAAGGTTCACGTACATTTTTAAGCAATATAAAAATTGCGGGCCTGCTGCAGTCCACCTCTGAAGCTATGGGTTTAGAAACAGAGCCTTTATATCAAAATGACGAGGGTGAAAGATTTTTAGATGTTCATGTTCTGTTTATTGACTTTATTCTTGATGAGGGTGCTGCTTTTCCTTTAAATCTCCATCATGTTTCAGAGTTATTTTCTGCTGTGCCCAATCTGTGTTTGATTACATCTAAAGATATAGCCCAGGTGGAATTTGTCACAGAAGATAAATTAAGTTTAGTTCAATTTTACTTTTATTCCTGCATGGTGAGAAATGTGGTGCTAGTGGGGCCATTGCTATTGTTGAGCTGTGATGTGCTGCGGTCGGTTCATTTCACAAAACGGTGTGCTACTGTTTTTGAGCCAATGTTGCTTAAATTTTCCCCCAAAAATGTGTTGGTGCAGAGTTGTTTATTGAAAATAAGCATCATTCTTTCTCTTGGAGAAGAACGGGAGGTCCTTGATTTAGGTTCTGTAAAATCATGCCCGGCTTATGATTGGTCCTCTATTTTAAATGCGCTTCCAGGAGGCCCCTCAAAAGGTAAATATACATGAGATTCTTGTGTAACCTTGGCTTGTTGAAATTGTACAGGTTTCATGCATCTGGTCTCTTCTGTAGACAGTTTGAATGAGTATACTTTAATTTGTCTCCAGGAAACCTGGATAGTTCACACCCCTATATTGGATGGTTTTTCAATTTGTTGTCCGAATGCAAAAAAAGGGTGTGTGCTTAAAATGATGTGGGAATTAAAACTTTGCAGTTGGACACCAATAAGGATGACATCCCATTTATCAAATACTCATGGATAAACAGATGATCTGTCTTAAATTGCTCATCCTATGTTTTTAATGTGTATTTTAACTCCAAGAGTGTAAAATCATCAGGCTTTCTGGAGTGTATTTCAAGTTTGCGCTTAGATGTTAGGGCTGAGGACCTGTCAAGTGTCATAGTTCTCAGATACTTAAATTCTGAGTGTTTGGACCTGCAACACTATTTGTTACATAAACACATTGGAGCTTCTGTTTTAGCTAAAGAGAGCGGCTTATTGTTTTGTGAAATGGCAAGGCCTGCCGCCTGCTCCAAAGGCAATACCGTCTCTCTGTTCTCACCAAGAAGAGAGCCCTTATCCAAGCCCGCATCTCTGCGGCATCTAACAACTCGGCTGAACTCTTTAAAATCTGCAAGGAGCTTGCCAACCCTGCTGCAGTCTCTACCTCTCCTGTCCCCTCCCAGGCCCTCTGCACTGCACTGGCCTCCCACTTCATCTCTCAAACTCAGGACATCCTGTCCTCACTCTCCTCCTATCACCTCCCCCCCTCTCTTCCCTGCTCTTCCTCTGGCCCTTCTGCAGCCACCCCTCCTCCCTCCTTCTCTGCCTTTCCCCTTTTTTCTGCTGACGAGGTTTCCAGACAAGTCCGATCTATGAAAGTCTCGTCTAAACAGATTCACCCCTGTTCCTCCAAAACTATCAAGGACCACATCGACTCCCTGGCTCCTGCCCTGGCTGACTTTTGCAACCACTCCTTCGCCTCTGGAGTCTTCCCATCCCCTCTCAAGCACTCCCTTGTGCACCCTCTCCTTAAGAAACCCTCTGCCGACCGCTCCTGTCCGGCTAACTATCGCCCAATCTCCATCATTCCCTTCCTGGGCAAGCTCCTGGAGAAACTGGCCATCTCCCAGCTTAACCTCCATGCTGAAGCTGTTGATAGTCTCCATGACCATCAATCTGGCTTCAGAGCGGCCAGAAGCACGGAAACTGCTCTCCTGAACATCCGTGAGGACCTGCTCTTGAACCTCGACTCCAACACTCCGTGTGTTCTCATTCTGCTCGATCTCTCTTCTGCCTTTGACACTGTCAACCATGCCATCCTGCTCAACCGTCTTCGTGATAACCTGGGTATCACTGGTCAGGCTCTGGCGTGGCTGACCTCTTTCCTTTCCAATCGACCCTCCCAGGTCCAACTTGGGTCCTTCATCTCTGACATCTTTTTCTCCACCTGTGGCGTTCCCCAGGGATCTAATCTCTCTCCCTGGCTGTTCAACCAGTATCTGGCACTCCTTGCCCACTGCATCGCCGCCCTCTGCCCCAACTTTCAGTGCTATGCGGACGATACCCAGCTCATTTTCAGGCTACCCTCGGCCTCCTCCTCTCCCTCCCTCATCTCTGACTGTCTGTCTGCTATCCAGGAATGGTGTGCTGCCAATGACCTCTGCCTTAATGCTAGTAAGACTGAGATCCTACTCATCGGCACACCCACTCCCTCCTTCCCTGCAGCTCTCTGGCCGGCCTCTCTTGGCCCTCTTCCTGCTCCTACCTGCAAGGCAAAAAACCTTGGGGTCATCTTCGACTCCACACTCTCCTTCTCTCCTCATATATCTGACGTCTCTAAGAAGTCACATTACCAGCTGCACCTCCTCAGAGGTATTCTTCCCTTCCTCTCCTTCCCCCAGAACTCACTGTCTCCCGAGCCCTGGTTCTCTCGAAGCTGGACTACTGTAACAGCCTCTATCTTAATCTGCCTGCCTCCACTCTCCGCCCTATGCAACTCATCCAGAACAGAACTGCGAGACTTGTCCTTGGCCTCAAGCCCAGGGACCGTATCTCTCCAGGACTGAAATCTCTACACTGGCTCCCAGTGGCTGCGAGGATTAAGTTCAAAACCCTCTGCATTGTCCACAAGGCCTTCTGGGGCCTGGGGCCTAAATACCTTCAACTCTCTCTTCCTAAATATCTTCCTTCCCGAGCCCTACGCTCCTCCGTCTCCAACTCCCTCAGGGTCAGCCGCTTCTCGAAGCAACGAGCTGGGGGTAGATCTCTCTCCGCGGCAGGGGCCTCCCTCTGGAACAGCCTTCCTGCCTCCCTGAAACTTGAGGAGAACCATCTCCGGTTCCGGCAGCACCTCAAAACCTACCTCTTCACTTCTGCTTTCTCTCTCCCTCTCCCCTGCTAAATTCTTCACCAATACTGCACTGATTCTGCAATCTGGGCCACTCTCACCGACCTCGGTCCTGGGCCCAGTCACTCTTCACTTGCACTGCCTCCCTGGCAACCCCTGCACTGCGGGACTGTCTCTGTATCACTACAGCCCCCCCACCCCCCAGCACTTGTCTGCACTTACCTTGCACTTGCCACCAGCTGGCCCTATTTATTTATTATTTTTATTTCTATTCTACTTATTTGTACTGCACTCCCCCCCCTCCCCCTTCCCCTTGCACTTTTTCCCTTCCCCCTACCCCTGCACTTGCGCGGTCTGAATGACACCTGGCCTAGTAGGATTGTTGTCTGTCTTCCCCTTGTTCCCCCCTCCCTGCCTCGTCGCGCCTTGAAACACTTGTGTATAGGCGCGTTACAAATGCCATATCATATCATATCATATCAAGGTGTTGGGGTATCTCAGTGGTAAATGGAAACATCACTGACAACAGTCTGCCACATTACACTTGGTGCAATAATTTGGCTCAATTTACCCTTGATTATACATTTTTATCTGAGGATTTGTATTTTGTATGTATGAATTTTAAGGTTTTATATTTCGAAAAGAGTGATCATAGTCTGCTTGCTCTAACATTAAAACCGATGAATTTATGTTTGGAAGTTAATCCAAGAAGTCATGCATTGGCATGGAAACCTGGCATTGCAATCAGATTTAATAATGTTGTTTTGGGTGACAATATTACTTCAAAGGATGCACTTTTGGATCCCTGCACTTATGAATATGTGGTGCAGGACCTATTGAAGGGTCAGGTAATAGTTGCTTCTGATGGGTCAGCGATTGTTAGGCAAAACACCCAGAAGCACATCATTAACGAGTGGGTCCACGAAAAGGAGTGTCTCCTGCATACATCAATCAGAGGTCTTAAAAAATTGGAAGCAGGCTTATACGAATTGGCTTAAGGATTATCGGGCCAAATTGTATAGGGGTGATGCCAAAGCCATGTTACATGCAGTCAGAAATCGAGATTCAGCCTTGTTTTGGAGGTTAAATAAGGTGTCAGAATCTCAAAGACCGCTCCAGATCCAGCCTATTGCATCTTCAATTTGGGAGGACCATTTTTCTAAATGATATTCAATGGTTGTTACTAACACAAGGTTTCCCCATTGTGAGGTTAAGTGGAAAGATTAGATGTGGGTGGGGTGGCCGGCTGTGTAGGCCTGCATAATAAAGAGTAAAGCTTTCGGGGTCCCTGGTCTACATGGTTTAGCTAATGCTACTTGCAAATCCACTGTACCTCTGTGGTCGGCAGTTTTATGGGGATTATTTAACACAATTCTTTACCTACATTTTTTACCACCTTCTTGGAGGGGGGCTATGATTATTTTAATTTACAAGGATGGGGACAGAATGCGCCCTAAAAACTATCGGCCTATTTCTCTTTTGGATTCAGCTAGTACAATCTTTGGTAGTCTAATTCTGAATGAACTTCAGAGTTGGGTAAGGGGAAAATGGTGTTTGGGCGTAAGTCAATCAGGATATAAGGGGAGAATGGGCACTGCCTTAAATTGCTTTGCAATCCATCTCCTACAGACCCAGCCCCAGTGCCAAAAGCAACCTATTTATTGCACATTTTTAGATATCAGTCAGGCTTTTGACTGCGTGACTAGAGCATTGGAGAAATGAGTGTCCCTCTGGTATTATCAGTATCCTGATAGCTTTGCACTCAAAAACAAAGATATAAAATACGTCTGGACCAAGCAGGTAACACCACAGCCTGGATTAATACTCATCGAGGGCTTCACGGGTGTGTGCTTGCTCAATTTTTGTTTAACGTGAACATTAGTGACCTTGGCAAAGCCCTGCAGAGTAAACCCTTTAACCTCCCGAAATTGTGTAGTTTGGCTATTAATTACTTATCTTATGCAGACAATATTGTCCTTTTTGATTCAACACCTATTGGACTCCAACATGCTCTTACTGCAATTAATTTATACTTTTGGGATTTGAATCTAAAGAAGTGTAAAATATTGATGCTTAATTATGTTTGGCTTTTGAATCAGACATGGTTGGAGTTGGTATCTAGTTTTAAATACCTTGGGCTATTTACATATGCCAAGCAGAACAAATTGGTGGAAGGGAATAGCTTGAGAAATCAGGTCTCTGTGAGTGCCTCTGAATTAGGGCTAATCGATAGAAGATTTGGCCAGTTCTCTGTTATACCAGTCTTGAATTATTACCATCAAAAATTCTCCCCCCGCCCCCTACTTGCTTTACCTTGTCGAAATAGTTTTGTTGCCCTCAAATTGGGATAGGGTTGAGGGTTCTCTGTGACGAAATGTTTTATTTCTGCCACATGGAACGCCCATCCCGATTATGAGACATGAGTTGGGACTGCTCTCCCTGGGGGTTTGTGCTAATTGGAAATTATTGCAATTATACAGGAAACTTCTTGTTCCCCAAGAGAACACCTTATTTGTTAGATTTAGGCTTTAAATGAATAACGATTGGTCTAAGGTACTAAGTTGTTGGGTTAAGCAGGCCATCCTCATTCTGAGCTCCCATGAAATTTCAGGAGAGGAGCTCATGGCGAATCCCCAACAGGTCAAAAAGAAACTTTTCGAAGAGGATTGGATAGAAAATCGAGTGATGGCCATGAATTACCACTTGTTTTATCATTTTGGATATGAGGTCAAAGTTTCTATTTTTTCACCCTGTCATTTGAAAAAAGACCTTTCTAAATTGCACAGAGGTGACATGCACAGGTTTAAATCAATTGTGATGCCTACAAGGGATATCTCAGGAGCTCGCACCAAAATACAGAGATTAAATAAAGTGTGTAGATATTGCACTGTTACATGCTACAAGATCTCCGAATTTATATGTTTGCTAGATTGGTTTTGTATGTATTTTTTCTAAATTCTTAGTTGGTTTGGTTTCGAATCCTATATAGTCAGGAACCAATTTTAGATATTGTAATACTGACATTTTAAAATAAGGTCTTAGTGTGATTGTCTTAATATGTTTTTGATCATTTGATGAAATTATTGATTGTAATGTTTGTAATTGGTTATAAATATTCCTTTTTATCTTGAATGTGTGTGTAAAAAGCTGTCTAACTTGTACACACTAATAATAAAGAACTTGTTAGTGCAAGACACAGCATACCAATACATGAAGCTGTGGCAACACAAATCCTACATGCTCTAACCCACGTCATGTAGAATCTCAGTAGGACACAGATATTGGGTACTTCTGATGTGCACACGTCACCACCTCATGTCTCCCATCTTGCCCTTCCATCTGTTCCAACTAACTCCCACCCCCTTGCAGAACCTAGAATCAAGAGGCTACCAGAATATGAGAATTCCGCCTATCAAACTGCAATCCTCTCCACCTACCTTACTAGCACCAAGTCTCCACCATCCTTCACTCCCTCTATTGCACCATGTTTATACGGCCGTCCCACTGCATTTCCCCTTCATCATTAACTCTTAAAGAAACAAGGATTTTTGACTAATGTGACAGGGTTAGTTATCAGACCCTATCAAGAGGGAATGGGGGACCCCTCTCATCCGGTAAAAGGAGTCTTACCAGAGTGGAAGAAGTGTTAGTCCTACCCCAAAGGGGGATGGTGGCAGTTGATTGGGCCCCAGTCCCTGTCCCTTATTTGTGTACAAGCATTTGTGGTAAAAGTACCACTTTTGATCACCACATACTTGAAATGCAAGATGCTGGCCAGTTTCACTCTGCTTTCTTTTGAAAACTACACCTACTAGCATGCAGAGGGGTGAGCCAGCAAGAAACACTGCCCACAGCATCCTCCAGAGACGGCCGTGTACCAGCACACCCTATCCAGCGAGGGAAAGTGCTATGCAACTCTGCACAGCTGACTAAAAGAAGTGTCAGTGCATACACTGAGAACTTCAACCCAATCCAGAACGAAACAATGCTCACCTGGCACGGACTGGCAGAGCCTAACCAGCAAACACTGTAATCCCACAGGTATTAGTAATCCTGCCACTCACCAGAAAGTTTACCATAATGGGCAGAGATTGTTGGACGACGGCTTACCCACCCGTGGGCAGGGGGCAGAACTTTGATCCCCTTATTAGGCCTGAAATCTCAGAAGTCTGATTAAAAATAACACTATCAGGTCCTATACGACACAAACCTTGATGCTACCACATGATAGAAGTAACTAGAAATCCAGGACTAGACCTTTCCCGAGCACTGTCATAATGGAACTGGCCACAACATGGCAACAGGTGGAAAATGCTGCAAGTAGCCCATTATATGATGGCCATAAGTATCGCCTTTGTTAGTATTTGATTTTAACAGGACTTAAGTGCAAGAATGGATGCAACAGGAACTTATTAAGGCATTAACACTCAGAGAACCGCTGAAAAATAACACTGGCAGGTCCTATAGAACACAAACCATGATGTTACTGTATGATAGAAGTAGCCAGAAATCAAGGAATAGACATTTCCCACTCGCTTTCATAATGGACCTGGCCCATCCTTGCCAACAGCTGTAAATAGTAATGGTACCCAATCATTTGATGTCAGTGCCTTACAAATACACGTGCGTGCGTGTGTGTGTGTGTGTGTGTGTGTGTGTGTAAGTAAAATGGCCGATACTATGCACACAAATGCCATTTTGCTCATATTTCTCTGACATTTTCCTGATATACATATATATTTTTGGGAACTAGAGAAATGGGACATGTCTGCAAATGGCCAAGAGTAGGAATTCAGGGTTGGAGGTTGTTATACCTTGTAAGGCTTACTCATGCCTACCCCGACTAACCAACTCCCCTTTAATATCCTCTACACTACGCACAAAAACCCCTCACCAATGGCTACCACAGGCCTAGCTGTTAGCACATCAACACTAACCGAGCCACGACTAAGCTCTCCTCTTTAGCCCTGTCACACTCTCCAACATCAGCGCCTAACCAGATCCAAAGCACTGTAGTCTATGAGATCTTGGGCTCTTCCAAATCTATGGATGTCATACTACCAGGTTTCTCCACCAAACCCCTAAGAAAAAGTTTGGCACTCAGGAACCACGTACTACACTTCTGAAGTGCACCCATGAATTTCACAGGTATCATCTACCTTTCCTACTGTCCCACTAATGAACTCACATTTCCCATCAGAACCAAGCCCAAACAAGTTTTAAAACCACCCTTTCTTCCCAGGTGGTCCTTCCAAATGTCTTTTTCAACCGTTCAAAGGGATTGTAAGGTTTTCATTCCAGCACACAGTGTCGCCAGTGTTTGTTCTTAAAAGTAGCGTCTATTGGCTTGTCTCCTGTTTGGCATTGGGATGAAATCAGCGTTTACCATGCACAAAGGACCAATAGACATTGTTATAACAGCAGATAGAATTTTGCTTCAAATTATATGTTATTGGGATTTGTACCCCGCTCATCTGCCATTAGCATTTACTTCATGTGCTTTGGTCGGTCTGAAATAGAAAGGAGCAGGAGGTTAGTGTGGAGCGAGGGGCAAAAGCAAAGTAGCTTTATGCATGCATACCGGAAATACCCAGAGCTCTCTGTGGGGGTCAGTATTTAGATGTTCTGTGTCAAGAGCATGGAGGTATCTCTGCCTGAAATGGAGCCTTGTATGCCTATGGTACTAGGAGGCACCGGCTTGGGGTGTGGTGTGTAAGGTAGTTGTAGTGTTCTGAGTTTGTCTCCTCTTGATAGGTGTTCCATTGCCTTGTGTGGGTGATTTAGTTTGTATGCATATTTTGTACTGGAATGCCAAATTTGAGCAGTCCAAGATGGGGAGGGGCAGACAATCCTGAAACCACTCATAGCAGATCATAGCATGGTATAGAAAGGCATGCACAAATATGTGAACATCATCACAAGGATTATTTAGTCATAGAGACACCTGCAAAAGGCCTTACAACATGGTGTCCTCTCCATGATCTTACCCCCAGCTACTTGCAGACAGGTCCCATTACACTTTCTAACATTGTCAGTGTTGGACCCTGCCTGCCTGCCTCCCCTCTGTTCCCCTATCTCTCTTTCTCTCTCCCTCTCTAAAGCCCCCCTCTAGCTCTCTCTCTCTCTTCTCTCTCTCTCTCACACCCTCGCTCATAGATATATTTTACTTTATTTGCCTCAAATATTTGGGAAGTGGCAGATATGGTGAACAGAGGTGTCTGGAGACATTTCTTATTAGCATACGCTAGATGCAAAGGGTTATGGGTGGCAAGAATGTTTGGTTCAAAGAAACAGCTGCTTGAGATACATAGACCACAGACATTCCTTTTAGCTTCTCTAGTACACACGTGGGCATGCTCAGTGCCATCTTAAATGTCACTCTAACTTTCTCAGATACTATGCTCAGTGGCCAGCTAAGACTTTTGCCAGTTGAGGCATAAGATGGATCCTTGGTTATTTCTCCCAGAAGTCTACATAAGTGTCTTCAGCGAGCCTCAGATTCCTCTCATACAGTGCAGAGAGCCCGAGGCCAAAATAGAATCCTTCCCATCTGCCAATTCTCACCTGGTGTGTTGGCCATTCCATAATTTCAGTCTCAGAATCAATGCTGATGTTTCTTTACCATGGAATGATCAGTAGGTTAGTTAAGTAGAGGAGTTCAGTTTCTTCAAAGTGTCCCTTGAAGCTGGGTACTGCATCCCTCAGGCCGAAAGGGGTTATGCGGCTGCAGGAAGGTTGAAGGGATGAATACTAATAGAGAAAGCAATGGGGGGGAGTGGGAGGCTGGTGCACAGCGGTAGGATGTGTGTAAAACTGCAATTTCCAATTTGCAGTATTTTTACCCTTACTATTACTGCACTATACCGAAGCTCCCTTGAAAGCTTTGTCCCACTTCTAACTAATGATACCAGAGCAGGAGCAGGTATGCAGTATTTACCTATCTTAAGGGGCTGAAGAGAAAGAAGAAAAGAGGAAGGAACAAAATAATGAAATGGAGGAATGAAGAAAATGTACAATGAAGTCAAGCAGGAAAAAAGCAAGGAAAGTAAAGAAAGGGCTAAAGGAAAGAAGAGAAGCATGAAGGGAACATATGGAAAGAATGAAATTAAGACAAGGAAAGAAAAAGTGAAAGATGCGATGAACAGATGAATAAATGAAAAAGGGAAGGAAGGATGGATGGACCGATGGAAATGAAGGAGGGGAAGAACAGTAAAAATACCTGTCGTAAAAAATGACTGTCGATGATATAACATAGAACCCTCAGCTTCTCCCTAGACACTACAATTTGCGGTTTCTCAAGGTCCAGTTCTCTGCCGTCTACTGTTCCCTCTGTATACGATTCCTCTCTCTCCCATTATCTCATCTTTTAACTTTTCCTACCATCTCTATGTAGACGACTTGCACATTTTCTTTTCATCTATCTCAAAGCCTCTGCATTCTAATTCTTTTTCCTGTCTTTCCTCAAACCAGTTTTGGATGTCATCGAACCGTCTCTCTTTTAATTCTTCAAAGACTGACATTTTCTTTTTTCTTTGTCTCAAATTCTAGCTTCCGATCCACCTGTTCTATTGTTTCACCTCCAACTTATTTACCTCTCTCAACCACTGCCCGCAACTGTGGTATTATATTTGAGCCTTCACTTTCCTTTTCATCTCAGATTTCATCTACTGCTCCTGTCTGTATCCAATTATGTAATATTTGCAAGGGCCACCCTTATAGTGCAACGAAACTCCTGTTCTCTATCATTATTGTCTGACGTATTGATTACTGCTCCTCTCTTTATCTTGCCTAAACTGCATATTAGCTTGCCCATCTAATGTCTACCTTTAAATCCTCTATTTGCCTTTTTGTTGTTTTACTCCTCGTGATTCTTTTACGGATGATCTTCACTCACTCAAATGGTTATTCTTTGTGTTCTGTATCACTTTCTTTGTATCAAGAATAGACCAACACAAGTGATCACAGTTCAAGGGTGTTTATTAAACTGTAGGTGCAGGTTGAAAAAACACCTATTCTACAATGCCTATTCTAAACCTAAATCTAAGATGGGAGCAATCTACGACCATCAAATGAAAAATAAGACAGTCCTAGTGGCGTCATGTCAAAATAAAAAGGCCTATGCTAAGAAAAACCTATTGCCAATCCTTACAACTAATACAAAAGGGTGTGGGGTAAGATTTACAAGAAAGAAAGAAGTGTTCACAAATGATAAGTCAGTATAAGGTAGGCAGGGGATTCCCTTCCCCACGTTTTGAGCCCTGGACAAGCTGGGACTTCTGAGTACAGCACATGCTCGAGCTTTCTCAGCACTAGACAACAGTTCCAGCTTCGGATAGTGGTTAAGTGTCTTTTCAACAAAGCAAATAGTTCCTTTCCAAAAACACATTGGGTGAGGGCTTCTCACCCTTGGGTTCCCCTCTTCCGGGCTTAGATCCACAAACAGTTCCTATCGCTATCCGGACCTTTGGTGGTGAACTTTCTTGCTTCTGAGGGCCTGATAGATACAAATGTAACAAACAAAAGGTTCCTTTCAGATTACACTTGAGGTGATGATTCTTCACCCCTCAGTATCCCTTTTCTGGGCATAGACCCCTCTCGAATATCAGGCTCCCTCCCGTCGGGTTCACTCTGGCTTATACTCAAAAATGCCTTCTCGATTGCATTCACATGTCCTTTGAGGTGATAGCTTCTCACCTTGGGATCCCTCTCTTCTGTGCTCAAACCCTTTTTGAAAATGTGTCTCCCTTCGTTGGGTTCACTCTGGCTTTTGCAAAGTTTTCTCCTTGGCATTTACAAATCTTAATGGATTTTTAAACAGTTCTTCGTGGACATCCCTCTGCCGGGTTCACTTTTGTCAACACACTGTTTCTTTGTACTTTAAACTTTGCCCCTCTTCATTGGCATACCTCCGTCAGGTTCACTCTTGCCACTTCTCAATTCCTTTTGCTCTCTCTTGATGCAGGATTCACTTCCCTTGCGGTTTCAATGGTTTGTCCGTCAAAGACTTTTGACTGTACAGGGATTTTGCTCAACCCCTGTGTGACCACTTTTACTTATCTTGGCTGCTCTCCTACAGGCTTCTGGTATCAGTAGTTTCAATAAACACAGGATTAACCAGAGCCTCTTGAGTGAGCATCCACGTGGCGCCTATCCCCTCTGCAGCTGGTGTTCCCTTAACAATTTACAGTTCTTTGAACTTTTCTCAATGTGCCACTTTGCGACTTTCATTCATCACAGTTTGGTTTTTTATCGCCTCTCCCCTCGACTCACTGGCTGTCATGAACCGCTTGGCTTTCCTTGTATCTGGAGTCAAGGCCGGTACCATGGTAGCAGGCATCTCCCTCGGTCCTGCTTATCAGTGTAGGCAGGCTCTGTGTAGACTTGGCATCTGCTGCAACACACTTGAACAGTCTTCTGATTCCTTCCATAGAGGTTTTGCGGGCCTGGGTCGAAAAGGGCAAAGTTGCTTTTCTCCTTTTCAGCCTTTTGGTTCTCACTGCCTTTCTCCTCCTCTTGAACTGCCGTGCCTGGATAGCTGTCTCGTTGTGCGGTCTGCCTTGCTCGAATTGTGCTATCGTGCTCGACCTTTTATCCCTGTGGGGAGGGGAAAGGGCCATCCTATCTGAAAATGCATTGTCTTTCTTCTTCTTAAAAGAATCATTGATTTTACAATAACTTGATTTTCTACCATTGTTGCATATTGTCAGAGCTTTGACGATAAGCGCCATATTATGTGAAGGGCCAGTAATGTGAGAATCCAGTGTATGGCCTCATTACGACCCTGGCGCTAATCGGTTAACAGCGCCGTAAAAGGCTGCGGCGCTGTTAACCCATTAGCACCTTACTGCGAGGTCCCTTTGCGGGACCCGACCTGAACGGCTGGTCTAGACCAGCCGTTAAAGTAGGGACCCGCAAAGGGGCCTTGGTGCTAAATACGGTACCGCAATTTGCGGTACCATACTTAGCGCCTTCCCCGGTCCCATTGAGCCCTATGGGGCAAAAATGGGAATGGGGAAGGGCCAATGTTCAATGTTCAATGGGGAATTACCGCCCTGCTAACCTTGGAATGGGGTGGTAATTCCCCATTGAACATTGGCGGACTTGTTACGATACTGGCACCAACCATGGTGCTAATAGCGTCATGGTTTAGCGCCAGTATCGTAATGATAGCCATTGTTTAGTTTTCTCAAGGTTTGACATTTTATTTCAAACCAAAATAAACAATAAACCCTAACTAATCAAACTCTACCAGGGATTCCCTGCATAGTCAATTATCTAAGGGAAAACCTCCTAGCATTTATAATACTAATCCTCACACTAAACAACTTTAAGAAACATGAAAACAACATAAATGAAAGGTTACCAAAAACAGTGTCTTGGATGACTTCGACTTGTTCTGGAAGATCTTGCTCCCCCAGGAAGGCCCCAAAGTCAATTTTTCCAGGGAAAAGAAAAGTCTTGAAAAGGTTCCAAAGAAATAAAAGTTCACAAAAATAGAAATCCACTAGTAACAGTTTTCCTTTCTTGATGAAAAGATTCCCCTTTCCAGTTCCACAAAGTAAACAATGGCACCAATGGGATTCCTGGACAGCCTTCTTCCAGGAATGAACAAAGCTGAAGACAGTTGATTGATTGATATTTTATTTATTTCTATTGCGCTCGTACAAACGTGTTTTCAAAGTTGAAGACAAAAGTACCACTTCTGTTTAACAACTCTTCTTTTTGCAACTTCTGTGGCGTCTTCTATATACAGTGTTGGCAGGATGCTTCTGCTTAGGTTTGCTCTCTTTCCAGCAAATCCCTCTACTATTGAAACTGTGCAAGCAGGCTCCCTTGCCCCACAGTTGACTTAAAGTTCTGTCAATTGTATTGGCGACCATGGTTCTGCTGCTGCTACTGCAATTTATGGGGTTAGGCAACTTCCACAAGACTTCTTCAACCTCTACAGGTTGGCAAGCGACTCTTCTCTCTTGTGTGGCAAGAGGGCAGCCTCTTTGCCTTTAATTCCGCCTTGCGGCTACCACCAAAATCTGCTTTAGCTTTCAGACAATTTTTCATCTTGCCTTAAACAGTCTTAGTTTTACATATTTTGAAAGGTGTTCATTTGAACAAGTACCCAGCTCCCTTCCCCCAGTTTCAATTACACCGTTTCTCCAGTGGTTATCCCAAAGCTTCAGTGCCACTCATTCAGGCTTGGATAACCTTTGTCACCCCTATGTTAAAGGTCTCTGAGGTAACAATAGCTTCAGCAACACCCAAACAACAGTGTTCATTTCTTAGATGGACAGGATATGCTTCAATGGGGTTTGGTCTATTATCTTAGGTAGCAATTGTTCTCGGCTCAGCTTCAACCACTTCCACAACTTCAGCTTCATTGTTTAGAATGTTACAAGAAGTCCATTTTCTGATGAAAAAGAAATTAAGCACACACAATATCATTTTACTCTTGAACCGCCATTTCAAAAGCTGTGCATCTCAACTTTTCGGTCTGCGTATAGCCCCAAAACCATCAGGAAACAATGTCTCGTGTGTGACCTCTTCAGATGTTAAAACTGCTAGTAACATTTTGGGAAAGTCAATTAGAATTCAGTAGGTTTACCAGCAACGTTCTCTGTGTTAATAGGAGTCACGTGACCGCTCGACATCGAGTTATACTTTACACTCGGAAAGGAAAATGCTTCACTGCATGCAAGTGTTTCAGCTTTGATAAGCTCATTGTATGTTACATTTCCCTTGTTAAATCGACTTCCCACTTCTACTTACAACTTCAGCTCGTTTGAATATGTACACGATAGACAATAAAGCTGGCTACAGTTACCGGCAAGGTTTAGTGGGTTATTTGGAATACGGATCTTGTCATTCCTGACTCCACATTGACTGCGACTGCGGGATGCTTCTGCTTCCTGCCTTGGTTTCTTCTACTGTTACTGCTGCCGGCGCTCTTCGGACCCACACCCCCTGCTGCATGGGTGTCTCCGATCCAGCCTCATCAAAGAAGAGACTTCTACTCTCCAGTTTCCCTCAGCTTGCCTCTGTACACAGGTCGTGGGTGGATGCACAACTTCAGCTCTGCATTCACAGCAATTAGGCACACCTGGAAAGACTGCCTGTTTCTTCCAGTCCCTTCCAATGCTGCCACAGCTAAACAAGGTTTGTGAGCACAGGACCATCTAAGAGCCTGCTGGTGATCTGATATGATATGATTGGTTATTTATAATGCGCTTAATACCCAGAGGTTTCTAAGCGTGGACCCGGGGATTGAACCTGTGTTGTTCCGTGCCGTCTACTTCTAAGGCAAGCACGTTTCCCCTGAGCTATCCTCCCCTGCTATTCCTCTGCTCTGGAGTCCCTTCTATGGTCACACTTCCTTATGAACTACCAGCCTCATGCCCTACTTCCTCTTCTTCTGCTACTGCCAACCTTCAAGCTCCTGCTGCAGCTTCTTTCTACTGCTCCTCCCTGCAGCAGCCTTGTATGCCCCTCAGGTGGGTTAATTGGTTTCAGGTACAGGCCCTTAGTACTACTTGCTTCTGCTTGTCTCTTTAGCCCTCTTCTTCTTCACAGTACCTGAGGAATTTTGGGATATGCAGTCAATTGTAGAAAGTTTCAATTTCTCTACATCTTTAAAAGGGTTAAGAAGAGTTTTTCTTCCCTTGATATTATTATAATATGAGTTAAAATGTTCAATCTTTTTAGATACAGAAGGGACAGAAGAAGTCACAGATTCGCCATTCCTGTTGGCATACCTTTGGCATTGTGGATGACGTGGATTTTTAGGGGTATAAGAAATGAGTTCTTTTCAACACTAGATTGAAGTACCTCTCTAGAATGTAACCTTAGTAGGAGGCTGAGATATATCAAAATGGCAATAAGCCAATTCCTCCTCTAAGTCTGGGTTACAATTATTCTTCTTGCATGAAAAGTACTTAGTCTCACCCTGTGAAATCTCCCCACTTCGTGGTCTTGGTCTCCACCCAGGTGATCCTCCTTCAGTATACCACCCCAAGATTAGGAGCAGGAAGTGGCTGCCCTACCCAGGCTTCCTGGGAGGAGACAATACACAGGATGTTAGTGGGGGATCAGCATGATTCTCCACAATAAGCACAAATAAATGAATTTAAATGTACATAAAAAGCAAGATCTCTTTTCTCTCAGCACCGCTCAAGTTCATACCAAGCTGGAGCGATAGAACCTTAGTTAAAAAATATATATTCTTGTCACCTATAGTCTACATAATTGACAAAGTCCTAAAGATAGTTCAAGTGTTTTATTAGACAGATAATAAGATAGATCTGCAGTGGATTGCCTTGGATTTGGGTCTACTAGTGACTGTCCCTCTCTCGTCTCCCGCTTCCCTAACCCAGGCTAGTTTGGCTAACCCCTACTATCTCAGGCTCTGACTAAGGGGAGGGCCTAAAGGCCACAAGGACTTCCTAGGGGTACTCTGCACAGGTATTTCACATGTCTCAATAGGAATATTAAATGTTGATTGTGCCAAAGCAGATACCATGCTCCTTTCAGTCTCGTCTCCACTCACACCCTCTCTCTCTCCTATCCATGGTCCTCTTCCTCCCTCCTTCCCTCCTTTCTCGCACATCTCCTCTTCCTTCCTTTTCATCTGTATATGATCTCTGGTGTTCAGAAAGGGTTTTCTTGCCCAGCTTCCTGACACAAAAGGTATTGAACGCTGGTTGTCAACCATTTATGATGATATGATATGATATGGCATTTGTAACGCGCCTATACACAAGTGTTTCAAGGCGCGACGAGGCAGGGTGGGGGACAAGGGGAGACGGACAACGATCCTACTAGGCCTGGTGTCATTCAGATCACGCAAGTGCAAGGGTAGATGGGACTGGAAAAGTGAAAGGGGAAGGGGAGAGGGGGAAAAGTGCTGTACATGGTTAGTAGAATACAAGATAAATAATAGGGCCAGCTGGTGGCAAGTGCAAGGAAAGTGCAGTGCATGGTTAGTAGAATACAAGATAAATAATAGGGCCAGCTGGTGGCAAGTGCAAGGTAAGTGCCGGGAGAAGGGGCTGTAGGATACAGAGAGAGTTCCGTAGTGCAGGTAGGCAGTGCAGGGAAGAGTGGCTGGGCCAAGGACCGAGATCGGTGAGTGGCCCAGTAGCAGATTCAGTGCAGGTTCAGTGATTTTAGCAGGGGAGAGAGGGAGAGAAAGCGGAGGCAATGAGGAAGGTTTTGAGGTGCACAATCATCTAAACAGTGCATCTGACTTCAGTGTTCAACGAAAGGATGCATTTAAACATACACACACTGAAAATCAAATCCTTGCATCTGACAGTGCCCCATTATAATGCTGTACTTGGGCACACACACAAGGCAAATCACAACTGGACCTCTGAGTTCAGTGCAAATTCTTAGCTCACAAAGGGGTATTCCTTAAATGTTGAATGGAGCTGGGTTTTAACGTTGGGGAAAAATGCAATACGTTATGCAGTCCCATGTATACTGAGTTCACAGCACTGTGAGAACAACCTATCTTCTTGCTTCTTCCCTAGGTTACATCATCCTACTTTGCTTACCATTTATAACTACTTCATTTGGTTGACCTCATAAGCAACTCATATACTGAGGACATTTATCCTCAGCCTTGGGAAGCCCATTTATCTAGACACAGCCTATCCATTATGAAGACCCTGGTCAACCATGTCCACAATATACTTAGGATAGCCTGAGCACATCTCCAGCCCCTCATGCAACCAGGCTTTCAAATGTATATTTAATATACAGCAATCCCCGCCTGCTTACATGCCTTCTCAAGCTGTGCACCATTTTTTGCTTCTACACACCTCTCTTATTGTATTGCACCATTTTTCGGACAATGCATCCTTAGCAGACTAAAATCCTGCTGTTCCTGGGTGGGACTTGTAATGCATTTTTACACGGATATGGTTTACGAGCTTTCAGATTATTATGGTTTTGATCTGGTGCAGTACAAATATCCAATAATAATAATAATAATCTGTCACTACACTTTCTCAACTCTCACTACACTAATTTTCTCACCTCTCACTCCCTACTCAGGGATATGGTGTCCTGCTCACCCTTACAGGGATATAGTTCCCGGCTCACCATTCTCTAATAACGTCTCTAACTCTCTCTCTAAAATATTTAATAAACGTTCTCTAGTCCCACCTCCTCACATCTCTCCTGCTTCCCTCTCTAGACCCTTACTGTTTTCCAGCACCCACTCCCTCTACATCCCACTCTTCTCTTACTGCTACCTTCACTCCCACATACACTTTCTCAATCACTGTTTCACTCTCACAAACTGACTCAGAATACAGCACGGACCGCGTTGCAAACGTGCAGAACATTCTGCTGGCACAATGTATGGCACGCAATTATCTAGACACAGAGGAGTCCCTGAGCTGGCTAATATCTGGGCTGTTGAGCTAGGTGAAAGAATAGATCAAGACTGATGGAGGAGATGCTGCAATAATGTCCGTCTGGTCAGTGTGGATTGGGGCCTGAGAGCAACCCACACTAAGCTTCTCTTCAGAACCTACTCGACTCCGGAACGGATGTTCAAGAGACATCTTATAGATAGTGACCAATGTTGGAAATGCAAAATGGTGAAGGGCTCTGTGGGTCACTTAATCTGGACTTGTCTGAAAGCAAGGCACTTTTGGAAAGGCGTGTTGAAAGACTGAGTCTGGTCTTAAACAGCTCTATTACAATGTGTGCTTCTATTATGATTCTCAGAGATGCATCTCCATTGGTAGATGTGCCATTCTGCAAAAAAGTGTGGCTTCTCCAAGCTTGTAAGGTGGCCAAAAAAATGATTCTAAGGGCATGTAAGTCAGTGCCCGCATTCTGTATTGATGACTGGGTGGAGGAATTGTTAACTATATCCACATATGAGAAGGCCATTTATAAACAGGCTGAAAAAACTGACAGGTTTAGAGACATTTGGGGATCATTTCTTGAGACATACGGTTAGTGTTTCTCCTCTGTACCATTAATAATATTTGTGTGCTTTTTTCTTCTCCGCTTTCCCTTATTTCTCTTCTTTTTCTTCTTCCTTTGCTTTATTGTTAAGTACATTTTAGTTAGTACTTATTTGACTATCAATTTTGTTTGTTCATCTGTAATTCTGCTTCGATTGTTCAAACCTATTGTTGCCATGTTTCATCGGTTGTTTATGATATATAAAATAAAAAATGTTAAACTTGAAAACTGGTAGCACTCTTTCTCATTACCAATACAGCACCTGAACTCTGCTCGAACTCAGCCACCAACTCTTTGGCCCTCAGGTCCTCCATCCATCCTCTGCTTGGTCTCTTGGTCCATAGCCACACTTTCTCACCCTTTCAACCCTTCACTCTTCACTGCCCTCACTCCCCTTATCTGCAGTGTGTCTCCTGCTTTTAACCGCCCTCTCACACCCATTTGCCAACAGGGGAAAAGCTTGAAAAATCCCTCACTTAGTTGTGAGTGTCACCCTGTGCTGGTGAGTGTTGTGTCAAATTCGGTTTGGGGAGGACTTCAGTGTCTCCCCTGTTTCCCTGCCATCGCTTTTCACTCCCAGTTCGTTTTCTGCTGCTTAACCATTCAATTGGCATCCATTTGGAGTTGTCAAGTTGAGTGCTAGTTGCTCGTTTCTGTTAGTTCTGTTTGGCAAGGGAATTCCCAGTCCAATCCCTGTCTGTTATTGTTTCCATTCCCCTCGCTCCATTCTGGATGTTCTTAGTTGCTCAAGACGCTTTCTGGGAATTGTTGTCTTGACACAGAAAAGAGAACTATGGCCAGAAAGGGTATTGGGAGGCATTGTGTGACAGAGGCTGGCATCATTGGTAGCATGCATGGCACATGGGATAACGGGTACTTGGCACCCCCAACTCCCTCTCCAAACTTCTGGGATGGACCTTGCCCCCCCCCTCCTCACAGGGTCATGACTCTGACACTGTCACGGTTCTTTCAATTGATTTTTGCACCATGGCAATGTTTGCCCTAGGCCTAGTCCTTTTCCCTGGTGATGTTTTTTGAAGTATGGCAATTTTAGCTCTAGTGCCAACATTTGTTCAAAGTTTCTGTGATACCACCCCCGCTTGTTACACTTCATCCTTCATACATTATAATATAATCAAACTCAACAGAACACAGAGCAAGCATAATTTAGCACTTTTAAAAACAGCACTTCATGCCTGTCTCCTAACTACACTACCTCATTTGTTGTTCATATGACGATGTGCAGCGATTGCTCAGAGGGTCATATGCATGGAAGCGCACAAGACCATTTCCCTTTTGCTTAGACTCTGCGGTGCTGCCTGGTGTACCTAATGCATGTGTACAGGTGAAAACTGAGAGTGTCTTATACAATGTGTTGTGCCACTGCGTTAGTGGTTCCTGCTATGCACTCTTCAATGAAGGGCTCCGAACATAGTCAATATGTAGTACATGTGTGTTCTTCCTGGGGGATAACCATTCTTTGATCTGGTGACACGCAAATTTAGAGTTTAGTCCAGGATTTGTCCTAATACTTTCCTGGAAGCACCCAAGGAACGAAGGGCTAAGCATTATTTATAAACGTGACTCCAAGATTCTGGATACCATCCAAAGCCTGTATTTGTTTGTTGGGTGCTTAAAGGCTGGATGTTCCTGTTGGACCACAAGATGCATATGTGGATCTTTGAAATATTTGGGCAAGATTCTAAGACTATTTGTATCACATCTTCGTTTTAAAATGTTATTAATATTTAATGCACGCCTCTCCATAAGTAATGTGCACCTACAGCAATATCCTTCCCAGTATGAGCCCAGTTTTGTCTATACTTCTTGAAACACTTCTTAAATTACAAACCAGTTTTTACATTATTCTGTTTTTTATACATTTGAATAATTTGGAGACATGTTAATTCCCATCCAGCTATGTTTCTAAATTAGTTATTAACAAATGTTGATGTGCATGGAGGAATGTTAGAGTCAGCCTTTTCCTGTTGTGGTACCTCAAGTTTTGCTTTTACTTGAAATTCCTAGGCCGGGCCACTTCCAAATTTAGCACACAAATTGACAAGCATAAACAGGTTTGGAACAGTCTTGTGTAGTATTATTTGTTGTATTCACACACTTTTTAGGTGATGAGAGTAAAGATTTGAGAGAAATATAAGGTGAATGGGGAAGGAGGGACATCGGCAAGTACAACTAGCATACTGATAACTGGGTAGGGGGAGCTAGGGCAGTGCAAAATTGGGCTATTTTGATTTTGCAAATTTCATAGAAATGTACACATTTCACAAATTTGGGACATATTCAAAATTACATGTTTAAGCATATTGATCATGTTTACTTTTTCATTAAAAACTTCATATTTTTATTTTGAAAATATTTGTAAACAATCATTCGAATAACGAAAAATTTGAAAAATAGATCAATATGTTTAATAACTCTTCACATTATAATAATGTTCTTGTCATTTTAGCAGGCTCTTTATTTTTTCCGATTTTCATATCTAGCTTGAGACGTATGCAACATTTCACCAATAGCTGATGTAAATATCACACACCACACAAGTTTTCTTAAACAGGGACTTGAAACCTGTATTTGGCTTGTCATCCAAGCAAAATCTTGTATCTTTAGATTAGCAAAATATAAGCAAATAATCTCCACTGAATATCAATGCAAGGACATTGCAGGTAGGGATGGGCTTGAAGACCCACCTTGCCATAATAACCAGTACATTTACAAAGAGACCAAAGGGAAGGTGGACATAATCTCCATTTAGAGACCTAATGTATACCTTTACTCAACAGATATTCATCATGGAAAGATGTTACTATTTAATGGGGTGATGAGATCCTACCCCCTAATTATCTGAATGCATGTTCCTAGCTGCCAGACACCTGCATCTCAAAAGTCAATCATGTATTAATTGTCTTGCTGAAAAAGGGCCAGAATAATATTTGTTTTGGGTGTTCGTCAGGGCTGGGTTGTGGCCCCAGTAATGTTTGCTCTCTATGTAAATGGTGTCTACCAAGCCTTGGTCAAATCCTACACGGACTATATCACGGTGGGTGGTGTCCCCCTCCCAGTCCTAGGCTATGCCGATGACATGGTTCTAATCGCTCGCACCCCTAGAGCCCTACAAATTCTGGTGGATGTTTACACACACTTTATGGTTCCACATGGGCTTTCTGTTAATTCAAAAAAATCTGCAGTCATGGCATGTAAGAGCTCGGGAGTTAGACACCTTAAAATGAGCAAGATATGGAGTGGTGGTAAACCCATTCCAAGGGTCACTAGTTTTGACTACCTGGGAATTTGCTTTACGGAGAATTGGCGAGGGTTGGGCCATGTTGATAAGCAGTGTCTGAGGATGAGGCAGGCGCTTGGGGGTCTGTCACGCTCTCAACAGAACTTTTTGGGGCGCCCAATTAAACTTATCTTAGAAGTATACAGGGCTCAAACAAAAACTGCTACTAACTACGGGGCTGCACTGTGGGGCATGGAAAGGATTCAAAAAATTGAAAATGTGGAGAATGCCTTCCTTAAAAAACTTCTTGGATTGCCGCAGTCTGCCTCAAACTATGGGACACATTTGGAACTAGGATGCCCCCATATTGCTGATGAGTGGCTATTGGCTCCGGTCTCGCATTGGTTGGCACTATGGGCAAATCAGAAAGCAATTCTCTCACATCAGATTTTAAGAGCCCTCAAAATCCCATGGCTCAGGTATATTCAGAAATGCATCAGACAGTTCAATGGCGCCAATCTAGTTTCCCCACCAAACATTTTAACCCCATGTATGGTTAGGGCACAAAAGCAATGGTGACAAATAGGGAGTCTGCTGCCTTACGCATTGGTGCAAACAGAAGGCATATTGTGTATGCAACAACAGATGCTATCCAGCCATATCTACTCCATAGTGATAATCCTGTAGACCGCTGGGCTTTGACTCGAGCACGGTTTGATTTCTTATGGTTAGGGGCACGAACTAAAAGCTGGACAGATAGTGTGCAACCTACAGCTTGCCCCTTTTGTCAGTGGCCGGCGGAGGATCTCCTACACTTTGTATTGTTCTGAGCACATTATATAGACTTAAGACGGAGAACACTTTTGCCACTACTCAGATCGGCCGGCATGTTTCAGGCTAAGCCTGCCTTATGTTATTTTCTGTCGGCAGCTACGATTCCAGTGGCTTGGGGTATGGTGGATTATTTGAGACGGGCCTGGTATCGGAGATCCAAAACCGTGGCACAGAATTTGATTGAGCTCTGAAATTTTAATCGTAATGAATTGTTTGGCTGCTATTTGAGGATATTACCTGACTTACACACATGCACATTTTAAATCTGTATGTATTGTTTGTAAATTTATACTCTATTTTTTTAATACGTTGAATTGACTTTTGTAATGTATGCATTTTTATTCTGTTAACGGTTTATGGATAATTTGTTTCCGAATAAACTTTTATGATGATGATGGTTTGTGATAGATGATGGTGGCTGAACGCAACTGTGTTGATCTCGGCTGTGTTTTTCCAAATTAAGAATCCAAAATATAAAATGTTACAACAATGACTTAATTTTTCCAGTAAAATGAATAATTTTTCATTAGAAAATGGCCTGGAAGAATGGGAATGCATACAAAGGTACAGTGGACAAATGGTTTTGTTCAGCTCTGAGTAGGTGTGTGTGAAATTTAAATGTATGCAGATTGGCAACATTACCCATTTTCTCACTTCATATCATTGCAAACTTGTGCTTCTAAGACAAAGGCAATTTTCCCTAGCAAAAGGCTGATAGGTACATTAAGAAGACTGGCAGATTATGGCAACCTACTTGGACACGAAGGTATCAGACCGCCAGCAAATACACCTATTCATTTAGGCAGATACCCTTTCCAAGATGGCTGCCAACACTCACCAAGCTAAGGTCCTCATAGCTCTTAGCCACTCCCAAGATGTCGGATGGGCACTGCCATGCGTTAACGAAAACAGGAGGTTTCCCAGGCCAAGATGGCCAGCAGACACAGCAGAATGCTCGCAAACTCAACCATGACAGCTTTTCCCATAAAACAGATGGTGAGATGCAACATTTCCTATTTGCAACTGCTCTAATGTTACTATCATGTTCCGTGTTAACAGTAGATTTAGCAGAAAAGACTATTACCTTCCTAAATCTAGAAGGAGTAGATGAAGAGTACAATTTTGAATGATTTGTGACAGAACAAGACATAGACACCTACATTACAAAAGAAAGTGCACCAAAATCGAAATCGAAATTTATACCAGAACTAGCAGAGGACAATATGATTGATCTTTCAACAAAACAGTGGTACATGTTTTAAGACAATAATATTTACACAACCAGTCAAATCTAAATTCATTTAAAGTCTCAAGAGAAGAAAGGACAGCCCTACAGGAATTAAGAATGAATAAGGAGATCATTGTCAAGGCTGCAAAGGGGGAAAACAGTTTTATTGAATGAAAGGTAGTACATTCAGGAAGGTAACAAACAGCTTAATAACATTTGTTGGTATAAAAAATTAGATACAAATCCATTGATCATGACAGTCCAGGAATGGCAAAAATTGAGTATAAATTGGCACATGATAGGGCTCCTCAATGACGATGAATTTAGTTACATGAATGTTCAACATCCAGCCATGGCTACAATTTACTTTCTACCAAACATCCACAAAGCTTTTAGAAAAGGTCCACCTTGTAGACCGATAATTAATGGCATTGGATTGATTACTGAGAGAATATCGTAATACATAGATATGTACCAAAATCCCCTAGCACAGACTTTGGCATCATACATCAAAGATGCAAAGCATGTGATCCAACAGGCGGAAGCTATAATGTGGTAAGAGAGCTATCTATTAGTAACAATGGACGTGACCTTGTTGTACACATGCATAGAACATGAAACGGCCATCAAAACAACAGAATACTTTTTAAAATCGCGATCAGTATTGTACTTTGAACAAAATAAGATGATAATAGAGATGCTGAAGTTGACCCTGAACAATAACATCTTTGTATTTAATGAACAAATATACCATCAGAAGCAGGGCACTGCAATGGGAGGTAAATATGCGCCATATATGCAAACTTGTTTATGGGGAACTTCGAATTGGAACATGCATGGGTACACCCAGCCTTCTCAGAAAAAAACAACATAATATATTGGGGACACTCTATAGATGACAATCTGCTAATTTTCAATGGTGACCTCAAATCATGAAAAGAATATTTGAAATATTTAAAAAGCAATCACTATAATATCAAGTTGACCATGGAATACAGCAATGTGAAAATATCACAATATTCTTGCAATGTTCTTGATCTTGAAATCTATGTACAAAATAAGGAAATAATGACTACTGTATATCTTAAACCAACAGCAGAAAACAGTATCCTACATACAGAGAGCAATCACCCTGAACACACAATTGAAAATATTTCTTTTGTAGAATTTGTACATATAAAAAGAAATTGCAATACAGAAGAAGCATTTTCCAAACAAGTACAATTGAGTTTGAACAACTTCAAAAAAAGAGGCTATTCAGATCGCCTACCCACACAGCAAAAGAAAAAGCAAAAGCCAAAGACAGAGGGCAACCTCTTGTAAACAAACCCATTGCAAAAAATTCTCTGCAAAAATAACACAAACTAAGAATGATCACAATGTTCAGTGCATAGCATTTCATTGAGAAATAAAATAAATTGAGAAAAATACTGAAGAAACATTGGCACATTCTGCGAATGGATACAATGATTCCTAGACACATAGAAGGCAAACCAACAATCACCTTGAGAAAAGTGGAGACTTTAAAAAAGAAACTCCATTCTAGTTTCTTGGAGTCTAGATCAACACAAAAAGAGGGTTAATTATTTTCACAATGGCAATTGCCTCGACCACAAGGAAACTACAAATGCGGGAAATGCAAATTGTGTCCCCAAATCCTTGTGAATCAAAAAACAATCCTTTTACCAAATGGTAAAACACAAGAAATAATAAGCTTATCAACTGCTAAAAATGGTACATTGGAAGCACAATCAGAAAAATAAAAGTACGTATTTTGGAACACTTGTGAGTGATCAAGAACAGGGATCAAAAATACCCTATGACTATACAACACGAGAAAGAACATTTGGGACAACCCACTGAAAATCTTAAATTAATGGGCCTAGCAACAATGAAAGCATCAAAAAGAGGTGGCAATCGGGAATTAACATTAAGGCAAGAAGAAGCCAAATGGAAAATGTACATGGATACTGTGGTCATAACTTTGAAACATGGGAATCTCAGAAGAATTGGTTTGTATGGAGACACAATATAAGTGACTTGAATTCTTCTTTTTGATTTAGTATTCTTAAATGAAAATACCAAATATTTTAATCAACACCACAATGAGAGATTATTTTCAGGAATATTTATGTGACATTTGTTATTTGTTATGAAACAAAGTTTAGCATTTGATTATGTCTATATCTAATATTTATCAGATTATGATGCATTGTTTCCTTTTTCATTAAGAATAATCATTGTCTACTTATGAAGTCAATGCTTCTGCCTAGTAGTTGGGCAAATATAATTAGTTGAAATTTGATGTTAAGGATTGGGCATCTAATGTGCATTCTATATAATACAACATTCTTCCTTTCAATAAGGCCACCGGCAATCCTATACAATAATTAGAACTGTTTGTAGGCGTATGGCACACATTGGTCCTTACTTAAACTAGCAATGGCACTTTCTCATGCATTATTCAACATACTCTTTAAAATGGTAGTCAACGGCTTTACGCAATGACATCATCATGTTAAAACATCATATGCGTTTACAACGTGATCTACGATATAAAAGCTTGGTCACCATTTTGCAACGTGGGAAAACATGCATTGAGGAATGGCCTCTTGGACAATTGTATCCAGACACTTTTCATCATTATAGGTAATAGAGGTAAACCTCATATCTGGAATTTACTTCAGACATTGGCAAATATATAAAGTATACATTTTTCTTGATCAGTATTTACAGGATAGTGTGCAACATGCTATCAGTCCAACTTTGAAAAGATCAAACTAATTGAGAATAAAACAAGCAAAAAAGCTCTGAAGACATTATTACAGATTGAACTGCAAGGTAGGAATCGCAATTTGGTCAAAAATGATAAGCATTCTATAGTCAGAAAAAACAAATCTCAATTTAATGTTCATGAAACCATTTGGATTTAATCCATTATAAATTAATGTTTCAACCACGATAATAACTGCTCCTTAAATTGGATTTTCAATCAAAACTATAGAGGTGTTTTGAATTGTAGATTATTATTTTTTACGGTTTTGCATAAAATAATTTTCTTTATTCTTAGTTACATTTTCTTTATTTATTGGTTTTTATGTTTAAATCCACAGAATCAAGTGAAATTGGTATATGTATTACAAATCCTCCTGATGATCCAGCAAATTCAGGTGGGGAAACACGTATAGAGGTGCAAATAATTTCTAGCGGTATGAATCATTCCTAGAAAACAAAGACAAAAATTAATAACTTCTGGAAAATGAATTATTAAAGAATGATTAATCCCTAACAAATCTATTTGTGAATGATTCATTTATCAGTTGATTGGCACATTCTTATTCAGCAACCACAGCACCTTCTTCTCTTCATCTTTCGTGTTTATGCATGCAGTTCAGGTATTTAGCAGGTAAGATAACGCGTTCTGCAGGTGTTTATTCCTTGTTCTTTCTTTATTTTCCCATGCCTCTCTCATGTATTATTTTGGGAATCTCTAGACAAAGTATTATAGAACCCACAGGTTAAATTGTAGCATTCTTGAGTTACAGTCAGTTCCATCAAGAGCATTGAGACATTAATGTATTGTAAGGTTTTACCTTCCCTTGTTCGTGATAGATCATTTCCTGTGAAGTGACAGGGTAGCTGTTACCGAGGTAGTTCAGTAGCGCCTATCAAGGGGCATAGGTATTACACTATTCTTTATATTGATTACTTGAAGAGGCTAACAAAGACCCCTTTCTCATTTTATGTATCTGCTGAGCCGGTTCCCTGGGGTCACCTATAACTGGGTGCGCAAGTCATAAGTAGCTCCTCCCTAACAGGAAGCAATCCTCTTCTCAGTTTTATTAATATGAGGGAAAGATTGCCTAATCCAGAGGAGGATTTGACTCTCGTCTGTGACTCCTAAGAGGACTTCGCCCCTCCATCCCACATGCAAGACATGACAAAGGCGTGCATTTGGGCTAATTTGTATAGCCACAATACTTTGCTTATGTGGCTCTGAAGTCAAGGTGAACTTCCAGTGATGGCTACTGAGTGGTGATGTGGCATATGTGAATTGGCTCAAATTACTGATTCTTCTTTCAATACTCTATTGAAATTCCAATATCCCAAAAAATGTAAATGATATAATTTATTCACACATTATGAACATCTTTACATGCATTCTTTTCTAGCTTTTTTGATACTTTTCAATCATTTAAACAATGTTGTTACTGAAAAAGGTGGAACAAAATGTAACGAAAAGCTCTGTAAAAATGCAAAACATTCATAAAATACAGACACATTATATGTATAGCATAACCTATTCTTAAAGCGTTTTTGGAAGTTTTGAAACTATTTCAAAACATTAAGACTCCTTTTTTATTAATAATAGTCTCATGAAATACAAGTACATGTGCATTAATATCACAAAGCATGAATTTAACTATTTAGAAAATATAAACGTGCAAGCCATTTAAAATTAAGAGAATCTACGCCTGTTGAAATGATTTACCAGGTCTTGTGACTCCTCCCCATAGGGGAGTCCTTTCCTATGAGGCTAGGGAGGTGAAGCCGCTATCCAATAGACTCCCTAGGAGTGGTAATTTGCAGGAGGATCACATAGGTAGGGACTCCCCTCCTGTGTTTTAGGACATCCACCTAGGGAAAACGCTCTCTAAAACCATGTCACATAACTCCTTACCCTCATGGTTGCCCTTTTCTCCCACCATTGATAGTGGAACTATGTGTTATCGACTGTGACAAATATCCATCGCCTTTGGGTCCAAACCCTGGGGGGTGAACCAGTGTCGGAGGATCACCTGGGTGAGGGGTCTTCGGTGAGTGGGACACCTGATGGCTAGACACGTTATCCCCCTCCCTGTAACACCTTTACCACATCCTACCCGACAGGATATTTAGGAACTAAACCCCTCCACCCCCTTTCCTTTCACAAACACTTGCACATGGACAGCCTGCTCTGGGAGAAAACAGACTCACACCCGAGCATTGTACCTGACACGTCCCACTACTATGGTCAGGCAAAGTCAGGCAGTTACTGGTAATCACTCACACCTGATTTCCATTAAACTTCCCCACACGGATAAAAGGCGGAGCATGAGAGCACACTGTGAGCAAGGCAAAGCACACAAAGGAACAGTACTTTTCTGATGGCAGCTGAACGAGGGAAGAAAGACAGCAAACCAAGAAGGGTATGCAAGGAGGGAGCTACCCATGACTTTTTTGGCAAGAAACCATTACTTTCTAGAACCCTTCAAATTGGAAAGCATAAGGCCCGGAAATCAAACTGAAGAATCCGGTATTGTGTGTCAGAGCTACCCGGGCCCCTCCTGCACGGCTGACCGAGTTGGGGAGGATCAGCAGCCACTGTGATAATGTCTTTGGCTCCAAGATTAAAACAGTGCCTGAGAGAGCAACACAGCCGGTGAGTTGGGGAGACCAATACATGACCGGTCTGTATTGAAGTCAAGGTTGCAAGTGGCAACATTGGATGAAGAGTACAAAAACAAAGATTGAAACATGTGTGATAAAAGAGGCAAGGAAAGCTCAATTGCTGAAGGATGTTTAAACTTTTACGGGAGAAGGATACAAAACCAGTGACCGAGTGGTCTGGCAATGCATGGGTGCTCAATCGAAGGTAGCTGTATAGGTATCCAGCCAAGAAGCGGCAGAAACGAAAGTAAGAACATGGTGTTAAGTGAATCGAAGTGGTCCTGCGACAGTCTAAGCAAAACCCATTGCACATTCAAAAGTCTTCAATTTTTGATATCAAGAGGAAAATGTAAAAGTGAGATTACATGGTCCGAGCCCGAACGAAGGAGACCAAATGTGAATACTGTACTAAAGGGATCCAAGCCCAAATGAGGGAGATCCATGGTCTGAGCCTGAACAAGGGAGACCACTTGTGAACATTTTTGTAAAAAGGGGTCCAAGCCTGAAGGGGGGAGACCCATGATGAACACTGGGAGCGAGAACTTGTTCGTGTGAAAATCCTGATAAGAAAGAAACTTTGGTGGGTGTTTGTTACAACAGGCCCTTTGCAGTAAGAGACTGTTATTGGAAAGGAGGCTTTGGCAAAAGGCCCTGATACCTTTGCTTTGAATTGTATCCTCATAGCAGAGAAGCCAGAGTGTGTGCGAAGATCGAATGTGCTGCCTTGCCTCATGCTGAAAACGTGGAAAAAGGAAAGCCAACTGCTCAACTATCCTGACATATTATTTCTTGAACACTTTTTCTTTTTGCATACACTGTTGTCCCTTTTATTTTGACTTGACTAGATCTGCGTTATTATTATTTGATGGTCGTAGCTTGCTCCCTTCCTTAGATTTAGGTTTAGATAAATATTAAACCTACCAATTGAAGTTCAATAAACGCCCTTTAACTGTGATTGCGTGTGTGTGTGTGTGTGTGTGTGTGTGTGTGTCTGTGTCTGCCTGAAGTAACAGTGGAGGGGCACCATGGTCTGAACAGAAATTCATTGGGCAATCAAAACACCTTTCCTTTAATTCCTGGTATCCATCCCAGCAGCACCTGCACCCCATACAGAAACACCTGTGTGTGCGTGTGTGTGTGGGTGTTCCACTCATGGTGCTATGGGCAAGGTATGCCTGTATAAACACTGCCACCCTGGCTGGGTACATCCAGGGTGTCTTGGGTGGATAGCTCAAGGGCAACAGGCCCACCTAGGGAGCAAGACAACATGGAGCAACACTGGTTCGATCACTGGGTCAATGCTTTTTAACCTCTGGGTATTAAGCGAGTTATAATTCAATTCGGAGACTTGTGCACACCATCCCCTTCCCTGAAAATTTTATTTTGGCGTTCAGTTTGCTGACCAAGTCTCTTCCTAGAATGTTGATAGGTGTGTCTTTTGAATAAAAGAATGTCTCTACAATATGATGCATCCCTACTGTTAGGGGTACATCTTTAGTCAGAGGAACCTTCAAAATCATCCCCGAAAAGCCTTGT